>NC_091672.1:16032500-17423750 GCF_042453785.1 Malus domestica
TAGTAAACAACTTCAACAGGAATCCAATTCTAATTTTGCCTCATTTCATTTCCTCCTCAATCCAATTCCTCCTCAATTCATTTCCTCTCAATTTGATTTCGGATTAGTAAACGCGCCATTAATGTTATACTTCCATTAAGTCACTAGTGTCAATATTTTAAAATTGAAGATCAAATTTATTCATTACATTCTTATAGGGTCAAGGAGTGTAGCTATAACAACTCATTAAAATCGGAGCTAAAATAACCGTTAAATTGTGATTTTTCATTTATAACCGTCGAAAACTTTTGTTCCGTTACGTAATCTCTGAATGTTTGTTTTTTACAATTTTTTACGTATGCAATCTTGGAGTGTGTACAAATAAGTTTGACGGTTAGATCGTTGAAAAAAGTTTCGTAGAATGAATATCGCGTCAAAATGGTAGATTAAACAAACACTTAGAGTTAATATTATACTTCCATCAAGTATAAAGTAAGACTTGTGGTATCCACCAGTGTAAATATTTTAAATTGAAGATCAAATTTATTCATTGCATTCTTATAGGGTCGAGGTGTGTATGTCACATCCCGACCAGATGTGCACCACATCTCGAGCCCGCTCCACCACCGTAGCACGATATTGTCTGTTTTGGGCTTACCATTCCTTCATGGTTTTGTTTTCGGGAACTCACGAGCAACTTCCCAGTGGGTCACCCATCCTAGGAATGTTCTGGCCTTCTTCTCGCTTAACTTTGAAGTTCCTACCGAACCCGAAGCCAGCGAGCTCCCAAAAGGCCTCGTGCTAGGTAGGGATGTGAATATACATTTAAAGATCACTCCCCTGGGCGATGTGGGATGTTACAATCCACTCCCCTTAGGGGACCGACATCCTCGTCGGCACACTTCCGGGCAGGGATTGGCTCTGATACCATTTGTCACATCCCGACCCGGGGTGCACCACATCCCGAGCCCGCTTCACCACCGTAGCACAATATTGTCCGTTTTGGGCTTACCATTCTCTCACGGTTTTGTTTTTGGGAACTCAAGAGCAACTTCCCAGTGGGTCACCCATCCTGGGAATGCTCTGGCCTTCTTCTCACTTAATTTCGGAGTTCCTACCGAACCCGAAGCCAGTGAGCTCCCAAAAGGCCTCGTGCTAGGTAGGGATGTGAATATAGATTTAAGGATCACTCCCCTGGGCGATGTGGGATGTTACAGTGTAGCTGTAAAAAAATCATTAAAATTGGAGCTAAAATAACCGTTAAATTGTGATTTTTCGTTTATAACCGTCGAAATTTTTTGTTCCGTTATGTAATCTTTGAATGTTTGTTTTTTACGATTTTTTACGTATGCGATCTTATAGTATCTACAAACAAGTTTGATGGTTCGTTCATTGAAACTAGTTTTATAGAATGCATATCTCCGTTAAATTTGCCTAAATTTTTAAGTGGGAAAAGTAATTTGTGCTAAATTTTTATTTATGTTTTTAAACTATTGATTAGACAATATTTAGTCTGTGTGATGACATTTTCATTGTACAATTATCTTTTTATTTCTTTATTGCATATTTTACATGGGTTATTATTTATTAAACCAAATAATTATTTATTTAATTTTTAAAAATGTATTCTATTTAAATACATATTATTTATTAAACCAAACAATTATTATTTTATTTTTTTTAAATCGTAACAAAATTTGGGGGGGAACTAAAATTTTGGGAAGAAATGTTGTCGGTTATAACCGACAGTAATGAAAATGTTTTTGTCTATTTTATATTTTTAAAATATTTATGTCGGTAACCGACAGTAATGAAATTTTCCAGAATAAAATGACACTCTCATTTTACTCACTACAAAACTCTCTCTCCTCCCTCACATTCACCCCCAAAACCCTCTCTCTCTCTCTCTCTCTCTCTCAGAACCTCGGGAATTCAAACAGCGCCAGCCATGGCGGACAAGGAGAACTGCTTGCGCGTCATGAGGTCGATGAAGAGGAGGCCCGAGGCTGCAGTGACCCCGGAGCAGCCGTCCACCAAAAAACGTGTGGTGTTAGGAGAGCTCCTGAATGCCGTTGTTCTGACGAATAAAATGTCCGGGGCGGAGAAGCAAATCCAGAAACCCGGCGCCAAAGGCAAGGCGAAGAAAGCAGTGCCCCTGACCAAAACGATACAGCAGCCGGAGGCGGCCAACGACGTTGATGCAGTGTCGGATGACCCCCAAATGTGCGCACCGTATGCTCGTGACATTTATGAGTATCTTCAGAAGCTCGAGGTAAAGGGTTATCGAATTGCAGCTTTCTTTTTTAAATTAGAATTTATTGGAAAAATGGGAGCTGGGTTTTGTTGATTTTTGGGTTCTTAATTTATCTATGGGTTCTGGTTGCATTGAAATTTGAATTAGGGATAAAGGCTAAAGCTTTCTGGTGATTAGTTTATGTCATTTTTTAGTAGCCAAAGATTAAGCTATATATAGGAACTTCTGGAGTATCTGTAGTCTGGTATTGGTTTGAAGTGGAATTTAATGGAAAATTGGAGGTGGGTTTTGTTAATGTTTTGGCTTTCAATTTACTAGCGGTTCTTCTGGTTACTCTGAAATTTGAATTAAGGATAAAGGCTGAGGCTTTCTGGTGATAGTTTATGCAACTTTTGATTAGCAAAAAGTTTGACGCTAATTTAGCAAGTCTCGTAGTCTCTGTATTTTGTTTTGGTTTGAATTCGAATTTGGGGGTTATTTTGGGTTTTGGGGCATCTGGGCTAATGGTGATGATGGGTTACCATTCAGGCGGATGAAGATCAAAGACCTTCTGGTGGAAATTTAAGTAGTTTGAGTAAAAATTTCTTTGTGCCGCCATTTCCAAAAGATTTTATCACTTTACAAGGCTTTGTCCTTTATAGAAAGTGATTGGTATAATAAACCTGGAGAATAAAATTGTGCTCACCCTTAGAGTTGGGCTTTGGAGTGCACTAATTAATTGATAATTAATTATAATTAATATATATATATATAATTAATTATCAAAAGATGGGCCTTAGAATGCACTAATTCTAAATTAATGTCAGTAATATCTTGTTATTAAGAGGAATATGATAGACTATTCTAAATTAATGTCACCTATATAGGAGTAAATGGGGCCACATTTATGAGAATTGACATGGCTAAATTCTCTAAAGCTCCTACGAAATCCGGGATCTGTTTAGGGCCAAAATGAACACAACCGTATGAATTTACGTGTGGCAGACATGATATGTGTGTACATATTGTCTCGGTTTACTACTGCAGTTGGACAGTTGAAGATCTTCCATATCCATTGCGTCACCAAGTAAACCTGATATGTTTTCACTAGGGTAAGTTCAAGTTCAAAAGACACTTCACTCAATGCATATCATGTCTATTCTCTCTCAGTTTTAGGCAGCCTAGTCATCCATTTGCATTTACATTTGCATTCAAATGTGGGGTAATTGATGGAGTTTGAATGAAATTTCAACTCAAATGTGGGGTATTGTTGGAAATTTGAGTAGTTTGAGTAGAAAGTGATTGGAGTAATAGGCCTAGAGAATACAATTGGGCTCACCCTTGGGGTTGGGCTCACCCTTGAGGTTGGGCTTTAGGGTACACTAATTAATTGGTAATTAATTATAATTAATATATATATATATATATAATTAATTAATTATCAAAAGATGGACCTTGAAAATTAAATTCTTTAATTAATTATTTTTAATTAATTTCGAATTAAATTAAATTAATTTTTATTTGAACAGACTCATCTTTTCAGAAGAAGTCTGAAGTCAATAAAAACGCAGAAAGCATTGCACCCTATCTGAAGAGATGTCTCCCAATAGTCACATCTCATTTTTATACCTGTTGCGAACAGGTATAATTCCTCTATATATACATCCGTCTGCATGGCATTTAGGATACAGAAAAACAAAAATCTCCTTCTATAATCCATAGCATTCTTACTGAGAGTACCACAAGGAAATTCACCAGAAGTTAAGTTTTCCAGTGCTGGAATTCTAACTTAGATCGTTGAATCCTGGTGAAGCAGATGTCCGTAGAACTATAAGCACTAAGTAGGGACGAAATTTTGTTTCAATGACATTGCGGTACGCAAGCCTCGATCTTCAAGTTGTTTGTTTTATATTTTTGTTTATTGATACTCTGTTAAATTTTTATATTTGCATTTATTGTTTATTAGCATATATATATAAATCACAGATTGTTGACTTATATCCATGACTTTCACCCGATTACATGACAAAGATTCAATACTGCCAATATGAGAGGAGTCTTAATGGACTGGTTGGTTAATGTTGCAGAGGAATATAAACTCCTTTCTGACACTCTTTTCCTCTCCGTTATGTATATTGATAGATTCCTATCTGTGAATGTAGTGAATATAGAAGGATATGAAAAATGCAGAAAGTGGTTTATACTTTTTTTATTATTAATAAATTTTCTGTCGGATAATATAGAAGGATATGAAAAATGCAGAAAGTGGTTTATACTTTTTTTATTATTAATAAATTTTCTGTCGGTTTTATCCGACAATAATGCTTTTATTTATTCTTATTAATAAATTTTCTGTCGGTTATATCCGACAGAAATGCTCATATTTATTTATTATTAATATATTCTTTGTCGGTTTTAGAGTATTTTATGTCGGAAAATTCATTTCCTGAGGCTGACAATTCTATCGCTTATTATATCGGCCACTGCATCCATTGTTTGTCGGATTTTGCTTAAAATCTGACAGTAATATACGTTTTTTGTCGGTTTTTGGACCGCCAGTTATAGATAATTTTGTAGTAGTGCATGCTAGATATTGAACTACGGTAGCGTCAATTTACAAATGAACGAACGTTTTTATATAACTATTGATGCTTGTAAGCCAGACAATGAGAATTGATCAATTTGTGATTATGCTACAACAATTTGTTATCTATCCATTTAGTATTTATTTTCTTAAATAAAATTGTGGGAAGACATTTTACGGAAAATAATACAAGGATATATTTAGAAATGAATAAATTAGTATTTAACTTTAAAATTGAAATATGCTTACATGTCATTTAATATTCAATAATGCACCTAGCCTTGATCAAAAAAAAAAAAAAAAAAAAAAAAAAGAGGAATGAGAACCTAATTTATCCTATAGCTTACTATATGACTTATGTAGGTGCAGTGTTCTATAGAAAGTGGTTACTTATTGGAGCAACCAAGAGTTTATTTATTTATTTATTTATTTTTTGGAGTTAAAGTACGATATTCTTTGACAATGAAGGAATATGTACAACTAGTAAGGATAGGGTGCTAACAAGAGATTTCAACTCAGTTGAAGAGAAAAATAGCATGTAAAAAATTACATCAAGGAGGTTCTTCAAACCACGTTACATTGTTATCTAGAGTCAACCAAGAGTTAATCATTCAAAATAGAAGCAATAACTGGAAAGGAAAGGAAAAAAATTGGAACGAACTACCAAAATATATAGATCAATTGATTCCCCACGCTCACCAAGATTGTAGTAGTTATCCATCACCATCCTCCTTCCTGTATTGTTACGAGAACCGTAACAGTAAAAGTCACATTTCTTCTTCAACTCTGCACAGAACAAAGCTTTTAGCCCTTCAGCTTCCTCACCAGGCAATCATTCAAGGTCTCAGTCCAGGGTTTGCAAGAGGTTAGTTGACATTTCATTCAACCAAGTAATCTTATTTTATTGAGAAGATTTGGACTATTCAGAATATTCAAATGAGGATTTGTGCACTAATCGTATTATTTGAAGGAGGATATAAGTATCACTTATAGGATCGTTCCCTTACGTAAATGTATAATGAGAAATGTCCTAAAAGACGTTAGGCTTTAGTCAGGCGGCGAGCTGGGCCCTAATGCCTAGTGCCTAAGCAGAACTAAGTGGCATTGTCGACTCTGTAAGCGACTTGTTGCAGAAGTTCAAAATGGAGTCAAATGGATTTTGTATTGGTTTCGGGTTGTTGAAGGCGATGATTGATTTTGCAGTCCTGCCTAACTTTTATATGCAAGAGAAGGGAGAGGGAAGTCTGGAGTGGTGGTTGAGTGGTGGCACTGCATGTGGGTACTAATTTTAATTTTCTTATTTTAGTTTGTATAAGGGGTAAAATAGGAATTGCAAAAAAAGTTTTTTTTGTAGCTGGATGTAGAAAGAGTTTGGTTGGGTCTAAATAAAATTACCCTTATGCAAATTTGTAGGTCATTTCCCCTCTTGATTTTTATAGTTTTTAAATTTTGTTTAAATGGTCGACATAATGGGCACAATAACAATAAATGTGCTAACATGGATGGGAAAGTAATTTGACAACTTTGTCAGAACGGAGTCACAAAACACCCTTTATTTGTGCTAACATCATGAGCACAAAACTCCGTATTGTGCCCACTGAACAAAGGGCACTCCCATAGTGGGCACACGTAAGATTTTGGTTGCTGCATTGTTGCTATTGCTCTAAAGGCACATATGTTTGTGCCCTTAGGCCTTATAGGGCAAAATATGTTTTTGAGCATAGTGCCCATATTTTTTGTAGTGTAACCTTTTTGACCTTCGAGCTTGCTTAAAGTGTGACTTATCACGCTGAATATTGAATAATAATCAAATTTCATGAACTGAACAGCAAGTTAACCACAAAGTGGTAAAATGGGAGGGGAGTTACCAACTAGTATATATGTACCTCTTGATCAATCAAAAAGATTCAACGAGAGTTTTCCTCACAACTAACCAACCCAGAAAGGAGATTCCATTGACCTATAGTAGTATTAAAGTTTCCTTTTTCATTTACAATTTAAGGCAACGTAAAGACAATTTCTCTAACTTGTTTTTCTCGAAGATAAAGACTTGCAGTAACAATTTCTTAAATAGAAATGACGCCTCCATAACAATGTGGTAGTTCATAAACGTCTATCTTGCAAGAAACAACTATCCAACTCAAGTTCTTGTACTCGAACTTGAATCCTTTGCGAATTGAATTGTGTTCCTCAAAAGTATTTTGCCATCCTTCTTAAAATTAGACTGGTGCTACACCCACTCTCATTTCCAATCTCTCCACCTACCATATTATTCCCGCCCTTATAAAAAGTTAAAAGCTAGCTATCTATATGGGAATATTTTGATAAATGTCCTTTTCTATATCCTCAAAAAGACTTTCCTTACTTACCTTTCTCACTCGGATGCCATGTGAGCTTTATTTATATCTAAATTTATGTATTAATTGATTATAAAATTTCTTGCTTATCTTTCACTTATGACCCTTATTAAATTTCAGATGCCAATTAAAAATTTAGTATTAGGAAAATGCAAGGGACACAACTTTTTTTTTTACCAAGTTTGTGTATCATCTAATGTTGCAAGTGATATGTATATATCACGTCAATTAATGAATTTATCTCATTGAATGTTGATTGTGTGCATCATTTGTCGCATATGATGATATACTAATGTGATGTGGTCTCCCTAACCCTCTTAATATCATTCATCGAATTTGATTAGGGTAATCTCCTTATTTCTATAATTAATATTATTTTTTATACATGGCTACTTTGTTATGGACTCTTTTTATTTTATTTTATTTTCCTTCTTGTTTGACACTCTCTCGTTCCCTTCTTCCATTTAAATTCTTTTTCTTCGTTTAAAAATGTTTTTGACGTCTATCTTTGCCGTTGTTCTTGTTCAAAGGTTGGTTTAGGGTTAGGTCCTTCATTTTTTTCCTCTTGCAGCGTATGGCACCCATCTAGCATCTACTGTGAGTCTATGAGCAATATATTAGAATTATATAATTTTCTGTACACATCTCGGCTTAAAAGATTAGACTTGTATAAGAGTACAAAATTAATGATATAAACACTAAGAAAAAAGGGTCCTTAAAAATACTAATAAAAATCGCACTGCATGCTGATTCGCCCATATTCCCTGATTTTAGTGTGTGTTTTCTACCTTGGCACATTGGACCACCATTGTACGTGAACAAACAAAAATGTGATTATAATAAGGGTTCTTTAGATATAAGCTCATGCAACACTTATTTCCTTAACAAAAATCCATCTCGTTTTAAACATCCAAATAAAACCTAAATTTGAAATAAATTGCCATGTAAACAAATAAATACCTATTATTTTTAAAATATTTACAATTGTGCGACAACACCCTAATTATGTTGATGAATTTAATTACCACCATAATTATAGCAAATAGGTGCTTTATTATTACAAAAGTATCTACTTTATACTTGTCTTACCATCATCTGTTCCATTTCTTTTTTTTGTTTGACAATCATTGTAGGTAAATTATTTTGCATGTATACGTTATTCACATTTTGTTGTTATTATATTTGTGTGGAATAAATTACCTATATTTTTAAGTAGAATAAAGGTAATTGATTAACTTTGAATCAATTGGCTAAAAACATCCTTTGGTTTTGTAGGTAAATAATTTTGCATGTATTATTACATATACTAGGCACATTTGTTATTATTATGTGTTGTTTGCAATCAATCAACATTCATTTATTCAGTAGGTAAATTACAAAAGTATCCACTTTATACTTGTCTCACCATCATCTGTTCCATTTCTTATATTTGTTTGACAATCATTGTAGGTAAATTATTTTGCATGTATACATTAGGCACATTTTGTTATTATTATATCTGTGTGAAATAAATTACCTATATTTTTAAGTAGAATATAGGTAATTAATTAACTTTGAATCAATTGGCTAAAAACATCCTTTAATTTTGTAGGTAAATTATTTTGCATGTATTATTACATATACTAGGCACATTTGTTATTATTATGTGTTGTTTGCAATCAATCAACATTCATTTATTTTGTAGGTAAATTATTTTGCATGTATTATTACCAAGGAAGAAAATATCGGTAATATCGGAAATATCGGTAGTCCGAAAACACGGAAATATCGATGTAAATATCGGGATAATATCGATATCGATAAAAATTACATGGAAACCACGGAAATTGTAAGAAAAACTTGGGAAATTTTTATTGAAACTTTGCAGGATGTTTATTTAGTCAATTATCTATTAGTTTATCACAAAAAATTGGAAGGAAATGCATTGCATGATGGATTTAACATTATCAAGTTGATTATATAGCGAGCTGACAAACATTGTGAGCGTAGAAAATATGTAGTAATTAATGAAAGAAGTCTAAACACACCATAATCATTTATATATAATGAATTAGTACAATATTTTACACTTTATACATTGCATTTTTGGTTCTTCTCTGACAGAATTTGGTCTTCACGTGGAGAAGAAGATAAAGTAAGCATATTTTTTGGTTCTTCTCTGACAGAATATTTGGTTCTTCTGAGCAAAGTCACTTCCAAATCTTTCATACAAAATCGTGTGCCACACACACACACCCTCAAAGTTTTTTTCTTTTTCTCTCAGATAACACACATACACACACACACACACACACACACACACACAAAACCATGGTTTCATACAAAACTGTGTGCCACACACACACACACCCTCAATGTTTTTTTTTTCTCTCGGATAACACACACACACACACACACACGCACATGCACACACAATCTCTCGATCCTTCTCCCTCATTCCACACACACACGCACACACACCCTCCCTCTCCTTGTTTCTTCTCCAGTTCTCCCCCCCATCTCTTTTCTGCATCTCTCATTCCCAGAGGAGACAGACACACACACACCCCACTTCCCCGTGTTTCCCCCTTCCCCAATCCCTCGAACCTTCTCCCTCATTCCTCTCCTTGTTTCTTCTCCCCCCATTTCTGCAACTCTCCTTCCCGGAGCACAGCCACACCACACCCACACGAGGCGGATGATCCATCAAACTCGAGCGGGTTTTGGGATCCGGAGAGAAGGGATTGCGGATTTTGATGGGTCTGAGCGCGGATTGCAGAGAGAGGCGCAGATCTTGGCAGCTGTGACGACGGAGCCTCGGCTGCAGTTTTTCGACGACGGAGCCTCGGCGATTTTGTCAATAATATCGAAAATATCGCGATATTATCGATATTATCACGAAAACCATTTGGATAGTTATACAAATATCGGTCCCCTTAAAAACCGATAATATCGGCGATATATCGCCGATATTATCGACATTTTGTTCCTTGATTATTACATATGTTAGGCACGTTTTGATATTATTATATATATGTGTATGCAAATAGCTTAAATAACTTTTGAATCAAACAATATTTATTTATTTATTACATAGGTAAATTATTTTGCATGTATTATTTTACCTGGAACTTATATTGTTATTTTATATATGTAAAATATTGGTAATTTTGAATAAAATAACATTTGTATATTTGTGAATAAATGCTAATTTACTTGTTACAATTATTTGAAAGGAAAAAAATGCTCATTTTTACATAAATGTGAAAACAACCTGTTGACCCTAGAAATTACAAAGCCTACGTGGCGCGCAGGCCGAATATATTATAAGCTAACTATGTCCTTCGGTGATTGCGGGGCGTGCCAACTCGTCGGCCGAGGCTCGGTCGAGGAGTAAATTTGATGATGCTGCATTGGGTCGCGCTACTGACTTCTGCGTCTTGCGATTGCGGCCGAGAAAGGAACGCGTCTCGGCCTCTTGGGTTCTCGAGCCTGAAGACAAGGCTGCTATTTCTTACAAAGTTCACGAACCGAATTCGGCTTGCAATGTGCCGAATGTAATAACTGTAACACCTCACCTCGCCGAGAAGGCTAATGAGATGACCTCGACCAACAAGGATTCGAAAACCCTTCTCGACCGAGACTTGGATAGGCAATCGACCGTTCTCGCCGCAGTGCTGTTGATGCCAACGGAAGATACTGCGAGACCGACCGACTCTACGGTGACAGAGCTATCTATGCCGACTTAAGATATCACCGGTTGCTTCCACAGTGCTGTTGATGCCAACGGAAGATGTGTCAGCGAAAAAGGAAAAGAAAAAGATCTCAAGTTGTGAGAGTTTGCGCAGGGCAATTTTTGTGTTCATTCGCAGGGCTTTTCCTGATGCCCAGCGTCCCCTTTTTATAGTACTGAACCTTGAGTCCGAGTTTAAATCCTACTCGGACTAGGTTTCCCTATCCGGATCACCTCGACCAGTCCTACATCTACTAGGACTATGAACCTAGTCCTTAGCTAAGCTGGATTAGTTTCCTGGATATCCGATCCCGTCGAGACTCCCCATTGCACTAGGATTCGTCCTAACCGCCCTAGGTTTGGACGCCCACGTGTTGACCGATCCATGGTCCTTCTGCCGCCCGGCCTCCTGGACCGAAAGTGATCCTACCCTCGGCCCAAGCTATTATTTTGGGCCCAAACATTGCCCCCTCGCTTCTGAGGTCCTCGGCCTGAAACCTTCGGCCGAGTTTCGGCCTTGAAGAAGCGAATCTACCACTCAGGATCCTAATACCCGAGTTCCAAGGCGCATTTATTGAGCACGATCGCACGATCTTGATCCTGCTAACCCACTCGCCAC
Organism: Malus domestica; assembly: GCF_042453785.1. Taxonomy (NCBI): domain Eukaryota; kingdom Viridiplantae; phylum Streptophyta; class Magnoliopsida; order Rosales; family Rosaceae; genus Malus; species Malus domestica. Next base: position 16,043,985 of record NC_091672.1, read on the forward strand.
ATGGCGCCCTCTAACATGACCAATCCCCCATAATGACGTCTAAGGCGTGCGGCAGCCTGAACCGCCTTGCCATTATGACCACCATCTCAATCCGCGAGCCACTACCTCAGTCCGTGAGCCCACTTGTCATCGTGCGGGTGTCAAACAGTCTTTCGTCATTAATTTCGCCGTCACACGCAATCATACGCCCCCAAAACCCTAAAACCTTCGGTCTTCTCAACCGCGTTCCCCAAAGGTTCATTATGATCAGTAACTCCTTCGGTCGATTTTGCCCAAAGGCTCTTGTATAACTAGCGGGGATAATTTGCTTTCGGCCTCTTGCCTGAAATGTTCAAAACGTGCCTTCATTTCCCCTGGTCGAATGAGAAGTTTGATCCGCTTATCAGCTTCTTCAAACATGGTCTCGACGTCTTGATCGACCAGCCGTTTCCCCTGAGCCAACTCTGTCATAATTGGTGAAGGTGGTCGCTCCTCATTAGTGGCAACTGTATCCTTCGGTCGCCACTTAGGGGCCGAAGTTTCTTGGGCTGCTTGTCGGCGAGCCATGCAATCTATCCGTTGATGCCGGCGTTTCTGAGATTTGGACAACGCGGTGTAAACGCCCTTCGAAGAATGGTATGTATACCAACGTTGATCTCTAGGCTCGGGAGGCTTGAAGGTCTTTTGACTCCGTGATGATCCTGAACTGCTAGAATTACGCTTATAGTAATCATCGTCATAAAATGAAGCATCAAAATCAAGGCGCCGCCTGACCGGGGGTGTATCTTCCATCCGTACTTTAGGACCGAACCTCTCAAAAACCCCGTGATGGTGGCCTTCATTGGCTACCTTTTGCCGAGTTGCGGCCACAGGCTCCGAAAAAGGCTTCTCCTCTGATTCACTGTCGACCTTCGCTCTACATTTCCTGCACAAAACCGCCGTCCCACTATCTTCATCAGTACTATAATCCATCATAGATTTGACAATAGCGGGCCCCGTTAAAGCCGTAGGTGGTTTATTTGAACGAAAATCGGCCATGAACCGTGGCCGAACATTCTGATTCCGCGAGCGTTGTGTCTCAACCACTTTAGCCTTGCCTTTCCCTTTGTCCTTGGGTAGGTACGCGTCGACCATGTTTACTGTTGCCGTGGGGAATGGATCAGTATCCACACTCATCTTTTTTTCGGGGAATTTCAGTTTGCCATTGTCAATCCAGTTTTGAACGTTGTCGCGAAATACGACACAATTGTTTGTCGTATGTTTGCTTGAATTGTGGTATTTGCAATACACATTCCCTTTAAGCTCTTCGGCCTTAGGAATGTTGTGACCAGGCCGAAGCTTGATAATTCTTGCGGATAACAATTGGTCGAAGATTGCGTCAGCCTTGGTAATATCAAAAGTGTAGACCTTTGATGGTTTCAACACTCCTTCAGCGGCCGAGCGACTTTTGACTTCTCTAGAATCAACCTGAGTTAATGCCTTGCAAACGTATGGCTTATCTATCACTATCTCGGCCGCATCCACACTGACGCATTCATCCTCGGTTGACGCATAGCTGACAGTAGGATTTTTGTACAACGTCCCCCGAGATGGCGTTTTCGAAACCTTCTCCTCACGGAGCAAGTAGTCGTACTGTTCAACATGCTGGGCTAATTCATACATGTCCCGAAAGTTTGCCCCCAGGAATTTCTTTTTGTATTCGATGTCGAGGCCGTTCAAAGCAAGCCTGACAAATTTGACTTCGGGTAAGGGCACTCGGCACCAATTCCGGGCCGATTTGAACCTAGTGAGATAGTCCATTGGTGATTCATCAGATGCCTGAGCCATCCTTGCTAATGAAGAAACTGACATCTCCATCCCTGGTCGATAAAACTGCTCATGAAACTTCTCGACCAACTCTTCCCAGTTCTGGACGGAATTGGGGGGTAGATTAATGTACCAAGCAAATGCCGAGCCGGTCAATGAGAAGTTGAATAGCCGTAACTTATGAAAGTCGCTATTGACATCTCCGCATTGCGCGGTGAAACGAGCCACGTGCTCCAACGAAGATAAAGACGATTCACCGGCAAAAAGACTAAAATCTGGGATCTTGAAACCCTTCGGGTACCCAAACGATTCCACGTAAGCTGGGTACGGATGAATAAACTTAGGAAACTTCGGCCCTTTCTTCATGGCCGAGTCAATCATCCGCTGAACTTCGGTCATATCAACAGGTGTTGCTTCGACCCTCTGGTCGGTCCCGTCTGACCTACTATTCGACCCTCCTCCTTTCTCCAAGTTAATTGGTTTGAGCAGGGCAGGAATAGGCTCGGCCGGTACAATCGGTGCCGGGTTGTTTCCTGGTAAACAAGGTTGGCGAAGATCGAAAGGCCTGCTGCCACCAACTTTACTAACCAGCATTTCGAGCAGCTTGGTTTGCCGATCATTGGCACTGAGTATCGCGTCATGCAGCTTGTCAATGCCTCGACTGAACGTCTGCTCGACTGACCGAGACTGCTCGTCCAGTCGCTTTCGGAGAAACGACCTCGTTGGTGGGTCTGATCCTTCACCACCATCCTCGTCATACTCCTCTATTATCCCTTCATTGAGAACGCATGCGTTTCTGTTAGGGATCTCTAAACCACGGAGTTGACCGCCGAGATTAACTTCTCTTTCTCGGCGAGTCGCGCTCGTGGACTCAGGTGTACCAACGCTAAGGGGATTCTGCGCCTGTGGCACACTCTGTCCTATGCTCTGACTCGGTAAATCGGCTGTCGACTTTCCCATAGCTGTTTTCTTTTTTACCGATCGTGTTTCAATTGGCATGAACTTCGTAGTTTAGCACTGGGTCCCACTGGGCGTGCCAAAATGTTGACCCTAGAAATTACAAAGCCTACGTGGCGCGCAGGCCGAATATATTCTAAGCTAACTACGTCCTTCGGTGATTGCGGGGCGTGCCAACTCGTCGGCCGAGGCTCGGCCGAGGAGTAAATTTGATGATGCTGCGTTGGGTCGCGCTACTGACTTCTGCGTCTTGCGATTGCGGCCGAGAAAGGAACGCGTCTCGGCCTCTTGGGTTCTCGAGCCTGAAGACAAGGCTGCTATTTCTTACAAAGTTCACGAACCGAATTCGGCTTGCAATGTGCCGAATGTAATAACTGTAACACCTCACCTCGCCGAGAAGGCTAATGAGATGACCTCGACCAACAAGGATTCGAAAACCCTTCTCGACCGAGACTTGGATAGGCAATCGACCGTTCTCGCCGCAGTGCTGTTGATGCCAACGGAAGATACTGCGAGACCGACCGACTCTACGGTGACAGAGCTATCTATGTCGACTTAAGATATCACCGGTTGCTTCCACAGTGCTGTTGATGCCAACGGAAGATGTGTCAGCGAAAAAGGAAAAGAAAAAGATCTCAAGTTGTGAGAGTTTGCGCAGGGCAATTTTTGTGTTCATTCGCAGGGCTTTTCCTGATGCCCAGCGTCCCCTTTTTATAGTACTGAACCTTGAGTCCGAGTTTAAATCCTACTCGGACTAGGTTTCCCTCTCCGGATCACCTCGACCAGTCCTACATCTACTAGGACTATGAACCTAGTCCTTAGCTAAGCTGGATTAGTTTCCTGGATATCCGATCCCGTCGAGACTCCCCATTGTACTAGGATTCGTCCTAACCGCCCTAGGTTTGGACGCCCACGTGTTGACCGATCCATGGTCCTTCTGCTGCCCGGCCTCCTGGACCGAGAGTGATCCTACCCTCGGCCCAAGCTATTATTTTGGGCCCAAACAGTACCCGAAGGGTTTCAAGATCCCAGATTTTAGTCTTTTTACCGGTGAATCGTCTTTATCTTCGTTGGAGCACGTGGCCCGTTTCACCGCGCAATGCGGAGATGTCAATAGCGACTTTCATAAGTTACGGCTATTCAACTTCTCATTGACCGGCTCGGCATTTGCTTGGTACATTAATCTACCCCCCAATTCCGTCCAGAACTGGGAAGAGTTGGTCGAGAAGTTCCATGAGCAGTTTTATCGACCAGGGATGGAGATGTCAGTTTCTTCATTAGCAAGGATGGCTCAGGCATCTGATGAATCACCAATGGACTATCTCACTAGGTTCAAATCGGCCCGGAATTGGTGCCGAGTGCCCTTACCCGAAGTCGAATTTGTCAGGCTTGCTTTGAACGGCCTCGACGTCGAATACAAAAAGAAATTCCTGGGGGCAAACTTTCGGGACATGTATGAATTAGCCCAGCATGTTGAACAGTACGACTACTTGCTCCGTGAGGAGAAGGTTTCGAAAACGCCATCTCGGGGGACGTTGTACAAAAATGCTACTGTCAGCTATGCGTCAACCGAGGATGAATGCGTCAGTGTGGATGCGGCCGAGATAGTGATAGATAAGCCATACGTTTGCAAGGCATTAACTCAGGTTGATTCTAGAGAAGTCAAAAGTCGCTCGGCCGCTGAAGGAGTGTTGAAACCATCAAAGGTCTACACTTTTGATATTACCAAGGCTGACGCAATCTTCGACCAATTGTTATCCGCAAGAATTATCAAGCTTCGGCCTGGTCACAACATTCCTAAGGCCGAAGAGCTTAAAGGGAAGGTGTATTGCAAATACCACAATTCAAGCAAACATACGACAAACAATTGTGTCGTATTTCGCGACAACGTTCAAAACTGGATTGACAATGGCAAACTGAAATTCCCCGAAAAAAAGATGAGTGTGGATACTGATCCATTCCCCACGGCAACAGTAAACATGGTCGACGCGTACCTACCCAAGGACAAAGGGAAAGGCAAGGCTAAAGTGGTTGAGACACAACGCTCGCGGAATCAGAATGTTCGGCCACGGTTCATGGCCGATTTTCGTTCAAATAAACCACCTACGGCTTTAACGGGGCCCGCTATTGTCAAATCTATGATGGATTATAGTACTGATGAAGATAGTGGGACGGCGGTTTTGTGCAGGAAATGTAGAGCGAAGGTCGACAGTGAATCAGAGGAGAAGCCTTTTTCGGAGCCTGTGGCCGCAACTCGGCAAAAGGTAGCCAATGAAGGCCACCATCACGGGGTTTTTGAGAGGTTCGGTCCTAAAGTACGGATGGAAGATACACCCCCGGTCAGGCGGCGCCTTGATTTTGATGCTTCATTTTATGACGATGATTACTATAAGCGTAATTCTAGCAGTTCAGGATCATCACGGAGTCAAAAGACCTTCAAGCCTCCCGAGCCTAGAGATCAACGTTGGTATACATACCATTCTTCGAAGGGCGTTTACACCGCGTTGTCCAAATCTCAGAAACGCCGGCATCAACGGATAGATTGCATGGCTCGCCGACAAGCAGCCCAAGAAACTTCGGCCCCTAAGTGGCGACCGAAGGATACAGTTGCCACTAATGAGGAGCGACCACCTTCACCAATTATGACAGAGTTGGCTCAGGGGAAACGGCTGGTCGATCAAGACGTCGAGACCATGTTTGAAGAAGCTGATAAGCGGATCAAACTTCTCATTCGACCAGGGGAAATGAAGGCACGTTTTGAACATTTCAGGCAAGAGGCCGAAAGCAAATTATCCCCGCTAGTTATACAAGAGCCTTTGGTCAAAATTCGACGGAATTTGCACCCCCCGTTCCTTGGGGAGTCTTTGGAGTATATGCGAGAATTTCATAAGAAACATTCGGCCAACGATTTGTATGGTTTGCCGAAGGCATGTCAGGACACCATTGATCTTGTCTTGACTTGTCCGGATGCTGAGCGGATCATCCAGAAGACCTCAGACCCAGGATTGAAAGCAAGGTTCCAGCACATACAAGAAGTTCGTGTCTTTGGATTTGAAGTTGACCCGTATACCGATATCGATGTCGCTGACCTTCCTTTCTCGCTGGAGGACCTTCAGTATTTACGGTATCACTTTGAAGTATTTTCGGCGGTTTCTCTCTTCGGCCTTACGACCGATGAAATCGCCCGTATTGCCCGTCTGGATGCTTATCTCGACACTAGGGATGCTCGGCTACACTACCAGGAGCAGGTTCAGGTCTTGACCCCAAGTTCATTGTCAATCTCGACCTTACCTGAGGCGGTCACGCAGAACCAACAAGTGGTCGAAGCAGCTCCGCCAAGTGACATTATTGAAGGGACGGAAGAATCTCGTTGTCCGACTCTGACGACAACTGAGTCCGTAGTCGCTGACCAACCGAACGAGGAGGGTCTCGACCAGATGGGCCCGTCAGTCCTGGATAATATGGAAATTAGTATGGTCCATGTGTTACCTGCCGATTTTCAATCAAGCACGGCTCAACCAAATTTCCTCGATGGAGATGTGGTTGTCGAGGAACCTGGCCATGTTGATTTTGTATCGATTGCTGAAGGCGAGTCAACAGCAAAAGATGATAGTCTAAAGGCCGCTTTGGTCGAATTGTTCCCTCGTTTATCATCGGCCAAGCTTCACCATTTAAAGCCATTGTATGTAACGGCACACATCGAGGGATATCCGGTTTCTAAAGTTTTTGTCGATTGTGGAGCTACTGTCAATATCATGCCCCTGAACATCATGAAGGCCTTACGCCGTTCAAATGACGAGCTTATTCCGTCAGGGATCACAATGAGTAGTTTCGTCGGCGATAAGTCCCACACCAAAGGTGTGCTTCCGTTAACTGTGAATATTGCCGGTCGTACCCATATGACCGCCTTTTTCGTGGTTGATTCCAAAACCGAGTATAATGCACTGCTCGGCCGAGATTGGATTCATCAAACCAGTTGTATTCCTTCCTCATTGTACCAAGTGCTTGTCTTTTGGGACGGCAAATCGGTCACTGTTCATCCGGCCGATAGCCAGCCCTTCGAAGCCAACATGATTCAAGCACGGTATTATGACGATCACGTCGGCTATATTACGTTGCAAGGCTTCAATGAAGAGGGACGGCCGACTCGGATTTCCGTTCAGAAAGCTATCGAGGTTGGTGCCGAGACTGTCCAGCAGGATTCGGCAAGACTCGGATTAGCTAACTTTCTCCCCGAAGCCGATGTTTGAAACCGATCGGGAAGCACGCAGGGCCGCGGTTTCATCTACTATGGAACGACTGCTGGCCCATTGGTATACGATATCTAAACAACCAAATTCAGGCGTCAACCTCATCGAGTTCCTTGCTGAGGGAGATAATGGGCCTGCATTATCCTTTGATAAAATTCGAGCCGCCCCGGCCGAACTCGAAGATCATCGGCCCCTTGTTAAGGACCCTTTGGAAGAGATTAATGTTGGGACGGCCGATGACCCACGACTTTTGTTTATTAGTGCGTTGCTTCCTCAACAAATGAAGGACGAGTTGCAGGCCTTGCTTACGGAATTCAAAGATTGTTTTGCTTGGAGTTATCATGAAATGCCCGGCTTAGATCGTTCTTTAGTCGAGCATGAATTACGTATTAAACACGGATTCAAGCCTTTCCGTCAGCCACCTCGTCGATTTTCGACCGAAGTACAACTCAGTGTCAAGGACGAACTAGTTCGGCTTTTGAAAGCCGGGTTTATTCGGACAGCTCGATATGTCGAGTGGTTGGCGAATATTGTTCCTGTATTAAAGAAAAGCGGTGCACTGCGCATCTGCACCGATTTTCGAAATCTGAATCTGGCAACGCCCAAAGATGAGTATACCATGCCAATTTCAGATCTGTTAATCGATGCCGCGGCGAATCATGCGATCTTATCCTTTATGGATGGACATGCCGGATACAACCAAATATTTATTGCCGAAGCCGATGTGCACAAAACTGCTTTCCGTTGCCCGGGGGCACTCGGCACTTACGAATGGGTTGTCATGCCATTCGGCCTCAAGAATGCCGGCGCCACGTACCAACGGGCGATGAACACCATCTTCCATGATTTAATTGGCACCATCGTCGAAGTTTATATCGACGATGTTGTCGTCAAATCTAAACGCCGACAGACACATCTGGACGATCTCCGACAGGCTTTCCTCCGCATGCGTCAGCACAACCTCAAGATGAATCCTGCCAAGTGTGCCTTCGGTGTATCGGCCGGGAATTTTCTTGGTTTTCTCGTACATCATCGTGGGATTGAAGTCGATGAGAATAAGGCTCGCGCCATCATCACTGCTCCCTCCCAACAACGAAGAAACAATTACAATCCTTACTCGGCCAGATCAATTTTTTACGCCGATTTATTGCTAATTCGGCAGGTAAGATGAAAGCGTTTTCCACACTTTTGAAACTCAAGGACTCAGATAAGTTCGTGTGGAATAAGGAGCATCAGGCGGCGTTTACACAGATCAAGGTTTCTCTCACAAATCCACCTGTCTTGGTCCCTCCTCAGCGCGGTAAGCCTCTCAAGCTATACATTTCGGCGGCCGAGGAGTCTATCGGTTGCCTCCTCGCGCAAGACAACGATGCCGGACGGGAACAGGCTATCTTTTACCTCAGCCGTAATCTGAGTCATCCGGAGATCAATTATTCCACCGTTGAGAAGCTCTGTCTCGCCGTGTTCTTCGCTGCATCCAAGCTTCGGCACTACATGCTCCCGTCGGTCACACAAGTCATTGCCCAGACCGACGTTATCCGGTACATGCTTACCCGGCCAATTGTGAAGGGCCGAATTGGGAAATGGACGATGGCGTTGTCCGAGTTCAGTTTGCAATACGTGCCGCAAAAAGCTGTGAAGGGACAGGCGTTGGCCGATTTCCTTGCCCAGCACCCTTCGCCTTACGGTTTTGGGAGTGCTGACGTCGAAATCGGCATGGTGGTGACCCGCGATAACTATTGGACGATGTATTTCGATGGTTCCAGTACTTCGTCCTCAGCCGGCGCAGGCATCGTCATTCAATCTCCTCACAACGATCGTTGGTATTTTTCGCTCAGATTGGATTTCGACTGCACCAATAATCAGGCTGAATATGAGGCTCTTGTCATTGGTCTTGGCCTCCTTCTTGACCTACATGCCACTCGTGTCCTCGTCCTCGGGGATTCTGAACTAGTGATTAACCAACTTAATGGGTCTTTTCGCTGCATGAGTTGTACTCTGGCGCCTTACCACATGGTCGCCAGCTATTTGGCCGAGTCCTTTGACGGTATTACATTCGAGCATGTTTCTCGGGTTCATAATATCGACGCAGACGAGTTGGCTCAAATCGCCTCCGGTGCACAACTCCTGGGGGGCAAGCTAGGCCGGGAGGTACCAATATTACGACAATTATACCCGGCCTTGGTTGATCAGCAAATCCTCCGTCGAGACAATGTGATACGCACCAGGGTCATGTCCCTGCCTTCGTTGTTAGATCGGCAGGACTCTATAGAAATTTGCGCGGCCGAGGCAGTATCAGATGATTGGAGAAAGCCCATTATACAGTACCTTGACAATCCTAACGGGAAACATAGTCGCAGGACACGGGCTCACGCCACGAACTATGTCACGTACCAGAACGAGTTGTACCGAAAGGGCGAAGATGGTTTGTTATTGCTATGCCTCGGCCCCCAAGAGAGTGCTCGAGCGATCGCAGAGGTTCATGAAGGGGTATGCGGAGCTCACCAGTCTGGACGGAAAATGCGATGGCTACTCCGACGACACGGTTATTTTTGGCCAAGAATACTGAAAGATTGTATCGAGTTTGCACGAGGATGCGTACAGTGCCAAATCCATGGACCTATACAAAGGGTCCCGGCCGAATCGCTACATTCGGTCATTAAGCCGTGGCCGTTTAGAGGATGGGCCATGGACGTAATCGGCAAAATCACGCCGACTTCTGGAGCTGCTAAGCATGCCTGGATAATAGTCGCAACTGATTACTTTACTAAGTGGGTCGAAGCAAAATCATATGCCGAGTTAACATCTAAAGAAGTTTGCGATTTCGTGGAAGAACACATTGTGACCCGGTTCGGTGTGCCAGAAACGATCATAACCGACAATGGAACAATCTTCACAGCCGAAAAGTTTAAGGAATACACGGCCAATTTGAAAATTCGGCTGGAACAGTCCATACCGTATTATCCACAGGCGAATGGGCAGGCCGAGGCAAGTAATAAAGTGTTGATCGGTATCCTCGAAAAAATAATAAAAGAAAGGCCTGGCATGTGGCATTTGAAGTTGAACGAGGCATTATGGGCATACAGAACGTCGCCCCGATCGGCAACTGTAACGACCCCATACGCATTAACCTACGGACACGATGCGGTGCTACCAGTCGAGTTGAGCATAAATTCGTTGCGATTAATTGAACAAAGTAGTTTGTTTAGCGCCGAATATAATCAGTCCATGAGACAGGGACTGGAAGATTTGGAAGAGGCACGACTTGACGCTTATAACTTACTAGTGGCACAAAAACAGATTGCCGAGCGAGCCTATAATCAGAAGGTGCGACAGAAAACGTTCGGCAAGGGTGAATTGGTGTGGCAAACGGTGTTGCCCATTGGATTAAAAGATCCTAGGTTCGGCAAGTGGTCGCCGAATTGGGAAGGGCCGTTTATTGTGCATAGAGTATACGGAAAAGGGGCGTATCATCTTAAAGACCGAACCGGTGCGGTCCACAGATTACCGATTAATGGGAAGTTTTTGAAGAAATATTATCCGGTCACATGGGAAATGCAGGAATAGTAAACCAGTCCATTAAAATTGATAAGTATTTACAAAATAAGTAGGTCGGTTGGTTTACATTCAGATACATCTAAGGAGAAGAGGGAAGAAGAGTGCTGAGCAGAGCCTTCAACTCCAACCACCGCACGTCGGCCATGAGGACTTCGGCTTGCCGATTCTTTTTGTCCAGCTTCAGCCGCTCGACCTGTTTTTTGGCCGCCGCATACTCAGTTAGGCGATCCTTCCCGCCTGACTCGAAGTCCCTCGCAAGATCAGAAGCAATGGCCGACCGGTGTTTTGCTAGTTCGGCCATCTGACGGTCGAGCTCGGCTAACGCTTCTCCTTTTGCCCGTAGATCGTCAATCTTTGGACGGAGGGTGTCTTGAACGGCCGTGGCGGCTTGCAGGTCCTGTTCGGCCTTCAGAGCAGTCTGGAAGATACTAAATGTCTCCCGAACGCACTCCAAGGCAGACGATGCCCGAACAATGACATCTCCGCTCAGGCGACCGTCGGCTCCAAGGTCGTTCAGACACACGCCGAGCAGATCAAGACCGATGCGCTCAAGTACTTGCGATGACGAGAGCGACAGGATTTCTCGCAACTGGGTTAGGGCTTTGGATCGTCAGCTTCGGCCGTAGCGGCCGAAGGACCAGACTCTGCAGTAGTACTGGAGAGGAGGGCTTTGAATTCGACCTCCCACGAAGCCTGCACATACAAATTGGGTTGAGTTTGAAAGAAGTCATGACAGGAGTAGCAAGAAAGTTTCGTTTTTAACCTGCCGAGAGGAGACCTCGGCCATGTCTCCAGGATCGTTGCTCGAACCTAAAGAACTCAATGGCCGAACCCAGTGTCTCAAATTGCTTCTCACTTCACGCGGCCGATGGAGGTTATCTACGTTTGATGGCCACTGAGGCGGCCAGGAAATATAGATAACGCCCTTCGGCGCATAGAATTGACGGTGAAAAGAATGTACAGGCACCTGACATTTAGTATTTTCCTTGTTTAGAATTCTAAAGCAGAAAAGCAATCAGGAGGAGACAATTGAAGGTACTTACAAAAGCCGAGGTGACCTCCTGTGGAGGAATGTGGAAGCCTTGGTCTTGAGGATGGACCGGCGATTCCGCCGTGACTCGGGTTCCTCGAGCAGCTGTTTGCCACGGTCGGCTGCCGATGGGCCGACTGGCGTAGCTGTTTTAGAGGTGGTAGGGACGCCCTGGTCCTGAGAAGGAACGAGAGGTTCGGCCACCAGGGTCGGTTCTTCGACCCTGCACTTGCCACGATTAGCCGAAGAAGGGCCGGTTTGGACCACCATCTCTGGTACTGGAGGAGGTTGTCGACGAGTATGAGGACGATGCACCAGCGGGACCTCGTCGCTCCCCTCACTCTCTTCCAACACGAAGACCGAGGGCTTTGGATTCTTGGGAGAGGTTCCCTCGGTCGTAGAAGCCGCCTGTTGTGAGACAGGTGCCTTCTCGACAGAGGGAGGGACAACTGATTCGCCGGCCACAGAGGCAGGTCGCGCTGGGGCCGTCTCTGCGGCCGAAGCCGGCTGTTTCTCGACCACAGAATGGCCGGCGGCGGGAGAAAGGGAAGCACTGGGAGTCGTCGTGTGACTGGAGATAACGTGGATCTCCCGTGCACCTTTCTTCGCCATTTGTTTGACCCGCTTGGCAGGCGGGGAAGGCTCGACAGCCGGCTCGACCTCTTGGCGAGGCCGTTTGATCAGCACGGCCCTACCAGCGGGTTTGTCCAGTGCGGCCCTACTAGCGGGTTTGTCCTTTAGTGCCACGACCGATTTTTTCCCGGCCGTGGCAGCGGCAACTGCCTCCGTCTTTCTCAAAGGCCGACTACCTAAAAAGATAAAGACAATTCAGCAAGGCAAATCAATATGCAAGGTTGATGGAAAGGAAAAAAGATGGAACAGATACCTTGAGGATGGGGGGCCGAGGCCTTCTTAGGCCGGTCACTGAAGAGTCTGCTAAGCACATCTTCGACCGGCGCACCAAGGAATTCCTGGGTGTATTTCTCCCACCACTCACCAAAGGTGTCGGTGCAATGGGTTTCCGGGGTGGCTGGTCGAAGGCGAAATTTTTGGCAGCGCTCTTGGAACTCCCTCACGGCGGTTCTACACTCCTTCTCAGAGGAACGAGGCTCGCGTCCACGGCTTAGGACTGTTCGGGAGGAGAGAAGGGGGATAGGGCAGCCCTGAAGGTAGCCGAGCTGTCGGGCAAGGAAGTTCGGATGATATACTTCCCAACCTGACCGTTTCCCATCACAGCCGAGAGGGAGGTCGCGAGCAAGCACAAATGACCCCCAGGTCTGACGAAGACCGGCATGATGGAGGAAGGATAGTCCCGACGACGACATATGAGGAACTCGTCGTTGGAGAAGTCGTCGAGAGCGAAGAGGTACCGAAATACCTCTTCGGCTTGATGGGGAGGTGTCGGTCGAGAGGCCAGCTGAGGTCCAAGCGCCTCTGTTGGTGAGAATTCAGCTATGGCCGGCCGAAGGGAGGCGAAGTATACCTGCAGCCAGAGTTGGAAGACCCAGAGAGGACCATTCTGGTGTGGGTCGACCTTGTGGAGGGTCGCCTCGGCCAGGCAGCGGAAAAGTTGGGCGAGAATGTTGGAACTCAATGCCAAGACGTGACCACTAGCCAGGGCTTCGGCTACCGGCATGTTCTCGACCAAGCACTTGTTGGACTTGGTACAACAAATGTATTTGTTGTACCAGTAGAAGAGGAAGGCTTCATGCTCTCCTTCTCGCAGATCCTCTTCTCCTCGACCGGCGAAGTGAAGATAAAGGGTGTTGTAATTACAGAAGTTCTTGTGGAGCTTCTGAATATCTTCCTTCGACGGGATGTGACCGTCACGGTTCAAGGTCTCGAAGGCCCGACGATCGAAGAGCGTTTTCAGGTCGATATTCGACCTATGCCCAGAGAGGGTCGCGTCGACGGGGATCCTGGTCGCCGAAGTCCCCAGAATGGCAGTGATATCCAGGATGGTGGGACCAATGGGACCCAGAGGAAGGACCATTGTGTTGGTGGCCGAGCACCAGAAGCACAGAGCGGCTTGGAGAAGCTCCTTGTCGGGGACGATTTCATAGACGAAAGGAGGATGGCGTCGTAGATGCCAAGGGCTTTCCACTGCTCGCCAAAGAGTCGTTCCATTCGAACGACCCAGGCTGCCCAGGATGTGGTCGTCGAAGGCCAGGAACCCTGGGGTTTAGCCGCATCCCATCGCGGTCATTCAAACCCTTGAAGCAAGGGTGTTAGGCAGTGCTCCTGCAGAAGGCCGATGATAGTCGGCGGTATTGTAGCCTTGAAGAGAGGACCCAGGATTTGGTACTGGGTGCTCATGTCGTTTTCAAACCGGATGGTTTTGATATAGCTCCGATCAAAAATCTTCTGATGTTGGTCACATTCCCTGGAAAGCTTGGAGATGAAGGACGCCATTGTGAGAAAGAAGCACGGAGTAGAAGGGTTGTCTGGGTTGGGGATTTAAAGACGAAGACTTGGAATAGGAGAAATGCACTAGAAATCAATGGCAGAGGATTTCAAGGAAGTTTAAGAGCGTAAAAATACAAATGAGGGATTTTCGGTATTTATAGAGTTATGGGGGAAGAGCAATCGTTCGAAATTCAAAACAAAGGGCAAAATCGACCGAAGGAGTTACTGATCATAATGAACCTTTGGGGAACGCGGTTGAGAAGACCGAAGGTTTTAGGGTTTTGGGGGCGCATGATTGCGTGTGACGGCGAAATTAATGACGAAAGACGGTTTGACGCCCGCACGATGACAAGTGGCTCACGGACTGAGGTAGTGGCTCGCGGATTGAGATGGTGGTCATAATGGCAAGGCGGTTCAGGCTGCCGCACGCCTTAGACGTCATTATGGGGGATTAGTCATGTTAGAGGGCGCCACGTGGCGAGTGGGTTAGCAGGATCAAGATCGTGCGATCGTGCTCAATAAATGCGCCTTGGAACTCGGGTATTAGGATCCTGAGTGGTAGATTCGCTTCTTCAAGGCCGAAACTCGGCCGAAGGTTTCAGGCCGAGGACCTCAGAAGCGAGGGGGCAATGTTTGGGCCCAAAATAATAGCTTGGGCCGAGGGTAGGATCACTCTCGGTCCAGGAGGCCGGGCGGCAGAAGGACCATGGATCGGTCAACACGTGGGCGTCCAAACCTAGGGCGGTTAGGACGAATCCTAGTGCAATGGGGAGTCTCGACGGGATCGGATATCCAGGAAACTAATCCAGCTTAGCTAAGGACTAGGTTCATAGTCCTAGTAGATGTAGGACTGGTCGAGGTGATCCGGAGAGGGAAACCTAGTCCGAGTAGGATTTAAACTCGGACTCAAGGTTCAGTACTATAAAAAGGGGACGCTGGGCATCAGGAAAAGTCCTGCGAATGAACACAAAAATTGCCCTGCGCAAACTCTCACAACTTGAGATCTTTTTCTTTTCCTTTTTCGCTGACACATCTTCCGTTGGCATCAACAGCACTGTGGAAGCAACCGGTGATATCTTAAGTCGGCATAGATAGCTCTGTCACCTTAGAGTCGGTCGGTCTCGCAGTATCTTCTGTTGGCATCAACAGCACTGCGGCGAGAACGGTCGATTGCCTATCCAAGTCTCGGTCGAGAAGGGTTTTCGAATCCTTGTTGGTCGAGGTCATCTCATTAGCCTTCTCGGCGAGGTGAGGTGTTACAGTTATTACATTCGGCACATTGCAAGCCGAATTCGGTTCGTGAACTTTGTAAGAAATAGCAGCCTTGTCTTCAGGCTCGAGAACCCAAGAGGCCGAGACGCTTTCCTTTCTCGGCCGCAATCGCAAGACGCAGAAGTCAGTAGCGCGACCCAACGCAGCATCATCAAATTTACTCCTCGGCCGAGCCTCGGCCGACGAGTTGGCACGCCCCGCAATCACCGAAGGACGTAGTTAGCTTAGAATATATTCGGCATGCGCGCCACGTAGGCTTTGTAATTTCTAGGGTCAACAGGTACCCAAACGATTCCACGTAAGCTGGGTACGGATGAATAAACTTAGGAAACTTCGGCCCTTTCTTCATGGCCGAGTCAATCATCCGCTGAACTTCGGTCATATCAACAGGTGTTGCTTCGACCCTCTGGTCGGTCCCGTCTGACCTACTATTCGACCCTCCTCCTTTCTCCAAGTTAATTGGTTTGAGCAGGGCAGGAATAGGCCCGGCCGGTACAATCGGTGCCGGGTTGTTTCCTGGTAAACAAGGTTGGCGAAGATCGAAAGGCCTGCTGCCACCAACTTTACTAACCAGCATTTCGAGCAGCTTGGTTTGCCGATCATTGGCACTGAGTATCGCGTCATGCAGCTTGTCAATGCCTCGACTGAACGTCTGCTCGACTGACCGAGACTGCTCGTCCAGTCGCTTTCGGAGAAACGCCCTCGTTGGTGGGTCTGATCCTTCACCACCATCCTCATCACACTCCTCTATTATCCCTTCATTGAGAACGCATGCGTTTCTGTTAGGGATCTCTAAACCACGGAGTTGACCGCCGAGATTAACTTCTCTTTCTCGGCGAGTCGCGCTCGTGGACTCAGGTGTACCAACGCTAAGGGGATTCTGCGCCTGTGGCACACTCTGTCCTATGCTCTGACTCGGTAAATCGGCTGTCGACTTTCCCATAGCTGTTTTCTTTTTTACCGATCGTGTTTCAATTGGCATGAACTTCGTAGTTTAGCACTGGGTCCCACTGGGCGTGCCAAAATGTTGACCCTAGAAATTACAAAGCCTACGTGGCGCGCAGGCCGAATATATTCTAAGCTAACTACGTCCTTCGGTGATTGCGGGGCGTGCCAACTCGTCGGCCGAGGCTCGGCCGAAGAGTAAATTTGATGATGCTGCGTTGGGTCGCGCTACTGACTTCTGCGTCTTGCGATTGCGGCCGAGAAAGGAACGCGTCTCGGCCTCTTGGGTTCTCGAGCCTGAAGACAAGGCTGCTATTTCTTACAAAGTTCACGAACCGAATTCGGCTTGCAATGTGCCGAATGTAATAACTGTAACACCTCACCTCGCCGAGAAGGCTAATGAGATGACCTCGACCAACAAGGATTCGAAAACCCTTCTCGACCGAGACTTGGATAGGCAATCGACCGTTCTCGCCGCAGTGCTGTTGATGCCAACGGAAGATACTGCGAGACCGACCGACTCTACGGTGACAGAGCTATCTATGCCGACTTAAGATATCACCGGTTGCTTCCACAGTGCTGTTGATGCCAACGGAAGATGTGTCAGCGAAAAAGGAAAAGAAAAAGATCTCAAGTTGTGAGAGTTTGCGCAGGGCAATTTTTGTGTTCATTCGCAGGGCTTTTCCTGATGCCCAGCGTCCCCTTTTTATAGTACTGAACCTTGAGTCCGAGTTTAAATCCTACTCGGACTAGGTTTCCCTATCCGGATCACCTCGACCAGTCCTACATCTACTAGGACTATGAACCTAGTCCTTAGCTAAGCTGGATTAGTTTCCTGGATATCCGATCCCGTCGAGACTCCCCATTGCACTAGGATTCGTCCTAACCGCCCTAGGTTTGGACGCCCATGTGTTGACCGATCCATGGTCCTTCTGCCGCCCGGCCTCCTGGACCGAGAGTGATCCTACCCTCGGCCCAAGCTATTATTTTGGGCCCAAACACAACCATATAAGGAAACAAAGCTCAAATGTCATGTAATTTTTGTTATTAATATGCATTGAAATCATGACACTCAAAATTTTCTTTTCCAAATCTGCATAAACATTTCAAAACATTTAATTGAATGAAATAATATCAAATAAATGTAGATAACAAGTAATAAACCCAAAATCAATAATATTAGGGGTAATTTAGACATCCAAAAATACCAATTTTGCCAAGTCATACTTAATTATGGATATTGCTTAGTTGGAGCCTAGTCATTGGGTTTTTGTTAGAAAATTTTACAAATGGGGGGTTTTAGTTAATGAAAATTGAATTCCAAGGGGTATACTCATATTTTCAGTTATAATAATGTCACATGGTATTGAAAGTCTTGAATTTATAGCTGTATGATTTTTTAGTATTGAATGTTTTCTAAAATTTTTATTTAATACAGAAGGCTTAAGCTTTAATGAAATAGACAAAAGTTTAACACAAAAGGCCTAAAAAAACTAACCCCACATTTCAAAATTAAGGTAAGCTTTCATTAAAACAAAGAAAATGTGCTAAAACTGATTCCCAATTAAATAATAATAAAATAAAATAAAATAAAAAAACAAAGAATCTGTTATAGCAATGGTTAAATAAAATTAAATAAATAAATAAAGGATCTAAAACTTGAGACGCCCAACTCACTCACTTTCTCACTCTCCTCTCTCTCTCATCTTTGTTTTGCTTTGTGCGCTCTGTTTTCTCTGTTCTAGCAGGCGTGGCCTCTGGTTTTTATCCTGAACAAGGAACTGAGGCTAGTTTCCATGAGGCCAAGAACCAGGTCTTAATTGCATTACCCTTCGTTGTGACCAATCTATGCTTTCACCTAACTTGTCTCATATCAATAATGTTTGCCGGGCACCTTGGTGAGCTGGAGCTTGCCGGAGCCACACTGGCTAACGCGTGAGCAACCACTACTGGTTTTGTTGTTATGGTAAGTTAACTGTCTTATTGACATTTAACCTTGCCTTTATGTTCTTAAAAATATTCTAATAACTATAAAATTTGGAAGTATATGTATTTGAGAATTTATATGCTTTCCCTTGAAACTTTTTCTTGTCTAATTTTTTCTTGGTTTAGGTTGGCTTAAGTGGAGCTCTAGAAACCTTGTGCGGCCAGGGGTTTGAAGCAAGGGACTATACGAGGTTAGGAATACATTTGCGGGCCCCTTGCATAGTTTCTCTCCCTTTCACCATCTTCATTGCTATACTTTGGTTCTATGCAGAGCCAATACTTGTTTCTATCCGCCAGGTCAGCGGATTGCAAAATATGCTGCTCTTTATATATCTTTTATTCCAGGATTATTTTCTTATGCTAGTTTGTATTTCTTTTCCTTTATTCAAATGGTTGTTCATGTTGTAATAACATATAGTCTAGTACATTGGACCGCTCACTGTGTTCGTATTAATTTGAAACTCGGTCTCCCCTCTGCATTAATGGTATGGTAAGTGTTCTTTAAATTTTCATTACTTTAATTTTGAAATGCTGAAAGTCCAACCACTAAATTAAAGTAATGAAAATTTAAAGAACACTAACATTAGCATCGATATCCATATTGATATTGAAGCTGCTAGAGGAGCTCCCTTGGAATGAAGAGCAGTCCAATGTACTAGACTATATGATATTACAGCATGAACAACCATTTGAATAACGGAAAAGAAATATAGGAGTAAGACAACTGATTGTGTCTGCATAAATCTTAATATATTTTGTAAACTAGCATAAGGAAATAATCCTGGAATAAAATATTTGATATATAGAGCAGCATATTTTGCAATCTGCTGATCCTGGCGGATAGAAATAAGTATTGGCTCTCTATAGAACCAAAGTATAGCTATGAAGATGGTGAAAGGGAGAGAAACTATGCAAGAGGCCTGCAAATGTATTCCTAACATCGTATAGTCCCTTGCTCCAAACCCCTGGCCGCACAAGGTTTCTAGAGCTCCACTTAAGCCAACCTAAACCAAGAAAAAATTAGACAAGAAAAATGTTTCAAGGGAAAGCACATAAATTCTCAAATACATATACTTCCAAATTTTATAGCCACTAGAATATTTTTAAGAACATAAGGGCAAGGTTAAATGTCAATAAGACAGTTAACTTACCATAACAACAAAACCAGTAGTGGTTGCCCACTCGTTAGCCAGTGTGGCTCGAGCTCACCAAGGTGCCCAGCAAACATTATTGATATGAGACAAGTTAGGTGAAAGCATAGATTGGTCACAACGAAGGGTAATGCGATTAAGACCTGGTTCTTGGCCTCATGGAAACTAGCCTCAGCAATGTGAGCACATATTGGATGTAGCCCAATTTTGAGGGGTGAATCACTTAAATCTTTGAGTCCATTTCATTTCAGTTCATATCCCAAGCCCATCAAGGGTTTAGTATTTTAAATTGTTAACCTACATATTTTGAGCGTTAATATTTTGGGAAATGCATACGACTTGGTTGTGTTTTCTACCCAGCTATCTTAGGAAATTTCTGTGATCGTGGTTAATCAAGCAGGATGACCAGCAAAATAATGAGAGATAGGGCCCTTTTGTGCAGACCTGAGACAACCCCCGAAGAAGAAGACAAGAAGAGAGGGCCAGGCTCACCAGCTTGGAGGAAAAGATGAATGACATACTTGTCGACGTTGGAGAGATGAATGAGGTAGGGGACCTTTTCCATGCCCAAAACACCCTACTCCAGGAGGAGCATGACGATCTTCTTGAACAAAACCAAACCAATGAGAAGATCGGCATCACGTCCCGAGTAGAGGCTAATCCTCATCCTCCTCTTCTCTCGGGCGACGTCGGGAGCAGAGGTGAGGATGCACGCGAGGTCATCAGCAAGAAGCTCCGACCAGAGGAAAGTGCTCGAGGAATCAGAAGCGAGCCATCAAACAGATAATGAAGGGCTCGACTAAAACTCCTCCCGACTACCCTGACTAAAGAAGCACCCTGATAAAAGTCATGGGTGAGGAAATGAAAAATGTGTGAGACGGACTGGGAGACATAGAGCGAGCGTCTGCCAAGAACCCCGACTACTCTGAGGAAGAAGTTCCCTTGCGATTCTCCAAGGAATTGCTCGACGAACCAACAAGTGGAAATACCCGACCACTCAAAATGCAAAGCTACAAAGAACTCACCTAACCATATGACCACTTGGATGGGTTCATTTACGCTATTGAAGGCCGAGGAAATAACGACTCACCAAGTGCAGCCTTTTCCAGCCATCCTTAGGGGGGCAGATTGGGATTGATTCAAGCAAATTGCCCCGGGGTCCATCACGTTCTTCTCGGGGCTGAGGCAAGACTTCTTAGTTATATATATGATCACTCTAAAAGGTAGTACACACCGATTGACCTTACCTCGGTAAAGTAGGGCCCAAACGAGTCCTAAGAGATTACATATCCCGGTTCAACAATTAGTATGCAAGATGCAAACTATGCTATGACGCAACAGGCTACAATGCCTTCATGGGGGGCTTTGCCAAATGAGACTTCTATTTTCATCTGACTCGAAATCCCCCCAAGACCTTCAAAGACCTGTTTCATGAGGCAACCAACTACTCCTTAACCGATCATCTCAACAAGACAAGGATGCATATAGCCGCCCCGACGACAAGGACGCATCGCCTAAGCACACCAGTTAAGGCGAAACAGGAAGTTACTGTTTCGACCCGATTTTACATTATCGGCCCGAGTAATCAAGTGTCGTTGAATGACAGGGTGGTTGAAATGATTTTCAATTATTATTGAGAAATAATGTTGTGATTTTAATCATGATATTATCCCTTAGTAATATATTAAATTATTTAAACCTAATATTTGTTAAATCCCCATTGATTTGACCATTTGGAATATTGGGATATGTACGGCTATGAAGCATGTGAGGATGGATGAATGCATGTGTGGGTTAATACGACAATAGAGTGATAGGCCTGACTTTTGGTAATGTGATAAGCCTAGGTTTTATTTTTTTAATCTGAAAAGTCATGGATAATCATAAAGGACAATGAGGTTCGTCAGATGGTTTTTTATAATAAATGGTCTCTTAAAGAGATCAGGTTGTGTTGCAAATGAAATGCAATTTATTATGCATGCATGGTTGTACCTGGACCAACATGGTGGAGAAAGAGAAGTTTAAGTTGGAATAGGATGCATTCATTTGATGAGGTCACGTATGTGGAAAGATATATTTATATTTTCAAGGAAAATTAGGAGATAGCCTTTATCATATCTTAGAGATATTGGACGACCAAGGTGATTATACACCAGTTCTAAAGTGATATTTGACAGAGTTAGAGTTGTAATTGGACTCTGCAAAATTGTTATCTGGCAAGTAGAAGACATAATGCTATAAATACAAGATGCTCAGTGATGGAGAAGGGCCCTTCTAATTCAACACACAAATTGCCCTGCGCAAACTCTCTCAACAATCTTGAGATTTTTTTTATTTTCTTTTTCCGCTAACACATCTTCAGTTTGGATAAACATCACTGTGAAAGCAACCGGTGATACCTTCAGTTTGGATAAACAGCACTACCGCTGTAGAACCAGCCGATCGCGGAACACCTTTAGTTTGGATAAACAGCACTGCGTCGAGACCGATTGGTTATCTATCCAAGTCTCGGTCGAGAAAGACTTTCCGGTCTTTATTGGTAGAGGTCATCTCATTAGCCTTTTCGATGAGGTGAAGTGTTACAGTCTACTAGGGCTCGGCACATTGAACGCCAAGTTGTTTTATGATTGGATACTCACAAGTAAGCTTTAGAGTTCGGCATTCTAACGGCCGAACCACATTTACCATCAAGATATATATCTGTTTTGAGTATCTATGCCCCTATACTCTAGTGTCGATTCGGCGTGCTTATACCCTTACAAATATAATCATTGTGACCAAATCCAGGGCCGACGATTTGTGAACTTCGCAAAATTAGCAGCCTTGTCTTCAGGCTCTAGAACCCAAAGGCCAGGACGTGTTCCTTCCTCGGCCGCAGTTGCAAGATCGAGAAGTTAGCCGCCTGCTCAACGCAACATCAACACATTTTTACTCCTCGGCCTAGCTCGGTTGACGAGTTGGCACGCCCCGCATCAACTGAATGACGTAGTTAGCTTATTAGTTACTTGGCTTGCGTGCCACGTAGGCTTAGTAGTTTTTAGGGTCAACAGATACGTATGACCAACCGGCAAAGAACAAAAGGTATGAGAATCACTAGTGCATCACTAATAGTTGCCCTGAGCGATATGACAGGTACAGATCCTACATGCCCATGAATATGTCTCGGGGATAAATGTTTCCTCTTGTGGAATGCTAACTGCCCTCTACTCGGAGAGTGCAGCCTTGTTTCTAAGGGCGGATGGATGATACCAAGTATTACTGATATCACCGAGAACGTGGTCATCTTATCGACAACCACATGGACCTCAAGGAAGATATAAAAGAACTCGTTCGTTGAAGGGCAAATTGATAGGTAAATGGCTTAGCCGACTGCTTTTCAAGAGTCGAGCGCCCCTGCAAATTGTGATCCGGCCAGCAGGAAGGTGATTTACACTTTGTCCGAAGGATCTACTCTATCAAGGATTCCACTAGAGCGAGGAAGGCCTACGCCCAAGTGTCGAGCCAGACAGTGTTGCATTCTTACTCGGTCAGAACTGTAGGCCGACCTATGAAGATGGGAAAGCACTCGACCGAGCTTGTCATATTGAAGCGTTTGAACTTAATGTTCAGAGTTTTAGATTTTTTTTTTTTTAAATTTGCCCGACAAAGTACTTGTATCGGGTCAAATTTTCAACTTCTGCCGGCTAATAGCATTATTTCGTGGGGCAAAATAAAAAGGCCTCCCCCCGTCCAATTTTTTTAAAATTAAAATTTTTCCCCTAAAGTAGTGGTTAAACGACAAAAATTTCCAATAATTCGTCCAGCAAAATTAATTTCCCACCATTTTTTTCAACAAAATAAATATTTCAGGTGACCTTACCCAACGAGCATCTGGGGTTTGCCTGACGAAATTTTAGGATTTTCTACATATGTTAGAAAATTAAAGCCTTTTGCCTGACGAATCTTCCGTCGGCCAAAGGTTTTTAAATTTTTATAACATTGAGAGTTTCTTCTTCCTCTTTCTCGCGACGTTGCAACCCTCTCTCTGCAATCTATTCTCTCTGAGTCCTCTCTCTCAGTGACCCAACATCATGCCACCACCACGCAATCCTTATCTTCTTTCTTAGTTCTCTCTCTGCAATCGCCACTACTGTGTCGTGAGCCACACAATCCCTCGCTCCTCCGCGTGCCGTGAGCCACCACCATGTCACCACTGTGAGCCAACCACCACGCCACCATTGTACTACCTATCTATATTTCTCTCACTTTAAGTTTTTTATTTCGATTTCATTTTTTGTTTGTTTTGTGATTTCGATTCAATTTGGTTGTGAATTTAATTTTGTTGTGAATCTAAATGTGAAATTGTTGTGAAATTTAGATGTGGATTCGGTTTACTGGGTGGTTTTAGGTGGTTATAGGGTAGTGTGGGTACGGGGTAGTTTTAGGTGGAACAGGGCAGGTACGTAAAATGGGGGTATGGTGGTGGTTTTAGGTTATGGGGATGGGGTAATGGCGTGGGGGAGGTGGTCGAACACATTAGAAATTATTTGCAATTTTAGAAATTATGTGAAATTTTGGAAATATGTGTACTTTTAGAAATTATTTGAAACCATAGGTAATTTTAGAAATTGTTCGAAATTTGAGGAAACATTAGAAATTATTTGAATTTTAGCAAATTTTAGAAAATATGTGATTTTTTTTCACAAGTGTCTTCGCACTTGATCACTAGTGGTTGTCGTTCTACCTCCGCGTCTGCTCAAAGTGAGCGGTCAGCCCCAGCGCCACTCCAATGGCCAGCGGGACCTAGGCTGCCGGTGTCGAGTAGGCCACTGGCGAGAGCACTTGTGAACCATTCACCTAGGCCACTCGATGTGCCAGGAGACTTCATAGCTGCAGTCTTCACGAGCCTGTGGCAGCCCTTCCTTGCCCCATCCCACCCTTATTAAAGCAGCTTTAGTGCATAGGCCGATTCAGCGATCGTGGAGGAGGTGGGGAATGGAGATATCCTTACCCGCCCAAAAACCAAAAAAAAAAAAAAAAAAACTATAAGGATTTGTAGTGGGTTGCTAGCAATTAGATCACTCGAGTGAATAAAAGCATATTCGAGTTATATGCTTCCCCAGTCACTGTTGAGCAGGTGCCAAAGTCAATAGTTTGTTGACTCACAACATAGGTGCCATCATCTGCACCAAATGCCCCATGATCGCCGATTCCTAGAAGACGCACGGCCCCTTGATCCGTGTTGAGAAGAACCGACAGCTTTCGGTAAGTATACAATAACTTTCTCAATTTGTTTTTTTTTCCTTTACTTATTTTTATGTGGTTTTAAACTAAACTATTTGGTTTTTTTTTTCCGGGAATTTCAGGCAAACTTCTAGTGGGACAATTGGGACAATGCTTGTTTCAATTACATAGACCATGTGTTTAGGGAGCCGTATAAGGAGTGGAAATGCGAGATGCACAAGTACTACACATGTTGTGCGTCGCCTAATGCAACTCTTACAGATTCACCCCAGGAGTTTGTGGAGAGGGTGGACGAGTGGCATTGGCTATACATTCATTTTCAGAATGAAAATTTTCATGTCATTAAATTTTATTTATATTTTAATTTTAGTTCAATTTTTATATATTTTTTTAGTTAAGGTTAATTAATATTTTTAGTGGATAGAAAAAATTGGCGGCAAATAATAGTAACCAAGAGAAGAAGGCGTACCTTCACCACTTCGGTTCTTGACCCTTATCTTATAAGGTCAAGGAACGGCGAACGACTGGTTATCATTTCTTGCAGGTAGAGTTTTTCGGGGAGACGCATGCCAATTATGGCATCGAGGTCACTAACAAAATTTATTTAATTATTCATTTTTATGTTTTAATTGTAAATTTCATTAGAGTAAATAAGGTTTACATTATGATCAATAATCTTTATTAGCTTCCTTTTTTTTTGTAGGCTTTTATGATGCAAAAGAAGGACAAGTACCTCGCTAACCTCTCTTAGCAACAACAAATGTGTCTATGGAAGGGTTGGGCGATTGAAAGGCAACGAACTTCCCAGTGTAGGATAGAGTTAAAGTTCATGAACTCAGGGGATCTTCTTCTTCTTCAGCAAGCTCTAATCATTGGACTGAGACTGATTTCAGACTTCAACAGGTGGAGATGGAGCTAGCTTGCTAGATTGACTAGTCAAATACACCAGTCAACTAAGTACAAATTCATTAGTTACCCAAACACAAATCCAGCAACAAAACTTAGTTTACTTAAGTTATCCTAGTCAACAACAACCTAATGCATTACTCATAATCATGGAATGTAAACTTAAGCACATACACGTATCAAATAACAAGCCATAGAATGCATGTATCATAGCTAATAAATTAAATATGTGGACAAGATTAAGCAATAAAGAACACATGAAGTTTTGACCGAAAAAACGCACCTCTGGGTTAAAAAACTGATGACTCAATGGAGTCCATCCACTATTGCAAATAAGGTTCATACAAAGTACAACATCAAACTCATTTCCAAGAATCTTCGAAGTAGTTTTACCTTTGTGCAACCATACTTTGCACGAGTTGGAGAATGTCTTTGGTCTTCACAAGAGGGCAGCTCTATCCCTTAAGCTAATCTCCTTGTGGCACCAAGGCCAACACGATCTATGTATGGTAATATGATGATGATAATGACATGAAGTATGGATTCAAAAGGTCTCTTCAGTCAAGCAGTTGAAGGAAGAAACTCACCAAGAATCCAAAACAAAGGTCTATGAGATGATTTGAAACTTAAATGCTAGACCATGAAAATAATGCAAACCTATTTCTCAAAGATTGGGACTTTATTGCATGAATGTGGTTTTGCAACTAGGGTTTCATTTATGAGGAAAAAGGGAAGCTTCAAAGCTTTAATGCATTCTCACACTCTCAAAGTAAAATCTGAACAACCAAGGAGTAAATGAAAACCTAGCTTCAGTTTTAACAAAAAAAAAAAAAAAAAAAAAAAAAACACTTGTTTGTTTTCAGCCAACAAGGACAAGAGACACTTGTCAACGCTAAAACCGATCTGAACAGATCAAGGGTCAAAGGCTGGCTCTTAATAAAAAGGTGTCAATTAGCCCATGTGGGCAGTCTTAAAATGCATGCCCAACTCACGTGAAGGCAGCAAGCAAAACTGATGAGACAACTAAACTGATTAGATGGCAACAGGAATTTAAACATGAAATGCACATGGATGAACAAACCTTTGAGGGTTATGCCAGCAGCCTTGAACACTTATTTTTAACAACAGCAACCCTTAAGAATATATTCTAAAACTAATTAGAGTAAGTGTGGTACAATTACAACATTGACAAGGAAAGCCAAAATACTTAAGTCTAGACTTCACAGCTTGGCACAAGCTGCTGCGAAAGACCAGGAATTAGTGTGCTTGTACTTCCCTGTCGTAGCCTAGCCCTTGTTAGCTTCTGGCATTAGGATTCCAGAGCCTCGGCCGAGCTTTTGTAGCCATTCCCCCAACGGCAGCCACCTCAACAGCCACCTCAGCACCCACCTGAGTAGTTTACGTTTTTATGTTTAGTTTTTTTATTATAATTGTACGTGCAAACTATTTTATTTTGATTGTAAATATTAATTATAAATATTTTTCTAAATTTTGAAATTAAATAAATTAATAATATAAATTTTGAACATAAAAAGATTTAGCTCGACGGACGTTTTACCCCGCAAAATTTTATACTTTTTGTTTCTTAGAGTTGGCTTGACAACTCTTTCATCGAGTCAAGTTCATTACATTATTTAATTCTTTGCTAGCCGATAAGATATCCTCGTTGGGCAAGATGACCTTTTCAGGTCAATTCAGTCAACGCACGTTCACTAGAAGAATATTTTCCTCGCTAACTGCCTTTTGCCCGATGGAATTGTGATATCGTTGTTCAAGGTTTCGGACGATGGATTTTGCCTAACTAATCTTCCTGACGAACCTTCGTTGGCTAAAGGCATCCACAACGAAACCAACGTGTAGCCGACATAAATTATCCGTCTGGAGAGGTGTTTTTTATGTAGTGATAATGAGTCACGGAGACCCATTCGAGTCATTCCTATTTTTAGTTTAAGAAAGAAGAGAAATGATGAAGTTATGAAGAAGAAATCATACATAGACTGGTGTACAAAGTAAGATTAAAAAGTAATTTTAAGGTGCATTTTGGCTTTCTGTCTGTTAACTACATTGTAAAAGATGAAGAATTGGTACAGAGGAAAAGGAAGATGATAGAGAGAAACAAAAAAGATTGTATTGATTGATTAAAGAAAATGTAAACAATAGAACTTAATGAAATAATAGCTATACAATCCTATATATAGCCATATATCCTAATTACAATAATACCCTTCTAACTATACTAACAAACTCTACTACTGAAATAGTGCCATGTGGCATTTCTGTTATTACTCCCCCCTCAAACGGAACTTGGTGTAGCCAAGTGAAGTTTGAACTAGCTAGGGCTCTGAAACTAATATGGAATTGCAAGACATTTTGAATGCATGACAAAGGTTGTGGTGAAGCCTGGGATTTGGTATGAGGACCATGTGACTGAGAGATCTGAGTTTTCCAATAGGGACATGCTTAATGGTACATAAGTTGGAGAAAGATTTGATGAAGTCAGAGCTTAGAGAAGCCAATGCGCGAATGATCCAGTTCTAAGCCAACAAAAGCCCTAAAATCACTTTTCAGAGAGGAGAGAGCATATTCTCCAACCGTGGGCTTTGGCAGAAGTTGTAAGAAGAGAGGAAACCACTTCTTGAAAGCCATACAGGCATGCTTTTATCCTTGAGAGCTCAACTGATCAACCCATGAGGCTCACTGAAATGTATGTTGCTACAGAAAAATGCTCTGCACAATACAGTTTCTAATCCTAATTTGTTGAAGTCTTTGTCATCTACATAGGAGTTTTGAGCAATAAAAAAAAATTTGAACTAACTAAACTTTACAGAGACTGGCACCAAATCAACTAAGGAGACTGACACTACAAGAAACCAAATCAACCAAGGAGAATGACAATGCAAGAAACCAAATCAACCAAGGAGATTGACACTCCTGATAGCTTCCTAAATCTTCCCAGATACTAACACCAAAATTAACCAATGAGAATGACACTCCAAGATACACGCAGAAAGAATGACACTTCCTTCCTTTGCATTTACAAATCGTAATCTTCAACTAAGAAACTCAAATCCTAGAGAATGACACTCCAAGATATACACAGAAAGAATGACACTTTTTGATATCAACACATCAAAATTCTCAACCAAAACTCCCAAACACTACAAAATCATTAGCAGAGACCAACTCGAGCACCAAACAAGTCAGCGGAAAACATCGTCACAATTGGAAATGGCAACGAACCAATTGACAACTCTCTGAAAAAGCAACTTCATAAATTTCTTCAAACTACCAACATTTCTTGCAATCAACCTTAATCATATAGAATTCTCATCAACACTGCATAAAATTTCATTGACCCAAAAACACAAACACCTTATGTGAAAAATTGAAGAAACAAAGTAATGTAACGACATGATTCCAACAACACCACCAGGAAAGATTATAGCAAGATCACCAATCCAATAACAGTAACTAGACTCCAAGAACTTCAAGAACCATACCCAAATCCAGTGCAAGTTCAGTGAAATATTATGGAAGGAAGAAGCAAACAACTATACCAAAATCTGCAGAGTGCCCTAGAGGAAAGAGAGTCAAATTCCACACCAAGCTGCACAAATTTTGAAACCCAGAGGAAAAACCCAGAAACAATTCAACTCTTCAAAAACCCAGAAACAATTCAATTATTGAAAAAGGCCAAGACGAGATATCTCATCTGAGCGAGAAAGCGAGCGGACACAACGAAGAAGAAGAAGAAGAAGAAGAAACATATAGAGGGCAAGATGATGTCCCAAAATTATACCACCATTGACAACCAAAACGACTCGGGATTTGTTCCTTCTGCGGTTCCAGATCCAGGCCACCTCACTGTGAAATTTCAAGATTCAACCCTTCAGACATTTCCTCCGTCTGAGAAACAAGGGAAGATCGCTCGTGGTGCCCTCCCTCCTAGTGACCTAGTTCAGATGAACCCCAACGAGGCGGTTGCGGATATTCTCTGTAGCTTCTTACAAGCAAAATGCGAAAAACGATAGAAAGTAATGAAGAAAAAAAAATGAGAGGAGGAATCGACCACTAAGATCCATGGCGTGAGCCTTGGTGGCTCTGATACCATGTTTACTACATTGTAAAAGATGAAGAATTGCTACAGAGGAAGAGGAAGATGATAGAGAGAAATAAAAAAGATTGTATTGATTGATTAGAGAAAATGTATACAATAGAACTTAATGAAATAATAGCTATATAATCCCTTATATAGCCATATATCCCAATTACAATAATACCCTTCTAACTATACTAACAAACTCTACTACTGAAATAGTGCCATGTGGCATTTCTGTTATTACTAAACATTTCTGTTATTACTGTTTAGTTGAAAAAAAACTAATCGTAGATTTTGAGTCATGAGGACATCTCCAATCAACAAAGAGAGGGAGGAGTTACAACCATATAAAATATATATATATATATATATATATAGGTTGTGTATTGCTAGCAATGATATAATTGAATGAGGTACCGAGTAAACTATAAACAATTGCAACTAACAAAATAACAACAATCTTGTACTATATAACATATGCCTAAGCAGCACAAGAATCTTCAAATTAAAAACAAAGAAATTAAATCACCATGACATTACCTACTTTGCAAGCTCTTTTGGGTTCCTTTTCTGTCTTTCTTTTTGTGCTAGTTGACCATGTCCATGTGGTTGCAGCCAACCGCGGCCGCTTTGGAGTTCACCACCCCATAAAGCACCATAAGCCAAGGTTCACTGCTGGCCCTTGGAAGCAAGCTCATGCCACATTCTACGAGGGCGGCTCAGGAACATTTGGTGGAGCTTGTGGTTACCATTGTAAGAATAAACTTGAACGGTTCATCAAACTAAAAACACGGATACAACCAATTAAATCACAGCTCCACTTAACCAAGAGATGAACAAAAACATGAGAAAGACTCGAGAACTTACCTGCATAATTAGAACCAGATGAAGAAGCCATTGCGACTTCACAGCTTACAACCTTCTCCTCTTTAGCAAATCACAATGGTTCTCCCAAACAACAGGGCTTGGAATGCTATATAACCGTATATTGCAAGAGTAATCGCATAAGCTTTTATAGTACTCCTTTTGTCATTCCCTATCAGAATCGACTTAGGATTCAAACTTCACAATTGATATAACATATCAATCCTAAACGTGTTCTATTACCGAGTTCTAATCCCACAAGGATTACTCAGCATCTCACAATACTTATTCCACAAGGAAACCAAATAAGTTAGGGGTTTCTCCATTTTAATCCTTGATAAAGATTGAAATTCAATTAAAACCTTATGTTAGATTATATATTCATTATTGTCCTTTGACTAAATTTCCATGTCAGCATAAATATTAAAATTTATATTTTCTTGTTTTTAAATATTTAATGCGTTTTTTTGGTTCCTATAATGCCCCTATTAAATATTTGATTTTAATTTGCTCCATATTTTTTGGCATTGATTATTGTCTGACTTTCTAAAATGATAAACATAATTCAAAAAATATATTAGTGATACGTTACAAGAATTAACAAATACCTAATTCAAATTATTCATTATCACCATTCAAAGCATAGAGGAAATATAAATAGCCAAATCATATATTTTACATAATCGAATGCACTTAAACCATGTCCTAATGTGCTTAAATCATATAACCTAGTCGAATGCACATAAATCATAGTACCAAGTCAAATGCACCTAAACCATGGTACTTATATGAATGCACCTAAACCATGGTACCTATATGAATGCACCTAAATCATGGTACCTATATGAATGCACCTAAACCATAGTACCTATATGAATGCACCTAAACCATAGTACCTATATGAATGCACCTTAATCATTTAGGTACTATCAATTAGGTCTTATCCATTTGGTATGGTCGGTTAGGTACTATATAGTGTATGTCCGATGAATTTGGTACGGTCAATTAAGTTGTGATTTCACATTCTATTTTCTCAATTTGTATTTTCTTTTCATTTATCTCTGGATTCACCGTCAATTTGGCATCTAAAAGACCATTTTTTCTTCTTTCTTCCGAATACAACGAGATTTTTGGTTTGTAAGTTTTATGGCTTTTTTTGTTTGATCATGGTTTCTGAGTTTTCTGGGTTCTTTGATTGGAATAACACATGGAGATTTATGTTATAACAAACATGTTAATTATGGATCTAGTTAATTAAGCATTCTTGAAAAATTAATTATATATTTGTTTCTCTAATTGGTTTTAAGAGAGTAATAAGGGTAAATAGGGAAACTAAAAATGCAATAAATTTATTAAAAAATGATTAAATGTGACATGGAATACTATAATCTGACATGGAGGACTATTTTTAGTTTTTAATCTTACATACGGTATTATTGAAAAAGCAATCTTATTTAGGGATTAAAATGAAGTTTTCTAAATAAGTTAAGGCTTTTGACTAAGACTTTTCCATATCAATCTTAAACACAAGAACTGATTCATTCCATAAATCATACTCATAAACTTACAACCATGACGTGGTTCAAGAAGGCTATGGCCTCGAGACAGTGGCATTGAGCAATGCTTTGTTCAACAATGGACTGTCATGTGGTGCATGCTAGCTATGAAATCAAGTGTGTGGATGAGCCCCAGTGGTGTAAGCCAGGGAAGCCTATTCTCACTGTTACTGCAACCAACAATTGCCCACCAAATTGGAATCAGGCTAGTGACAATGGAGGATGGTGCAATCCGCCACGCGAGCATTTTGATATAGCCAAGCCCGTGTTCCTCAACATTGCTGAGTACAAGGCGGGCATTATTCCAGTCACGTACCGCAGGTGATTAAATGCACATGCATGCATTGAATAGATTGAATGTTTGATCGATACATATAAATGGTTTTATCACGAATACTAATGTTTTAAAACACACATTACTAATATACATACATACATACATACATACATATATATATATATGTATATATATATATGAATTTCGATGGACCATATTGAAAAGCATGATAACATAACATGTACGTACATTAATTTTATGACAAGAGAATATTTCCCGTTGTAAAAATGATTTTAATGATTGCTAGAAATTGTTTTGTAGGGTTCCATGCCAGAAGAAAGGAGGCATGCGATTCACAATAACCGGAAACCCTTATTTCAATGAAGTGTTGGTATGGAACGTGGGAGGAGCTGGGGACATCATCAGCGTGCAGGTGAAGGGCTCCGACAAGCTCAAATGGACAACAATGAGTCGGATGTGGGGTCAGCGGTGGGTTACAGGTGCTAAGATGGTCGGTGAGTCACTGACCTTCCGAGTTGAAGCAAGTGATAGAAGACACTCAACTTCATGGCATGTTGCCCCCAAGACTTGGCAGTTTGGCCAGACTTTTGAAGGGAAGAACTTCCGATAGATCAAATGCACATCATAAGCTTCAATGCTTCGTGCATGTTAAACTCCTCCACACCATATTATGTGAACTAGTTTGGCTTGTCATTACAAATGTATATATACTGACCATGGAATTCTTGCGTGACAGTATAATAATAAAAGCAAGGCACTCATATATACCATACCAATTTCTCGTAAATTTTCCTTCTTCAACATTTTTCTTGAGTGGTACTATACTCACCCACCTCTCATATTTCTTGACCCACCTTATTTCATTTGTCACGAACATTTTCACTAGTAGGTGTTGGTGGTAAAATAAGGCAAGTGTTTGGAATTACATTAGTCTTTTATCTTGTTATTTTTCTGGTTGGACATGTCGTTATTAGACCAATTGAAGATGATTATTTCTCAAATGTTTTTCTGTCATGCCATTCTTCATTCATTGTTCAATATCCGGGTGTACTAGGCATAGAGAAACTATATCACATTGAGGGCCTGTATAAGGGGTGGGAACCTCCTGTTTTGGGGTAGGGCAATTGAAAGGAATACAATTCGAGCAACATAGTGTATGTAGCCCAATTTTGAGGGGTAAACCACTTAAATCTTTGAGTCCATTTCATTTTAGTCCATATCTCTAGCCTACCAAGGATTCATAAATTTTAATTTGTTAACCTACAAATTTTTAGCGTTAACATGCACAATCTATGGGAAACACATACGATTTAGTTGTGTTTTCTACCCAGCTGTCTTATGAACTTTTTGTGATCGTGGTCAACCGAGCGGGATAACAAGCAGAAGAATGAAAGATGGGGCCATTTAGGGCAGACCCGAAATGACCCTCCAAAGAAGAAGACAAGAAAAGAGGGCCATGCTTGCCAGCTTGGAGAAGAAGATGAATGACATACTTGTCGGCGTTAAATAGATGAATGGGGTAAAGAACCTCATCCGCGCCCAATGCACCTTGCTCCAGGTGAAGCATGACGTCCTCGTTGAACATATTAACCAGACCAACGAGAAGATCAACAACACGTCCCAAGTGGAGGTCAATCCTCATCCTCATCTTGCCCTTGGAAATGTCAAGATAGGAGGTGAAAATGCCCGTGAGGTCGCCTGAGTGAGAGTCTTGGTGGTGGTGAAGGTTGTTGTATGCGTGCATGCGTGGGTGTGGTGCTCGAGTAGAAGGGGAGAGAGAGAGAGAGAGAGAGAGAGAGAGAGAGAGAGATAAAGAAGAGTGGGCCAGAGGACACAAATCAAGGGGTGGGCCCCTTGGGCTCACCAATTAAGATCCCAAAAACAATTTTTAAATAAAAACCCAAAACTTAGTGAAATTACAAAAATGCCATTTTGTTCCGTAAATTCTGGGACAGGCTGTCGCATGCCACCAGTACCACCCATAACCACAATTGTCATTACCATCATTGATGCCACCATCGCTACTACAACCATAAACACAACTGCCAACAATGCCACCACAATCACAACAATAATTGCCACCATCGCAATTGTGCCGCCCCTACCACCATTGTTACCTTTGCAGTCCAACTGCGACACGCTTTTATTGGCACTACCATTACAACCATTACCCTCGCCACAGTTAACGTCGTTACCGCCCACATTATAATTTCCATTTTTGTCGTTGTATACAATTATATCACAACCATTACCCCAACAGTTGTTAAACGGCCCGACCGCTTAACCGACCAAGAAGGTCACCTTGTAAGTATTACCCAAGAAGTGGGGGTGCGGTAGATTGTAAGAAAAGACCCAGTTTGAAGAACTTGCTTCGAGAACCAGGTAACACTTATCAACTAAACTCTACAAGTAGGATTTTTCCTTGGTCTGTCTACAGACGATAACATCCGAGTAGGAGGGACGAGTCTTTAGAAGAAGATAGAAAGAAAAAGAGTTCGCAAGGACCACGATGTGGATTTGAGCGCTCGAAAATGGAGCGGGTAAGCAGAAAATGGGAAGTGTAATGGTACACGAAATGAAGCTTGTTGGCAAACTCCTGCCCGACCCTAGTTTAAAGTTGGTGGTTCATGTCTTGGCTACCAACCTGGGAGGATTCATCAAAGGAACTTTACAGGCGCTCATTCTCTTCCCTTAATGCTTGAGTGGCATCCTTAACCTTGCCCAACTCCAAGACAACCTTGACTTTGCTTATGGAAACTTCGCTCTGTTGCTTACCCAAATGTTTGGTCTTCAGCTGCAGCAGAACGGCCTCCTCCTTAGTGGCCTCTACCACTCTCTAGGTGGGCCAAGTTCCGCATCCTTGGCCTGGGTGACTTCCTGCAACCTCCTCAAGTTCTTCTTGTGGTCGGCAAACTTTTCCTTCTTCCTGAATAGGTGTCGGAGCCCTCGGAATTGGGAGAAAAAAACCTGCAAAGGGAAAAACGATGAAAGTTAGCCAAAGGAAAAATATTTTACATGCATAAGGAAGAATATGAGATAGGAAGAAAATTTACCCCATCTTAGAGATCGAAGGCAAAGGCTGTTAAGAGTACACATAACAATAAGTCACCTGATTAGATTCTTACTTAGCTGTTAAGCTTGTGATGTGTAGTCTTAGTTATTTGTATTATACTGAGTTGGCACTAATATATGTATGGGATAGGATATCTATGTATATATACTTGATGTATGGTTCTGATGAAGCAATCTAAGAATCACAATTGTATTTACCTCTCTCTCTCTACATTTCTCCTTCTCTCTCTATAACTGTTTCTCTCTCTGAGTTCTGAGTTTCAACATGGTATCATCACCATTGTCTAACCGACTCTGATCCTCCGCTTCTTTTCTTCTGGAAACCTTCTAGGGTTTTCTTGAATTTTCTTACCTCCCAAACAGGTTGTTGCTTCTTTGATTTCTTCTTTTCTTTCTGCCATTCTGCAAATCTTGATATGTCAGCTACTCCGAATTCCTCCGATTCTCCTTCTCCATCTCCTGCAAACCCTAATTTTACCCCAAATCTCCCTCACAATGATGTCTTCAACCCTTCGATCATGTCGATTGGATCGATTTCCATTGCAAATGTTGCTGGCATGGTTTCGACGACACTTAATCGTCAGAACTATATCACTTGGCGCAGTCTCTTCATCCCTGTTCTGAAGCGCTTCAAGCTTTTTGAACTCGTCAATGGCAAGGATCTATGTCCTCCTCAGTTTGTTCGCAATTCCTCTGGTGATTATGTGCTCAATGATCCACCCATCGCCGAAGGTATCGGTGCTAAGAGATTCTGGAGTGACCGGTCGAAGGCGGAATTTTTGGCATCGCTCCTGGAACTCATTTTTGGCGTCATTGCATTCCTTTTCTGAAGAACCGGGTTCAGGTCCGCTGCTTAGGATGGACCGTGAGGAGAGAAGGGGGACCGGGCAACCTTGGAGGTAGCTAAGCTGCCGAGCGAGGAAGTTGGGATGATACACTTCCCAACCCGCTCAGCGACCATCACAGTCGAGAGGCAGGTCGCGGGTAAGCACGAAAGACCCCCATGATTGACGAAGGTCAGCATCTTCATCCACGCCCCACGCTAATGTAGGAAGCCTGATCGACGAAGGGTATTCTCGACGACGACAGATTAAGAACTCATCATTAGAAAGTTCGTCGAGAACAAAAAAGTATATGAACACCTCTTCAGCTTGGTGATGAGGTGTTGGCTGAGAAGCCAGCTGAGGAAGTGTTGGCTGAGAAGCCAGCTGAGGGCCAAGCGCTTCCGTAGGCGAGAAATCGGCAATATTAGGCCGAAGAGAGGCAAAGTAAACTTGTAGCCAGAGTTGAAAGATCCAGAGGGGACCGTTCTGGTACGGGTCGATCTTGTGTTGGGTCGTCTCAGCCAAGTAGCGCAAGAGATGGGGAAGAACGGCTGAGCTAAGTGCCAGAGTGTAACCGCTAGCCAGGGCTTCGGCCACTGGTATGTTCTCGACCAGGCACTTGTTAGATTTGGTATAACATATATATTTGTTGTACCAATAGAAGAGGAAAGCCTCCTGTTCCCCTTCTCGCAAAGCCTCTTCTCCTCGGCCGGTAAAATGGAGATAAAAGGTGTTGTAGTTGAAGAAGTTCTTTTGAAGCTTCTGAACTTCTTCTTTCGAGGGTGCTTGATCCTCACCGCTCAACGTCTTAAAAGCCCGTTTTTCGAAGAGCATTTTTCAGGTCGAGATTCGACGGGTACCCAAAGAGGGCAACATCAACTGGGATTCCAGATGGGGAAGTCCCCAAAATAGCGGTAATATCGAGAATGGTGGGACCAACGGGACCGAGAGGAAGGAACATGGTGTTGGTGGCCAAACACCAGAAGCACAAGGCTGCTAGGAGGAGCTCCTTGTCCAGGACGACGTCCATAGATGAAAGATGAATGGCGTTATAGATGCCTAGGGCCTTCCATTGCTCGCCGAAGAGCTTTTCCATTCGTACAACCCAGGCTGCCCAAGTTGTAGTGGTTGAGGGCCAAGAGCCTTAAGGCCTTGCCAAATCCCACTTCGACCATTTAAACCCTTGCAGCAATGGTGATACGCAGTGCTCCTTAAGAAGTCCAATGATGGTTGGTGGTACTGCTGCTTTAAAGAGATGACCTAGGATTTGATGAGGGGTGATCATGTCACTTTCAAAACGTATGGTTTTGATCGAACTTCGATCAATAATTTTCTGGCATTGGTCACATTCCTTGGAAAGCTTGGAGATGAAGGAGGCCATTGTAAGTGGGTTGAAAATGCAACACAAAATGAGTTTTCTGGGTTGGGGGGTTTGAAGACGAAGATCTGGAAGAAGGGGATTCACTGGAGAGCGATGGCGAGAAATTTCAGAGAATTTGAAAGCGTAAAGTACAAATGAGAGAATTTCGGTATTTATAGAATTGTGGAAGGAAGGGCAATCGTTCGAAATTCAAAATGAAGGGTAAAATCAACCGAAAAATTCGCTAATCATTTTGAACATTCAGAGAATCCAATTGAGAAAAATGAGGGTTTCATGTTTTGAGGGCTCACGATTGCGTGTGGCGGCGAGATTTATGGTGAAAGATGTTTTAGCATCTACACGATGTTGAATGGTTCGCTGATCAAGGTGACATGGTTGTGCTCAGCAACAAGGTCATGATGGTATGACGGTTTAGGGAGCCGCACGCTTTAAACATCATTATTAGGGATTAGTCGTGTTAAAGGATGCCACGTGGTGTTTTGGTAAGCAAGATCAAGATCATGCAATCGTGCTCAATAAATGGGCCTTGGAAATAGAGTGTTTGAATTCTGAGTATTAGTTTCGCTTCTTCAAGGTCGGAGTGCGACCAGAGAATTCAGGCCGATGACCTCAAAAGTGAAGGGGCAATGTTTGGGCCCAAAATATCAGTTTGGGCCGAGTATAGAATCATTCTCGGCCTGGAAGGCCTTACGACAAGGTTACCATGGATCGTTTAGTTCATGGGCTTCCGAACCTAGGTCGGTAAAGTCATGCTGCAAGACGGGTCGAATCCTGGTGCAATAAAGAGTTTCGGTGAGATTAATAACCCAGAAGTGAATCCGGCTCAATGAAAGGTTAGGTTCAAAATCCTGATAGAAGTAGGAGTACTCGAGATGGTGTTTGATTAGAAGAAGAAGTCCTAATCTGAGTAGGGTTTTAACTCGACCTAGAAGGTATCCGGTGATATAAATAGATGAGGCTTTGCATTGTTCAAAAGCCCTTCAAATTCAACAGACAACTGCCCTGCGCAAACTCTCTCAACAACTTGAGATTTTTTATTTTCTCTTTTCGCTGACACATCTTCCGTTGGCATCAACAGCACTGTGAAAGCAACCGGTGATATCTCCAGTCGGCATAGATAGCTCTGTCGCCGTAGAATCATCCAATCTCGCAGCATCTTCCATTGGCATCAACAGCACTGCGGCAATGATGGTTGGTTACCTATCCAAGTCTCGGTCGAGAAGGATTTCTGAATCCTTATTGGTCGAGGTCATCTTATTAGCCTTCTCGACGAGGTGAGGTGTTACAGTTTATTAGGCTCGGCACATTGCATGCCGAGTTGGTTTATGATTGGATACTCTCGAGTGGGATTTAGAGTTCGACATTCCGACGGTCGAACCACATTTATTGTTAAGACACATATCTGCTTTGAGTATTTGTGCCCTTACACTTTGGTGTCGATTCGTCGAGAGTTTACTCTGACGAATACCATCACTGTGGCCGAATCCAACGACGACGATTCGTGAACTTCGTAAGAATAGTAGCCTTGTCTTCAGGTTCGAAAACCCAATAGGCCAAGACGTGTTCCTTCCTCGGCCGCAATCGCAAGACGCAGAAGTCAACCGCGCACCCAACGTAACATTAACAAATTTACTCCTCGGCCGAGCTCAGTCGACGAGTTGGCACGCCCCGCATTCACCGAATGACGTAGTTAGCTTATAGATTACTCGGCCTGCGTGCCACGTAAGCTTGGTAGTTTTTAGGGTCAACAACTGGTTACATATTCTATCTAATAATAGTGGATGATTTTACTAAATATAGTTGGCTTTATCCTCTATATTTCAAGTCAAATGTATTCTCTAATCTCAAGACATTTCTTTTAAAGATTCAAACGCTTCTTGACTTTAAAGTGCAAAGTATAAGGTCAGATTCAGGGGGTGAATTTTTTGATAAATCACTCCAAGGTTTTCTTAATGATCAAGGCATCACCCATCAGTTGAGTTGCCCTCACACTCTTGGACAAAATGGGTGTGTCGAGCGCAAACATAGACATGTTGTTGAAATGGGTAGAACATTGTTATCTCAGAGTAGTTTACCTATAGAATTTTAGGTTGAAGCTTTTCAAACTGCCATCTATCTCATTGATCAATTGCCTTCTCAGTCTTCAATGGTCAGTCTTTGGGAACTTGTGTTTCATGCTTCCCCTAAGTATCACACACTGAAGACTTTTGGATGTGCTTGATATCCATGGTTACAACCTTATTCGAGTGACAAATTGGACTCAAAGAGTAAACAGTGTGTTTTTCTGGGTTACAACCCTATCTCTCTTTCTCTTCCATTGCCAGTGTTACATTCCGAGAAACCATCCCAACCTGCAGCTTCCAATTCTAAGCAACTCACATCTCCAGCTATATCTTCTAGCACAGAAGCATCTCCTATTGCTTTATCACCATCAGACTCATCTCAGTCATCATCTTCTCATCCTCCCACTCTTGTCAATAATCATCCCATGATTACAGGAGCAAAGGCAGGCATTCATAAACCTAAGGTGTTCGCTGCTACTAAACATAAACTTCCATCGATCCTCTTACCAAGTTGCCCCATACTCCATCGACTTTTCTTCAAGCATCTAAGCACTCTCATTGGATGGAAGCTATGCAATATGAATTTAAAGCTTTGCAATCTACTAGAACTTGGGAATTGGTACATAATAATTCCAATTATAACCTTATACGCTACAAATGGGTGTTTAAAGTTAAACACAAACCAAATGGTACAATAGAAAGGTACAAGGCAAGACTTGTTGCCAAGGGCTTTCATCAATAGGAAGGCTTGGACTTCTCAGAAACCTTTAGTCCTGTTGCCAAGCCTACCACTATCAGGATCTTACTCTCCATTGATGTTCATTATGATTGGTTTATACATCAATTGGATGTCAATAATGCCTTCCTTCATGGTTATTTAAAGGAAGATGTATATATGATTCAGCCCCCTGGTTTTGTAGACTCTTCCAAACCTCATCATGTCTGCAAGCTCAGGAAATCACTCTATGGTCTTAAACAGGCTCCTAGAGCTTGGTATGAAGCCTTCTACAATGCCATTCTTTCTCTGGGATTTCAGTCATCATATTCCGACACGAGTCTCTTTATTAAAAGAGATGCTTCCATTACCTTTATATTGGTTTATGTCAATGATATAATCATCATTGGAAGTTCAACTACTGAGTGTCAATCTATCATCTCCAAGCTACAAGCTTTGTTCCCTGTTAAGGATCTAGGAGATTTTCATTATTTTTTAGGTATTGAAGTTCATAGATCAGCCAAGGGCTTGCTTATGCATCAATCTAAGTATGCTTTAGACTTGTTCCACGAGACAGATATGCTTAGGGCTAAACATTGTGCAACACATGTGTCCATTTCCAAACTGGATCACTCAGGCACACTATTATCTGATCCCACTCATTATCGGTCCACATTTGGTGCTTTACAATATCTAACTTGGACATGGCCTGATTTAGCCTTTGCTGTCAATCAAGTTTGTCAATAAATGCATTCTCCACGAACCATTCATCTGCAGGCAGTTAAGCGCATCCTGAGATATCTCAAGGGTACTGTTAATTCAGGAATTTTGTTCACTAAAGGATCGACGATCCACCAGTGGCTACTATGTGTTCTTAGGTCCTAATCTCATCTCTTGGAGTGCTAAGAAACAAGCCACTGTTGCAAGATCATCAACAGAGGCTGAGTATAGATCTCTTGTGAACACTGATGCTGAGCTAACCTGGGTGTGCAAGATTCTGCAAGATATATCCTTTCCTTTGCTCAAGAAACCAATCATCTACTGTGATAACAAAAGTGCCATTGCTCTTGCTTTTAATCATGTTTTCCATGCTCAAACTAAGCATGTTGAAATAGACTATCACTACATCCGCAAGAAAGTTTTACTTGGTCATATTGGTGTACAACATGTTGCTTCCCTTCTTCAAATTGCCAACATTTTTACCAGGTCTTTGTCTGCTGATCGACTTGCTGCTCTTTCTTCCAAGCTATCAGTTTGTTCACCTTCCTTCAGCTTGAGGGGGTGTGTGAAGAGTACACATAGCAATAAGTCACCTGATTAGATTCTTACTTAGTTGTTAAGCTTGTGATGTGTAGTCTTAGTTATTTGTATTATACTGAGCTGGCACTTATATATGTATGGGATAGGATATCTATGTATATATACTTGATGTATGGTTCTGATGAAGCAATCTAACAATCACAATTGTATTTACCTCTCTCTCTCTACATTTCTCATTCTCTCTCTATAACTGTTTCTCTCTCTGAGTTCTGAGTTTCAACAAAGGCCAACTGCTCTTACGCGTTCACCTTAACGCACCCTGCAGCGTTCACGATGTTATCCTTGCGAAGGACTCCCTTGCAAATGTACAAGAAGAAATCAATCTCCTGGAGAGAAATGTCCTAAAGCATGCAACTGCCATAGCGGTCGAACCTGACTCCTCTAACCGTAAAGGGGCGGAAGCGCTGATTGCCAACCTCTTAAAGACAAAGGCATCCAAGTCACCGGTAATCGGGAGTTTATCCAAGGATTTACCCCTACCAGGGTTTGAGGTACCCAGCACCACCCTTGGAGGCGGGCAACGTCTACCAAGCGAAGTGCTCGACCCGCTATTCCTAGCACCATAGCGGGCAGGCTGCTTCCAAATGCCACTAGAAACGCTCTCTTTCCCTTGGCTCGGTAGGCAATCATATTGACCTCAGCACCCATCTCGTCCATTTTTCCCTCTACAAAGTACAGAAGTATTGAAAGAGTGAGCAACTAAGAATGAGAATCCACTTAGATCAAAGACAAAGGTATTAAAATCTTGTAAAGTTATCCTCTTAAAAGACTAACCATTCCTAAATGGGGGTCGATAAGTATAGCAGCAGTAGAAATCTCTTTGGAAGGCAAGGAAGTAATGACTACCAACTAAAGTTCTTCTTCCTCTGAAAGAGAGACTTGTTCAGACCAATCAACTGCAAAAGGAAATTTCAGGGAATTAGAAAACTCAAACAGACCGCAAGATACAAAGACTCGTAAAATTGGAAAACAACAAAAAGTTAGTTTTGTTTCAATCTTTATCCACAAAGCACCTAGTGACCAGAGCACCAGTCGTATCTACCTCAGATGAGGTCTCTAGTTGCCGCTTACAATGAACCAACTTTCCTTGTAAGGCCTTTGGTTTGAGGGGTTGTTGGCAAAGAGTAAGCAAGAGCCAAGCAAGTGGCAGAAGCCGCAGAACCCAACATGGTAAGGGTTGTTCCTCAGTTTATAGAAGTGTCAGATGAAGGTAAGGACGGTCTCAATTTGGAAATATTCCCTCCAGAGCACAAACATGCTAAGGAAGAAACGAAGGCGTTGGGATTGATTTTGTGGAGAGCTAAATCGAGATGAACTATAAAGCGACGAAAGAAGGGGTGTAAAGGTAGCTGAAAGCCAGACTTGAAGATTTCGGCAGAGAATGTCACTCAAACGTGTAACGGTCGGCTAGGTTTTTCTCCT
The DNA here is from genome assembly GCF_042453785.1 of Malus domestica. NCBI lineage: Eukaryota > Viridiplantae > Streptophyta > Magnoliopsida > Rosales > Rosaceae > Malus > Malus domestica. The sequence continues at coordinate 16,087,068 of NC_091672.1, forward strand.
ACGATCGGCGATCAAATGATGACAATGTTGGGAATACTACATCGATTCCACAACTCTTTCAGCTTCGGCTGGGTCATGATACTGATGCGAAATATATAAGCACGCAAATTAAACCCTATTTTTATCAGTTGTAGCGAAGTATGTAAGTAGGGATCGTTCTAGGCCGGGGATTAGGAGGGACTGCTAAATCACTTGAAAACTGACTCAAAAACGTAAAAACAAAGTTTAAAATATCAAACTAGACTCAAAGAATGCAAAACTAAACTCTAAAACACTAAAACAAACCAAAAGACTCAAAACAGCCCAGAAACACTCAAAACTGCCTTAAAAACACTTTATGGGCAGTTTTGAACACAAAACACAATTTAGACGAAAATAAGTTATAACTTGACTCAAGACACTTAAAAACACAAACTAAATTGATTTCTAACTAATCTAACACTTCAAAATAAATGGGGATTGAGTTTTGACGAAAATTGAAAACAAAAACAAAACTTTGTAAATTGAACAGATTCTAAAACGAATTTGGTTAAAGTGAATGGACGGAAAGCTAGCTAAGGCGTTCTTCTCCACACATGCCACACTGGCATACAAAACGATTTCCAATTGCTTTTCGATAAACCATGAATTCCCAACACCCCAGATTAACCGTGAATTGCACTAATTAACCTTCAGATTTTCCTTAAGTTATTGAATTGGATGAATTGCATATGACAACCCAAAGCATTCCCCACAAGTTTCCTACATGAATTGCATAATAGAGATACAAGCAAGAATCATTAAGTTCTATGAAAATCATAAGCATTGGCGAAGCACTTGTTACTATGAATTGCATGAAACTTATGCCAAGAATTTACTTAACACGATTGTGATCAATAACCTTTACTACTTGTGAATATAAGTTCATAACGATTAGGTGAAACTCCCTTATATCCTAGCATCAAACTTATGCATGAAAATTAAGCGTGCACTCTCAACCAACATACACAAATCAGTTTTAATTCATGTAGATAAGTAAATTGAATTCACAACTTATGAAACGCAATTAGAAGTAATCAAATCATATAGCAAGCATAAACATGGTTTCAAATCCCCCCTAGCCAAGGGGTGTTTAAGTTCTCATACTCATAAAGCAAAGATAAATAAATTTAGACATTGAAATCAAAGATAGAAAACACCTAGAAACGCTCCAACACTTCCAAGGCTTGGGCATAGGCACGGCACCAGGTTGTTCCTTCTTTCTCCTTCCTTGCAATCTGCGGCACTAGAGGGATGAGTGTGTTTGAAGGATGTATGAATGTAGAAAAATATGGTAGAGGATGGTGACTAAATGGTGCAGCAAAGGATGGTATTTATAGGCTGAAATTCGCAGCCCCTATGTAGCAAAGGAAAATGATTTAAAGGCCTAATTTGTATAGGATAATAACACACAATCCTTGAAGGAAAAGGCTAAGGCTTTTAGAAACCAAGGGGGAAAGGAATAATCAGGTTTCTAGAAGTTCTAGAAAGGTTTGGGGCGTCACTTTTGTAGGACAAGGGATAAGGCCTTCTAGAAAGGTTGTTTTGTGGCTGATTTCTAGAAAAACAAGGGATAAGGTGTGGCACCTTTGTAGGAAGGGATAAGGCTTCTAGAAATCAGGTTTTAAGTCTCCAAATAGGAAAAGAAATCCCTTTTGTAGCTGAAATCTTTATGCATTAGGATTAGGAAAGCTTGTCTTGGTCAATCCTTCTTCTTCTTGGATTCCTTTTCCTTCTTTGACTTGGATTACTTCTTTGTTGCTGGAACTTAAGGCCACTTAGGTTGAACTTTCCTACTTCAAGTAGGAAACCTTGTTTGAGTAGGAATCTTCATTCTTCTAGGAATCCATCTTCAACTAGGAATCCTTCGTCGATTAGGAATCCTTCTTCATGTAAGCACTTTCCTACTTCAACTAGGAAACCTTGTTCAAGTAGGAATCATCATCTTCAAATCTTCAAATTCGTCCAAACCTTTGGCTCCAAATATGTGACATTCATTCCAAGCTCCATTTTGCTCCAAAAGGCTCCAAAATGCATCTTTTTATATGCTTTGCCCTTAAAACCTGAAAACACATAAAACTAGCTTAAAAGATTACTTTAACTAAGAAAACATAATGAAAATGTATAAGAACTAGCTAACTACGGCGCATAAATATGCTCCTATCAGATACAAAGGGTATGGTCGGTCCTATGATCCTAAGCATAGTAGTAATACAGGTCGGCAGGGACGCCGACTCGATATGCATAAGAAAGGCCTCCATGCCTCTACGACCGTACCTGGAGGACTGGTGATCTATGGTGTTCAGGTGCGTCTAGTATTTTGTTTTTTAAATTAAAACATGTTAGCCTGACGAATGTTTCGTCATGCAAAATATTCAATATTTTTTAAATTTGGTTTCTTAGAGTTAACCTGACAACTATTTCATCGAGTCAAGTTCATTACATTATTTAATTCTTTGCTAGTGTACCAGATATCCTTGTCGGGCAAGTTGATTTCATCGAGTCAATCTGGTCAATGCATGTTCGCCTGACGAATATTTCAGTCAGGATAACTGTCTTGCCTGACAGAATTGTGTTATCGTCGTTCAAGGTTTCGAGCGCGGCGGGTTTTGCCAAACTAATCTTTTCCAACGAACCTCCATCGGCTAAAGGCATCCGTGACGAAACCAGCATTTAGCAGATGAAAAATTATCTGTCTGTCGAGGTTTTTTTTTTTTTTTTATGTTTTTTGTAGCGACAACGGGTCAAAGAGACCCATTCGAGTCATTCTTATTTTAGTTAAAGAAAGAAAATAAATGATGAAGTTATGAGGGGGAGATCATAAATAGATTGGTGTATAAAGTAAGATTTAAAAAATAATTGAGTTGTTTTTTGGCTTTCTATGTAGTTAAAAAAATTCTCAGATTTTGAGTTATGACCACTACTATGAAACCAGTTATTAGTGGCGTTTTGAAAACCGACAAAAAACATATATTATTGACGGATATAAAGCAAAATCCGACAGAAAATGGATGCAGTGGCGGATATACTAAGCGACAGATTTGCTAGCATCAAAAAATGAATTTTCTGACAGAAAATATATTAATAATGAATAAATAAGAGCATTCTCTGTCGGTTAAAACCGACAGAAAATACTAAAATCGACAAAAAATAAAAAATTTAGTAATAATGAATAAATAAAATAAGGGTAAATTACATAGTAGCCCCTCAGGTTTGAGCTCTATTGCAATCTCATACAACATCTTTAAAACATTTCACTTTTATACCTCAAGTACTATTTTATTTCAATTTCATACAACCGTTAGATTTTCCATCCATGGATCTGTTAAATGCTGACGTGGCTGCCACATATATGACACGTGGCTGCCAAATGTCTGCCACCTGACAAATAAAATAATTTTTTAATTTTTTTTAAAAAAAAAACATATCTTCCACTTTTTTTTTTTTTCTCTTTCTTCTTCTTCTTCTCTTTCTCTTTCTTCTTCTTCTGGGTTCGGACCTCCTTTTTTTTTTTTTTTCTTCTTCTTCTTCTTCTTCTTCTTCTTCTTCTCCCTCCTCCTCCTCTTTCTTCTTCTCTTCTTCTTCTTCCTCCTTCTTCTTCTGGGTTCGATCCCTTTCTTTTTTTTTTCTTTTTTTTCTCTTTCTTCTTCTTCTTCTTCTTCTCTTTCTTCTGGTTCGGACCTCCTTTTTTTTTTTCTTTTTTTTCTTTTTTTCTTCTTTTTCTTCTTCTCTTCTTCTTCTCCCTCCTCCTCCTCTTTCTCTTTCTTCTTCTTCTTCTCTTTCTTCTTCTTCTTCTTCTGGGTTCGGACCTTTTTTTTTTCTTCTTCTTCTTCTTCTTCTTCCTCCTCCTTTTTCTGGGTTCGGTCCCTCTTTTTTTTTTTTTTTTTTTTTTTTCTTCTTCTTCTTCTTCTTCTTCCTCCTCCTCCTCCTCTTTCTTCTTCTTCCTCTTTCTTCTGGGTTCGGACCCCTTTCTTTTTTCTTTTTTTTTTTCTTCTTCTTCTTCTTCTTTCTCCTCCCTCCTCTTTCTTCTTCTCTTTCTTCTTCTTCTTCTCTTTCTCTTTCTTCTTCTTCTGGGCTCAGACCTTTTTTTTTTTTTTTTTTTTCCAATTTCAGGTTTTTAAAAAAAAAATTAAAAAATTATTTTATTTGCCACGTGGCAGACATTTGGCAGCCACGTGTCATATATGTGGCAGCCACGTCAGCATTTAACAGATCCATGGATGGAAAATCTAACGGTTGTATGAAATTGAAATAAAATAGTACTTGAGGTATGAAAGTGAAATGTTTTAAAGATCTTGTATGAGATTGCAATAGAGTTCAAACCTGAGGGGCTACTATGTAATTTACCCATAAAATAATTACTGTCGGATAAAACCGACAGAAAAATATATTAATAGTTAAAAAAATATACTGATACATGCTTTTATTAATAAATATATTAAGATTGAAAGTGGAGTTGGCGAACCACTCTCAGAACGAAATGTATGCTTCTTCGTCCAGTAGCCGACATTCACCTCTCCCAGACCCTGCGTAAAGCGGGAGCCTTGTGCACTGGGTACGACCTTTTATTAGTCTTAGAACAAGAATCATTGAAGCCAGAGTGGCTTTGTATCAGCTTAACCTCAGTTCTTCTTCCTTCCCCTTATCACACGGAGAGCCTTGGAGTACTTAAGGTTAGTCAACTGCAACTGGTTGCATGTTTTTGGCTTCCTGCCTCAGCTCTTGAAATAGAACAGATGACAAGTATCGCTTCCCAAAGGATATGTCGCCCTTACCACAATGAGTTTGCCTTTGTTTTCTGGCTTTTTAGCAAGCTCCATTGCTGCCAATGTGTTGGCTCCAGATGATATTCCCACCTGCATGAATCAGAAGAAAGACAGATAAATATATTTGAAAAAGAAAAGAAAAGACAAACCTGAAGAAAGCTCCATTGCTGCCAATGGTGGGTTTCGTAATTGCTCACTAGTATGGCCTTCGAGCCTTTCGATGGCCTGAAGAAAGCAGCGATGAAGTTCAAGAGTCCATCTCAAACGAGAAACCTTGGATCTCACATACTGCCTAAGGGCGCCGTTCCTTGCACTGCAACTACTTGAAGTCATTATTCTTCCTCAAATTTGCTTCTTCCGTTGGTGATTAAAGTGAGAAGGACGAGAAAGAAATGAGAAGAGGAGAAAAGAGGGAAGGAAGGGGGTAGGTAGAAGGCACTGGCGCAAGGAAGAGATAGAAGGGTTTTATTTTGAAAAATTTTCATTACTGTTGGTAAAACCGACAGAACCAATTTTTTAAAATAAAAACCGATAAAAAATTTTCATTACTGTCGGTTAAAACCGACAAAAAAAATGACGCCCAAAATCCTCCCAAAATTTTAAATTCCCTTTCCTAATATTTTAAATTTCCCGCCCCCCAAAATTTTGTTATGATTTTAAAATTCCCTCTCCCAAAATTTTAAATTCCCCCCCCCCCCAAATTTGTTATGATTTTAAAAAATAAAATTTGGTTTAATAAATAAATAAATAATATGTATTTAAATAGAATACATTTTTAAAAATTAAATAAATAATTGTTTGGTTTAATAGATAATAATCCATGTAAAATATGTGATAAAGAAACAAAAAAGATAATTGTACAATGAAAATGTCATCACACAAACTAAATATTGTCTAATCAATACTTGAAAAACATAAATAAAAATTTAGCACAATTTACTTTTCCCACTTCAAAATTTAGGCAAATTTAACGGAGATATGCATTCTACAAAACTAGTTTCCATGATCTAACCGTCAAACTTGTTTGTAGATACTACAAGATCGTACACATAAAAAATCGCAAAAAAAAAACATTCAGAGATTAGGTAACAAAACAAAAATTTTCGACGGTTATAAACGAAAAATCACAATTTACAGCGACACTCTTCTTCCCTATAAGAATGCAATGAACGAATTTGATCTTCAATTTAAAATATTTACACTAGTGTATATCACAAAATCTTATTTTATACTTAATGGAAGTATAATATTAACTCTAAGTGTTTGTTTAATCTACCATTTTGACGCGATATGCATTCTACAAAACTTTTTTCAATGATCCAACCGTCAAACTTGTTTGTACACACTCCGAGATCGCATACGTAAATAATCACATAAAACAAACATTCAAATATTACGTAACGGAACAAAAGTTTTTTACGGTTATAAACAAAAAATCACAATTTAACGGTTATTTTAGCTCCGATTTTAATGATTTTTTACAGCTACACTCCTCAATCCTATAAGAATATAATGAAAAAAAATTTGATCTTCAATTTAAAATATTTACACTAGTGGATACCACAAAATCTTATTTTATACTTAATGGAAGTATAACATTAATTCTTAAGTGTTTATTTAATCTACCGTTTTGACGAGATATACATTCTACGAAATTTTTTTCAATGATCTAACCGTCAAACTTGTTTGTACACACTCCGAGATTGCATACGTAAAAAATCGCAAAAAACTAACGTTCAGAGATTAGGTAACGGAACAAAAAATTTCGATGGTTATAAACGAAAAGTCACAATTTAACAGTTATTTTAGCTCTGATTTTGATGATTTTTTTACAGCTACACTCCTCGACCCTATAAGAATGCAATGAATGAATTCGATCTTCAATTTAAAATATTTACACTAGTGGATAAATCTTATTTTATACTTAATGGAAGTATAACATTAACTCTTAAATGTTTGTTAAATCTATTAATTTGATAGGATATGCATTCTACGAAACTAGTTTTAACGATCCAATTGTCAAATATGTTTGTATATAGCATGTGTAAAAAATCGCAAAAAGAAAAAACATTCAAAGATTATTCTAGCGGTAGTCCAAAATTTTTCTTTGTTCGTGTCGGTTATATCCAACAGGGTCATGAGTGAAAAAAAAACATATATTTAAAACTTGTATTTATTTATTTTTAATCAATATAACATTTTAAAATAATAAAATCATATATGATAGAGTAGATGTTCATGTGTGTTTATGTGCCAGATAATGTGCTTTTTGACGCATTGAAAAAAAAAATTGTTTGATTTATGGATCGTGGGAAATCAGTTCATTAGACTTTAGGGTCATGAGTGAAAAAAAAATTAAAATATGTGTTTATTTATTTATGTATTTATTTTTAATCAATATAACATTTTAAAATAATAAAATTTTCATTTCTGTCAATTATAACCTCCAGAATATTAAAATAATAACCGCCAGAAAGTAAAATAATAAAATAGTCAATTTCTGTCGGTTATAACCGCCACCAGTAACTTAAATACCGCCAGAATATGTCAAAAATATTTTTTTTTTTAAATTCAAAAATACTGTCAGTTATAACCGACAGGATTTTTTTAATATCCGCCAGGACTTTATGTTGGAAATAACCAACAGGATTTTTCTAATATCCGCCACCATCATCTGCCGCCTAAAGCTAATATTGTAGTAGTGGACATCTCCAAGCTAATAACTGATATAACAGAAAGGGGTATTATTGTAATTAGGTTATATGGCTATATAAGGATCGTTTAGCTATCATTTCTTTAAGTTCTTTTGTATACATTTTCTCCATTTTAATCAATACAATCTTTCTGGTTTTTCTCTCTATCATCTTCATCTTTCTTTGTACCAATTCTTCATCTTTTACAATGTAGTTAATATGGTATCAGAGCCACCAAGGCTCACGCCGGATCTTGGTGGTCGATTCCTCTTTTCTCACTACTTTCTATCTTTCTTCCTTATTTTTTTTTTTTTTTTTTTACGCTTATTTTATTAGTGTTTAGTGTTTAGTTTTTGGGGTTTTTTCCTCTGGGTTTCAAGCGCCTTCCTTTCAACGCCAAGAGGAGCCAAAGCAACCAGGCCATGGAGTTAGAGGCTCTCCGCATGGCCTACGACGAAATCAAGAAGGGGGAGAACACCCAGTTGCACAGAGAGGTCGTGCAGAAGATCTCTGAGACTAATCTTGAAGAACTTCAAGAAATTCCCAATTCTGCAAATGAAAAGCTCGTATCTTTGGATTTAATTTCTGGGATCTTGATCCAAGCATTTCCATGGAGAACAGGAATCAAGAACCTCAATTTTTCATCTGGGTTTCCCTGGAAGTGACACAGAGCTGCTTTATCTCCCTCCTCTCGCAAGCTCTCTCCTCCAGTCGCGCTTCCTTACACGGCATCGATACCCGTGACATCATCCACACCTCACGCAAGCTCCCCCATCTTCTCCATGACCAAGATACTGACGATGACAGCTACCGGCCTTCGAAGAGGGCAAGGGCAGATTTCAGAGTGTCAATCAGAGTGTTGGATTCTTCTGGGTTGCTCATTGTCTCCGTGATTGTTTCAGGTGTTGTTATTTCTTTAATTCGAAGATTATAGTCAATTTTTGATATCTGGGTTGCTAAATTCTCAAGATATTGAAGTGGGATATTTCTGATTGATCTGGGATATATGTGTTGATTTGGGTGTTTGTGTTCATCTGCATATATTGCATTGGATATGTTGATGTGAAGAAATACGAAGTTTTGTAGTCAAGAAAGTGTCAATCTTTCAAGACAATGTTATTCTTTCTGCATCAACAATGTGTGGGAGTTTCTGCGATTCTGATGATCTGGTGAAGACATTGGGTGTTTGGTAATCTGAAACGCTTATTTCTTGAAGTTGTGGTCTTTGATGTACTTTCAAGGTTTAATTGAAGTGAAGCTGTGGTCTTGATGTGTTGATCTCTGCAAGTATTAGTTTTCTTGTCAATTTAAAGAAGAAAGTGTCATTCTTTCTATGAGTCTTGGAGTTTCATTCTCCTAAGTTGCAGTATGATTTGGAGTTTCATTCTCCTAAGTTGCAGTATGATTTGTGTTCATGGAGTGTCAGTCTCCTTATTTGGTATTTTTAGTAGAAGTGTGAGATTTGTGTTGTGCTTTGGAGTGTCATTCTCCTTGGCTGATTTGGTTTCTTGGAGTGTCATTCTCCTTGGTAGATTTAGTTTCTTGGAGTGTCGTTCTCCATGGTAGTTTAGTTTCTTTGGAGTGTCATTCTCCTTGGTAGATTTAGTTTCTTGGCAGTGTCAACTATGGATTCTCAGTTCACCGTCGAAAACTTGTTGGATATGTTCAGACCAAGACCAGATTAATATGACAGTTTGGGACTTCATTCTTCTTGCACTTCCTACTGTTTGTGGCATATCTGATACTGTAATTGAAGATCGTTGTGGTGTTGAACATGGCACTGATGAGTGGTATGAGGCACTGGATCGGCATTTTAAGTGGCTTCTTCAATACAAAATCAGTTCATATTTTTGCAAATTTCAAAGATGCTCACGGAAGAACAGGGCATCACTGGGCGTCCTATTTTGAAGGAGAGGAAACTGTCATTACGTTACTTCGATTGGGCGCCGCTGCATCTTTCCCAGATCAATCTCACTTGGCTAGTTCAAACTTCACTTGGATACTCCAGAGTTCAGTTTGAGGGGGGAGTAATAACTGATATAACAGAAAGGGGTATTATTGTAATTAGGTTATATGGCTATATAAGGGATTGTTTAGCTATCATTTCTTTAAGTTCTTTTGTATACATTTTCTCCATTTTAATCAATACAATCTTTCTGGTTTTTCTTTCTATCATCTTCATCTTTCTTTGTACCAATTCTTCATCTTTTACAATGTAGTTAATACAAGCAACAAAGAGAGGGAGGAGTTACAACCATATACAATATATACAGGTTGTGTATTGCTGGCAATGACATTTGAATGAGAGGTAGAGAGTAAACTAGAAACAACTGCAACTGAAAAAATAACAACAATCTTGTACTACATAACATATACCAAGCAGCACAAGAATCTTCAAATTAAAAACAAAGACATTAATCACCATGACATTGCCTAATCTGCGAGCTCTTTTGGGTTCCTTGGCCGTCTTTCTTTTTGTGCTAGCCGACCATCTTCATGTGGTTGCTGCCAACCGCGGCCGGTTTGGAGTTCACCACCCCATAAAGCACCATAAACCAAGGTTCACTGCTGGCCCTTGGAAGCAAGCTCATGCCACATTCTACGAAGGTGGCTCGGGAACGTTTGGCGGAGCTTGTGGTTACCACGACGTGGTTCAAGAAGGCTATGGCCTCGAGACAGTGGCTCTGAGCAATGCTTTGTTCAACAATGGGCTGTCATGTGGTGCATGCTATGAAATCAAGTGTGTGGATGAGCCCCAATGGTGCAAGCCAGGGAACCCTATTCTCTCTGTTACTGCAACCAACAATTGCCCACCAAATTGGAATCAGGCTAGTGACAATGGAGGATGGTGCAATCCGCCACGCGAGCATTTCGATATAGCCAAGCCTGTGTTCTTCAACATTGCTGAGTACAAGGCGGGCATTATTCCAGTCACGTACCGCAGGTGATTAAATATGCATGCATTAAATAGATTGAATTTTTGATACGTATAAACGGTTTTATTACGAATATTAATGTTGTGAGACTCGCAATCTAAACCTCACATTACTAACATAAGGATTTTGATGGTCAATATTGAAAAGCATGATAACATAACATGTACATACATATTAATCGCATAGCGAGAATATTTCCCGTTGTAAAAAAGATTTTAACGATTGCTAGAAATTGTTTTGTAGGGTTCCATGTCAGAAGAAAGGAGGCATGCGATTCACAATAACTGGGAACCCTTATTTCAATGAAGTGTTGGTATGGAACGTGGGAGGAGCTGGGGACATCATCAGCGTGCAGGTGAAGGGCTCCGACAAGCTCAAATGGACAGCAATGAGTCGGATGTGGGGTCAGCGGTGGGTTACCGGTGCCAAGATGGTCGGTGAGTCACTGACCTTCCGAGTTGAAGCAAGTGATAGAAGACACTCAACTTCATGGCATGTTGCCCCAAAGACTTGGCAGTTTGGCCAGACTTTTGAAGGGAAGAACTTCCGATAGATCAAAAGCACGTTATAAGCTTGGATGCTTCGTGCATGTTGAACTCCTCCACACCATATTATGTGAACTAGTTTGGCTTGTCATTACAAATGTATATATACTGACCATGGAATTCTTGCCCGACCATGTAATAATAGAAGCAAGGCACTCGTATACACCATACCACTTTTTCATAAATTGTCCACCTTCAATATTTTTCTTGAGTGGTTCTACACTCACCCGCCTCTCATATCTCTTGACCCACCATATATTCATTTGTCACGAACATTTTCACTAGTAGGTGTTGATTGTAAAATAAGATTGGCAGTTGGAATTACATCACTCTTTTATCTTTTTATTTTTCCAATCGGACATGTCGTTGTTAGATCAGTTGAAAATTATTATTTCTCAATTTGGTTTTCTCGCATGCCTTTCTTCGTTCATGGTTCATATTTTAGTGTCCTAGGCGTTGAGGAACTACATCAATCCATCCTGATTCCTCACAATTGTTCCTTGTGATGCACCAGAACCATGGCCATTACACTACCACAAAATACCATTTGCCTACCCACATAAGAACCACAGTGAATGTAGCTCAATTTTGAGAGATGAACCACTTGAAGATTTTAGTACCCTTCATTCTAGTCCATATCCCAAGCCCACCAAAGGGTTTAGTATTTTAATTTGTTAATCTGCAAATTTTGAGTGTTAAAAGTTTGGCGCTATCTATGAGAAACTCATGCAATTTGGTTGCTTTTTTCACCCAACATCTTAGGAACTTTCTGTGATCGAGGTCAACCGCGCGGGATGACCAGTAGAAGAATGAGAGATGGGGTCTTTTCGGGCAGACCCGAGACGACCCTCCGAAGAGGACGACGAGAAGAGAGGGCCAGGCTCTCCGGAATAGAGGAGAAGATGAATAACATACTTGCCGGTGTTGGAGAGGTGAATGAGGTAAGGAATCTCCTCCACGCCCAAAACAGCCTACTCAAGGAGAAGCATGACGACCTCCTGGAATAGATCAACCAGACGACCGAGAAGATCGGCAGCACTTCCCGAGTGGGGGCTACTCCTAATCCTCCCAGTCCCCCAAGCGACGTCGGGAGCGGAGGTGAGGATGCCCGCGAGGTCATCAACAAAAGGCTCCGAGCAAAGGAGAGTGCTCGAGGAATCAGGGATCGAGCCGTCGAACAGGCAACGAAGCGCTTGATCGAAACTCCACCTGACCGCCCTGACTTAAAGCAGCACCCTGAAGGAAGTCACTAGTGAGGAAATGAAACTTAAAATATAGGTGATCAAATTTTTTCTCTTTTTCATAAAATATAACTAAAATTCGTCGCTTTAACCATAGATGATTTTTCAGACACGTGAAGGGAGGTATCGCTGCACCAGGGTTAAGGGGGCGAGTGCTTTACTTTTGACTTCAGATGTTCTAAACCATTAGATTTAAAAAAAACTAATAAAAATGACTTGAAAACTTTGAGTTTTATCGATAAAGACAAAATAAAGGATAAAGTGAATAGTATCAAAATTGACTTTCTAGTGTAAAAATATGATTTTTCGTTAAATTAAACAGTACTGGAAGCTTTTCGTTAAAATTCCTTTAGATTTATGGTAAATTTAAGTAATTGGAACAGTGTTGGCATCAACCAGATAAAATGTTTAGTAAGATTTCCTCGGCTACCGTTAATAAACTACAACAAGAAGTCTGATTTAAACTGGCTACCAAATTGGAGTCTCCCCTATCCTTTCCACTACAAGATTCCCAGCAGAACACCGGGCGATTTTCAGTGCCTTGAAAACTCTGGGATGAACCACCACCAGTGCAGTATGCAAACAACGAAACGTAAACAATTTGAGGAAAACTTCTGCACTTGTCTTGATGAAACTGACAGTAGCATTGGGCATCCACGAGGCCCTTCCAGTCAGTGAAGAATACTTCAACACTAATAGGCTTAGCGTGCATTAATCCCACAACGCAAATTTCTCAAAACAGCCAGTTATTGTAGACTTAACTCATTTGTCGAACAATCTAACATGTACGTCACTTGGATTCTTGCTCTTTCTCCTCCTCTTTCTTCCATTTTCTTCTCTCGTATTTGTCCTTGCTTCTAGACTCTTAGAATGCTGCGCACGAATTTCCTGTAACTTTGATTTTGCATCTTGAAACAATCCACCTGATTTCGAAGCCCTCAGTTGCTGAAACATGAAACCTAATGAGTAAAAGTATTTTCCTTGGACGATAAAACATATAGCCAGAAATTTAATGGCCGCACCTTAATATGCTCCATTGCTGCAATGTTGTAACCAATAGTATCTTTGCATTCCTGAGAGAGATTAAATCCTCATCATGTAAAAGCCAATCTTTAAATTGTAAAAGTTTTTACGCAGAAACTACATAAAGGGGAACTTCCGTAGCATCCTTTTCTTTTATACACAATTAACTTCATGTTACTTTTGGATCAAGGCAGCAGTAGTAACAAGTGTTATATTAACATAATAAAATTTCTCTGTACAAATGTGCAACATTACGATTACCTTAACTCTTGGATAAATCTCTTCCAACTCTGACAACACAAGTCTGGCTGCCAGCGTACTAAGTAACTGATTATAATGTATCTGCACCAGGAATGTACAAACCCTGCAAACAAGTTCAATCTGCAAAAAAAATAAAAGTTGAAAACGCTTTAAACACTAAAACTTAAGATTTTTTCATTCCTTTATAACATTTCATGTCAGCCCTAAGGCAATAACCGCCTACAAATTGTGTAAAATAAATAAATACAAGCATGAGTGCTGAATGCTTACAGTAATTACAAGTTCTAACGAATATGTGATAAATAATAACCACTTGGAAAAAAACTGGGTTAAAAGATAGATAAAGGCATGTGCAACAAATAAATATCAATAGATGCCAATGTTTTGAACAAGTGTAGAGACGCCAACCTTATCAGGATTCGAAGTCCAGTCCTTCAAGAAAGACAAGAGCTTCAAAGCGTCTGAGAATGATAGAGCCTGCAAATAATGCAGTTCAAATTAGCCTTACATTGGAACTGAAACGGTGAAGTTACAACTACACTTGACCATATAAAGATATATAGTAAAATCCCAGGGAGAGAAGTTAAAATGGCTTCAGAAAACAAAAGATGCACAGTGCACTCTGATTTTTGAATCAGTTGATTTCATTGGAGTAGATTGCCAGCAGCTTTAATTGAGAATTTGAATATATACAAGTACAGTTGTACGAGCTTCTTCAGGCAAAGTGGATGGCACAAAAACAAAATCCAAAAGGAAACTAAACACAAGGACCCGATTCATTTTAGTAACGCCACATTCCATTTACTGATTCAACAAAACTAAACCAAATATGCATTTGAAGAAATACCAGCTAAAGAAAAAAGTCAAACTACTAAAATGTTGAGCTAGCAGTAAGGGACTTTCACTTGTTTCAATGAGTAGCCATGTAAGGAAAACCACAAGCATACCAGTAGCGTCTGTTCCAGATCATTTGTCTGAACATTTGAAAGGGCACGAAGAACATAATCAGATGGAGAGAGCCCAAGCAAAACAACATTTGGTTGTAACTCAGCAACTTTCCCCTTGCTTTTCTCCTCCTGAAAGGCATGGTGAGAGAATTGAATTGAGATACCACGGAGATTATGTTGCAGTGTTAAACTAGAGATCAAACTGGTAGAGATTATACAGCAAAAAACCAAACAGACCTCATGTTCGGCGATTCGCTTCAATTCTACCTCTGCTATATCTAGTGCGTCAATAATTGAATCAGTAGCTGTAATTGTTTCTTTTGATTTCTTCCCTGCTAAGGCCACAGCTCCCTCTTCAGGAATTTCTTCCGTGGGTGCATACTTGTTCTCAAATGCATTATCGAGGTCAGACTCAAACATCTCTTCCAACCTTTTCTCTTTCTCTTCCTGCAATTTCAAATGAAAATTTTAGTAAAGCAACAGGCATGTCATACAGAAGTCCCATTTTTATCCTAAAGCATCACCAGAAGAGATAGACAAACTACAGAATATAAAAAAGTAAAAACAAAAGTTCAAGTGTAAAGTCTCTTTCATCCTTCACAAGAAGCAATTACCTCGATAAAAAAGGGCTCTTCAGTACGATCCCAACGACGTATTGATCGGTCATGAGATCCCGTAACAATGAAATCACCACGGTTACTAATTCCAAGGCACCAAACATCCGCATGGTGTCCCTCAAGAGTTAAAAGCAACTCAAATTTATCAGCGTCCCAGTATTTGACTAGGCGATCTTTCCCGACACTAAACATGTAATGTGTATTTCGTACAAATTGCACCGCCATGACACTGCATCATCGAACAATTCACTAAAATTGCCAATGAACTTCAGACATCAAAATTTATGTTTGTTCATACAAAAACTATACCTGTCAGCATGAGCGAATATGGATTTATGACAATCACCAAAATCTAAACCCCAAATCTTCAAATTTTTGTCAGCAGATCCAGTCACTAATAGATCGCCATCAGATGATAAATCCATGCATAGAACAGGCAGCTTGTGACCATATAAGGAAAGGAAAGGTTTCAACGTATCCATATAGTAAACCTAAGAATAGGAAGCATAAATGCATTTAGGGTTTCAACGTATCCATATAGTAAACCTAAGAAAGGAAAGGCTTCAACATAACCACATTTTTACACTAAAAAGTCAATCTTCGTACTATTCACTTTACCCTTTATTTTGTCCTTATCGTTAAAACTCAAAGTTTTCAAACCCTTTTCATTAGTTTTCCTTTAATATTAAGGGGAACAACAATAAATCTTCAGGATACAAAATGTTTTCTCCAAACCCTATAATTTGATCAAAACTAATCCTGAGCATTTCTTACCAGAAGTTTTCATCAAAGATAGCTTATAGACATCATGATCGATTTAATCAATCTTACCAGAAATTTTCATCAAAGATAGCTTATAGACATCATGATCGATTTAATCAATCTAATATCCGTATCCTCACTATTTTAGTTTCAGATGCTATGGTACTGATCTTTACATAATTAATCGAGCATTTCATGCATGAAAAGAGAGGTACTACTTCTGAAAATGTAGATACAGAATATAGATGCTAAACAAAAGTCAAACTAAATAATGATACCTATTCACATGTACAACATTTCTTAGAGTTGAATTTCAAAACTACATATTCTGTTGGATAACAATCTACGAAGAATCTAACATAAGAAACAACTGAAACCAAATGAAGACATAATGAAAATTGAGTGGGTAAGATTAGTCAATTTGACCTTCACTGTGCAGTCCAACAGAGCAACCAAAACATATTTTGCATCAGGGCTGACAGCAACCACAAGGACATCATCATTCATCTTCATAGTCCTTACATTTGACACCGTTAGGTGCTTAGAGTCCTGTTTCAAACATAGTGAATCTGGATATTAAGATTTTTAATGAGAAAAAAAAAACAGAGATAAACAACATCTAGAATGAAATAGAAGATACAGCCATTATAAATGATCACATTCCCTCACCACTCACTAGATATATATGCCCACTCAAAACCTTAAATGGTGGCTCATCCAAATTTACAATTATACTTGCAAATGATTTAAAGCATCCAGGAGTTATAGCAGAACATATTTCAGTTTATATATCACCAAAGCAGTTTATGGATTTTAGAGAACAGTCCAAACAGGTTATATTGTCACTTTTCTAAGATAAATAAATAAATTAAAACAGCGCCATTTTCAAACATATAGCAGGTTACTACGTTCAGATAGTAATTTAATCTTTCATGAAATTATAGTTATGTTATGCGGTCTCTGAATTGCAGGACCCCATCCATTGCCCTACCTGGCAGACAAGAAGTATGACATTTCATTAGAGTTATTTGTCAGGTCGTTGAACACTTGTTTGAGTACATAAGCATGTTTATAGTTTATCCCGTATTTTACTATCTTCCATGTTTCTTTTTCTCGGTGGATCAGGTATAGCCTGACCCAGGAGACTATCCATTCATGACATTCCCAAGAATGTAACACCAAAATTGGTAGGACCAATTAAACAAACAACACAAACCGAGTCTATAATAAGAAACAACAAAGACATAATACCCCAATATCAATCAAGAAATCGTGGCAGTCAAGAAGGCAAATCTCTGTAAATTATTCCACAAATGTGCAGTAAGTTTAACTAGCCAAAAGTAAATATAATCCAAATATTTTCTTTCTAAGCTACAGTGTAGAACAGATCCTACAATATCTTAAACTCCAACTATAACATAAAAACCACAAACATAAACAAATTTCCATCTGTAAAGAACTCTTATGAATAAAAGGAAATTAAAAAGGAGAATTATATGATATAAAAATAAATAAATAAATACAAAAGAATTGTTCATATCAAAAAGTGTTGTGAACATGTTGAGCAGGTTGAGAACTGTATCATGCTTCAGAACTACGTAGTGTATCCCAAAAGAAAAAAGCATACTGATAATACTACAAGATTAGAACTGCAAGTAGAAAGAAGGTAAATATTACATACTTGGGGAGACTTTTGTTTAACTTGGTATTCCCAAAACTTCACATCGTGATCTGCACTTCCTGTGACAAAACCATTTTCATTGGGAATGGCTGCAATGGAGCCAACAGTGCCACCATGAGCTTCCACTACTTCAATGCAAGTGCCACTTCCAATGTCAATAATTTCCACTGTTCCGCCTTTAGTTCCGACAAGTGCATACTTGCTATTAGGAACGATAAAACCACACATGCCATATCCAGAATCAATAGTTCGAAGGCAGGAACCAGTGCTTGGATTCCAAATCTTTACCGCATTGTGACTAGTTGACATCAAGAGTGTGTTGTCTGAGCTAAGTGTAACACTTCTGACATCAGACCGGTGCCCTTGGAGCTCTATAGTATGTGTTTTTGTTGTTGCTTTGCTTTCAATCGAATAAAATTCCAATGAATTATTGTTCAAAGACAAAGCTATTGTAGCTAGCAAACTCTTTGGAGTGTTAGGACAGAAAGAGATGGAGCATATCTTTTTGCTAGCTCGAATAGTTTGAAGAAGCTTGAAGACATCAGGAACCATAACCACAGGACTATTTCCTTCTTCTCCAGCTCCGTGATTTGTGTCGCCATTTTCCATCACCTCAGTTGCCCCTTTTGCAGATTTTTTTTCTTTCTTCCGGTGAAGCCTACGTTTTGCCTTACGCTTTGATTCAGCCTCATCTAGTACCTGGAATACATCTACTGTCTTACCTGCCACTTGACAAGCCAACAAATTACCAGACTTGTTGAATCTCACAGTTGCAACTCTATCCTTGCTTTGTCGCTGAACTTCACCAAACAGTTTCAAAACTTCCCATTTATTTTTGGTCGATGACTCTCCATCATTCACAATTTCATTTTCGCCTATATTAGAAATGGATTCCTCATGTATCACTTCATGCTTAATTGTGTAAAACCTAAGTTCTGGATCCGAAGACCCAGTGACCAAATATCTTTCTTCTGCATCACTGTCTATGGACCAAATTTCGCTATGGTGGCCACTAATTGTCTGCATGCAATGCTGGGTATCAAGATCCCACACCCTCAAAAATTTATCTTTTGAGGAACTGACGAGTTTTTTACCAGAATCCAGGAAAAGGAGGTCAGTCACCTACATTACATGAATGAAACAGACTAAATAAATTATAGTGCTGTAGTGTCAAACTCGGAAATGATGTAAGTAAGATCAACAAGCAAAGCCCATCACTCGTTCCAGTAAATCCAAAATTTATAGGTTTAATTTGGAAAACTGTAATACAAACCTGATCTCGATGGCCACGGAGGCGATATAGGCCGGTCTCACCAACCACATCCCATAATATAATGTCATTATCTTTTCCTCCAGATGCAAGCATAGATCCAAGCTTGTTGTAGCGTAAAGCGGTGACAGCTCCTTTATGTCCATTCAATGTGGTCTCGCAGGTTCCTTTGTCGGAATCCCAAATTCTTATACTACCATCAGCATACCCACTAGCTACCTGCAATCAGAACTAGTTACACCTTTTATATCCACCATACCTAACTTTTTAGAACTCTAATCATATATCTTTTGTTAATACATTCAAATTCCATTGGGACTTTTCTCTTCATTTAATTGTAGTTTCCTATCAAACGTTTACTGGGATTGACAATTTGACATTAACCCAACACAGTTACGCAATTGGTAAATAAATAAATAAATAATTTGAGGTACTCAGTTTCAATTTTGTTGGAGGAGGTTGTGCGTTTCAAATCTAATAGACAAACATTTGTTGATTAAACCAAAATAATTAGTCAGAAAATTAACATCGTGACAATGTTGTTGCTTATTGATCCAAGTTTATTTTATTTCAAAAAACCCAAAGACAAGGTACAAGTGATACAAATATTACAAGGTCCCTCCAAAACTTTAAATTGAGACCCACAAAAAAGAAAGATTGTAGTTGGCATCTTGAAAAGACAACGGGGGCTAAGCATGGAGACAAAGTTTCTACTCACAGCTTGATAGTTGAGATGGCTTTGCAGACTTTATATGAGATCATAACAGAAACAGACATAGTTGGCATCTTGATATTAGACACGCTCTATAGTCTATATGTGCTTTCGTGCTTTTTCTTGGATTTTATTATTGAAAGTGATGAGACTGAGGGATCAAAGAGAAGGGTACTTTGAACCATGCCCTGCTGTTTCTGTTATGAAGTAAGAAGGGGGCGGAATGTAGGATTTAATCTCTATATACTAATTTATCATCAAGTGGACTAAATTCAACTAAAACTACATCCTCTGCTTACTTGAGCCAACTTACACATAGCAACTCAGTTCGAAAGCTTACCATAGAAGTATGCGAGGATGCGATGGAGGTGACAGATAGAGAGTGTCCCCGCGATGCAGCAGCAGGGATTAGTGTTCTGGTACAAACGCCTTGCCGTACATGCCACACACCTACCTTCTCCAAGGCCGGAGCAAGAAGGTGCTTCCCGGAGCTGCCGTATGTGATGTTGGAATCGACGGAGACAATGACACCGAAAGCCACCGCCTGCTCATACCGCAGGTACGACTTCACCATGGCTAATTCTGCATAACGAAGAGTAATTGAAGCAGCAGATAAGGGCTTACTGAAAAGTAATTTCTAAGACATTGGATACAAACATCAAAACCCAAAAGCCAAAAATTGAATAAATATCAGCTTTAAGATTTCACCGCCATCAATTCTATAATTTGATTAAACACAATTCCAGAAAAATAAACAATTTGAGCCACTGAAAGACTGAAACTTTATCGATTTTGGAAAAGTCGAAAAGAAATCGTGGGCAATTTGGGTTAAAAGCTAAATACCTCTGGTTCTCCGAAGGTCCGGACTGAAACTATGGCCACTGGGCGCCGGCGGAGAGAGACGGAGAAAGGGAGGGACTACAGAGAGGAGTGTTTTCTGTTGTTGAGGATTACAGACAGGAATTAGGAAGGAAGGAAGGTGAGCGGGAGGAAGAAGGGTTTAGGGTTTAGGGTTTTATGTTTACAATTACCATAATACCCTATCCTTTTTAATTTATTAAAATTGCTAAGAGTTAAAATGGGTTTTGATTTGCACTAATTTAATGTTTGCATTAATTTCATGTCTAATTAGACGTTAAGTGGTGATGTGGCATAGACTTTGTCACATTTTAAGCTACTCGTTGACTGTCAATTTCAATGTTTAGTACTTTACTCTTTTAAACCTTTTAAGAAATTGACAATCAATGAGTGCTTAAAGTGTGGGCTAAGTCTATGCCACATCACCACTTAACATCTAACTAAATGATGAAATTGACGGAGACGTTAATTGATACAATTCAGAAATCACATGGTGTAAAATGCAAAAATTTAAACGTCATGGTTTATTTTGCAAATAACCCCCAAACTTGTGATATAAAATGCACTTAACCCAAAAATTATTTTTGCTCAAAACAGAATTGGACAAAGCCGGAAAGAAAGCCCAAAGATCAAAGTATGAAACTGAAACTTAAAGCCCATCAAAGATGGGAGGTTGGTCCATACGCCACTGTGCCAAATCCCATCTACCAATATCTTACCATGATCATGATTGGAAAGCTAACGGTTCCGACTATAATATTTACATAATAAAAGTACATTAATTATAAGTTTGTAACCTCTGATTTAGCCATTTGGACACTCCACCACAAATGGAAGAACAAACAATTCCGACTATAATATTTATATAATGAAAACACGTTAATTATAATTTGGTGAATCCATTTGGATACTCCACAACAAATGTTGCCCTTGCCCTAAAGTGCCTCTACTGCAGCATGTAGACTTCTCAATGGTTATATAATTAACCGCGGCAAGTGGTCTAGTGAAATTGTGATAGAGTTTCTAGTCATGTGTACTCCTTGGTCTTTTGTTCGACGTATGAAACTGACAAAAACATGGGTAATGCTCTGGTTGAAAGCTTCGGGCTTCACTGAAGATTAGTCCTACCTTTTGGGATGTGGGATACCTTAAGCTTGGGAAAAAAAAGTTCATATAGTTTACAGATCATTAGAACGATTCAAAAGAAAGACGTACTTAAACCCATCTTCTATGAATTTAATAGTATAATTTGCATGCATGCCTGTGATAAAAGTAGCAATCGATAAATATTAAGTAGTTGAATTAATTGATTATTCTTCTAAGTAATTGATTTATGGAAGATAGAAGGTCTTAATCATCCTTATCATATTGATGAAGTTCTGAAAGGCTTCTCCACTCAAATGGGCATGAACCAATCTCCTGAAGCTGCCGCGGGCGCATATACTCCAGCAATTGATAGAATAATTAGGTTTTGTCGATATAAATTTCCGCCGTCTTCAGTCTTAAAGAAAATGCACCTGCAAAACAATCAACATATTTGATAAAAGACCTAAGCCTCACGCACCCACGAGGTGTGGTGGGCTAATGGATCTCTGATGCCTAAGTCAGTTTATCTGAGAAGAGTAAAGTGTTTAGGGCTTTTTTAGGGTAGCAAAAGCTTCTTAAATTTGGTAGAATATGAAGTATTTATAAGAGGAGAGGACCGGCCATAGTGTTAGGGTTTTACCTACACATGGCTTCATCCTATTGGCCAAGGTTTATGGAGAAATATTCTCAAGATATTAAATAGGAGATAATATCTTGAGATAATGGAGTAATTATCCCTAATTGATTTAAATTAGGATTACTTACTGGAATGGAGTCAATCTTCAATTGGGAATGTATTAAAGATATGATTTGGGTAATTAATTCTTATCTTTAATGCTTTCACAAGATATGATGTGGGCAGTCGTATTCAGTTGTTAGGACCTTCAAGGGTGTGAGAACTGCGCATGGGAGTATTTGAGGAGTCTGCCCATTTATTAAGGGCAATCTTATCTTTCTTGAGCAAAAGTTCACATGTCGCCTCTAGAATTTTTGGGATTATTTTAGGCTCCACAAATGCCCCCACACCTGCTGGGCTGCACGTAGGAAAATGGCAGTAGGTTTAGAAATCCCAAGCTACATGGACTTGTAGAGTTGTTTCCCTATTTGAACTTGATCTCCTTTCTTGATTTGGAGATAGACTTTTTCTAGGAAAAATTGCCCCCAATACCTATTTAATTCTGCCTTAAGCAGAGGATTAAATAAATTTGGAGAACAATCATCATTCCAACAAGGAAGAGAGAAGCCAGAGGAAAATTTTCCCCCCTCCCCTAACTTTCTTCTTCTCTTGCCCATGCAAAGAGTTGTCTCTCATTGTTGTTGTTCTTCTACGTGCCGCACCAAAGTAAGAAAAGACTTGAATTTTCTTATTCTTGATTTTTTTTTTGGAGTTTTGGGACTTGAAAAATTGGCTCGACGAGGGTTGAGGAGGCGTGAGAAACACGTGGCAAGGATGTCATGGAATTGCTGGTGGAGCGGCATAGGGATCGATTGGCATGGGCCAGGTGATCGGCTCAGCTTGGGCCAAGGTGACCGATGCACTAGGCGCTGGGCTGGGCAAGCCTTGAGGCTTTAGCCCATCTAGGTTGAGCTTGCACGGGCCTGATATAGTGGGCGGAAATGAGAAAGAGATCGGCATGGGCCGGGTCTCTTTTGCTGGCATGTTGGGTTGAAAGACCTTAGGCCCTTTGTGGTGCGTTGGGTGCGTGAAGGAGAGGGAGTCAGGTCTAGGCCGTGGGGCTTGGTTGGCTGCTGGGCTCCTGCGATTTAGGCCCATACTGCACAGAGAGAGTGAAGGCTGGGCCGTAGGGCCTAGCATAGGGGCACTGGGCTCTACAGTCCTTTATTATTATTATTATTATTGCAAGTTGCCTCTTAAATATTTTTTTTCTTTGCACTTTTTGTAAGGACTTTGAGATGTCTTCTTCCGATCTAAAAAATGATGAGTATCTTCTACCTTTATACTGTCAAGGTGGTTCTTCCGGTAAGGTGGGCTACTTCAAGGTTACATATGTCAAGATCAATTCCGATAACTGTTTCAGGATTTTCTTGAGATGTACAAGCATGTGATTCCGTCAGGGGTTCGTGTTAAGCTGGTGAAGGATGATAGCGGCTATAAACCGTGCGACAAGGGTGCCATTGCTAAGAAGAGGGCTATCAAATTCCATCTGTATTACTTCGTGTTAGGATTTACTTTTCCTATGCTGCATCTTTTCCAGGAGGTGATCTGCTCCATGAAATGCGCGCCTGTTCAGTGCTCCCCAAATGCAGTTCGTGCAATGGTGGGGTTCTCATACTTGAGCAGGTTCTTTGATCTTGGCTTGACCATAATTGAGTTATGGTACTTCTTTGAAATTGGCCACAAGGAATGAGTGGGACAGTTGAGGTCTTACCATAGACTGTTTAATGCTTCCTACAAAGGTGATCATGAGTGGGCGAGGGACACCTTGGAGGTTAGTGGAGAGTAGGAGTCTGACTCCTCTCCTTAGCTACGTGTTCCGACTGTCTTTATCAATGGCAAGTGAACTGCTTCATTCCTGGCCTGCTTGAATTTTTGTTGAGCTGCTCTGCGACTTCAGTTTACTGATTGTCCTTCTTACTTTGTGTAGATTTGGAATTTAACTCAACTCTAAGAATTTCGGTGGATATGAAGAAAGTGCATATCGCCTTGGGCATTCCTGCTGAGTATCATGAGTGGCGCTGGCTGCTTAATCTTATTCTTCAGGATAAAGGCAGGCTACTTCCGAAGGAAAAGATAAAACGGATAAAAGATGAGGCGCTTGGTCTTCCGATCGCTGCTGTAGAGCCTGCTACCAATGAGGGTGGGAAGAAGAGATTTTCCTCACCTGTTTATGAGCCTTCAGCTGAGAAGAAGCCAAGGATTTCTTCTGCTGCTCGCAGGGGCTCGTCTGCTGCTAAGAAGCTTGTCATCGATCTTACTTCTCCCAAATGGACAAAAAATACCGTTGAGTCTGAGCCTGTAAAACCTACTACTCCGAAAGTGGCCACGACCATTGTTGAAATGATTGCTCGGCGAAAAGGTTTGGTGGTACCTCTGGTGTCTGGGTTCGTGTCGAAGCGCGTGTCGAGAGCTAAGTTTGATTCGGCTTCTGATAGGCTCGCCACTACGAAAAGCATGAAAGTGGATCCTACTGCTAAGGTGGTGCCTGGGCTTGTTCCTCATTCTGTTGTGACTAATTCGTCTGATGAGAAAGGGAAGTCTGCCCGCACGGGCAATTGTGAGAGATCCACTAAGTCTAAGGTTGGGGAGTTTCTAAAGGTTTGTGCACTGCTGAAGGCTTACTTGCTTGAGGACATTGATGCGTGCGGTCAATTTGTTGACAATGTTGGGAAAGTTATCGTCCGCTCAAACTCTTTTGTGAAGCATCCTGCCTACTCGATGAGGTTTTCCTTGCTTGCTACAATGCATAAGACTTTGATCTTGGCAGCTAAGTCTATGCGCGTTGATCAGAATGTTGTCAAGTGTGCTAAAGAGGCTGAAGTGGCATTAATGACTCAACTTCGCTCGACTGCTGAAAAGATCGTGAATCTCGAATATGAACTCACCATTTTGAAGAGGTCTAATGTCACTACCCCCACTTCTATGCAGCTAGAGACCGCTCATCAGGAGGTTGCCCATTTGAAAGCTAAGCTTAGTACGACTCAGGTGATGTTGGAAGCTACAAAGAAGGAAGTTAGTCGTGTTGCACCAGTGGTCAAAGACCTTGAGTGTGTCAATTCTGAGTTATGATCTGCTTGTTTTGCCAAGGAAAATGAACTTGTCTTCATGCATGCTGAAATGTTTCATTTCAAGAATGTTGCCAGTAAGCTTGAGTTCAAGGAAGTGGATCTGCAAGGTGCGTTGTCTGCTAGCGAGAACCTAAAAAAGGAAATGTGTAAGCTGTAGGACGCTCACACTTGGCTTGTTGAAGAGAATGTGCAAATGAAGAATGAGAAGGTCGGTCACGAAATGACGTTTCCTTCTTGTCAGGCCGATTTCTACAAGCTTGGCTATGTAGATCATCTTCAGGGTAAGGCCATCGGATTATGAGTTTTCCAAGAATGACTTCAAGACTTTCTTCATTTCTCCGGTTAATCTACTTGATTTCTTGTTCGAGGCTGCCTTTAGTGGAGCAGCTGAGGATCAGGCAGTCCAGGCACGGGTGGCTAAGGATGAGCTGATGGAAGCTTTAGCTACTAAGAATGGTGCGACTACTAAAGGCGTGGTAGTTAAGGGACCAGTGGTTGCACAGGCTGCCGATGAGTAGTCTTTTTACTTAGACTTAGGAATTTTGTTCTTTTCATCTTCGTTCGGCTTTATTTAAACTTTGTTGGCCTTCGAGCTGGTTTATCAATTTGCTAGAAATTTAATAAATAGTTTTCATTTATTTGCTTTATCCTTTTATTTCGCCATGTTTTTTGCAAAACTTTACCTTAGGATGGGCAGCTAGGTGAGTTGCCTTAATGGAGCAGTCAATCCCACATCGTCACTTAGGTTTTAGTCTCGGTTTTGACACTCAATGAGCTTTACCTGCAAGAGGAAAAATGTAAGATTTCTAACTTATAGAGCTGGCAACTAACCTATAGCCTCCGAAAGGAAGCAGGCAAGTTCGCGTAGCTGCTATAGTCACGAATCTCGGTTTTAGAAGCTTCACAAGCCTTGGTCCTCCCGGGGCATAAATTACGAAAATTTTAACTTATAAAGCCAAACACGTGCTTCTAGTAGAAAGCAAAGGAAATTCGTATAGTTGCTACAGTCGTACATTTTGGCTTTAGCAGTTGCACGAGCATTGGCCCTCACGGGGCATGTTGCAAAACTTTTAACTTATAAAGCCGGTGGCTGGACATGTGCTTCTTGTAGAAAGCAGAGGAAATCTGTGTAGCTGCTATAGTTGTGAATCTTGGCTTTTGAGGCTTTATGAGCCTTAGCCCTCCCATGGCATAAATTGCGAAATTTTTAACTTATAGAGCCGACGGCCGGACATGTGCTTCTTGTAGAAAGCAGAGGAAATCCGTGTAGTTGCTATAGTCGTACATTTCGGCTTTAGTGGCTACATGAGCCTTGGCCCTCCCGGGGCATGTTGCAAAACTTTTACCTTATAGAGTCAACGGCCGGACACGTGCTTCTCGTAGAAAGCAGAGGAAATCCGCATAGCTGCTATAGTCTTGAATCTCGGCTTTAGAGGCTTCACGAGCTTTAGCCCTCCCGGGGTATAAATTGCGAAATTTTTAACTTATAGAGCCGGCGGCTGGACACGTGGTTCTCATAGAAAGCAGAGGAAATCTGCATAGCTGCTATAGTCGTACATTTCACCTTTAGCTCTTGCAAAACTTAAATCGTAGACCGTTGGCTAGAAGCGCTATTTTTAAATAAGCAAATGGGTCTGCGTAGTCATAACAGGTGTAAGTCTCGGCTTATAGATCGCCTTGGGCTGCCAGTTATTGGTTTGTCGACCCGGCATCTCACTTACAGAAGTAGACGACCCGCATGACCACTTTAGGCATTGTCCCTAGTTCTCGAAGGCATTTTAGGCTTAAGGTGTTGGCAGAATCGAGTCTCAGAGACCATATCCTTCTAAGTTATAGCTTGATTCCACAGGTCGCTTAACTAGTATTGCAACACTTTAAAGCCAAGCTACGTTCATGAAGACTTACACGTCGATGACAAACCATTTAGTCGCGTGAATTCTTTCATGGGCAGTAATCTTGCACTTAGCGTCTCTTCCGATTAGAGACCCGGGCTCCGGCGGAATTGAATCCTTCAGTCGGCTAAGTCTTTCTAGGAGAAAGCTATTGTGGCAAATTCTGGGAGTCATTCAGTGCATGTAGTTGATGCATTCAGGAGAAACTGAACAGTCGTAAAACCTATCCATGTCTGGATATCCCAAATCAATTTACCCTTTCCTGATGGGAGAGCACATGCCATATTTGCAAGGGTAGGGGCATCTTCTGCTGTCATAAGGGTAGTCAGTTTGTTTATGCATTCGGCCCATGCTTGTGAATAATTCCTTCAATCTTCATTGAAAATAGAGAAATGTATTAACTTTGCTTATAGGCAGTAATAGTATAACAACTTATAATCCTCGGCATGTGAGGTCTTGTTCGTCGAACTGCTTGAGTTTTCGAACTTTATTTGTCTTGTACAAAGTCCAATGAATGGTGAGAGGTCAAATACAGTACTTTCTCAAGTTGTAAGCATTCCATTACTTTTCGATCTCTTTGTCACTCATAGTGGTGAGGGTGTAACTGTTATTTCCGCCTACTCGGCTGATTTTGTATGGACCTTCCCAAGGGGAGCCATCTTTTTGGAGCTTTCCCGACAGGTGGTTATGAAGGATTTTCTGATGACTAAGTCTCCTAGCTGGAACTACCGGATCTTCGCCCTCTTGTTGTAATTGGATAAGAGTTGCTGCTGATAGGCCGCAATGCAGGTGATAACATTCTTGCACTCTTCCTCTACCAAGTCTAAGTTTGTGGCCATCTCCTTCTCGTTCTGCTTGAAATTCGATAGTGCAGTACTGATGCTTGGCACCACGACATTGAGAGAGATGATCTCCTCAGAGCCCTATGCCAAAGAAAATGGAGTTTTACCGATTGCTCGTCTCTTGGTGGTGCGATACGCCCACGGAACATCGGGGAGCTCGTCTGGCCACTTGCCCTTCTTGTCTGAGATGGACTTCTTGAGGCAATCGAGAATGGTCTTGTTGGAAGCCTTGGCATGTCCATTGCCCTGCGGATACTAGGGCGTGGACATGTGCTGCTTAATGCCGTATTTTTCGAAGAACCTTACTAAGTCTTTGCCCAAGAACTACGGACCATCGTCTGTGATGATGGAGTAAGGGATGCTGAAGTGGCAGATGATGTTTTTTCATATGAAGCAATCTATGTCCGTCTGGGTAGTTGTAGTTATGGGTTCGGGTTCGACCCATTTTGTGAAGTAGTTAGTCACTACGATCATCATATTCTTACGCCAAGAAGTGGCCCATATAGTGGTTTCCATATATGTCTTTGTGAATTGAGCTAAGAATCTTCAGGTCATCGGGAGACGATAAGAAGCGGAGATGTGGCCTTGAGAAGGATCCACGAACAAGCATGTCGTTCCACATGTAGTAATGTGTTGTCTTCATCTGGAGCTTCCTAGACTCTAGTCTATCTGCGGGGAGCGTTCCGTTAACTATGTAAATTATTTGAAGCCGGAAGTGCAGTGTGTGATTGTTAATCATGTTTTGATTAAGTTGTTCAGTTAACCTCTTTTTAGAGTTTTGAAAGTTGTGCTATGAAATTCATAAGTATCATTATTACTTTCTATTGGAGCAAGAACGCTTTCATTTAAATCATGGATATAGATGATTGTGAAATGGTTGTGTTCATATGATTGAATTATTATTGGAAGTAACATTCTGCTTGTACAAAGATTAGTGATGTTGTCGAGTTGGGATGATGATGTTGTGCTTGTAAGCATATTAGTAATGAGCCGCCTTGGTTACGACGATTGTACTTGGGAAATAGTACTCGAAATTGTTGAACTTGTTGGTGACTAATAGTATGAATGGTTGAAATGATTGGCACTGGAAATTTCGAAGACGAAATTAATCTGCGCCACCTCGACTACTGGTTCCTCATCTATGCTTGGCTTCTCCAAGTACTCGATTGGGATGAAGCTCTTGAGCTAATGGTTTAAGGTAGATCCTAAGCCTGCTAGTGCATCTACGTAGGCATTTTTTGCTCATGGAACCTAAGTGAGTGTGTACGCCTAGAACGTCGCTAGCTGCTCTCGTACCTTCTCGAGGTATCGGGCCATCCTTGGATGCTTTGTTGCGTACTCCTCTGAGGTTTGGTTGGTGATCAGCTGGGAATCAGTATAGATCGCGAGCTTTTTCACCACCAGATCATTTGCCAATCGAAGACCTACTAGTAGGGCTTCCTACTCTACTTCATTGTTTGACGCCTTGAAGCTTAGAGTGATATCCTGCTCGAGCATCAAACTGTCAGGAGTAGTGAGAACTAGGCCTGCTCCCGATCTCTGGTAGTTTGATGATCCGTCAACATGCAAACTCCAGAAATCTCCTGCAGTTGGGGCTGGTGCGGCTGTCACTGCAGCATTTTTTTGGCTGAGTTGATGCGTCTTTCAGGCTTGGGGTGAATTCTGCTACGAAGTCCTCCAATGCATGTGCCTTTATTGTTGTGCAGGGTTGGTATGTTAAGCCATATTGGTCAAGTTTCAATGCCCCCTTCATCACTCGTTGAGAAGCATCTGGACTATGCAAAACTGATAGCAGTGAGTATTGGGTCATGATGATGACCGAATGCCCTTGAAAGTAAGGTCTAAGCTTCCAAGCTGCAACAACTAGCACCAAAATTAGCTTTTCAATCTTCGGGTATCTGGTTTCGAAACCGATGAGAGCTTTAGATGTATAAAATACAAGCAGTCGGGCCCCCAACTCTTCTTGTATAAGGGCAGAACTCACTGCTACTTCTGATACTGCAAGATAAATGTACAGGTTCTCCGCTACTTCCGGCTTAAATAGTAGTGGAGGTGACGTTAGGTACTGCTTCAGGTCCTGAAATGTTTTCTCGCACTCTTTATTGCCTTGAAGAAGGGCTTGCATCAGTCAGTGGATCGCAAGAAGAAATGATTGAGTGCAACTGCTTGTCCAGTCAGACTTTGGATTTCTTTTAGAGTTGTAGGGGATTTCATGTCTAGGATTGCTTTGATCTGCTTGGGATGAGCCTCGATTCCTAACTGGGTTACAAGGTACCCTAAAATCGGCTTGAGGAAATGCCAAAAGTGCACTTGGCTGGGTTGAGCTTCATTTTGTACTCTCGGAGGATGTCAAAAGTTTTCACCAAGTTACCAATGTGGTCTGACCGCTGCTTGCCTTTCACCATAATGTCATTGACATAGACTTCCATGGTTACTCCAATTTGCTTATTGAACATCGTGTTTACGAGTCATTGGTAGGTTGCTTTTACGTTCTTGAAGCCAAAGAGCATGACCTTGTAGCAGTATGTGCCTCGTTCAATCACAAATGTGGTTTTCTCTTTGTCAGGCTCGTGCATGGCAATTTGATTGTAGCCTGAGTATGCATCCAAGAAGTTGAGTAGCTAGTTCCCAGATGTTGAGTCAACGAGCAGGTCGATCCATGGAATTGGGTAGTTATCTTTAGGGCATGCCTTGTTGAGGTCGATGTAATCCACGCATACTCTCCATTTGCCCTTGTCTTTTTTCATCACTAGCACGACATTGGCCAGCCACGCTGAGTGCGCCACTGCCTCAATGAATTCAGCCTCCAATAACTTGTCGATCTCTACCTCAATAATTGCTACTCGCTCGGGTGCGAAATCTCACATTTTCTAGATCACAAGTTTGGCTGCAGGATTAACGTGCGGCTTGTGACAAGTTATCGCTCGATCGATACCGAACATATCAGAGGGTAACCATATGAATACGTTAAAGAAAGCCGTGAGTTCCTCCTCCTCTGTCGAGCTCAGATGTGAGCCAATCCTAGCCGTCTTTTCCGGCTGGTAAGGGTCAAGAATGATGTTATCGGCGTTCTCTTCGGGTTTCCATCCTGATTCTTTCATGAGGGCATTGTCGACCTTGACACCATCTTCTTAACCTACCTATTGTAATTACTATTTGGTAGAGGTAAAATTGTTTTTCTACACTTCAGCTGCTACTACTGGGGTGAAATACTTCTTCTTTAACTCCTTGAGAACTCGTACTGTACATCGCCGAGACATGGCTTGGTTGTTTTTGACCTCTCCGACTGCTCCTCTCGGGATGCAAAATCGGATCTTCTGATACTCGATTGAGGTCACAACTCCAATCTTCACTAGCCAAGGTCGGCCCAATATCCCATTATGAGGAGATGGGTCGCTGACGATCATGAAGGTTTACGATGAGATAATTGGAAAGCTGGTTACGTCGAGCGCGATAATGTCAATGACAGTTGAGGTAAGTTTGTTAAATCTGGTCAAGACCTCTGCTTTGCGATTGATCATGCTTTTCAGGCTCATCTTCTAGATGACTGACATTTGTATGATGTTGACTGGGCTGCCATTGTCCACTATAATTCTGTCAACGATGGCGTGGGCCAGTTGAATAGAAATCACCAAGGCGTCATCGTGGGGAAAGTCTACTCCCTCAACGTCCTGTTTGTGAAGCCGACAATTGGTCCAGGTACAACATATATGGCTTGAACCTGAAAGACCGATCTCACATGTTGGATTTTCCTTTTCTTGGACCTGTTAGTGGCCCCCAAATGCTCGGATTTAGAAAAGATGTCGTTGATTCGGATCGTCTTGGCTAGAGGTTCAGCATTGGCATCTGTTTCTCTCCTTGGCTAGGCAACTGGCCTGTCGACATACTATTCGCACTTGCCTTCCTTCATAAGCTTCTTAAGGTACTTCATCCATATGGTGCAGCCATTGGTTGCGTACCTTGGATCTCTGTGGAATGCACAGTGTTTTTTTCTGGTCCATCTTGGAGGTGTCCCCCCTTATAGGTGGCGTCATCTTGAACCATGGCTTGTCTCTGAGGTCGTGAAAGATCTAGTTCATCAGGATCGAGAACTTGGTGTACATCTTGGGCACTGAACCTCCCTTTGCCGAGGACCGGTCCTTGCGTCTGCTTCTTGGCTTGCCCTTGTTATTGAGCGGTTTATCACTTGCCTTCTTCTGAGTTGGCTTTACATATTTGCGAAGCTACTCAGGTGGCTTTTGGGAGCGCTTGGCCTCATCCTAGAATGAGTGTTTTTTTACCAAAGCATAAGAGTCTGCCAGGGTTAAGTTCTCACCCATGATCAAATCTCTGAAAAGTGGGTGATCTGCTGGAAGCCCATTCCAAAAGGCTAAGCATGGAATGCTATCATCATATCTGATAGGTCTTTCTTCATGTTGAAGAGGTGGTTAGACTTCTTCTTGATCGAGCGGTAGGATAAATATTCCTTAGTGAAAACTAAGGAAAGTTTGCTGAAGTTCCAGATTGATTGTGGCGACAAGGTATGGAACCTGTCTTGCGTTTAACCTTGGAGCATCATGGAAAAGATTTTTCACATGAGATAGTCATTACTGCAATAGAGGGGTCATGGCGCTTCGATAGTGCATCAAGTGTCTATCCGGATCCTCATCTCTTTTGAACAAGGTGAAATGTGGCAGACTGAACTTCCGTGGTGGCTCCGTCTATTCAATCTCGTCTCTAAACGGCGACCTGCTCATGTTGGCCACGTCTTTACGAAAGGCATCGTAGGTAATATCAATGCGCTGGAATCTGCGCAGCTGCTCTGCTATAAGCATTTGTACTTCCTCATGGATTTACGCTTAGGAGGGGCAGCGAAGCTTCCAATTGCCCCCGGTGTTGACCTATTGGTCCATGTTACTTTTTGGCATGTCTTACTTGTTTGTGCTGCGGTCACGGTAAGAGTGGTTCATTCTGTGCTACTCACCGTCATGCTTGGCGGGGGCTACCAGTAGAACTTAAACTAAACTACTATCGTGCTCTCCTTAATCTGCCATGTGGCTGCTTACTCTAGTGCCTTGCAGGAGGATCTCCTTGTGGGCCTATCTTCGAGTGGACGATTTGCCTGGAATGTCCTGAGTGCTCGTCATAGTGTGGACCCAACCTCGAATGCACACTGACTCATGAGCCAAGTCAGGAATGAATGTTTCTCTACGCATCTAGGCGGGAAAAGACATTTTCTCGAGGGCCTAAACGAGAGTGCACACTACCCAAACACACTGTTCGTGGCAGGCTGAGCGGCTCTTTGCCGGGACATCGCTGGAATGAGTCACGTTCTTCTACCCTCGTCATGCTTTGGGACACCTCGTCGAGGGCGCGCTGCGTCAAATTGGTGCTCCAAGGTTGTCTGTTGCACAAGGGCGCTTGTCAAATTGGTGACCTGCTGGGCAGGTGGTGCTCACTATTTGGATTGGAAGAGTCTGGATAATGGGCGTCTCCATGTGTGGTGGAAGTGTAATGGACTACAAGTACAAAGCTTGAACCCAGAGCGGGTATTCCTGCAGAAAAATAGGGTGAAAATAACCTTGAGTTGGCCTTGGATTGGATTGGTCCCTAGGCCGGGTCGCTAGAGTGAGTTGCGGGGCGGGCCAACCCGACTAGGTAGTCAGAGTGTGTATGGGGGCACGTTGGGGCTGTGCGTGGGTTGGCTGATATTGGGTCGCACCTTGCTTTTCATGAGCTTGGCTCTGCATGCAATGGGCTAGGTTCGGCTGACAGTGAGCTGGGCTTGGGTCACCTACCCATGGGTTGCTCCTGCTGGGTTTCTGTGGGCCTGGACCTGCGGTGCAGCTTGGCTTGTTGCTATTGTGGGCTGGGCCTCCTGCCCTAGGCCTGCTGTCGTAGCTGCCAGGCTCTAGCCTCCTATCTGTGGGCCAAGAAATGGACCTGGGCCTCTTGCCCAGGGTTTTGAGGATTGGGCTGCTGCAAAGGCAGCATTTCAAGAGCTTGGGTCGTGGCCTAATGGCTTTGCCGTGGTTGCTGGGTCACGGCAACTGTGGTGGTGTGGCTTCGTGGCGATGGGGCTCCTTCTACTACCACGTTGAACCTTAAGGATCGTCGTCGTGGGGCTATGTCCTCGTCTCCACTCTCCGGTCCAAATCCTTGTACATACGGGGTTCCGTTCATCGTGGTTTTTGAATTTCCTACCATTGTATCCTTTCTCCAGGGATTGATTAAGAAACTTTTCTTGGAAAAATTAATTGATACGATGTGTGAGAAATTCAACGTAACAAAAAATTCAAGAAAGAAATGCAAGAGGCTTCTTCAAGTATTTGAATTAGCTCTGAATGAAAGCACCACTTTGTCGATGCAAATTTCCACCGTCTTCAGTCTTAACGAAAATGCACCTGCAAAACAATCAACACCTTTGATCAAAGACCTAAACCTTACGTGCCCACGAGGTGGGGGTTAGGCCAATGAATTTCCGATGCCTAAGTCAGTTTCTCTGAGGAGAGTAAAGTGTTTAGGGCTTTTTTAGGGTAGCAAAAGCTCCTTAAATTTGGTAGAATGTGGGGTATATATAGGAGGAAAAGGCCGGCCATAGTGTTAGGGTTTTACCCTACACATGGCGGCATCCTATTTGCCAAGGTTTATGAGAAATATTTTCAAGATATTAAATAGGAAATAATATCTTGAGATAATGGAGTAATTATCCCTAATTGATATAAATTGGGATTACTTACTTGAATGGAGTCAATGTTCAATTGGGAATGTATTAAAGATAGGATTTGGGTAATTAATTCTTATTTTTAATGCTTTGACTTTTCCTTGTCAATGGCAGATGAGCTGTGGGCGGTCGTATTCAGCTGTTGGGACCTTCAGGGGTGTGAATTGCGCATGAGAGTATATGAGGAGCACGCCCATTTATTGAGGGCAATCTTGTCTTTCTTGAGCAAAAGTGCACGTGTCGCCTCTAGAATTTTTAGAATTATTTTAGGTTCCACAAACATCATTTTATTATATTAATTAATCAAAGAAATTAAGGATTTTGTGAGTCTTAGCTGAATCTAGCTGCCATTTCCATTCTGTTTCTAAATAATATTATCACATTAGATGGTGTCACTAAATAAATCTCCACTAGCTTCTGTGAGTGATATAAATAGTATCTACAATATATGTACCACAGACTTTCATAATCCACTGGAATATCCTCATATTTGAGGGTCTTGTCATGTAAAAATCTAGAGTGATGTTATTCACACACCTTTTTTTACCTCTCCTACTTCTTCTGTTATTTTATATTCTTTGATTCTCTTCAATTCATTTGATCCGGCGACTGAAATGATAGGTTGCCTACATTCACACTGTTCGTACATTAGTTGTTAATCTTAAAATGGTACATGTTATATACTTATTAATTGTTTTCATGCATGCATACATGCAAGATCATGACTCAAGATGTTAGAAACCTCACACCGGAAATTTGACAAAAACAAATTATCATTTATATATATACAAATTGTTCCATTTTTAATTAGACTAAAGTTTTTAAGGATAAAATCTCGCACCTCTTGGACTACAGTCTGCATGTGGTTAATTAAATTGAGGACAATATTAATGGTGGACCATTTGACCCCGTCTATCTGAAATTTTAACATAGGAGGATGGCAAAATTGGTGGATAAGAAAAGTTAGATTAATCCAAATGTCTTAATTAACCCTAAAAACAACTTTGCTTATGCATAACTTTAAAATTGAACGGAAAAAGTTGTAAATGGTCGAGTTCTCCTTGCACCTACACATGTAATCAAGATTTTTCTGTACTCGCTGTACCAATATTTTATTTGAGCTGCTTATAATCATGTGTTTGTTAATGAAAATATGATCTTTTGTTAAGGTGGAAAGATATGTTGTTAGATTACAGATCGCACGGAAAGATAAGTGAATTGGAAGATATTTTTGTTCAGAGCCATACCTTTTGGCAAATGGATGTATCTTTCCATGTAAAAGCCAGCCGAGGAGCCACCCTTAGGCTACGGTGGGCTCACAAAACTTAGGGTAATTGATTTTTTAGTGTTTTGCTTCCCCTTGAAGTGGGGTGATGTTCACCTCTCATTGACTACCGTTAGATTAGTTGGGTTTTATTAATCTAAGACACAAATCTTGAAATTTAAACTATTCTAACGGTAATCAATACGGGGTGAACCTCACCCTCATTTTAGACAGTGAGCAAAAATACACCCTTAATTTTTAGTTCACACAACTAAAAATCAGCACCACTCCACCTAGGGGTGGAAAAAATGCTAGAAAATCCCAATCCCGTCTCGAATTGGACCAAAAAATGCCCAAACCGAAATTCCCGAAACCTTTGGTACCCGAAATTGAACCGATCCCGAAAGTTTCAGTTTTGGATTTGGGCTCCTCTATGTAATCGTTCGGTAATCCAAATGAAAACAAGTGAAGAAAACAAGTCAAGTCATATATAATTATAATCCTTCACCAAAATTACGCACTTGTGATGAATGTGACTTGTCAGTTAAACATAAGTTATGAAATGAGATCGTCAACAAAACCAACTAGTGAAAGTTACATGCAAAAAGGAGCGTTGCTATATATATACATGTTTGGTTGAATAGGATAGAGATTTGATGGTTAAATAATAAGACTCCATGAATATTTTTTTATAAAATTACAACTATGAACATTGTATGACGGAGGAATAGTTGTCACATTGTTCCATAATAGCTTGTTAAAAAAGTTAAAAAAAAAAAATTGATCATTATTGGTAGGTGGTGGAATATTCCAGCGATTACTTATTTCTCTTCAACTTATTTCCCTCTCTTTTTACTTCTTAGCATATATTAGTGTAAAATATCATTTGTATTAAAAAAATATAACTTTGCAGTTAAATAAATTGTACGACCTTACTTGGACATATGATCTGTACTATAAGATCATATATCCTTACTAAAATTTGATCGAGGTGTTTATCGTGTGATGACTTGTTGTAAGTTTAGGCTTGTTTATCTCAATTTATAAAACCAAACTAAGGGCCAAGCAGGGCCGGTCCAGAGATTTTTGAGGCCCGGGGCGACGGAAAAAAAAGTGTCCTAACTTCATGTAAGAAAATTATTTATTTTCACACATAAGACATCGAAAAAAATTATACTTAGAAAAACACTTCAAACTCAATAATTTAGAAACACATAAAAACTAATTTATTTTGTATTGAGAGAGGGAAACAAAAAAACTTCGGGCTTACAAGTAGATAGATAATGAGTTTTGTTTTCCATTTGAACTTTGAATGTGTTTTTGAATAAATCGTGAGGTGTTTTTTTTTATTTACTAACCTTGTCAATATGGGACTAAAAAATAATGATGTTTTCGAGTCTTACTAAATTAAACATTTTGATGACACGTCATATAATTTGCAAATTTGGTCTTCGTATTATTCTTTGTTGAATATTAGACTTGAATTAAAACGAATATTTAAAAATAACAACCCACATAGCTACTAGATAGTAACTAAAAATAAATTACCAACCAAACAAAAATTTGTAAAAATTGAAAAGAATAAACATACATGCACATAGCATTTCGAACTTAGGACCTCTTGTTAATTTTAAACAACAAAAATCATTGTTTCTAATTAAACTTCTTGATCCTTTAACCAAATTTTCTAAATTTATACTCTTATAAAAAGAAATTTGTAAAAAAAAGGAAAGTAAATAAGCACACATGGTGTTTTGAACCCAAGACCTCCTTATTATTTTCAAATGACAAACCACCATTTCTAGTTAAATTTCTGTGTCTTTGAATCAAATTTTATAAATTTATACTCTTATAAAAACATATATAAATATACCGTCCTAATAATTTTGGTGCCCCTAATTTTTTTGGGCCCTGGACGGTCGCCCCTCCTGCACTGGGCCTGGGCCGGCCCTGGGGCCAAGAGTCCAAGACAAAGAGATATTTGTTTTAAAAAAGAAAAAAAGGACAGAGAGATATTTTCCATGAAATTATATGCCCCATGCAGTGTGAGAGAAAGAAACATACACACAGAAACAAAACCACAAATATAAATATTAGAGTTGGAATTAATAACAAGCCTAAAATCAATGGTGGAAATGGTCGGTTGCCGGCATCAAATTAACAATGAGATCATGATTGATGATCGACGAAGTTGAAAATGGAAACGGGAGTTGGAAAGTGACAATTGTTTTGCTGCATACCAACTTACTGATTTAAATTTAATTACCGACCCATATTAATTTAGCTAATGTGTATCTATCTCTTTCTATTTAGATAAATATATTGCTAAATTTTTTTGGTTAGGACAAATCATAAGGGATCATCTTTGTTACTTCGTTTGGATTTGCTTTTAAAATGACTGAAAATACATTTAGAGAAAATTGTTTTATGTTCCAAAAGCACTTGAAGTGCTTTCTACAAGAAGCGCCAGTTATGTGATTCTTCCAAGAAGCACTTTAAGTGTTTTTTCAGGATTCACTTGCATTTTTACTAAAGATTGATTCTAAAAACATTTTCACAAAAAGCGTTTTCAGTCATTTTAAAAACATATCAAAACGAGTTGAGGTCGGCCAAGGTAGGTGCTAATGATAAGCACAGTGGTGAAGGGGGATATTTTAATTTCAAGTCGGAAAAAATATGTACTCCATTAGAAGCCCTTGAGGTTATAGTCAATCGATAATAGAGAGTGGTAATGAATTAAAATTACGATAAAAGTTATGATTAGAGTAGGTTCATGATTAGGAGTCAGTTCTTTTCAACATCAGGAGAAATTTTATCTTAATAGTTCATTTTTATCAAAGTATTTCTTGGACTAGTACCGATGGAGTTTATCTAGTGAATTTTGCTAATTTGGTTCTTGATATACCATTAACGGACTCATTGTAATCCTTGTACC
The DNA here is from genome assembly GCF_042453785.1 of Malus domestica. NCBI lineage: Eukaryota > Viridiplantae > Streptophyta > Magnoliopsida > Rosales > Rosaceae > Malus > Malus domestica. The sequence continues at coordinate 16,125,867 of NC_091672.1, forward strand.
GTGGGTCAGCTATCCATATGGGTTACGTCCAAAAATTGAAAACATAACCTACAAAAATCAAATTGATTACTTCTCCTAATTAACTTCCATATCCAATTCTTTTTGCTCGTCTCTTCCTTGTTCATATCCCCTTGCTAATTAATGTTCAGCATAAGCTCTCATAAATTAATGAAGTTTCTTATGTTCTCTTTTGCCACTATCGGTTCTTCAACCCATTGACCATTCCGTATGCACCAAAGTTTAATTTATTTTAATCTGCCAAGCCTTCCTAGATTTTCTTTAAACCATAGGACAAAAATAATTGTTTAGAATTAATCTAGCTTATCGTTGCATAATCATGCCCTCCAAGCCCATTTGAAATATTATTCAATGTCATTAACAATATTATCTTTATCATATCCTTTAATATTTTAATACAACTCCAGAATCTAGTCTATATTATTCATGGACAAGATATACAATACAACACGTATAAACCAATGGATTATAAATAACTCCTTCACTAACTATAAACAAAAGCTCTACTTTTATCATTACCTAACATTTCAAATTTTCTCTCCTGCGCATGTGACTTGTGTGAATGAGTTACGCATGACTCGTAACAATAATGTACTAACAACATATTTTTACGTAGTATAGAGATATTATATCGTTATTATATTGTTAACAATCCAAGTTATGCACAACCCACCCACGCGCATAGGAGAGAATTTCTCCCTATCAACATATTAAAAATTTGATTATAAGAGAAGCTATCGACATTTTTGGAACCAACATGCGGTACCACGGTTATCGTGAGGAACCTAATCACACTGCAATGTCACCTAAAAGATGAGCTAGTGGGTCAGGCATCGCTATAACAGCTCCACGAGATCATACTCAAAACCTACGTTAGAAAAAGAAAGACAAAATAAAAAATGTGAGAAAAGGGGATGGAAAGAAGAAGGGAGAAAATCCTAATCCTCAAAAAATGGGGGTTGCTACGTGAGCCACAGGTTTATGCAAGCAATGTTTTTATAATTATTAAGTATATTAAACTGTTCTAAACATGGTAAGTCAGTATTCATATTATTTATTATGTAACTTGAGCACCCATTGGATTTGTTGAAGACCACTCTACATTAACTGATTATTTCTAAAGTTCACTCACTTGTTATTAAACTATTTTTAGTGCACAATTTTTATAATTAGTACGATTCATGTTTTTTTTATCATCCAAATATCATCTCTATAAAAAAGAAAATTTCAATTTAGGGTTCATCCATCCATATGTGTGTTGAATAGACCGACGGTTGGCGTCTTCATGATAAACTATTCATTTATTTAATACATATTAATGACTAATCAATATTCAAATTGAATAAAATTTTACCAAAATAATCTTTCAATGATAATAAAAATACCGTAAAAGTACGTGAAGCACAAATATTTTCCATTTCTAAATAGGGTACAACAAGAAATAAATTTTATTACTATAGATTCAGACGTTTTGCTCCACACTTCCTTTTGAAGTGGATAAAGCTAGGAAGAGCAAAATTTTAAACCAAATTTGTAAACCAAATTATGTGTTACTCATAAGAAACAAGTACATTAATTGACACTTAGTTAATAACTCAATCATCTACAGCCACATCATTTGGTTTAAAAAAATTGGTCTCCCTAGCATTACCCTTTTGAATTATATGTTTTGTACATAAATTTTTGTTGAACAAGCGATATTAACTACACTAAGGGCGAGGGGGTGTGCTTAGTCTCACAATGGGCTAGTAATAATGTGTTTCAAATTCACCTTTGGCGAGATCGAACCTAAAACCTCTCACTTACAAGCGAAAATGATTATCACTAGATTGTGGTACTAAGTGACACATACATTTTTAATTCAGGATTCATGGTACAAGTAAAAAAAAATATTATATGTGTGTATATAGGCACAAAGTTAATATTCAAAATGTACATAATTGACGCACCAAAGTTCAACCTAGTATTATTTAATGGGGAGGTATCTTATACATTGATGATAAACTAATCTTTGAATGAATTTGATGGTCACTCCATTTGCGCTATCAGATATTTTAGCTCTGTCAATGCGTTTCAAAATTGGCAACCAGTGTGTTAGGATCCTAACCCTTGCTTGACTCATATTGCATATCTAACTTGAGCGGTGACATTACCAGATAGTTGTAGCCAGAGTGTCCTAACCCTCCACCAAAATGAGTCGACTAGTAGTTCCCTTGGAGTTGTTTAGTTTAGTTAAAAAAAAAGGTAAATTACATAAAACTACCCAAGTATTGGGTCAGTCACAATTTCATACCCAATCTTTAAAAAGTTTCAATGTCATACCTCATCTATGAAATTTTTACAATTTCATACATTCCATCAGTTTTCTGTCAATTCTTCCGTTAAATAGTGACGTGGCTTGAGACGGGACCCACTATCTATTAAAAAAAATAATAAAATATTAAAAAACTAAAATAAAATCATTAAATTTTTTTTTGCATGGGGGACCCACCCTAAACCCAAACCTAGATCCCGTCTTCCCCAAACCCACCCTTTTCTTCCCCTTCCTGTCTTCCCCAAACCCACAGTGTTCTCCTTGCTCCTCAAACTCTGGCGCCATGTAACTGCGCGTGCCCTTTAGTTTCGTCAACCGAGCCTGGGTCCAGTCGTAGAGTTCTGCTGTGCCGAAATGGCAGACTTTGGCGTCGAGCACAAGGTGGTCCTCCTTGGAGATGATGAAGCTGGAGCTTTTGATGTGGTTATGGACGAAGGTTGAGTCAAGGCCAGAGTCGTGGTGCATGTAATCAAGGCCGTGGGCAAGGTCAGTGACGATCTGCATCTAAGAAAACCATGACGATAGAACGATATAGCTCGGGTTCTTCGGGTTACAAACATAGCCGGCGAGGCTAGCGCCGACGACGAATTCGTAAATGAGGTAAACGTAACTCCTAGAGAGGGAGGCGTCAAGAAGCTTGATGAGGGTGGAGTGGTGGGATTTGGAGATGTGGGAAATGTGGCGCTGGAGGTTGGGGAAAGAGATGGGAAGGCGAGATTTGCATTGGAAGATGACGGCGTCTTTGGATCGAAGCGAGCAGCGCCAAGAAGGGGAGGTTGAGGAGGAGGAGAGGCAACGGTGAGGGAGGAAGTTAGAGGTGGTGGAGTTGATCCCGGAGAAGTCATAGATTTGGGGGTTTTCAGGGAGTGAGGCTTTGAAGGATTTGAGGGAGGGGACGGAGGAGGAGGTGGTGGATGGGATTGTTGATGTGGCGAAGAATGACAGCGGGGAAGAAGGGGTGGGTGGGATCTGGGTTTGGGTTTGAGGAAGACGGGAGGGGGAAGAAAATGGTTGGGTTTGGAGTGGGTCCCCTATGCAAAAAAAATATTAAATGATTTTTTTTAGTTTTTTAATAGAGAGTGGGCCCCATCTTAAGCCAAGTCACTATTTAACGGAAGAATGGATAGAACACTGACTAAAGGTATGAAATTGTAAAAAATTAATAGATGAGGTATGACATTGAATTTTTTTAAAGATGGGGTATGAAACTATAACTGACCCAATAGTTGATGTAGTTTTATATAATTTACCCTAAAAAAAAAAGCTAATAATCTTCTTCTCAATGCAGCTAGGGTAACACATGAAGTGACGACACACCTTTGGTTTTCAAGTCAAATGGTATGCCAAAGTAGAGTCTTTGACCCTAAAAAATACTCATGTAAGAGTTCAAACTTGGAATGAGAATTTCAAATCTTTGCTCGCTTTCCACTAGCTCAAAGAGAATTTACTCTATGGATAATTGAATAAAAGGACGAAGAAATTTGAACTTCATCTCTACCCGTAACTATATTTCTTTTCTTTTTTCTTTTCTTACTTTGCTCGTTTTATTATTTATTTGTTTTACAATAATACCCAAACAACTTAAAATTCTTGGTTTCTTGTTAGTGGTAGTTTTTTTATTTTTATTTTTTATTTTTTTTAGGATTATTTTGTCTATTTCTTTGCGTGGTGATATCTACACACTTATTTTTACTTCTCACATATTTCTTGTTATATATGCAAGATAAAATATGTGTGTAGATGGCATCACCTCTTTTTTTTTTTTTCTTTTTTTTTGGTGAATCCCGACCCAAAAATGGGGGGCTAGCTTTCGATTAGTTGAAATTACAAAAAGGTTGGTTTAAGATGCAACATTCTCTCACTTAGGGCGTGTTTACGTGTTCGTAATCGAAATTAAAAGTCGGAGTGTGATTCCGATTACCGGTTCTTCTTGAGTTTACTAAAATTTGGAGGAATCAAAATGGGTGAGGTCCACGAAAAAGATAGGAATTGACTTCCTGATTTTGGAGGAATTGAACTCCTAAGTAGTAGGTGTCATTTGAATTCCGGGACGAAGGAGGAATCCGAAATACAATTTTCTACCAATTATAACCATCTAATTCCTAAAAACTCCAAATTTGCCACTCAAATCAACAAGCCCCGGGACCTCTCTTCCTGCCTCCCTTCCACCTCTGCGTGCCCTAGTGAACCAATCTCAAGAATCCTAGGGCGTCTTTAGATATCGTAGTGAGTTGGTTGTTCTTTGGTTATGGCATTGTGGTCGTGTGGGGATTGAGATGCGACGTGCGAGAGAGATCAATGGATGCGCAGGAAATGATGATGAAGGATCCACAGAAAATAAAATGGAGGAAAGGGAGGGAGAGAATGGTGGCGGTAGCGGCTAGTGTGGACTGACGAAGGATACTGGGGAGAAGAGAAAAGACGTGAAAAATTAGGTTTCAAAAGGTAGAAAACTTGGGCTGCTGGCTTGGGAAGTTTATGGGGTGGGTATAAAAAAATAGGAAAACTAATTAAAAGGGTTTGAAAATTTTGAGTTTTAATGATAAGGACAAAATAAAGGGTAAAGTGAATAGTACCAGGATTGACTTTTTAGTGTAAAAATGTGGTTTTTCGTTAAAGTGAACAGTACCGGGTGTTTTTTGTTAAAGTTCCCTAAAAAAATTAGGTTTGAAAAGGTCAAAAAAAAAAATGGTTAAAAAATTAGTTTATAAAGAGAGAAAATTCAATCATTTATGGGTTAAAATTGTATGAAAATTAAATTTTAGGGTAAAAGGCTGTTTACTACCCTCATGTTTCGTGGTTTTCAACATTTAGTACATCAAGTTTTTTTCGTCTCAGAGTTATACCTAAAGTGTAAATTTTGGGACAGTCTCATACATCCGTTAGTCAAACTGTTAAGTTTGCCGTTAACCTGTGACGTGGCGCCCATGTGGACAATGACTGGGCGCCACGTGTCAGCCACGTTTTTTTTTTTCTTCTTTCTTCTTCTTCTTCTTCTTCTTCTTCTTCTTCTTCTTCTTCTTCTTCTTCTTCTTCTTCTTCCAACTGCAAATTTATTTATTTATTTTTTTTTTCTTCCTCCTTCTCCTTCTTCCTTCATCCTTCCTTCTTCCTTCCCCTTCTTCTCCTTCTTCCTTCTTTTTCCTTCTCCCTTCTCCGTCTCCTTCCTCCGAATCTGGGGAAGTTTTTTTTTTTTTTTTTTTTTTTTTTTTTTTCTTCTTCCTCCTTCTTCCTCCTTCTTCCTTCTTCCTTCTTCCTTCCTCCTTCTTCCTTCTTCCTTCTTCCTTCTCCTTCCTCCTTCCTCCTTCTTCCTTCTTCCTTCTTCATTCTTCTTCCTCCGAATCTTCCCAGATTCGATTTATTTTTTTTTTCTTCTTCTTCCTCCTCCTTCCTCCTTCTTCCTCCTTCTTCTTCTCCTTCTTCCTTCCCCTTCTTCTCCTTCTTCCTTCTTCCTTCTTCTTCATCTTCCTCAAAAAAAAAAAAAAAAAAAAACCTTCATCTTCCCCATATTCGGAGGAAGAAGAAGGAAGAAGGAAAAAGGAAGAAGGGGAAGGAAGAAGGAAGAAGGAGGAAGGAGGAAGGAGGAAGGAAGAAGGAGAAGAATAAGGAAGAAAAAAAAAAAAAAAAAAAAAAAAAAAAGAAAACCGAATCTGGGCAAATTCGGAGGAAGAAGAAGAAGAAGAGGAAGAAAGAAGAAGAAGAAAGAAGAAAGAAGAAGAAAGAAGAAGAAAGAAGAAGAAAGAAGAAAAAAGAAAGAAAGAAAGAAAGAAAGAAAGAAAAAAAAAAAAAACATGGCTGACACGTGGCGCCCAGTCATTGTCCACATGGGCGCCACGTCACAATTAATGGCAAATTTAACAGTTTGACTAACGGATGTATGAGATTGTCCCAAAATTTACACTTTAGGTATGACTCTGAGACGAAAAAAACTTGATGTACTAAATGTTGAAAACCATGAAACATGAGAGTAGTAAACAGTCTTTAGTAATCAAATGGTTTTGATTCCGATTCAAAAGTGAATTGGTAAACAACTTCTAACATTGCATGTCTAATTTTGAAATCATATCAGTTTATATTTCTAATTTGACGAAGCTCCATGAAGACTATATCTGATCTATGTGATGCAAGCGTGACTACATCAACCGATAAATGAGTGTCATTGTTCTCAAGTTATCAATTTGACAAATGATCAGAAGGTCAAACAGCTTGAGTACATAAATTGATATGATTACAAAATTTGATGGTGCAATATGAGAAGTCAAATTTTGTTGGTCCATTTCGAAAACAATCATAAACTTGAAGAGTAAAAAATATAGTGTTGAGAATGAATCTCACATTGATGAAAGGAGGGATCTTGCATGATGCTTATAAGAGGTTGGGCTCCCTATATTGTCAATTGGTATTATGGTGACATCTCAACTTTCTTCATAGTATTAAAGTATGTTGTCCCCACGTGTGAAGCCAGATAGTCACACACGCTTCACGTCATCCCTTTGTGTTGTCTACGTATTAGGCTTTGAAAATTAGTCATACGTAAGAGGGCATGTTGAGAATAAATCCTATATTGATGAGAGAAGGGACCATACATAAACTTATAAGAGATTAAACTATTCCTCATATTATCAATTGATTTTATGATGAACTTCAACTTTTTTCGTATAGTTCTCATCATGTTTACATGTTTCAAATAACGATGTTACTTCGTTGATAATCTTAGCTAAAAACAAAACAACATGAGAGAAAAATGTCTTTTAGAATTATTATTTACTATGTATATCTAAAACTAAAAATTACAAAAGAAAAACCAAATCATATTAACTCAGCTAAATAGTGAAAGAGAAACCTGCCAAGAAATTTGGACGTGTAATGTACGAGAGCATAAATAAAACCAATGACGAACGAGGGCAGTATTGTCACTTCAAGCAACAATCTTATGCAAAAGTCGGCCAATATTTACGCGAAAGAGATCATCCATTTAAACTGTATTTTATAAATTGTATAACAAAAACCATGATAAATAGATTATTTCTTATAATATTAATTAACCTACTTATTGTTTATTAGAATATTTATAATTGTGGTCTAATTTTACTAACAGTATTCTTTATATTATTGTCGAGTGCGTCTCAGGCTACACAGTTGGCTTTGGGATTCGCAAACATTTGGTCACCGTCCAAAACCCAAAAAAATACACAACACAGAGAGAGCTTCAGAATCCAAAACCCACCGCACTTGCCCATGTTCAGCTGCTTCAATCTCACTCCTCGTTTCATTTTCTCAGGTATATTTCTTTTTTTTCTGCACAAAGTTTTGAGCCTTTGATTTGCTTTTGTGGGTTGAGTTTTGACTTGTTAGTGGAATTGCCTTTTGTTTTGAGACTTTTGGCTTTTTGGGTTTTGGATTTTGGAGCTGAAATCAGCTCAAGTTTTCTGCTTTTGGGCAATCAGAGGGTAGAAAGTTAAGTGAAAAGGTGGATGCTTTTTTTTTTTTCGTAGAAAAAATGAATGGAGGAGGTAAATGTATGCTCTTTCAGTTATCTCTTGGATTTTGATTTATTTTTAGAGGCACTATTTGAATGTGTTAGGCACCCAGAAATTTTAGCTCTAACATAAGGCAAACTTATTTGAAGATTTGAATGAGTTGGGCATTCAGAAATTTTAGCTGCAACATAAGGCAAACTTATTTGATGATTTGAATGAGTTGGGCATTCAGAAATTTTAGATACAATATCAAAGTTATCCACTTGATGATTTTATAGGCTATGGTTGACTGAATTCTGAAAGATCATTTGAGCATTTTCTGCCTTATTGTGTTATGAGATATTGTGAAAGAACATTTTTCTGCTTCTTTTTATAACTTGTGTATTTTAAAATTCGTTTCTGGATAAGCATTGTGCGCCCGCTAGTTCAAATTTGATCTCTTCTAGTTATAGTTTTCCGGTGTGATTGTAGAGCATATGTGTATTGGCTCGATGCTCTTTATTTTCGCCAATTATTAAGTTTTTGGTGGTGATATTGTAGTTATATTAGTTTAACGGAATCAATAGGATTCCCTTTTTTTTTTTCTATATTTTTTTTCTTCTTCATGTCATTATAGTTCAAGTTAGATCTTTGCTCCGAAAATCCATCTTAAGCACTTGCGAACTGCCCTTTGTAGAAAGAATTTAATCTGGCTGTTTATAAATAAGAGGACAAGGAGTTTCCTGGTATATTTGCACTCATTCGTATGACTTTTACAGATTCCTATATCGTCATATGGCCTATGAGAATTCTGGAGTGCCTATAATTGTGTAAGAAACCGAAAATTTTGGGACATTATGCATGTCTGGCCCTGTGGCCATTGGCGATAAAGTGGAAGAAGCACAAACTTTTGCAGAGAGAACAAAGTCTCTTGATGTCATTTCCAGAGAAGACAGAGAATCCATAATAACTAATGGTGAAGTTGCTGATACTTCTGAAATTGCAGCCTTTAGAGTCAGGGAGCTATTACTTCCGAATAGGGAGTCCTATTCTGGACCTGTGCTTGGCAACATCCCTGAAGGAAAGGGAAAATATGTCTGGTCAGATGGCTGCATATATGATGGTGAATGGAGACGGGGGATGAGACATGGGAATGGAAAAATTATTTGGTCTTCAGGTGCCATTTATGAGGGCGAGTTTTCAGGTGGATATATGCATGGCACAGGGACCTACATTGGATCGGATAAGTTGACTTATAAGGGGCGATGGCGGTTAAATCTCAAACATGGTTTGGGATATCAAGTCTATCCTAATGGAGATGCCTTTGAAGGCTCTTGGATGCAGGGGTTGCCAGAAGGGCCTGGCAAGTATACATGGGTAAATGGAAATGTTTATCTAGGAAATATGAAAGGAGGGAAAATGTCAGGGAAAGGAACTCTCACATGGACCAATGGGGATTCATTTGAAGGAAGCTGGTTGAATGGCATGATGCATGGATTTGGAGTATACACGTGGAGTGATGGAGGCTTCTATGTTGGAACTTGGACCCGCGGTTTAAAGGATGGGAAAGGGTCGTTTTATCCAAAAGGCAGCAGACTTCCAGCAGTAGAAGAACTTTACCTGAATGCTTTGAGGAAACGAGGGCTCTTGCCAGATTTAAGAAAACAGAACAACGCACATATCCATCATGCTGGTTCAGGGGATATGGGAAATGCTAAGATTGGAGAGAGGCTGCAGGGATCTCATCGTGCTTCAGCCAACAAAATCTCTAATAGAAATTTGTTAAATTTGGAGCAGTCACATAGAAATGTTTCCTTGGAAAGGCGTTGGAGTCTTGAGGTATCTTTTGAAAAAGTTATTGGACATGATCCATCATTATTGGAGGGTAGAGAAAAAGATTCTGAGACAGAAATTCCAATCTTAGAGCGAGAATATATGCAAGGTGTCTTAATAAGTGAGCTAGTAATAAATAACAGCTTTTCTTCATCATCTAGAAGGGCAAAACGGCGACAAAAGAAACTAGCTAAAGTGGTCAAGAGACCTGGTGAAGCAATCATTAAAGGTCATAGGAGCTATGATCTAATGCTCAGTTTGCAGTTGGGTATCAGGTACTTTCACTTTTATTACCTTCCGTAAATTCGTTAGACTTCTTCATCTTTGACTTTTATGCTTGTATTATTTTGTCTTCATTTATCTTTTGTATCAAATGCATGGTTTTTAATTAGATTATATTGCTTAATTGGTTCCTCCCTTCTGGTTTCGGCAAAGATTTATTAAGCAATGCGATTTGTGTTTACATTTCCCCTATTGGATTCGGGACAATGTATAACTCCATGAGAGGGTTTAATTATTTTAACAGGTTTTTCTTTTAACAGGGTTTAATTAGTTATATTAGTTGTACGACTCCGTGAAAAGGTTTAATTATTTTAACAGGTTTCTCTTTTAGGAGTGAAAAAAGTTTGAAGTCCAACTGCAATTGCTGATGTTCATCACTTAGTTCATGTGCATTGCATACTTTGTTTCCTGAAACTTAATTTAAATGTGGATTAAAATGTGGCAGGTATACTGTTGGGAAGATAACACCAATACAAAGGAGAGAAGTCCGAGCATCAGATTTTGGCCCTCGGGCAAGTTTTTGGATGAACTTTCCTAAAGAAGGCTCCCAATTGACACCACCTCATCGGTCAGTAGATTTTAGGTGGAAAGACTATTGCCCTATGGTCTTTAGGTTAGTTGCCATATCTTGAATTTTCTTGTGGCCTATTTGTTTGTTTGATGCATTTACAGTAATAGGGATATTCTTTTCTTTTGTATAATCGTGGACCAACTCTAACTTTGTCATATGTTCTCACACTTATATCCTGTGTTTGTTGGGATTATAATCATGAACCATTTTTCTTCTGAAAGGTGAAAAAGAAAGAATTGTGCTTTTACATTTTACTGTAATATATGTATATACAGGATCATTCAAGTGCAGGCGTCCGCACCAAATCACGCCTATACGCATGGACACACACACATACACAACTTGACTAAGACCTTACCCTGAAAAATTGGGTTGTTTACTCATATGCACAATCATGTGTGTGTGGGTGTACTGTATACTTCTATAATGTTTTCAACTCATTGCAGGAATTTAAGGGAGATGTTCAAGATCGATGCTGCTGACTACATGATGTCTATTTGCGGAAATGATGCTCTCAGGGAACTTTCTTCTCCTGGAAAAAGTGGTAGTGTGTTTTTCCTATCTCAAGATGATCGTTTCATGATTAAGACACTGAGGAAATCTGAAGTTCAGGTTTGTATCACTGCTGAAGCTTTTGCATCTTCATTTTTTGTTGATGATGTACATAAATTACTAAAGGCTTGTGAAGTTATCTATTTCTCCCTGTAGAAAATTTCTGTATGAATTTGTAGTTTTGTACTAGAACCAGTAAACTTATTCCTTCGATTCTCACCTACCCAAGCAAAGAGCTTTATTTTCTTTAGCCCTTCCAAAGAGCCTTTAGATACTCCTTTGTGCAGTTTCATGATTTTTGTTCTTCGAAGTTAGATGCAAACAAAAACTATAGAGAACTGGACATTTGATTGAGATTAAATTGTTATGGAATTACTGGACATGTCATTACTTAATTGCCACCGTCTCAGAAGTTGCTTGGTACGCAATGAGCCTGCTGTTTTCTGACTTTTATTTTCAAGTAATTTGGTGCTTCTTTCCCCTGAACAAGGTTCTTGATAAATCTTATGTCTATTCTTGAGGACCAATGGTATCAAATTAGTACAACTATGATCTGACATGTATATCAACGTTATGCTCAGTGTTTTATTTGTATTTATATCCTTTGCTAATAAGGTATTGTGATACATGTACTGTAATTGAAGTTCTGCAGTTTTCCCCCTCCTCTTTTCTTGAATCATCTGGAGGTGTGTTAACCAGAGTTCTGATGTGTAGGTTCTTTTGCGGATGCTTCCAAGTTATCATCATCATGTAAGGTCGTATGAGAACACCCTCATCACAAAATTCTTTGGTCTTCATAGGATTAAACCTTCAAGTGGTCAAAAGGTGATGGGAACGGTGCCTTTAGATTCTTATGAGCTGCCATGCTATAAGTGTGTTTAAATATATGCATTATGATGCCGTTACATTCCAGTAAAAGTATCAGTTGAGATGCTATACGCCTGTGTCGCCTTGTCTAAGAGGCAATTCTATAGTGAATTCTCTTGTTATTTGCAATGATACTATCCCTATTAATGTAAATTGCTTCTTGTATTTTAAAGACTGACATTTGCTCATTAAAATATGCTTTGCAGTTCCGCTTTGTAGTGATGGGAAACATGTTCTGCACAGAGCTAAGAATACATCGAAGATTTGATTTGAAAGGTTCATCCCTTGGTCGTTCTGCAGATAAGATCGAAATTGATGAAAATACAACACTTAAGGACTTGGATTTAAACTACTCTTTTTATCTGGAACCTTCTTGGCGAGAGGCTTTAATGAAGTAAGTGGGAGTTCTAGAATCCAGATGCGTTTTCACTTTCTCTTTTGCTTGCAGTCCATACCTTAGGTGTATAAATGACTTCTATAATCTAGGGGACCCCAGATTTACTTTAAGTTTACTAAAACACACAACCTAAGAATTTGTCATAAAAAAAATGTAATTTCTTTTATTCTTGTTTCTCTTGGTTGTGAAAGATGTAGTCAACGTGGTTTCTTGCCAGATTCAGTACGGTTTACTTGTAACATTATTAAGTGGTAACATCCTATTTGTTCCATTGTGGTAATTTGTTTTTCCTTTTACTATTGCTACTGAACTCATTTTGCTCTCCTATTATTATGCAGTCAGATTGAGACTGACAGCAAATTTCTGGAGGCGCAGCACATTATGGATTACAGCCTTCTCATGGGAGTGCATTATCGGGCCCCCCAACATCTGCGGTCTGTCATGTCCTACAATAATACCAATCGAGCTGATGGTTTGGGAATCCTTGCAGAGGAAGGTCATTGTAGTTCATAACGATGCACAATTTAGTTGTCATGACTCATCCTCAGTTTTTCAATGATATACAGAGTTGTTTTTTCATTACCACGAAAGACTAACATAATAGTTTTTGCTTTTGGTGTTTTAATGACAGAGACTCTGGAGGATGAAATCTCTAATTACCCACAAGGACTTGTTTTAATCCCTCGTGGAACAGATGATGCTAGTGTTGTTGTGGGCCCTCACGTGAGAGGTAGCCGGCTGAGAGCATCATCTGCCGGTTTTGAGGAAGTTGATCTCCTTTTACCCGGTACAGCAAGGTATGGAGCATTTATCTAGACCCCATGCGGAGAATCCGTTTTAAGTCGTCTTTTGAAAAGCTAAGGATCTGAAGTGAAATCACAACTAAAGGCGTTATTAATACAAATGAAGTTTATAATTTTGCATGTACACTTGCCAAATTGGAATAAATGATCTTATTTGTTGTCACGATGTATTTAAGCAGATTCCAAATCCAGCTGGGTGTGAACATGCCAGCAAGGGCAGAGCAGGTTCCTGGCGAACAGGGAGACCAGCAGACATTTCATGAAGTATACGATGTTGTGCTGTATCTCGGAATCATTGACATATTGCAAGACTACAGCATGGGAAAGAAGATTGAACACGCATACAAATCTCTTCAGTTTGATTCCTTGTCCATCTCTGCTGTCGACCCTACATTCTATTCGCGGCGCTTCTTGGAGTTCATCCGGAAGGTGTTTCCTCCAAATGCCTTAACAAGGTAAAAACCTGGTGTTCCAAACCTCATCTGAGAGTACTTTTGATAAGGCCTCCAGTTTGCATGCCTTCAAGGACCGTTGGCACGAGCGGTCTATGAAATGTTTGGGGAGTGCATTCGGGGAGCGTCGTTGATTATGGCAGCATTGAGCAGCAGCTGGGTTGAGTGATCATAATGATTTGGTTGAAAATTTTGAATTTGTTTCTCTACTCCCTCTGCTTTCGCTACTTTAGGAGCGCCTGCTGCTTCATTACATGTACTTGTATCCATTTTCCGATTAAGGTATTGTGTTTAATCGATAAGAGACATCCAAACCGTCTTTTTTGCACGCGAGCGGCTGTAAATGATTGATTATAAATTGGAAAATAATTTCCGCACTCGCATTTTACCTTTCCTCTGTTAGATTCAGGACAAGCACGAGATCATTGAAGAGTCGAGTTATTTTTCATCAGCGACAATCACACTTCTGTTTATTTCAGGTCATTAATTCTCCTTTAATAAATTTAACCCAAAAGTTAAACAAACGCGTAACACGGAAATTATTAATCACATAAATCTACTTAGAGCATGACCTAATATCAAATGCATTGCTTGCAAGTAAATGCACACAAACCAAAAGTACATTCCAAAAGAAATTGCCACAAGGCATGTTTCCTTTCCCAAATTCCAGAAGCTATAGCATCTCCATTTCAATCCTATAACAATAACATTTGTCTTTCATAAGGGAAAAATGGGAATTCAGAAACAAACTAGGAACAAGTAGGGCTATAAAGGAGTGATCGTTAATAAGGTACAGCTTCCAGTTTAACGGAAATACCGGGTCATTTTTCGCTGACTTCATTCTCCACACAGATACTGCAAATATGTTCACTGAGATGCTCCGGTACAAGGACGGCCACCCCAAAGGCAATTGGTTCCCTTAACTCATATTAGGAGGTGGTGGGGGTGGACGAAGACCCTGGCCCTGCATTTGTTGTCCCGGAAAGCCTTGTGGAGGTGGCATTGATGGAGGCCTTCCCATCTGAGTGCCAGGAGTGAAATTCACCATTGTGTTACCAACAGAGGGCGGAGGAGGGGCAGGTGGAGCACCACCAGGAGGCATAGGCCTAGGGCCATTTCCCATAGGAGCTGATGGTAGTAAAGATCCAGGAATTGGCGGAGGAGCTCTGGGAGGATTTCCCATTGGTGCACCAGGCGGCAGTCCTTGTGGTGGAGGAGGAGGAGGACCTTGGGGTGGTGGAGGCAAAGGCCTTGATGGAACGCCGGGAGCACCTGGGCCATTGGCTGCAGGGGGAGGTTGAGGTTTGTTCGCCTCTGGTGGCTTAGTTTTGAAATATAGCTGCAACTGCATATTGGTACATCCAACACAGAAAAATGAGAAGAAAAATTCAACCAGCAAAAAGCATAAAAGAAAGTCAACTAAGTAAAGACAGTGAAACCAGAGGGCTTTCGTATATCGAATTCAATACTTTGGGAGAAAATCCTGCTGAGTTTTCATTGGAGGACACCAAAATAATTTCACAAATAAGAACCCGTAAGAACACGACAAGTGGCTAGCTGAGGGGTTCTTTTCTCTATGAAACGATAGTTTGCCAGGATTTTTTTTCCTTTCTTAATTTTACTATTAGTAAAACATCTGACCTGATCTAGTGAGTATGCAGCAGTTTATGCAGATGTCACCAATTGGTGCCAACTGTCGAGAGACTCAAAACCAAACATGTGACTTGCTTGCCGAATCAAATAAGCTTTCTTAAGTTAGACTCCATTAGGGTCGTTTGGTAACCATTTCTTTTCAAATTTTTATTGTTCAGTTTTGTGCTAGAAATAGAAAGCAAATACGTCGGGAAAATGAGGGACATATAGAAGTGGAGGAAAGATGGTGGTGAAGAGATGTATAAGAAACGTACAAGGAAAGAGTTGAAAGACAAACAACGAAAACTAAAAAACCAAAAACTAGTTTAAGTTGATTTCAGTTTGAAGAATTTGATTTTATTTATTCTTCTTTGTTTCTTCCCTTCCCTCCCCACTACCCTTCTTTGGTTTTTCCCTCCTTTCCCCCAATTACTCTCCCTATATCTCAAGCACAAAAATTGAAAACTAAAAGTAAAACAAAATGGTTATCAAACGAGCACTAGGGTTTTAAAAGCCTATATCTTAAAATAACCACAGACAAGATTTACCAACCTAATGAACCGCAAAAATTGACATCCCAATGAAACACTTTATCTATTTCTAGAAGTGCATATAAAAAGACATGAATCAGTAGGGTTAGAAAACTAACTGTGAACATTTTTGAGTCTGGATCCCAATGTGAGAAAAACTTATCAGTTTTGTCAATCTCAATGTTAGGAACCTGAAACAGAAACAAACATGGAGGCACAATAAATGTCCTGAATCTAACAATATAAAAAATGAATGAATACCCAATGCATAGACGGCAAGATATACCTTGAAAGCAACTATCTCGTAAGGCTCGGCTGCAAATAGAAGATACTGGTACCTTTTGTCCACAGGTTGAACCCTCTGTGTTCATGAAAAATCAACATTAACAAAAAAAAAAAAAACCAAAAGAATTCACTGAAACATTTCTAGTAAGAAAAACGAGTAGAAGAAGAGGACGTCCATAAATTGCAGGCCACAAAGATATAACCCTACCTGCTCATAAGATGACATAAAACGGTGCCTTGGCTTTGTATTATCTTCAATCTCAGGATATTCAATCTGCATAACACATAGATGTAACGCAACATTAGCTACACCATTAATTTGCACACTATATACCCTTGAATGAGAGCTTATTATTTCAGGAAAATACATATAGCACAATGAACACACACACACACACACCTGGAAGAGAAGAGACCTCTGCTTTGTTTCTCCATCAAACTGCTTTGTCACTCGATACCCCGGCCTACCAATTTTGACTGCAACCATACATTAAATGGTATACTTACAACAGTTAACTAAATTAAAACAACTTTCCATGCACACCAAGTGTTCGACTAAATGCGTTTGAAAGAAATACGAGATACATACCCGTCTTTCGCACATTGACCTTGCGCTTGTGCGGCTGGGGCTGAGCAGGAGCGTCCTTTGCCTCGCGAGCAGCTCGTTTCGCCAAGTTGGTCTGATGGCGCTTGCCTTGTGTATGCGCCAAGTAGTTGCCCTCGTTGTTGTGCAGCGTCAAGCAAAGCTTACATTCATAGCTGTAAAAACCAACCAACAAAATGCAACAATTAGATGGAAAGCAGTGAAATTTGACCAGAAATCAAAAGAGGGCCGCACCTTCCGAGGTGATTGCGCATGAAATAGGGATCTTTGGCGAGATCGATGGTCTCGAGAGCGAGTCGCCGGAGACGCTCCCGGCGGTCGATGGCTTCGTTCTGTGCAGAGGCGGCGCCGCCGCTGCCGGGCTTTGAACCCCATTCTCTATCCATCTTCTCAGTTGTGAATCACCGACTATTCCCCTCAGATGTTTTGAATTTTGGAGAAATTCCCCCACAGTCGCAGACTCACAGTAGTCCCCACTCGCTACCCTCTTTCTCTTTGTGTTTGTTGTGAAGGAAAATCTGGAAATTAAAATATTATTGGGCTACAAGAGTACAGTTGGGCTAATGGAGAAATCAATCCAGGCCCATTTCACCCATTTTGCTCACTTGGGCATATAGTCACATCATGTCATTACTTAGTACTACGGTCTGGTGATATTCCTCTTCACTTGTAATTGAAAAATCTTAGGTTCAATTCTCGCAAAAAGTAGATTTGAACTACATTATTGCTAACCCATTGTGAGGCTAAGTCGACTCATTCCCTTTAGTGTAGATAATATCTTTTGTTAAAAAAAAAACCTTCTATTATTTTTAATTCCTTTCTTCTACAACATTTGTACTTAAGAGTCAAGACCTTTTGCCTCTTAGTACTACGGTTTGATTAGGAAATTGAATAGGAATGTAAATATGTTTCTTTGTCTAGGATTCGTTTAATATTGCTTGTGTTACAAGGTGTGGTTATATATGTATTTCCTCCTAACGGGAGAAGAATAATACACAGAGAAATAGATTGAAGCCCTAAAGTTAGTTTTATCTTGGCGTCATAACGGGTTTCGACCTGTCACTTCCTCTAAATCCTAAGTTCACCCAATGCCGACTTTTATTGTTGGCTAATGTCTGCAACTAGCAACCAAAATTCAATTTTAAAGCTTTCAAAGCAAGAAACCTTTCACGAAATCCCAACCTAGAAAAAACACCGATGAAAGAACTGTGGTCTCAAAAGAAGAGACTCGTGGCATAATAAAAAAAGAAAAAGAAAGGAAAACTAACGAAAAGTCTAAAAAACTTTAGTTTTAATGAAAATGAACAAATAAAGGTGTAGTGAATAGTACCAGCAAAAGGTAAAAATGTGGTTTTTCGTTAAAAGTGAACAGTACTAGAAGTGTTTCGTTAAAACTTCCTAAAAAAAAGCTTAGAACCAAACCCTAAACCTTGTTGTGCCAATGGTTGACCAAGTTGTCCTTTCCATTAGTGCTGCTCCTGTGTCAACCAAATATGGGCTGGCTCCAATGAAGAGTAGTCCCTGCCAACAATATGTCCAGCGAGTACATGTTGGGCTGGAGGACCATAAAGCCTAAATTCAAAAGGGGCAGCAAGCAGAAGGCTCTGGCACTAACATTGGCCAGATGTTGACTTCCACAACAAAGGGAATGTGAGCTTGTTGAGCCCACCAGTAGCAAGCAGACCTAATGTAGGCAGTGTGGGTGATTCAAGCCCAGACTAGTTGGGCCATCAACTTTCACTATTAAATTTTAGGAGTTTTATCACAAATGGTCATTGAAATTGACCCTCACTGTCAAGATGGTCCCTAAAATTGAAAATCAATAAATGTAGTCCCTGAAAATAGGTGTTGCAAATCAATGTGATCATTCTGTCACAATTCTATTAAAAATTCTGTTAAATGTTGATGTGGCATATAAATGGGTCCCATAAGTCCTTTTTTTTCTTCTCACAAATGGTCATTGAAATTGACATGTGACATAAAAATGGCCCCTGAAATTGAAAATCGATAAATGTAGTCCCGCAAGTAAGTGTCCCAAATCAATGTAGTCATTTCGTCACAATTCTGTCAAAATTCTGTTATGTGTTGATGTGACACATAAATGGATCACACAATTCTAATTAAATTAAAAAAAAATTACAAATAGGTTTATTAATTTAATAGTTAATAAATGGTTGTGAACCCAAAAACTCAGTCCTACAATCACCTCCGATCCCAATCAACATTCATCTACCTCCTTGTTGTCTATTCTCTAAAACAAAAACTCAATACATCAATCTTTACACACTTAGACATCCTTCACCGAATTGAACCTGGATTGAGATCACCTTTGGTGACGGCTTGGCTGATTGGCAATGACTTCTGGGACCTCATTGTTAACATTTAAGCGATCAACATCCTCACAACCTTAATCTTGGAAAGTTTGTGTGGCGCTTCCCTAGTGGTTTGGGGACACAAAGAACGGCGAGGTCTGCTTGAGATAATGAGGTTATAACCAAGGTGCGTCTATTGTTGGTTGAAAAATATTTTTCAAATCCCCTCTTAGGTCTTGGTTAAGCCTTGTGCCTTTGAGAATTCATGGAAGGGATTTATCTTTGGAGTAGGTCTTACTATAAGAAAAAAATTTCATTGTGCAAAAAGGTATCTAGACAACTTTTTAATTAATTATTAAACCCACATCAATACATAACAAATTTTTTATAGAATTATGGTGGAAGGATCATATAGATTTGCGACACCTATTTTCAAGGACTACATTCATCAATTTTCAATTTTAGGGACCATCTTGATGGTCTGAGTCAATTTCAGGGACCATCTTGATGGTGTGAGTCAATTTTACGACCCATTTGTGATAAAAACTAGTAAATTTTGTGGGGTCCACTTATGTGCCACATCAGCACTTAACGGAATTTTTAACAGAATTGTGACGGGACGACCACATTGATTTGCGACGGGATGACCACATTGATTTGCGACACCTATATTCAGGGACTACATTGATTAATTTTCAATTTCAGGGATCATCTTAATTGTGAGGGTTAATTTCAGGAACCATTTGTGATAAAAACCCTAAATTTTATTGCTTCCTAAGAACAATGCGACGATCCAAGTAACACTGGCATAGCCTTAATTGCTTCCGTTAATCATGATACAAGTTGGATTATTGATTCAGGGGCCATTGATCATATGACTTATGATCGTACTCTTTTTAACTCTACAACACTATCACCATGGGATAGTATTATCACCACTAATGGAGTTATTGCCCCTGTTATAAGGGCATGTTCAATAACACTTACTCCTATTTTCTTCTTACAGAATTGCTTACTTGTTCCCACATTCTCTAGCCATTTGTTATCTATAGGACAGGTCACCAAACAATTAAACTGTGTGGTGCTAATGTTTACATCTTTCTGTTTACTTTAAGATATTCGAACCCAAGAGATCATTGGGTGTGGTACTAAAAGAAGCGGGTTGTACTATGTTGATGATATTGTACAGAACCGTGTTCATCAAGTTTATGGCCGTGATAGTGGAAAGCTGAAGATTGTTCAATTGTGGCATCGTTGTCATGGTCATGCCTCTTATGGTTATTTATGAAAATTACTTTTGCCATTGTTCAGTAATATTTCAAATTCTTCTCTATAATGTATTGTTTGCACATTAGCTAAAAGCCATTGAGCTTCACATTCTCCAAGTCTTAATCAACGAACGTTTTCTTTTGAATTAATTCATTCTGATGTATAGGAACCATCTTCCGTTACTACTCAACATGAAGTGCGTTGGTTTGTAACATTCATTGATGACTGCACAAGGATGACTTGGTTGTACCATGATTAATAAAAGTGATATGGGTGAAAACTTCAAAGTGTTTTATCACATGATTTACACTTAATATTCGCTTTCTGTTAAAGTACTTAGGCTAAACAATGGTGACAAATATCTTAATTAGGATCTTTCTCAATTCTTCAAAGAAAAAGGTATTCTCCATGAGACTACTTACCCTTAGACCCCACAACAAAATGGAGTAACCGAGCGAAAAAATTGACACATACTTGAAATTACCCGTGCTCTTCTCATTGGCGCTTGTGCACCTATTGGGCTGATGCGGTAACCTATGCCATTTATCTCATGAACCGAAATGTCATCACGTGTTCTCTCTTTTAGGACTCATTTGGATGTGCTTGCTGACTTTGTTTTGCTCACTTCCACCCTTCATCTAAAACCACAAGTTTTTGGGTGTGTGGCATATGTCCAACTCCACAAAAATCAACGTAGCAAACTTGATCCATGTGCAGTTCGATGTGCTTTTATTTGATTTAGTCTTCAACAAAAAGGTTATCGGTGTTACCATCCATTTATTTGCCGCACATACGTTACCATGGATGTTACCTTTTTCGAAGACGAGTTATTTTTCCTTCCCAATTATACTCTTCAGGGTAGACAACCTCAGGGGAAGATTATGGTTTGTTCAATATTATGCCTTCTGTTTAAATAGCCTAAACGGGCCTTTAAACCACACATGTCCAGATTATGAAGATCATGCAGACCATGACTACCTGATGGATGTGCTGACCATAAACACCCTGATGAGCGTTCTAACTTATCAAAATGAATGGGCTGCTAGGGCCATGCGGTGCTTACCCAAGTGGGCCGTAAGATGCATCCAAGAAGAATGATGTCTGCAGCCCAAATGATGATGTTGGGAATGATGTTGCTATTGTTGTATGCAATCCAAATGATGGTGTTACTGTTGTCGGCCCGCATGCAGCTGCCAGCCTAAGTAGGCCAAATGGAAATTGTAGTGTTGGCCCGAGTGGGCCTTCAAGGTGATGACCGCCACAAATTTAAGCAATAATTCAAGTAATAACTCGAGTTATAGTTCCAGTGGGCTAGAAGACAGTAACAAACACCCTTATACTTCTCAAGTACTCGTCTATGATCCTATGGATATCCTCAAGGTAAGTACTCACTCAGAAATTATTAAACGACTTTATGTGTTACCTTCTAGATAGAATCGAGGAAAACCACCAGACAGGTACTCTTCAGAAGGGAAGGTGTGGTACTCCATTGCAAGCTATGTCTCCACTCATCAACTCTCACCAAGATACTGTGCACTTGTTCAACAAATGGAAACCATCAAAATACCTACCAGAGTGTAATAAGCCTTGAAAGATCCGAAATTGACATAGGCAATGCAAATTGAGATGGATACATTACAGAAGAATAATACATGAAGCATAGTTACACTACCCGAAGGGAAGAAACCAGTGGGATGCAAATGGGTGTTCACTATCAAACATAAAGTAGATGGAACGATTGATAGGTACAAGGCAAGGTTAGTGGCAAAGGGATTTACACAAACCTTTGGGGTTGATTATCAGGAGACATTTGCTCCCATTGCGAAAATGAATACTATTAGAGTTATATTATCTCTTGCTGCTAATTTTGACTGGCCTCTAAAAGAGTTTGATTTTAAAAAATGCGATTCTATATGGGGACTTAGAGGAAGAATATACATGGATTTTCCACCAGGATACGACATTGCAACCAACCATTAAGAGAAAGTGTGCAGACTTCAGAAAGCTTTGTATGGTCTAAAACAGTCACTTAGAGCGTGGTTTGGGTGATTCATGAAGGAAATATTTGGGAAAACTAGTTCATTTGAGCAATATGTATGCATGCAATTAACAATTAAAAGGCAGAATCATGCTTGTATGCACTCAAAAATAAAACTTTACCCATGACATTCAAAGCCTAGTAGTTATGGTGAACCAAGACTCAACTCAAGATCTAAGAGAAAGAGTTGAGATTTCTTTATACCTTTAAAGCACCTCTTTGCTTAACAAAGGTTAATCACCCATGTGAGGGCATTCTTTCCTTTGTCACCTTGCTCCTTGGCTCCATGGATGTGGATGGAGGAACTTTGCTTCTTGGCACCATGTCTTCTTGGATATGGATGGAAGAATTGGTTTCTCCAAAAGTCCCCTAAGTTGGAGACCTCTAAGTTCCGACACCAAGGATGGTTGAGGAAGAAGATGAATGACCATGGAAGAATTAGATGCTAGTACATTCCTCCATGGTGGCCGACCTTTTTAGAGAGAAAAAGAGAGCCAAAGTTCTCTCATCTTTCCTCAAAGAAAACCCTAATGAAGAAAAGGTTATAAAGTGACATTTATACCTATCTTCATTGGAATGGCAAACTTGTAATAAGTCCAAAACCCACTCCCTTTCTAAGCATGGCTGGCCTCCCTATTGTTAGTGGGTTAATTGCCCATTTTGTTTAAGTTGTCACAACTTAAGGCCTAAAATGAACCTTTCGTTCTAGATCAATTAAATTTTAATTAATCATTGCCATATACAATTAAGCTATTTAATTGTCCTTACTCATCTTCGTTATATCCTTCAATCATTACCTTACATGATGTACAATCCATTAGGTTCCTTTTAGCGAGGCAGTGGGCGATTAGAACTCATCAAATCATTTTGTGAATTGAAACTTACTTTCAATTCTCCCTTTAGCGATTATACACTTTTAGGATTTCCACAAACCATGAGTGACACCTAGCAGTATATCATGGCTACCCAAGCTAATAAGAAGAGGTTGGAGAACCTATTTAGTTTGAGATTACAATGCAATACGGTCTTTCTTTAATACAATACTCTTGACCGGATTGTTTGGTTTGATAGTTTATTCATTTCTACTATCCAATGTGATTCAATTACTTATATGATTACCTTGAATGTGATTCATACTCTGGCTAGAGATTCTTAATCATATCATAGAATATTCTCCCTCAAATGGTTTGAAGGTTAGAAATCCCTTGTTATGCATTCACTTGCCTCCAAGACTAAGTGGCTTAACCCCAATTATGTCGTGGACACCATTTGACGGAGTGACTTTGACATAGTCAAAGATCAAGGATCCAACCATGAGTTCTCATGTGACATGAATATGAGAACTCTTTGTTGATTGCGTTCAGTGAACTCATTCTCTATTGAGCACCTACATGCTTGTCTTGGTGTCAACAACACCAATGACTTAAGCCCAGTCACTCTCCCTAAGAGAAGACATAACACGTACTAATCTTAATAGACTGTCAATGCCTAATTGGTAATCCTATGATCAGGAACTTTTAGGATATGTATAAGAAAGAGAATGGTCTCATGAATCTAACTTCTTTAGATCACTTTCTCCCAATTACATATTCCTTGGACTTATCGGTTAAGCATATAACATTTATATGAGACGGCTTTAAACAACAATCTTTGCCCTTTATATTAAACTAGATTAGTTTAACATGTGAAATGTCCGTAAAGTATCATCATATGATTGGTTTTAGGGCACATTTCCAACAATTCACTCAGGCCATAAAAAAGTACGAATATCGATAGGGTAACTCAGATCATACCTTGTTCATCAAACGCAAAGAAGGTAAAGTGACCTTGCTCATTATATATGTGGATGATATGATTGTCACAGGTGATGATGTGATGGAAATTAAACGATTATAGGCGTACTTGTCTTCCGAATTTGAAATAAAGGACCTAGGGGGACTCAAATACTTCCTAGGCATTTAAGTCACTAGATCTTAGGACGGAATTTACTTCTCACAACGTAAGTATGTGTTAGATCTATTGTCCGAAACGGGTATGTTAGCGTGTAAACATGTGCATACACCTATCGTGGAAAATCATCATCGTGAAATCTACCAGGATAAAGTTCCAACAAACAGAGAAATGTATCAAAGATTAGTGGGGAGGTTAATTTATTTATCACTCACAAGGCTAAATATTGCTTACGCTTTGAGCGTGGTGAGTCAGTTCATGCATGCACTGAGTGAGGATAATGCGTATTTTGAGTTACTTAGAGGGAGCTCTTGGAAAAGGGTTAATGTTCAGAAAGCATGGACATATGGAGGTGAAATGGTATACTGATGTAGATTGGGCTGATAATATTACTGATTAGCATTTTACGTCAGGTAACTTTACATTTGTAGCAGGTAACCTTGTGACCTGGAAAAGTAAGAAACAAAATGTGGTGGCTAGGTCTTCGACAAAGGTAGCACATGACATTTGTGAGCTTTTATGGATTTAGATTCTGCTTAATGAGATAGAGTTTAAACTCGAAGGGACTATGCTATTGTACTGCGATAATCAAGCAGCGTGGGAAATAGCTAACAATCTAGTGTAGCATGACAGAACCAAGCATATTGAGGTTGATAGGTACTTCATAAAAGAGAAGATGGATGTTAAGTTAGTTGACATTCAGTTTATAAGAACAGAAGGACAACTAGCAGATATTCTAACACATGCAATCTCTACTGGGAGATTTCAGGACTCACTCGACAAGTTGTGCCTAGAAGATATCTACGCACCAACTTGAGAATAAGTGTTGGCGTGAGTCAACACAAGCACATGTTGATCAGGAAGTTGAATAGGAATGTAAATATATTTCCTAGTTTGTTTAGGATTCGTTTAATATTGTTTGTGTTACAAGGTGTCGTTATATATATGTATTTCCTCCTAACGGGAGAAGCATAAGACACAGAGAAATAGATTAAAGCCCTAAAGTTAGTTTTATCTAGTATTCCTCTTTACTTGTAAATGAGAGGTCTTAGGTTTGATTCTCGCCAAAGACAGATTTGAACCATATTATTTCTAGCCTATTGTAAGGCTAAGCCGACCCCCACCCCTTTAGTGTGGATAATATCGTTTGTTCAAAAAAAAAAAAAACAGAGTTACTTTTATTATTTTTAATTCCTTCCTACAACGATTTGTACTCAAGAGTCAATACCTCATTCCAAAAATGTACAGAACGAATATACTACATGACCAGATTGTGGAAGCATGAAATTTGCACCTACACAAATGGTCATGCCCACCACTTAAAAGTATTGAAAGTAGGATAAAATCCAACATCTTTTTTATCCTTTTTTTCATTTCATTTGCATCGATAAAAACCTTGCGATTTGCTCTCTAAATGGTGCAAAGTTTTCAAGGCAAATTTGCGCACTTCTAAGTTTATAGCTTGACTTATGTGTTGAAAAGTTTGTAATTTAGTTTACTTTTAGGGTAAAATACAATTTGTACAACCCAATTCTATTGCTCATCTTCAAGAAACAATCAATATAGTTGCAACCGCAACTTTACAAGCAAATCAAGAGCCCGAGCAAATGATTGACATCTATACGATGCAATCGTTTGTCGAGACACTTATGGGGCAATTTGATAGACCTTTGGTTGGCAATATAGTTGGCTTGAAGTATGAAATTAGTAGAGTAGTTGATAGGAGCATATTTATGCGACTTAGTTAGCTTGTTCTTGTGCATTTATGTTGTTATTTCTTAGTCAATTATGTATTTTAAGCTATTTTCGTGTGTTTGTAGGTTCAAATAACAAAGTTAGCAACAAAGTGCTATTTGGAGCATTTTGGAGCATTTTTGGGCCAAGATTGGATAGTGCAAGCATGGAGACATGAGGATGGACGTTTTTGAAGATTTGAAGGCTAGAAATCAGCATGTGTGTGTGCAAGTGTGTTGACCTACAACTCCAAACATCCATCCACTACACCCATTACATCCACTCATTACCAAACATCCATCCACTACACCATTTACATCCACTCATTACCAAACATCCACCCACTGCACCCATTACATCCACTCATTACCAAACATTCATCCACTACACCCATTACATCCACTCATTACCACAACATACACCACTACCACCTTAATTAGATGGTGGTCCTCTCCCTAGCCTATAAATACATCCACCTTTCACCATAACAAGGGGGAGGAGAAAAGATCCATCAAAAGACACTACATTCACATCTCACAACTCCATACACTTACACTTTCATTCCTTGGTCGGGAGAACATAATCCACCCATCCACCCTTCACCATAACTCACCTATATCCATCCACCACCATAATTTACCACTCATCCATCAAACCACACCTTGTGCCGCAACACAGAGAAGAAGGAGGACCCTTGGACGTGCTTGCCATTCAAGTTGGATTGTTGAAGCATTTTTAGGTGTTTTCATTCTTTTGTTTTCAATGTCTAAATTTGTTTATCTTTGCTTTATGAGTATGAGGAACTAAACCCCCCTTAGCTAGGGGGGAATTCGAAACCATGTTCATGCTTGCAATATGATTTGATTACCTTCAGTTGTGATTTCAATTTGTTTAACTGCTTGATTGATAACTTATTCGTGTATGTTTATTAAGAGTGCACATTTAGTTTGCATGCATGAATATGATGCTAGAGTATAAGGGAGTTTCACCTAATAGTTACAAACTTATATTCACAAGTAGTGGAGGTCGCTTATAAACGATCGCGTTAAATAAATTCTTGGCAGGAGTTTCATGCTCATCATAGTAACGAATGCCTCGTCAATACTTATAGTTTTCATAATGCTTAATGATCTTTGATTGTATCTTTATTGTGTTGTTCACGTAAAGAACTTTTGAAGAATGCTTGAATTGTTATATGCGCTTTCCCATCCAATTCAATAACTTAAGGAGAACTTGAAGGTTAATTTAAGCGGACTTAATTAACCTGGGGTATTAAGTTTCATGATTGATCGAAAGAACAACTGAAAATTGGTTTATGTGCAAGGATGTCATGTGTGGAGAAGAACCTCCTAGCTAGCCTTCCATCCATTCAATTTACTCAAATTCATGCAGATTTCATTAGTTCTTTAATTTACTTGTTTTGTTTTGAAATTCATCAAAACCAAAACCCCCTTTACCTTGTTGAGTCATATTAGTTAGAAACTGATTTAGTTTGTGCTTTTAAGTATTTCGAACCAAGTTGAAACCAAAATTCTTCCAAAAGTGTGTTTAGAGTCCAAATTAGCCCAGTTTGTGTTTTTAGGCAGATTTGAGTGTTTTTAGCTTGTTTTGAGTCCTTTGAGTTTGTTTTAAGTTCTTTGAGTCTAGTTTAGTGTTTTTAACTTTGTTTATATGTTTTTAAGTCAGTTTAGAGGTTTTAGCAAGCCCTCCTAATCCCCGGTTTAGAATGATCCCTACTTGCATTTATACTACAATTTGACAACAAGAGGGTTTAATTTGTGTGTTAAGTTAATTTTCGCACCAGTAGTCATGCCACATCAATTGAAGGGAAAATATCTTCTTCTTTTGTTTTTTTGTTTTTTTTTTTTTGGCAGTGTGAAGCAAAAATGTAGAGATTAGAACACTAAGCTTGGAATACAAAATAGGTCATCTGGACAACATGTAATAACCGTTGCATGCACTATTTCTCGTTGTGTGAGTGTTTTTGCTCAATCTGAGTAATATTGACATTAAGTATTGTTATGCGTTAAAATTTCTACATTAAGATTTATTTCTTTTTTTTATTAGAGTTCATGGCGAAGAAATGCAAGAGGAGGAAGAGGATGAAGTTCCTAGGGGAAATGCTGAAAAAGGATGAGGATAACATTCTCCATCAAACATTTGATCCTCTTCCTTCTACGACATTTCCTCATTGGGAACTCCATCAAACATTTGATCCTCTTCCTTCTACGACATTTCCTCATTGTAAACTCTAAAAAGAAAAAATAAATAAAATAAATAAATAAATATCAATATGGAAAGTTTAACCCAAATTAATACTTAATTTTATTATACAGAGCCAAAAAAAAATAAACTCTCATAGCAAGAAGTAGTGCATGGAACAGTAATTGCATGTCATTCAAATGACCACTAGTAGGAAAAACAGCTTGCGCGACGAACAACATTTCGTCGCACAAGAGGTACTTATGCAACGGAATAAACAGTGTTGTTGCACTAAAAATACCGGAAAGAAAAAAAAAAATGTACTGCAAGAATACTTCACACAACAAATACTTTTTGTTGTCATGCAAAGTCAGCAAGAAAAATGCAGGGTAACTTTTTTTGGCACGAAAACCTTAAGCAACGAAAAGGGGATCTTTGCACGACAAAGGGTTCGTTGCGCAAGTTGCTGTCAATTTTCACTCAGATCATTCAGTGCATGTGAATTAGAGGAATCAACACTGCATTTATTACAAATGTTTGCGCGACAAACCCTTCGTCGCGTATAGGCCCTAACCTTCCTATGAATATGCGCTTCTACTGTCCTTATTCTTCACAATTCTATTCTCCTTATTCTTCACAACTCTGTTCATGCTGGGATGGAGGATAAAAACAAGGATCAGAGCATTTGAGGCAACATTTGAGTTCGCACATGCGATTGCTGTGGTCATAGGGAATAATTATCGTACTGCTGAGTGGCGTTCTTGGAAATATGTGCCTGAGAATGTGAAGAAGGCTGTGATGGATGAATTATTAGTAAGTATACTATTGATGGATCAATAATTAATTTTGTGAAATTTTTTGTTATATGTTGGAATTAATTATTTACATATATGTGTAACAGTGTAAGTATACTCTTGATGATGATAAAAATGAACAGTTGATGAAGTTGATGAAGGATGCATTGGAGGTAGGTTACAATCGGTGGTGTTATAAGGTCTAGTGGAATGGAGGAACATCGAAATAGTAGTTTTAAATTTATGTTTTTTTAGGACAATATTTAAATTGAAAGTTTTTTTTTATAAGTTATGTATTTGGACTTAATTAGGGTTTAATTCCTGTTTGGTTTTTTAAATAATTGTATGGATTAAGGTATTAATTATTTTTAGAATAAATATTTAACCGAATATTTGTTTGTAATTATTAAGTTTACGTATACTTTATAATTACAATCATTCCATTCGTCGCTACATATATTGTGCGACACTATTTTTGTTGCCCAAGACAACTTTGCGCGATGAACAACAGCTATCATCGTGCAAAGCACGGTCAGATTGCGTTCAAACCTTCCTATTTATTGAGCATTTATGATGCGTTTTGTGCGACAAACATAGTTGTTTACACGACGAATGTAACATTTGGTTGGCACACTGGAAAAGTTTGTTACCTTGGTCATCGGAGATGGTTGCCATGGGACCACAAGTGGCGGGAAAAGGATAAAGAGTTCGACGGAAAAACAGAGCATCGCCTCAGGCCTAAAGAACGGTCCGATGATCAAATTTTGGAACAGCTTAACAGTTTAGTTTTTTCTCCATTCAGGAAAACAGTGAGTAGGACCAGACCTTCTACACATATGAACTGGATGCACAAGCCTATATTTTTTGAGCTCCCGTATTGGTCGAAACTAAAATTGAGACACAACCTCGACGTTATGCATGTTGAGAAAAATGTATTTGACACATTGGTGGGCACCATTCTAGATATCGAGGCAAGACAAAGGACACGATCAAAGCTTGTCTTGATTTGGAAAGAATGGGCATATGAGGGGTTTATGGATCAATAGGGACAGTGATAAAGCCATAAGGGATCTTGCATTTTTTTCCCATGAAACCAAATGACAAAAAAGAGTTTTTAAAGTTTGTATCGTCTGTAAAGTTTCTTGATGGGTTTGCTTCTAATATTGTGCGTTGCGTGAATGTTGAAGAGGGTAAATTTGCTGGACTAAAGAGCCATGACTACCATGTGTTTATTCAATGCCTATTTCTTGTGGATATTCGACACCTATTGCCGGAAGATGTTGTGAAGCCAATCATGTTGTTATCCAGATTTTTTTCCCAACTGAAGGCAAGAACGTTGCGAAAAACATACTTTAATAAGTTGCGCCATGACATTGTCCAAGTCCTATGCAAGTTTGATATGATATTCCCTCCAGTTTTCTTCACAAGTATGATCCACGTGATGGTTCACTTGCCTAAAGAGGCATTGCATGATGGTCCTGTCAACTATCGCTAGATGTATCCAATAGAAAAGTATATAATCCTCATCATTTGTTTATGCATCATTAACCCACACTTACTAATTTGTATCATATCGTTGTATTTTGGCAGGCTTCTCGGGGAACTGAAAAAAAGTGTGCGCAACAGGACGAAGCCCGAATAATCAATTATAGAGGCTTGGGTTCAATATGAGTCACTTACTTTTTGTGGAATGTATTTAAAAGATGTGGAGATGACTTTCAATCATCCTCAGCGTAATAACGACGGGGGTGTGAGAAAGGAGAAACTTTCTAATTTTGCCCAATACGTACGACCCTTTGGAGGTCATGTACAAGGCGAGTTGTTTTCCAAAAATGATATGGAGGTAGCGCATTGGTTCGTACTGAACAATTGTGACAAGATAATGGCATACCTAGATGAGCATGAAGAGATGATAAAGCGAGAACATCCATCACATTTGTATGCCAAGAAACACCGAGAATTGTTTCCATAGTGGTTTCTCGAATATGTAAGTTAGAAGTGTTTTGTATTTGTGATATATTTTCTCAAACTAACAAGTGTATGTTTTTATATATTGTTAGGTGAATAAATTGAAAGCATTGAATTCCCCCACTTACAGTGAAGAGTTATATAACTTAGTGTTTGGCCCAATTCGCGTTGAATTGTTCTCGAGTTACCATGTTAATGGCATCAAGTTTTTTTGGACTGCATGAGATGACAAGTTGTGTACGCAAAATAGCAGTGTCCATGTCCCAGGTGGGGGCAAAAGTACGGACATTGATTTCTATGGCAAATTAACAATTGTCGTGCAATTGCTTTACAAAGACCGATACCAAGTGATCATGTTTAAGTGTCGATGGTTTGATATAAACCCAAATAGGCAAGGAAGTGTTAAAATTGACCATGGCTTACTATCTATGAACACAAACAGAACTTGGTACGATGACAACCTTTACATTTTGGCAAACATGGCAAAACAGATTGTGTATCTAGCTAACCCTAAAGCTGGGAGAGGTTGGAAAGTTGTTCAGAAGTTGGATCAAAGGAACGTGTATGCTATACGAGAACAAAACCCTACCGTTGAAGACGTACGTCGACAACATCGCTGACTAATGTTTAGAATCTTCAATGAAAAATGATGCGGAAACACTTCGAGATACAAATCTTATCTAAGAACTGTTTCAAAAACAAGGAGTGGCTTCAATCGAAATACCGATTCAGTCAATTACAATTGACCTCGGTAATCTTCCGCGATATGATGGTGTAGTGCGTCCGAACGATGACGGTGACGTACCTATCGAGGAAGAGGATTGGGAGACCGAAAGTGATGATAGCGACTATAGCAAAAGTTATTATAGTTCGAATGATGAATAATACAATTTATTTGTGACTTGTTATGTAAAACATATTAAATGAATTTTTTTTGAAATTTATTTATCTTATGTTATAAATAAATTGTTTTTATTTCAATAAATATAAATTCAAACAAATTTGAACCGGGTAAATTAAATTTTTAGCTTCTTATGCGACGAACAAGAACTATTCGTTGCGCAAATATTATTTACATGACGATTCATTTTTGTTTCGTCACGCAATGAGCTAAAAATTTTGACTTTCTGGTAGGCACGAAAATAATTTCGTGAAAATTTGAATTTTTTGCACGAAAAATATATTATGTTCATCGCGCAAGAACCTCGAGATTAAACTGAAATCGTAAACACTTTCCCCTCACCTCTTCCTCTCTATAAACTCTCTCCCTTTGACAGCCATCTCCCTCAACTCTCCCTTGCACTCTCTCTTCCTCATCCGACAACCCTCTCTCTTCCTCTAACGACAACCCTATCTCTTTGAGGTAATTTTCAATTTGCTTAACTCTAGTAAATTTAGGAATTAAGGTTCTAATGTCCTTCAATTTTTATAATTAATTGATTTATGGTTGCTCAAAATCTAATGCTTTGAATATGGGTGCTAATCTACTTTGATAATTGCTTTGATTTTTATAATTGATGTTTATACACATACTCTATCGACTGCAAATTCATGGTAGGAGAGAGATGGTAGTATTACAAAGTCAGTGCCATTTATAACATCTGCTTGTTGATGAGCTGCACTCTGTTGTTTGGAAATTTGAATTAATGGGTTGGGGTTGTTGAAGAGTTATGCTCTGTTACTATCAAAAGAGGGTGTGACAATTTTATGGATTGAATACCTGCAACAATTTAATTAGTTATCAACGGCATGCTTTAGTAAGGCCTAGCCAACCACATATATATGAACACGCAGTTGAGGGAAAATTAGGGAACATCTCTGGAATCTGGTGCAGTATAGAGTTAAGAGTGAGATGGTTGTATAGAAGGGTGACAAAAGCTCTTATCATGTGAATATTAACTAGAAAACAACATGATGAAATACTTAATTACTTT
The DNA here is from genome assembly GCF_042453785.1 of Malus domestica. Taxonomy (NCBI): domain Eukaryota; kingdom Viridiplantae; phylum Streptophyta; class Magnoliopsida; order Rosales; family Rosaceae; genus Malus; species Malus domestica. The sequence continues at coordinate 16,158,667 of NC_091672.1, forward strand.
TCTAGTCATGTTAAAAATGTCAACATTAGAAGTTGGTTTGAGAAGGGTTTCCTTTGTGTTGTTTGAGTTCAATTCAACAAACATATTTAACTGCAATCTGGCCATGTCAACATTAGCAGTTGGTCTGAGAAGGGTACTAATTTTTCTTTGACTGCAATCTGTTGTTGAGTTGTTTTTTGCAAAACAGTTGAATCTATTTTAACTTCACTTTTATTTTCCACCTTGGTTCATCTTGAATTCTGTGCATTCAATGGGTTTATTTCAGTCTTCTTTTAAATTTTGTCTTATCGACAGTAGGTTGGGATAGAATCATTTTTGTGTCTGTCAAGTAGAGTAGAGATTGGGTGAAGATAACATTGGTAACATTGTTATATTTGAGCTACAGTTCAACTTGTTTGTTTTGAGGTGGACATTGGGTGATGTTTGTTGTACAATTCATTGATCTTTTATGGTTCAAGCATTATCTAACTCACTAAAGGATTTTGAAATTGTAAATAAGCATAAGTTATGCTAAAATTCTTGATGTCGGCTGTTGAGAATGTAAATGTTGATTAGAAGAGTTAAAGTTTGAGCCTGTCACTAATTGCGAAATCAATATAGTAGGTGCTATTACTATTAAGCATGGTCCAAGCTTTTCCATGGTTATGATTCTTTCACTAGTGATTGAGTCATTTTGTTCATTTGTGTATGAATTGTACAAACAAGTGTGGAGTCCCACTACGTTATGCACTATAATTATAGAGGGCTGCTTTAGTGTTTAGGTATATTGGGGTAAAGATAAGGATGTTATGTTTGTATTGTGTTGATTTGATTCCGAGCTAATTCTTATTGCAATTTCTTTCTTTAATAAGGTTTGCTATCCTATCAAGAAGGATGAAATACATGTTTTACGAGCTGTCATATATGTGCGTTGTTATATTTTCAGTTTAACTAATTGAACACTTGTGCAAAGAATACTACTAACTGATTGAACACAAGGATGAAATACATGTTCATATTCGTGTTGCTTTCTTTAATAAAGTTTCATGTTGCTTTATTCCTCATCATTTGTTATATCCATGAATTGTTATATTGTCAAACCCAATGGTGTTATGCACATTTTGCCCTAACAAAAAAAAGAAGATAAAAAGTATAAAGTGAGCTTTCTTATTTCTCACTTGTGTTTATTAGGTATGTCTACTTAAGTGGAACTCTCCTGATTATATACGAATTTCATATTGAGGCTTCAGAACTACAATTGTAATAAGAGCATCCATCACATTTATATCAACTTTATTAAACTTATTATTATACATGAAGCATACTTCTCTACACTGAGAATAAAGGGAAGTCCTTGCTACTTTTTGTTGGCGATATTCCAGTTAATATGGTCCTTGTTGGCGATTTTCCAGTTAATTTAGTCCTTTTAGTTGGCCATCTGACATTCCATCTTTCTTATGCTAAGATTCAAACTACTATGCTGATTTTAATTTAATGAGTTGTTGGTTTAGTCTGCTTGTTTTTACTGTTGTAATTGCTTGATTTTTATTCAAACAACTATGATGCTAGGTTTCAAAGTCTTGTGAAAGTATTTCCCCTGAAAACCTCCTCAAGGTATAAATGGTTGATTTACTTGGATGCATCTAACAAGTAGGCTTTTGTGGCTTAAATCCTATGTGCCTACTTTCTTTCATAATCGATACACTCATTGTTTTTCTTCTTTAACACAAGACTTTATTGCACAAATTTCCAATAGAACTAGAATTTTTCTTATGTCCTTGATTCGATGTTATTCTTTTTATTTATTATTTTTTAAAGTTTCTAATATAAATGGGAGAAGCTTCTATATTAATCTGATAAATACTATAGAAGTTTTAGAAGGATTGCTTGTACAACCAACAGTCTAGAGAGCAATTTATTATCTTCTTATTGTGCAGATGTCGCATCTAATTAGAAGTCATAAGACGGTGTCGAATGCACCCCGTTCGATTCCCTCACCTCTTATTTCACCCGCCATTGCTCCAGCAGAAATGGACCACATGCCGGTTAATCTGGTCGATCCAATTGGTCCTGGGGTCTCCCAGGTGCCGGGGTAATCAGCGTCTTCAGTGCACAACCTATTATCACCAGGCGTGGTCACCATCACCCCCGCACGCCCGACACATCGGCATCCACTACTGATGCCTCGGGGTCCCAACAAAGTAAACATGTGATAAACATTGACAACTGAACAGGAAGAACAATTAAGTTTTGCAACCTGAAATTTTGTCATTTTATTTCCAATAACTACGCAAATAAAGCTCTTATGCTAAATTTTGTCAATATTTATCTTGTTAATAAAATTTGCTGTATTCTGTTATCAGTGTTTGATATAAATGATTCTATTTGTTGGAGACTGAATGTCAATGGTCAATTTACTGTCAAACCTACGACTTGAATTCAAAATATGTAACAACAAATAACTTAAAAACTAAGTTGATAAATAGAATGTGGAAGTTAAATGTTCCTCATGTGATTAAAAAATTTAGGTGGCTTTTGATTATGGATAGGTTACAAACTAGATTTACACTATGTAATATGTCACTTGGCATCCACTACTGGAGCATTCAACTGTTGTGATTGTTGTTGGATATCATATATTATTCATTACATTGTCCAGGGTTTAATTTGTTGTGATTGTTTAGGGAAGGTTCTGCCGAAATTTCGGTTTAATTTGTTGGGTTTATTTGACTTTTTTTTAGCAAAGAAAAATACCTGGAGACCTTGTTGCCAGTTGAAGACGACGAAGGTCACCTGGGTGACCAACAAACGTATCACGATCGGATACGACGACCGGCATCGGGCTGCACCAACAATGGAGCAGCATAGCTCATTGGCCCATGACATTGGTCATGTCATTCGGACCTATTGCCCTATGCAATGGAAGTCTTGGAAGGCGATGCCAGACGAGGTGAGGACGAAGGTGCTCGCACAATTGTCGGTAAGCATCCTACCTTTTAATTGTTTTTCCTTTATATTTTATATATTTCTATTACTTAATGTATGTAATTAATTTGTTACATTGCAGACAAACTATAATTTCGATGACATCAACGACGATATGTTGGCGTACATCAACAGACTCTTCACTGAACAGTACAAGCAATGGAAGAGCGATCTGCACCAATATTTTGAGACATTTGATGATTTGTAGGTCACTCTTCAGGAGTCCGGCTATGTGGTACGTTTTTTTTATATTAAGTTTAAAAGTATTATACGTTTCTTACTAATGTTTATTTTATTTTTTTATATTTCATTTAAATTAGAACTAATATGCTTATTTTTTGTATAACAGAAGAAGGCAAAAGCCAACAAGAGCAATCGGGAGAAGAAGACTATTCTCCACCATTCCGGTTCGAGGCCCTTCTCATATAGGATAGAGGAGTGGCAGAAGGTAATAATAAAGCTTTTCATATTCAATTTTTAATATGTCAATAATCTTTTTTTTTCCGTACTAATATTTTTCTTCTCTTGTTCAATTCAAGGGGGGTTCAAAGTTCCTGGAGATCGATGTCTTTCGTGACATATATGTTCGACTCGGGGATGAGTTGGTCGAGTCCCTTCATGTAAGTATTCTTCAATTGTAATTACTATCTTACGCATTCAAGTATCATGGTTATTATTTGAATTTTATTATTAATATTTCATGTTATATTACATAGGCGACGATGATAGAGAAGAGGCAATTGGTTTTTCAGGAATCCACCTCCCAGCTTCCTTCTGAGACTCCGCTCGAGTCTGTGGATCCCCCAGAGGATGCGGGGTTTCAAATCATTACAGAGACCTTGGATCAAACTCTTGGGTGGAGGCCGGGGACGTATTGTAGGGTGATGGAGAATGCCCAGCGGTAGGAACCTAAAGCCTCTTCATCGTCGCGGTCAAAGAGTGAGGTGATAGCTTTGATAGCAGAGGTGGCCGACCTTAGGACTAAGCTCGCCTCGTATAAGAGCCAGATCTCACTGATTGTACAAGTCCTCAGTCAGTCCGACATTCATCTTCCGGATCTTCGTCCCTCATCGACATCCGAGCCCCTACAACCGGAGCATGCCCCTTTGACCTCTGAGCCCGTCCCCAACCCCGAGACCTTCGTGCCCTAAGATTTCCAATTGCCTCCGAATGACGACCCCGTAGATTACGCCACATTATTTTCTTAGTTTTTAACTCCCTTACTTTTTAAACATTTTCCTTGTACATATATTTTATATTTATTTAAATAAATTATTTTTCCCTTCTTTACACTTTTTAATTGCAATTTTATTACAAATTTTTTTTTTAAAAAAAATTCTTTTTGACCGACGAATACCTTTGTCTCACAAAATTCTTGGTCTCACAAAATTCTTGCGACTAACAAGGTTGCGTCACGCAAGAATAAATTATCATCATGTAAAGTTTCGGGAGATGAATATTAGTCGTCCCATGTTTGTATCCTGGTATTTTGTGCGACGAACACATTCATTCCTAAAAAATTTATACAACAAAGGCTAAACCGTCACACCATGTTTTTGCGACCAATGCTATTCTTTGTCGTGCAAAGTCTTTCTTCACGATCTTTGCGCGAGGAAGTTTTCGTCGCATAGACGTTTGTGTGACGAAAATACACTTTGCGCGACTAACTTTGGTTCGTCGCACAAATAGTTAAACGTAGTAGTGGACCTCTTTTGTATTTTACACTTAATGTTTTAATCTCTACATTTTTCCTTCACACTGCCAAAAAAAAAAACAAACAAACAAACAAAAAACATGATATTTTTCCTTCAATTGATATTGCATGACTACTCAACTAATTTTGTACTTCATGCCAACTATGTTGCCAACCAAAGCTCTATCAAATTGCTCGATAAGTGTCCCGACAAATGATTGCATCATATAGATGTCAATCATTTGCCCAGGCTCTTGATTTGCTTGTAAAGTTGCGGTTGCAACTAGGTTGATCGTTTCTTGAAGATGAGCAATAGAGTTGGGTTGTACAACTCCATTGACTAGTCCCTTGGCTTGTACATTGGGTGGTAAACCATTTTTTTAGCCATATTTTCACCTGTTCCGTCACAAACCAGAATGAATCACAAGAACTGTGTATTATGCTGTTGCAGTTTCTGAATTTCTATCTCGTTTTGACCTACTTAATCCTCTAAGACATTCCAGGAAGCTGTAATTGTACTTTGGAAAACGTGGTGTTCTCCTACTAGCTACTGCAACCAATACGTTAAAGAACTCTCCGATAAGAATCAGGTTCCAGTGTCTTACACCAATTATTGACTTGGATGATGCTAAGCCAGGACCAACACGATTTTGTCTATTGAGTTGAAGATTACACCAGATGGAAGACTAAAATGACAATGTGAAGGTGCTTTCCCCTTATACAAGTTTAAGGAAGTAAATGTGTCATGAAATAAATTTTCCGAAGTTAGGAAAAATGAGAAATGCATAACGTGGTTTGCAAATACTGTAAAGTCAACACAGATGGCAAACAATGCAGTAATTTGTAAACCAGATATTAGATTCACTAGCCAAATCAAAATTTGTTGAAACAAATCATAACATCAACCAAATCATCAAAACAAACACAACTCAACAATACACATAAATAACCACATCTCTACATGTTTGAAGGAATAAAACACTGATAATTCTAGTGAAAACTATTCCAACCTGTTCCAGTGTGAAATAGCATTGGGATGGTCAAGTAAGAGGAGATTCTCTACAAAATAATCCATGCTGCGGTAGAGGTAGTGCCAGCACCCATCATTTTGAAATTCATTGAACTCTTGGGTATTCTTATTAGGATTCACCGTGTGATGTCTACTATTTCCTACAGCACAAGAGTACACAACTTCACCACTCATTTTAAAAGGAAGCGGCCTCTAAACTAGGATGCTTTTTTTTTTTTGCTCTAATTTTGGACGAAAGAAACAAAGAGTAATTAGGGATTTCACTCGGGTATTGGGGTTGGGAAAGTCCTATCTCAAGCGTTTCTAAGGTGTGGACCTTGCATGTGGACCAAAATCCAATGGTTGTGATCTGACGAGCTCACACGTGGAACCAAGTTGTTTGTGACCCAGTGTAATTCAAAACTTTTTTAATTCCCTAGGTATGTTTTTGTCCGAGATAAAGGGAGAGTTGAGGGTTTATTCACGTGTTCAAAAGGGAAAGAGAGGCAAAGAGAGGGAGCTGGTGTGAAGAGTTCGATTTCAGGTGGATTGAAGCTTCGTTTCAATTGTGGACTGGTAATCTTATACCTTTTGTTTGTACAATACTTGACCAATCCCGAAACTACTAAGCACCGGTCAACGTTATACCATCAAGGACCCAGAAGAGTTTCCCTCCAACCAGGAGACCAATCACAGCGCGACACGTGTCGACATCAGAAGCCAATCATAGCACAACACGTGTTAATATCAGAAGCCAATCACAACACGACACGTGTCAATGTCAGAATGAAACTAGAAACTCTCTTCTATAAATAGAGATCATTCTCTCACAATATTTCCGAATGTCATTTGTATTAAATCATTCACTTGTACTCACTAAAGGAGAGCTTGAACCTATGTACTTGTGTAAACCCTTCACAATTAATGAGAACTCCTCTACTCCGTGGACGTAGCCAATCTGGGTGAACCACGTACATCTTGTGTTTGCTTCCCTATCTCTATCCATTTACATACTTATCCATACTAGTGACCGGAGCAATCTAGCGAAGGTCACAAACTTAACACTTTCTGTTGTACCAAAGTCCTCACTGATTTTGTGCATCAACACCTTTAATATTATTTTTTCTTTCAGTGGTGTGTTTTTGTTGGAGAGAGAATGAGAGCTTAGGGTTTTCGCTGGGAAAGAGAGGCAGAGAGAGGGAGTTGGTAAAGGGTGGGAGTGCTTGATTTCAAGTGAATTGAAGCTTCGATTGTGACCTAGTAAATCCTATACCTTTTATTTTTTTTGGTTCATTGGGTGTGTTTTTTTCGAAGAGAGATGGATATCAGAGTGTTGTATTTGTAGGGAAAGAGAGGCATATATGGATTCAGTGAAGGGTGCGAGTGCTTGATTTCATATGGACTCTGCTTGGATTTGAGTTAACTAGGGTGGTTTGTTTACAACTTTTGAAGAAACCCTTGTGTAGGTCAAGTTTGTGCCGTTAGTTAATCAATTTCGATTCCATTTTGGTTGTGCAAACCAACTTCAGGTACGTGTGTAAGATATTTAAAATTCTGAGATTTAAATCCATAATAATGGGTGGTTACCACTAGACTTGGTTAAAATCCTGCAATTGGATTTTAGATATATGGGTGTAAACCTTGTGTTGTGTTGTTGTCTTCTAGTTGTGTATATTTGTAGAAGGTAATTATTGAACTGTAATTGGATACGGGATGAGTCAGAAATAGAAGAAAATATGGAGGAAAGAGAGGATGTAGATGCATGAGAACAATTTGGTGCAAGGATGGTTGAATTTGTGGTACTAATGGTAGACGATTGAAACCCAAATTGAAAACGTAGTTTGATTCGTTGGATGAAGGGTATACTTTTTACAACAATTATCCACTTACAGCTAGTTTGGGATTCAAGAGCATAGTAGTAAAAAGTTCAGTGATGGTGATTGTTTGGAAAGGGAAGAATTTGTTTGTTGCAAAGAAGAAAACAAAATGGTGGATGCTAATCCCAAACCCAATCAGAAAGGTGAGATCGGAGAAACTAGAACTGATTGCTAGGCGATACTTGTGTTGTATAAGGGAATTAGTTGTGAAACGTTTGCTATAACAGTTTTCAATGAAGGACACAACCACCATATGTCAAGTGCCTCTCTCTTTCTAAATCTCACCGTCGAGTTTTGGAGGCAAATAAGGCAATAATTGAACAACGTGCAAATGTAAGTATTTCCATAAGTAAACAAGTGGGTTTATTAGAGGTGCAAGGTGGAGGAATTGGAAATATTGATTGCACCCTAAAGATATTATAATGTTGAACAGCATTGAGCTCATCTAATCGGGCATGATGCAGAAATGCTGAAAGAGCATTTTGAAGATGAGAAACAAAATAAAAAATGATTCATTCTATTTCAAGTTGGAGATTGACGAAGGTAGAATACTTGACAATTTCTCTTGGGTGAATACTAAGTCACAACGTGGTTATGGCCATTTTGGTGATGTGAGTGTTTGACACCATGTTCAACAAAAATGTGTATGGGATGATGTTTGCTTTTTTTGTTAGGAGTTAATAACCATGGTCAAATGACAATATTATGTTGTGCATTCCTAAAAAATGAAAGACAGAGCTTTGAGTGGTTGTTTGAAAAATTCCTTAAAGCTATGCCCGGTGAGCCACCCAAACTCATAATTACGAATTAAGATGGAGCCATGGCAAAGACAATTTGCAGCAAATTACCCACAACCTTTCATCGGTATTGCATATGGCATATTCTTAACAAATTCAATGATAAGAGTTTCGTTGAAGGTATTTTCAAGGATTTGCATGAGTGCATATGGAATATCAAAAGTAAAGAAGAATTTGAGGCAAGGTGGAAGGCCTTGGTAGAAGAACATGGGTTGGTTGGTAAATCATGGCTTGAGTTCATTTATGAATTGTGTGTAGATTGGGTTCTAACATTTTGTAAGCGCGATTTTTCTTTTGGAGTATCTAGCAGTCAACGTGTGGAAAGTTCATTCCTTTTTTAAGCAATATGTGCATAAGAAGCATTCTTTGATTGTGTCCATCATTCGATTTAATCGAGCCATTGGACGGCAACCTGAGAAATAGGTGGTTAGTGACTATAAGGATGAAAACTGTGCCCTTCCTATGCAACTTCGCACCCCATTGGAAGCTCAAATGACCAAACTGTACACCCAGTTTATGTTTGAAAAGTTTCAAGTGGATTAATTGAAGAGTGTGACTTGTTTCTTGAGGGATAAGTCAGGGGATGGAATGAGGAGTGTGGGAAGTACTTGAGAAGGCTGCATAGGTGACAAAGATGAAGAGGTTGGTGGTTGATGCGATCTCGGATTACGTTAAATGCAGCTGCGAAGAGAGAGTTTGGGAAGTTCCTTGTTAACACATATTAGCCTATTTGAGAATGAAACAAATAGAGTTGCTGCCTTAACATTACATAATGAAAAAGTGGCTTCAAACTGCCAAATCCGGTATTATTTGGGACACTGAAGGAAAAGAAGTCGGCAAAGATACCAACACTTCTACCGTGTCAAAAATAGCTCAGTTTTCAAGAAAAGCTAGTGATCTAATTGACAAAGTGGTGATGTCGAAGGAAGGTAGCGAACTTCTGTCCTGCACTTTGAAATCTTTGAATACAAAGTTGAACTCTTTGCTTCTTGTTAACTGTGGACGAAAAACAAAAGAGAGTGAAGAGGGAAGTAGGAGCTCTCAAACCAAGGTGGTTAAAGATCCAATTCAAATTAAAAGAAAAGGGGCATAAAAAACACGCACACAAGAGAAGCAAAGTCAATATCACGCATCGGTGCCAAGAAGAATTGTCCATTACTAAATACAAGGTACGCAACGAAATTAATTATCGCTTATGTTTTGCCTCACAATATATTAGCAGTAGTTATATTTAAAACAACTTTGAATTGTTTTGTAATTGTCCAGGTTTTGCCCGACCAATGCTGAAGAATGCACATATGCCACACCGAGCCCCGCTACCTGTGATGTTACCAAGGTAAATGAAAATGTTGACCCTGTGCCTGATTCGCAGCCAACCAAATACCACTGTCATCTTTTAGCCTATTTATTTCATTTCTCATCCTCTTTATATTAGCTACTGTTTGAAATTTTTTTGTTTTCTTACCACCTACTGCAACCAATTTGGGCCCAGAGGATCTCTTCATTCTAGTTCATTCATACTTTTCTTTTGACTATCATCAAGATCGTTCAATAAGTTTTTTAACTTTTGAATGCACATTAACGAAGATTTCTTTATTCCACCTCTTAACAAGGAACCTGAATGTTCCAATACAAGATCTTAATTGATCATTTAGTTTTCCAGCAGGATTTTCAATCTAGACTTTTTTTTAACTACCGCCTTTAAATCAGGGTGATTAGGCCACATTGCTTCAAATTTAAACACATGAGTTCCCAAATTTTGGTAGCTTGTGATAGTACCCAGAAGCATTGAGCAATGACCTGAACCAATTATGAGATTGTTATGAAGTAAACTATTTGGGAAATAGTTTATCTAGGAAGGGTTAGTTAATGCCCTATCCAGTTTTTCATAAATAATTGAGTTATCTTTGTGTCCATTACACCAAGTAAAAGGCACTCCTGAGGCATTTAGAGACACCAATTTTCCATCCCTTGGAAAATTTGTAAAGTTAGCATATGAATATTAGGGTTCCTTTCCTCTGAGCACTTTGAAAAAGTGGTCTGTGGTATCTGGAAAGCTGATGTTGCGTGTGAAGATTACAGACAAGCTTTATCCAAGGAGATCTAGCTCTCGAAGTTGAGAAAGCGGTCCCTCTTCGGTTTTCGAACAAGCAATCCTGTCGGGAGATCTGGCTCTTGAGATTCGGAAAACGGTGCCTCTTCGATTTTTGAGAGAGCAATCCTGCTGGGAGTCTGGCTCTCGAGATTCGGAAAGCGGTGTCTCTTCGATTTTTGAGAAAGTAATCATGTTGGGAGTCTGGCTCTCGAGATTCGGAGGACGGTGCCTCTTTGATTTTGGAGCAAGCAATCTTGTTAGGAGTGTTTTCTCGAATGTGAGTAAAGGTTGGGCATGTTTGCTAGTCTACCTTGCCACGGAGCACAAAGGTTGACACATAGGACTTTCCAATTATCCAGCAGTGGTGCTTTTCCTTTACCCTTGTGGGTAATAATATGGTAGCTAGACCTTCAAAATTTATGTGTCTAAACTTTGTTAGTGCTGTTTCTTTGCTATTCTTTTACCCTTCTTGGTCATAGCGATGTAGTGGGAGCTGCAAGCTTCACGTGTCTAAACTTTGTCAGAGATCTTTGGCAAAGTTATCTGTGGTACCCATGAGCTGATGGTGCGTGTGGAAAGTGAGGGAAGTACAACATCACTCCCTCATGTAACTCTCTTCTGGTTTCTTCAGTTATCACCATATCAGCTGGACAAACCAAAGGTTATCCTCAAATAACCTATCCACTAAGGTCATCTTCAATCGAATGAGGACCAAAAGGCTCGTTTTAACCTATAACCTTCCAATAAATTAATAATTTAATGAACAGTTGTTGTGCCTTGGCCCGTTCGTCAGTGCGGAAACAAGATTCAGATTACAACCTCACCAAATCACACTCAGTTGAACAGAATAAAATACAAGAAATAAAGACACTGAGAAATTTACGAGGTTCGGCAAAAATATGCCTACGTCCCTGGAGAGATATTGCTCTTCACTATGAATAACAGTACAAGTACACATGAGTTAAATCAACATAACTCAATCCCGAATCCCTTGCACACCTACTCATAGAATTTTCCCAAGAGCCTCACTCTACCCCAAGAGTTCTTTCACTAGAATAGTTTTCACTCTAACTCTCTTGATTTTCTCTCAACCCATGTTCAACCTTTCCTATGGGAAAGCCGAATGCTCTCTCCACCTTGGATGCTTTTCTGATGCAAACCTTCTCCCTCGGCAAGCACACATAATGCAAGCATTTCCTTGCATTAAATAAAGGCCAAGCCATCATCACATTTCTTGCATAATGTTCCCAAAGTCAAAAGGCAAACCCATTTTTGCTTTTACTTTGCAGCACTTGTCTGCAACTTTCATGCAACCTACACCATGTGATATTTCCACCGAAAGCAAACACAGGTCACTTCATTGTTGCCAGCTCAAAATATGAGCCAATCACAACAATCTCCACCTTGGCGAATATACAGTGCAAAAATCCTTGCACCCATCACCAAAGCCCATTGGCCTTACGTACCAGCATACACACCCTGAATCAACCTCATTGGTCCTATTCCGATTCAGTCACTGCCAATGCATGTGCAGCGGCTGCAAGTTAAAATTCACCATTTAGCTTCAGACAGGATCTCGACACATCCTCGTCTCATTCAGCAGGTTTTTACCCTCTTTATTGTCTGCAACCTGGAAACTTGTCAATGCATGATGCGAAATATATAAGCACACAAATTAAACCCTCTTTTTATCAATTGTAGTAAAGTATGTAAGTAGGGATCGTTCTAGGCCGGGGATTAGGAGGGATTGCTAAATCACTTGGAAACTGACTTGAAAACGTGAAAACAAAGTTTAAAACACTAACTAGACTCAAAGAATGCAAAACTATACTTTAAAACACTAAAACAAACCAAAAGACTCAAAACAGCCCCTAAACACTCAAAACTACCTTAAAAACACAATCTAGGCAATTTTGGGACTCTCACACAAACTTGGACAAATTTTGGTTTTCTAATGGACTAAAACACTTAAAAACATAATCTAAGACAAGTTCTAATTAATATGACTCAAAGAAATAAGATGGGGTTGATTTTTGACGAAAATAATTAAATTAAGACAAGAACAAAGTAAACAAATTCTTAGACAAATTTGGGTGAATCAAAACACTCTAACACACAACCAAAACAGAAATTAAACACTTTGAAACAATAAAGTAAAAGGGGGATTTTGGTTTTAATGAATTTGAATGAAACTTATGGATGGAAGATTAGCTAGGAGGTTCTTCTCCACATATGTCACACTTGCATACAAAACGATTTCCAGTTGCTTTTCGATAAGCTATGAATACTCAACGCCCCAAATTAACCGTGAATTGCACTAATTAACCCTCAGTTTTTTCCACAAGTTATTAGGTTGGATGATTGCATACGACAACCCAAAACATTCCCTACAAGTTCCCTACATGAATTGCATAATAGAGATACAAGCAAGAATCATTAAGTTCTATGAAAAACATAAGCATTGACGAGGCACTCGTTACTATGATTTGCATGAAACTTATGCCAAGAGTTTACTTAACGTGATTGTGACTAGCAACCTTCACTACTTGTGAATATAAGTTTATAACGATTAGGTGAAACTCCCTTATATTCTAGCGTCAAATTCATGCATGAAAATTAAGCGTGCACTCTTAACCAACATACACAAATTAGTTTTTATATGAACGGATAAGTAAATTGAATTCACAACTTATGAATCACAACTGGATGTAATAAAATCATATTGCAAGTATGAACATAGTTTCAAATCACCCCCTAACTAAGAGGGGTTTAGTTCCTCATACTCACAAAGCAAAGATACATAAAATTAGACATTAAAATCAAAGGAAAGAAAACACCTAAAATGCTCCAACTTGGTAGCAAGTGCATCCAAGATTCCTCATTTCCCTTGCTTGCGGCATATTGGGTTATGGACAGATTTTGGGTAGTTTTATGATGTAGAATGGATGGGGAATGGTATGGAAGGGTTTAGGGTGAGTGTGGAGGAGTGTTTGATGGTTGGAGGGTGGTGGAGAACTAGGCAAAGAGGGTGGAAGAAGGTGGAGTGGCTGTTATGTTTTCTAGGCACTAGAATGGTGTTTTTGGGGTGTTTTGCTTCCTAGGGTGTGTATGGACGAATTTTTGTGATAAAATGATGAATATGGGGGATTGTCCTTTGGCCAAGGGGTGTAAACATGTATTTATAGGCCCCAAAAACCTTAGAAAATCAGGTTAGGTTAAGGATGAAATGCATGGCAATTTGTGTGTGTGGTGTGCAATGGTCCAAGGGTGAAAATGAAGTAATGATGCAAAGTGTGAAGGGTAAAATGGAGTGGTGTTGTAGCTAGGGAGCATGAATGATTGTGTACATTGCATAGAGATGGAAAGGGAGGTGAAATGTGTCAACAAATGGGTCAAAGGTGCAACAACATGTGTTGCACATGGCATTGGATTCCAAATGTGAATGATGGAGCATCAATTGGTGCATGTAATGGATGTAAATGTTGTCTAAAATCTAATGAGTGAAGGGAACAAGAGGTATCAAGCAATTGAGTGTAATAATTAAATGAATTGAAGCATGAAATTAGAAATTATGTAGGGGACAAGAGTGATCAAGCATGGCATGGAATCCAAAGGGAATTCTATGTGGTTTGCATGGCAAGGAATGCAAGTTGGGGTGACAGATTTTTGGGCTGTTTTCTTCATCTTTTGGACCATAATTCTTCATATTCTTGGCCTCTTTAGTTCTCAAATTCGTCCATCCACTTGGCCCATGCATTTGCTATCCATTCCAAGCCCGAAACATGCTCCAAAGGCCTCCAAAATGCATCTTCTTGCATACTTTGTACTTAGAGTCTGAAAACACACAAAAATAACTTTGAACACTAAAATAACTAAGGAAATACAACGTAAATGCACAAGAACAAGCTAACTAAGTCGCATAAATATGCTCCTATCAAATTCCCCCACACTTAGCTTTTGCTAGTCCTCGAGCAAACAAAGAAATAAAACGAAACAAAACAAATAAAATACAACCTAAACCTTCCAACATTTGCCTCAGGGATTCCAATGCATATGACATGTTAAAAATCATTATCCCCACAGATTTGAATCATCTTCACACTTAAACATGTACTTAATCATAGTCACCACTTACTTGTTTACAATTAATCGATTAAAATAATGTTTTTGATGTAGTAACATGCCTTAGAGAAATCACTCAATTCCTTACAAGATATGCACTCAATTTTCACTCAGATTTTCTAACTACACACCCCATACTAGTTATATGTGAGAAGATTGATGTAGATATGAAAACGAACGCTCACATATATGTATCACAAAGAAAGCAATTTCTGGAGTTAATAAGCAAGTTTAGATATGATCTCATGAATGGAATGCTACTACTTAGATGCGAGAACCAGTGACACCATATGCTCATATCAATTTCAAACTCCACATATTGAAACGCATGACACTCAAGATGAAGTTAAGGGTTGTAACGGGGCTTGGGGTGATGGCTAACAAATGAAGGATAAGGATAACAATCGTTCTTAAGGCAATAGCAAGTAAAGTAATGAAATTGAAACTTAGAATTCACTTAGATTGCAGAAATCAGCTTTTACACACGAAGGGAAAATTCAAGCAATAATTAGGGCCGAATTCTATGTTTTGGACCCTTTCTTCAACAAGCAGCACTTTAAAACTCTTTTTCGCATATTTTTCAACTCTTTTTTTTTTTTTTTTTTCAACTCTTCTTTTCTTTTCAACAAGCATAATAACTCACACTTCCCCCACACTTGTTTTCTGCCATACATTAATCAAAAGAAATTCAATTTGAATCATGTTTTACTATGCTTCAAGAACAAGGGTATGGATGGTCCTAAACTAGGCTAGGTAAGGATAATGTGGTTTAACAAAGAATGTAGGCTATCAAGGCTCAATGGGGTTAACTTAAACATATAACGATATGGGATACATGGCAGTTTGGCTTTGGTGGTGGTAACTACACAACTTCATCTTGAATATGTTTTATGCAAATCAATAGCATGCTTTGAATGAAATAGGCATGAGTTCTAGCATTTGGAACTAAATGATGACACGCCTTCTAAGTAATAACCAAGCAAAGAATAATGAGATCATGCAACGACTTTAGAAAACAAGAATGCACAGATTTTAACTCTCCAAATAAACGTTTAAGCTCAAGTCTCACAAGGTTGTAGCGTTAGTTTGAGTTCTTTCCTTCAAGCATGTTACAAAAACTTTTTTTTTTTCTTTTATGATTACATGTGATTTCATAAGTTATAACCACAACCACGCATAAATAAAGAGTAAATCAAACTTTCATCCATGTTTATAACTCTCTTTAACAGTCATGCAATTACAAACCGAATCCTCATCATTGTGTTGGAAGGTACCCTAAGACACAAATAAGCGCACAAAAACAACTATTTTTTGGATTTTCAAAAACAATTTTTCAAATTTTTATGAATTTTCGGATTTTTATGTCAAAACACACTGAAACACTCCAAAACAGCTTAAAAAATACTTAAAACAACAAGGAACAACACTAGAAGTAATGGGTGATAAATTTCTACGAATTTCATGCAAAACAATGGTTACCCCCCCCACACTTAAATCAAACATTGTCCTCAATGTTTCAAGCATATACTCACACCAAAAACAAGCAAATAATAAACGACAAATAAACATGACAAATATGGCAAAGTAAAAACCAAACAGAGTAGAGTTTAAGAACGCAAATCTGGTTTTGGAGATAGTTGATCTTGTTGACTTTCCACAGCTTTGATCTTGAACTGGATTGGAATTGTACGGCGAAGCTTTGCTCTTTGGTGATGTTGCAGTTCCTTATTTGTTCTCCAAGCAGATGTGGCAGCTTCTCTAGTTCTTCATCTCAGACTCCTTCTGCTGGGTTGATTGTGCAAGCTGCATTCTTCTCTGCTTGTTTCTTCTGCACGACGGGCGGGCACGAGGTAAAGGTGTTGGTCTGTTTCTTTCTTCAATCTTTCTAAGTGCCCACCTCTTGCTTTCTTTCTCCTTGTCCCTAGTTGAGGATGAATCAGCACGTTGTCTCCACATGCTTCGAGGTATCATCTTCATTTCCCTTATAAGTGAGAAACAAAGCGAAAACATAAGATGATGAGTACTCGAGAGCAAGAGTTGGCTGGAGAAAGGACAGGGAGAAAGCATGATATGAGATACTCTTGCTCTCAACCCTTATGATATGAAATACTTGTGCTCTGGATGGGTTGTTTGCAGGGGTATCCCAGGGGATGAAAAATACAGAGTGACTCGAGAGGGTTTGTTGGAAAGCCATTTCAGATAGGATGAAGGGTTAAGTGAGGCTGAAAGTTGGGTGAGACTGCTTCACTTTGAAGTTCAACATTTATAGAATTCTCTTAATGGTTGGGAAGGCATTGTTCCATTACTCGTGTCGGCAAGCCTGGGATAATTTAACAGTAGTTTTCACGTGCATTCCGCTTCTCCAAAAAATTTCGACAGATTGCGCGTGATTTACGCAACGCAGATGTGCAAATTGACAGATGCTGACACGTCTCGATAAAGCAGAGGCCTCTTTAATATCCGGAATTTACGCTTCGAGTTCTGAGCTTTGTTGAGGGCAGAGATTGCATGTGACAAGTGCTGACGAGGCTGAGAGAGACAGATGGTTGGAATCGGTGCTTCGACAGACTGCCCGTGATTTTCGCAAAACTGAGTTGCGTGTGATGGGTGCTGACGAGGCTGAGACAGTTGATGCTCTTCGGTATCTGGAATTGGTGGTTTGTGAGCAAGCCCAACTTTTGAGAAAGCTGGCGCCTCTTCGATCTCCGAATGGCTTCTTCGATTTCTGAGCTCACCTCTTCGATCTCTGAAATCCCATCGCGTGCTGATTTTTATAGAGGTATGCAGGACGTTCAAAGCACTCTTGAATTTCTGCCTGTAAAAACTCCCGTTTTGCACTTCTACGATCTTGACTTGTCCGATCTCCTCTTTCTTTAACACCTCTGAAAAATGTCTGGCCCTTCCGACCGTCGTTTTAACTTGAACCTTAGTGAAGGAGCAGCCCCTCCTTCTCCAGACAACATATGGCGTCCGTCCCTCATATCCCCTACTGGTCATCTTACCGTTAGGGATTCGGTGATGAAAAATGACATGACCGCTGCGGTGGTGGCCCGAAACCTTGTCACCCCCAGAGATAACAGACTGCTCGCTAGACGGTCTGATGAATTGGCGGTTAAGGAGTCTCTGGCTCTTAGCGTGTAGTGTGCGGGTTCTGTGTCCAACATGGCCCAACGCCTATTTGCTCAAACCCGTCACGTTGAATCGTTGGTGGCTGAAATACAGAATCTCAAAGAGGAGATTAGAGGACTCAAGCATGAAAATAAACAATTGCATAAGCTTGCACACAGTTATGCCACAAACATGAAGAGGAAAATTGACCAGCTGCAGGAAACTGATGGTCAGATTGTACTTGATCACCGGAGGTTTGTGGGTTTGTTCCAACAGCATCTGCCTTCGTCTTCTGGGGCGGCACCGCGTAGTGAAGCTCCAACTGATCAACCTCTGATACCTCCTCCTTCCGTGGCCCCACCGACTGCTGAGACTCCGCCGACTACTGCAACTCCGCCGACTACTGCAACTCCGTCGACTACTGCGACCTCTCCCAAGCAGCCTTTGTGAAGGCTTTCTCTTGTATTATGCTATGTTTCTTTACTTCCCAGTTTGCTGTTCATTTCCACGAAGTTTAATGTTAAAATCCTTTGCATATTTGTTAATGTTTCAAAATAGAAAATCACAACAAAAAATAATTAAACAAGTAATAAAATTGACAATCAAGCAGAATAAATGGGTTGCCTCCCTTAAAGCGCTTGCTTTAACGTCTTCCAGCCGGACGATGAACACAATTACTCCCCACTGGAGCCCACGGCATGCAAGGGAATGTCCTCCACAACATGCTCAACAAAGTTCTCATAGATTACATCCTTGAACGGAAATGGATAGTGATGTTTGTTGATGGGTGCGTTGTGTTGCCTAAGGTTCATGTTCATACACCCACCATCGAGGATTTGCTTGGGTACCTGCACCAAAGAAGGGAACCACCTATCAACTTTAATGGAAATTGGATTTGGATTAGGTGGCTTACCTATGTGTTGTGATGAAGTGGCAACAATGTGAACATTCTTCCCCATGGTGCGTTCGGCCAATTTGAGCATTTTGAGAGCAGCGGCCGTATGGTCCTTGTGCGCCACTCCAATTCCCTCGTCTTGTATAGTTCTTGATGCATCCTTTGTGCCTAATGCTGAATGGTCTGGTCCTATATTTTCTATTTTATCAATGGCACAACAAGAATGAACAACATTAGGAGTCTCAATGGATTCAGAAATTTTAAAACTAATCATGTCACCACCAAATGCCATAGTTACTAATCCTTTGGCCACATCAATCTTCGTTTGAGCCGTTTTCATGAATGGCCTTCCAAGGAGGATGGGCAATGAAGGGGCATGGTCTGATTCATCCATTTCGAGAACATAGAAATCCGCTGGGAAGATTAAATGATCAACCTGCACTAAAACGTCTTCCAAAACTCCCTTTGGATAAGCGTTAGATCTATCGGCCAATTGTATGATTACACCATCATTTTTCAATGCTCCTAAGTTCATAGATGCATAAATGAAATATGACATAACATTTATAGAAGCACCTAAATCAAGCATGGCAGATTTGAAACGGTTATTACCAATGACACACGGAATTGTAAAACTTCCCGGATCTTTGCATTTGGGGGGTAGTTTATGTTACAAGATGGCGGAGACATTCTCACTTACATGTACCACCTCTTTCTCCCGGACACGTTTCTTTGTTGTACAAAGCTTCTTTAAACACTTGGCATACTTCGGGATTTGCTTTATGGCATCAAGGAGGGGAATGTTGACTTGCACCTTTCTAAACGTCTCTAGAACATCTTTTTCCTCCTCTTCGTTCTTTGATTGCAAAAATCTGCTAGGAAAGGGGACATTCAAAGGAAAAACATTAGTAGGAATTGAATTTAACACATTCTTACCCTTATTGGACAGATTTGAAGGTTTAGGGGCCATGGACACTTGCGGCATAGGCGTGTCCACCTTTGCCGTGGGTGGGCATGTTTCCTCCTCCTCAAATTGAAGTTTTTCATCCTCTTTGTGACCTGTTTTGATGAAGAACCTGCCCCAATCTCTTTTACACTTCTCAAGAGTATGGCCTTTGCACTTTCAAAGCCTCCCTTCGGGTTTGGAATGGTAGAACTAGGAAGCCTTCCTTGGTCTCTAATCTGCCCAACAACATCGGCAATCTGCCCCATTTGTTTCTCTAGTTGGTCCACTCTTTTGTTTTGATTTTCCTGCCCATTAGTCAAAGTGGTTAGTAACTTAACAATTGTATCATTATCCAAAGCATTACCTGAATTATTTGGGGCAGATTGTGGTTGGACTTGAGGGGGTGCGTATGGGTTGTTGTATAAGCCCGGGGGTTGTTGCCTAAAGCCTCCTTGTGGTTGGGCTTGTTGTGGCTCTCTCCATTTGAAGTTTGGATGGTCTCTCCACCCCGGATTATACGTGTTGGAGTATGGATCATGTCTTGGCTGATTTTGGCTTTGAAACCCAATGGCATTAGCACTCTCCCATCCACCATTCTCGATGAGTTGAGGACACTTTTCGGAAGCATGTCCTTGGATAGAACATACGCCACACACCATGGGTCCTTGAATCTTCATTCCCTCGGCCATCTGTGAAATAATAGAAGTAAGATTAGCTAACTGAGATTGAATATTGGATGCGGAACTTACCTCATGCACTTGTTGCCGTGGGGGTCCTCTTTGGCCTACACCTTCGTATTGTTGAGCGTTCAATGCTCTATTAGCAATCAAGATTTTTGCAGCCATGGGCGTTTTGTCCACCAATGCTCCACCCGCCGAAGCATCAAGCATTTGACGTTCAAGTGGTAGGAGCCCTTCGTAGAAGTATTGCAAAAGCAACTCCTCCTTCATCTGATGTTGTGGACAAGAAGCAACAAGTGATTTAAATCGCTCATAATATGTAGGAAAAGACTCACCTTCATCTTGTTGAATTCCACTTATTTTTTTACGAAGAAGAATGATGCGAGAAGTTGGGAAAAACTTCTCCAGAAACGCCTTCTTCATACTCTCCCAAGATGTAACTATACCGGGAGCCAACTCGTATAACCAATCCTTGGCTTTGTCCATTAAAGAGAATGGAAAAGCCTTCATCTTTAAAATACTTCCGTCAACGGTAACCGGAGTCATACTTGAGCACACCACTTCAAATTCTTTCAAATGTTTGTTCGGATCCTCTATGGACAGCCCATGGAACTTTGGAATGTGGTGGAGCAATGTTGACTTTAACTCGAACTCTTCAGTTTTACCTTGAGCAGCTATGGGATATTGGATACACAATGGTGCGGCATTATTCAAACCCGAGGCGGCAAGCTCCTTGAGCGTACGGTTGTCCATGGCTATACCTTGCTCTTCTCCACCCACTTGTGCCGTGGGCTTCTCTTCAACCTCAAGTTCTTGCTCTTCTAATTCAGGCTCGGGACTATGAGGATTAGACTCTTGCAATTTCTTTTTCCTTCTCAAAGTCCTCTCAAAATCACCGTCAAAGTCGGAGATATGCTCACGAACAGGTTGTGAGCTATGGGTCATAAACTAGTACCTAAAAACAAAGAAAACAAAACAAATCAGCAACTTAAACAGAAACTTAAGCAAAATACAATAATTCGAAAGAAAACAATCCAAGAGATTAGCAAAGTTGCTAATCCCCGGCAACGGCGCCAAAATTTGATGCGAAATATATAAGCACACAAATTAAACCCTCTTTTTATCAATTGTAGTAAAGTATGTAAGTAGGGATCGTTCTAGGCCGGGGATTAGGAGGGATTGCTAAATCACTTGGAAACTGACTTGAAAACGTGAAAACAAAGTTTAAAACACTAACTAGACTCAAAGAATGCAAAACTATACTTTAAAACACTGAAACAAACCAAAAGACTCAAAACAGCCCCTAAACACTCAAAACTACCTTAAAAACACAATCTGGGCAATTTTGGGACTCTCACACAAACTTGGACAAATTTTGGTTTTCTAATGAACTAAAACACTTAAAAACATAATCTAAGACAAGTTCTAATTAATATGACTCAAAGAAATAAGATGGGGTTGATTTTTGACGAAAATAATTAAATTAAGACAAGAACAAAGTAAACAAATTCTTAGATAAATTTGGGTGAATCAAAACACTCTAACACACAACCAAAACAGAAATTAAACACTTTGAAACAATAAAGTAAAAGGGGGATTTTGGTTTTAATGAATTTGAAAACAAAACAAACTTTGTAAAACAAAACAGATTGTAAGTGAATTTGAATGAAACTTATGGATGGAAGATTAGCTAGGAGGTTCTTCTCCACATATGTCACACTTGCATACAAAACGATTTCCAGTTGCTTTTCGATAAGCTATGAATACTCAACGCCCCAAATTAACCGTGAATTGCACTAATTAACCCTCAGTTTTTTCCACAAGTTATTAGGTTGGATGATTGCATACGACAACCCAAAACATTCCCTACAAGTTCCCTACATGAATTGCATAATAGAGATACAAGCAAGAATCATTAAGTTCTATGAAAAACATAAGCATTGACGAGGCACTCGTTACTATGATTTGCATGAAACTTATGCCAAGAGTTTACTTAACGTGATTGTGACTAGCAACCTTCACTACTTGTGAATATAAGTTTATAACGATTAGGTGAAACTCCCTTATATTCTAGCGTCAAATTCATGCATGAAAATTAAGCGTGCACTCTTAACCAACATACACAAATTAGTTTTTATATGAACGGATAAGTAAATTGAATTCACAACTTATGAATCACAACTGGATGTAATCAAATCATATTGCAAGTATGAACATAGTTTCGAATCACCCCCTAACTAAGAGGGGTTTAGTTCCTCATACTCACAAAGCAAAGATACATAAAATTAGACATTAAAATCAAAGGAAAGAAAACACCTAAAATGCTCCAACTTGGTAGCAAGTGCATCCAAGATTCCTCATTTCCCTTGCTTGCGGCAGATTGGGTTATGGACAGATTTTGGGTAGTTTTATGATGTAGAATGGATGGGGAATGGTATGGAAGGGTTTAGGG
Source organism: Malus domestica (assembly GCF_042453785.1). Classification (NCBI taxonomy): domain Eukaryota; kingdom Viridiplantae; phylum Streptophyta; class Magnoliopsida; order Rosales; family Rosaceae; genus Malus; species Malus domestica. Next base: position 16,181,305 of record NC_091672.1, read on the forward strand.
TGAGTGTGGAGGAGTGTTTGATGGTTGGAGGGTGGTGGAGAACTAGGCAAAGAGGGTGGAAGAAGGTGGAGTGGCTGTTATGTTTTCTAGGCACTAGAATGGTGTTTTTGGGGTGTTTTGCTTCCTAGGGTGTGTATGGACGAATTTTTGTGATAAAATGATGAATATGGGGGATTGTCCTTTGGCCAAGGGGTGTAAACATGTATTTATAGGCCCCAAAAACCTTAGAAAATCAGGTTAGGTTAAGGATGAAATGCATGGCAATTTGTGTGTGTGGTGTGCAATGGTCCAAGGGTGAAAATGAAGTAATGATGCAAAGTGTGAAGGGTAAAATGGAGTGGTGTTGTAGCTAGGGAGCATGAATGATTGTGTACATTGCATAGAGATGGAAAGGGAGGTGAAATGTGTCAACAAATGGGTCAAAGGTGCAACAACATGTGTTGCACATGGCATTGGATTCCAAATGTGAATGATGGAGCATCAATTGGTGCATGTAATGGATGTAAATGTTGTCTAAAATCTAATGAGTGAAGGGAACAAGAGGTATCAAGCAATTGAGTGTAATAATTAAATGAATTGAAGCATGAAATTAGAAATTATGTAGGGGACAAGAGTGATCAAGCATGGCATGGAATCCAAAGGGAATTCTATATGGTTTGCATGGCAAGGAATGCAAGTTGGGGTGACAGATTTTTGGGCTGTTTTCTTCATCTTTTGGACCATAATTCTTCATATTCTTGGCCTCTTTAGTTCTCAAATTCGTCCATCCACTTGGCCCATGCATTTGCTATCCATTCCAAGCCCGAAACATGCTCCAAAGGCCTCCAAAATGCATCTTCTTGCATACTTTGTACTTAGAGTCTGAAAACACACAAAAATAACTTTGAACACTAAAATAACTAAGGAAATACAACGTAAATGCACAAGAACAAGCTAACTAAGTCGCATAAATATGCTCCTATCAATGCACCCATTTCCAACAACACCTGTAGAGCCAGACAAACATTCCTCACACTTTTCCTCCTTCAGGACCATCTCATCACCCGTGAATCCTATAGTTCCACCTGCTGCAAAACCCCTGCAACACTTGAGACTAAACATCACCAGGAGAAGTGTTGCTTCAAGTACCTAGAGGGCATACTCGAAGCCTTCTGCCACAAACTTACTACAACCCGACCTTGCACCCGTAGCACTGTGGACCCTTGCCTCCGAAACCAAATCTGAACCTGTTGTCTCTCTCAGATCCTCTTTCCAATTTTCTTCCACGATTCCAACCTTGAATAACTTAAGCAGTCTCGTGCCCACCATCATCCATGATCTCCTTTGTGTATCATTCCACACCAAAGAAGCTTGCACCTGCTCCAAACTTATTGTATCTTTCCATGCAGTAAAGTTTCACAAGGTTCTCGTACGAATCTGAAAGTGAGGTAAGAAGAAAGAGGCCTTTGTCTTCTTCCTCATCATCAACTTTTACAGTTGATCCAAGTATCCCTGAACACGACTTCCATTTCTTCAGGCTTCCATCACTGTCCTTTACCAAGAGCAAAATCGCCTCTCCCTTTAAACTGCTCAATTGAAAATTCCATGGTGAACAACAAATCTGGACCTCCAACAAACCAACGCCTCCAACGATGCTCTGATACCAATTGTTGTGCCTTGGCCCGTTCGTCAGTGCGGAAACGAGATTCAGATTACAACCTCACCAAATCATACTCAGTTAAACAGAATAAAATACAAGAAATAAAGACACTGAGAAATTTACGAGGTTCAACAAAAACATGTCTACGTCCCCGAAGAGATATTGCTCTTCACTATGAATAACAGTACAAGTACACATGAGTTAAATCAACATAACTCAATCCCGAATCCCTTGCACACCCACTCATAGAATTTTCTCAAAAGCCTCACTCTACCCCAAGAGTTCTTTCACTAGAATAGTTTTCACTCTAGCTCTCTTGATTTTCGCTCAACCCATGTTCAACCTTTCCCATGGGAAAGCTGAATGCTCTTTCCACCTTGGATGCTTTTCTGATGCAAACCTTCTCCCTCGGCAAGCACACATAATGCAAGCATTTCCTTGCATTAAATAAAGGCCAAGCCATCATCACATTTCTTGCATAATGTTCCCAAAGTCAAAAGGCAAACCCACTTTTGCTTTTACTTTGCCGCACTTGTCTGCAACTTTCGTGCAATCCACACAATGTGATATTTCCACCGAAAGCAAACACATGTCACTTCATTGTTGCCAGCTCAAAATATAAGCCAATCACAACAACAGTGTCAGACCATATTTCATACCATCTCCAACTGAGGGGCCAAAGGATCATAGGCCAAACATAATCCTGTGACAAAAAATCATCTCCAACCGAAGAGGCCAAAGGGCCATAGTATGGAATGTGAAGAATTGAAATAAAATGAGGTAAAATAGTATGGAATAGTGAAAAGTACGTGACAAATGGTGTAGGAAAAAAATTAAAAAGGCTGGGCAAAAAAAAAAAAAAAGTAGGCTGGCTAGCTGGCCAGAGATGGCCAGTGGCCTGATTGGCTGGTTTTGGCCCGGTGAGGCTCACAAGTCCTTTGGCCTAGCCCTTAGTTGGAGACCGTTTTCATGTCATTTCGGGCTATTTTTTGCCCTATGCCCCTCTGGCCAAATCAGTTGGAGATGGCCTAATAAGCAGCCATTCTTATCCTTATCTGCAAGGCCATCCTTATCCTCCCATAATAAAAACACACCTCAAACAGTTTTTCAGAACTCAACAACATTGGATTGTCATCATCCTTAATCACCAAAACTCTTTAATGGGAATCGCAGTTAACCTCCATTAAAATCCTGACAGAAAGTCCATTAAGGCTAAAGAGTGAATTCTCATCAACACTAATCACTGCCTGTGTTATATAGTCAAGGATTTCAGCAGCTTTATACTGTAAGAGTATGAGTATGAGACAAACATTTAGAGTCGGATTGTATAAATCTTTGTTTGGAAAAGTCATGTTGATAAGCTTTTGGTAAATCCTATTTGTTATAGAATTATGAGATAGTGCGGTGTACCAATTCTATATGGGATATGACTCAGTATCAAGAGTCTAGTTAGTTCATATTGTGATATGGTTTAGTTGTTTGAGTTCCATACGAATTCTAATAGGAGAATACTTGGAACACTGCTATATATATGTTTAGCCACTGCTCTTGCAAAGATCTGCTCATTTTATATTTGTTCCAAATACCTATTGTTCGGTGAGTACTTGTGCTTTGTTAAAGAGCAGAAGGTTAAACCTATTCGAAGAGCTGCAATGGCGTCGTCTTCGATCTCAGGTTCTGCAGGTCAGTTGTTATGTAAGTTTCAGTGTTTAATTCTCATGAGCATGTTTGGTCTAGATATATATATATATATATATATATATATATATATATATATATATATATATATATATATATCTTGTTCTTGGTTTCTGATAATTCAATTGGTTAACTTATGATTGGTGGTATTAGGACATACATATGTTTATATATGTCTTACATGTGGTACCATTGAATTAAGAAATCTTGGTTAAAGAACAAAAGCTTAATCTGCCATATTCTTAAAGTTTTTTTTTTTTTTTTTACGAACCTAGAATTTTTTTTAAGGGGATACTTAAACAACAACGTTTTTCTGTTATAAAAAAAAATATATATATATTATTGCCCTTTAACAAAGCGGTAATGTTTCATAGGTTTTCAGAATCTTCTTTTCTGGGTTATCCTTTCTGGTCTTCGGAATTTATTTCTTTCAAAGGATTGCAATGACAAAGGAGTATTGTTACCTTTCTTTTTCATCTTTGCCATCTTGATTTTGTTCATGCGTGCATTCATATATGAATCTTGGAAGGTATGAATGATTAATATCCTTCTCGTCTATGTTCTTACTGAAGAATTGAATTTGTTTGAATATAGATGATATAATTTCTCATCATGTTGTTGGTAATTCCATAAGTAGATATTGCAGTATGTTTAAATTGCTTTCGTTGCTATAGAAATTAATAACTGCAGTTGCTTTACCAACATTGAAATTGCTAAATCCATGTGAAGAGTGATATTTGAAATTCACTCTCTTGAACATGAATATGTATTGAAATTCCCTGTGAATTGTTTATTCTATATGTGTTCTCTTTTGGGAGATTAAGAATATATATATGATTAAATTGATTCATATTTGGATTAAGGTGAAGTGATTGATGGAAATCAAGAATCTTATTGGATTCAAAATGTTGATTTCATTGTTGTCATTCTGCAGCTTCACTCAAACTATAAATTTGGCTGTTGTGCCTATACTCACTGGTGGAAGCAATTATAGAAAGTGGAGAAGAGAAATTGAATTGCTCCTAACACTAAATGAGTATGACATAGCACTTGACATGCCACAACCTGCAGTTCTTAATGATAAGAGTACTAAATCTGAAAAGGTGGAATTTGAAAGATGGACAATAGCAAATAAGGTTGCACTGTCCATATTGGAAAGTGGTATGCCGGACACTGTGCAAGGAGGCATAAAGAAGTAAGATATGGCAAAAGACTATCTCACTGCTATTGAGAACAAATTTAAAGAGTCTCAGAAGGCTGAAATCGCTCAGTATATGACACTTCTCACAACCTACAAGTTTGAGGGATGAGGCTCAATTAGAGACCATATCATGAAGATGACTGATGCAGCTGAGAAGTTGAATTCATTAGACATGAATATATGTGAAAAGCAACTTGTTTTCATGATTCTGCAAGCCTTGCTTTTGAAGTTCAGTCAACTGAAGGTTTCTTATAACACTCAAGACAAAACCTGGACAGTGGATGAATTGATTGCACAGTGTGTGCAAGAAGAAAATAGACAGAAACATGACAAAGGAAAGGAAGTGGAGATTGTCAACTTTGTACAAACATCCAAAGGGAAGAAGGAGTTCAATGCCAATTCTGGGAGTTCGAATGCTGGTAAAACTTCTAAATCCAATTACTATGATAAATCTGCTTTATCTGCTAAAATATCTAATTCCTCTAAATCTAAAATTTTTAAAAAGAAAGCTAAGAATATTGAGAAAATCAGATGCCATCACTGTAAAACAAAAGGTCACTATAGAAAAGATTGTGAAATATTCAAGGAATGGCTTAGAGCAAAAGGTAGAATTGATATTTATTTATGTGAAGAGTCAAACCTCATTGAAATTCCTGCAAACTCTTGGTGGTTTGATACTAGTGCGTCTGTTCACATAACTAACTCATTACAAGGTTTTAAACAACAAAAACAATCAAATTCTTATAATGTCTTTGTTGGTGAAGGAACCAAAGTTTTAGTTGAAGTTGTTGGCATTGTTAAACTCAAGCTTGAGACTAGTTTTGTGTTACAATTAGAAAATGTCCTCTATGTTCCTTTAATGAGGAGAAGCTTACTTTCTACATCAAAATTAGTCCTGCAAGGCATCGTTTTCATTAAGGATGTTGAATGCACAAATTTTTTCAAAAGAGGGTCCTTGATTGGAAAAGATTTTTTGCATGACAATTTGTGGAAATTGCAGTGTTCAATAGTTAATAATAGTCTGCATGTTTTGAACCACGACCAAAAGAATGCATATTGACGACACTTACATGTTATGGCATAAAAGGTTAGGACATATTTCAAAAGAAAGAGTTTTGCAACTTTCAAAATTAAATTTTATACCAGTCATTGATTTCAAAAATACATCTGATTGTATTGATTGCATGAAGGGTAAAACAACCAATGTAAGAAAATTAGATGCTAAGAGGAGCCAAGCATTACTTGAACTCATACATACAGATGTTTGTGGACCTTTTTCAGTTAAAACTATTTGTGGGAATTCATATTTTGTGAGCTTTATTGATGACTTTTCTAGACACAGTTACATCTTCCTTATAAAAGAAAAGTCTGCAGTCCTTGAATGTTTCAAAATCTTTAAAAGTGAAGTGGAAAAACAGTTGAACTTAGAATTAAAATTGTTAGATCAGATAGAGGAGGGGAATATTTTGGCAGGTATACAGAAGCTGGGCAACAGAAGGGCCCTTTTGCTTACTATCTTGAGCAACAAGGGATTGTGGCTCAGTACACCACTCCAGGAACACCTCAACATAATGAGGTTGCAGAGAGAAGAAACAAGACATTGATGGGCATGGTCAGAAGTTTAATTTCAAGATCCAAGCTACCTGGTTTTCTCTGGGGAGAAGCTTTGAAGACTGCCAATTACATCTTAAATAGGGTACCTACAAAGTCAGTATCAAAGACACCATTTGAGTTGTGGACTAGTAGAACACCAACCTTTAATCACTTTCATGTGTGGGGGTGTAAAGCAGAAGCAAGGTTCTACAACCCTCATGAAAGAAAACTCGATCCAAGAACCAAATCATGTTATCTTATTGGATACCCTGAGAAATCAAAAGGGTTTAAATTTTATTGCCCTCAATCACATACTAGAATACAAGAGACTCACAATGCAATTTTTCTAGAAGATGATGTATCAGATTTGGTCCTAGACAATTTCGAGTTTGATGAAATGGAACAATAGTTTGATAGCTCATCTTCCATGGATTATAATTATGTCTCTGTGTTACCAAGACCTTCTGCATCAATCATTGATTTAGATAAAGAAATGCCTAGAACTAAAACTGTTGAAGCTGCTGCCGAAGATCAAAGCACAGATCCACTGGTTGATCAACAACCCTAAAGGAAATCTACCAGAATTAAAAAACCGGCCATTTCTGAAGATTTTGTCTATCTCCAAGAATTTGAGTTTGATATTAGGGATATTGATGATCCTGTGACTTATCAACAAGCCGTTCAAAGTTCTCAAGTCACCCTGTGGCAAAACGTTATGGAAGAGGAGTTGGAATCGATGACCAAGAATAATGTGTGGACACTGGTGAATCTCTCATCCAATATCAAGCCTATTGGGTGTAAATGGGTATACAAGACAAAAAGAGATGATGCTGGCAGAGTTGAAAGATATAAGGCACGTTTAGTAGCAAAGGGGTTGAATCAAAGGGAGGGTGTAGACTACAATGACACATTCTCACCAGTTTCTTCCAAAGACTCAATAAGGGTAATTATGGCTTTGACATCACATTTTGATCTGGAATTACACCAGATGGATGTAAAAACTACTTTCTTGAATGGAGACTTGCAAAGAAGATATTCACATGATTCAACCTCTTGGATTTGTTGAAAGGGGGAAAGAAAAGATGGCCTGCAAGCTTAATAAGTCAATCTATGGATTTAAGTAGGCTTCAAGACAATGATTTCTTAAGTTTGATCAAGTAATCACATCCCATGGCTTTACTAAAAATAAAATGGATGACTGCATCTATCTTAAGTTTAAAAGATCGAACTTTATCTTCCTCATTCTATATGTTGATGACATTTTTCTTGCAAGCTCAGATTTGCAGTTACTTGTGGATACCAAGAAAATTCTGAGCACAAATTTTGAGATGAAAGATTTGGGAGAAGCTCATTATGTGCTTGGAATCGAAATAGTGAGGGATACACAGAAGAAATTGCTTGGCTTGTCTCAGAAGGGTTACATTGAAAGGGTCCTTAGTAAGTTTAATATGGAAAGCTGTAATAAGGCTAATGTCCCAATAAACAAAGGTGATAAGTTCTCTTGAGATCAATGTCCTAAATCTGAGCATGAGATTGAATTGATGAAGATGAGGCCATATGCTTCATTAGTTGGAAGTCTTATGTATGCAAACATATGTACTAGGCCTGACTTGGCATTCATAGTTGGTTTGCTGGGAAGATTTCAATCAAATCCAGGTAAATCTCATTAGATAGCTGCAAAGAAAGTTCTGAGATATTTGCAGAGAACAAAAGAATTCATGCTGATGTATGGTAGAGAGGATTGTCTAAAGATCATTGGCTATACTGATTCAGATCTTGTTGGAGATTTGGATGAAAGGAAGTCAACCGGAGGTTATATTTTCATGATGAAAGGGGGTGTTGTTTCATGGAAAAGTGCCAAATAGACAATCGTATCAACATCTCCAATGGAAGCTGAGTTCGTAGCATGTTTTGAGGGAATGAAGCAAGCAGTTTGGCTTACAAATTTTGTTGTTGAAATGAAGATTGTTGATTCTGTGAAGAGGCCTTTAAGAATGTTCTGTGACAATTCTGCAGTAGTGTTTTTCTCAAAGAATAACAAAAGAACTTCAGCTTGAAGATTGATGGATGTGAAGTTTCTTAAAAGTTAGAGAAATGGTAAAGAAAGGGGAAATCGAAATTCAGTTTTTGTCAACCAACTTGATGATTGTGGATCCCCTGACTAAAGCACTCCCTAATAATGTTTTTAAGGGACATGTTGTTCGAATGGGGGTGTTAGAGTCTTTTGACAAGTGGGAGTGAATCATAAAGGTTGTTGTTTGATATTTCATTACTCTGCATTGATATTGAAGTTGCGGTTCTGCAAGCTGAGTTAGTTCTATTTTGGTTGAGTTTAATCTTCTCAGGTAGTTTATTGTTAGCTATTTTCAATAAAGGGTTTTTAGTTTTTCCATATGGGATTAATTTGTGCTAGAAAACAAATTTTATATATGAGATAGTTTGGTTTGCTAGAAAATGATTTTGTGATTTTGTTGAAGCATACTTTCGGGACTATTGATTATATTGTTGGTATTGATAAATTTTAGTTATCAACTGTGATCATGGCCTTGTTGTGTCAAGATTGGCTTATATGAGTGGGAGTAATGTGTTTTAACATTACTGCAAATTTTAGTTCACATTTTACAAATTGCAGATTGGGTATGTTGTGATTGCTGGGTTAATTCTGTAATGGACAGAAGAAACTCATCAGTTCCATGCTTTAAAATGCTTAGGTAAGGTTGTATGTGATAATAAGCTTTTGGTTAACTTGGACTTGGTGATCACTTCCATGATTTATAAGGCTTTTAGTCATATTTCATACTCAAGTGGGAGAATGTAAGAGTATGAGTAGGAGACAAACATTTAGAGCCGGATTGTATAAATCTTTGTTTGGAAAAGTCATGTTGATAAGCTTTTGGTAAATCCTATTTGTTATAGAATTATGAGAGAGTGTGGTATACCAATTCTATATGGGATATGACTCAGTATCAAGAGTCTAGTTAGTTCATATTGTGATATGGTTTAGCTGTTTGAGTTCCATAAGAATTCTAATAGGAGAATACTTGGAACACTGCTATATATATGTTTAGCCACTGCTCTTGCAAAGATCTGCTCATTTTATATTTGTTCCGAATACCTATTGTTCGGTGAGTACTTGTGCTTTGTTAAAGAGGAGAAGGTTAAACCTATTCGAAGAGCTGCAATGGCGTCGTCTTCGATCTCGGGTTCTGCAGGTCAGTTGTTATGTAAGTTTCAATGTTTAATTCTCATGAGCATGTTTGGTCTACATATATATCTTGTTCTTGGTTTCTGATAATTCAATTGGTTAACTTATGATTGGTGATATTAGGACATACATATGTTTGTATATGTCTTACATATACTACACAAGAAGTTTTGGAATCATAACCAACACTCTCGGATTAGAGATCAGGTCCATATCCATGATATGAGTACCCCACCTCTCTATGTGAAATATTTGGCCCTTAACATACCATGGCCTATCGTCCATGACAACTCAAGCTCCTCTTCATCAATGAACTCAATAGCATACATACCAACAATGTTCAAAGTGGTCTAAATAGAAAGGGTTATTGATATCGGACCCCCAAGTAAAGCCTAATTTGCACTTGATAGCCCTAGTATCTAGTTGTTTCACCACCTATGATGCACGGATACTTCTGTTTGGTCCCGTATCCCGTATCCGATACTTGATCGGATACGATACTTGCCCGATACTCTCGGATACTCGTCCGACACGTATCCTGGTTGATGGACACGAATTTGACATAATGGATATGCGTATCCTACATTCAGGATACACGTATCCTGCTTTTAAAATACATTTACACTTTCAAAAAAAGGTAATGAGGAGGAGAAAATTAATAGGAGACATCTATAATTGAAAGTTGCTAAATACAAAGAGCTTCCCTCTAATTAAAACCATGAATACGATTCTCACACTTCTTCTACTGTATAAAGAGGATTAGATTTTGAACTTTCCTTCTCTAACAACTCAAATGTACTTGAATTTGAATGATGAATTATGTTTTAAAATGTATATTTTTGTTGCTATATAGATTTTTATTTGCCGTATCCATAGCGTATCGTATCTTAATTTTTAGAGATTTTCCGTATCGCCGTGTCGTGTCGTATCGTATCGCCGTATCCGTATCCGTATCCATGCTTCATAGTTCACCACAAGCTTCCCTATAAGCACTCTACTTTGCATGTGCTCAACATTAAGGCTAGAGTACAGGTTGGTGGTCACCATAGCGAGACATATTTCCATGGTAAAATTACTGCAAGCACCCTCAACAACAATTGGGGGCTGACCAGTCTGCGGGGTTGGGAATCTATTAGCCTAGATGGTAGTCTATGGCTAGTGGTGATTCGGGGTTGTCTAGAAGAGGAACCTTCAAGTTGAGAGATAATTGCCTTGATAAAATGAGAAAGATGGATAACTAAGTACAGACTGGTTGGGAGTGAAGAAATAGAATCCCAACTGCATCTATAAATACACAGCAACAAACCAGAAAAGCAGAAATACTCCAAAACCAGTGTTAGGCAATAAATGTAATTGGCTTCGAAAAACAAGAAAATGAACACAAGGAAACTATTTATCTTCCCTATGGAAATACACTAACAGTGGATAAAATCTAGCTTTCCAAGAGTAATTATCCGCATGCAGTCGTCCTTGGAGAATTCAAGGGTCCCCCATCATTATCAATTACCCCTCCCAGCACGTTAACACTTCCGCACAAGGAATCGAAATGGCAAAAGCACTTTTTAAATCCAAATACTTAGATACAACATCTTGATTGTATGCGGAGAACCATTTGAAATATCCCAATAATCTTTAGCTCTCTTCAAATTCTTAAAACCCATATAAACCAGATTAAATTGACAAAACTAGGTAACCAATTGAATTTATATCTAACAGCATCCAACCAGTTACTTCAACTAATTGCCCCTCAATGCGATAACTCATTATACCAAATTAGGGATGGCAATTCTAATCGTTAAACCCAATAACCGTGGATAACCGTCCAAATAGATTAGATTTGCGTATGAAAATTCTTGTATATTTTGGATATGAGGAAAAACCCTGAATAGTATTCGGTTATGGTTATAGGGATCCCTAATCCGTATCCGTCCCTGAATCCAAACCAAATAATATATAATATAATTATATATATATATATATATTATGTATATTTATTATTCACCGAATCCATTACCTTGAAAATACAAAAGTTGCATTGTGTGAGTTGCATTTCGTTGGAAAGTTCAAAAGTTTTGAATCAAAATCAATGAGAATTCAATAGTACTTATGAGAGATATTAAATATCAACTAACATCATCAATGTTTAGCTATAATTTTTATACTTCACAAGATCCATTTATTGAATCATTTTATACATCAAATATTTAATGACGAAATTAATATTTACTAAATTATAATGCATCAATTGAACAAATATATTTTTTGTATTGACGAAGATGGATATAACCATTAACCAATGGGGAATCCGTTACCTAGTGGGTATGGCTATGGCTATGGATAATACCCGATGGTTCATTTGCAGTTATGGATATAGTTAATTTTTGTGATTATGGGGATAGATATAGCATTTCTATCCCCAAACCTAACCGTTGCCATCCCTATCCCAAACTAATTAGATGAATCAGAGTCGAACAAATGAATTTGAAAGCCCCAATTTGGAACCCTAACCCTAGGCCTCCCCTTTTTCCCCTTTGGAGTTTCGACTCTCATTGGTCTTGTAGGAAAGTACATCTCTCCAATTTGTTTTTTTTTTTTTTTTTGAGTGAAAGGCAAATTTATTGCCAACATAAAACGAAGTTACAAGCCAGAACTTACACAACCAAGGCCCCAAACAAATATGCTACAAAAAGGTGGGTCTTCCAGACAAAACAGGCTAAGCCCTAACCAAGAGATTAGGCCCAAAAACATAAACAGACCGAAAGAAACAAAAAAACCCTAGTCTTCTTCAACTCCCGCCGCTACAGCACCTCTCAATCATCATGTTTCATAAACCCCAACGAGTGCCATAGATTCGATCAACCAATGCCTCAGAGGTTGAAAGAAGGAAGATGCCATCATCCATCAAATAAAACCTCTCCGATTGTAGCCACTAAGTAGAGAAAAATAAAGAAGCCATTGGGATCCCCCACTCGCGACATTACCAACAAAGGCAGACCAAGAGAAGGAGGTGGTGCGAACACCTGAGCCAGTGGGAACACCGGAGCTCTACACACCCTATCGATATACCGCAACAGATTGCGGTTGAAAGTGATTGCAAATCGGCTAAGGTAAGATATTAATGAAAGATGGAACCAAATTAGAAAGAAAAAAAAACTAATTGCAAATGATGGAGAAGGCCAGTGAAGATGGAGGGATAACAGGGGTTAGATAAAAGGAAAGGTAAATTACATAAAACTACCTCAACTATTAGGTCAGTCATAGTTTCATACCTCATCTTTAAAAAAAATTCAATGCCATACCTCATCTATGAATTTGTTATAATTTCATACCTTCCGTCAGTTTGTTTGTCAATTCTTCAGTTAGATAGTGATGTGGTTTGAGACGGGGACCACTCTCTATTAAAAAGTAATTAAATAAGAATTTTTTTTTTTTTTGCATGGGGAACCCACCCTTTATCCCCCTCACCCTTTCTTCCCCCTCCCGTCTTCTCTACGCCGATCACTACCGCCACTTTCCCTTCGACCTTCCCCTCCTCTTCAACCTCCCCCCCCCCCACTCTCCCTTCGACCTCCCCTGCCGCTCCTATCTTCTCTGCACTAATCACTACTGCCACTCAAAAACCATCATCCAAAACCAATCGAAACCAAAAACCCATTTCTGAAATCGAATTAAATAAAATAATTTATGGATACCCATCAATCAAAATCATCAGAAATCCAAAACCCATATCCCAAAATATTTCAAAAAGCTGTGAAAAGCCAGGAAAATATGTACTTGAAATCAACGCTTGAATTTTTTTTTTCAGGGGAAACAAAAACGAACCATCATTCAATAGGAACATGCAGATAGGAAGCTCGTGCTTGAAGGCATTGATCTTCCTCATCTCGTCCTCCAATATCTTGACAAAGTCGTCAAACTCATACAGCTTTTCGAACACATTTCCAATCATTGAAACCTCTTTGAGGAAATCACTGATCGTTGTGGGCACAAAAGTGGGCTTAAAATCCAAGCTCAGTTTTGGAGGAACCAAACCCATTTCAATATTTGGAGATTTACATCCTTTCTTTTGGCAGATAATTGGTTTCTATCGTAATCTCTCTATCTTTTGTATGAATTAACCAGGTGGGTGAGTGACAGCTGAAGGTGGTCAGCAAAGCCGGAGAAGCGGTGGGGAAGATCGAAGGGAGAGTGGTGGTAGTGATCGGCATAGAGAAGACGGGAGCGGGGTGGGATCTTGGTTTGGGGAAGACAGGAGGGGGAAGAAAGGGTGAGGGGGATAAAGGGTGGGTCCCCATGCAAACAAAATTAAATTTTTTTATTTTTTTAGTTTTTAATATTTTATTAATTTTTTAATAAAGAGTGTGCCCCATCTCAAGTCACATCACTATTTAACAAAAGAATTGACAGACAAACTAAAGGAAGGTATGAAATTGTAACAAATTCGTAGATGAGGTATGACATTAAAAAATTGTAAAGATAGGATATGAAACTGTGACTGACTCAATAGTTGAGGTAGTTTTATTTAATTTACCCTAAAAGGAAAGATTGGTTATGAGGACATCGGCTAATAGGATCGACATCATGTGGGGTGGAACAAACATAAGGGAAATGATAGCAGGGGCAAAACAATAGCAGAAGGTAAGGAAGAGAAGCAAAACGCAGAAAGAAAAGACTGCCACCGACCCTAGCCATAGCTAAGGCCGGCGGCTGAACGGAAAACTTGAGCTGGAAACCCTCACACAAATGGTGAGAAAAAACTCTCAGGGAGAGAGAAAAAGCTCTCATGGGGAGAGAAAGTCAAGAATAATCACAAGGACTTTTTAGGTTCTTTGTTGAAAATATTCTTAGTTGCAATGGTTTTATAAAGGGTAAATTACATAAAACTACCTCAACTATTGGTCACACGACACTTTCATACCTCATCTTTTTAAAATGACAATGTCATACCTCATCTTACGAATTTGTGTCAATGTTATACCTCCGTCATTTTTTCTGTTAATTTCTCTGTTAAGTGCTGACGTGGTTACATGCGAGGCCCACTCACTAATCCAACTGGATTAAAAATTTATTAAATATATTTTTAATAATTAAAAATTAAAAGTATTAAAAATAATTTTTTTTTATATTAAATCTCTTTCTCTCCTCTCTCTCTCTTCTGTGCATCCCCAAAATCCCTTCACACCCGACCCCCCAACCCCTTCCCACCCGTCCCCCCCCCAACCTTCCTCTACCACCCTCCCCAAAAACCCAGATACCTGTGTCCCCCCTCCCTCAAAACCCAGCTCACCTTCTCCCATCGACTCGTGTTCCCCCTCCCCAAAAACCCAGATCCCATTCTCCCCACCAGAACCCTTTTACCTTTTCTCCATCGCGTCCCACCCAACCTTCTCTCCTCCAATCCTACACCCAAATCTTCAAGTCAGTCTTCTCTGACAACCCCCTTCCCTCCGACAATCTGCACCCAGACACCCAAAACGACGACGTTGACCCGAACCCGGAAGGTGGCTTCGCGCCCCAATAAGGATCTTTCTGGTTCGCTCGAGGTCGGTGTGTCGATGGGTCAGGATAAGAGATTAACTAGCAGTGGGATGGTGAAGATGGAGGAAGAGAGGTGGCGGTAAGGTAGTGAATGATGGTTTTTGTGTTGGCAGTGGGGGGAACACAGATCGATGGGAGAATGGGAGTTAGGTTTTAGGGGAAGGGGGACACGGGTATCTGGGTTTTGGTTTTAGGGATGCAGAGAAGAGAGAGAGAGGCGAGAGAGAGAGAGAGATATTTAATATAAAAAAATTATTTTTTTAATTTTTCATTATTAAAAATATATTTAATAATTTTTTAATCCAGTTGGATTAGTGAGTGGGCCTCGCATGTAGCCACGTCAACACTTAACTGAGAAATTAACAGAGAAACTAACGGATGTATGACATTGGCATAAATTCGTAAGATGAGGTATGACATTGTCATTTAAAAAAAATGAGGTATGAAAGTGTCGTGAGACCAATAATTGAGGTAGTTTTGTGTAATTTACCCTTTTATAAACTACCCTCTCCTATTTGTTTGGTTTAATTCCTATTATTTCTTTTTGTATTTTGTTTATTTGTCTTCTTCTTTTTCTATTTTTTTTTTTTTTTACTCCTTAATATGGAACATAAAAATAAGGGCAAATTACATTTTACCACCTCATTTTGGGTCCTGTGACAAACTCATACCTCACCTTTTAAACACTGCAATGTCATATATCAACTTACAATTCATTGCACTGTCAGACATCGTTAAATTTTATGTCAATTTGGCCGTTAAATGTGACATGGCAAGCGTGGGTGCCCACTCCCTAGTCCAATTTTGTTATAATAAAAACACAAATTACATTTTACCACCCCAACTTTGGATCACATTACAAACTCATACCTCATCTTTTGACATTGCAATGTCATACATCAATTTACAAATTCGCTACAATGTTAGACCATGTTTCCTTGTCCATCGATTTCTCTATTAACTACTAATGTGGTAGGCACGAGGTCCACTCCCTCGCCCACTGAAACTCAACGTTGTTGACTTATCCACGATGAAGTGAGGCTAATCCCATTCACTAAATATATCTCATCTCTTGAATCGGCGAGTACGAGTATGAATATTGGCCCGATTGTGGGACCGAGTAGGCAACTCCGTTTGTCCTTTGCTCAAATTCACTTCACATTCATCTTTGTCATCTCTTTCTTCACCATCGACTGTTCATCCCTTAGGAATCATTTCATCCCCGGCTTTTGTTCTCCTACAGCTTCCTATTCGCTTCGTACTTTCTCAATGTCGGCAAATTAAGAAGTGTGCTTTCCGGCTTCGATGACTCGATAAAGACAGAGACAACGCATTCGGTTGCTCGTTCTTTCTCAAAGTTACATCGAACCCATTGGCAGTTTTGATTTCTCTAATTTTCGGAAGTTGCCGTCAATAGATAGCCCCAAATCTAGCTCAATCTCCTCCTTTTCCAATCCCGCTTTAGAAATCTTCACCATTTTCGCAGAACTCAAAAATTAAAAAAGATTCATGCTTCAAGTCTTTTTTTTTTTTTTTGGTTTGCTATGAAAATATTTAGGGCTTTATGGGTTCAGATTTTTTGAGGGAGAGAAAAAGGAGGAAGGGGAAATAGCTAGGGATGAAATGAGGGAAGGACCCATGTGGCAGAAAACTAGAAGAAGAAAGGACGATGGGTGGACACAGAGGATATTTTGGATATATTTAGCATACTTTGGATATATTTAGTAAATATGATTAGTTACACCCAATCGTGGACATGTCAGCAGCGTGGAGTTGTAGTGGGCGAGGGAGTAGGCCCAGGGCCGGTCTAGAGATTTTTGAGGCCCAAGGCGACATCAAAAAATGTGCCCTCACTTTATATAAGAAAATTATTTGTTTTCACACGTAAGATATCAATAAAATTATACTTAGAAAAGAACTTCAAACTTAATAATTTTTAAACACGGAAAATTTTATTTATTTTGTATCGTGAGAAGAAAACAAAAAAACTTTGGGTTTACAAGTAAATAGATATGAGTTTTGTTTTCTATATGAACTTTTAAAGTGTTTTTGTATAAATCATGGGGTGTTTTTTCTGATTTACTAATCTTGTCAATATGGGACTAAAAAAATAATGATGTTTTTGAGTCTTTAATTAATATGTATAAGTAATAAATGGGTACTATATTAAACTTTTTGATGACACGTCATATCATTTGCAAATTTGGTTTAAAAATTTGGTCAACACATGACTTTTTGTTGAAGATTATATTTGAATTAGAACAAGGCTTGGCAATTCCTAACACGACCCGATAACCCGACACGACACGACACAAAATTAACAGATGTTCGGGTCGACACAATAACAAATTAGGTCGTTATCGGGTAACCCGATAAGCACTTGTTAAGATAACGGGTTGGTTCGGGTATACATGTGGGTAACACGATACACAATAAGCAAAATATTAATTTTATAATTTTATATGACACACCCCGACCTAGATCGAGGCATGTTGGCCGTCACGTGAGGGTGACGTAGCCATGTGCACAATGCGGAAGCAATAGAGATATAAGGAATTACGAATAAACAAAAACCAAATCAACTAGAGTACTAGATAAGATAAGGTGCAAGTGCGAGATTAAGTGTGAAATACACAACTAGAGCATAATATCTTAGATGCAGTCAAGCAAAACAAATACTAAGAATACAACACCTGAGGGTGATCCTACATAGTGATGTTCTGTCAGAACCCCCGTCAAAATCCTCGTGATCCACCAAAGCACTTCTACTTAAAACCTGGAGGGGCGCAAAACAGAAAGTGTGAGTGGGCAAAAACAAAGCTTTTCAAAATCATTTCATTTCTCAAAAGTTCTAATCCCTCGCCGTAAAACCTGTATAATTTCCCCAAAAAAATAGAATATATATACATATCTCAAAACCATGCTCAGAAAAACGATATTCATAAGTATGCCATGCCAAAGTATCTTAATGCAATGCTATAGGTAAACCGGGCAAAATATATAAATATCAATATCGCATCAGCCAAATCTCTCTAACTCAAACTGCACTGCTGAGTATACAACTCATAACCAATCTCAATCATATCAAATCAAATCCTACACACGAATCGGAACCACCTACAATGGTCTGTATGACAAGACTAGGTGTAAAGTAAATATGCTCTAATGCTACGATCAGGTGAAGGCTGTGCGAATGATCGCGAGTCACCTACGAGTCTAAACCACCTACAGTGGTATGCACGACAAGCCTATGCACCTAACTTGGATCCAAGGTGAGCATATGGTGCGGGAGGTGAACATCACGTGAAGGACTGTGCCCTAACTCTGGACGGGAGCACTAACACCAGGGTGCAAGTTTATGAGCTCTCAATACATTACAAAATATCTCACATAACTGAAACAATCTCATACCTTTGATTTATGAACTTACCTGGCACTTACCTGTGTGTCCGCAGCACCAATCATGAATGTATGCAACTACTAATGCATAATTAAAATAGATAGATACTTGCATGGCATTTCCAAAACATATATTCATTTAAATTCATTTTCTGGGAAAAATCTCAAGTATATAGGTATATACGGAAAACCAAAAGCCCACTCACTAGTATGTCGAATGGTCGTAACCCTGAGCCTCAATTGATGGCGCTTGTCCTCATGATAAGTCTCACCTATATGCGAAATAACTTAATAAACGTTATTTAAAGCACATAACCAAAACTAGGTAATAACTTCTCATGCATTGCTCAAATGGTGTATTTGAATATACCACCATGATCTACTCAACCTCAGGAACATTCCCAAATTTTTAGAAAATTTTTCCAACGTCCCACGCGTGGCCAACCCTGACGAAATCCTTAACTGCCATTAGGGAATATTCCACTAAAAATTAGAATATTCTATTAAAACTAACCTGACGCCGTTAGAATATTCCGTCAAGTTTGACGGAATATTCTCTGTCTTCTTCCTTCGAACTCCAGTGACCGTCATAGTTGCCGGAAAACTGGGGAATTTTCAAACCTTAATATCTCAGTCCATACACAACCAAAATCCATGAAATTTGTACCAAAATGAAGCTTTCAACAAGTAGAACAAAACCTTACCTTTCAAAAGTCCTAAAACCGACGATACTCAACTTCCTGACGTCCAAATCACTTCATTTTTCTTCTCCGAGCTTCGTGAAGACGATCTAAAGCTTCCTATAACCTTAGAATCTTCCAAAAACTCCACATTTACGTGTGCATGAACAGTACTTCGAATCAGATGTTCTTGGTTCTTTGGTTTTCGAAGGTTTTGAGTTCAACCAAAGGTATGGTTGGATTCCTAGGCTTGCTAGGAGTTCAAAACCACCCTTCAAACCTTCAATCCATGCATGAAATGCTTGATCCAAGGTTTGTCCGTACACTATATAGAATTTGCAGAAAATTCGAAAGGTAGGAGAGAGAGAGATATCTGAGTATGTGGTATGCACGTGTGGTGTATGTGTGTGGTCGTAGTTGGGTCGCCAACCAGCACAAAACCTTAAGTCCTTTATTTCTAATTGGTCCCAAAATATTAGGGACTTAACGAATTGGTCCAAATCCAAAATTTAAACCACACAACACCACAAACACTCAAGGGCATATTTGACATTTCACGCCTAAAAATATATTATATTAAATATTAAAAATTGGTGACCATTGGATCGGCTTAAATATACATACCATTCAATTTCTTAAGTGTTATATGTACAAAATAAATAATTTAAATCTACTTAATAAATATATATATATATATATATATATATATATCACTGTTCTAAAAATCTCCGCCTAGCGCCGCCTAGGCCCCGCCTAGGCACTAGGCCCCAGCCCACCGCCCCGATTAATGCCTAGGCCCCAACCCACCGCCTAGACCACATAGGCACCCGCCTAGCCCGCCTAGGCATCCGCCTAGCCCACCTAGGCATCCGCCTAGACCCGCCTAGGTTGCAACTCGCTTAGACAAAAAATACATAACTTTCATTTTGCATTTTGTTTTTTTTCCAATAAATTGTAAGAGACTTGTTGCATACTTGAATGAACAAACATTATATCCTTATTTCACATGTTTTCATTATGTTCCAATACTTCATTATATATATGCATTCTATTTTGTAATTTATGATGAAATTATATATATTTCAAGTAGAAGTATACACTTATTTACATGAAATATGATAGATTTACTTAAATCCGCCTAGTCCGCCTAGGCGCCCGCCTAGCCGCCTAGGCGCTAGGCCCCAGCCCGCCGCCCGACTAGCGCCTAGCGACTTTTAGAACCTTGATATATATATATATATATATATACATACCATTGAACTTGATGGGATACGAATTCTACGAAACTAATTTCAACGATCCAATCATCAAACTTGTTTGTATATGCTTCGAGATCGCATCAGCAAAAAATCGCAAAAATCAAACATTCAGAGATCAAGTGACGGGACAAAACTTTTCGACGGTTATCAACGAAAAATTACAATTTAACGATTATTTCAAATTTTGATGAATTTTTACAGCTACACTTCTTGACCCTATATGAATATGATGAATGAACTCGATCTTCAATTAAAAATATTTACACTAGTGGACACCACAAAATCTTATGTTATAATTAATGAAAGTATGAATAAACTCTTAAGTGCTAGTGAATCTATTGTTTTGATGGAATACGCATTCTATGAAACTAATTTCAATGATCCAACCGTCAAACATGTTCGTATATACTTCGAGATCGCATACTCCAAAAATTTCAAAAAACAAACGTTTAGAGATCAAGTAACGGGACAAAACTTTTCAACGGTTATAAACGAAAAATCATGATTTAACGGTTATTTTAACTCTGATTTTGATGATTTTTTACAGGTACACTCCTTGACCCTATGTGAATACAATGAATGAATTCGATCTTCAATTTAAAATATTTACACTAGTGGATACCACAAAATCTTATGTCATGATGATCGATGAAAATTGAGGATTTTGTAAAATGAATAACATGCATGCTTTGTGTTCCATTGGCAAGGTTTAAACTTTTGAGAAAGGCTTCACAACCTTGAAAACAAAAACTCTTTCATTTTGCATATCCTTGCACATTTAATATTTTGTAATAGACTAGTAGTGTATGGATGTTTGTTTATTAGGCTCTTATTTTCAAGTGTATATGTAGTACTTAAACGACAAATGTGTTTTAATGTTTTAAAGTAATATTTATGTAGTAATGTGTGGTATATGCAAATTTAATATAAAAAAAAATTTCTTAACGGGTCGGGTCACTTTTCCCGTTGGGTAAAGTGACCCAACCTGTTAAGGACCCATTAAGATAACGGATGTGACACAACACGACCCGTTAAGATAACAGGTGTTACACAGACACGACCCGTTTGCCAGGCTTAATTGGAACAAATGTTTAAAAATAACAATCTACATAGCTATTAGCTACTAATTAAAAATAAATTAACAACCAAATAAAAATTCGTAAAAGTTGAAAATAATAAACATGCACTTAGCATTTCGAACTTAGGACCTCTCGTGAATTTTAAACAACGAAAACCATTTATTTTAATTAAACTTCTTGATCATTTAGTCAAATTTTATATATTTATACTCTTATGATGAAAAGAAATTTGTAAAAATTGAAAAATAAATAAGCACACATGGTGTTTTGAACCCAAGACCTCTTCATTAATTTCAAACAACAAAACCACCAATTCTAGTTCAATTTCTTTGTTATTAAACCAAATTTTATAAATTTATACTCTTATGAAAACATATATAAATATACCGTCCTAATAATTTTGGTTCCCCCAATTATTTTGGGCCTCGGACGGTCCCAGCACTGGGTCTGGGCCGGCCCTGTAAGCCTCACGTTTAACACATCAGCAGTTAACATACAAATTGATGGACAAGGAAACGAGGTCTGACAATGCAACGAATTCTTAAGTTAATATATGACATTGCAACGAATTCTTGAGTTTGTTATGCGACTTCAAGTTGTGGTGTGATAATATGTAATTTACCCTTTTTATTTTGAAAAAAAAAAGTATGACTTTATTATATAACCCAAAGTAACAAGAAAGATAAAAAGGGAAGGTGATGCAGTTCAGGTATAATAGCCGTTTTTTCTTTAGCTTTTTCTTCTCTGTTTCTAAACCTCTTTCCTTCCTTCTCTTTCCACTCCAAAAAAGGAGATATAGCTGCATTGATTCTCTCCATTGCCATTACCACCTTTCCTCATTCTCTCCTTCGCTGTCTCTCCTCCTCCACCCCTACATACGTTTCTTTCTCTCTACTTTTTAGAGAGAGAGAGAGAGATTGACAGTTCAGAGAGAAAAAACAGCCATCATCACCGCAGAAAGAGAGAGAGAGAGAGAGAGAGAGAGTGGTTTGAAATGGGTTCTTCAGGGCAGAGCAGCAGCAACTACGATCTGTCGTTCAAGATCTTGCTGATCGGAGACTCCGCCGTCGGCAAAAGTAGTCTGCTTGTTAGCTTCATCTCCAACTCTGTTGACGATCTTGCCCCCACCATTGGTATTATCAACTTTTGAACCCTTCACTTGGGAGGTGATAAAAATGTCATTTTGCTAATTCTTGTGTTAGTGGTCTAATGAGATGAAATGTAGATAACTAAGCAACCAAATAGTATATTACAGTTGGATCTATGTTTGGATTTTTGAAAGTCAATTGGCCACTAACTAATATCCTTATGATTAAGAAGATAATATTGCAGACGCGGGTTAGGTCAATTGGGTAGTGCACCTACACTCTTGCAGTTAAATGCGAATCTATCTTCGTGTAGATTAAGGTAGTTAGAATAGTGTACCGTCAATAACAGAGAATTATTTTTTTTTTGGGAATACCGAGGAAGGGGCTCGAAAAAGTTAGGGGATGTAGTGAATTTGAACTGATTGGGACAACCATTGTGGTACATTTGATGAATTTTGTTGCATTGTTTGTAGGTGTAGATTTTAAAATCAAGCTTCTCACTGTAGCTGGGAAGAAAATCAAGATGACAATTTGGGACACAGGTAAAGCTTTACACCAAGTTTTCACATCATTATATTTGATGAAATTGGGAAATTGTCTCATAAGATACCAAATCACATCATGTAATATTGTAGCTGGACAGGAGAGGTTCAGAACGTTAACGAGCTCTTACTACAGAAATGCCCAAGGAATCATCCTCGGTACATTATCAAAACTTCTCCCGCTTCTCTTAGTAGCATCTGTTTCCTTATCATAGAATCGTCTGCGTTGTTTTAGTGTATGATGTGATCCGGAGAGACACCTTTACCAACTTATCGGATGTCTGGGCTAAAGAGGTGCAACTGTATTCGACGAACCATGACCGTGTCAAGATGCTTGTTGGGAATAAAGTTGATAGAGTAAGTTTCGTGTTGTCCGTGTCTATCTTTGAGAAACTCCATGTTTTTAGCTGTCTGGTCTCTGGTGAAACCTTTCTTGTTATCTCAGTTTCTTGAACAAGTTACGAAATCGATTCTTTGCAATTTCAGGAATCGGAAAGGGCTGTAAGTAGAGAAGAGGGGATCTCACTTGCAAAAGATCTTGGATGTTTGTTTCTTGAATGTAGCGCTAAAACTCGAGAAAATGTGGAGCACTGCTTCGAAGAGCTAGCATTGAAGGTACTTCTGAGAAAGTTGTCCCTAAAAACTTGTTAATATAATTTTAACAGTATAACTTTCTAATCATATTGCTAAATGCTAATTACTTAATAGCTCAAAGCAGTTTTCGTACGATTTTATGGACATACGGTACATTTTTTCTGTTCCCAATTCTAATCAATGGGGATTGTGCAACAGATAATGGACGTTCCTAGTCTCTTGGAAGAAGGTTCAACAGTGGCAAAGAGAAATATTTTGAAGCAGAAACGGGAAAATCAAGCACCACCTAGCGGTAGTTGTTGCTCGTAAAGTGGCGTCATGCGCACATCATATGAAGCTTGACTCACAACATGAAGAGATAACGTATATGTAATTTTGATCTGTTTTCGTCTTACTGCATAAATGTTTGTTTCAATCATATAATGCACAAATTCGCACACATATAACATACTTATTAGCTTGTGTAAATGTAATCTCCTTGTTTTCGGCCGTGTTATGGAAAAAGAAACGTTTTCATGAGCAACATTTAATACATGTACATGGACTATGTTATATAAAACTAGAAACGTTTGGTGTTACGACATTGAATACATAAACATGGACATGTTGGGATGTCTAAAATTGTAGCAATAGCGACTTGCAAAACCCCACTTCCTGACATGATAGGACAATGCCCATAAGTTTTCTGTACATCCCCACATGTTAAGTTCTTCAAGATCATTGCTAGAAGAAAACTTTCTTGCACCCGTTGAATGAAACGAGTGTTTCACATTTATGGTTGTGTGCCTCTCAAATGAAATAGCCAATGTGAGACACCCGTTTCGTGCAACGGGTGCAGGAAAGTGTGCTTTCTGCCTTTTTTAACTATAAACAGTTTGGTCGGAAACTAAATAACCAAACCTGTTAAAATTGAGTGCTCCTCCATGTTTGTAATTGCTGCTATTGCTCGGTGGTTCTTCCGTGCTTTTGAGAAACTCATATTCCTGGAAGATTTTCTTTCATGTCACAGCATCTCAATAAGAATATACCCGAGGGAATCATTCTTGAAGGCCAAGTAAGAATCCAGTGAAGACGAAGTTCTTCCCTTGCAATCCTCAGCAATATGCGGAACAAGAAGATTATTACCCCTCTTTCTACCTAACCCTCTTCATCTCGGAAAACCCAGTGAAGATCAGGAATATATCCACTTTCTTTGATCAAGACTGAAAGTGAATTTAAGCTTGAATAAATTTCGTCTGATTGAAGGTGTGATGTGTCTGAGGCAACAAAACAGTGAACCTGACTTTTTACAACAATCCAACTTATTCCCGGAGGCTGTTTTAAACCCTTTTCCCTGAGCATTGTTCTTGTCTGCCTGACCTCTAACCACAGCCCTGCTGCAGCGTATATATTAGATACCAAAACATAATTCCCTGCATTCATGGGTTCTAATTCGACAAGTTTTTCAAAGATGGTTCCAACTAACTCAGTGGCAGAATGAATCCGACAAGCATTGAGCAAGGCTCTCCACACTGATGCATCCGGTTCAATAGGCATTGATTCGATGAACTCTTTAGCTTCATCTAATCGGCCTGCGCGACCAAGAAGGTCAACAACACAACCATAGTGAACAAGCTCAGGTGATATCTTAAAATCGTGTACCATAGTGTGAAAAAGCTGCAATCCTATCTCTGTCAAACCAGAATGCCTGCAAGCAGATAGAACAGCTACAAAAGTTGCCCCGTTTGGACGGATACCATCTTGTATCACTCGTGAAAACGCACGAATAGCATCATATCCTTGACCGTGCATGCTGTACCCAGTAATCAAGGCATTCCATGAAATAATATCCCTCGTCGGTAAAATTCTAAAGATATTTTCAGCATTTTGCATACTCCCACTTCTTGCATACATTGATATAAAAGCATTTGCAAGAGGTAAATCAAAACCAAAAGAGAGTTGCTTTCTAGTTGCATAAGCATGCAAGCATTGACCTAGAGGCAGAGAGGCAAGTTGGGTACATGATGATAGAATATTTATGATCGTCACCGAGTTGGGTTTCACTTCTACAACCATACGGCTAAATAGTAACTGAGCTTTGTCAATTTCGTTGTTCTTGATGTAACTGGTAATCAAAGAATTCCATGCGATCACGTCTCTGCTGGAACATCCCTCAAATAAAGTTCTAGCTGTTGCTTCTTCACCGCAATTCATATATATATCTGTTAGTGCAGTGTTTAAAGGGAGGTCAACTTCAATCCCATGTTTTATCACAAAACCGTGAAGTGCTCGCACTGTATTTAAACAAGTTCCATCTTCACAAGTAGCAAGGATAGAAATTATTGTGTGCGAGTTAGGCTTAGTTTCAGAATCTCGCATCACCGCAAACATTTTCCATGCTTTGTCTTGTAATCCATTGCAGGCCATTGCCCGGATCAGAGTATTCCATGAGATAACGTCTGAATGTTTCATCTCAGCAAAAACCTTCTGAACAAATTCAACGCAGTTCAACTCAGCATACATATTCAACAATCTATTCCCCAGAGAAACATCCATTTTCATCCCACTCTTCCTCGCTAGAGCATGCAAACTTTTACCCTTCCTCAGGCCATCAACTAAATTTTCACACACCGACAACATTACAACAATAGTTCTTTCGTCTTCCTTGATTCCTTCTATTCGCATTCTAGAAAACAAGCTCAAAGCTTCCTCATAAAAGCCATATTCAACATATGCAGATATCATGGAGTTCCACAAAGCAACATCGCGGTTGGGGACAGCTTCAAACAATTCACGCGACAACTCAAAACATCCACACTCGGTATACATATTGAGCATCGCATTTACTGTGAACAGATCACCACTGTAACTATTCTTGATAACCATTTGATGAATTTGTCTGCCCAGTTCAATAGATCCAATTCCTGCACAGGCTTGAATGACAACCAGCAGTGTAGTAGAGTCGAACTTAACACCATCCACAAGCATCTGCAAAAAAAGCTTCAAGGCCATCAGGTGCTCCCCAACATCAACATAACCGGTAATTATTGCATTCCAACTAACAATGTTCCTCACAACCATCGAATCAAACATTAGGCGCGACATTTTGATGTCAAATCTCAGATAAAACCCAATCAATGCAGTACCCACATGAGCATCCAAATCAAGGAGTCCATTCCTGAAACCAAATCCATGTATCTCCTTTCCTGATCTCAACTGCGAAACCTCCCTACACGCCAAAAGCAATGCAACCACACTACGTGAATTTGGTCTCAATCCCTCATTCTGCATCTGCAAAAACAACAACACAGCCTCCCGGTAACAACAACACCCCACATACCCATGTATCAAAGCATTCCACAAAACCAAATCTCTCTCCCTCATTTCATCAAACACGTCAACTGCATCATCAACAAAGCCGCCTTTGAAGTAAAAATCGACAAGGGCAGTCCCAATTCTAACATCTTTCATCAAACCCGTGTTCCGAATGCTCGAATGTATTCCCTTGCCTCTCTCAACGGCGCCCAGCCTCGCACATGCCTTGAGAACCAGAGGCAGAGAGGCGCTATCCGGTGCCACTCCAAGAGATTCCATCTGGGTATATGTTGAGAGGATCGCACTGTCATTTTTTAGCCTGGCGTGGTGCTTTATGATCAAGTTCCAGTCTTCTGGTTTTGGGTTTTGGATTTGGAGCTGTTTGGGTGTGGGAGGTGGTGTTTGCAGGCTTAGGTTGACAGGTACATCCATTGGCAGAGCTCCCTTCACATTTGGCGGGAGATTGTGAGATTACGTTATTTGTCATGTTTGTTTTTCTTAAGGTTATCACGTTGTGCTAGATTTTTCAATATAACCGGAACACAAGTAAAAAGAAAATGAAAAATATCTCTCTACTTATATTATGATATGTGATGTATCATCTTGTATTCCGATACAGGAAAAAATGAGTACATGAAAAAATCTCTCATTGTCTGGTATCTTCACAATGAGAGAATTACGTGAAATCAGTACATCTCCAATGTGACATTCTCATCCAATAACGTAGAAAAAATCTCTCATTGTTTGGTTTTTTGATGTTAAGAGCATTTACCATTGCTCCTGAGGTCGACTTTAATCAGCACTCCCGAAACACGGGGCTTTACGCTATTACTTTCGAGAACAGACTTCGAGCATAAATCTGCACGAGTGAACAACAATATTGAGAAATTGTCTTCTCATGAGTCTCACTCCAGTGCATTTGAGCAGTGACTAACGATAAGCGTAAAGAACCCACGAAAACGGTGAAAAGGCAGAGAAAACTAAAAAAAAAAATGCATATATGGAGTCGGAGAAACCGAGCTATTTTTCTACATTCGATATTCTGAAATCTGAGGCTGTAATAATAAACAAAGAGGTGAAAATCCTCAACATTTTGGTGTTGCTGACTGATCATCAACAAAAGCAGAGGACATCGCGATCCTTAAAAAAAATATTCTGATAGTAAAGCCTACTGGCACGTCGTAGCAGCAGAAGCAGCCTCCAAAATTCTCCTAGCTTCTGTGTCGGCTTCCGGTAAGTCACTTGGGATCTGCCAGAATTTTCAGTGAGACACCACAACAGACTATTGCAGAAACGATTAATAAGTATAGAATTTCAAACACAAACCTTTCCGTATAGGTTTGCCTTGGTAGGTGAAGCTCCGGAAGCCAGCAACAATCTTACGATATCAGCATGCTCGCCTCTTGCTGCGTGATGGAGAGGCTGCGGAAGAACATGAACATATACAAAACTAAGTCCAAAGTGCAACTTTTAATACACAGTCCCCATTTAGAAAGGGAATTGTTATCGCTACTCCAAAAATCTAATTGTACACTCCAAAGTTTCTATATATAGAAAGATGCTTATGAAGAGTGCACAATTAGATTTTTGGAGTGCCAATACTAGTTTCTTTTGGAAAATGCACGAAACTTTTTCCACTATTTGAATTCCCATGTCAAACACTACAAGGATGTGATTTGAGATATACTCACAGTGTCACCTTCGGCATCAACTGTTTCTAGCATTCTCTTTACACGCTCAGAATCGTTGGCACTGTTAATTAAAAGTTGAACCACTTCGGTGTATCCTGCATCAGTCATTTGAGGAAAAATTAAAAAAAATCAAACAGAAAGATTATTTATACATCATAATAGTTAGAATGTTCTTATAGCCCTACCACCGGCACAAGCATCATGCAAAGGAATTGCCCCGTCTTCATCCTTAGCCTCCAAATTTGCACCTCTCTCCAAAAGTAACTATATCGATACAATTATTTTCAGCTCAAAGTACCACTTCCAACGAAATAAAAATAGAACTACAAATTAAGCAGACTACTGACCTGGACACAAGAAAGATTACCATAGAGACAGGCCAGATGGAGAGCTGTGTCTCCATCTTCCACTGCATCATCAATGCTGCCTACTAAGTTATCTGTACACAAATCAGAAAGAAGGGGAATCGGGAAAGCATCAGTATAAATTAAATAATACCCAGAAATCAAAATTGAGAAATTAAATACCCCAAGAAAACAAATTTAATGAATCGTGCATATCGGTACAATGAAATAACTAAAACGGGCAGGTATTAAAACACATAAAATCAAACGGCTTTTGTGATAATCATTTTGCTTTTAGCTTTTGTATAATAAAATGTACACAAAACTAAAATTGAAAATAAAAAACCATGCTCATTAATTACCACTTTCAAGTTTTGT
Source organism: Malus domestica (assembly GCF_042453785.1). Taxonomy (NCBI): domain Eukaryota; kingdom Viridiplantae; phylum Streptophyta; class Magnoliopsida; order Rosales; family Rosaceae; genus Malus; species Malus domestica. The sequence goes on from NC_091672.1 coordinate 16,210,527, forward strand.
TTTCATTCATTCCTCTCCCCGCATACTTTCCTCATATCCAAACACAAAAAGTTAAAGCTACAAACTAAGAACCATGAACGAAGTCCTTATCAAAAGGACCCGTTGTTCCCTCTTTCAAGAATTTGTTTTCATTCATTCCTCTCCCCGCATACTTTCCTCATATCCAAACACAAAAAGTTAAAGCTACAAACTAAGAACCATGAACGAAGTCCTTATCAAAAGGACCCGTTGTTCCCTCTTTCAAGAATTTGTTTTCATTCATTCCTCTCCCCGCATACTGTCCTCATATCCAAACACAATAAGTTAAAGCTACAAACTAAGAACTATGAACGAAGTACTTATCAAAAGGACCCGTTGTTCCCTTTTTCAAGAATTTGTTTTCATTCATACCTCTCCCCGCATACTTTCTTCATATCCAAACACAATAAGTTAAAGCTACAAACTAAGAACTAAGAACGAAGTCCTTATCAAACAGGCCCGTTGTTCCCTCTTTCAAGAATTTGTGTTCATTCATTCTTTTTCTTTTTTTCTTCGCCTATATACTCTCCTCAATCCAAATACAAAAACTAAAACCTAAAAGCTAATAACGAAATAGTTATCAAACGAAACCAAAGCTTCTAGGTACTCTAATCAGTCAAACACAATCTAAATTAAGCTTGTATAACCAAACTGCACTGAAAATACTCGGGAAATTAAGTTGTTTAAGTTAATTGGGTCGATAAGTATAGAAAAATTAGGCAAAATGACTAAATCAAATCATAATCAACCAATTAAGAAATCAAGTTGAAATCAGCTGGAAAAGAGAAGTGGCTATACCAAGAGCGAGGCGAAGGGCGTCGAGGTCGCCCTGCTGAGAGGCGTCTGCGATGGCGCGAAGGTGGGGAGGCGCGTGAGCGTCAAGCTCCTCCAAACCCTCTTCCTCGAACAGAGCGTTTTCGTCCTCGTTGTCCTCTTCCTCCATCAGACCATTCCTCCGCCCGGGAACCGCCATGCCTTGTGAAGTTTTGGGGGTTTTTGTTTCGCTGCTCTCCAGAGAGTGTTCGAATTTTAGGGGTTTAGAGGGGGTGCGGCTGATCCATTTATAGGTCCTTTGTTAAAATTACAGTTTTGGGCATTTGGAAACCATACTCTTGCAAAATTGAAATTGTATACTGAAAATTAGGTCTGGCAATTCCTGACACTGATAACTCAACACGACATGATATGAAATTAATAGGTATTCGGGTCGACATGATAATGAATCGGATCGTTATCGGGTAATCCGATAAGCACCTGTTAAGATAATCCTAAAAAAATATTATAATAATTATCTCTACTAATTAATAAAACATTCATTATCAACCAAAACCCCATACAATTACCAGTTTAACCCTCTAATTAAGACAGAACATGAATAAGACATATGGGGCATAAATGTAATTTCACACAATCAAATTTTGCTGTTTTTTTTTCAAAACCTCACCTACATATAATCCTAACATATCTCTAATTAAAAAAACTTCTCATTCCCACATTCTATATCACTCTCTTCCTCTCTCCTTCTATTTCAAAAACAAAAATAAAAAAATTTCTCACACACTTTGTGTGCGCCCATATGCTAGTATATATTAATTTAACAATTTTATACCCTAAAAACTATAATAATTATATATATATATATATATATATTAAATTAAATATTAAAAATTGGTGACCATTGGATCGGCTTATATATACATATCATTCAATTTCTTAAGTATTACACGTACAAAATAAATAAATTTAAACCTACTTAATAAATATATACACCATTGAACTTGATGGAATACAAATTCTACAAAACTAATTTCAACGATCCAACCGTCAAACTTGTTTGTATATGCTTTGAGATTGCATCAACAAAAAATTGCAAAAAATAAACATTCAGAGATCAAGTAACGGGACAAAATTTTTCGATGGTTATCAACGAAAAATCACGATTTAACGGTTATTTTAACTCCGATTTTTATGATTTTTTACAACTACACTCCTTAACCCTATATGAATACAATGAATGAACTCGATCTTCAATTTAAAATATTTACACTAGTAGATACCACAAAACAAGGTTCTAAAAAACGTTAGGCACTAGTCGGGTGGCCAGTTGGCGCCTAGCGCCTAGGCGGCTAGGCTGGGTCTAGGCGGACGCCTAAGCAGCCTAGGCAGATTTAGGTAAATTTCTTGTATATCTTATAAATAAGTGCATATTAACACTTACAAAAAATTATTCTTGTATATCTTGGAATAAATATATTATATACCATATAGATTAGTTAAATTTATTTTATAGTAGATGATTAAATATTGAGGAAGACATTATTTAAAAAATATATACATATCTAACATAAGAGTATAATATAAGCTGATCTTATTCTGATCATAAAAAGAAAAATAATAAAATAATGTAATGCAAGAGTGTAATATAGACTTTAAAGAGATAAAGGTGTCAAATATGTGGGCGTAGAATGCAAAGTGGGACATCAGACACATAGAGATGGGGAGCTACACCAATACTTAATAGCAAAAGTACACCTAGGGACTCACATCCCATGATTTTTTTATGAGAACAATCAATAGCTAGGTACTGACATCTCATTTTTTTTTCTTGAAAAATCATCTTGATGCTAGCTGTCCAAATGTGATTGGACAAAATTAAAAAATTAATTAAATAGAAAAGTTTGAGAGTGGTCATGTGAATGAAAGGAAGAGAGAGAAACTTATTTTCTCATCTTCTTCCTCTTTCGTCTTCACAAGAACACAGAACCAGCAACCCATAAAGTTTAGAACGCACTGCATTCATCCTTTCTCAAGCTTGAAAATAGAAAAAAATTGAGATTCCAGACCGCCTAGGCCAACCATTCGGCCGCCTAGGCCACCTAAAGAGCGCTTAGGCCACCTTGACGCCCGCCTAATCCCTTTGCCGATTTTCCTTCCGATTAAAAGTTAATCCCGGCGGCTGACCATCGCCCAGCGCCTAGGTCGATTTTTAGAACACTGCCACAAAATCTTATGTTATATTTAATGAAAGTATGAATAAACTCTTAAGTGTTAGTGAATCTATTGTTTTGATGGAATACACATTCTACGAAACTAGTTTCAAAGATCCAACCGTCAAACATGTTTGTATATACTTCAAGATCGTATACGCCAAAAATTGCAAAAAACAAACATTCAAAGTTCAAGTAACAGGACAAAACTTTTCGACTGTTATAAATGGAAAATCAGGATTTAAAGGTTATTTTAACTCCAATTTTGATAATTTTTTACCGCTACTCTCCTTGACCCTATATGAATACAATGAATGAATTCAATCTTCAATTTAAAATATTGACACTATGGGATACCTCAAAATCTTATGTTATACTTAATGAAAGTATGAATAAACTCTTAAGTGTTAGTGAATCTATCGTTTTGATGGGATACGCATTCTACGAAACTAATTTCAAAGATCCAATTGTCAAACTTGTTTGTATATGCTTCAAGATCGCATATGCCAAAAATCGCAAATAAACAAACATTCAGAGATCAAGTAACAGGACAAAACATTTCGACGGTTATCAACAAAAATCATGATTTAACGGTTATTTTAACTCTGATTTTGATGATTTTTTTACAGCTACATTCATTGACCCTATACGAATATAATGAATGAACTTGATCTTCAATTTAAAATACTTACACTAGTGGATACCACAAAATCTTATGTTATACTTAATGAAAGTATGAATAAACTCTTAAGTATTAGTGAATCTATTGTTTTGATGAGATACGCATTCTACGAAACTAGTTTCAAAGATCCAACCATCAAACATGTTTGTATATACTTCGAGATCGCATACACTAAAAATTACAAAAAAAACAAACATTCATAGATCAAGTAACGAGACAAAACTTTTCGACGGTTTTCAACGAAAAATTACGATTTAACGGTTATTTTAACTCCGATTTTGATGATTTTTCACAGTTACACTCCTTGACCTTATATGAATACAATGAATGAATTCGATCTTCAATTTAAAATATTTACACTAGTGGATACCACAAAATCTTATGTTATACTTAATGAAAGTATAAATAAACTCTAAGTGTTAGTGAATCTATCGTTTTGATGGGATACGCATTCTACGAAACTAATTTCAACGATCCAACCATCAAACTTGTTTGTATATGCTTCAAGATCTCATATGCCAAAAATCGCAAAAAACAAACATTCAGAGATCAAGTAACGGGACAAAACTTTTCGATGGTTATCAACGAAAAATCATGATTTAACAGTTATTTTAACTCCGATTTTGATGATTTTTTTTACAACTACACTCCTTGACCCTATATGAATACAATGAATGAATTCGATCTTCAATTTAAAGTGTTTACACTAGTGGATACCACAAAATCTTATGTCATAATGATCGCTGAAAATTGAGGATTTTGTAAAATGAATAACATGCATGCTTTGAGTTCCATTGGCAAGGTTTAAACTTTTGAGAAAGGCTTCACAACCTTGAAAACAAAAACTCTTTCATTTTGCGTATCCTTGCACATTTAATATTTTGTAATAGACTAATAGTGTATGGATGTTTGTTTATTAGGCTTTTATTTTCGAGTGTAGATGTAGTACTTAAACAACAAATGTGTTTTAATGTTTTGAAGTAATATTTACGTGCAATGTGTGGTATGTGCAAATTTAAGAAAAAATATATATTTTTCTTAACGGGTGTGATACGACACGACATGACCCGTTAAGATAACAGGTGTTACACGAACACGATAGACACAACCCGTTTGCCAGGCCTACTGAAAATATACAAAAATTATATTTTGTTGTCGGTTAGAAATGTGATTATATAAATCTTATTAAGATTCTATTATTCTTCATATGGTGTTTGTTTCAATTGTAATATCTAAACGATAAGAAATTTACATTTGTAGTACTATAAATAAAAACACAATGGGCTGAGATAACACACTTCAGAATTCACTAAATCTCTCTCTCTTTACACCTTTGGTGCACCTCTCTCTCTCTTACGCTCTATAATTCTTCAGCTAAATATACCAACCACACATTTTCAACACAATCTTGCTAATGCTAAGGAATTGAAGGTTCATGGAGAAGGTTTTTCTATAAATTCAAAAGCTCAACTTTCGTTTTCTGCCAATTAGATTCTTCTAAAACACAAACTTGATATTTTATCAATCCTGTTTGCATAAAAACATTCCTGATGCACGAAATCTATTATTTCATAATTTTAGGACTATATATATTATATTTGCATATATTTGTTAATTCATATATATATATATATATATATATATATATATATATCAATATATATAAGGATGTTCATGCATACGCAATTGATATATATATATATAAAGATGTTCATGCATACGCAATTGATATATATATATATATATATATATATATATATATATATATATATATATATAAAGATGTTCATGCATACGCAATTGATATTTATATATCTTGATGAAATTGCCATGTAGAATTTTGTGATAAAAGAAACCTAAAGCAAATAAAAGTATGAATTAGGGTTCTAAAAACCCGAAAATCGAGAAAAAAAGGGAAACCTGGGCCAGAGCTGCGACGTGAAGTAGTGGCCGCTGAGCCAAGTCGCGCTACTATGTTGGTTGGTCTGCAGCCAAACCCAAGCGTTGAGTCGTGTTGTCTCTAAGCTGCGCCAAGCCAAGCTATTGCTCGGGCTACATCATGGAACGATGTCGTATGGCGTTTGGTTTTCCTCAACCCTTTTGAGCTTGCTACGTGCAAGAATCAGGCCCATTATTATAAGACTCAAGTATTAGGCAATGTGCGATAATTGTGTTTTCAGAAATGAACTTTAGAAAAATGTGTATTTTTACCAGTCAAGGTAAAGACTTTTCAAGATAGGGAATCTTTATTAAACCGGGAGAATCCCTTAAGATATCTTGTAGCGCACACCAATCCTTAGATTGTAAGGACTTCAAGATTACAGGATACCTGGTGATTCATTGCTCTGGATTAGGTTTTTGTATCTTACATAATAAACCTGGTCAATCTCAGCGAAGTCTGACAACTTCATCCATTGCTCCGGAAAAGACTGATGGTGGCATCGTTGCTCTGTTTATTCAGCTATGTTGAGAAGCTGTTGAGTCCATAACCAAACCCTAAGGTATTCGTGTTTTGACATGTATTACTTTGGCCTTGGAAAATCATGGTCCCACAGCGGAGTAAGCTCGACGTTGGTGAAATGAATTGGGGCCATGAGATCTAGGGTTTCGATAATAGAGATGATGCTCGACATTGGAATTCGTCTTATAGGTCTTGGTGGCTCACATGGCTGGCATAAAGGTCATGCTAGAGGTCGGCCCCATCGAGATCGACGGCAGCTACTCAAATCTGATAAGACCCCAAGAAATTCCAACAAGATTCTTAGTTATTCTCTCGGTTCTAGGTTATCGGAAGATTGCTGATGAGTCAATATTTAATTATATATTTTACCCTAATCTTAGTTATAATTTATTGGTTATTTTGGTAGGATTTTGATACTTTGCTTTATATTTTTAGTATAGGACATTCGACTTCCTCTGGAGAAAAACCTGATCAAACAAATGAATTTCGAAGTGATTCAAATTGGAGGACGTTCGTGTGTTCCTTAGCTTGTTCATGTCAAAATCTCAGCAATTTATACCAAGCGATTATTTTCTGGTGATTAAATGAAGGAGCAGTGCGCGTTGCTGGAAAGTGACGTTTCTGGGCTTAAACTGCATTTTTGGAGCCCAATATGACCTCAGATGGGTTCATGGCCTTTTGGAGAAGTGTTCAAAATAGTCCAAGCTTTAAATCCAGCTATTTTGGGCCAGTTTTGGAGCTGATTTGGGTCCAAAACGTGGCTGTGCAGTTTTTTGGGCGAATTTATCAAGTTAATTTATGATTATGTTTCCTATTTTATTTCAATTTATTAGGTTTCCTAGTTTTATTCCAAGACCTTTTAGGGTTTTATTTTGTATTAGTATAAATAAGATATTTAGCCATTAGGTTAAATGGAGAAAAAAAGAGGAGAACGCACAAGCTACTTTGGAGGATTCAAGTTTATTTTCAAGGTGTTTTCTATCCATGTTTTTAATAATATTTTGTTTTATGATTGTTCGTAACTAGTTTTGTTTGCTAGGGTGAGGCCACGAGCCTTAGCAAGAATATGTAGTTTCTTTTCAATTTACTTATGATATTATGCATGCAAGTTTTAAATTATTAATCACTGTGCTTTAAACTATCTAATTGTCTTGATGATTAGCCACCATTAGGGTATTTAGAAAAGTAATTTGATGCAATTTTGACGGAGGGTTGTCCCTGAAATTGACTAAGGCTTCTTGTGGTTAATATGTGTAACCTCTTAGGATGGATAACACGTCTTAAGGGTTATATGGTTTTTCAAAAGGTTTTCACAAAACTTAATGAGTCTTGCATGTTCACATTCGATCTGGACGTCACGAACGAGTTGCATGTTAGATATACGTTCTATGTTGGAGGTTCCAAGTAGGGCATACTTTAGGAAAACCTAACCTTCAAAATATGCATGTGTAATTCATAACCCTTAAGGATTGTTAAGGTGACGGCAGAACCCTAGGGCTCAAATTTATTTTCAAAACTATTTTCTTTTGTTTTATTTAATTGTTTTTAATTAAATTCGTTTTCAATATTTTAGGTCATAAAACCACCCTCTTCCAAACATTGTTTTCAAATAATTAATTAAGATTTGGTTTTAACATAAATTATTCATTCAATCCCTGTGGAGATCGACCTTGCTTGAGTTGCTATACTACTATAATCTTGTACTCTTGCAAGTATTTTAAAGTGTTTTTATCCTTACTTTTGCAGGTGGTAAAATCCCTATCACGAAATTTATAAATACCCCCAAACTTAGCTTTTTGCTTGTCCTCAAGCAAAACAAAACTCAAAAACAAAAATAAAAAACAGCAAACTTAAAAACTTTATTAAAATTCAACTGAGACAAAATTTCACCTTCAAGTTGCAATCCATAGAAAATGTTAAAAATTAGAACATCTTTTCAAAAGTTCCAACTAATCTCACCACAAAGTCTAAACCATTTAGAATCCATTAGAAAAGAATTCATGAACTTCCTTTGGTGTAAAGTGAACCAACATAATTAAGGAGACTCAACTAAAACCCTTACCTCTTGTCCTTTTATTTCACACATACTAACTTCACTTTTTTTTTCTTTCTCTTTCTCCGATTTTTGCTTTTTTTTTTTTCTCTTCCTCATTTCAGTAATTTTCTCTTCCTCATTTCAGTAACAGTAGTAGTCGTGCAATGTTAGTTCACTTAAGCTTTCGATCCAACCCATGTAGCGAGCTTTAGGTCAATGACTCCCAAACCACAAAGGCTTTAAGGCACTAGGTGTAGAACACCCCTAAAGATTTATTAACTCGAGTTGAAAAAGCTACGAAACCAACTAACCACCCTGCCCCATGCCAAGACTCTACTGTTTGACGCGAGAATCACTCTTGATCATACAAGACTGGCCCGGTTACTAGGTAAAGTCTCGGGTGGAACAATTATTACTTTATAACACCTAATAACTTTACTTAGAACAAAAATTTAAATACACTTAAACTAAAAGTAAGTGTTTCAATCTCACTCCCCACAAACCATGTTAGTGTGAATGAGCAAACTTTCAAAGTATAACTCATGAATTAGTGTCTAAGCAACGATAAATAGAAAAAACTATACTATGGGATTAATTTTCACCATGTCCATTTGTTCTGACGTTTAAAACTAACTATGGATATTAACTTAAAAACGAAAATTTTTAACTCGACCCAAAAATTAAAATCCTAAAATTCTAATTCCCACCCCCAAACTTAAATCACACATTGTCCTCAAAGTGTGGAAACATAAAAGAAATAAAGAAACATAGATGAGCAAAGACCTAAGACACAATAAACTAGACAAAATACAAAATAAAAACATAAAATGAAACACAACCAAATAACAAAAAGAAAACAAAACAAAGGTAAAATAAATAAATAAAATGAACAAGAACAAAGAAAAAGGAAAGATTGGACCTGGCATCAAACTTGGGCTCTGGATGCGATGGGAGAAACATGGGCAAACCCACATGTGTGGCTAAGCCTAAGAGCTCCGTTTAAAAACTAAGCATACATGCTCATTTCCTCGTTTCTGTTAGTCCCAGCGGCCGCACCTCCTCTCATTTTCTCAAATCCTTCCTCTTTTTTTTTTTGTGCTCCTTTTTCCTTTCCCAGACACGAATCCTAGCTTCCCAAAAGCTGTCGCCACTCCACCAAACCTCTCAGCCTTCTTGTCTGTGAACAATAGCATGCAGACTCAATAGACACCACCCCCAAACTTAGTCTCGATCCAGCCCAAAAGGTACTGTACACCGATTTCCGCTTTCCATTCTCTTGTCCAGAGTTATTAGTTACTCGAAAAAAAAATCCTTGTAAATCTTCATGCTTGTGTGTGTTCTATATGTAGACTTCGGGATTCGAGTGAGGCCAAGGGGAAGATAGTTACTGCGAGGAGCAAAGGCGCACCCACGGAGCTGTTAGTGTAACTTGAATTTGATAGATTTTATCCGATGAGGAAGAGCTGAACAGAAAAAATGAAAACAGAGATGGAAGAAGCTGAAACAAACGTTTTTCCTTTCTTGTTCTCTCTTGCAAAATACTGCAGAGGAATATTTTCAATGCTCCTACAAAAACACAAAGAGCACTAACTCTCCTTTACATTAATTGGTGGCCTTAGCTTTAGGACCACACAAGACTCAACTTTTAATCTTAGTCACTCATCTATCTAATTACATAGATCACACATCACATGGCTCTCATGGCCTTACAACTTGTAACTTTACACTTGACAGATATGCTCAAGTGAATACACACATTAAACTCAACTTATTTCTAATACTCAATCAGCTAGAGACTTATAATTCAACACTCCCCTTTAAGTCTTGAGCTGATTTCACTCCAAGCATGCTCCTGAGATAATTAAACCGATCTTTAGCCAAAGGTTTTGTGAAAATATCTGCCATCTGTTCTTCTGTGGGACAATAAATCAAATCAATGATTCCTTCTTGCAGTGCATCTTTAATGAAGTGATATCTTCTGTCTATATGTTTGGTCTTCTGATGAAAGACAGAATTCTTGGTGATTGCAATTGCTGAGGTGTTGTCACAATGTAATGGAGTTGCTTCAGTTTGAAGTTCCCCAAAATCTTCTAAGACAAATCTAAGCCAGATTGCTTGTGCAGTGGCATTTGATGCACTTATGTACTCTGCTTCTGCAGTGGATAATGCCACGCAACTCTGCTTAACTGAAGCCCAAGAAAAAACTCCACTTCCAAACGAAAAAGCATATCCAGATGTACTTCTGCTATCATCTAGAGATCCACTCCAGTCACTGTCGCAATAGCCAATCAACATTGCCTCCTTGCCTTTTGTATACTCTAAACCATAATCTAGAGTTCCTTTGATGTATCTGAGCACACGTTTGGCAGTTCCAAAATGCTTGCTAGTGGGACAGTGCATAAATCTGGCAAGCAAACTGGATGCATACATTATGTCAGGCCTAGTAGCTGTGAGATATAGAAGACTCCCCACAATGCTTCTATATAGCTCTTCACTTATTGCTCCACTTCCATCATCTTTAGTTAATTTCTCAGTTGCCACAAGTGGTGTGATCACAGATTTGCACTCATTCAGACCAAACTTGCTTAGTAAAGAACTTGCATAATTTTTCTGATGGATGAAAATGCTAGAATTGGTCTGAATTACTCCAATTCCAAGAAAATGATGGAGAAGACCCAAGTCTGTCATTTCATATTTTCTCTTCATGTCTTCTTTGAATTCATCAAGCATCAGTCTATCACTTCCAGTATAAACTATGTCATCCACGTAAATAGAGACAATCAGAATGTCTTGTCCCCTTGCTTTGATGTACAGTGTTGGTTCACTCAAACTTTTCTCAAAACCACACTGTGAGAAGTATGTATCGATTTCTCCATACCAAGCCCTTGGAGCCTGCTTTAATCCGTACAAGGCTTTATGCAATCGATAGACTTTATCTTCCTTTCCCTTGACTACATATCCTTCAGGCTGATCCACATAAACCTCTTCTTCCAATACACCATTCAGAAAAGCTGATTTTACATCAAGTTGATATAATTTCCAGTTCTTATGTGCTGCCAAGGCCACAAGGGTCCTGATAGTATCCAATCTTGCCACTGGAGCATACGTTTCATTGTAGTCTAGACCTGGCTTTTGAGCATAACCCTTTGCCACTAATTTAGCTTTGTTTTTTAAACCTGATCCATCAAGATTCAACTTGGTCTTATAGACCCATTTAACTCCAATAACAGGCTGTTCAGTTGGTCTATCCACAAGCTTCCAGGTACCATTCTTCTCAATCATAGCTAATTCATCTTCCATTGCCTTTAACCATGATTCATCCTGAGCTGCATCTGCATATCTTTCTGGTTCCAGAATGCATGAGTTGCATTGAGCAAGAACATCATTCAAATTTCTCCATTTTAGAGGTGAGTGATCATAAGCCTCTGAAATTTGTGCAGACTTAGGAGTGTCACTTTCTTGTTCTTGTGTATGAAAAGAAGAACTAGGACTGAGAGAACTTCCTTCAATCACACTCATCTCATATGGATTCTCACAAACTACATTCTCAGGTTGATCCTGAATGTAAGTTGCAACAGCTGAACTTTGTGAACTTTCTTTCCAATTCCAGGTCATAGATTCATCAAAAACCACATCTCTTGACAAGATTAACTTGTTGGTACATGGATCAAATATTCTGTATCCCTTCTCACATGTAGCATAACCCACAAATACACCTTTAACACTCTTAGCATCTAGCTTCTGTCTTGTCTCAGTAGGTATATGAACATAGCACAGGGAACCAAAAATCTTGAGATGTGCAAGACCTGGTTTTCTGCCACTATAGGCTTCAAAAGGGGTTGTATTTTCTAGTGCCTTTGTAGGACACCTATTTAGAATATATACAGCTGTGTGTACAGCTTCAGCCCAAAGAACATATGGCATACCTCTATCATGAAGCATAGTCTTTGCCATTTCAACCACAGTTCGATTTTTCCTCTCCACTACTCCATTCTGTTGAGGAGTATAAGCCATGGTGAGTTGCCTTTGAATGCCCTCAGTTTCACAGAATTTAGTGAACTCGGAAGATAAAAATTCTCCACCCCTGTCACTCCTTAGACTTTTAATTTTGAAACCACTCTGCAGCTCCACCATTGACTTGAATTTTTTGAAGTAATTGAATGCATCAGATTTGTATCTGAGAAAATACACCCAGATCATCCTTGTACAGTCATCAATGAATAGCATGAAAAATTTGTTTCCAGCCAATGATGCATTCTGCATAGGACCACAGAGATCAACATGTATAAGTTCCAGAGGACAGCTTGCTCTCCAGGCTTGATCTTTTGGAAACCATTCTCTGTGCTGTTTTCCAAATTGACATCCTTGCCATACATCCTTGGTTGCTTCTAGGTATGGAAGACCATGCACCATATTCTTCTCACTGAGTTGCTGAAGCCCTCTGAGATTCAAGTGGCCTAGTCTTCTGTGCCAAAACTGAGTAGAATGCTCCAAACTAGCCTTCAAAACTAACTGATTATTTTTTACCAGAGAAAGAGGATAGCATCGATTTTCCTTCTTCTTAACCTTGATGATAAGGTTTTCAAGTGAAGGTCCATCATATATGCTGCACAAACCTCCTCCAAACACTAGATAATATCCATGCTCATCCATTTGTCCAACACTCAATAAGTTTTCTTTTAAACCTGGCAGATGCATGACTTCCCTGATATACCTTTTACCTCTGTTAGTGTCAATCTGCAATGAACCCATTCCAGCCACATTCACTAACACACCAGTAGGCATTTGCACCTTTCCAGCAACATTTGTATTTATGTCAACAAGGAGATCAGCATTCCCTGTCATGTGATTACTACAACCACTGTCAACATACCAATTTCCATTGATATTTGTTTCTGATATTGCACTATTAGCATAGAACAGATTTCCTGACACTTCCACCTGATTTACAGAGTTTGCCTTTTGCACAATCTTCCCTACAGTGCATTCTCTAGCCCAATGACCAAACTTATCATAATTATAACACTTAGGCTTCCCCTTATATCGACATTCACCAAAATGATACTTAGAACACACTCTACACTGTGGTTTGACAGTCTCTTGACTCATTGACTGTGACTGATATGGATTTGGTGCAGGACTAGTGAAAGGTTTCTGTTGGAATCGAGGTTTCGAATCCCATTTCTTTCCCTTAGCATTCCAATTCTTCTGGAATTTTGATGAGCCAGATTGAACTCCACTTCTATTTTGCCCCTTTGGACTTACTGAGAATGATGCAAAAGCTTTCTCAGTGGTATCAACATTATGCAAGTCAAATCGTTGTTCCTGACTCTTCAAAATCGCAACAACTTCTTGCAGCTCAACAGACTCTAGACACTTTGTGTTTTCTATAACTAAACAGATGGAATCATAAGGCTTACTTAGACTAATCAGAACCTTCTGCACAAGTCTCTCATTAGAAAGGGATTCACCAAATGTTCTCATCTGATTAATTAACTCATTCAATCTTGTAAGATAACTAGACAGAGATTCATCATCTCGCATTCTAGCATACTCAAATTCTCTTCTAAGATTCTGAAGTTTTACGGATCTAACCTGATCACCACCATGATATTCTCCATACAGTAGATCCCATGCCACCTTAGCTGAGTCGGCGTTGGCGATCCTAGGAAAAATTTGATCAGAAACCGCATTTTGTATAATACCTAGAGCCTTTGCATCTTGCATATATGTTGCGACCATTTTCTCATCGTCTTCTTCTTCTGAGCTTCCTTCAGCCTTCTTCTTCTTTGACTCTGAGATCGTAACCCCTTTTTCAACCAATCTCCATAACCCATGAGATTTGAAAATCGTCATCATCTTAATCCTCTAGAACTCGTAGTTCTCACCGGAGAAGATCGGAGTTCTCACCTCAGAACTTCCAGACCCAGCCATCTCTTAGCTTAGACAAGACGAACACAAATCAAAATCGGAATCTATGGAGTTTCAGCAACTTCGCTTGAGCCGGAACGAGCTTAAGTGTAGTTCAAATTCTTCACAGTTTACGCCCAGATCTCAAATGATCAAACCTGGCTCTGAGGCCATGTTAGTGTAACTTGAATTTGATAGATTTTATCCGAGGAGGAAGAGCTGAACAGAAAAAATGAAAACAGAGATGGAAGAAGCTGAAACGAACGTTTTTCCTTTCTTGTTCTCTCTTGCAAAATACTGCAGAGGAATATTTTCAATGCTCCTACAAAAACACAAAGAGCACTAACTCTCCTTTACATTAATTGGTGGCCTTAGCTTTAGGACCACACAAGACTCAACTTTTAATCTTAGTCACTCATCTATCTAATTACATAGATCACACATCACATGGCTCTCATGGCCTTACAACTTGTAACTTTACACTTGACAGATATGCTCAAGTGAATACACACATTAAACTCAACTTATTTCTAATACTCAATCAGCTAGAGACTTATAATTCAACAGGAGCTTCTGCGCACACAGCAAAGATGGCTGCTCAGATCCACGAAATGGAAGGTAAATCAAATCCCTTTACTGCGTTAAAATTAAGCATTGTGTGATGTCTCTGAAAATGTTGTCTGTGAACATGCATTCGTCTCTTTGATATTATCTCTCTGAGTGACCTTGTTTCTGTTGCATAAGTCATACTCACGTAGATGTTCTGTGAATTTGCATGTCTCCATTTGATGAATCTGGGAGCAAAAATTTGCGTGAAACTTGATCTGCGATATGTAGACTCTTCTACAAATTTGGATCCCCGATTGTAGAACCGTGTACTTAGAAATTTGTTGAATGGTCTGAAGACTCCAGTTTGCATTCCCTTATAAATTTCTGCACTTTGAGAAATGTGATGAATGTACTGAGATGGGTGAATGAATGCTACTGAATGCACGATTCAGTTGAATGAATGTTGATTCCACGCAGTAGAATTTGGGCTGAATCGCCTCCAAATGCAACCTGCAAAGATCACGCATTCAAAATTTAATTAGAATAAAACTCAGAATAAAACTGATTAATTAAACAAAATTGCTGTTTTTGTATTTTTTTCAATTTTCTGATTTTTTTAAGAGAATAAAAGTAAGGAAATAAAATGAACGAAAATTAAAAATAAAAAGAGTTTAGAAAAATTGGGTTGCCTCCCAATTAGCGCTTTAGTTAACGTCCATAGCTAGACAGAGCGGAAAGCTGGTGATCATGTCACTTGTTCTTTCAAAGTCAACCACTTCTTAATAACGTCATAGAGCAACAATAGGTACCGAGTGAATTGATCTTTGTCAATGGTGCTTCCAAATTTAGTGGTTGAATTCTTCTTATACAACCTTCTATTTGAATGAATCTTTGCAATGAAATAGACTCCTTTCCAGCGAGGATTACGTTTCCGTCGAGCTGACTTCCATATGAATCACCAAGTTTTTATATGGTGTCATGGGAGCTTTGCTTAATTGGAGGACTCCCAATACAGCAAAGAAACGCATTATAAGATTAACTTACTATGTAATAGTAGTTGGAAAAACTTTATATATACATTTTTCTCATTGTAAAAATCACCATGTGTACCATTATTGAGAATTGTTTACATGAATAAAACCACAGATGTTATGTGTTGGTGTTTAAAAAAAAATTAAGGTCGCAAGTAGCGTGAGTAATTATAATAAAAAAAAAGTCTCTCGTGCGCACATAAGCGCGTGCAAATAGGCTAATTTATACTAATCATGATGTGTTTTCTTATTCTTACAAATAATACAAAGCCTATAAGGAATTGATCTCCAAATTATATGGGGATTACTACTAAATTTATATAATCACGCTAATTATAAGATACTATTCACAACAATTACAACCTATTGAGCGGTGAGCAAAAATCCGAAGAAAAAATAGCTAGAAAAACCTTGTGACTTCCAAGCATCTATCTTTCAACCAAGGTTTCAGAATGTGATGACTCTGTATATTGACAACAAATTCAAAAGAAGGATGAGACAGCCTAGGTATGAACTCTTTTGTCCATGTCAAGCGTGGACTGATCTTCGTCACAAGCAAAGGCCTCAAACGTGAGTCAAAACACTATTAAATTAACATGAAAACACATCTCGTGAAGTTACAAACGTGTACATCAAGTTAATTGAAATCTTTTGAACTTCTAGAGTACTTTGCTTCCAATTCAAGTCCACAAACAAGTAATGCATTTTGCATGCCGTAACCCAACAGGTTATGCCTAATTACCTAGTATGAGATGTACCAATGATAAATGAAATACATTTTGGCTCCCCTGGCCGTTTTGAGAGTTTTTGTTATAATTTTTTTGAAAACAGAAATCTTATTTGGTAACTTCTTTTATTTTTTTTAGTTTAATTTAAAAAAAAATTAAAAACTAAAAACTGTTGTAGGCATAATTTACTGAACAATTATGGAGGCCAAAGAGAGAGGGAAGGTGCGGCATAGAGAGAAGAAGAGAGAGAGATGTGTAATTGTGAGTGTGTGTTAATTCCTTACCCTTTAGGATTTACACAATCACATTCCTATTCTAAAAGGACTGCAACACTCCCCCTTGAGTTTGTAAATACTCAAGTAAATGGTGCATCAGGTCTTCAATAATGAAGTAAGTACAGTTGTTGAAGTCGTCAACACAATGAGCGAATGCGAGTCTCATATCAACGGAAGAATGCATAAAAAAATAAAACTCATAAAACCTCGCTATGGTAAAACCCAAGGTGGGAGAAAAACCCATAGTCTAAGGAGAAAAGTGAGAAGTTGCATTAAGTCAAAACTACTTCTTTTGGACGCAAGTAGAATAGCTCACAAGGGTATGATCAACCCAGGATGGGTGCCTCGTTAAAACCTAGTTAGGTAGCAAAAACCCAGTGGGAAAAATGCTCCTAATCGTAAGGAAAAATAGTACATTAAGATCAAGTGAGTATACTTCTGGATACTCCCCCTGAGTTTGACATAACTTCCAAATGAGAACTACAAGCATTGCATATGATAGTTAGGCATACCAATTCCTCGAACAAGCTTCTGGAAGGTTGAATTCTGCAGTGACATCGTATAGAGGTCGGCAAGATTGTCTGGGATCAGCTTGTATGACTTCAATCTCCTGATGCTTTGCTAATGTAGATGCAATATGTCTTGGCATTGACTTTGTTGATGTATCATGTCTTGGTCGGATGGATACATGCGGCATAATCTTCATGGATCGTCGTTGGGACTCAACGATGGATGAAAACACAACAAGTACTTCGAATATGCTCAACAAGAACTCCTAACCATGTCTCACTTGTGGCGTAGTGAAGTGAGGTGAGTCTTGGAACGATTCGAAGATTTCGCAACTAAGGTCATATTGTGGACCTCCAAGATATTGCGATATCCCTAACGGTAAAAACATAACCATTTGGGGATTTTGCCTTGTGCGAGTTTGATAAGTAACATGCGTCAGCATAACAAACAAGGCAAGCATCATTTCGAGGATCAGGGGGGTTGGATCCGCTGAGATGCGTTGGGATTTGTCCTCGTGGTACCTTCAAGGTACGTCTTTAATACCAATTCAGGGGTTACGTGTAAGCGCGGTGCTGCATCTTTACCAAGATCAATAACGAATGAGATGTCATGTCTAAATACAATAAGCTAAGTACAACGAAGCACAAAGTTGAACTTTAGATATAGAATTTCGGATTCCATAACCTCTTCAAGGGTCTCATTTGTATATAACATATGAACGATCATGGGTATACTCAAAAGTGACACATTCAGGGTGTAGTTCGACTGGTAGACCAAAATACTGTCAGAACAATGCTTCAACTTCAGGTTAAGGCATAAACGAGTTTTCCCAAGACCCTTCATCTCAAATTCCATCTTCAGGTGCGAGGCAATTTTCTCAAGCTCTTCTGGAGTCTTAGTCAGATTCGTGTCAACGACATAAACTGTAACTTTAGCAATTTGGAATAAAACTTCATAGTTTAACATGTAAGGGCATAATTCATATCCCTGACTGATCAAATAATCACGTAGACGAGTATACCACATCCGTCGGATTTTTCAAGCCATAAGTGAACGCCTCAAAATGAGTTAAAAGGGTGTTCCGTGGTTTTGGAACTATTTGAAACAGTCCATGTAATTCTTCGAGAATTTACATGTAAATCTCTGTATCTATATCCCCATGGAGAAACACTAACCACATTTCATAATGCTGCTATAAATCACAGGACGTTTGAGAGAAACCTTGCGTCGTAAGGTGTGCATCATATCACACTATTTCATTCATCTCATAACGCTTCCTTTCCCACTTGTAACATAACAAGGTTACCTTGGGCAGTGTAGAAACGACAGGTCCAAACACATTTTGGTAATGAATTTGACTTGGATTGTAATTTCAGTTGTCCAATCAATTCTACGTTGTCACTTAATCAACGGAACACGATTCGATATCATCGCTTTTCATTTATGTCGGTAGCTACCATATAAGTGAAAACATCATCGATGATAATCTCATTTCAATTCCATTTAGCTTATCCAAACTAGTATACTGGACCAAGAACTTTAAGTCTCGGGATAAATCCAGATTAATCTCATGAGATGGAAATGATTTGAGATAGCGATCGAGTTTAGATTCATTGTTGTGTCGTGTCTTCCTCTTCTAGGGAAGTGAATCCTATGAATCGAGTGATCTATCATGCTCCAGGCCAGGACATATTGATTGGTTATCCACCGGTGTACCAGACCGTCCAACATTGTTGTACTGGACCTTCCAGGGATGTTGACTCGACGTCTGTTAAGTACGTTTATCCTTGCAGGCATGTTTACAGCTAGTATATGATCTCGTCACTTTAGCTAGATCAGAGGAATGCATCTGGGGCAACATTCTGAAATCTAGAATTCATCGCACTTGCTTATCATACTTGTGCGGTACAGGGATCAAGATAAGACATAATGGGCAACGTCCAAGCACATTCGCGCCGTTTTCCAGAACGTTGACGTTCTTATCTCCCCCTAACAGCGGGAAAATTATCTCATTAAAGTGACAACCCATAAATGAGCGGTAAAGAGATCACGTGCAAGGGCTCGAAGAGAGCTATGTGAAGGAGAATCATGATTGACAAAAGATACACATCCTTCTTTGAGGACCCATGGTGGTACATTGCGGCGGTGCAACTTGGCATATAGAATGCACACCTAAATGCGTAAATACGAAAATCGTCAGATTCGTACCCAATAACCAACTGCAATGTCATATAGGTTGGGTGGCAATAGGCCTCATGGTGGACCAACATAACTGTATACAAGATTGCATAGCCTTAGGCAGAAACCGAAGACTTGGTACGTTTACCAAAATTTGGGTGATCATTCAAATTGCGCTTTATGATCGCTAGGCGAGGCTATTTGGGGTGAACATGGGAATTCAATGTTCAATTATAAACCTAAAATACATGCAATACTTTATTGAAAACCGTCGATGTAAACTCTTCGGCATTATCCAATCTCCCGGACTTTAAGGGATAAGTAGGGTGGTGAACCCTTAATCGGTCAAGAGGTTTAGCAGCAATGTGTGTACAAACATGTGACCAGTTTGTCGATTCATCAACCAAAACTATAAGTATTTATATGGTCCACTTTTTGGTTGGATTAGTCCACATATATTCCCTCGAATCCACTGTGAAAAAGTGGTGATTTCGTATCTTTGCGAGGGATGATATAGAAAATCGATTTCCCTAATGAGCAGGCTTGGCAAAGTGTGCTTGTAGGCACAAGATCCTTACTTCGGGTAAGGGGATGCGTCGTAGCATCATTGTTCGACCTACATGTCCTAAATAGTCATACCAAAACAAGTAAACTGCTCAATCACCCAGCTACAAGTCGGCCACATGTGGTGTGTTCCCAATTGGGAGACAACCCATTGGCCCCAAATCAAAGCTTCAGGCTCATTTTTGGAGGTGGTGCAAAGATATTTCACTCTATTTTCTTCAATGGTTTCATTTATGATCATTGTTATCTCGAATATCCTTAAAAACTCAACGTCAAGGAGAATTTAAGGTCCCTTAAATGGTGATGCAGTACCATTCATACAACGAGGAGCTTGCCAATGCTCTTAATCAGGTTGGATAGACCTGAAGTCGTTGCTAAAGATGTGATTTAGGTGTAAAGTTAGTGTGCATAGTATGCATTCATCCAGACAACTAACTTTCCCACATTCCTACCTAATCACGTGTTTAATTGAATCGGTCACATGTATTAAGAAACATGATTCAATTAACTCATATTCGAGGACAATATCAATAAGATTATCCATAAGTAAAACATACACCAAACTTGAATCCAAGAACATGGGAAAATGTTCACCAGGAAAATGGTTTACTAAGGGGATTCTGCCAACAAGGTCATCCATGTCATAATTCTGCTCTTCCAACAGTGTTTGGTGGAGCAAAATTAGTTTCACATATTGACTACTAGAATGGTACTCCTTAACAACATTGGTAGGGGCACGAACAGGTGCATAACCAATGGTCTATTCCATCGAGACATAAATAGATTATGCAGGGTTAAGGTTCGGGAATATTTTCCCTTATTCTTGAAGTTTTAGGTTTTAGGTACAAAGGATTATGCTTCGAGCATGAAGCCACACCTTGGCAGGCCCTGATTCTACCATATGTTTGTGGTAGTAATCAAATCCAAGAATTTGGTAAAACTTATGCTTTCTACACTTGTTGCTTCAGGAGCGAGTTAGAAACAAGGAAGGACGAGAAAAGTATTTTCTAGTCAAAATTTGATCGGATTTATAAACTTCAGAATTGTACTCATTCATGGACGTAATCATAGTGTGCTTCAGGCAATGTTTTTCATGATTAGAGAGTCCGTAGGAGCGAGCCAAAGAACCATGGAATCCTCGATCGTGAGGTATTTCCATTTGTAATGCTTTGAGCATAAGTCTTCGAATGAAGATCATGGTGGAGGCTTATTCAGCTCTTCTTTGCCATTGTTGGCGTCAATGGTTTCTCAGCTTCTTGATAGTCAAGTGGAGATTCATGTTTTCTACCCCACATTAAGTGGTTTCTAATAGAAAACGTCCTAATCAGGAAAATCAAACTTTTGACGGTTCGACAATCCACTGAATTGGAGGGAACAAGATTATGATTGGTTCTATGGGAAGGAATCATCCATAAGCATCAAAGTTAGAACATTCGAGTTCTAGACATGGTTTTCATGAAAAACGTCGGGTTTTCATGGGTGTAATGTTTTATGAAAACTTCGGGTTTCAAAGGCACTAAATTTGAAACTACAAGTTCAATTTTAGTTTATGAATGTTTTAGTTCATAAAAGAGAGGTTCCTGCAAGAACACATAATGCAATATACAACTAAATGTAATGGATTTGGGTTACTTCAGGAACTCAAGTGTGAGTGCTTCGAGACTACGAAAGTATGTCAACGGTTCAAAGTATAAAAATAAATTATTGAATCGTTAATGTCCAAAAGTGATTTTCAGGTCAATAATTTTGAATTCATTATCAGATTAATGGACTGCAGGTCACTTTTAATTAATTCAATAAATCGGGCCATAAGGGGTCGATTGTAGAAGCAAAATAATATTAAAATAATATTATTGGATCGAAAGTATAGCCCCAAAATAATTTGGGCTAGGTGTCGTGGGTAAGGGGCACAGGTTAGGTGCCTTAAGTAGAAAAGGCAGGGCCCAAAAAAAACCTCGGGAGTGACTGCAGGTCATGGGGGTAAGGTGAAACCCCAGCCGCAACTGGGTTTCAATTTGGACCACGGGGATGGCACGGGAGCAAGCCCAAAAGCTTGCGGGTTGCGAGGGACACCCCAGCAGCATTGGGCTGGCATCATGCATGGCAAGCAGTGGGTCGTGACATATGGCCCAGCAAGCTAGGCTTACTGGTAGTGGATCAAAGGCCAGGGCTGCAGGCCCGTGGCTACTGCACAAGCCCAACAACCATAAGGGTTACGGCATGCAGGTCAGGGAAGGAAAGCCCAGTCAACTGGGTTGGTGAAATGGTTGCGGGCCAAGGTCAGCGTGCATGGGCTCGGGGCTTTAGGCCATACCGAGGTGAAATCCAGATCGTGGCCTAGGTGTTATGTCCATAGTGATGGTGCGATGGGTGTGCTGCACCATGCCCAATTCCTTTTTTTCTTTTCAAAATCCCTTAGGGTTTAGGAAACCCTAAATATGCTTCTAATTTATTTGATATAATTTGACTTACAAATTCCACATAACAATGTAATTGTGCAATGCATGAAACAAATATATATATTGACAAATATATGAACATATACAATATATATATATATATATATATATCGGAAGGAAAATATAAATATAGGGGGGTTCATGCATCATGGGGAATGTTTTTATGCTTCAAGGTCGTTTTAAATATCTTACTTTATTTTAAGCGTACCTGATTGGCAGAAAACAACAAAAGCCTTTGATTTTGTAGAAGATATATCTCGGAAAGCTGGAATTGCATCTTTAATGCGTTGTATCACGTTCAACACAAAAAAAAATTAAATTGAATCAATAGCATGTAGATCAATTAAATAAAATAAGAATTAATCATAAAAAGAATGATTAAAACGTAATACTCCCCTGATTGAAAATCAAACTCTCTTTAGCACATCGTCAAGAGCGTGCTGATAACGTGTTGTAGGCATAATTTACTGAACAATTATGGAGGCCAGAGAAAGAGGGAAGGTGCGGCATAGAGAGAAGAAGAGAGAGAGATGTGTAATTATGGGTGTGTGTTATTCCACCTCATTGTGCCTTTATTTATAGTAGTATGAAGGTTAATTCCTTACCATTTAGGATTACAACATTTAATAGGTAATCTACTCCTAATAGGAATATAAGATACATTCTCATATCTACCAGGATTTACACAATCGCATTCCTATTCTAATAGGACTGCAACAAAAACTACTTTCTTGAGTTTTCAAAACTTGATATTCAATTTACAATTTTAATTTTTTTTTAAATTGAAAACTGAAAGTAGTTATCAAACAAATTTCAATTTTATGATATATTTTTTTTTGTTTTTTTTTTTGTAGCAGTTAGATATTAATGTTTATGCCTCTTAGTAGTACGGTTTAGTGATATTCCTCCACTTGTAAGTGAGAGATCTTAGGATCGATTCTCGCCAAAGGCGAATTTGAACCACATTATTTATAATCCATTGTGAGGCTTATCACACTCCCCTACTGATAGGAGCATATTTATGCGACTTAGTTAGCTTGTTTCTTGGCATTTATGTTGTTAGTTCGTAGTTATTTTAGTATTTTAAGCTATTTTCGTGTGTTTGTAGGTCCAAAGGGTTAATGTGGCAAAAAATTGCATTTTGGAGCATTTTTGGGCATGAAATGGATAACATATGCTTGGAGCAAAAGGCATGGACGGAATTTGAAGTTTGTACATCATCATCTCCCTATAAATAACCATTTTAGCACACTCATTTCACCCAACACATCCACTCATTACAACCACCCAACACATTCACCTACCACTACATCCACTCATTTCACCCAACACATCCATTCACCTACCACTACATCCACTTATTTCACCCAACACATCCACTCATTTCACCCAACACATCCACTCATTACAACCACCCAACACATTCACCTACCACTACATCCACTCATTTCACCCAACACATCCACTCATTTCAACCACCCAACACATTCACCTACCATTACATCCACTCATTACCACCACCCACTACATCTTCTCCCTAGCCTATAAATATATCCATCCAAAGACACATTTAGGGGGACAGTTTAGGGAGAAGGGAGGAAGACACATTCTACCGCAAGGCAGAGTCTTTTCTTCTTAACCATTCTACACATTCCCACAACAAAAACACAATTTCATGCACCTTCATTTCCCTTTCCTTGTCGTGACCTTCATCCAACCTAAACACATTCAGCCATTCCTCCATACAAACAAACCTTCAAACACTCACCAACACCTTGTGCCGTAGCAAAGGAAGGGAAGGAAAGTGCTTGGACGTGCTTGCTGTCCAACTTGGATCGTTTGAGCGTTTAGGTGTTTTCTTTCTTTTGTTTCTAATGTTTAAATTCATTTCCTTTCGTTTTGTTGTAAATATGAGTGGCTAAACCCCTCTTGGCTAGGGGTGATTTCAAAGCCATGATTATGTGTGTAATATGATTTGATAAATTCCAGCTATGAACTCTTGAATCGTAAATGCAATTGGCTTAACTATTTGATTGATAACTTATTTGTATTTGTTAATTAAGGGTCGACACTTAATTGGCATGCATAAATCCGTTGCTAGAATATAAGGAAGTTTCACATAATCGTTACAAACTTATATTCACATGTAGTGAAGGTCGCTGATAAACGATCGCGTTAAGTTTAATTCTAGCATGAGTAACATGATGTCATAGTTGCAAGTGCTTTGTCAATGCTTATGATTTTCATTAAACGTAATGATCTTTGATTGTATCTCTATTATGATGTCATGTAGGGAACTTTAGAAGAATGTTTTGGGTTGTCAAATGATGTCATCCAATCCAATAAAACAAGGAAAATATGAGAGTTAACTAGTGATGTCACGGTTAATTTGGAGCATTGTCGTTCATAATTCAATGAAGTAGTAACTGGAAATCGAGTTATTTGCATACATGTCATGTGTGGAGAAAAAAACCTCTAGCTATCCCATCCATCATCTTATTTCTCAAATTTATTTTACAATCTGTCTAATTTTTCATACTTGTTTGTTTGTTTCAACTTCATCCAAATCAAATCCCCCTTTTAGTTTCTTGTTTCAAAGTGTTTCAAATATGTTTTAGTTTGTGTTTTTAAGTGTTTTGATTCAAGTAAAAGTCAATTTTCGTCCAAAGTCATTCCTAGTGTCTAGTTTAAGTTTATTTAATTGTTTTAAGCTGTTTTGATTATTTTAAGTTTGCTTTGAGTCTGGTGAGTCTTGTTAAGTGTTTTTAAGTTTAGTTTTATATTTTTGAGTCAGTTTAGAGGTTATTAGCAAGCCCTCCTAATCCCCGGTCCAGAACGATCCCTACTTATACTTATACTACAATTGTCAAAAGAGGGTTAAATTTGTGTGTTAAGTTAATTTTCGCATCAAGTTTTTGGCTCCGTTGCCGGGCCTTGTTATTTCTTTTTGTTTATTTTCGTGTCTTTTGTTTTTAGTTACTGACTTTGTTTCTGTTTCTGTTTTTTATTTTTATTTTTTTACTTTTGATATTTGATTTAGTTTTGTTTCCTTGATTTCAGGTACTAGAGAAGTAAGACATGGATTTTGCTACCATTCAAGCTCAATTGGCAGAACTTACTTCTCAATTGTCACAATATGACGAAAGGACCACAATGCAAAGTGTCCCTACATGTGGTGTGTCCTATGGGCAAGGATATCCAACTCAGCAATATTCTCAATTCGCTACGAATGAAGATGCTTGGGGTTATCAAGGCCATAGCCAATCATGGGACAACATGTTTTCCAACGCTTACAATTCAGATTGGAGAGATTATTCAGATTACATAGAACCTCAACAATTCCAACAAGATGGATATTGGCAACAAGAAGAGAAGTTCCATTCAAGACCTATGCAGCCAATAGATTATGATCGAATTTTTAATGAAATAAATTATTTGGTGCAGGCTCACAAAATCAAACCAAGGAGGCTCAACAAGATGGATATTGGCCGCAATCTGAGGAGTTTTATTTAACACCTATGCAGCCACCACAGCTTCCCCTACAACAATTCCAATCAAATTCAAGTATGTCCACGGATAGTGATCAAATTTTTCAATTACTAACCTTTTTGGTGCAGGGGCAACAAAATCAAAATGAAACAATGCTCAATCAAGCTAAGGAGATGAGCGAATTGAAAAATCAACTTGGAGAGATTATGGAGTTCACGGCACAAATTCAAGAGCAAAGTGAACTCTCCAACTCAACTATTGAAAATTTGAAAGAAGATTTTGAAATCCATGATGCTATCACTTTGGGAAGTGCTATGGAGGTTGGAGGTGAACCCAAGACATCCAAACCAAGCCAAAACATGGATGAACAGCTGATGCACAAAGAAGAGGAGAATAACAAGGCCACGCCAAGGGAAGAACCACCTTTGTCGCAACCTCATATGCCCTATATGCCGTCCACTACAACCAAGATAAGCCTAAATTCAATTCGTCTTGACCCCGTTTCACCAAATGTCCTTATTCATTGCAGGATCATGCAATCCAAGGAAGAAAAGGGTGAGAAAGGCATATTCGAAACCTTTCCAAAGAATCAAGAGCAAGAAGTTGATGGGGAATGTCTAGAATTCATCAAAGAAGATACACTTGAGATGAAAAATCCCAAAGAAGATGGATTTTATGACACGGGACAAGTCATAACTCTCAAAACACCAAATCTGGCCAAGTCCTATATCCCTGCAACCTTCAAAGATGTGGTGTTCGTAATTGAGTTTGTGTCGGAGCAAGCAAGTAAGCCATCTTCTCCAACTTCGATTTTATTTTATACTAACTTGCTGATTTTAATGATTCAGGCACCTACACTAGAATTTAAACCATTGCCAGATCATGTCAAGTATCACCTTCCATTCAAGGATCAATTCCATGCTATGGGCCCTATCCAAGCTTAGAAGGAAGTTTCGTCCGGCTGGAAGACGTTAAAGCAAGCGCTTCTTGGGAGGCAACCCATGTATTCAAAAATGAGGAAGATTTTTTAATCGCTCCGCAATCAGTTTTGCGTTTCTAAAAACCTTCCATTTTCTGCATTTTATTTTGCCATGATTGTCATTTTTATTTGTTGCTTGTTTAATTGTTTTTGGTATGAGTTTATTTTTGAAACATTGACAGATATGCAAGGTATTTTTACATTCATTTTCATAAAATAAAAAAGGAACATTAAGCAGAAAATACAAGAGGAAGCCTTCACAAAGGCTGCTTAGGAGAAGTCTCAGTAGTCGGCGGAGCCTCAGTAGTCGGCGGAGCCCCAGAAGGAGGAGGCATCGGAAGTTGATCATTTGGAGCTTGATTACATGGTATAGCCCCAGAAGACGAAGGCAAATGTTGTTGGAACAAACCCACAAACCTCTGATGATCAAGTAAAATCTGACCATCAGATTCCTGCATCTGGTCAATCTTCCTCTTCATGTTTGTAGAATAGTTATGTGCGAGCCTGTGCAACTATTTATTCTCATGCTTGAGCCCTCTAATCTCTTATTTGAGACTCATCACTTCATCCGCCAATGATTCAACTTGACGGGTTCGAGAAAATAGACGTTGGGCCATATTAGACACAGAACCTGCACACTGCACACTGAGAGCCAGAAAATCCTTAACAGCCAACTCATCAGACCGTTTAGAAAGCAGTCTGTTATCTTTGGGAGTGACAAGGTTCTGGGCCACCACCGCAGCGGTCATATTATTCTTCATCACCGAATTCCCAATGGTAAGAGGACCAGTAGGGAATATGAAGGATGGGCGCCATAAGTTGTCTGGAGAAGGCATGGCTGCCTCTTCACCAAGGTTCAAGTTAAAACGATGGTCGGAAGGGCCAGACATTTTCAAAGGTGTTGAAGAAAGAAGAGGTCAGACAAGTCAAGATCGTAGAAGTGTAAGAAGGGAGTTTCTACAGGCAGAAATTCAAGTGTGCTTTGAAACGTACTGCACGCCTCTATAAAAACCAGCACTCGACGGGATTTCAGAGATTGAAGATGTGAGCTCAGAAATCGAAAAGGCCAATTCAAAAATTGAAGAGGCGCTAGCTTTCTCAAAAGCTGGGCTTGCTCAAAAACCACGGGCCAATCTTCTTTTCCAGATTTGTCCGCACTTGTCACATGCAACCTCTGCACTCGACGGAGCTCAGAACTCGAAGAGGCGAGCTCAGAACTCGAAGAGGCAAACTCAGAAATCGAAGAGGCATCTGCTTTTCCAGACGTGTCAGCATCTGTCACATGCACACTCAGCTTTGCAGAAATCACGGGCAGTTTGTCGAAGCGCCGATTCCAGATATCGAAGAGGCACTTGCTTTTCCAGACGTGTCAGCGCCTGTCACATACACACTCAGCTTTGCGGAAATCACGGGCAGTTTGTCGAAACGTCGATTCCAGATATCGAAGAGGCACTTTCTTTTCCAAATGTGTCAGCGCCTATCACATGCACACTCAGCCTTGCGGAAATTACGGGCAATCTGTTGAAGATTTCTTGTGAAGTAGAAGGCACGTGAAGTTTACTATTAAATCATCCAACGGTTGCCGACAAAAGTGAAAGAATAGTACCGGTTATTAATTCCTATAAATGTCAACCTTCACCCTCGATTGTAAGGCAAACATACATAACATTTCTTCATCTCTGAGAATGCCTTCCCAACGAAGCCTCTCGAGTCACTCAGTGTTCCTTATTCCTTAGGGTACCTCTGCAAACAACTTATCCAAAGCAAAAGTATTTCATATCATGAAGGTTGAAAGCAAGAGTATCTCATATCATGCTTTCTCCCTGTCCTTCTCCTTGTCGTTGTTTTCATCTGCAGGACAAGGAGAAAGAGAGCAATCAGCCAGCACTTGGTATTAATCTTCTGATCTGGAACCGACTGCTTGGAACCCCTTCCTGATTGCTTACCTTGCCTTGCTCTCGAGTACTCATCTTCAACATCTTATGTTTCATCTTCGTCTACCACATCTGCTTGGGGAACAGATAAAGGAAGTGAAAATGATACCTTGAAGCATATGGAGACAATGTGCTAATTCATCCTCAGCTAGGGACAAGGAGAAAGAAAGCAAATGGTGGGCACTTGGAAAGATTGAAGAAAGGAGCAGACCATCACCTCTACCTCGTGTCTGCCTGCCGTACAGAAGAAACAAGCAGAAAAGAATGCAGACTGCACAATCAAATCAACCCAACAGAATGAGTTTGATTTGAAACCAAGGAACTCTCGCTCAGAATTCTGAACCAGTTCGAGATCAAAGCTGTGGAAAGACAACAAGATCATCTATCTCTAAAACCAGATTTGCGTTCTTAAACTCTACTCTGTCTGGTTTTTACTTTTCCATACTTGTCATGTTTATTCGTTGTTTGTTTGATTGTTTGCTTATGTTTGTGTGAGTTTATGCTTGAAACATTGAGGACAATGTTCGATTTAAGTGTGGGGGGGGTAACCAAGTTGTTTTGCATGAAATTCATGGGAGTGTATCACCCATTACTTCTAGTGTTGTTCCTTGCTGTTTTTATGCTATTTTGGAGTGTTAGTGTGTTTTGACATAAAAATTCGAAAATCTCATAAAAATTTGAAAAATTGTTTTGAAAAACCCAAAAAGAGTTGTTTTTGTGTGTTTGTTTGTGTCTTAGGGTACCTTCTAACACAATGATGAGGATTTGGTTTTTAATTACATGACTGTTAAAGAGAGTTATAAACATGGATGAAAATTTGATTTACTCTTTGGTGTATGCTTGGTTGTGGTTATCATTTATGAATTCACATGCAATCATAAAGGAAAAATCAGTTTTTGTAACATGCTTGAAAGAAGGAACTCAAATGAACGCTACAACCTTGTGAGACTTGAGCCTAAACGTTTATTTGGAGAGTTAATAATATGTGCATCATTGTTTTCTAAAGTCGTTGCATGATCTCATTATTCTTTGCTTGGTTGCTACTTAGAAGGTGTTTCATCATTTAGTTTCAAATGCTAGAACTCATGCCTATTTCATTCAAAGCATGCTATTGATTTGCATAACACATATTCAAGATGCAGTTGTGTAGTGACCACCAAAGCCAAATTGTCGTGCCCCTATTTCATTATGTGTTTAAGTTTAACCCCGTTGAGCCTTGTTAAGCCTATGTTCTTTGTTAACCCACACTATCCTTACCTAGTCTAGTGTTAGGACCATCCATACCCTTTTTCTTGAAGCATAGTAAAGCATGACTTAAAATGAACTCCTTTTTTATCAATGTATTGCAGAAAGCAAGTGTGGGGGAAGTGATTCTTGTGTGTGTGTGTATGCCAAAGTCCTTAATAAGGCATGGGTAGAAAAGGAAAAAAAAAAGAATTGAAAACAAAAAAGTATGAAAAAGAGCTCTAAAGTGTTGTTTGTTAAAGAAAGGGTTCAAAACATTGAATTTGGCCCTAAGTGTTGCATAAATCTTCCCTTTGTAATTAAAAGTTGATTCTGCATTCTAAAGTGATTTCCAAGTGTCTATTTCATTGCTTTGCTTGCTATCGCTTTAAAAACATTTGTTATCCCTATCCTTTCTTTGTTAGCCATTACCCCCAAGCCCTATTACAACCCTTGACTTCAATCTTGAGTGTTGTGTGTTTCAATTTGTGGAGTTCGAAATTGGTATGAGCATATGGTGTCACTGGTTCTCGCATCTAAGTAGTAGCATTCCATTCATGAGATCATATCTAAACATGCTTAATAACTCCAGAAAATTGCTTTCTTTGTTATAACATATGTGAGTCCAAATCTTTCGTGTTTACATCAATCTTCTCACATATACTAGTGTAGGGTGTGTAGTCAGAAAATGTGTGTGAAAATAGAGAGTATCTTGTAAGGAATTGAGCAAATTCTCTAAGGCATGTTACTACATTCAAAACATCGTTTTAATTGGTTAATTGTGAACTAGTAAGTGGTGACTGTGATTAAGTATGTGCTCAAGTGTAATGATGACCAAAATCTGTGGGAATGATGATTTTTAACACGTCATGTTTCATTAAAAATCCCTGAGGCAATTGTTGGAAGGTCTAGGTTGTGTTTTGTTTTGTTTTGTTTTGTTTCTTTTGTTTTGCTCGAGGACTAGCAAAAGCTAAGTGTGGGGGAATTTGATAGGAGCATATTTATACGACTTAGTTAGCTTGTTTCTTGGCATTTATGTTCTTAGTTCGTAGTTATTTTAGTATTTTAAGCTATTTTCGTGTGTTTGTAGGTCCAAAGGGTTAATGTGGCAAAAAAGTGCATTTTGGAGCATTTTTGGGCATGGAATGGATAACATATGCTTGGAGCAAAAGGAATTGACGAAATTTGAAGTTTGTGCATCATCCTCTCCCTAGAAATAACCATTTTAGCACACTCATTTCACCCAACACATTCACTCATTACAACCACCCAACACATTCACCTACCACTACATCCACTCATTTCACCCAACACATCCATTCACCTACCACTACATCCACTCATTTCACCCAACACATCCACTCATTACAACCACCCAACACATTCACCTACCACTACATCCACTCATTTCACCTAACACATCCACTCATTTCAACCACCCAACACATTCACCTACCACTACATCCACTCATTACCACCACCCACTACATCCTCTCCTTAGCCTATAAATATATCCATCCAAAGACACATTCAGGGGGACAATTTAGGGAGAAGGGAGGAAGACACATTTTGCCGCAAGGCATAGTCTTTTCTTCTTAACCATTCTACACATTCCCACAACAAAAACACAATTTCATGCACCTTCATTTCCCTTTCCTTGCCGTGACCTCCATCCAACCTAAACACATTCAGCATTCCTCCATACAAACAAACCTTCAAACACTCACCAACACCTTGTACCGTAGCAAAGGAAAGGAAGGAAAGTGCTTGGACGTGCTTGCTGTCCAACTTGGATCGTTGGAGCATTTAGGTGTTTTATTTCTTTTGTTTCTAATGTTTAAATTCATTTCCTTTCGTTTTGTTGTAAATATGAGTGGCTAAACCCCTCTTGGCTAGGGGTGATTTCAAAGCCATGATTATGTGTGTAATATGATTTGATAAATTCCAGCTATGAACTCTTGAATCATAAATGCAATTGGCTTAACTATTTGATTGATAACTTATTTGTATTTGTTAATTAAGGGTCGACACTTAATTGGCATGCATAAATCCGTTGCTAGAATATAAGGAAGTTTCACATAATCGTTACAAACTTATATTCACATGTAGTGAAGGTCGCTTATAAACGATCGCGTTAAGTTTAATTCTAGCATGAGTAACATGATGTCATAGTTGCAAGTGCTTTGTCAATGCTTATGATTGTTATTAAACGTAATGATCTTTGATTGTATCTCTATTATGATGTCATGTAGGGAACTTTAGAAGAATGTTTTGGGTTGTCGAATGATGTCATCCAATCCAATAAAACAAGGAAAATCTGAGAGTTAACTAGTGATGTCACGGTTAATTTGGAGCATTATCGTTCATAATTCAATGAAGTAGTAACTGGAAATCGAGTTATTTGCATACATGTCATGTGTGGAGAAAAAGCCTCTAGCTATCCCATCCATCATCTTATTTCTCAAATTTATTTTACAATCTGTCTAATTTTTCATACTTGTTTGTTTGTTTCAACTTCATCCAAATCAAAACCCCCCTTTTAGTTTCTTGTTTCAAAGTGTTTCAAATATGTTTTAGTTTGTGTTTTTAAGTGTTTTGATTCAAGTAAAAGTCAACTTTCGTCCAAAGTCATTCCTAGTGTTTAGTTTAAGTTTATTTAATTGTTTTAAGCTGTTTTGATTATTTTAAGTTTGCTTTGAGTCTGGTGAGTCTTGTTAAGTGTTTTTAAGTTTAGTTTTATGTTTTTGAGTCAGTTTAGAGGTTATTAGCAAGCCCTCCTAATCCCCGGTCCAGAAAGATCCCAAAAGAAGGTTAAATTTGTGTGTTAAGTTAATTTTCGTATCACCTACCCAAAAAATATGAGCATTGATTTGTCAGTGGCATTCACTGCTCTATTGCATTGTAGAAAAAATGAAATACGCATGTACAAATACCTTTATCATTATGATTCGAAAGAAAAATTAATGTTTTTCAACCGTCGTAACCGTTGATGCTTACCAACTAGTTAGCGTTTAAGTGATGCTGTTTAGGAATAATTATACTTCCATCATGCTAGATAGTTTTAATTCGATATAAAGTAACAAAGGGAATAAATGGGCGTGTGGTATATCACTTTCTTATATAAATGCAAAGGTGGATCGATCCATAAAAGAAGGGCAGTTAGCTTAGAGGTACTGGCTTTGCTTGACACATCCGTTTAAACTTTTATGCTTTTTGTCAGTTATGTGAAACGGACAGACAGAGACAAATGCTTTTAGCTTTCTTGCAAACCAAACAAGCGAACCTAATACTTTCGGTTGAGGTTTTGGTGGTGTCAAAATCATTCCAATTGCCATGCCCTATGCTCTCCTTAACTTTCCCTCACTCTCATATAACGAAAATTCTATGGTTCTTTGGAATGTAGGAATACATATAAACTAGAAAATCCCCTCACATGGCACACACAAGAAAAAAGAACAATGTCACCAAAAATTAATACACAAGTCAGTTAATTCCCTTAAAGAATTGATCAATTTCAACTAATTGATTAAATTTAGACATGTATAAAAGAATCAACAATGAATATTGAATGAGCAACAAATAATGTTAAACAATTAATTGGGTAGCATTGATATTGTGGGTTTCTAGCTAGTTGTGTTTTAGTATTGGCAACCCACCAAAGGAGAGGCAGAGAAGACGATGACTTGTTCCTTCTTGGCTCCAAAGGGAAACTTATTGGTTTCCTGCTGGTGCTCTTCTTCCGGCGCAGGAAGATTAAGATCCAACTGCAAAACATTTCGTGGTCTCTTTGATCCCGATTGCGACTGAGGATGACTATTCATGGCTTCTGCTGCTGCTGTTGTTGCTGCTGTGCTGCTTAATGTTCTATGCCTTCTCATATGACCCCCTAGAGCTTGACCAGATGCGAACTCCGCACCACACACCGAACACTCATGAACCTTATTGGCTTTGTTTTTGTAATAACAAGGACTAGTAGTATCACTGTTCAATGCCCTGAAAGCCCTATTCGAAATTTGTAATGACAACGTGGTGCTGGTGTTGTTAAACTGATCAAATTCCTCCACTTCTTCCAAGAATGACAACGCTTTCTTATTGTCTTGAATTGTGCTGTGAATGTTAGCCTGCTTACCCGGTTTCCTGTGACTGGCTCTATGTCCACCAAGCGCTTGAAACGACGGGAAGCACCGGTCACACGTCTTGCACTGATACAAATATAACCCGGCCGAAGCTGCTGCTGAAGCCGCCTTATTGTTGTTAACCAAATTAGGGTTTTGGGGTTTTGGGGTAGAATTGCCTTGCGCCAGAAGAATCAAACAGTTTGCCATGTCCTCCTCTTCCTCCGTACTGATCTCTGTGAATTGATCAGATGAGGTGGCTGGTGAGGCTGTGGGACCAACATCAGTACTAATCCTTTGTCTGGGACCCAAAAGGCCTTGGTCTTGAAGATGATCATGATCATGGCCTGCACTTGATGAGCTTGAAGCTGTTGTGGCTATGGCAGAAAGTGGGGAAGTCAAACGTTGCCGTTTTGTGCGTTTTCCCTTGATGATCATCATCTGAGCCTGATCCTTATAACCTAAAACAGCTTCCTCCTGATCTTGATGATCTGCAGCTTCCATCATCATCATCTCGATCCGTAGCAGCACAACACCAGCAACCCTACCAATAAAAACGTTTCGAAATTTGAAACCGGAGAGAGAAGAGAGAGAGAGAAAGATGGATGGAATTGAAGAACCAACGTTAAGAAAGTGGGGAGGGTGCAATTATAGTGGTGAGATAGAGCGAGTTTTAAGTAGTAGAGGAGTCTAAAAAAAAGCCGCCCAGGTGATGAATAGTATAGTAACCGTGAGTTTTTGTGCCAAGCTTGGCGTTTTTAATTTCCAACCTTGGAAGTTATATATAGAAATATATAAAAGAAGGAAGGCAAATATATAAATATATATGTGTGTGTGCGCGACTGAATATATCTATCTTTGAAGCATTTATACAAAAACAGTACAGGTGTGTATTGAGGGTGAGAGATTAGCTAGATGCAATGTAAGTGCGAGGAAGCGAGGCAACGAGTGAGATTCGGTTAGCTTTGAAGCAAACCCGTTACTTTTTGGCAACGATTCCTTTCTGGAGAGGAAGAAAATTGGTATGCAAGCCTGTGACTGCCACAGAATTTGTGCTTCTCCTCCCACCCCCTTTTCACTCCTTTTTGTTGCTTTCCTTGCTTGTGTGTGTCTGTTAATTTATCACCTGTTTGAACTATTTTTGGGTTTTTACAGTGTAGTTTAACTAATTCGACAACACTGATTCTCTGTACCATATTTATCAATTACATTGCTGACGGCATTAGAGGTGAGAGACGTAACCATCAACAATGCCGCATTACTTACTCTTAACTAATTAACTAATTTAATAAGTTATCACCCAAATGTTTGAAATTAATTTGTTGGTTGGAAATCTTTGTGACTTGTGAGGATGGGATTTTCTTAATTTTTAACTATTAATAGATTGGAAATTGATTACTGACTTAATTAATCAAACTAGTTTAAACAGTTCATGATGCAGTTGACCCACCCACTTGATCATATTATACAATAATCTCACTTTTGGATGGACAATAACCCAAAAATCACGCCGTCCCTATGCTATAATCCAATTATTCAATTGACATTTCATGCTGGCCTCCAATCATTAGGGCAGCTTCACCAAAAATAATTAGGGTAAAAAATAATTAACACTTTCTTAGTAGAACTAATTAGCTGCAGAATCACATAAATTACACCCAGGTTTCAATCCCTTAGGACAGTTAGAGTTACTACCACCGTCCACCCATGTTCTGACCTTCTTGTGCCGGACATGTCTCAGACGCTATACACACACACACACACACACACACATTGTATTACAAAGCAGCTAAAAAAATTAGAAACATCCAACTAACTAATGCTGCAAATTACTTATTTTTAAGATTTGGGAGAAAAATGTAAAAGTTATAGCTATCAGCTAATCTGGTTCATTGTCTAATTAGATAATTATCTTATAAGATGAGCTGCTAAATATTGATGACTTGTATATTATGGATTAATGCGACTTCAAAAAACAACGTGATGCATGCATATTCTATGTCCAAGGATTGCTTCGTAACAATAACAGCAAGATGCAATTACAACCAAAGCCAAATATTAGAGAGAATACTGAAATTAATTATATTTTGGAAAACGGAATGGGGGCAAGAAAAGTTTTAAGTTCCGATTATATCTATTAATTAACAATTAACACTTATCCGTTCCTTTTTTTGACAAACTATAACGCCTCTATCAAGTTAGTAAACGACATAATCTCGTCTTAATTTTTTTATACGGTACTTATTATGAAGTTTTGTAACATTTCACATCGTCTAGGGGAGTGGATCTTGTAAGCTTTATATGTATATTCTCATCTCTACCTAGCACGAGGCTTTTTGGGAGCTCACTAGCTTCAGGTTCCATCAAAACTCCGAAGTTAAGTGAGTTCGTGTGAGAGCAATCCCATGATGGGTGACCTATTGGGAAGTTGCTCGTGAGTTTCCAAAAACAAAACAGTGAGAGCGTGGTCGGGGCCCAAAGTGGACAATATCGTGTTACGGCAGAGTTGAGCCTGGAAAGTGGTCACGTCCGGGCCGGGATGTGACAATTTGGTATCAGAACCTATCCTTGGCCGAAAGTGTGCCGACAAGGACGTTGGACCCCTAAGGGAGGTGGATTGTAACATCCCACATCGCCCAGAGGAGTGGATCATGTAAGCCTTATATGTATATTCTCATCTCTACCTAGCACGAGGCATTTTGGGAGCTCACTGACTTCGGGTTCTATCGGAACTCCGAAGTTAAGCGAGTTCGTGCGAGAGTAAATCCCATGATAGGTGACCCACTGGGAAGTTGCTCGTGAGTTCCTAGAAACAAAACCATGAAGGCGTGGTCGGGGCCCAAAGCGGACAATATCGTGCTACGGTAGAGTCGAGCCCGGGAAGTGGTCCCGCCCGGGCCGGGATGTGACAAGTTTCCTATATATAACAACTAATTAAAAGTGAAATCATACAGTACATTATAATATGTATATACATTGAAAAGAAAGAGTATATATTTTGTGTCATCATATGGGCGATTACGTGTAACTTTGTTACTTGATTAAGCAAAGATATATACAAAAATAAATTAAAGAAATACTTTGGACGGTGACCAAAAATAGAGGTAGAGTAGTGTGGAGCAGAGGGCAGAGGGAGGAATGGGATTACAGGGAGAGATTCTTGGCGTAAGGAATTGTAGGTGGAAGAGGGGTTGTGAGGGGCACGTAAATGGCAAAGCCAGCATCAGCTGTAGTTAGTGCCACAAAGTAAAGCATCAAATTCATTTCTTTTTTATTATATTTTAGGGATTTTAGTTGGTGACAAAACATGGGGTTTGCTTCATTAATTCTCTTTTGCCCTACTCCTTCCTTGTATGAATATTGTGTTGAAAGTATCCCACATCGATCGTGTCTCTGAGAAGATTTAAATACCCTAACCTCAATTTAACTAATACCGAAGCCTTTTGTGAAAAAACTTCATACTTTACGAATTGTGCAGGTGGTAATTAACAGATTAGAAACAATACCAGTGTTGTTGAAAGTGGACCTTTGGCTCGTCTCTCTGATAATTTAACATATTGATCATATATAATCATACCCCTTATTAATTCTGTCTTTTGATCTTCTTCAATTCATTCAATCCAACGACCAGAAATTAAAAAGGTATGTAAGAAGTAAAAAGCAATATGTGAATAGCACACCCCACACCCCAATCATATATTATATACTACTACTTCTTATCCACTCCTTATCCTCAAAAGCTTTATATACATCTAAAATATTAGAGTACTGGCTTTCGAACTTGGATGATTGATATGTTCACTCCACTTCACATATGTAGGCATTGCTTTCACTTATTACATATATAATGTCATGTTCTTCCTCACAAGTCTTTTCTTTTCTTTTCTTTTTTTTATTAATTAATTAAAGAATGAAAATAATTAGTTAAGAGCTTCAATATGCCTTGACTTGTAACAATTATCTAGTGTCTATACATGTAGGTGACTTCTTGCCCAAAAGCTAGTGCTGTTTTTTTGTGTACATTAATTTAGTTAAGAAATTTATAGATAGGCACAATAACGTAGAGTCGATTAATTCAATAAGCCATAGTAAGCATCTTCTAA
Source organism: Malus domestica (assembly GCF_042453785.1). NCBI lineage: Eukaryota > Viridiplantae > Streptophyta > Magnoliopsida > Rosales > Rosaceae > Malus > Malus domestica. Next base: position 16,248,758 of record NC_091672.1, read on the forward strand.
TAGCTAAGAGAATGTTTAGAATAGTATCTGAAAGGCAAAAAATGCTTTCTGGTAATCAAATTTGTTTCTAATGGTATTCGTTGGAAAAAAGACTATAAGTGCTTTTGGGTCACATAAATACTTTCTAGAGAAACAGTTAAAAGTTTTTTTTTTTTAAGGAAGCACTAGGATTATTAAAAATTCAACGCATTTTTAATGAAAATTTATGCACAATCCTGTGTATTTGCCTCTTAATTTTTCTTTGATTACAATTCAAATGTCCGAAAAATAATAGAGGTGTACCGGAAGAAAAATAATGTGTAAAGATCACTCCCCAATAAAAAACTTAAAATGACAAAGTATTCCATTATCGATTCCAATATCTGCATGCAGCTTGAAATTTAGAGAGTGGTATTGCATGCGCTTGAAATTATATATGCATATCTGAAAGCCCTTCGAGCTACAAAATTAAGGTGTGAAAAGGAGGATTAGTATATTAGAATAGAAATCCAAGATAGCCTAAGAAGTAATCGTTTCCTTTCAATGCAGCTAGGCACCAGCTTCCGGAGAAGTATGCCTCACGTCTGTCCTCTTCACTAAGCCATAGGATGGGCTATATGGTCACATGAAGTCCGAATAAAGGCTCTTTTTTCTTCTTTCTATCAAGCTATAGGTAAAGTCTTATGTCTAGAGGAGTGCCCAAGAAATATTGTGGAAGTGATTTCTCAAACCCCTAATATCTTCGATATTAAGGTCTTCACCCCCCACGCAATAGGGTATTTTCTAAGAATGCAGTTGTGCCTAGTGGCCACTAGCTCCGAATGCAGCACAACTTCACTTACGCACAAATGCTGCTATAATTTTTAAGAAAGTGATTTTCACACCCTTTTAAACAAACAATATTATCTACGCTAAGGAGGTGGAGAAATGCATTGAGCCTCACACAATAGGCTAGCATCAATGTGATTCAAATTCGCCTTTGGCAAGAATCGAACCTAAGATCTCTCATTTACAAGTGAAAAAAAATACTACTAAACCGTAGTACTAAGTGACTACACATTCCCTTTTTTTTTTCTAGCCATTATATTAAATAAGTTAAACTGAATCATCAGCTAAAATTAAATAGATTCTGCAACTTCAATGGTACAAGGCCAAAGCCCAAAATAGAGGACCCAAACTTGTGCCCAATGCCAGCAAAAATAAATAAATAAACACTAAGGCTCAAAGCCCAAAATGCCTAATTGAAAACCTTAATACAAAAGCATGTGGGTAGAAAGAGAGACCATAACCGTGGATTAGAGATAGGAAGAATAGAGGTCATGTTTCTTTGCCTAATTTCATGGGATGATGTGAAATTCCTGGTTAATCGAAACAATGATCATGATTGATTTGATTTTAATTATCTCGATCCATCGCTCATCCAACTTTTAGCATCAATATTTAGTTACGTAGGGGAAAATCTATTTTAAAACACATATCTTATTATGTTTACAACACTCGTTACGAGCCATTGAGAAATTCCTTATTAATCGACACAATGATGATGATTGATTTGATTTTAATTATCTCAATCGCTCATCCAACTTTTAGCATCAATACTTAGTAAGAAAATCTATTTTAAAACAAATATATCTTATTGTGTCTACATCACTCGTCATATGAAAATTATATACCATTAATACATTTAGATTTTCTCCAATGACTAATATTACAATATTAGCCTCTCTTTTTTGGTCAGTGGCAATATTAGTCATTGGAGAACAAAATACTTTTGGCTTTTTGTGCAAGTTGAATTGCTTTGATTGAACGTTTTATAGCTACGTATTTGTTTTGAATTTGTATTGGAAGAAAGAAGGGGACCAAAATGGTGTTGCTTTCCTTTTGTTTCTGGTATTTCCATTCCCACGATTTTCACGTTCTAAAAGGACCAATGAAGAAATTTTGGAATATTTGTTTTAGAACTGCAGTTTCATTACTAGAAAATGGCTCTACGACAACTAGATGCGGAAAAATCCATCGGAAAACCGTCCAAAATCAATAGTGGAACGAAATAGAATTGGTTCACAAAGATGGTTCTCTTAAAATGGTACTGATAAACGTTTTTATTTCAAAGATGTTTTAGTAAAATGTCAAAATGTGATATAAATATCACCAAAAAAAATTAAAAATATTGAAAAAAAAGGATTGGGTGACTACACAGCCCAACGAATTGCTGCGCTTTAGTGTTGTAAATTGATTTTAACACACCATTTTTTCTACATGCACACTCCTATTCATTCGGAACGAAATATTTTCTTTGTACATCGATAAAAAAATATATGCTTATTTGAAGAAATATACTTATTTAGATAGAATAAAGTAAAGAGAATCAATGACAAAAACAGTGTGTGCAAATGAAAATAAAAAAGTGCATAGAATTAATTTCCTTTACTTTTCTTTTGGCTTAATTGTCAAAATGGTCCATGTGTTTTTGATTTAGCTAATTTAATCCTTGTGTTTGTCTCTATTAGCCAATTAAAGACATTTCATTCAATCTAAAATTTATAAGAAAAATTATATGAGATATAATCACCCTTTCTCTTTACAGAAAAATGCAAATCAATGAGAAATAACACATATAAGAGATAAAACTTCAAATTTAAAAAATTATTAAGGCCTTGACATAGTAAAGAGAGGGGGTAATGTTAGGGAGAAGGTTGAGGAGTTGGAAGGAGAATAATTGTAATACCCTAGAAAATTTAAAATATGTGATTGTGTGGAAATTTTTTTTCGATAAGTGGAAATGACGAAAATGCAATAGGGGGCTAAGTGTAATTTTTCGAGGACGTATTTGATCCTCGTATATTTTGTCATACTTCTTGACATATTTGGATATAGCTTGATCTCACGAAAGCATAGACGCAAACTGTTCGTAAAACGGAGTTATAACGAATAAGTTATAAACGAGCAAAGTTAGGAATGAAATGGTCATTTGACCATAATCTGGATTTCTCCAGATAATTTTGAGGTGCCACGTGGAGGGCTGTGGGAGAGAGAAATGGGCACTGCCCAATCAAAAAGGATAAGGTTTATGGGGAAAAAAAAAAAGGAATGGGAAAGGGCATGCTGCTAACCCGTTTTGGGGGAAATTTCGACCCATTAACCCGCCAAATTGGCCTACTCATATCTCCTTCATACGAGCTCCGTTTTGGGTAATCATGGTGTCCATGGAAAGCCCTTAACAAGCCCTACATCTCTATAGTGTTATATTTCCTAATTTCCTTTCCATTTTTCCAATTCGAAGCCACAAAGCCCACGACTTTGTCCGGCGACTTTAATCTTTTTCCGGTGGCTCCAACGAGCTTCACTGTCGATGACCACCTTTCCCAGCCAAATTGGACTTGGCCACAGGTATAAAGTTTGCTCTACTCATTTAGATATTCATTTCTATGAAATTTGGGAATTTTTGGAAATAGTTGAAATTTTCCGGTGAGTCGGGGAGGCCGACCACCACCCACAACGGCGCGTGCTGCGGCGCGTGGCCAGAGGGCTTTCAATGCTATTTTTAGGCTAAATTAGATGTCCTGAATTCAGTTTTGATATTCGTATGATGTAAGTTGATCGTTTGAACCTAAATTCACTATGATTCGTTACTTGGTCAATATATGAATCGACGATCCGACAGTTGGATTGTCACCAAACTTTGATACATTAAAATATGTAATATTTGAGGACATTAGGAACTTACGGATCAGGAATCCAACATTCAGATCTTCCCGAATTGAATTTGTAAGTTCGTGAAATAAAACGTCGATCGCCAATTGAATTCATGATTGGTGAAGATCCGACCGTTGGATCGTAATGAAATTTTAGTATATTGTTCTAGAAGCGTAAGGTGAACTACGAATGGCTTGATCCTTTCGTTCAAGGTACGTAGGCAGTCTAACCAGGATGTTAGATGCAGCCATAACTAAACAAAATGATTTTTTTTTTGTGTGTGGTCAGTTAGAATTATAATTAACCACTATTTTTCTTGTGGTCTACCTACGTGTTTGGCTTCCGAATTAGAAATTTCCGGATGTTACAATAATTTTTCTTTTAATTTTTCTTTTAATTTTTCTTTTATTTCATTTTTAAATCAAATAAATAATTTTATACATAAGTTTATAACAATTTTTAAATATTTTTTAATAGAAATTAGATGGATATGTCCTTAATTGACTAACGGAGATAAACACAAGGATCAAATTGGCCAAACTGAAAACACAATAACTAAATTGACTCAATGACTAAAACAAATGGACCATTTTAAAATTTAAGCCTTTTCTTTTTTGTTATCTTGCAATTGCAGACGTCTTTAATCATAAATTTATTCGCGTTTAAAGTCTACGAACTTTTATTTTTTATAAATTAATATAATAAAACAGAAATTTATCAAGTAAGAGAAGCTTTATCCATCATTTATTTCCTCTTTCAAACGAATAACAACATATCTCTCCTGTCTTCCCCCTGTACCAAACTCAAAAGAACTTAGAGCCATAAAGAGGGAAGGACGGATTGATTTAAATTCACATTCTGACTTGACAGACTTATGAATGAGAAAAATTACATAAGTCATATAAATTCAACAGGCAGAAACAATGGTATATGCTTGAGTACGATCTAACATCTATTAAATGTATTTCTTGAACATATTATTTATCTCTTGTGACTATCTTCAACCTTTAGATTAAAACCTAAAATTTTTAACTCAAAAAAATTAGGTTTCGATGTAGGGCGCAGAGGATAAAAACGAATAAAATGAAATGAGAACAGAGAATTAGGATAAAATGATGGATAGGTAGTGTCCACTATCTCCTAGTGCGAGGGGAGGCCTGAAAACCCTATAAACTTTTGTTCTAGTACCAGCCTACAACATAGACACTAGAAAGAACAAAGCAACATACTCTTACAAAGAGAAAGGTACAAATATGAGATAGAAATCTCTATGAATATTTCATTCACCAACAAAAACGTTCAACCCCTTCATCTTACAAAAAGAGGTGGTATTTATAGCCATTTTGTAACATACATTCATAAATTAGAAAGGCAATAAACTTAAAATGACAAAAAACTGAAAATTACATAAAGAAAGTAATCCAATCAGCCAAAAAATGTCCAAAACGCCTTGGCTATTGTTAAGAGCTACTAATGGCTGTTATTAGGTTCTTCTGTTTGGTTATAGTCATTGATTTTATACCAATGATTCAATAAATGCAATAGCGAACTGATATGCATCATTTTAACCTAGAAACAGTTTTTTTGCTCAACATTTTAGCCCGAGATTATTAAAGTATGAATTTCAGATAATTTTATTTCTTAAAGTAACTTTTAAAAAAAATTATGTAGAATATCCTAATTAATTTTATGAACATTTTAACCTAAAAATATTTAAATTCTGATAAATATTGAAAAATCACTAAGCTGACACTATGAACTCGTGGAATACTATGAAAGGATATGAAACACATGAAAGATTTTTTTTTTATAATTATTTTAGCCGTTGGATTTAAATTTGGATCATTAATTTTTTTTTTATCATATTAGATATTTGTTGTTGAATTTAATCATATTAGATTAGCCGTTAGATTCGATGAATTTATAAGTATAAAACTGAAGAAAATACACACACACACACACACACATGGAGCAAATATGAATTTATAAGATCTACTCCAACCCTTGAAGTAAAACTCAAATTTTAGGTTCTAAACCTCCCCTAACTTGCTCTAACCCTTGGAGCAAATATGAGTTTTAACTCAAAAACTCATTACTAGGACAAATTTAGGCCAAAATTCCCCTTGTGTTAGTGGGCTAGCCCACCATATATGTGTATTTTTTTTTAGTTTCATATTTATAAATTCATTGAATCCAACAGTTAAGATCTAATGTGATCAAATCTAATGGTAAAAAAAAAAGATCTAACAGTTCAAATTTAAATCCAACAGCTAAAGTAATTTAAAAAAATAAAAATCTTTCATGTGTTTCATATTCTTTCATTGTGTTCCACGAGTTTCATAGTGTCGGTTTAGTGATTTTTTAATATTTAATGAAATCTAAATATTTTTTGGTTAAATTGTTCATAAAATTATATTATGATAGTTTTACATAATTTTTTTTTTAAATTTATTTTAAGAAAAAAATTTATCATAAATTCATTCTTTAATAATCTTAGACAAAAAGTTTAATCCAAACGAGTTGGAACAAAAACATTGTTTTTGAATTAAAAATTTTAGGTTTTTTTTTCTTTCTAAAGAAACGATAGTAGGTTGTGTTGATTAAAGTAGGAATCATCATTACAAGCAGTCAAAATCAATTCAAGCAAGAGTCTTCCTCGAGCAAATCCAAGATTATACTCGGAGGGGTATCTAGCCAAGAGTGCTTAAGAGTAAGACCTAAACGAGTAAGTCTATGGGCGATTTTGTTGGTATGGCAACGAACGTGGGTAAAGAAAGCTCCAGTGATTGTAGGAAGGAATACCTTGATATCCTCTATAATATGCCCAATGAAGGAAAGATTTGGTAGAGGGGTCTCTTAGCGCCTCCACAGTCTAGAGCAAATCACATTCAAAAAGAATATTTTGGTATCCTTTGTCGCTCCCCCAGACCACATCGAACCGAGCTCCCAAAGCCCAGGGCCGGCCCTAAGGGTGAGCAAGTGGTGCCACCGCACAGGGCCCCCAAAACGGAAGGGCCCTCAATTTTTCAATTTTGCATAAATATGCGTATATATAGCTGTATGTGTAGATTATTACAAACTTGAGTCTTAGCGCAAGTGTTATTATTACAAACTTGTTGATTTGTTAAATTTGTTTGTGCTATTAGAATTTATAGAAGCTCAATTGAAAACTAAAATTATTTTTTTGAACAAAAAAATAAAAAAAATTAAAATTCTTAATACTTTTTAGGGTCTTCAAGTCACTTTTACACATGGCCCCTGAAATCTCAAGACCGGCTCTGCCAAAGCCTCAGCCTAGACAGGTGAGAAAACAAGGTCAATGCATCCACATTTGGTGGCACAAAAGATCAAGAGTCCGTGCGAATCACACATCCAAAGCCTCCATGCTTTGTGATTTCATTTCAAGGATTGGAGATGGTATAACCTAAGGGTTGGATATTGTCTAACCCAAGGGAAATTCTAGCTTAAATTTACCCCAAAATGAGTTTTTGTTAAACTCGTATTTGACCTAAAAGTTGGAACAAGTTGATATAGATTTAGAACCTAAAATTTTAACTTTACTCTAAAGGTTGGCTAAAGTTGGTGTAAGTTTAGAACAATTTTTTATTTGTGTAGTAAATGTTGGGAAACCTTAGTGCTCTGCTGGGTCAAGAGAAACAATAATACACTTGTACTGTGATGCTTTATCAGCTTCTTTAACTTCACCACTTCAATCAAAATTGACCGAGATTGACACCACATGACACGTTCGATCCAAATTTTTGGTCCCAATAATCCGCTGAAAAGGTGAAGAGGTACTACCAATCACATGGTGGCCCACACACCATTCTCTGCTGCAGGAGGATGGATTGGGTACAGCTGTGAAAATCGACCAATCACAAGGCACAGTGCCAGCCTGGTAGCTGAACCTGTATCGTGCTTCATGCACCCCACCTCCACGTACGTGCTCACATGGTCCATCCAAAATTTGACCTACATGACACATCAGAATCTTATACAACACATTGGTTTATGAGATGATTCGATATTTGAAAGGTTAGATTGAGACTGCCAAAATTTAGTAGCACACTTTCAACCGTTAATAACCATTTCATCTCTTACACTACTGCATTATAAAATTTTCTCGGACATTAGAATGGTATTTTTCTCTCTTTATTTTTTTTAATAAAAGATATTATGTACACTAAAGGTAAGAGGATAGGCTAAACCTCACAATAGGTTTAACAATAATATAGTTCAAATTTATCTTTGCGAGAATCAAATTTAAGATCTCTCACTTACAAGTGAAGAAGAATACCACTAGACCTCAATAATAAGTGATTAGAATGATACCTTTCTATTTATATGTGGTTAATTTAAGGCTCTAGCAAATAAGCTCTTCAAAATTTAATTTATAAATGGTTATTCAAGTCTCATGCCAACATGAACAATTGTTAAAATAACTATACTGCAGTATTTCATACATGTAAGTTTAATTGGATTAATAGTCTTTTTTATGATAAGGTTGTTGGAAGATAGCCTTCTATGGTAAAATAATTGGGATTTAAACTCCTATGGTGAAGCCTGTTAGGCCCAATATTGAAAATTTCGTCAACTCGCATAAGGCTCACATATGAGGCTAAAAAGATAAAGTTAGCCTCGTATGTAGGCGTCACGTGCTAACAATTGATAGAGAGTCTTGTTTTAGCCTCATATGCTAATAATTAATGAAGAATTATGAAATTTTTAACTTTAGGCCTAAATCCTAATATATTTCACCACATGCGCTTAAATTCTTTTTTTTTTTTACCACAATACTATACTCTGACTACTATATCACTACAAAGGCTAATAATCCAATTATCCTTTTATTGATAAAAGAATCTCGTAGTTATTTCTAGTGGGCAAATCACAAATGTTATGGGCTATCATTGGAAGTAGGTTGTGAACAAGGAAGAAAATATCGGTAATATCGGAAATATTGGTAGTCCGAAAACACGGAAATATCGATGGAAATATCGGGATAATATCGATATCGATAAAAATTACATGGAAACCACGGAAATTGTAAGAAAAACTTGGAAATTTTTATTGAAACTTTACAGGATGTTTATTTAGTCAATTATCTGTTAATTTATCATAAAAAATTGGAAGGAAATGCATTGCATGATGGATTTAACTGATTTAAGTTGATTATATAGCGAGCTGGCAAACATTGTGAGTGTAGAAAATATATAATAATTAATGAAAGAAGTTTAAACACACCATAATCGTTTATATATAATGAATTAGTACAATATTTTACATTTTATACATTGCATGGTAAGATACATGAGTGACTAAGTACCACATAGAGTTCCTATGAGGTTCAAAATTTTCACTATCTTCATCATCACTATGTGTAGAGTAAGTGTATTGTGAAGAGTAGTCAGCAACCATAGCAATGGCTTTCAAGAACCGAAACCCAAAAGTCAATAGGAAACCGAATACTTCGGTATTTTTCGGGATTTCAGGATTACCAAACAAATGGGATTTGGAAACCAATCCCATATCGAAAATTTCGGTATTTTTCGGGATGGTTTTGGTTTGGGACTTTTTCGGTTTGGTTTGGGATTTTCGGGAATTTTTTCCAACCATACATGTAAATGACCAAATAAAAAATAGAAAAATTAAAAACCACATGCCATTGACTAAGTAATTAATTGACACAATTTAAAATATAATACCACAAAAAATTTGGAATATGTGCAAATTTGTTTCTTGCAAAAAGAATTCAAAACAAAACGATATATATAAATAGTTTAGCATGTTTTCATTAAAAACGTAAGTGGTATGGTGGTCAACTCGTTGAAGGAGTTAGATGGGAGGGGTTCGAACCCCTTTATGTGCATGTTTGAGACTTTTCAGAATTTTTCAAATATTTTTAGGTTCATCTCGCGATATTATATATAATATCGCGATAATATCCATAATGTCGCGATATTATATATAATATCGCGATAATATCCATAATGTCGCGATATTATCGATATTGTCGCGATATATTAACGAAAATTAAAGAAATACTCACGAAATATCGTGATATGAAAAATACGATAATATCGGCGATTTTTAAATCTATGGTTGTGAATGGGAAGTGAAGCTTATTTTATTTTTGTAATCATATGTGAAAAGATCACAAAAAAAAAAAAAGCGGAAAGTAATGTTGAATATTTGTTTTATTTATTACAAACAATATATTACACTCTAAGCTATAGAATTAAAATAAAAGAATTTTAACGAAACACTCCTAGTACTATTCATTTTTAACAAAAAAAACCACATTTTAACATTTCCTTGGTACTATTCAATACACATTTATTTGTTATTTTTCATTAAAACTAAAAAAAAAATTAAACTTTTCGTAAATTTTTCTTTAAAATAAAAAAAGAATGTAGACAAGACGCATAGAATTTAAATACGATAATTTGTTCGCCACCAAAACAACCAGCCATTTATAAAAATATTGAACAAGTTTTTTTTAGAGGGAAAAAATATTGAACAAGTTAAAATCCTATTTCTAACTTCGTCATATTTGTTTTTGTTTGCTTCCAAGTTTGTCCATGTGTCTTGGGTTTGATCTCATGATTCAGAGTTAACTTAATAAGCGTTTAGGCTTTGTCTTGAATTATCGAGAGGTCAATTGCTGCAGGTGTGGAGCCCCACCATCTCTTAACTTGTTAATTTATTCATATTAGTTGAGAGATTTTTTAATATATCCATAATACAGAATGGTATTCTATGTATCTTTATACATTTTTTTTTTGGTCAAAGGAGGAATTTTATAAATAAAGTCCAGACGAATACAGTACAAAGACAACGGCCTCATAAATGAGGTAGATATAAAAGAGACGTTACTTATGCAATCATCGCATGAGTAAAGGTTCTCAATTATACCTAAGGCATAAAAGAAAATTACAAAAGTTGTGGCTCGGCCCAAAATCTCGAGCCCACTTGAAGAGGCCCAAAAGTGACCCCTCTGAAAAAAACAGTAATCGTAACCCTAAAGTCGCCGTAGAAGTGACCCCTCGTCAACAGATCACCTGCCGCTTCAACTTCCGCAGATAAGGTGAAGATAACCGGCGAACAGAAAAAAACAGAGAGATACTATCGCACAGAGCAATACAAAAACCCATCAATGCTTCAAAGCAGGTGAAAAGAAGCCCAACCTGCATATCTATAACAACCAAACCCATCCTGAAAGCCACAAATCCGGTCCTCAGACGAAAATAAACGACAGCGAATGCCCAAGACAAAGCTGTAACCAATAAGGTCAGGTGGTGTAAACACCATTCTAAAGAGATACTAGACCTTCTTAGGGGTGACAACATATAGTTGTCTCTGACCCGGAGCAGCATACCAGAGATGAGATGAAAAGCCCCAAAGTTGGAGAGGAAGGCAATGGCGGGTATGAGCAAGTGGTGAGATGATTGTGTTAAAAAGTTAATAACATAACAAATAAAAAATTTCACCACTTACACAATCACATGATGTACCACCTGTGTTACGAATACTAGGAAAAATTTCTCATATTAGTGTCATGTAGTTTGTTAATTTACTCATATGGTACTAAGAAGGCCTTTAAAGGAAGGGATTCTTATTATTATTTTTTTTTAAATGGGGATTAGTTGTGGGATTCATATCACAATGAACTTTAACGATCTGAACCGTTTATTTTTCAAGTTGCACCTTATAGATCATCCTTGCAAAATATTAGCCAAATCGAAAATATTTTAAGACATCTAATTAGGTTCAAAATAATTAATGAATACTTTGTTATATAAAAAATAATGAAATTATATCTTGATAATTAAATAAGCAAATACTTTCGGATTGAATTGAATTTTTGCAAGGATTATCTATGAATCAAGACTTAGAAAATAGACAGTTCGGATCATTAAAGTTCGATATGAGTAAGTTGAGTTTCACGGAGGCAGATTCTCTACCCTCCCACTTCCCGTGCCATCCCGTTTTGTGTGGTCACGGTTAAGCCATGTTAACATTTTATATTATTTTTTATAGAGATAATAAGATAAAAATAAATAGTAATATAAAATATTAACGTGACTTAACCGTGACCACACAAATAAGAGGACATGAAAGAGCATGAGAAGTAGGAGGGTAGAAAATCTGCCTCTGAGTTTCACACCTAATCTTAATTTTTTTGAAAAAAATAAAGATCCTTTTACATAAAGGGTATGATGGTAATATACACAATTAGTTTCAGACCGACATACACATGGCTGTAATTTATATGTTATAAGTACATTTGTCTCCGACAAAAAAAAACAAGTACGATTGTCATTTGAAAGAACTATGTCTCCATCTTGGTTTGGTTTACATGAGTGGAGACATGACCATAATAATTGTTAAAGTAGAACTCTCTTTTTTTTTTCCTTTTTTTTCTTTATAAATGGTCAAGATTAAGTTATATTAATGTTTTATATTAATTTTTTTATAGAGATTGACAAAATAGAAAGTGTGAAAGATGAGGAAAGGATAGAGGAATAGAAAGAGAGAGAATTTTAGATATTCCAAAAAATATTTACCAACCACAATAGCATCACTACTTCCTTCACTAAAGTGTTTTTGTTAGAAGCACATGATAATTTTTAATATAAATGCAAGTGGCAGTTGTAAAGCACTTAACTTTTTTCTATAAAAATAGACTGGAAATACTTTTGATGATCAAAATTATTTTTAGTTATTTTAAAAACACTTTTAAATAAGAGTATATATCAATAATCAAGGTTTTTTTTTATTATGTTTAAGTTTGTACTGAATTTTTTTGTTGGATAAACGATATTATCTATACTATAGAGGTGGGAGCGTGAAATAAGTCTCAAAATAGGTCAATCATAATAATATCGTTCAAATTCATCTTCTGGTGAGAATCGAACATAAGCTTGTATTGAATTAGAAACGTATAATTACTCTTCAGTATTGAAATTACTCGTATCATTTCCATGCATATGCTTTGGCATGCATAGATAATCTCATCATCTTTCGATGTCTCTTTTTTTTTTTTTTTTTTTTTTTTTTTTGTAAGGGAGATAGAATGAGAGACGATCTCACTATCAGTTAGGTACCGTTTGGTACGTGGGATGGGATGGGACGGAACAGGACGAGCCGTTCTGTCCCATGTTTGGTGCGCCTAAAAACGGTGGAACGGGTTGTCCCATGGGACGAAATTTGGCTAATTTTTCGTTCCACCTCTTCCTCCTGGAACGACCCGTTCCACATCCGTGGAACACAAATTTATAACATTTTATGACAAAATTTCTCCTTATCTTTTTCAATATTTACATCATCTGTTCTGTCCTGTTCCGTCCCGTCCCGTCCCGTCTGTGTACCAAACGGTATCTTAAAGATCCATAAGTTATAAAATAAAAAGGGTCACCGCATTTTATATCACAAAGTTTAGGGGCCGTTTGTAAAATAAGCCACAAGTTTTAACTATTGCATATTACACCGTTCTTTTTAAATTGCATTAATTTAACTACTTCGTTAATTTAACTGTCTAAGTAAACGTTAAGTATTGATGTGATATAGATAAAATCCACATTGAAGAACACCTTAATCCTCAATTTCATTGTTTAGTTGTGACAGCCCGTCTCGAACATATATATTATTTATCCTCGAGAACGTGGAAATTTCTATTATACCCTTGTTATTATTGAGTTGTGTGTGTGTGTATTAACTAAGGTTTTGGACCAATAGGTTTTATCCCTTATTATTTGGACCTAATTAGAACTAAAGACTTAAGATTTTGGTTGGTTGACTGCAAACTGGACCGCACACACATACCCTCCCCTTATCCCATTGACTCTCTTTCTCCTCCATCTCGCATTTTCTTCCATGTCCGTACAATTGTACGAACAAACCTTGAACCCTCCATTTCACGCACGAATCGAGCTCGTGGTTAGCATCATCCTCTTCATCTCATCGTCACGCACTCATCTATACCATTTTTAGAACATGAAGACCTCATTTTCCCGAGAACCCAGTTTTGGGTCACTGTTCATGTACTCATGTTATCGAAGTTTTTAAGAGATTTAAAGCTACTAGTGAGCTTTAGGACATCTTCATAAAGCTCGGAGGAGAAAAACGAAGTGAATTGGACGTCAGGAAGTTGAGTTTGACGAGTTTCAAGTTTGGCCGGATTATCGAGGTTCCTCCAGCGAAATCCCGTGGATTTCAAGGCTTGAAAGTGGTAAGGTTTTGTTCCTCTCATCCTAAGCTTCATTTTGGTACAAATTTCATGAAATTTGGTTGAGAAATGAGCGGGAAATGACGATTTAAAGTTTTCTAGTTTTCCGGCAACGGCGTCGGTCACCGGAGTTCGAAGGTTGAAGACGACAGAATATTCCATCAAGTTTAACGGAATATTCTGACGGCGTCAGGTTAGTTTTAACAGAATATGCTGTTTTTTTACGGAATATTCCTTAACGCCGTTAAAGATTCTGTTAGGCGTGCCAAGCACGTGGCTGCGCGTGGGGGCGCATTTGGCCGTGCCTTGGCTGGAGCGTGAGGGCGCGTGGGTGATTGAATTTTTTTTTCTAAAAATATGAGGATGTTCCTGAGGTTGAGTAGATCATGGTGGTATATTCAAATACCCCATTTGAGCTTTGTATGAGAAGTTATTTCCTAGTTTTGTATATGTGCTTTAAATAACGTTTATTCAGTTATTTCGCATATAGGTAAGACATATCCTGAGTACGAGCGCCATCAATCGAGGCTCATGAGCTACGACCCTTCGACATACCAGTGAGTGGGCTTTTGGTTTTCTGTATATACCTATATACTTGAGTTTTTCCCAGAAAATGAAACTGAATGATTATTCATTTTGAAATGGCATGCAAAGTATCTGTCTATTTTATTATGCATTAGTAGTTGCATATATTTATATTTGGTGTTGCGGACGCATAGGTAAGTGCCAGGTAAGTTCATAAATTAAAGATATGAGGTTACTTCAGTTATGTGAGATATGATGTGATGTATTGAGAGCTTATAAACCTGTACCCCAATGTTAGTGCTCCTGCCCAGAGTTAGGGTACAGTCCTTCACGTGATGTTTACCTCCCGCACCATATGCTCTCCTTGGATCCACTTTAGGTGCACACGCTTGTCGTACATACCACTATAGGTGGTTCCGACTCGTAAGTGAGCCGCGATCATTCGCACAGCCTTCACGTGATCGTAGCACTAAAGCATATTTACTTTATACCTAGTCTTGTCGTACAGACCACTTTAAGTGGTTTCGACTTGTGTGCAGGATTTGATTTGATATGATTGAGATTGGTTATGAGCTATACATACTCAGCCTTGCAGTTGAATTAGAGGGATTTGGCATATGCGATATTTGACATTGATACATTTTGCCTGGATTACTTGTAGCATTGCATTGAGATACTTTGGCATGGTATACTTCTATGGATTTTCATCTTGAGTATGATTTCTGTTATAGCTTATTATTACTATTATTTTCTGGGAAATTATATAGGTTTTACGGTGATGGGTTAGAACTTTTGACAAATGAAATGATTTTGAAAAGTTTTGTTTTTGCCCACTCACACTTTCTGTTTTACGCCCCTCCAGGTTTTAGGTAGAAGTGCTTGGTGGATCACGAGGATTTCGGCCGGGGTTTTTACAGAATATCATTAATGTAGAATCACCTTTGGGTGTTGAATAATTAATACTTGTCCTGCTTGACTACACTTAGACTATTTATGCTCTAATTGTGTATTTCACACTTAATCTTGCTCTAGCACTGTATCTTAGCTAGTACTCTAGTTGATTTGGTTTTTGTTTATTCGCAATTTCTTATATCTCTATTGCTTCCGCACTGTGCACATGACTACGTCACCCTCACGTGACGACCATCATACTTTGATCTAGGTCGGGGTGTGTCATAGTACTTTACTTGTCTCATGTCCCTAATTTAACATTAAATAAATATTGTACATTTCTTTTGAACAACAAATATTATTTACTTTATGGGGGAAAGAGTAGCCTTAGCTGCTAACAATAATGTGGTTCAAATTCGTCATTAGCAAGAATCAAACATAAGACATTTCACTTACAAGTGAAGAGAAATACCACTAAACTGTAGTATTAAGTGGCATCAGTAGTGTAGCTTTTAAACATATAACAAATAAGGCCTAATCGGATAAATGGTCTCCGTGGTCATAAGATATTCGGATGATAACCCCTGTGGTAAAAAAATTTAGATTTAAACCCCTGTGGTCATAGTATGTTAGGATTTAAACCCATGTGGTCTAAGTCTGTTAGGATTTATGCCCTTCTGTCATTCCTCCATTAGGCTTAGGTTGGCAAAATAGGATAAATGGTCCCCGTGGTCATAAGGTATTCGGAAGATAGTCCCTGTGGTAAAAAAAATTCAGATTTAAACCCCTGTGGTCTAAGTTTGTTAAGATTTATGCCCGAAACTAGAGGTTCTGTTATTTCTCCGCTAAGCTTACATGTGGAACTAATAAATCACATAATTCATTAAAATTCAAGATCTAATAAATCAAATAATTCAAAATGCCTTTATAAAATTAACGAGTTTTTTACTCCCGAATGTCCAACCGATTAATTAATTCTTTATACATATTCTATTTTTCTTTGACAAATAAGACAGTAATTGTTGACGTTTTCCCAGAATTTTACGTAAACCTCTCTGAGATAAATAGTTTTTTTGTGTAATTGTAAATGTGAAGTAAGTCTTCGTATCCTATTGGTGAAACTAACTATTTGAAATTCAACAAATCCACTGTTTTCGTCTTTTTCTTCTTGTGAAATAACTAAGATGAATGAATTTTTTTACCATAAACTGAAATCTTCTCCCCCCATCCCCCCATTTTTATTGTAAGATATTTTTTATTGATAGATACTTAGAGAAACTCTGCTCAACCTGTAAGCTTAACGAAGGAATGACATAACCTCTAATTTCATGCATAAATCCTAATAGACTTAGACCACGGGGACCATTTATCCGATTTGGCCAACCTAAACCTAATGGAGGAATGACAGAAGGGCATAAATCCTAACAGACTTAAACCACAGGGGTTTAAATCCTAACAGACCGTGACCACATGGGTTTAAATCCAAATTTTTTTACCACAGGAGCTATCATCCGAATACCTTATGACCACGGGAACCATTTATCCGATTAGGCCAACAAATAAATATGTCTTAGCCGACGACCACTAAAACAAAATCTTGAATGCATGCATATAGTTTTATCAAATATCAACGTAAATATATGTATCAACCTCATTTAGTTTGAACGAGGGATCTTCTCCGGATTCTCTTTGTGAGGATCCCAGAGATTCTCCAATCGTGTCCGTTCATCTTACATCGTGTGGTCAGAAATTATTGTAATATTTTTATTTAAAATAGAATATGAATAGTACTTAAGAAAACTGATCACACGATGTACAATAAACAGACACAATTAAACAATTCTCGAGATTCTTACAAGGAGCATCTGGAAAAGATCCTCATTCATTTAGTTTAGTTCCTACTTGAATTTGTCTCGAACTTGCCTCTACCCTCTACCATGAGTTGGTCTACGGGCAGATAATTAAGTATGATTTTTTTTTATTGAATAAACATGATTGTTTATACGTTAAAACTTTTCATCAATCAAATCCATTGAAAACTTGGTGTACGCAAAGCATTGGGAAAATTACAAGAACATTGTAATATTCTTCCAAGAAGCATATATACAATTTGGTTGAGCTACATATATCTTGCTCTCTTTAAGACGATTCAAGCCCATTGCGGATTGATAAAAGTTCACGAACCAGTGCAACAATATAATTCTTGACTTGTCCCCTCCAAGACATAATAGCCAACAAAATTGTGTTTAACTCAAACCTTTCTGCACAAAAAAAGAAGAGTCCAAAACTCAACCACTAGAACAGCTTTCTTTGGCCAATATAAGTAAAAGATAGAAAGTATAGAGGAATAAAGATTGTAGTTGTTAGGAAATTGGTAGTAGGATCATATATAAAAAGATAATGAGAAAATTGCTAATAATTATATATTTAGGGGTGTGATATCCACACACCCCTTTTTACTTCTTCCACATCTTTTTGGTTTTCAGCCGTCTGATCGGATGAATTGAAGAAGATCAACAGACATAAATTAACAAGGGATGTGTGAGAAGTAAAAATGGGTGTGTAAGAAGTAAAAAGGGGTGTGTGGATAGCACACCCCATATATTTACTGTCACCCTTAGTAAATAGAGTAATAAACACAAATTAACAAAGAAAAAATATTACAAGAGTTACAAAAGATGAAAAGTTAAAGACTCCATCTTAATTTTTCATTAACTACAAATACTCACAGTTATAATTAATTTAATTTAAATTTGCAAAAATCACTTGAGAAATAACTAGAAAAAATCAGAAGAAAATACGGAAATCACTTACTGAAAAAAATTTGGTCTTTAAAGCTTTCCATTTTAATATTCCAGCCTTGAATCACGAGTAGTAGTTGTGTATTTTTGGAGTTACCATTTACACATCATCAGATAGGTTGGAGATGATGATATATCTCTTAACCAATAATGGCGGGTTGGTTTGGATCGATTCTTGATTTGTGTAAAGATAAAAATACATAACAAATTTCTCTTCTAAAAGCTACAGAACGTAGTACCAATATGAGTGATTGCTCAAATGAAAGCACAAATGAAGCAGTCTAAGGAGAGCATCAAAGCAACAACGGTTGCCTTCTCCAAATGGCGCCCCATGTTCTTCTCCAAAGGGAATCAAGTTTGTTTTCATATGGTGAAAAATCATAAATAACTAAATCATTTATATTATTACACGTATTAATTATAATTAAAAAAATTAAATTAAATATATGTCGGTCGGTTCGATTAATCGCAATCTACGAATTTTGGGAATGGGTTGCCAAACTGATTAAAGTTGGTGCGGTTCGGTTTAACCACAGGAAATTTAAAAACCAAAACAAAAATACCAAATCAAGCCAAACTTCCGATGTATTCGGACGGTTCAGTTGGTTTGTTTTTTTTTTTAAATGCCCAACCTTAAAAACTATTGTCTATTTTATTTGCCCTTCGAAGCTAGGGTTTGCTAAGATTATAAACAACTTTTAGGGTTGCATTTTGATAATATAAAATTTGCTATTTCTCTCATACTTCTAGTGAATTCCAAATTATGTGCTCTCTTAAGAATAACGTTGTTTATTATTCATTGTCACGTTGCATCATTAGCGATCAAGAAAAACAAAATACAAGTTTACAAGTCACTACTTACATCCCCTCCAAGTTTACAAGGATAACATTTTAAACAAACAAAACCTTAACTTTCCAATTATTTGTCTTTATCCAATCACATCTCTCCTAAATATCTAATTTACAAATCATTTTTATATAAATTCGATCATTCCAGAGATGAGACGTTACGTGTCCCCTGTCCCTCATCTCCACGTGTCACGCCCACAAGCGTTTTCGGCATCACTGCTTCGCTGTCTGAAGTTATGAACACTGAAGTTATGAACAGCAGCACCGACCCAGAAATTACAGATTATCGGATAGGCTCGACGCCTCCACCCGAAAATTAAAAATTAAAAATTAATTGAAAATTTTATTATTTCGCCATCTCAAAGGCTGTCGACCAATCACGTTCCAATCCACTTTGGACCGGCAACCGGGTACAGCCGGTTCCCCATCTCTCATCAACTTCGATATATATAGGCCAAATTGGATTGTTCATTCCGCGATTATACAACGCTTGCATGATGACTTTGTGGTGAAAAAATTAGGAATTAAACCCCTGTGGTCTAGAATGTTAGCAAATTTAGTTCAAAAGTAAGATTTTTGTTAAAAGACTGTTAAAAATTGAGGTAAAACTGTATTTTCAGTTTCAATTGACATTGAATTGGACCTTTTTTTTATTTAAAAAATTAAGCATTATTTTTTTTGTTAATTTTTATAAAAAAAATTATTTATTTTAAATATCAATTGGAACTGAAAATATAGTTTTACCCATACTTTTAATAGTCATAACAGAAATCTTATTTTGAACTAAATTTGCAAATATTCTAGACCATAAGGATTTAATTCCTATTTCTTTCACCACGGGTCATCATGCAAGTTTCCTATGACCACGGATGAATAATCCAATTTGGCCATATATATAAACTTAGAACGACCACTTCAAAGACACTACTGCTACTTAGCTACACTATACCAGTGAGCTTAATTCGGGAGCAAATATCGACCGTCCAATCATCTCAACCATGCCGATCCGGAACATCGCCGTGGGCCGACCCGAGGAAACGTACCACCCGGACGCGTTGAGGGCTGCGTTAGCCGAGTTCATCTCGACGCTCATCTTCGTTTTCGCCGGCGAGGGCTCCGGAATGGCATTCGCCAA
This sequence comes from Malus domestica, assembly GCF_042453785.1. Lineage (NCBI taxonomy): Eukaryota > Viridiplantae > Streptophyta > Magnoliopsida > Rosales > Rosaceae > Malus > Malus domestica. Next base: position 16,268,862 of record NC_091672.1, read on the forward strand.
GCTAACCGATGACGCCGCAACTACTCCCTCAGGCCTCGTCGCCGCCGCGCTCGCCCACGCCTTCGGCCTTTTCGTCGCCGTCACCATCAGCGCCAACATCTCCGGCGGACACGTCAACCCCGCCGTCACCTTCGGCGCCTTCATCGGCGGCAATATCTCTCTCCTCCGCGGCCTCCTCTACTGGATCGCCCAGCTCCTCGGGGCCACCGTCGCCTGCGGCCTCCTCAAGTTGGTCACCAACGGCCAGGTAACTTTCTCATCTCCCACTTCCCACTCCACGTTCCGTTAATACCGTTTTTTTAGGTAAATAAAAAAGTGACTTAAGCTACGGGTTTTGATACGGTGCTTCGCAGACTACCGCTGCTTTCTCCCTGTCCCCGGGAGTGGGAGTGTGGAACGCGTTCGTTTTCGAGATCGTGATGACGTTCGGACTGGTCTACACGGTCTACGCGACCGCGATTGACCCGAAGAAAGGGAGCGTGGGGACAATCGCGCCCATCGCGATTGGTTTCATCGTTGGCGCCAACATTTTGGCGGGTGGGGCTTTTGACGGGGCGTCCATGAACCCGGCCGTTTCTTTCGGGCCGGCGTTGGTGAGCTGGAGCTGGGAGAACCACTGGGTCTACTGGGCCGGGCCTTTGATCGGCGCCGGGATCGCCGGGGTCATCTACGAGTTCGTGTTCATCGGCAACAGCGGCCACGAGCAACTGCCCTCCACTGACTACTAATTGATTAAGCCTTAAGTAAGCTTAATTAAGGAGTCATAAGATTTAATTACATTTGCATGCATGCTGGGTTTTGGACCTTTGAGTTCTTGTGTTTCGTTTCATCAAGAAAATCATGATCATGATCGTTGTCGTCATGAGTTGATCTCCATCGTTGATTTGTAATTTGTTTTGCATGCTCTCCGCTGTTGTGTCACTAAATTCCATTTATCTTTTGTATTTACTGTATTTTAAATTGTTCTTAATTTTATCGACTGCTAGTTTGGACCCTACGAGAATGATCGGAGAAAAGCAAATACTAAGGTGGGGTTTAGTTAAAAAGTTAAATCTGGAACCTCACTTAATTTTTCGGTAGGTTTAACCTACCCTTTACGGTAAAAACCACCCTGCATGCAACTGATTTGACCCTTGCCACCGACAATATAATATTTTCTTGGATTCGTTCATAATCATATGATTAATATTACACTAATCATATTTTTAAACTACGCTGGTGAATCAAATTATAGAAAACTTAGAGCGTACTTGCCAGGTAATTAAATTCTTATTATCATTATGACAGATCATAAATAATACATCATCATTACTTGATAATTTAAAATAATTCGTAATAAAATCAATTGTCTCAAAGTATATAACTAACGAGAATTAACGTATGCATGCATATGTGAGGCTGAATTTCAAGTGAATTGATCCTTTTTTAACGGAGAAAAAAAAACTTATACATGCATCTGATGATGTGTCTGTGTGTTTGATTCCTCTTTTTCAATATGTAGTTTGAATAGAAATGGTATTCATATTTTGTGCAATATATTGAAATTAAGCAAGCAGAAAACATACATTTTGAAACTAATTACAACTAGCTACAAGATATTCTTATTTATAAATGGTATATATTTAGAAGTAATATTACCAACCTAGCTAAAGCTAAGCTTGGCCAACGTAAATACAATTTATATAAATATATATATATATACACACACACACAACTATTTTACATGTGACTAGCTATGGAGGAGTAAATTCAACTCAACTGCATGCATGATGCATCTTCAATATTTGTGCATGCAATGCAATGCATGGTGATTCAATTAATATCATGTGGCCTTGGAAATTAAAGGGGCTTTTGATATGATATAGTCTTTATGTCGGTGGATGTATTTGATTTCACGTGGACGGCCTGAGGTGGGTGTGATTCACGTCCAGGTCCACCATAAAAATGAAGACTGCCCATATGAAATGTATGCGACAAAATTAAGTAAAAAGATGGCACTATAACGTTTCGTTCTAACAAAATGATGATAAGCGTAAGTTTTTTAACACACATCAATGTTTTAAGTGAATCAGGTGTAAACGTGTTCGATATAAGTTGTTCTCAAACTAGAGGAAGGGTACTATACCCTACTTCCATTTCACAGAAGTCCGAAAATGATCTTCATGGAGCGAATTCATCTTTCATTTCACGCAACAATACATTACCAGATTAAAAACGAGGACATTATAACCTTAAATCCGTTTTGTATAAAAGCCGCTCTCGACATTCCTAATCATCATCTCACCCTCAATCATGAAATGTGAAGCAATCAGAGCACGTGAGAATTATGGACCATTTTTTTGCAGTATCATCACCATCACCAAATGGATGGACCCTAAACTTGTCCTTTTAGTCTGCCTCTTTTGGCTACCTTTGCGGGGTGCCATTGTTTTCAAACTCTAAAGCTCAAAAGCTTACTCCTTTTTTTTCTCCATTGAAAAGCTTCGACGTGTTAATTACCCTTCTTTCTCTCACTGCAATATTCACTACTGCAGGAATATACTGTTGGATGAGGCAAGTGGCGAAGTCCATGACGTGGTTCCAAGGTGGCCACAGATTCCATGCTACCTTCCAAATTTCAAAGATCTTCAAAAGAGATTTTCGGGTCCCATACCTCACCCGCCCATATGAGTTTCTTTTTCAATCACACAGTTCAAAATTAATTTACCGTTTTGATCATATGCGGTATTATCATTCTAAGTTGCATTAAATTTAGGAAACTTTAACGAAAAGCACCCGGTACTGTTCATTTTAACGAAAAATCACATTTTTACACTAAAAAGTCAATCCTGGTACTATTCACTTTACCCTTTATTTTGTCCTTATCATTAAAACTCAAAGTTTTCAAGCCCTTTTCATTAGTTTTCCTTTAAATTTAAGAGGAGCGGAAACGGATGAGAGTTTGAATCCGAAGATTGAATAAGTCAAAAAAATCAAGTAACTACTATTAAGGGAAGCGGATATTGAGAGTTTGAATATGAATGTCCAAGTCCAATAAGAGAAGCATTAGAAAAACCATTTTTATATGGGCAGATAGATTAGAGTCTGAATATGAAGATTCAATAAGAACAAATATTATCATTCTAAGTTATATCAAGAGAAGCGGAAATGAAGGAGAGTTTGAATACGAAGATTCAGTAAGAGAAACCGTTTTCTCTACATGGTTACTTCGTCTATATATTAAGACGGTTCTATACAAATATCTTGGTTTTAAAAACTGCACATATTTACTAGCATAGTCCACCACTTACAGTATATGTTTGAAATTTCAAAATATATATCAATAGTAGTAAACGTAAGAGAGAATATATTAACAATCGAGATCACGTTGTTTCGATTACCATGCAAGGATATGACATTTCACCCTTCCATGTTTGTATTTTTACTCTCTTGGAATGTTGCGTGTATATATGAGCATGTAATGCTTTGAATTTAGACAAAAGTCGATTCCATGACTTTACAGCGAAGCAGGTGAATTTTTTTTCTTTCTTGACTCAAAATTTTACATCTCTTTGGCTCTTATAGCTTAATAATAGCGCACCATTTTCAACTGGTGTCCAGTGGCGTTCCATCTGTGGCCTTTGTCCCACTAGGTTGCTCGGATTATTAATTATAAACCATAAACCATGAGTGAGGTTGGTAAGGTGGGGATGGACGGTGATGAACAAACAAATGAGGATCCTTTATGTATTTTTTATGAGGATTTCGAAGATTATTTAATTTTGTTTATTTATCGTACATTATGCGGTTAAAAATTATTTTATTTTATATTTAAAATTGAACACAAATAATATCCGACAAAAGCTGATCGCACGATTTACTATAAATAGATACGATTAAAGGATCATCTGGATCCTCACAAAGAGGATATGGAGACGATCCTCATTCTAAACAAATATCAAATATCTGCGTGTGGAGGACAAGTTCACAGGCACCCATCACGTCATGTTTTAATAAAATAACGATCTGTGTAAGGTTTTCAATTGTGTAAGGTTTTCAACACATGACATGTATCAGACAAGGATGTTATATGAAGGCGAACTCGTTTGATGTAAAATGCTCTTTTTTGTGAGGAAAAAACCTTATATATAACTAGTTACAATCAATGTGGCGTCGTAATCCAGTAACGTCATGTTATGTGTAGAATTTTCTCTACACAATATAATATTATTGAATCGGTACGTTACATGATTGTAAATATGACAAGTTAATTTACTATGTTAGAGCCACCGTGTACGTATGGCCTTAAATATTCTTGTTCTCCAACAAATACTAGACAATTTGAATAGTTGAGGGAATTATATAAGGAATTAGGAGGCACTGTGGGTATCCATATGGTCATATGGACAATTTTAATTAGTCTAATCCCCCATGCCAACATTCTAAATTAAAGTATGAATTATCCTAACCGAAAATAATCCCATCCATCAATTGGGATTATAATAAAAGGCAAGCCACGATTATTCTTAAAAAGGCAATCATCATTCTTTATATAATAAAAGGCCACCTCATCCTCATTTTGGTAGGAAGCCTCCTGAAATGCTTCCTTTCACATTCATATATTATGTATGTTTGTATCATACTTGACCAATCCCGAAATTACTGAGCACCGGTCAAAGTTATATGGTCAAGGACCCAGAAGAGTTTCCCTCTAACCAGGAGGCCAATCATAGTGCGACACGTGTCAACATCAAAAGCCAATCATAGCGCGACACATGTCAACATAAAAAGCCAATCACAACACGACACGTGTCAATGTCAGAGCAAAGTTAGAAATTCTCTTCTATAAAAGGAGATCATTCTCCCACAATATTTTCTAATGTCATTTGTACCAAATCATTCACTAGTACTCACTAAAGGAGAGCTTGAACCTATGTACTTGTGTAAACCCTTCACAATTAATAAGAACTCTTTTACTTCGTGGACGTAGCCAATCTGGATGAACGATGTACATCTTGTGTTTGCTTCCCTGTCTCTATCCATTTACATACTTATCCACACTAGTGATCAGAGCAATCTAGCGAAGGTCACAAACTTGACACTTTCTGTTGTACCAAAGTCCTCACTGATAATGTGCATCAACATTTGGCGCCGTCTGTGGGAATGACACTTATTCCTATTCTCTTCAGCTTTGTTAAGCTGGTTTCCACAATTCGTACAATCTCTTTTGACCAGGCATCCCTATCCAATATGGGGAGCGAAGGAAGCCACAATACACAGAACGACACCCCCCATGCACCTAGTGCTAAGCAACGAAAGAAGGAACAAAAGAAGTTTTCTCTTCAGGCTAAAGTCGATGAGCTGAAGGCTCAGAACAACAAGATAGCAATGAAGAATGAGATATTCCAAGAGCAGTATGAGAAGGACTTTGAGATGCTCCACGAGACTAGATATACTAAAACACACGAGCTCATCACCCCTGTGGAAGTCAACCATCAACTGGGTGCCCTCCAACACGGAGGGTCATTTGCCCTCAACATGGGTATTCCTGTTGAGGAGTGAGCTACTCATCGAAATGGCGACCAACATGAGACTTCTCTCAACCTAGCTGCTTCGACCAGAAGTAGGAGGAGTGGAGGAAGGCACATTCTTACAGAAGGAGGGAAGGATCGAAAGTCGTCTTTCGCGATTGTCGAGACTTCAAAAAAGCAATGTTGAGACAATCTCATCCATGTAAGCTCGAAGATCAATGACCCAAGGGTCTCTGAAAGACTCGGTCCCCTCCTATGTTCCAGGCTGGCTACCAATTTGGGGAAGGGGCAACAAGTCCTAGAGAAACACGAAGGTATAGGGGACTTAGAGATGTTCCAACAGACATACATTAAGTACGGCGAGTCCAAGGAAAAATCACATGCTCTTGATCAAACCTTCCTACTTCCAAGAGGAAATGGAGATTTACGAAAGAAAGCTCCAGTGGTACATGACTCCACTCAGGACCCTCTTGTCCGACAACTTCTTAAGGAAGTAAACAAGTTGAATGCCGAACGACAAGCTGAGATAACTGATTAGAACCAACCTAGGCCTGACCTTCTTACAAAGAAGATCCTCGACACCCCCCTTAAAGCGAAAACAAAACAAAAGCTTGGTTTATAACTCTACACTGGAAGGGAGGACCCGATTGAACACCTTAACCTTTTTGAGTCCACCATGGCATATCAGATGCACGCCGACGAAGAACGATGTCTTCTTTTCCCTTCCACCCTTTCTGGTGGAGCACTAAACTGGTATTGTCGTCTTCCACCCGAAACAGTAGACTCATTTAAGGAACTAAGGAAACTGTTTGTCTCTCAACACATATTCTAGAACGATCGGTTACATTCTGTAGATGACTTGTACACTATTCGCCAGAAGCCAGACTAGTCATTACGAGAGTATGCTGGTCGCTTCAGCCATGAGTATTCTTGCTGCCCTGAGGCAGATGACAAGACCACCCTCAAAGCCTTCACAGCAGGCCTACGTGATTGTTTCTTCAAGTACATGATCAATGCTAACACTTGGAAGACTTACTTTGAGGTGATGGCACATGCTTATAACCACGCCTCCGCCGAAGCAAGGATATACCAAGGGAACCTTCATATGGTTAACCCTTATCAACAAATGAGAAGTGGAAGTCAAGTTCTACCAAGTGAGGAGATCTTGGCCATTCAAACACCCATTGCATCATCTCCTGCCTCATTTAGCTACTCGCTAAGTCACCCAACGTATTTGTCTCTTGGTAAAAGGAATGATGTTTACTCTCAACAAACCCATTACAACAAGAGGGATAAAAGTTCGTATTAAGACAACCAGGGGTGAACGTACCGTCGACTATTATGACTATGGGGCCAAGCCTCACTCTTTCAAAATGGAGGACTAGGTACTGAAGGAAATGCTATTATAAGAAAACATACACTTTACAAATGTTTTGACCCTTAACCGCTTGAGATCTTTTGTCACATAAGCCATTCGGCAAATATTTAAAGAAGAGGGAATTCAGACAACTTATTTTGAGTCTTTTGCATTCCTAGCACTGGAACACTTGGTCTACGCTGACTTACCTCTATACTCCAACTCAGAGCTTCAACATGCGTACTTTGCCACAAAGTATGTGATACTAAGTGTTACAACCAACATGGTTCACATATCGAAAGCATGGATCCCTTTATGCATAGAAAAACATTCATAAGCATCACTCATGTCAATTAACATAAACATCATACATTATAACATATTCATATATAAACATCATACATTCCAACACATTCATACATAAACATCATAAATTCCAACACATCCATACATAAGCCAACTGTGCTTCGAAAGGGTTCAACATACTTTGTGTCATTTGACACTTGCTACAATGTGCCTTGACACCTTGCATTTATTCTCACCAACTAGCTGATGAAATGTGGAGAAGGTACTCATCTTCATGCCACCAACCAGGTGATGAAATGTACAACCCGTACTCTAATATCATTTGTCAACTTGCCATTCATGCCACCAACTAGGTGAAGAAGGAACTCATATTCGTGCCACCAACTAGGTGATGAAATGTACAACCCGTACTCTCTTTCATGTCACTAACCAGGTGATGAAATGTACAACCCGTACTCTAATATCATTTGGTAACTTGCCACTCATGCCACCAACCAGGTGAAGAAGGAACTCATCTTTGTGCCACCAACCAGGTGATGAAATGTGAAGTAGGAACTTACCTTCGTGCTACCAACCAGGTGATGAAATGTACAACCTGTACTCTAATATTATTTGGCAACTTGCCACTCTTATCACCAACCAGGTGAAGAAGGAACTCATATTCATGCCGCCAACCAGGTGATGAAATGTACAACCTGTACTCTCCTTCATGCCACCAACCAGGTGATGAAATGTGAAGAAGGAACTCATCTTTGTGCCACCAACCAGGTGATGAAATGTGATGAAAGGTGATGAAGGAACTCACCTTCGTACCACCACCCAAGTGATGAAAGCAACTTACCATTCATTCCACCAACCAGAAGATGAGTGTTACAACTTGTACATATGAATTCCTAGCATTCACAAATAATAAAAAACCCTCAAGCTTTACAACTAAACTAGGGGAGCACTTATGCCTAACAAGAGTTATAGTCACCAACAAAGTCTTATTGCAAGCCAACAACGACTTTAGTGCATGGTATACGAAAATCAAGCTCTTCAGCCCTCTTGCATCTGCTTCAGACATTTCTCCTCTGTAACAATGCAAACATTATAACTCGTAGAAAGCTTCACACACTCTTGATCAACACTGTTAGAAGCAAATTCCATTTATATGGTTCATCCAAACCTTCGACTACTACAAGGCGTGGCATGCGTCACAATCTCTTACTCAATAGTGAGGAAGCAAAATTTGTATATGTTGTCTCTCTTACATTTTTCAAATTTCTAGTTTGCCCATAAAAAAATAGGAAATTGGGAAATTCAACAACTTCAAAAAATGGAGGGCAACTATAATTCTCAAAAGCTTCACACACTCTTGATCAAGATAGTGTGAAGCAAAATCAATTCATGGTACCCAATAAAGCTTCAACCTCAAAGCTTCACCTACAAAGCTTCACTACAAAAACTTCAACCTCAAAGCTTCACCAACAAAAGCTTCATCAATAGAGGGCAACTACAATTCTTAAAAGCTTCACACACTCTTGATCAAGACAATGTGAAGCAAAACCAATTTATGGTGCCAACAAGAGCTTCATCAAAGGAGTTCAACCACAATTCTCAAAAGCTTCACACACTCTTGATCAAAACAGTGTGAAGCAAAACCAATTTATGGTGTCAACAAGAGCTTCATCAATGGAGGGCAACCATAATTCTCAAAAGCTTCACACACTTTTGATCAAGACAGTGTAAAGCAAAACCAATTTATGGTGCTAACAAGAGCTTCATCAAAGGAGTTCAACCACAATTCTCAAAAACTTCACACACTCTTGATCAAGACAGTGTGAAGCAAAACCATTTTATGATGCCAACAAAAGCTTCATCAATGAAGGGCAACTACAATTCTCAAAAGCTTCACACACTCTTGATCAAGATAGTGTGAAGTAAAACCAATTTATGGTGCCAACAAAAGCTTCATCAAAGGAGTTCAACCACAATTCTCAAAAGTTTCACACATTCTTGATTAAGACAGTGTGAAGCAAAATCAATTTATGGTGCCAACAAAAGCTTCATCAATGGAGGGCAACTACAATTCTCAAAAAGCTTCACAAACTCTTGATCAAGACAGTGTGAAGCAAAACCAATTTATGGTGCCAACAAAAGCTTCAACTACAAAGCTTTAACTCCAAAGCTTCACCTCCAAAGCTTCACCAACTCCAAAGCTTCACCTACAAAAGTTTCAACTCCAAAGTTTCACCTACAAAAGCTTTAACTCTAAACCTTCAACACAAAAGCTTCACCTACAAATCTTCAACACAAAAGGTTCACCTACAAAAGCTTCATGTACAAAGCTTCAACTCCAAAGCTTCACTTACAAAGCTTCACCTACAAAGCTTCAACACAAAAGCTTTACCTATAAAAGCTTCACCTATAAAAGCTTCACTTACAAAAGCTTCACCTACAAAGCTTCAACCCAAAAGCTTCACCTACAAAAGCTTCACACACTCTTGATCAAAATAGTGTGAAGCAAAATCAATTCATGGTACCCAACAAAGCTTCAATCTTAAAGCTTCACTTACAAAGCTTAAATATATATATTTTCGAAAATTCGAAAATTCGAAAATTCGAAAATTCAAAAATTAAAAAAAAAAAAAATCTAAAATTCGAAATTTTTTTTTCTTCAGAAATTCGAAAAAAAAGGCCTAAGCCTCATCTTCTTTGGGCCTAACAACTTTCATAACAAATATATATGAAGGAGGAGTTTTGGGCTACCACTTAGAAAGGAAAATGGCGAAGTCTTGTTACTCTAGAAAATTGGCTACTAGCAAGACACCTCATTCGTCAACTCCTTCGACCGGAGACTTGGGGGACTCATACCATATGCTACTGCATCTTGATACTCCGAAGTCTCATGACCACTCAGTGACTTGGATTTTTCAAGTCTCAAACCGAGAAGTTTTCTTCACTCGGGAAATTAAGGGAGCATTACCTCAACCTACATGCTTCACTCACAAAGCTTCAACATATAAGCTTCAACAAAAAAAAAATCAAAGAATTTAGTGAAGAAGGCTTTGGTGTATTTAGCACAATACGTTGAAATGAAGCAAAGCTTATTTATTGATACCTTCAATAAGTTACAAATATGTGCATATACATGAATCAAAATAAACAAACAAGAGGGAGCCTTCACAAAGGTTGCTTAGGAGAAGTCTCAGCAGTCGGCAGAGCCCTAGAAAGAAAAGGCACCGAAGGGTGATCATTTGGAGCCTCAGTACTGGGCAAAACCCCAGAAGGAAGAGGCACTAGAGGTTGATCATTTGGAGCTTCATTACACTGTATAACCCCAGAAGACGAAGACAATAAATGCCTTTGGAACAAACCCATAAACCTCTGATGATCAAGTAAAATTTGACCATCAGATTCCTGCAGTTGGTCAAGCTTTCTCTTCATGTTAGTAGCATAGTCATGTGCGAGTCTGTACAACGATTTATTCTCATGTTTGAGCCCTCTAATATCCTGTTTGAGACTTATCACTTATGCTGCCAATGATTCAACTTGGAAGGTTTGAGCAAACAGGCGTTGGGCCATATTAGACACAGAACCTGCACACTGAACATTGAGAGACAGAGAATCCTTAATAGCCAACTCCTCAAACCGTTTGGAAAGTAGTCTGTTATCTTTGGGAGTGAGAAGGTTCTTGGCCACTACCGCAGCGGTCATATCATTCTTCATCACAGAGTCCCCAACGGTAAGAGGACCAGTAAGGGATAAGAAGGATGGTCGGATGGGCCAGACATTTTCAGAAATGATGAAGCGAGAAATGAGTCCAATAAATCCCTGAAGTACGAAAATAAGGGGAAAATTCCTGCAAGCAATAACTCTCTGAACGTACTTTTTGCACACAATTGATGCCCCTATAAAAGAAAGGGCAGTAGGGTCGTTTGTTCAAAAATCAAAGAGGCACCACTCTCTAGATTTCGAGAAGCAGATTTTCCTCAGTAAAATATGTCGACAATCCCCACACACAACATTAGCTCATTGGGTACCACAGATAACTTTGCCAAAGATCCCTGACAAAGTTTAGACACATAAATTTTGAAGGTCCAACTACCCTACCATTACCCACAATGGTAAAGGAACAGCACCACTGCTTGATAACTGGAAAGTCCCTATGTGTGTCAACCTCCGTACTCTGTGGCAAGGCATACTGGTAAAAATGCCCAACCTTTACTCACATCGAGAAAACACTCCCAACATGATTACTTGCTCAAAAATCGAAGAGGCATCCCTCTCTGAATCTCGAGAGCTAAACTCCCACCAGGATTGCTTTCTCAAAAATCGAAGAGGCACCGCTCTCCGAATCTCGAGAGCTAGACTCCCACCAGGATTGCTTTCTCAAAAATCGAAGAGGCACCGTTCTTCGAATTTCAAGAGCCAGACTCCCACCAGGATTGCTTTCTCAAAAATCGAAGAGGCACCACTCTCCGAATCTCAAGAACCAGACTCCTACTAGGATTGTTTTCTCAAAAATTGAAAGGCACCGCTCTCCGAATCTTGAAAGCCAGACTTCCAACATGATTGCTTTCTTATAAATCGAAGAGGCACTGCTCTCCGAATCTTGAAAGCCAAACTCCTAACATAATTGCTTTCTAAAAAATTCAAGAGGCACCACTCTCCGAATCTCGAAAGCCAGACTCCCAACATGATTGCTTTCTCAAAAATTGAAGAGGCACCATTATCTGAATCTCGAAAGCCAGACTCCCAATAGGATTGCTTTCTAAAAAATTGAAGAGACACCGTTCTCCAAATCTCGAGAGCCAGATCCCCGACATGATTGTTTGTTAAAAAATCGAAGAGGCACCGCTTTCTGAACTTCGAGAGTTAGATCCCCAACATGATAAAGCTTGTCTATAATTTTCCCACGCAACATCAGCTTTCTAGATACCATAGACCACTTTTTCAAAGTGCTCTGACAGAGTTAAAACATGTGAATCTTGCAGCTCCCTCTATATTGCTATGACCGAGAAGAGTAAAGAACAACGTTACTACTCGCTGTTAGGACAATTTCTATATATGTCGACCTTCATCCTCCACAGCCAAGCAAACCCGCAAATAAAAAAAATGCTCAACTTTTCTTCACATCTGAGAAGGCACTCTCAACAGAGTCTCTCGAAATACTCAGCTTCTTTTCCTCCCGATAATACCTCTGCAAACAAGCCACACCAGAACAAGAGTATCTCATATCATCATCGTTAAAAGCAAGAGTATCCCATATCATGTTTTTCCCTGTCTTTTCCTTTGCCTTTGTTTTTACTTGCAAGACAAGGAGAAAGAGAGCAATCAGTCAGCGCCTGGAATCAAGTTTCCAGTCAGAAACTGACTGCCTGAAACTCCTTGCTTGATTACTTACCGGGCATTGCTCTTGAGTACTCATCTTCAACATCTTATGCTTCCAGAAAAGATACCACATCTACTTGAGAAACAAATTGGGCAAGTGAGAATGATACAAGGAAGCATGTGAAGACAAGCGCAACAGAACACGTGCCGATTCATCTATTACTTTGTCAACAGCAAAAGTATCCCATATCATCAAGGTCGAACGCACTTTTGATTTGATGGACTTGTTTTGACCCTCAAATTCTTGAGTCGGCCTTATACTCTGAAGGAAACCAGAAAACCCTCCAGCCCAGTTTAAGAATAAGCATGTGGAAAGTTACTTCTTTAAAAGAAAAAGTATCTCATATCAGCTCTTCTCTTTTTTCTTCTCTTTATTCTTCTTGCTGCCTGCAAGATAGGGAGAATAAGAACAATTAGTCGGAACTTGAAATTAAACTTCTGATCTAGGACTGATTGCTGGGAGCTTTGATTGCTTACCTTGTATGTCACCTCTTTCGGCAGATCTCATAGCTCGGCGACTTGGGGGACTCCTACTACATGGTTTGTATCGCGCTTGACTAAGCCTAAAACTACAAGTAAGCTTCAAGTGAAATTGATACATTACCTTGTGCATCTCCACCGGTTAAAGATACCACCCCTGGATAGAGGAAAAAAATACTTCCAAAGAAGATGCCACATCTACCTATGAGACAGATAAGGCAAGTGAAAACGATACCACACTTCGGTACTTAAAAGTTTCATGATTATTCAGCGGCTTGGATTTTGCAAGTCCCCAACCGATGAGCTTTCCTCACTCGGGAACTTAGGGGAGCACTGTTTATACCATACTTAACCAATCCCAAAACTACTGAGCACCTGTCAACGTTATACCGTCAAGGACCCAGAAGAGTTTCCCTCCAACTAGAAAGGCAATCACAGTGCGACACGTGTCGACATCAGAAGCCAATCATAGCGCGACACGTGTCAACATCAGAAGTCAATCACAACACGACACGTGTCAATGTCAGAATAAAGCTAGAAATTCTCTTCTATAAAAGGAGATCATTCTCCCACAATATTTTCTAATGTCATTTGTACCAAATCATTCACTAGTACTCACTAAAGGAGAGCTTGAACCTATGTACTTGTGTAAACCCTTCACAATTAATGAGAACTCCTCTACTCCGTGGACGTAGCCAATCTAGGTGAACCACATACATCTTGTGTTTGTTTCCCTGTCTCTATCCATTTACATACTTATCCACACTAGTGACCGGAGCAATCTAGCGAATTTCACTAACTTGACACTTTCTGTTGTACCAAAGTCCTCACTGATTTTGTGCATCAACAATGTATATTATTAATGAGAATTGTTATTGGTACCCTAAAATTTCATTCTACACTCCAAACTTTCTATATTTAGAAAGAAAAATACATTTGTGAAGAGTATAGAATGAGATTTTTGGAGTGCCAATAACACTTCCCTTATTAATTCTCTTCTTACTAAACTGTAAACCACGTTGATGTTGACAATAAAATGAATAACTCAACTCTTTATAGTCCTTTCAAAGTTGATTGATTTTCCGACATCTAATAAAATTTTCACATCTTCATAATCAAGAATTTCTACAAGTTATCGACGTTAGTGAAATACACAACGCAAAAACTTGCGGATGCAGTATTGCTAAAATTCCTTCCAACGGGTTTCTCCAAACGACCAAATTTGATGTTCTTGTAAGAATTATTGTGAGCATCTATAACTTTGTCAATTAATTACATCACTTGATTCGAGTGATCTTGCAGCCCTAATATGGTTAGAATAATAGAGTATTAACTCTGATTAACCAATTACGTAGTCCATATTTGGTAAGACTTAATATGGCGGGATATAAAATATATAATTGTGATTATGGTATTTCTTATTTAATAATAGGCTTAATTGAGAGATATCTTAGCAACTATATAAGGATTGTCCTTGCTCTCACAATAATCTATTATGTGTAAAACCCTATTTATAGCAAGAACATATAGTTTGGAGAGAGTAGAAGACATTCGTAGGCATACGCCAATTCCTTTGTCATCTAGAAGAGCCATGTCTTCCGTATTCTACATATAAGTTCAATATAATTAATTCATCTATATTTTATATTGATTCAATTCATTATATTCGTGATTCTAATGTCTTGTTGTTGTCATTTCAGAATATGTCTTACAGCTCTTAGATATGTTTGGGTCATGGTTTATTTTCGTTCTGTTAAAGTTTAGGCATATATGATCAACAAAGCTTAGTCAAGTATTAAATTAAACTATACATGTACATAGTTCAAGTTTTAGGTTTCGAGGGCAAGCTCGAGTCCGAGTTTGAGACTTGAGGCTTGGGTCCGAAAATTGGGGCATGGCTCCGTCCTCTTGCACTTTCAACCTCGGACTAGTCCTCCCACTATGCGTTCATTCATCTTCTTAAGAAAACATCTTTTCTGTAAGAATTACTGAATTGCTATCTACGAGGTGTCAAACCTTCTCATTGATGAGAGCTCTTGGGGAAGATCAGTCTGTTATCCTTAGAGTAACTTTTATTTGTTGAGTGACGCCCCTTCCACTCGGCACCGCCGGATCACTAAGGCCAACCTTCGTCCCTCTCGAATAGTGGGTCTTGCAGTCAAGCTCTCTTTTACCTTTGCACTCAAGGGCCAATCTTTGGTTTAGACTATTAGACGACTAAGACTGTTTGTACCATACTTAAGGCCTCCGTATTTAGACCTCGTATAAATACTCGAGGGACTTAAATGTAATTATGTAATAAATGAAGGGGCAAATATGTAATAAGTGAGGAGCCCTTATTCTATAAAAGGACTCATCATTTTCCTCATTGAGGGAGGCCAATTCTTAGGCCCTGGGGAAAGAAGCCCCACTCTCACATTATAAAGGCTCTCTCCATCTTCAACATCTCAGAGAAATACAATATCATTGTGGATGTAGCCTAAACATTGGGGGTGAACCACGATACATCTTGTGTTATTTACTTTCTTGCATATTCACGGTCGGATTTACGTTGTTCCAAGACCCCTCCAGTTTTGTGCATCAACATTTGGCGCCGTCTGTAGGAATCGACACAAAAAACTATGTCGGTTCTCTCTTAATTTTTCATTTCACCACCGTGAGACCTCACCATACTCCACCGAGAATATGCAGAAACCCAGAACCTCCCTCCTTGGGCTTTTCCAGAAAACCCCCATAAAGACAAAGCCGTTTGTCCCTCCCTTTTACTTTCTCTTTCTAAAAACTCCAAATTTAGAAAAGCTCTCTCTTTAAACTAAGCTTTCTCTCTCTAGAATATGCAGCAATGATAAATAGTATGCTAAGGCTCTCTCTCCTCTGACCCCAAGCTTCTCTTCAGCTACACCACTAACTCCTCCAATGTTGACCGCTTGGGCTTCAACTGCGAACCGCCATTCACCTGCCTCATGCACCACAGATTCATCACCGCCAATCCCACCGGTGTCCAGCACATCCTGAAGACCAACTTCCCCAACTACCAAAAAGGACAAAGAGCACCTGGATTCGAACTGACCTCTTCAGCGACGGCATTTTCAACACCGATGGAGATGACTGGAAATTCCAGCGCCAAGTCTCCAACCACGAGTTCAACACCAAGTCTCTGCGTAAATTTGTCGAACAAGTGGTCGACACTGAGCTTTCCGACCGCCTTATTACAATTCTCTCCGTCGCCCTCGAGCCTCCAAACCTACCACCTTCTCAATCTGCTTCTCGAACACAACACGGTCGTGACTTTTGTGTTCGTAAACTCAGACCCAAAACTGGAGAACCACGAACTCAGTCGCGCCTGGAATTTCCGACGAGTTTTCCATCGTTGTCCCAATCAATAGCAAAAGAAAAGTCCACTGCAGGACTCCGACGAGTTGCAGAGAGAAACACCACCGAAGACTACGCCAACGGCTTATCGTCTTACTACGAGGGGGTCTTTCTCGCTCAGGGCAAGACCATGAGCGTTTATTTCGGGTCAAACAATTACACCGACCCGACCCGACTTCTCCGTTCCCTTCGACACTCGATGCTACATATGATACTGGAGAACGAGATATACTCTAAAGACGATCTTCGGGAGCTTCTTAACTGTTTTTTGCAGCTCAACTTTCCCTACAACCACGACATTATCATCAGGGTTTTCACTGAGATCTGGATTGTTGTTTTCTCTGTCAGGTTTGGAGGTTCGACGTTGCTGCACTTTGCGAGCAACAAGTCATGTGAGTACGAGCTAAAGCTGTATCTTGTGCATGTGCAACGGAGTTGGGAGACTGAGTTTCCATTTACATGTCGAGTTAAGCAGAAAGACAATGGGATTAAATCAAGTTACTTTGCCGTCTGTGGCCACGTCATCGACTCTGGGCTTGTTCAAGCCGTTCAGCCTGAGATCCATGGACGAAATGACTTCGTGCTCGACCGTGGATGGCGGTCTTGTGATGAACAACCCGACGGTGGCGGTTGTTACGCACGTGCTCAACAACAAGCATGACTTCCCCTCCGTCAACGGCAGAATATTGGGACAATAAGCAATAATTCAGAGAGCTCAATGACCCATCCCCTGCATTTTCTTTACAGGGTGGTAGCCATGTGAAATATTTTCTGAGAAAGCAAAAGATGGCCTTGGGTGGATAGAGAAGGAGTGGGGAGATCAAGAAAAGCAAAAGATAAGCTTCCTATTATTGTTATTCTATCATGATTCCTTTTGTTTGCCAGGTGAAGAGACAGAGAGAGTGCGGTGGAAAAGCAAAAGCAAAGCAGAAAAACAAAAGCAAAGCAAAAAAACAAAAGCAAAAGCAGAAAGCAAAAGAAAATAAAAAAAAACAAACATAATTGCGGTGGTGATGGCATTATGGGCGTGACCCATTGAGCATAGGGTCGGATTTATTTCTGAATGATGTAATTTATTTTTCTTATCTTTCGAAGACATCTGTATAACCCCATCAGAGGGTAATAAAAAAAAAAAGGGCAAGCCCAGTAATAGGTTGGAGTGTTATGTGGAGGGCGAAGGCCTATATGGCCAAAAAAGTCAGGCTCGTTATTATCACCAACCAGGTGATCAAAAGTACGCCCAGTACTCCAAAATTATTCGGCAACCTGCCACTCTTATCACTAACTAGGTGATCAAAAGTACGCCCAGTACTCCAAAATTATTCTGCAACCTGCCGCTATTATCACCAACCAGGTGATCAAAAGTACGCTCAATACTCCAAAATTATTCGGCAGCCTACCGCTATTATCACCAACCAGGTGATCAAAAGTACGCCCAGTACTCCAAAATTATTTAGCAGCTTCCGCTATTATCACCCACTAGGTGATCAAAAGTACGTCCCGTACTCCAAAATTATACATGAGCATCACTCATGTCATTCATACATAAACATTCATGATCATCACTCATGACAATCATACATAAACATTCATGACCATCATTCATGTCAACATTCATGAGCATCACTCATGTTCACATCCATGAGCATCACTCAATCAATATAAACATTCATGATCATCACTCATATCAATCAGTTTCGAAAGCTTCATTTACAGAGCTTCAGCTTCAAGAGCTCAAACTTCAAAAACTTTATTTACAAAGCTCCAGCTTCAAAAGCTTCACTTGCAAAGCTTCATCTATAGAGCTTCAGTGTAGGGTATACAAATACCGCATCCGAACAACCACCACTTCGGCTCATACATGGATTCAATTTGAAGTCTCCAGCCAACATACTCTATTGACTGAAGACTTGGGGGACTACATTATGTACCATATATTGGGCTTCAACTGGGCCTCATGAAAAATACTTGGGGGACTTAGCCCATTATTTATGTACTGAGGAACAATCCCTTTTTCTATAAAAGGGACTCCCTCACTTTCATTAGAGAGCACCCATTATTCATGTGCTGAGGAGCGAGCCCTTATTTTATAAAAAGGACTCCCTCACCTTTATTAGAGAGCATCGTCGCCAGCTAACCAACCGTCTCGCCGCGAATATCACTCCTAACCCATCACTTATGTATTGAGGAGCGAGCCCTTATTCTATAAAAGGGACTCCCTCACCATCATTAGAGAGCATCGTCGTCTACTAAGCAACCGCCTCGCCGCGAGCATCACTCCTAACCCATCACTTATGTATTGAGGAGTGGGCCCTTATTCTATAAAAGGGACTCCCTCGCCTTCATTAGAGAGCATCGCCGCCTACTGAGCAACTGTCTCGCCGCGAGCATCAACTCTAGCCCATCATTTATGTATTGAGAAGCGAGCCCTTATTCTATAAAAGGGACTCCCTTACCTTCAACGCCACAAGCCGAGCCAACCAAGGCAACATAAGCCACAAGCCGAGCAGCCTTGCAACATACGCTATTTCTAGTTGAGCATCATTTCAGATTGAGCACCGCCTCATATCGAGTATCAGTCCTAGACGACATCTAGTTACTTCAGCCCACACATGGATTGAATTTCAAGTCTCCAGCTAAAAGACTATCTTGACTGAAGACTTGGGGGACTACTGTTTGTACCATACTTAGGGCCTCCGTATTTAAAGCTCGTATAAATACTCGGGGGACTCAAATGTAATTATGTAATAAATGAAGGGGAAAATATGTAATAAGTGAGAAGCTCTTATTCTATAAAAAGACTCCTCACTCTCCTTATTGAGGGAGACTAATTCTTAGGCCCTGGGAGAGAACCCTCACTCTCACATTACAGAGGCTCTCTCCCTCTTCAACATCTCAGAGAAATACAATATCAGTGTGGACGTAGCCCAAACATTGGGGTAAACCACGATACATCTTGTGTTATTTACTTTCTTGCAGATTCACGGTCGGATTTACGTTGTTCCAAGACTCCTCCGGTTTTGTGCATCAACAAAGACCATCTCCAAAAGAGATTTCAAATTTTAAACATAAAATTTAAATTTGAAGGCTTATGTGGGACATATAAAAAGCATTTATTAAACTTCCTCTGCTGCAATTTCATGTCATGCCATATAGGAATTGGCATTTCGGTTGGAAAACACGAGTGATGTCTTTTTTTACTGTTATTGGTAATGTAGACTTTTTGACATCTCTTTTGGACATGCTCTAAGGTAAGCATAACAAAATATATGGCAATCAATAACTATTATACCTCACTTCGCTGTGCGATACCTTTTTTCTTTGACATGATTAAAAGTTCTAAGAAAATTTTAACAAGTCCGCACTTATCTACCCCCATGATTTTGCTACCAATTCTTTCAAACTATTGATTTTGTTTCCAATTTGCAATTGGCTTAGACGTGGGCTGAAAAATCTGGCCCGAACAAAGTGGAGGTTCTACAGGATAAATGGGTTTGGTCATGGTTTTCCACCGACTACAAGAATACATAGTTTCCAAAGGCCCAACTTCGATTTTGTCATTGGGTTTGCTCTTTCAGTTAAAGGCTAGAGAGACTTAGGTATTGTTTAGTATGCAGACAAGACGGGACGGGACGGGACATAATGGAAAGGGAGCAAAGATGCCCTCGGATGGAAACAAGGAGGAAGAAGAAGGAGACAGAGAGGTTATAATTTTGTGTTCCACAGATGTGGAATGAGTCGTTCCAGGGGGGTGAGGCGGAGCGAAAATTCATCCAAAATTCGTCTAGTGGAACAACGCGTTCCACCCGTTTTAGGCGCACCAAACGTGAGACGGAACGCCTCGTTCCACTTCGTTTCGTCCCGTCCCACGTACCAAATGGTGCCTTAAAGAACGAATTTAACCATTAACTGTTGCATAATTCACAAAATATTGTTAAAACCTATAATCGAAAGAGAAGAAAAGAGAGAGAAGTAAAGAGAAAAGAGGAAGAAGATAAAACTAAAACATTCAATATTTTGATTCATATTTTCAAATGAGAAGGAAGAGACCTCAGTAACTAAATCCTAAAATATCTAAATGGGTTTATTATACTTTTTAGTACATTGATATATATTTTACACTAAGAGAAGAGAGGAGTTCGACAACCATGCAATAGGCAATATAATTTAGTATTGAATTTGCTATTTACGAGATTCGAACTTAAGACCTCTTACTTACAAATGAAGAGAAATACAACTAAACCATAGTACTAAATTGCTAAACTTATCATACTTAAATAGGCCAAACCTAATATGATATCATATAAATATGGTCTAAAAATATAATTTGCCTAACATTTTTTCGTGATAAATAACTTATCTCCAAACCCAAAAGCTAGAACTTAGCTGACACGTCGTCAAACAACGACCACAGTTTCTAAAGTGGTGTTTACAGGTATATCCACAGTCTGTGTGCCACCACGTTCGCCCCCAGTCAATAATCCCCTACACGAACCTATCCTATCCAAACCCATTAATTTTCAAATTTTTACCCAAAATACCCTCCAAAATCCAAATCATCCCCCTACTTAACCAAATATCTCAGTCTTCTCCTTGTAAAATCACATTGTGTTCCCGCCATCCATTTGGACTCTGTAACATTGAATTCATCATCCCAACTTCAAAGTTTAGAAGATAAATGTCAATAAGGTTGCCTGATTAGAGAATCTAAAATTGATTCCCTAACTCACAAATTTAAGAGAGAAACTTCGATACAAATTTCAAATTAGGGCACGTCTCACTAATCCAGCGAAACTAGTGGATTAAGGTAAGGTTAACATGCTATTCTTTTTTTAAAAAGAGATCAGTTGGTGATTTCGGCGTGATAGTCTACTTTTCTGGAGACCGGAAAGACTCACAAAGGTATTTCAGTCTTTCTCAGCTGCCATCATGTGATTCACCAGCCATAAAACGAACCTAGAACATGAGGTGTGAAATACTGGTCTCAAGGTTCTAAAAGACGCTAGACGCTAGTCGGGCAGAGAGCTGGGGTCCTAGGCAGACTAGGCAGATTTAAGTAAATATATTATATTTTGTGTAAATAAGTGTCTGTTTATACTTAAAATATATATAATTTCATTATAAACTACAAAATAGAATGACACACACACACACACATATATATATATATATATGAAGAGGTATTTGAACATAATGAAAACATTGGGAACATGCATATAATGTGTATTCATTTAAGTATTCAATAAGTCTCTTACAATTTATTGGAAAAAAAAATGCAAAAGGAAAGATATCTATTTTCTGTCTAAGTAAGTCGCAACCTATGTGGGTCTGGTCGGGCAAGGCGGGTGCCTAGGCGGTCTAGGCAAGTGCCTCAGCAGGTATATGAGCCTTTTCTTAAATTTCAAACGTCTAAGCATTAATCGGGGTGGTGGCCAACCACCTGGGGTCTAGGCGGGGATTTTTAGAACAGTGACTAGTCTACAAACGTTATTGAAACTAAATATTAATTACATAAAAAAATACACATGTATGCAATTATCACAATTTTTTTATAGGTTTTTATCACAAATAGTCTCTAAAATTGACCCTCACCATCAAGATTGTCCTTGAAATTGAAAATAAAACAACGTAATCCCTGAAAAATAAGTGTCGCAAATCAATGTGGTGCTTCCGTTACAATTCTGTTAAAAATTCTATTAAGTGTTGAAAGTGGCATGGGCCCCATAATTCCTTTTTATTTTCTCACAAGTGGTCCTTGAAATTGACCCGGGATATCAAAATGGTTCTTGAAATTGACTCGCAACATCAAAATGGTCCCTAAAATTGCAAATTACTCAATGTAGTCCCACAAGTAAGTGTCTCAAATTAATGTAATCCTTTTGTTACAATTATATCAAAAATTCTGTTATGTGCTTATGTGACACATAAATGGGTCACACAAGTCTAATTAAATAAAAAAAATTACAAATAGGCTTTAATAATTTAATAGTTAATAAAAAAAATTGTCAACCCAAAAATCTAGTCTTGCAATCACCTTCGATCCTTGTCCACATTTCTCTATCTCCTTTGCTCTCTATTCTCTAAAAAAAAAAAAAAAAAAAAAAAAAATTCTCATTACACATATTGTTACACACTTCGGCACTCTTCACCGAATTGAACTTGGATCGAGATCACCTTTGGTGACGACTTGGCCGATTGGCAATGACTTTTGGGACATTACCGTTAACATTTAGGCGATCAATATCCTCACAATCTTAATCTTGGAGAGATTGTTCAACGCTTTCCTGGTGGTCTGGTGATGCAAAGAACGACAATGTCTACCTTGAGATAATGAGGTTATAACTGAGGTGCGTCTATTGTTGGTTGAAAACTATTTCCACAACCCCTCTTAGGCCTTGGTTAAGCTTTGTGCCTTTGAGAATTTATGGAAGAGATCTCTCATTGGTGTAGGCTTTATTATAAGAAAAAAAAAAAAATTCTATTTTGCAAAAAAGTATTTAGACAACTCTTTTAATTAATTATTAAACCCACATTAGCACATAACAAATTTTTTTACAGAATTGTGGCGGAAGGATCATATTGATTTGCGATACCTATTTTCAAGGACTACATTAATCGATTTTCAATTTCAAACACCATCTTGATAGTGTGGTCAATTTCAAGGACCATGTTCAAGATGGTGAGGTCAATTTCAGGGACCATTTTGATGATGTGGGTCAATTTCATGGACCATTTGTGGTAAAAACCCGTAAATCTTGTGGAGCCTATTTATCTGCCACATCAGCACTTAACAGAATTTTTAACAGAATTGTGATGGAAAGATCACATTGATTTGAGACACCTATTTTTAGACAATACATTGATTGATTTTTAATTTCAGGAACTATCTTGATGGTGAGAGTCAATTTCAAAAATAATTTGTGATAAAAATCTTTATTTTTTTATTTTTTATTTTATTTAAATTTTTTAACTTATTTATTTTTTTATATCAAGAGGTGCAATTATCACCGGGAAACGCTGCCGTGTCGCCTCGTCATCGGTTTCGTCACTCCAACAAGAAAGATATCAGAAACTGATAAACGCACCTCATTTTCTCATCAGGCGCTCACCGCAGCATCTTTGCCTTTTACTTGAGAGCTCTCTGCAAAGCCAAATTGCAAGGCCTTCCCCTTCGGCCTTCCTCTCTCTCCTCGCCATTTTTCAGTTCGCTTCAAGCTTCAATTTTCTCTTCTGGGTAACCTTGTTTTCAGCTTATGGACGGCGGATTCGAGCCCCAGGTTTCCATTGACGACGACCATTCTCACCAGAAAGTCAACTCTCTCACCGAGATGGTATCTGGGAATTTCGGGTATCTCTCATTAAGATTCAATTTAATTTAATTTTTTATTTATTTTTGAGCTGAATTTTTGTGATTAATTGTTGTTGGTATGATGTATTTTTGAAGGTGCGCGCATTACAGACGGAGGTGTAAGATCAGAGCACCCTGCTGTGATCAGATATTCGATTGCAGGCATTGCCATAACGAAGCTAAGGTCTGTTTTTTTTTTTTTTTTGGTTTTCGAGTTTTTATTGATTTCGTGATCGTTGTGAAATTCGGCCTCTTATGATTGTGGTAATATGTTTATTTGGAGCAGAATTCATTGGAAGTTGATCCTCTTGATCGCCATGACGTTCCTCGCCACGATGTGAAAAGGGTCAGTTGCTTTTAGACCCCCTCATTAATCACATCAATGTCGAGTTTGATACCAATTTATTCCCTCATCTTGGTGTAAATTTATCTTTATATAGAAAAAAAATAGTTAAGAAGAAAAGGAATTTGGAAATTGGAATAGAATTAGAAACTATTGTTGGGCATTTTTCTCCATGGAGATCTGATTTTATCTGGGTTTTGCTGGATGTGAATTTGCTTTCCATTTATGTTTGCTAATCACGTGTAGCGTTAAAAGGGTTAACATTAGAAGATCTAAACTTGATGGATAGGGTGTATATTATGCCTCTTTCCTGTTATTCCCCTCGGCCCTCGTCATACCATTTTCTTTTGAAGTTGTTAATCATTGGGAAATGTTACTGATCCAGTTTTACTTTGGTTGCCTTGCCTTGTATCTTTCAGATCATCTGCTCCTTGTGCAACAAAGAACAAGATGTAAGCCTTGTTTTTAGAAAATTCCGATAATGATAATTGTATTTCGAAATCTAAGGATTGAGGTTAATGGATTCTCAAGCTCTGATATCTTTTTCAGGTTCAACAGCTCTGTATCCAATGTGGGGTTTGCATGGGAAACTATTTTTGCTCCAAATGCAAGTTCTTTGACGATGACGTAAGCCCTGAATTCTAATCTGCTGAAAAAAAGAGAGATTCTTTAGTTCATATTCTCATAATTATAAACCCTGTTTTGAAAACACTTGCATCATCGAAAAATCCAAGTTTTTATTTTTTGCTAGGTTTCGAAGAAACAGTATCATTGTGATGAATGCGGTATCTGCAGGTTGGACTTTTTTCTACACTTTTGTGTTTGATTTTGTCGTTTGTTTTCTTGTTGCTATGTTCTTAAATTGTTATGAATACGTTTTACCTTTCATTATCTTCTGTCCAGAAAAGTTTCTTCATCGATAAGTCTTTGCACGTGTCTAAGTCTGTTTGAATTGTTTTTACAGAACTGGAGGTGGGGAGAATTTTTTCCACTGTAACAAATGTGGTAAGATGTTAACCTTTGGTTTTTAATTTTTACATTCTTTAATCATACTTCTATAGATAGTCTAATTTAGATATCTCTATCTATATTTTAGGATGTTGTTACTCAAATGCGTTGAAGGATTCACACAATTGTGTGGAAAAAGCAATGCATCATAATTGCCCTGTGTGCTTTGAGGTAAAGTTTGGAGGATACCATGTCCAAGTATTAAGGGAAATTTGGAAAGTTAACATTCTTTCTAACAAACTAATGACTTTTAGCCTCTTTTTCAAGATTTGGATATATATCGAGGCTCCCTCGAGTGGTTAAAATTCTAATAGTTAAAAAAATGGACTGAAAGTTTTGAACAAATTTAAAAATTACAAGTATTATATACTGAGTTTTCTGCGTTGTAGTGCGCCAACTCACATCAGTATTTGTGCAGTTTCTTTTCGATACAAGGGAAGACATTACTGTCTTGCGATGTGGACACACTATACATTTGGAATGTGTAAAAGAGATGCAGCGGCATTTCCAGTAATTCATTTTTGTTTTCAAGATATTTATATATGCTGATAATCTGATATAGGTTGTTACAAATGGTAAAGAAACTGTAGCCATATTAAATGTATAGAACTGTGCAGGTATTCGTGCCCAGTTTGCTCAAAATCATTCCGCGATATGTCCCGTGTGTGGGAAAAACTTGATGAGGAGGTAAATCTAGGATTCGATGATTCAATTTAATGAGTGGTATGACTACCTCTTAGTTACCTGTCTTTCTTGTTTACCGATCTCTTTCAAATCAATTTTCAGGTTGCGGGGACTCTCATGCCTCTAAAGTATCTAAATAAGATGGTATGTATACCCAGATGATCACTTTCTGTGGCTTCTGCAACTATTAGGTAATTAAATTTTGCACTTTTGGTTAGGTTTGGATCCTCTGCAACGACTGTGGAGAAATATCTGAGGTCAATTTTCACATTGTGGGACACAAGTGCCTCAAGTGCAAATCCTACAATACAAGGAGAACACGAGGAGGGCCAGCATCATGCTCGTCAAGGATTACTGCAACGATGAGGTGACTAACCTCTAGATCAAAACTTATGATGTATTACTTCCCAAATTATATAAAAAAAGTCAGCGTTTAGTTGTGACGGGGGGAAAATTGGTATTGCCAGTCCCTCTGTTACCAATCCCTCTGTTCTTAGGCCAGTAAGTTTCTCCATAGGTTTAGTCGCAGGAAATTTGGTCATATTTGAGACAATTTTCGTATGCTAATGGGTAGGGAAAAGCATTTTGCATTTGAAATGGGAATCCATTGTATGAGGCTTCATCAATGGAAAGTGCTACAACGTTTCAGTAACTATCATGAAATAAATATGTAATACAGTTACAAATAGGTATGCAACTTCTGAAGTACATATAGATTTATTGAAGAGAGAAACTGAAAGCAAACGTAGACCTTCTGAGATAGACTTGAACACACAGTTTCTGTAGTACATATAAAATTTGCCAAGATGTTAGTTATGAATGTCTCACTTGCTGAACGATGAGCCGTGGAGCTTGACCTCCCGGTCATTTAGAGGTTGTACTGGTCTTGAATTCATCTCTGCATACTGCATTCAGACAAATCAAGAGGAGTTAGTAGGTGTGGCTGGTTATTTGGAAGAATCACTTCACGAAGACATGCACGCTACTCACCTTGTAAACGGCTTTTTGAAGCAACGCCACCTGTGATCGTGAAACTGTATGAACCTGCGAACACTTTGTAATCAGCTTGGTTCTCGTTTTCGGGTACCAAAATGTGAATTCGCAAGAGTTGGGAAAATTTTTCAGGGCAGATGAAGTGGCTGTACCTGTTTGTTTATGGTCCAAGTAACTCCTTCGGTGCAAGGAGGGGTTGTGAACGATCCCATGTATCTGTAAAATTTTGAGCTCATCCTCTTCATCTTCCTCTTTGCCGCATCCTGCTTCCCCTTCTGAGCCTTTTTCATCTTCCTCGGATCGACCACTCCCAAGTGGACCTCCGTTGGCTTTTTAATCATAGACCGTATCGCCTTTCTCACCTGAAAAGTAGGAACACCACCATTGATCTTCCTATATTCGCCTTTTCTAGCTTTTACTGAAACGAGTTTTTACAGCGTAATGATGGGAGTTTTAACCTGTGTGATGAAAGGATTGGGTTTGCCGATTTTGTAGAGGAATCCAACCACAGCTACACGAGTGTTGCTCGTGTCTTTGTGAACCATGTGCAGTTCCACATCATAGGTTTTGCCATCGATGGTGTGCTCGGAGGGCGCGTGCCAATGGCATTGCCGGAGCAAGTATTCTGTGCCGTTGATCGTGACTCCTCCGGCATCACCCTCCCACACAACCTGCTTTGTCAAAATTACAACAAAAGCAGTAAAAACTCATGCCGTGGACGGTGAATAAAACAAGAAAACAGAAACGGGATTTCACACTTTCTTACCGAAATAGCATGACCTTCGTTCTTCATCAAGGCTTGGGTAGGCTTGTAATGGATTTTAAGATGATCCAAAGTTGAGTTAACTTTGTCTGCAATGGCATCCCTCAAATCTATAGGTGATTGTAGTTTTCCATCCTTACATGTGCTCCATTCTTCCTTAAGGTCTCCCCAATATTCTGGTCCTCTCTTGTCCCCTTCAGTGTATACAAATTCTATGGGATCTTCTGCACCAAAAATCCAAACTCAATAAGATTGCGATGTCCAAACGTGAGTCAGGCTAGTAGGCCAGAGCACTGTGCCCTCCCAATGCCCGAATTCCAATCCCCATTGATTCCCATAAATTAAAGCAGTTTAGAATATTGTTTTCTAAATGAATGACGTTTATGATGATGAATAAGATGACGACGATGTCGAAAAAAAAGCAAGCATATAGACATTACCCTCATTGGAAAATTTGGAAGCTCTAATGGGTGATGCATCCCAGCACAGAAGAAACAGTGTGAATGCAATGAAGCCAAGGTGGATTTGCTTTGATCCAAACATGTTTTGAGAGGCAATTGTCACAAATTGCTATACCCCCAAGATCTCTTCTCTCCTGGGTTTTATTTCAAAATGTGTTGCAATTGCCAATAGATGGAAAACCAAATCACAAATTCTCCATGATGTGCCAGTCCCTTTTTGTGCTTTTTTAATTTACTTTTTTTGGATTTTTGGTGGGTAAATTTACTTGTTTTGTACCGAAATTTTGGAAGTTGTAGTAACTAAATGTGGTTAATTTACACCCAATATAAATATATATGACTGTTGTAAAACCTCTGGCCAGTATGTCCCTCTCATTCTTTTAACTCCTTGATTTATGTAATTAATCTCTCTGTCTCTAACAAAATATTTCTGTCCGCAAATCATTCTTGTTATAATTATCTCTAGATTAAGGGGAATCTAAGTTTCGTAGACTGAGAATAAAAAATATAGCTACAAAATTAACTCAGGAAGCAAAAATACCATCAACGGTTGTTTTGGTGTGGAGGTACACATATTCATGTCCTTTTTTTGGATACAACTTATTCATGCTTTCGATTTTTATGGATATGTTTTTAGTAATGTATGAGTTTGAGTTCTACTCTTAATATGAGTGAGATCAAACTATATATATTTGGTGTATGTGTTTTGGTAAGAGGTGGTTAAAACCTCTTAGGAAACTGGTTACATCCGACTCCATGACAGGACGAGTGGTTACCAACAGACCTGATATTCGTGTCGTGTTTTTTGTGTTTGTGTTGTTTTAGTGTCATACTTGATATTTTAACGGGTTGTGTCGTGTAATACCTCTTAAAATAAACGGATAAATGACCCAAGCCAAACTTGATCCGTTAATAAGTAATATGGCCCGATCCAAATCTTGTTAAAGAAAACATATTTTAAACCAATAAATAATCAAATTGTTGTAAACATTCCTAGTTTAAGTATGATTGTGTAAATCCTAGATAAGATTTGATTCTAGTTATCCTTTCCTATTACAACTTGTATTACTTGGAGGAGAAGGAATATCTTCTCTCCCTTTACTACTATAAATAAAGGCACAATGTAGGAGGGATAACAACACACACACATTCCCCTACAATTCTACAAACACACATCTCTCTCCTCTCTCTCTCTGCCGCCGGCCCTAGTCCCTCTGTCAGATAAAATAGACCACAACACGTTATCAACACGCTCTTCACGCTGTGCTTAGAAGCATTTAAAGAGAATTTATTCGTCTAAAATCAGGGGAGTATTACGTTTCAATTATTTTTAATTGATTAAATCTTGATTTTATTGAATTCGTATATTGTTATTGATTCAATTTATTTTTCTTCTTATGTTGAACGTGATACAAGCTTGAAGATGAAAGCCGAAATTGAAGAAATAATTTTTCTGCATCAAACCAGTTCATCTATATCATCACGCAATCAGGTTCTTTCTAAACAACGGCTTTTAACTCGATATTTTGCAAGCCCTGATAGCATGAACATTCACCATGATGCATGACCCAACTTTACGTTTTACGTATTTTAGATTCTACATAAATTGTGTATGCTTCATAATCAAAATTGCTACAATTATGTGAATTTGATATTTGTCATGAATTGAATCCTACATATGTACATGCATTGAAACTATTATTTGCATATGCATCAAAGTAAATATGTGATTCATTGAATTATATATGCATCTAATACAAAAAAAAAAAAAAAAAAAAAAATTCTGGGCTCGCATGGAACGGCCCGAAAAAAAAAAAAAAAAAAAATAATTTAGGGCTGCACACAGCAGCCCATTCCCCTCTTCTCACCCCGTGGGCCTGTAATCCCACCCGAGGGTTCTTGGCCTATATTTTTAGGCCCCGAGATTTTATTATTTAATTTTTTTTAAATAATATGGGTTTTCACCCACATTTTAATTTGGCCCCGAAGACCAAAAATAAATTAATTCACTTATCATTATACAATATTTCTGCATATATTCTTTGCATATTTGTTTGCATATATATTTGTGTTTGCCTGCAGGAATATATGAACCTCAAGTTCATAATTACTTTGAAATCCGAAGTTTCTTATACACATGCCTTGTTTGAAAACCCGAAGTTTTCACTTAAATATATCACCCATGAAAACCCGAAGTTTTTCATGCAAAATTAAACCAATACATGTCTATTAGAACCTGTATGTTCTACTCCTATGTGAATGGATTGATTTTTCTCCATTACACTAACCACATCTTGTCCATCTATTGTGATAGGAACATGTCGAACTTGAACAAACTCGACTTCACCGCTTTGGAGGTTTCTGGAAGGAACTACCTCAAGTAGGTTCAAGATGTGAAGCTCCACCTCACTGCAAAGAACTTGCGTCCTGCTATTGAAGAAGCAACAGATAAACCTGTTGGCGAGGCCTGAAAAAGCCACTGCTATGATCTTCATCCAAAGACATATCCATGACGCTCTACAAACTGAGTACCTTGCTGAGGAGGATCCACGTGCATTATGGGTCGCTTTGGCTGATCGTTTCGATCACCAAAATGACATATTCTTGCCTGAAGCAAGACACGACTGGCAGCACTTGCGCTTCCAAGACTTTAAGTCTGTGAATGAATATAATTCTGAAGTTTGTCGAATCCGATCACTTCTCAAGTTTTGCAATGAAACTTTGACTGAAGAGGATCTCCTGGAGAAGACCTACTCGACCTTCTCTGCCTCTAATATTGTCCTGCAGCAACAATATAGAGCTCAGAAGTTCACTAAGTTCTCGGATTTGATCTCTGTTTTACTTCTTGCTGAAAAGCAGAACCAGCTGTTGATGAAGAATCATCAAGCTCGACCTACTAGGGCTACTGCTGTGCCTGAAGCACATTATAGCACTCATTAGCACCCAAAACGCCAAAAGAGGCGTGGTAAGGGCGGCCAGAAGCCATCCCACCAAGGTCAACAGAGCCAAGGCCCATCCAAGGGAGGAAACAAAGCCCAGAAGCGCCCAAACCTCGCTCCCAAGGCCCCGAACTTCAAGAATAAGGGCAAAGCACCTGCCACAATGAATGACGATATGTGCTATCGTTGTGGTTCCAAGGACCATTGGTCCCGTATTTGCCGTGCTCCCAAAAAGGTTGTGGATGCATATCATTCTCGTCGTACGAAGTTTGAATCAAACTTCCTGCAAGTGGACGAACCGGAGACTACAAAGATGGAGGTTTCTGATTTTCAGGAGGATACCACTCCTATGGAAGATTAGAATCTTAGACATAGACTTATTTTTCAGTTAAAATAAGACAATTGGGGCCGAATTCCACCTTGTGGCCGAACCCCCCCTTGTTTTTGGTTGATTTTGAACAATTTTCCTTTATGTTTTGGATTATTAGTTGGCGATTTATTTTGGATATTAAGTTTTTTCCTTGAATAAATGAAATTATTTTGAATTGATACTTGTTTTTATAAACTTTTATGCATGTGACCAATTCAAATTAATTTTTCATTCTAGGTATGACTAGTGGGAAAGTTAGTTGTCTGGCAGATCGTGCAACCACGCATACTGTTTTGCGTGAACGCATCTATTTCACTAACTTCGTACCTAAAAATGCACCTCTGACAACCCTCTCAGGCCCATCCAACCTGATCGAAGGATACGGTAAGGCACGTATAATGTTGTCCAATGGTACAATCTTGACCATTGCTGAGGCACTCTATTCTCCACGTTCCGGAAGAACGTTACTAAGTTTCAAGGACATTAGAGATAACAATTACCACGCTGAAACCCACGTAGAAAACGGAGTTGAATTTCTGTGCGTAACTTCCTACGAATATGGTCAGAAGCGTATTCTAGAGAAGATGGAGCGTAACCCGAGTGGTCTGTATACTACGACCATACGCCCCATAGAATGCCACTATGTGGCCGGCCCTACCACAGGGACCGCGCACGAAATTACACTTTGGCATGATCGTTTGGGACATCCTGGACGAATAGCGATGCGCCGTATCCTCAAAACTTCACACGGGCATCCACTAACCCGAAGCTTAGGTTCGATCCATGAAATTGCATGCCAAACATGTTCTATGGGAAAGCTTATTACTAAGCCTTCTTATGATAAGATTCGTTCGAATCCTCCCATTTTTCTACAACGGATTCAGGGGGACATTTGTGGACCGATTCAACCTCCCTGCGGACCATTTAGATATTTTATGGTTTTGGTTGACGCTTCTACACTTTGTCACACGTGTGCTTGTTGTCCACAAGGAACGCTACATTCTCCAAACTGTTGGCTCAGGTTATCAAGCTCAGAGCTCACCACCCTGATTATCCGATCAAATCTATTCGATTGGATAATGCTGGAGAATTCACATTTAAAACTTTTGATGACTATTGCATGTCGGTTGGGGTTGAAGTTGAACATCCTGTACCCCATGTTCACACCCAGAACGGCCTGGCAGAGGCTTTCATTAAGCGTTTACAAATGATTGCTCGATCGTTGGTCATACGTACCAAGCTCCCGATCGCTGCTTGGGGCCATGCAATATTGCACGCAGCAAAGTTGGTCCGCCTGAGGCCTGTTGCGACACAACCATTTAGTGCCCTTCAGTTGGTCACCGGATGCGAACCCGACATATTGCATCGGCGCGTTTTTGGTTGTGCGGTCTATGTGCCGATCTCGCCGCCCTTACGTACAAAAATGGGGCCTCAGCGAAGGATGGGAATCTATGTCGGATATGATTCTCCTTCGATTATTCGTTACTTAGAACCTTTGACAGGCGATCTGTTTACCGCTCGTTTCGCGGATTGTCACTTCTATGAGACAGTCTTCCCGTCGTTAGGGGGAGATAAGAACGTCAACGTTCCTAATGAACGACGCGAATTATCGTGGATGACTCCCACTTTGTCTCATTTAGATCCCCGCACCGCTCAGTCTGAAGCTGAAGTGCAGCGCATATTAGATCTCCAGAGCATAGCTCAGAGCATGCCAGATGCTTTCACTGATCTAGCGCGCGTGACAAGATCACATATTCCAGCTGCGAATATGCCTGCAAAGATGGATGTACCAAATGTACGACGGACTACCCTCCTGGAAGCCCGGGACGCCAATTCTGGTGATCCACGTACATTAGCGGCTAGCCAATCATCTGCCCCTACACAAAAGCGTGGCAGACCCCTTGGTTCAAAGGATTCACACCCCCGGAAGAGGAAAACCACGGCACAAGGTCCTGAAGAGCCTACCGTGAATCCGACTATCGCTTACTCATTTTACCCAACTCATGAGGAAATTCTAGATTATGGAAGCGTCCTTGAAGAGACGAATCCTCCTCCCGAGAATCGTGAGATTTCGGTCTATTATGCTAGCTTAGATGATGTGTGGCGTAGAAATGAGATGATTGTCGACGATGCATTAGCATTTGCAGTAGCTACTGAGATCATGTTGAGCGATGACATTGAACCGCGTTCCGTTGATGAATGTCGACGTAGAGCTGATTGGTCAAACTGGAAACAAGCAATCCAAGTCGAACTTGATTCACTTGCGAAACGTAAGGTGTTTGGACCTGTAGTTCCTACTCCTCCACATGTGAAGCCCGTTGGCTACAAGTGGGTTTTCGTTCGGAAGCGTAATGAGAAGAACGAAATTGTGCGTTACAAAGCTCGTCTTGTAGCACAAGGTTTCTCACAACGCCCCTGAATTGACTATGACGAAACTTACTCACCCGTTATGGATGTGATTACTTTTCGATACCTTTTCAGTTTGGTAGTTTCCGAAAAACTGGATATGCAGCTGATGGACGTAGTAACCGCGTATCTCTATGGGGATCTTGATACGGAAATTTATATGAAAGTTCCCGAAGGACTTACATTGACTGGTTCAAATATTTCCAAACCCCGGAACACGCTCTCAATTCGGCTGAGGCGTTCACTATACGGTTTGAAACAATCCGGAAGAATGTGGTATAACCGTTTAAGTGAGTATTTGACTAGTCAGGGATATGTGAATAACGAACTATGCCCTTGTGTGTTCATTAAGAAGTCACATTCCGGATTTGCGATTGTTGCAGTATATGTCGATGACATGAATCTCATCGGAACTCCTGAAGAGCTCGCGAGAACTGCTTCGCACCTGAAGTCGGAATTTGAGATGAAAGATCTAGGTAAGACTCGATACTGTCTCGGTCTCGAGATAGAGCATTGTTCGGATGGAATCCTAGTACATCAATCGAACTACACCCAGAAGGTGTTGCGCCGTTTTAATGAGGATAAAGCGAAGTCTTTGAGTACTCCTATGGTTGTTCGTACGCTAGATGCAAAGCGAGATCCCTTCCGTCCGAAGGAGGATGATGAAGAGATTTTGGAGCCTGAAGTTCCTTATCTAAGTGCGATAGGCGCTTTATTGTACTTAGCTCAATGCACTAGACCCGACATCTCCTTCGCTGTTAATCTTTTGGCAAGATACAGCAATGCACCAACACGCAGACATTGGACTGGCGTGAAAGACATCTTCCGTTACCTTAGGGGTACTATGGATTTGGGCTTATTCTATCCCTACGAATCCTCGAGTGATGCCGCACCCTATGCTCATCGGGTTGATTCTCGCCTTGTTGGTTATGCCGATGCTGGATACTTATCTGATCCGCACAAGGCGCGTTCTCAAACGGGTTATGTCTTTACCGTTGGAGGCACCGCAATATCTTGGAGGTCAACTAAACAGACCTTAGTTGCCACTTCGTCTAACCATGCTGAAATTCTCACCTTACATGAAGCAACTCGGGAATGCTTTTGGTTGAGAGCAGTAGTGGGCCATATTCGAAGCTCCTGTGATCTTCATCCCGCCGTTAATGCCCCGACGACGATTTTTTAAGACAACGCAGCTTGCATCGAACAGCTCAAGAAGGGTTACATCAAAGGAGACAACACCAAGCATATTGCGCCGAAGTTCTTCTTTACACATCAACAACAAGAGCATCAGAAGATTGAAGTCATGCAAATCCGATCACAAGACAATCTGGCCGACCTCTTCACCAAATCACTACCGAAGGCGACGTTTCAGAAGCTTGTTCATGGAATTGGTATGCGTAAACTTTCTGAGTTGTAACTTTGCTGTTTCTCTGTGGAATTATGTCAAACTCAGGGGGAGTATCTTCTAGATACTTGCTTGATCTTAATGTACTCTTTTTCCCTACGATTAGGAGCATTTTTCCCACTGGGTTTTTGCTACCTAACTAGGTTTTAACGAGGCACCCACCTTGGGCTGGTCATATCCCTGATGACGTCCTGTAGACGTTTCTTTTGACTTTGCATTTCTCACGCATTTTTCCTTAGACTATGGATTTTGTCCCTACTTGGGTTTTTGCCATAGCCTTAGGGTTTTTTAGTGAGACTTACTACTTATGCAAGTTCCTACCTTATTGAGAATAAGCGTTGTTCCTTGGAATCAATGCCGACGAGTCGACTTCCTCAACTTCTGCATGATGCTGAATCTACCTTGAGTATTTACCCACTCAAGGGGGAGTGTTGTAAACATTCCTAGTTTAAGTATGATTGTGTAAATCCTAGATAAGATTTGATTCTAGTTATCCTTTCCTATTGCAACTTGTATTACTTGGAGGAGAAGGAATATCTTCTCTCCCTTTACTACTATAAATAAAGGCACAATGTAGGAGGGATAACAACACACACATTCCCCTACAATTCTACAAACACACATCTCTCTCCTCTCTCTCTCTGCCGCCGGCCCTAGTCCATCTGTCAGATAAAATAGACCACAACAAGATTTTAGTAATTCACAAAATATGTTAGATTACTTTGAACATACTTTGGATGGTTTAGTTTTGTATTACTTCCAGTCATGGAAAATTCAAAATCCAGAACAGCATCAGGCAGCTAAAATACATTTTAATATTGATGGTTTTGTTACTTTGATTAAACAAGAGTTTTTAGATCATAATAGGTTAGATGGCAGAAGCGAACAAGAACAAATAAGAGCAATTAGAAATTTAGAACAATTACAAATTTGCGATTTACAGTATATAGCTGAGTATACCACAGATTTCTTTAAATATTTAGGAAGAACAAGTAGAATTAGTGATATTAATTTATTAGATACTTATATGACAAAAATAAAAAGACCAATAGGTGAAAAGATTTGGAATGAATGGCAAAAACATCCGAAGAAAAATGATATTGCTATAGGATCTAGAATTCAACATGTATATGATATACTCAGACAAGAGTGTAGTCAAATAAAAGCTAAGAGACAAATTAGGAAACAATTTTACATGTGTTGTAAAAATATAGATTTACCACAATATGCCATAAGAAAAAGCATAAGAAAATATACAAAAAGAAATATAAGTCGTATAAACCCTACAAACAGCATAAGAATTTCAGCATAACACCTTCAAAAACATATAGAAAAAGAAAATATATTCCAAAACAATTTAGAAAAAGAAGTGGCATACCTTGAATTAGAAAATATAAAGCACCAAAAGATAAGAGTAATTGTAAATGTTATTCATGTGCAGAAGGTGGACATATTAGACCTAAATGTCCAAAATTAGGTAAACAGTCGAAAGTAAAAGTACATTTGATGGAGTTGTTTAAATTAGAAGAAGATGAGGATATTCAGTCAATATACAGTTTAGATAATTTAAGTGATAATGAGAGCATTTATAGTATAGAGAGTATTAACATGATAGATTCAGACTCAGAAGATTCAAGTAACACAAATAGTGATTTAGAAGAGTATATGTGTGCCTTCATAGAAGAACAGCATGAAGAAGGATATAAATACATCAATGCCAACGAGTCGACTTCCTCAACTTCTGCATGATGCTGAATCTACCTTGAGTATTTACCCACTCAAGGGGGAGTGTTGTAAACATTCCTAGTTTAAGTATGATTGTGTAAATCCTAGATAAGATTTGATTCTAGTTATCCTTTCCTATTACAACTTGTATTACTTGGAGGAGAAGGAATATCTTCTCTCCCTTTACTACTATAAATAAAGGCACAATGTAGGAGGGATAACAACACACACACATTCCCCTACAATTCTACAAACACACATCTCTCTCCTTTCTCTCTCTGCCGCCGGCCCTAGTCCCTCTGTCAGATAAAATAGACCACAACACAAATGACAAACATAATCCTAAATTATTATATACATACCACATTGTTACATAAATAGTTCAAAACATAAAAACACATTTGTCTTTAATTAATATAGAAGTGTGGAAAATATAAAAAAGATATATCACTCATAAGGACAAGCTTTACAACTTTCGTAAAGAGCTCAACTTCGAAATTTGCTATTATAATTACATAAACTATAGGTCGAAATTTAACAATTGATTGTCGTTTTCATTTACGCTCCATTCTTCTCACCATTTTTTTCTCCAGATTTTATTTTTTGAAAACATGATCTTTCGAAGGATGAATGAAGATGAATGGTTTGCTTTGTTGATATTATGTTCAAAGTTTTAACGTTAGTGAAAATATTGCTCCGAGTTTATAAAGCCTCTAAAACTATATAACATTGACTCGTATTTTAGTTAACCATAAATATCGGAACGTGATATCACGATTTGCACCATTCATTTTTCTATATCCGCTAAAAGATCATGTTTTCAAAAAAGAAAATATAAAAAAATGATATTCGGTGAGAATAATAAAGAATAAACAACAATCGACGGTCAAATATAAATATAAGGTTTATGGATTATGGTGTCGGACTTCGGAGTTGAACCCTTCATGAAAGTTGGAAAGCTTGTCATTACGAGGGATTGTTTATTTTTATTTTTTACATTTTTCACTACAATAATTATTATGAATTTTATTAATTTGCACTCAAATAAAAAACATTATTCATGAGGCTTTTTGGAGGATTTTAAAAATCTAAACTGCAATGTAACCATCGCCTATGCGTGGATGATCCAAACACGAGCGTTTATATATTCCTTGACATTTTTCACACTTGTACATAAATTATTATTTATTTTTATTTATTTGGACATATCCTAAAAATACTATTCACAAGGGTTTGTAGGGTTTTAAAAATTCAAACAATGGTATACCCATCTCAAAGCGCAGAGGATGCGATCATGAGCATTTGCATATTTTTTCATATTTTTTCGTACTTGTAAATTAATTAATATAGTTTTTAATGTGTTTGGTATTTTTAAATTACTTTGATATTTTTATTTTCCAAAGTGTTTTATAATGTTTTAATCTAACTTTTAAGAGGATAAAACATTTAGGTTAAATTAGATTGTGCACCCTTAAGTTTGGGTGCAACTACAATGTCATACTTCATCTTTAAAATTTTACAATGTCATACACAAACTTATGATTTGATTGCAATTTTTTACATTTGTTAGTCAACCCGTTAGTTTGACCGTTAAATGATGACTTATACTAATGTGAAACATGTGACACGTAAAATAAAATCAAATTAGTTTAAAAAAGGGCCCACCTTTTTAATCCTAGCACTAAACCCAGTCGGACGCCTCCCACGCCGTAAGCCAGCACACCCATCACCACCTCTCTCTCATGGTCTCACCTTATTGTGCAAAAATTCCGTCACCATGCTTCAGGCTAAGACTATATAACTAGTCAATGATGACCTTCTATGAAAACACCGATGCCGTACATTCTCTTTGATATTAGAACCGTTGAGCAAAGCGGGACGCACAACGACATTATTATGGCAATGTGGCTGTTGGTTTTGGTGGTGTTGAGGGTGGTGCCGTGGTGGTGGTTGTGTGGACTTGAAGTTGTTGAGCGCTAAACAACATCCTCAGTTATAGGGCCCCACTCCCACGAAAGAAAGGGAGCACTTCGTGTGTGAGTGGCCTCCGTGGTTAAAGAGATTTTTCAATGTGACCGGCATATGGAGTAGTGCATCATGTGTCATTATGCAAATGGTGAGATATGTGTGCTAAAAAGTTAATAACTTAAAAAATAAAACTTCCCACCACTCTTATTAAAACACAATGGTGTACCACTTTTATTCTCGTCACAACTAAAAACTTCTCCGGTGGTTGAGCAGAAAATTTTAATTACGAAGGATACACAAGTGACACATTACGTGTTTTAATAGGAGTTGTGAGAAATTTTAATTTTTAAGTTATTAACTTTTTAGCATACATATATCATAATTTGTATAATGACATGTGATGAAACCACCCGTATATCGGTCACACTGAAAAATTTCTCGTTAGTTGAGAGATCCACCTAGAAAAGCTTCAGTTCTAAAATATAAGACTCACTGCCATTTCCAATTGTTGGATCTAGAGATTATGTACCTGTCAAGACCCTGAGTGCACCAATGTAGGACTCGCCGCCATCTCCAATTGCTTTGGCAAATGCAGATCCTCGCGACCCAGCTGCAGACCCACTGCATCCGCCTAGCCGTTCCTGCTCCCATAATTGAAATTCAAACTGAAATTATCGTGATTGCCATGCCGGAACTCATTGGAAGTGGAACAATTGTTAGAATTCAAATTGAGATTCTTGTCGAAGCCATTGTTGATCTTCGAAACCATGCTGAGCTTCTAATCTTGGTGATGTTTCAGCTGGGCAAGGTTGTGGAGGGGATTATTGTTGGGACCTTGAAACCCGACTAGATTCCTCAAATCCTCCAAGTTTCCCGGGAATTTGTTTCTGGCGAACTGGAGAAGGGATTCGGTGGAGACGAAGGGGGAAGGATTTTACTTTTCATTAATTTTAATTTAATTAATCTTTAATATTTTTAATATCTAATTGATTTCTCAATCCAGTTGGTGAGGAAGTGGATTTCAAGTTTGTCATGTCATTATTTACAAAGAAATTGACTGAGATTAGACATTGCAATTAATTCGTAAGATCAGGTATAACATTGCATTATGTAAAATATGAGGTATGAGATTGTAGTGCAACTCATTAGCTGTAGGGGAGAGAGTAAAAAACTTTGTTAGGTCGTTAACTCTAAAATTGAATGTTTGTATTTTTGCTTATACTAATACTAAACTAGAATTTATTCCAGTAATGATAATAAGAATATGTGTGTTGTAGACTCTAAAATTAATAGTCTGTCTCTTTTTATTTGAATTTTGAATAGGTCAAGTAAAATTTATCCTAATAATGATAAATAAGCAACTCTCATAATAAAAATAAATAAATAAAACTTAAATGATTTTTAACTTATATAGAATAATAACATAATAGTACATACTAGCAATGGTGCCCGCGTGATGTTGCGGGTGTTAAAACTGTATAAAACATGTGAAAAGTTCGAAATATATACGATATGCAATACTATTTAGATATATGTTGAAATCTGTTTACAATCATATGGATTGGCGGTTCCATTGTACTAATATTCACATCTTTTACAAATTTGAAGTCCTAAGTGTCCTAAACTAAAAGAAAAGATAAAAGTGGTTATATTGCCATTGTTCTAATATTCACATCTTTTACAAATTTGAAGTCCTAAGAGTCTTTAACTGAAAGAAAAGATAAAAGTTTCTTTCTCACCGAAATCTATCAATTTGAATAAAATCTACGAAAGAAGTATATAGATTGTAGCATACCTTGTAATTTCTGCAAGTTGGACACCTGCTATATCAATAGTGACATAATTTCTTCCTAAGCCATCGGAAAAATCAAAATTGAACAGAACTTTCTCCCCACTCCTCTGACCATATAAAA
This sequence comes from Malus domestica, assembly GCF_042453785.1. NCBI lineage: Eukaryota > Viridiplantae > Streptophyta > Magnoliopsida > Rosales > Rosaceae > Malus > Malus domestica. The sequence goes on from NC_091672.1 coordinate 16,309,589, forward strand.
GAAGTAATGTTTCTCTTTTGGAACCTCTAATCACATGACACAAAACCACACAAAACATAAATTAAAAAAAAAAAACTGAACACATTAACTCTTGACAAAAACTTATTACCCAAGGATGGAAAGTCATTGAAAACACAAATCGCCAATGAAGAAATGAGGAAACAAATCAGCAACCTAACTTATATAGCATTAGGATGAACCATGCTAATTTGTTCATAACTGATCTGTCTCCCTACATTTTTCAAACCTGCAACCACATAGAATATTATAACATAATGATCAAACAAAACAGACTTAACTTAAGCACACATTAACTGTCGAGCATGGAAAGGCTTTGGTTTCTTGCAAAATAATGAAAAATAAAATAAGAAATATAAACAGAGGTTAATGATCCAGCTCAGCAGATCAGTTTAGAGGTTGTTAGTGTTTGTTAGTATGTTCAGTATGTACCAAGAGAGCTAAGCAAGGTGATTAATTGTTGTATAAATTGCTAGCTCTCTCTGTTGAATAGTTAATTCATTCATACAATTATAGAGCAACTATTATATCACTCTCTCTAAAATTCCTTTTCTCTTTTGTTTACTTTGCATTTCTCAAATATTTCAACATAGTTTGGGAAGTTCAAGTATACCGGTTGATATTCCACAGTCGAGAAGGGAGGCCTAGTTTGGGAAGTATAGATTCTCACCTTCTCTGGGTCTAGTACTCTGCATCGATTATCATGAGAGAGAGGGAGAAAGCGGGTATTCGTTGAGAGCATTTGAGTACTGTATATTGGTACAAAACCAATTACATACTTGTAATTAAAAAAACATCTTACAATCGTGCAATCTAGAACTTGAACAAATACAAAATAAAATGAAAATAATTACAGAACATATGAATACCATAGTTTCTTAAATGGCATAGTCTGCCTGCATATAAACATTTCCATGTAAATTCATACCTCACTAAAAAGAGAACAGAGAATAAACCATACTTCATACAATATCATGAATTAACTTAGGAAAAATTCTTTAACCCATATTTTAAAATTAAAGTCACAAAAATTTGAACAACGAAAAGAGAACCCAAGAGCTAAACCCTAACAAAAAATGTCAGAGAACTCATCAGGAAACCCAAGCTTTCTAGGTTTAAAATTTCTTCAATAAAACCCAAGATTTCCTTTAATGGAATTCCAAAAAGCATTCTCTATCAGCATCAGGCATAACCCCACTTACATGTGTCCCTTGTGAAAACTTCCCATTTGAAGTTGTTTCCAATTGATTGTCCACCATAAAATGTTTTAAATCATTGTAGGCATGCTACAAACAAAATGGGATTGAACTTGGACTTTCCAAAAAATTCACCAAATCAAACCACAAAAAATTAATCGCAACAAACAAAGTGCACAATTTGTTGAAAGCAATAGATCCAACATTCATACAAAGGAAATTCGATCATGAATTGAATAAAAGAGTGAGAGAGAGAGAGAGGAACCTCAAGCACTTGGAACCCTATACATAAAAGAGGCAAAAAACGATGACCACTGCTTCCCAAAATTAAAAAAGAACCAAATACCCACACTAAAAATCCAAACACAGAAACAAAACCCCAAAAATTAATTATTATTATTATTAAATAGATCTGCAAACAAAATAAGACCCAAAAAAATTTAAACTTTTGTTCAAGAAAACATTTAAGAGGAAAAACATAAATTATATACCTTAATCAGAAAGGGCTTGCAAGCTTCTATACAAAACCCTAAAATTCGAATAGCAACGTTTCCTGAAATAAAAAATGAAATCAGATCAAACAACCACATCACCAAAAAAAAAAAAAAAAAAAAAGCAAAATACTCAATGCAAAAGGCCAAGGCTTGTGTGGTTATTTTTCTGTGTTCAAACCTTCATCAGAACACATAACACATGCCAATAAAATATTTCGCCAAATCTGAAAGCCATAACACAAACTAATTTAAAATTCTTGCAACTCAAAATTTGAATAAAAAAAATCATCAAATTAAAACTCCCAAACCCAATTCAATCCTTGATCAGAATACATAACAAAGGCTAATAAAATATCTCACCAAAATAAACAATCAATTCTTAACATCTAAAATTGAAGAGAATAAAACCCATAGTTTTGGGAAAAAAACCCTCCCACATGCAAGTTTTGAATAGCTGAACGAGAACTTCCTAGTGAGTCATTCATCTTGGAATTGCTCTCACTGATTCTCGCTTAACTTCGGAGTTCCTACGGAACCCGAAGCCAATGAGCTTCCAAAAAGCATCGTGCTAGGTAGAGATGAGAATATATATATAATACTTACATTATCTACTCCCCTGGGCGATGTGGGATGTTACAATCCACCCCCCTTAGGGGCCCGATGTCCTTGTCGGCACACTTCCGGCCAGGGATTGGCTCTGATACCAAATTGTCACATTCCGGCCCCGGCCACCACCACATTCCAGGCTCAATTCCGCCATAGCACGATATTGTCCGTTTTGGGTCCCGACCACGCCTTCACGGTTTTGTTTCTAGGAACTCACACGAGAACTTCCCAGTAGGTCACCCATCTTAGGATTACTCTCGCTGATTCTCGCTTAACTTTGGAGTTCCTACGGAATCCAAAGCCAATGAGCTCCCAAAAAGGCCTCGTGCTAGGTAGAGATGAGAATATACATATAATGTTTACTTATCCACTCCCCTAGGTGATGTGGGATGTTATACGAACAAATGAAAAGCAACATAAGAAAAAAGAGTGAAAACCAAGGGAAGATGCCAGAAGGCGCAACGATGGTCGACAGGTGGAGCGGAAGGGTATAACCGTCCTTTCACTGTAGATAATTTGAAACAAAGCACTGCTAGTAAAAAAATTTGAGGGCATTTTTGCCACTCCACTGTCCATGAATAGTAACTGGGAATTTGAGTTTTAGTATATATAAATTTAATATATACTAGCATTTGCCTACACACTTTGTGTGTATGAACACATTTTTTTAGAAAATGAAAATGAGAGAGGGAGAGAGAGAGAACATGGTAGGGTGGGAGGTTTTTGTTTTTGGTTTTTTATTTTTTTATTTCATTATTTTTTTAATATTGGAGGTATTTTAACATCACATGTAGGTGAGGCTTCAATAAAAAATAGTAAAATTTGAACCTGTAAAATTACATTATTGCCCATCATTTTTCTTGTGTGATAGAAGACTAAGTATTCTTTTCACCCTCTTTTGATTGACAAAGAGGGTTTCATTAATTAATACAGATTAATATACAATATATAATAATATATATTTAATATATTAATATATACATATATACACAATGACTATTGTATTTCATAGTAAGTTTTTTTAGTAGTTTAACTTTGTGAACAAAAGATATTATCTACATTAGGGAAGGGGGTGAGCTTAGTCTCACAATGGGCTAACAATAATGTGGTTCAAATTTGCATTTGGTGAGAATCGAACCTAAGACCTCTCACTTACAAGCGAAGAGGAAATAATTTTTTCCTTAACAGGTCGAAATAGGTTACCTGCGTGTAAACCCTTTAAAACCATCTCCAACTCTTGGGTTAAAACTTAAAATTTTTAGCCCAAAAAATTAAGGTTTTAACCCAGAAATAACTTTTTAGCTCCAACTGTTAGACTATCTCCATTCCTTGGGTTAAGACCTAAAATTTTTAGCTAAAAAATTTAGGTTTTAACCTAGAAACAACTTTTCTGCTCCAACTCTTCTAGCCTAAAATTTTAGCCCCAGATTATTAAAGAATGGATTTAGGCTATCTTTTTTTAAATTAACTTTAAAAAAAATTATGTAGAATATTTTAAATTAATTTTATGAACATTTTAACCTCAAATTATTTAAATTCCGATAAATATTGAAAAATCATTAAATTGACACATGAAACTCATGAAACACTATGGAAGAATATGAAACACATAATAGAGATGTATAAACAAAAAACACACAAAACACATATGAAGCATATACAAAACACATGATAGAGATGTATAACACATGAAACACATGAAATACATACCAATTATATACAAAACACATGAAACACAAACCTACACACATAAAATGCAAACTTTCAATAATCCTCTATATAAACATAGGTTGAATACCTAACCATCACGCAACATATTTACCAATCACCCAACTTTCATAGTGTTTTTGTTTCCTCAAAATCATCATTATCTTATCAATGGGTGATAGAAGAAGGCGTAGCTTGGCAATGCAGGTGACACAATACCATGCAAGCCTTGCAACTGGGGATGCAGAAATGAACAATGAAGAAGCTGAATTTGTAAACTCGATTATGCAATATGAGCATCATGCCAAATCTAGCTATCGTGGTTTTGTCACGGGGTGTTCATTTATGCAGCATGATAGAGAAAAGTGCCATGACCGAATGATGAAAGACTATTCATTGAACGTCTGAGATATCCTCCTCATGATTTTAGGAGGTGGTATTGGATGAGGAAAGAGCTTTTTGAAAGCATCTTGAACGTAGTTGTCCATCATGACCACTACCTTGCAAAGAAGATAGATGTTATAGGCAAGCAAAGTTTATCACCTCATTATAAGCTCATATCGGCATTTCGGATATTGTCGACTTGTAGCGAGTACTGCTATTGAGAACCTCAAGTTCTTTTGTAAGGTAATTGAAGCCATATATGGAGCCACATACCTCTGAAAGCCAAATCGTGAAGACTTGAAGAGGCTTCTACGTAGGGTAGACAAAAGAGGCTTACTTGGCATGATAGAAAGTCTCGAATATATGCATTGGCAGTGGAAGAAATGTCCTATTGCTTGGGCTGGCCAATTCAAGGGCCGTCACAACAAGCTAACCATCATGCTTGAGGCTGTGGCATCTTACGACACTTGGATTTGGCATGCATTCTTTGGCACTCCTGGATCAAACAACGATATCAACGTTCTTTGGCCTTCTTCTATGTTCGATGATGTTGTCAATGGATGGGCACCAACATCGAGGAATAAGGAAAACGTCACGAAGCCATGTTCAGGATAGTCCCACAGTCCAAGGAAGAAAGTTTGAGGACTTATATAAAGCGCTTTCAGGCAGAGGTGGCAGAAGTTGAGAAACCAGATAATAGGTTGGCCACCATGGTGTTCAATAGGGGTGGTATTGGTACAATTACCGTACCAAAATCCATGTACCAATTACCATACCAAACTTTTGGTATGGCAAAATCTATTACTATTACCGTGCCAAACTTTCGGTATACTGAATTTTGACATGCCAAATAGTTCGGTTGACATGGTATGGTAATGGTAATTACCAATTTGTTTTGGGCCATTCTTTTTGGCTAAAATTTGATTTTTTTTCCAACCTAATTCAATGCCCAAACGTGTTTTGGCCACTCTCTTTGGCTTTCTAAATTTTTTTTTATTTAATTATGAGAATTTTATAGAGATTCATTTAAGAAACAAGAAGTAAATAGATGGAAGAATTGCTCAAAGAACCCAACATCCCTAAACAAAAATTGTACAAAGATTCCTAAATTCCATCTCTACATTCTTTAAAATTGTACAAAAATTAACTTGATAGACGAAATCAGGGAGAAAAACATCACAATTTGATGAAGGAGAAGATGAGATGGACTACGAAAAGGGAGAGAGAGTCGCCGAAACAGGAGCAACAGAGATGAAGCTGATGGCTAGATGAGTGAAAAGATGAAGAGTCACAGTGCAAGAAGGCTTCGGTTTTTTTTTATTTATTTATTGGGAAAGTAGAGGTTAGAGGGTGAGATGATTGGATAAATGACTAGGAAAACAATATAAAGTGCATATATAATGATAATAATACATAATTATATAAATAAATGATATAATATTAATAGTAGTGCTAAGGTATGGTATACCACTGGTAATGGTTTTGAATACCATTACCGTACTGAAAATGTATGGTACTGTACAAATACCGTACCATTACCAATTGTACAAATTTTTTGGCACAACTTTGGTATGGTACGGTTGGTATGGTAATTTGGCAAAAAATTCTACCCCTAGCGTTCAAGCAAGGATTGCATGTCCATTCCCCACTCTCCGAAAAGCTGAACAAGAGAAAATATGACTACATTACTCTGGTGGAGTGCTTTGATATTGTGGACGATTTGATGGACTAAGATGGCAAGAGTAGAAGTACAACAACCAAGCCGGATTATCCCAGGAAAATCGACAGAAGAAGGGCCGACAAAGATACACCTTCCCTTTCTTTGTGACAAGATGCCAGAGGAGGACCCCCAGACAAACGAGCATCGCCAAAACCAAAATAGTATACTACTCTGAACATAACCATTAACAACATCCTCCACAACATAAAAGACAAACCGTTTCTCCAATGCCCAAACTCGCTCCCGGAGCACCTGGGCAAGAAAAACCCGAATGAATACTTCTTCTTCCACAAAAGTACTAGTCAAGCTACTAGAAGATGTAGAATGTTATGGGATCACATTAAAGAATTGATAGATCAAGGACACTGTTGTGAGTTTATCAGGGATAAAGCAAGGAAGCAAAACTCGGGCGAACCCAGAAACATAAACTAATCCGATAAGTACATTGATGTTGAGGATTGACGACCAACGAATGAACTAACCCTTAACATAAAATGAATCCACAAAGTACAAGAGAGGCCAAGGAACAAGCAGTTGATAGAAGTAGTCACAAGGAACCTGGTCCCGATTACTCTAAGGTGGGACCCCCTAGTGCCTCCAAATCAAGTAAAAACGAAAGTAACGTGAACTACAAGTGATTTGATTCCCTTCCCAAGGTCTCAAGATATTTAGGCAGTCTTATTCGACCTAATCACAAAATCGCCATCTGTGCGAAGACAAGTCCACAGAGAGTCATCTCCTCACGTTCAACATAGGCTTATTGTTAAAAGTGATCCCTGGTGTAATTTTTACATCATATCATCTTTTTCCTAAATCTACATTAGTGATTTGATTATTTGTCCCAAAGATACGTAGGCAATCCTTTCCGGATTCAATCACACCCCTTTGTCAACCAATTCTACTTTGGGTTATGAAATAAAAGAAAATTTATCTGCTTTAAATGTTTGTTCTTTCTTTCCTTTTTGGTGATGTAGGGAGTACCTTACTGGTCCAAATAGGGCCCAAAATTTGAAAACCTTCTTATAAACGCATGTCTAAAAAAGTTCTAAGTTACACTGTCAGAGGAACCTCTTTTAGCTTAATTTGTCTTGAACAATTAGTAGCTTGGGAGACTTGAATAGTAATAGGTGTGATAACAATTGGCGCGGTATGGACATAGGCACATGGTGTTATGACTTGAAAGTCTAATTCACCAACCAGCCTCCAAAAAGTTTATACAACAAATAAGGTTGTGGGTTATAACATTCAAACTCGAGCCTTATGACATTTGAGGGAATTGTAGAAAGGGTAATCCGAAAATTATCAGAAGGCGACTTTGAACTCTAACCTCAAGTACGACTGCTTCTATCCCAGACTAGCATACTTAGTCAAATACGTTTTCACCACCGTGTGTTAGCAGGTTCGAAAGGGGCATCCAAATTAGCCAATCCCAAGAGGAATTTTATTCCAATGGAGTTTAGATACGCGAAAATGCTTTGGTCAAGCCAACCAAGATAGTTCGGTCGGAAAACTCAGGTCCGATGCATAAGGTCTGACAACAAGATTCAAAAAGTGTTTCCGACCCGCATGCAAGCGACCAAGTCTCCAAAGAACTTTCATTTGATATGATATTGGCTCCTTATACTAAAGCTGCTAAGCATGGATGAGTTATCAAGAAGTGATATTTTGACAGATCATTCAAAGGTAAAAGGTTGCGTACCACTTCTGCTGCCCAGGAGGCTGGAGTATAAGGATCAACAATAAACCCTTAAAATTTCAAAAGGAGAAAATGAGTAGTTAACTAAGTGAATGTAAGACCAACGTTCAATGATGGGAATCCTACTCATAGCCCCAACAAGCTCTACATGAGTCTATGCAACTAAAGGATAAGAACGACTTCAACTATTATTCTATCTCATTAGTTTATATCATTCAAATAATGTACAAAAAGGTAATCTAAATTTTGAAAATTAATTACCAAATGCATTACAAGTTACAAACATGCTGCATGGATTGAAGTCTCAATAAGACTATCCATGGACTTGGCGCTACTAAACTATTGCATGGTCAAAGCATGACGGTTGTCACATGGACTCACGTCCTAAAAGGACACTCCATAGACATGGCAATTTTAATATATCTCATGTCTGAAGCATGATAGACATATAGATTTCAATAGTTCAACTTCTCGGAAGTGGAGATTAAAAATCCAAGCTCTATAACTCTCTAAAGGACGTTAGGATCCAAATTCTCCAAACAGTTCATCTATTAAGAAATGACTTTCTTAGAAGTGACAATGTAATGCCCTTGAAGAGGCAAGGATATCCAATGTAATGAAATGCTTATAAACAATGCATGCACATGCACATAAGAATTATGGGATTACGAATTGATGATAATCAATGTTAATTTTGGTTTTTACAGTAGCTACTAGATTTATCAATGAGTTGTGTTGATGTTGAGCCATGTTAATCGTCGATGAAAAGAAAAATTAGTGGCCAAAATGGAGAGAGGCACCTCCATTGCTATTTAGTAAGAACGTGAAAAAAATGGACCTACATTTCAAATTGCCAAATGATGTTGAACCCAGAAGGTTACATATGGGGATTTACAGTGAAATACACTCCCATGATATGACACAAGGTTCCTAGTTGAAACCAAAAATTGTAATGCACTCCAGTAAACATGATTTACCATTGTGAAACTCGTTCATTTCAATGGAGAATTATATATTATATGAAGATTTATGAAATGCCTAAAGCACACATGTAAAAGTAATTCTCTCAAGTATACATAGAAGCAAATTGCTCTATATAAATTTCAAAGAGAATGTGTCATGAAGTGTAGAAAATTCTTGAAGGATTCAAATTGCTTTAAGTAAGCCCTATAAAGGTAAAACACAAATTATGTACTCAATACCAATAAATTGTATAAATTGCCTTAGTGAATACTATCATTATGATATTGTTGCAACATTCTAAATCTCTTGCGAGAGTTGATGATTTTAGATTGGGACTCCTAAAGAGCCTAGAAAGATTAAAAAATGTTGAATGACATATTGTCTCGAGCTACAGATCGAACAATATGACAACATGAATCTTATCCATAATGCTCATAGTATTAAAGAACCATATGGATTGAAGATCATGAATTAAACATTGAAATGATTAACGATATTTAAACACTAAGAAATATCACTCATCCTCGTGAGAGAAATGATGAATTAATACTTGGTCCAGAAGTACCATATCTTAGTGAAGTATGTGTCTTTCTCTATTTATCACAATACACTAAATCAGATGTACATTTCATGTGAAGTACACTATGAACATATTGGTATTGGAATGAAATAAAGTTTATCTATTGTTATCTCTGGGAAATTATAGACATGCACTTTCTCCATGCCAATAAAGTTACTAAAGTCATGGTCTTAATGGGCAAGAAAAATTTGAATATCTCTCTAGCCAAATGTTCACATAAAGGGTTTGTGTATTTACATATGGAAATAGATTGATAACGCTCAACGAAGCAAACATTTGTTGTGACATCTTCGTATCTCTTAGAAATACAAATCTCCAAAAAAATTTAGTACACATGAGCGTTCAGAAATTGAAGTCAGACAAATCTGTTCCAATGATAACTTGGTAGACCCCTTCACCAAATCCCTATCAAATTGTACGTTCCAGAAGTTGATGCATAGTATCGAATTATGTCAACTTAGTAATTAGTTAGATTGAAGAACACGAAATCAGGGGAAAATGCTCATCAGGGGGAACATTCAAGACACATGCGTGTTGTACTCTTTTTCCTTCTACTAGGATTTTTCCACTAAGTTTTTGCTGGCAAGGTTTTAATGAGGCAACCGATATTATATGGGCATCCAAGGGGATTGTTGTAAAAGTAGTGTGAATGCCCACCATATACGCAATGTGAATGCCCACTATAAAAGCATTGTGAGTATTCACATGATGACTTTGGAGATTATATCCTAGGATGGTAAGTATTGGTCGCCTAACTTTTGTATTTTATATTATTGGCAAACAGGAAATGGGAGGTTGAATGAAGAAAAGATAGTTGGACATCTGTCCATAAAACCAAGAGGAGAAGTAGCAGGAGAGGTAGAAGTGAAATATATCAGTAAGGTATAAGGCTAGAGAGAAGAGAGAAAATTAGTGAGAGTTATTTGCACTCATATATTGTAGCTATAGTCCCTTAACTTTAACTCAATTGGAGCAATGGTCCTTCAACTAAACATCCATTACCATTGGTCCCTCAACTCATCAAAACGTGCAGCTATGGTCCCTCAACTAAAAATTCATTACCATTGGTCTCTCAACTTTAATTCAACTGGAGAAATGGTCTCTTAACTTTAACCCAATTGTAACAATGGTTCTTCCAACATAACTCGTTTTGACAAAATTTTTTACGTAGTTGACGAAAGGACCATAATTATATACTTTGATGAGTTGAGGGACCCTAATTATATAAATGGTTATTCCAACATAACTTATTTTGACAAAGTTTTGAAGAAATTGATGAAAAGGACTATAGCTACATATTTTGATAAGTTGAGGGATCGATGGTAATGAATTTTTAGTTGAGGGACCATTGCTCCAATTTGATTAAAGTTCAAGGACCATTGCTACAATTTACTCTATTTCAAATAATGAGAGAACCATTATTGATGCCCCGATGATGTAGGCACATTTGCTGAACCTCGTAAATATTGCGTCTTATTTACTTTATATTCCACTGCATACATATCATCAGTTTCACAACAAACTTATTTAATAACCAAGTAGAGAAGATACGCGAAGAGAAACGCGATTACTTGTGGGGATAGTTTAACAGTCTGTTGGGAACTGTGGTTTCCCTGTTTGGGGCTTTGACTACTCTTAGGACTGGCCGCATTGATCGAACCTTGAGGGCTTGATGAAGCTTTAATCGTCGTGTGAGGTACTTTGTCATCACTTAACGTTAATGACGGGACATAGAGCTTGGTACCTCGGCCATTGGCAGGTTGCAGTGGTCTTGCATTCATCACTGCATACTGCATTTTAATTAACAGAAAAAGTAAATGCATGTCCTCAAAATTTATACTTCATGTATGGATATACAAAGTCAAAATATGCTCTAGTGTGGCAAAAATTAGTACAGGAATCACTAGCAATGAGCATTTTGGTTTAAGCCAGGTTAAGCTTTTACCTTCTTGAAGGAGGTCGTGATTTTGAGTACAATTATAAACTTTTGTCATATTTTTGACATTAATCGAGTCAAATTGGCTATATTTCGCATTCTTTTCTTTTAATACAAATGATCATGCCACCTTCTTGACCACAAGTTTATACAGGATTGTGCCCATGTGTAAGACTAAGTATCTATTTTTTTTTTTAATTTTTTAATTTTTATTATTATTATTTTTTAACAATCTTGGGAGCAGCCTCTCCATAAATGGGGGTAAGGCTAGCTGACATTCACCTCTCCCAGACCCTGTGTAAAGCGGGAGTCTTGTGCACTGGGTACGACCTATTATTTTTTAACAATAAGATAAGTATCTTATTAAATTTGATGAAAAAACTATTAGATTTGATTAAAAGAGTAGGCTAAGCCTAATGAGCCAGCCATAATAATTTAGTTCGAATTCGTCTTGGAATCATATTTATTTGAAATAAATGAGATTCTCTCTTGCAACTAAGACATAGTCTTAGTGGCGTCACCTGTCCAATAAACACCACGTGATGAATTGTGCCAAAGATACATACATACATACATATATATACATACATACATATATATATACATACATACATACATATATATATATATATATACATACATACATATATATATACATACATACATACATACATACATATATATATATATATATATATATATATAGTATACAGATTGTTGTGGTCTATTTTATCTGACAGAGGGACTAGGGCCGGCGGCAGAAAGAGAGGAGAGAGATGTGTGTTTGTAGAATTGTAGGGGAATGTGTGTGTTGTTATCCCTCCTACATTGTGCCTTTATTTATAGTAGTAAAGGGAGAGAAGATATTCCTTCTCCTCCAAGTAATACAAGTTGTAATAGGAAAGGATAACTAGAATCAAATCTTATCTAGGATTTACACAATCATACTTAAACTAGGAATGTTTACAACACTCCCCCTTGAGTGTGTAAATACTCAAGGTAGATTCAGCATCATGCAGAAGTTGAGGAAGTCGACTCGTCGGCATTGATTCCAAGGAACAACGCTTATTCTCAATAAGGTAGGAACTTGCATAAGTAGTAAGTCTCACTAAAAACCCTAAGGCTATGGCAAAAACCCAAGTAGGGACAAAATCCATAGTCTAAGGAAAAATGCATGAGAAATGCAAAGTCAAAAGAAACGTCTACAGGACGTCATCAGGGATATGACCAGCCCAAGGTGGGTGCCTCGTTAAAACCTAGTTAGGTAGCAAAAACCCAGTGGGAAAAATGCTCCTAATCGTAGGGAAAAAGAGTAAATTAAGATCAAGCAAGTATCTAGAAGATACTCCCCCTGAGTTTGACATAATTCCACAGAGAAATAGCAAAGTTACAACTCAGAAAGTTTACGCATACCAATTCCATGAACAAGCTTCTGAAACGTCGCCTTCGGTAGTGATTTGGTGAAGAGGTCGGCCAGATTGTCTTGTGATCGGATTTGCGTGACTTCAATCTTCTGATGCTCTTGTTGTTGATGTGTAAAGAAGAACTTCGGCGCAATATGCTTGGTGTTGTCTCCTTTGATGTAACCCTTCTTGAGCTGTTCGATGCAAGCTGCGTTGTCTTCAAAAATCGTCGTCGGGGCATTAACGGCGGGATGAAGATCACAGGAGCTTCGAATATGGCCCACTACTGCTCTCAACCAAAAGCATTCCCGAGTTGCTTCATGTAAGGCGAGAATTTCAGCATGGTTAGACGAAGTGGCAACTAAGGTCTGTTTAGTTGACCTCCAAGATATTGCGGTGCCTCCAACGGTAAAGACATAACCCGTTTGAGAACGCGCCTTGTGCGGATCAGATAAGTATCCAGCGTCGGCATAACCAACAAGGCGAGAATCAACCCGATGAGCATAGGGTGCGGCATCACTCGAGGATTCGTAGGGATAGAATAAGCCCAAATCCGTAGTACCCTTAAGGTAACGGAAGATGTCTTTCACGCCAGTCCAATGTCTGCGTGTTGGTGCATTGCTGTATCTTGCCAAAAGATTAACAGCGAAGGAGATGTCGGGTCTAGTGCATTGAGCTAAGTACAATAAAGCGCCTATCGCACTTAGATAAGGAACTTCAGGCTCCAAAATCTCTTCATCATCCTCCTTCGGACGGAAGGGATCTCGCTTTGCATCTAGCGTACGAACGACCATAGGAGTACTCGAAGGCTTCGCTTTATCCTCATTAAAACGGCGCAACACCTTCTGGGTGTAGTTCGATTGATGTACTAGGATTCCATCTGAACAATGCTCTATCTCGAGACCGAGACAGTATCGAGTCTTACCTAGATCTTTCATCTCAAATTCCGACTTCAGGTGCGAAACAGTTCTCGCGAGCTCTTCAGGAGTTCCGATGAGATTCATGTCATCGACATATACTGCAACAATCGCAAATCCGGAATGTGACTTCTTAATGAACACACAAGGGCATAGTTCGTTATTCACATATCCCTGACTAGTCAAATACTCACTTAAACGGTTATATCACATTCTTCCGGATTGTTTCAAACCGTATAGTGAACGCCTCAGCCGAATTGAGAGCGTGTTTCGGGGTTTGGAAATATTTGAACCAGTCAATGTAAGTCATTCGGGAACTTTCATATAAATTTCCGTATCAAGATCCCCATAGAGATACGCGGTTACTACGTCCATCAGCTGCATATCCAGTTTTTCGGAAACTACCAAACTGATAAGGTATCGAAAAGTAATCACATCCATAACGGGTGAGTAAGTTTCGTCATAGTCAATCCCGGGACGTTGTGAGAAACCTTGTGCTACAAGACGAGCTTTGTAACGCACAATTTCGTTCTTCTTATTACGCTTCCGAACGAAAACCCACTTGTAGCCAACGGGCTTCACATGTGGAGGAGTAGGAACTACAGGTCCAAACACCTTACGTTTCGTAAGTGAATCAAGTTCGACTTGGATTGCTTGTTTCTAGTTTGACCAATCAGCTCTACGTCGACATTCATCAACGGAACGCGGTTCAATGTCATCGCTCAACATGATCTCAGTAGCTACTGCAAATGCTAATGCATCGTCGACAATCATCTCATTTCTACGCCACACATCATCTAAGCTAGCATAATAGACCGAAATCTCACGATTCTCGGGAGGAGGATTCGTCTCTTCAAGGACGCTTCCATAATCTAGAATTTCCTCATGAGTTGGGTAAAATGAGTAAGCGATAGTCGGATTCACGGTAGGCTCTTCAGGACCTTGTGCCGTGGTTTTCCTCTTCCGGGGGTGTGAATCCTTTGAACCAAGGGGTCTGCCACGCTTTTGTGTAGGGGCAGATGATTGGCTAGCTGCTAATGTACGTGGATCACCAGAATTGGCGTCCCGGGCTTCCAGGAGGGTAGTCCGTCGTACATTTGGTACATCCATCTTTGCAGGCGTATTCGCAGCTGGAATATGTGATCTTGTCACGCGCGCTAGATCGGTGAAAGCATCTGGCATGCTCTGAGCTATGCTCTGGAGATCTAATATGCGCTGCACTTCAGCTTCAGACTGAGCGGTGCGGGGATCTAAATGAGACAAAGTGGGAGTCGTCCATGATAATTCGCGTCGTTCATTAGGAACGTTGACGTTCTTATCTCCCCCTAACGACGGGAAGACTGTCTCATAGAAGTGACAATCCGCGAAACGAGCGGTAAACAGATCGCCTGTCAAAGGTTCTAAGTAACGAATAATCGAAGGAGAATCATATCCGACATAGATTCCCATCCTTCGCTGAGGCCCCATTTTTGTACGTAAGGGCGGCGAGATCGGCACATAGACCGCACAACCAAAAACGCGCAGATGCGATATGTCGGGTTCGCATCCGGTGACCAACTGAAGGGCACTAAATGGTTGTGTCGCAACAGGCCTCAGGCGGACCAACTTTGCTGCGTGCAATATTGCATGGCCCCAAGCAGCGATCGGGAGCTTGGTACGTATGACCAACGATCGAGCAATCATTTGTAAACGCTTAATGAAAGCCTCTGCCAGGCCGTTCTGGGTGTGAACATGGGGTACAGGATGTTCAACTTCAACCCCAACCGACAAGCAATAGTCATCAAAAGTTTTAGATGTGAATTCTCCAGCATTATCCAATCGAATAGATTTGATCGGATAATCAGGGTGGTGAGCCCTGATCTTGATAACCTGAGCCAACAGTTTGGAGAATGCAGCGTTCCTTGTGGACAACAAGCACACGTGTGACCAACGTGTAGAAGCGTCAACCAAAACCATAAAATATCTAAATGGTCCGCAGGGAGGTTGAATCGGTCCACAAATGTCCCCCTGAATCCGTTGTAGAAAAATGGGAGGATTCGAACGAATCTTGTCATAAGAAGGCTTAGTAATAAGCTTTCCCATAGAACATGTTTGACATGCAATTTCATGGATCGAACCTAAGCTTCGGGTTAGTGGATGCCCGTGTGAAGTTTTGAGGATACGGCGCATCGCTATTCGTCCAGGATGTCCCAAACGATCATGCCAAAGTGTAATTTCATGCGCGGTCCCTGTGGTAGGGCCGGCCACATAGTGGCATTCTATGGGGCGTATGGTCGTAGTATATAGACCACTCGGGTTACGCTCCATCTTCTCTAGAATACGCTTCTGGCCATATTCGTAGGAAGTTACGCACAGAAATTCAACTCCGTTTTCTACGTGGGTTTCAGCGTGGTAATTGTTATCTCTAATGTCCTTGAAACTTAGTAACGTTCTTCCGGAACGTGGAGAATAGAGTGCCTCAGCAATGGTCAAGATTGTACCATTGGACAACATTATACGTGCCTTACCGTATCCTTCGATCAGGTTGGATGGGCCTGAGAGGGTTGTCAGAGGTGCATTCTTAGGTACGAAGTTAGTGAAATAGATGCGTTCACGCAAAACAGTATGCGTGGTTGCACTATCTGCCAGACAACTAACTTTCCCACTAGTCATACCTAGAATGAAAAATTAATTTGAATCGGTCACATGCATAAAAGTTTATAAAAACAAGTATCAATTCAAAATAATTTCATTTATTCAAGGAAAAAACTTAATATCCAAAATAAATCGCCAACTAATAATCCAAAACATAAAGGAAAATTGTTCAAAATCAACCAAAAAACAAGGTGGGGTTCGGCCACAAGGTGGAATTCGGCCCCAATTGTCTTATTTTAACTGAAAAATAAGTCTATGTCTAAGATTCTAATCTTCCATAGGAGTGGTATCCTCCTGAAAATCAGAAACCTCCATCTTTGTAGTCTCCGGTTCGTCCACTTGCAGGAAGTTTGATTCAAACTTCGTACGACGAGAATGATATGGATCCACAACCTTCTTGGGAGCACGGTAAATACGGGACCAACGGTCCTTGGAACCACAACGATAGCACATATCGTCATTCATTGTGGCAGGTGCTTTGCCCTTATTCTTGAAGTTCGGGGCCTTGGGAGCGAGGTTTGGGCGCTTCTGGGCTTTGTTTCCTCCCTTGGATGGGCCTTGGCTCTGTTGACCTTGGTGGGATGGCTTCTGGCCGCCCTTACCACGCCTCTTTTGGCGTTTTGGGTGCTGATTAGTGCTATAATGTGCTTCAGGCACAGCAGTAGCCCCAGTAGGTCGAGCTTGATGATTCTTCATCAACAGCTGGTTCTGCTTTTCAGCAAGAAGTAAAACAGAGATCAAATCCGAGAACTTAGTGAACTTCTGAGCTCTATATTGTTGCTGCAGAACAATATTAGAAGCAGAGAAGGTCGAGTAGGTCTTCTCCAGGAGATCCTCTTCAGTCAAAGTTTCATTGCAAAACTTGAGAAGTGATCGGATTCGACAAACTTCAGAATTATATTCATTCACAGACTTAAAGTCTTGGAAGCGCAAGTGCTGCCAGTCGTGTCTTGCTTCAGGTAAGAATATGTCCTTTTGGTGATCGAAACGATCAGCCAAAGCGACCCATAATGCACGTGGATCCTCCTCAGCAAGGTACTCAGTTTGTAGAGCGTCATGGATATGTCTTCGGATGAAGATCATAGCAGTGGCTTTTTCAGCCTCGCCAACAGGTTTATCTGTTGCTTCTTCAATAGCAGGACGCAAGTTCTTTGCAGTGAGGTGGAGCTTCACATCTTGAACCCACTTGAGGTAGTTCCTTCCAGAAACCTCCAAAGCGGTGAAGTCGAGTTTGTTCAAATTCGACATGGTCCTATCAAAATAGATGGACAAGATGTGGTTAGTGTAATGGAGAAAAATCAATCCATTCACATAGGAGTAGAACATACAGGTTCTAATAGACATGTATTGGTTTAATTTTGCATGAAAAACTTCGGGTTTTCATGGGTGATATATTTAAGTGAAAACTTCGGGTTTTCAAACAAGGCATGTGTATAAGAAACTTCGGGTTTCAAAGTAATTATGAACTTCAGGTTCATATATTCTTGCAGGCAAACACAAATATATATGCAAACAAATATGCAAAGAATATATGCAGAAATATTGTATAATGATAAGTGAATTAATTTATTTTTGGTCTTCGGGGCCAAATTAAAGTGTGGGTGAAAATATAAAAACCCATATTATTTAAAAAAAATTAAATAATAAAATCTCGGGGCCTAAAAATATAGGCCGAGGACCCTCGGGTGGGATTACAGGCCCACGGGGTAAGCAGGGGGTTTGGGCTGCTGCGAGCAGACTTCCCAAAAAAAAAAAATTTTTTTTTTTTTTTTTTTTTAATTAGATGCATATATAATTCAATGAATCACATATTTACTTTGATGCATATGCAAATAATAGTTTCAATGCATGTACATATGTAAGATTCAATTCATGGCAAATATCAAATTCACATAATTGTAGCAATTTTGATTATGAAGCATACACAATTTATGTAGAATCTAAAATACGTAAAACATAAAGTTGGGTCATGCATCATGGTGAATGTTCATGCTATCAGGGCTTGCAAAATATCGAGTTAAAAGCCGTTGTTTGGAAAGAACCTGATTGCGTGATGATATAGATGAACTGGTTTGATGCAGAAAAATTATTTCTTCAATTTCGGCTTTCATCTTCAAGCTTGTATCACGTTCAACATAAGAAGAAAAATAAATTGAATCAATAACAATATATGAATTCAATAAAATCAAGATTTAATCAATTAAAAATAATTGAAATGTAATACTCCCCTGATTGTAGACGAATAAATTCTCTTTAAATTCTTCTAAGCACAGCGTGAAGAGCGTGCTGATAACGTGTTGTGGTCTATTTTATCTGACAGAGGGACTAGGGCCGGCGGCAGAGAGAGAGAGGAGAGAGATGTGTGTTTGTAGAATTGTAGGGGAATGTGTGTGTTGTTATCCCTCCTACATTGTGCCTTTATTTATAGTAGTAAAGGGAGAGAAGATATTCCTTCTCCTCCAAGTAATACAAGTTGTAATAGGAAAGGATAACTAGAATCAAATCTTATCTAGGATTTACACAATCATACTTAAACTAGGAATGTTTACAACACAGATAACATATTTTAGTTTGTTTTGTTCCATTATTCAATTTTTACCAAAGTTCAAATCCAAGTAGTTGTTAATTTTTTTTTTAAAAAAAAAAAGGAAAAAGAAAGAGGAACCACTAAACAATTAAAAAGGTAAGGTGACTTACATCATCAACAACTTGTTTAAGTAACTCCAGTTGTTCTCTTGAAACAATATTTACCTGAGGACACAGTACATGATTAACTAAATGCTCTCATTACTAGCTATATATCCAAGACATGAAAAAAATGCTGTAGGGTTCATAACAGTGTTGTACCCTTTCGTTTACCATCCAAATAACTCCTTCCGTACAGGGAGGGGTTGTGAGTGATCCTATGTATCTGTAAAATATTAAGCTGCGCCATATTATGTCCCTTGGATTAATCACTCCGAAGTGTTTCTCCTTTGTACCAATCATGGACAGGATATCCTTGTTCACCTGAAAAAGTGGAGCAGTTGGAATAACGCCATCAATCTCTTAACAATTCATTTACATCTATATGTTTTGAGGATTTTTACCTTTAAGAGAAAAGGATTGGGCGGACCAACTTGGTATAGGAATGCAATTACAGCTACACTGTTCTTGTCGGCGCTTCGATGTACCACGTGCAATTCCAAATCATACCTTACGAAGAGAACTCTTCAGATATGGAAGAAACGTTTTGGATTTTAAAGACAAAGGAGCTGAGGGAGAGAGACCTTATGCCATTGATGGTGTGCTCGGATGGGGTGTGCCAATGGCATTCATTGAGGAAGTATTCTGTGCCGTTGATTTGGATAGATCCAGCATCACCTTCCCATTCAAGCTGATCCAATTAAATACAATACAGAATCAACAAATTGGCAAGAATTAGAAAACCAAAGCTGTTTTGTGAAAATGAAAAGCAGCACTCTTAACTTTTTTGCTAACATTTAATAAGTATGCTGGGTTAAGATATATAACGTTTCTTCAATCTCCATTTTTTTTTTCTGAATTCACGTTGACAATATCATTTAATCTCCAGTTTTTGAATTCAAATCTCATGGACTATAGATATTCAACAAATAAATATACACAACAATAATACTTCCATATGACATACGTTGTAGAAATTCATAAGACCATGCATTCTCCACCTATAAAAACCATGAAGAAATCTAATGTGATTTTCACTTCCTCACCGCGATGTAGTGACCTTAATTCTTGAGAGTTGCATCAGAAGGCTTATGTCTCTGTGTAAGATCTCTTAAAGTTGGGATCACTTTGGCGACGTGATTCTCTATTAAATCAATTGGTGATTGAGATTTTCCATCCTTGCATGCCACCCATTCTTTCTTAAGTGATGTGGGCCATTCTCATTCCCTTCTGTATAATCAAACTCTATTTCTTGGTCTGCACCCAAAATCCAAATTCAATATGTATGTAATAACGATGATCATGATAAGATGGTGAAAATGATTTCTGCACACGTTCTCCTTTTCCACATGATTCTTCTTTGATTTGTTCAACCTAAAAGGTCGGAAATGAAGATGTGTGTGAAGGAGAAAATGAGTGCGTAAATCAGTTCCCAATGGAAGTCCATATATCTTGCATTACCAAGTGGTTTAGCTGTATTGGAATCGGGTGCCAGTACAGAAGGAAAATTGTCAAAACAAAGAATTGAAGGTGAGTTTGCTTTGATTCAAGCATCATTCACAACAAACGGCAAAGATCGTTCATGCAAATGTTAAGAAAGAGAAGCCTAGGTCTATGAATACTGAAATTTATAGAGCTTCTTTAATCATACACGGCAGAGCTAATCACTGTAAAAAAAAAAGTTAGAGGATGTAGATGTGGCAATAAATGCTATCTTCACCTATATTAGATGCTAAGTTTGAGTAACTTGCCTTGACTTAGGGGTGGTTTGGGAGTGAGGTGCTTAAAAAAAAAAAACCCATGAAAAAAAGCTGTGAGGGTTTTAGATGTTTGGTAAACTGAAAAAAAAGGGCTTATTTTGGAAGCTGCTGTGAGAATAAGCTGAAATCAAAGGAAAAAGCTGAAGCTGCTATTTGCAGCTTTGGAAAACTGGTTTTTTTTCAAAGCACACGGAGCTACAGTGCTCCTTTAATGAAAAGACCCACTATCAGACTGTTTTTTTTTCCAAAAACACTTTTACAAAAAAGTTTACCAAACACTCTGCTGATTTATTTCACAGCCGCTTATTCTCATAGTAGTTTTTTTTCAAAGCACAGCAATACCAAAGTCACAACGCCATCTAATAATATCTCACCATATTTCATGGGCGTGATAAACTTCTCAAAATTTAAAAGCTAGTTCATGCTCAAGTTGTTATTATTCCCACAAAATAAAAATCAATTTTTATTTTCGAATGCAAAAGAACGTAGAAATCCAAAGAATCAATAAATATTAGCTAAATTGTAGGAAAAGAGTAATTTAAGAACAAAATAAAACAGTTATTGGAATTAGTTGACGCAATAATTTTGTTATTTTTATTTTACCAAGAATATAATTTATTGATTATAATTGAATTGAAATGCATACATCTTCCGCTAAAATGTTAAATAGAAAATTGAGGCAAATACAATCTCACTCCCAGGGACAACCCTTGTTAAACACATGTTTGGCTACCAGTGTGTTGCACGATTACATTCTCTGGATACAAACATGAACTCTACCGAACCCAGACTTCGCGAAAAAGTCCAGTTGTGTTCCAAGATACGTTCTGATAAAGTTTGTTACTTTAGTGTATTTTGATTCACTGTTTCATTGATTTCTAGGGATTTGAAATGAACAGAGGAATAAAAAATGTTGCAGGTTTGTGACAGCTCCAAGGCTATGCAAGTGCATCAACCATATTTTGATTTATATAAAGAATGTTTGTAGGCTTTGGTACATTCCCAACTCACAAACTTATCTCTAAATATGCTAGGAGACAAAATTGTGCTATGAAATACACCTAGCATTCTTTAGATTTAATCTTAGCCCTTCATTAGGGTTTTAAGTGATCTAATCTAGAATGTACACTTGTCACTTGATTACGTAACCAAAAGTTTTATACAAAACAAGCTGTTAGGATACAAACCCTTGTTCTTCCTCTTGCTTCTTCAATTATGCAGCAACCCTTCACTTGGAGCTTCACTTGTTGCCTTCAATCCTTGGAACCAGAATCAATTTAGGTTCCAACACTCCCTTCTAAATTGGTTTTGGTTGTCACGCCAAGCAAACTTCTCACGTAATTGAATCTTAGCTTCGGAAATGCTTTTGTGAAAATGTACGCGATTTGATCTTTTGTTGTGCCATTCCTTGTTCTTCTATGTTACGGAGCTGTGAACCTCATTGACAAACCTAATCAATGAGGTTCATAGTACTTGAAAATCTCTCATTTCTCTGTGGATTTGAAACATGAAAAAGCAGTGACCTTTTTTTTTTTGGGGGGGGGGGGGGGGGCGGAACCTTTGTGCTACATCGAGAGAGAGAGAGAGAGAGAGATGGCTATGTGTGGTGGAGGGAGTTGAAACTTGAGATGGTTCATTAGAGCGGAGATGGGAGATTTTAGTCGGAATTGAGAATGGGTTTGTCAGTTTGAATTCAAGAGAGAGAGGGGTGGCTGGCTGAGGCTTTGAGTTGCTAAGGTTCGAAGAATCAAATGAGAGAGTTTGAGCGAGGCAGAGACCCTAACTTAGAACAAACGACCCTGATTAATTGGAAACAATCCAACTATTCAAATTAATTATAAATATATATTTCCAGTTCGGTTCGGGTTTCCCAAACCATTGAATATGTAATCCTGAAGGAGGGAGTGAGGGAAAGAAGGAGTGCAACGAGCACAATGTAGATTGGATGAAAAGAAAATTGATTCAAAATTGAATTTCTCTTTTCTTTTTTGGTTATAACGAGAGAAACCAATAATCAGTGTTCTAAAAATCAGCCTAGGCGGTGAGCGGTGGGCTTCCGTGGTGATTTTGGGCAAAACGTTCAATAAAACAGAGAGGGTTTAGGCAGCCGACTAGGCGGCGTTAGGCAGTGCTAAACGGCATGGTAAGCAGTTCCTCGTCTCTTTGATCTGTGACTGTGCAAACTGCAAACCCAGAACATCTAGATGTCTCTTGTCATGTTGTACCTCAGATTTGACCAGTATTGCGAACCCAAGACTTTTGTCCATGAAAACGGAGAAGCGAGGTGATGGATAGAGGGAGATGTGCGGTGGAGAGATGAAGGGATTGATGGAGTTGTTTTAATTTAGAAGGATAGAGGGAGATATTTTTGATGTTTGATTTGTGGTTTCTCAGGAAAAACAAGATGGAAAGAAGAAGAAGAAGATGGATAGAAGAAGATAGAGAGAGAACAGGCAGCTGGGAAACTAGGAAAGTGGAAAAGTCTGAAAAGATGCCTAGTTTGGCGTGAAGACCACCAGCCTTATCACAAAATAAAGGGACAAATAATAATTACCCACTATCCCCTAATAAATAAATTATATAAATTATTTAGATAATATTTTATTATTTGTTCTTTTTAAAACAACACTATATTACACTCTTGCATTATATTATTATATTATTTTTCCTTTTATGATCAGAATAAGATCAGCTTATATTATACTTTTATGTTAGATATGTATATTTTTTTTTAAATAACGTCTTCCTCAATATTTAATCATCTACTATAAAATAAATTTAACTAATTTATATGGTACATAATATATTTATTCCAAGATATACAAGAATAATTTTTTGTAAGTGTCAATATGCACTTATTTACAAGATATACAAGAAATTTACCTAAATCCGCCTAGGTGCCCACCTAGACCCTGCCTAGCCACCTAGGCGCTAGGCGCCAGCCTGCCGCCCTACTAGCGCCTAGTGTTTTTTAGAACCTTGCCAATAATTGAGAGCAGTGTTCTAAAAGGCCTCACTTAACGTCACCTAGGCCTTGCCTAGGAGTTTGGTGGCTAGCCACTGACTAGATTAATCTATGGGCATTTGGAAAATAAGAAAGGGTGCCTAGATCGCCTAGGTGCCCGCCCAGCACCCCCAAACCCGCTTAGGGCCCCGCCAAATTCTCCTAGATTGTCTAGGTGAGCTAGGAAATTTTGTAACTTTTTTTGCTTTTGTTTAAGAAAATGATTTAGGTCACGACTCTCACTTAGATAGAAAATAGATACCTTTCATTTTACATTTTATCTTTTCAATAAATTGCAAGAGACTTGTTGGATACTTAGAGGAACACTCATTAGATGTCAAGTACTATAAAATTTACATATCATTCTATTTTGCAATTTATTTGTAGACGAAGGCAATTATGTGTTTATTAAGTATCAGTAATCACTTATTTATATGTTATATAATGAATTTAATTAAAATTAAAAAAGCCTCTTAGGTCCCCACCTAGTCCTTGCTTAGGTGCCTAAGCCTTAGGCTTCTACCTGCCGCCCGACTAGCGGCTAGTGCCCTTTAGAACCCTGATTGAGAGAGCATGATGACAGCGGAAGGTGGATAGGGTAGAGGCAGTTGTCGGCAGCAACACCAAAAACCCTTTATCTTTTTCAGAACCTAATCTAACTCTTGCGACTATTCGTTGACATAGTCATAGGCCAAAATTCTCATTCATCATCTTTTTATCATTCTCCTCCTAATATGATGCCACTTGGCATCATCATAATGGGGCAATTGTAATATTGATTAGTTATTGTTTGCAACTAATTAAGAGTTAAAAGGTCATGTGGTTGTTATTTTGGAATCTTAGGGCGTGTTTGTTTGACCTCGTTAAGTTTCACTAGACTGGCCAGGATTACTAGTCAGTGGAATCTTGTGTTTGTAGTAGCAAGGACTAGGTTTAATGAGACTAAGGGGGACTCGCCTACACTAAATGCCAAAATCCCTTGAAATTGAGCAAATTGCTAAGAACAGCTCTGCTTCACCCCTCCTTGCTTCGCCCTTTCTCAAGTTCTGCACTTCACCCCTTTCGACTCCTATTTTTTTCTTCCCAAAAAACTCTTTTTCTAGCGAGGCAGCCATGGATTTGTGGTCAAAAACCCATTTCCCAACAAACTCATTTTCTGTTCAAAAACTTGTTCTTTGATAAACCCATTTCGTGGAGTTTTGTAAATGTACAACCTTCTTGGGTTGACATTTATCACTCCATGGCAAACCTATAGTAACAAAGGAATTACCCACATTGGATTTTGCAGAAATTGGAAATTTACCCTTCAAAGGCCATATCCAAATCTTGTATATAGAAATGCTTTCACCTGTACTTACACTGTTAATTTTCTTCCCTTCAGCATCTCCATTGCCAACATTGAAGACGAGAAAGATGTCGAGATTGGGGTCTTGAATTTGAAGTCGTTCGGTACATTTCCAAAGCCTCATTCTTTCGCTTCTCAGAAGTTATTCGAAAATTTCAATTTTGACTGGCGATTTCGATTTCAAATGAATTTTGTGGTAGTTTATGCTTTGTGATTTGGGAGTAAGCTGTGGAATTTTGGGAAAGGGAGGGGAATTTGTATTTTGTGTTTGGTGAGTTGGACGAGAATTAAGGGAAAGGGAAAAGAGAGAGCTTTCGAGAGAGACATGACGAAGAGTTCTAGTAAAAAGAGAAAGAAAAAAAAAGAATTTTTTTTATTATGTTGATAATCCTACTTAGACTCCGCCCGTGTAAGTTTATCTTACATTGCCAGTCCCAATCTAGGATAAAGGAAGAGGGGAACGGTGTCAGGTAGTCGACAACCGACATTCTTATCTTACGTCAAATCCTTATGATAATGAATCTTGAATGAAATTGCACTAAATCTAGGTCGTCACCAGTAAGTGGTGCGCTATATGGCCTGAGCACAATGATAAATGAGTAAGGGTTGCTGTATCTCCATTGGCGCTCGGATGCAGTGTTAAATGAGTAAGAGGGCCATAAAAACTTCTTTTTGAATGACTCTACTCAAAGTTGTTTGGTAGCATCTGCTCTCATCAACTTTGCACATGACAAACAAAAGAAGTACTTTGACTTTATTAGACGGGGGATGGTGAAGAAGTTAGGACAGAAAGGTAGAGTTCAAGAGAGCAGAATGTGTTTAGGAACATGGAATATAGGAACCTTAATGGGAAAGTCTATGGAAGTAGTGAAAGTTATGGTGTGGAGAAGGATAAGTATTATGTGCCTCCAAGTAGGCCTGGCAAACGAATCATGTCTGCTTGTTAAGAAAAATATATTTTTTTTCTTAAATTTGCACATACCACACATTGCCACATAAATATTACTTCAAAACATTAAAACACATTTGTCATTTAAGTACTACATCTACACTCGAAAATAAGAGCCTAATAAACAAACATCCATACACTACTAGTCTATTACAAAATATTAAATGTGCAAAGATATGCAAAATGAAAGAGTTTCTGTTTTCAAGGTTGTGAAGCTTTTCTCAAAAGTTTAAACCTTGCCAATGGAACTCAAAGCTTGCATGTTATTCCTTTTACAAAATCCTCAATTTTCATCGATCATCATGACATAAGATTTTGTGTTATCCACTAGTGTAAATATTTTAAATTGAAGATCGAATTCATTCATTGTATTCATATAGGGTCAAGAAATGTAGCTATAAAAAATCATCAAAATCAGAGTTAAAATAACTGTTAAATTGTGATTTTTCGTTGACAACTGTCGAAAAGTGTTGTCCCGTTACTTGACCCTTGAATGTTTGATTTCTGCGATTTTTGGCGTATGCGGTCTTAAAGCATATACAAACAAGTTTGACGGTTGGATCGTTGAAATTAGTTTCGTAGAATGCGTATCCAATCAAAACGATAGATTAACTAACACTTAGAGTTTATTTATATTTTTATTAAGTATAACATAAGATTTTGTGGTATCCACTAGTGTAAATATTTTAAATTGAAGATTGAGTTCATTCATTGTATTCGTATAGGGTCAAGGAGTGTAGCTGTAAAAAATCATCGAAATCGGAATTAAAATAACCGTTAAATCGTGATTTTTCGTTGATAACAGGTCAAAACGTTTTGTCCCGTTACTTGATCTTTGAATGTTTTTTTTTTGCAATTTTTGGCATATGCAATCTCGAAGTATATACAAACATATTTGACGGTTTGATTATTGAAACTAGTTTCGTAGAATGCGTATCCTATCAAAACAATAGATTCACTAACACTTAAGAGTTTATTCATACTTTCATTAAGTATAACATAAGATTTTGTGGTATCCACTAGTGTAAATATTTTAAATTGAAGATCGAATTCATTCATTGTATTCATATAGGGTCAAGGAGTGTAGCTGTAAAAAATTATCAAAATCGGAGTTAAAGTAACCGTTAAATCGTGATTTTTCGTTGATAACCGTCGAAAAGTTCTGTCCCGTTACTTGACCTTTGAATGTTTGATTTCTGCAATTTTTGGCGTATGCGGTCTTAAAGCATATACAAACAAGTTTGACGGTTGGATCGTTGAAATTAGTTTAGTAGAATGCGTATCCCATCAAAACGATAGATTAACTAACACTTAGAGTTTATTTATATTTTCATTAAGTATAACATAAAATTTAGTGGTATCCACTAGTGTAAATATTTTAAATTGTAGATTGAGTTCATTCATTGTATTTGTATAGGGTCAAGGAGTGTAGTTGTAAAAAATCATCGAAATCGGAATTAAAATAACCGTTAAATTGTGATTTTTCATTGATGACCGTCGAAAAGTTTTGACCCGTTACTTGACCTTTGAATGTTTTTTTTTTTGCGATTTTTGGTGTATGCGATCTTAAAGCATATACAAACAAGTTTGACGGTTGGATCATTGAAATTAGTTTCGTAGAATGTGTATCCCATGAAAATGATAGATTCACTAACAGTTAGAGTTTATTTATACTTTCATTAAGTATAACATAAGATTTTGTAGTATCCACTAGTGTAAATATTTTAAATTGAAGATCGAATTCATTCATTGTATTCATATAGGGTCAAGGAGTGTAGCTGTAAAAAATCATCAAAATCGGAGTTAAAATAACAGTTAAATCGTGATTTTTCGTTGATAACCGTCAAAAAGTTCTATCCCGTGACCTTTAAATGTTTGTTTTTTGCGATTTTTGGCGTATGCGGTCTTAAAGCATATACAAACAAGTTTGACGGTTGGATCATTAAAATTAGTTTCGTAGAATGCGTATCCCATCAAAACGATAGATTCACTAACAGTTAGAGTTTATTTATATTTTCATTAAGTATAACATAAAATTTTGTGGTATCCACTAGTGTAAATATTTTAAATTGAAGATCGATTTCATTCATTGTATTCGTATAGGGTCAAGGAGTGTAGCTGTAAAAAATCATCAAAATCAGAGTTAAATAATCGTTAAATCGGAGTTATATTTTCATTAAGTATAACATAAAATTTTGTGGTATCCACTAGTGTAAATATTTTAAATTGAAGATCGAGTTCATTCATTGTATTCGTATAGAGTCAAGGAGTGTAGCTGTAAAAAATCATCAAAATTGGAGTTAAATAATCGTTAAATCGTGATTTTTCGTTGATAACCGTAAAAAAGTTTTGTCCCGTTACTTGATCTCTGAATGTTTGTTTTTTTGCAATTTTTTGTTAATGCAATCTCGAAGCATATACAAACAAGTTTGACGGTTGGATCGTTGAAATTAGTTTCGTAGAATTCGTATCCCATCAAGTTTAATGGTATATATATTTATTAAGTAGATTTAAATTTATTTATTTTGTACATATAACACTTAAGAAATTGAATGGTCTGTATATTTAAGCTGATCCAATGGTCACCAATTTTTAATATTTAATATATATATATATATATATATATATATATATATATAATTATTATAGTTTTAGGGTATAAAATTGTTAAATTAATATATACAATTATTATATTATTTTTTAGGGTTATAAAATTATAAATTAATATTTTGCTTATTGTGTATCGTGTTACCCACGTATATACCCAAACCAACTCATTAATTTAACAGATGCTTATCGGGTTACCCGATAATGACCTGATTCGTTATCGTGTCGACCCGAACACCTGTTAATTTAGTGTCATGTCGGGTTAATCAAGTCGTGTCATGAATTACCAGGCCTACCTCTAAGAAACTAAGTGGGTTGGTCATAAGGCAAAGGATCTTGAAAACTCAGGTTTTAAACTTTGGTATTCAGGCACAAATAGAATGAGAAATGGTGTTGGCATCATTGTGGCCAAGACCCTGACACAAGATGTTGTAGATGTCAATAGGGTAGGAGATAGAATTATGACAATCAAGATTGTAACAGGACAAGAATTGATCAAAGTAATTCGTGCGTGGGCACCTCAAGTTGGGTTGGATACGAGTTTGAAGAAGAAATTTTAAGAAGACCTTGAAGACTTGGTGTAAGGAATCACTCAAACGGAGAAAGTATTTATAAGAGGAGATTTAAATGGACATGTGGGCAAGGAGGCATGCAACTATGGAGGTTTTCATGGTGGCCATGGTTTTGGGGAGAGAAACAAGGACGGGGAAGCCATCTTAGATTTTGTAATGGCATACGATCTCTTCTTAGACAACACCTACTTTAAGAAGAAAGAAGAACAAGTGATAACCTACAAGAATGGGTCTTCAAAAACACAAATAGATTTTCTTCTAATGAGGAAGGGGTATCGTATAACTCGTAAGGATTGCAAAGTTATACTAGGAGAGAACTTGTCTAATCAACATCGCTTGTTGGTGATGGATGTACAAATCAAAAGAGTGAGAAAAAAGAACAAGACCTTGAAGTGCCTAATGACTAGATGGTGGAATTGAAAAGGAGAAAAACAAGCAATTTTCAAAGAGAAAGTAATCACCTAATGCATTTGGGATAGAGAAGGAGAAACTAGCCAAATGTGTGATTCCATGGCTAGTTGTATCCGAAAAGTAGCAAAAAAGGGTTATTAAGAGAGTCCAAGGGCTTTGCTCAACACCAAAAGGAATCTTGGTGGTAGAAGGAGGAGGTACATACAAGGTTTAAGGCTAAGAAAGAATGTTGTAAAGCCTTATACAACGACGTAACCTATGAAAGCAGTGAAAGGTATAGAATAGCGAAGAAGGAGGCAAAGAAAGTTGTGAGAGAAACTAAGCTACCGTCTTTTGACGATATGTTTAAGCGACTAGATACCAAAGAAGGAGAGTTAGATATCTATAAACTAGCTAGAGCAAGGAAAAATAAGACAAGAGACCTAAATCAAATGAGGTGCATCAATGATGAGAATGGAAAGGTTCTTGCTATAGAGAATGCAATCAAAGACAGATGGAGAAGTTATTTCCATAATCTTTTCAATGAAGGACATGAAATGAGTACTTCTTTGGGGGAGTTGAGTAACTTAGAAGAGTGTAAAAACTACTCATTTTACAGCCGAATTAGGAAGGAAGAAGTGGTTGTAGCTTTGAAAAAGATGAAGCATAGAAAAGCAGTGGGCCTAGATGATATATTGATCGAAGTGTGTAAAGTCTTGGCAGAGTCGGGTATAGCTTGGCCCACAGATCTTTTCAATAGGACTTTGAAAACGAAGAATATGCCAAATGAGTGGCGAAAGAGCACTTTGGTACCTATCTACAAGAATACAAGAATGAGGGCGACGTACAAAATTGCATGAATTATAGGGGTATTAAGTTAATGAGTCATACAATGAAGCTCTGTGAGAGAGTAATTAAGCAATTGATTGAGGCAAAAGACACGGGTCTTGGACAACCAATTTGAGTTCATGCTAGGGCGCTCAACCATTGAGGTAATCTATCTCTTACAAAGATCGATAGAAAGATATAGAGATATGAAAAAGGATTTGCACATGGTCTTTATAGATTTGGAAAAAGCATATGATAGGGTCCCAAGAGACATTCTTTGGAGGATTTTGGAGAAGAAAGAAGTATGAGTAGCATATATCCAAGTTATAAAGGATATGTATGATGGAGCAATGACGGCAGTAAGAACTCATGAAAGACAAACTGAAAGCTTCCCCATAACTGTAGGGTTACATCAAGGCTCACCTTTAAGTCATTACCTTTTTGCATTGGTAATTGATGAGTTAACAAGACATATTCAAGATGATATTTCTTGGTATATGCTTTTTGCAGATGATATAGTGTTGATAGATGACACTCAGGAATGAGTAAATGCGAAGCTTAACCTTTGGAGAGAAGTGTTGGAATCTAAAGGTCTTCGCCTAAGTTTGTCAAAGACAAAGTCTATGGAAGGCAAGTTCAGTGCAAACAGAGGTTTAAATGAGTTAGGGGTGAGGATTAGAGATTAGGAAGCACCAAATAGCGACCGCTTTCGCTACCTAGGATTTGTTTTGCAAAAGAACGGAGAGTTGGATGGAGACTTCAACCATAGAATACAAGCTGGATGGATGAAGTGGAAGAGTTCATCCGGCATGTTGTGTGATCGTCGTATGCTACTTAAGCTCAAGGGAAAATGTTATAGGACGACAATAAGGCCAGCAATGCTTTATGGCATGGAATGTTGGGCAGTGAAACGTCAACACGTACATAAAATGAGTGTAGCAGAGATGAGAATGCTTCGTTCCCTTCTCTTGTAAGTAAACATGCTTGTAATGAATGTTCTGCTTTGAGTCTAAGGTAGAAAATGAAGACATTGTGTGCATGCTATTACGACACGAGAAATAGGACAACGCAAACTCACAATTGGTGCAGCAGATTCATGCTATTTTCTCTTATTTGACAAATTCAACAAACCACATAGGGATTACAAGGCTACTAGGAAAGCATGAAAGAACAGTAAAGGAAAATATTTATCTTAATTGATAACCAATTAGAGAAGATACGCGAAGAGACATGCCGTTAACTTGTGGAAATAATCTGACAAATTGTTGGGGACTCTATCTCTTAGGGACTTGCTGCTTTGATTCACTCCCGAGGGATTGCTGCGGAATTAAGTCTCCCCCTGTGAGGTAATTCTGCATTCAAGTCACTTAACGATGACGACGGGCCATAGAGCTTAATATCTCGGCCTTCATCACGTTGCAATGGCCTTGCATTCGCCGCTGCATACTGCACATTCAAGAATCGTGCTATATCGTTAAGTATCTTATTAAATTTGAAGAAAAACATATCATATTTGATTCCCAGAAAAATTGTGCCTTTATATGACTGATATAACAATACCAAACACAAAAACCATATTTGTTCCAAATGAAGGCAGCTAACAGTACTGTAGTAATGTTTTATTCTATTAATAGTTTTTGCCAAGAATTCAGATTTAATAGACTTTAATTGTTAAATTTAAAACAAGAAAGACATAAGGAATTATTAAACAAAGATACGAAGACTTACATCATAAACAGCTTCTTTAAGTAAGTCCAGTTGTTCTCTTGAAACAATATCTACCTGAGGGCATGAAGTTTATGATTAGCGAAAGGTTCTCATTAATTATTGGCTGTATATCAAGCTAATGATGAATACTTTAGGGTTTTGGGTTGATGAAGTGGATGTACCTTTTCGTTTACGGTCCAAATAACTCCTTCTGTACAGGGAGGAGTTGTGAGTGATCCCATGTATCTGTAAAATCTTGAGCTGTCCCATTTTATTTCCCTTGGATCAATCACTCCCAACTTTTTCTCCTTTGTACTAGTCACAAAAGATATATCCTGGTTTATCTGAAAAGGGAACAGTACGTGTCAGAATACCCTGAAATGAATCTCTTATAATTCATTTACATGTGTTTTGTGGATTTTAATTACCTTTGATAAAAAAGCATTGGGCTGCCCGACTTCGTATAGAAATGCAACTACAGCTATATTGTTCTGGTCTGCACTTTGATGCACCATGTGCAGTTCCAAATCATACCTAATGAAGAGAACTCTTAAGTTTAGACATGGAAGAAACATTTTGGATTTTTAAGACAGGAGCTGAGGGAGAGGGGAGAGAGAAAGAAAGAGACCTTGCACCATTAACGGTGTGCTCAGATGGGGTGTGCCAATGACATCTTTTGAGGAAGTAATCTGAGTCGTCGATTTGGATAGATCCAGCATCGCCTTCCCATTCAAGCTGAACCAATTTAAAACAATACAGAATCAAGAAATTGATAAGAGGAAGAATTTTTTCTTAGAAAAAAAGAGTTCTACAAAACCAAAGTCATTTTGTAAAAATGGAAAGCAGCACCCTGAATATTTTTTACTACTAATAAGCAACTTTGGTTTTCATTAGAAGAACGTGTTTCTATAATTCACTCCAACATATTGGGAAAATGAATGAAGGTATTGTAAGAAAATAAGAAATGCAGTATTAAATATAGGGTAGTACTATCCACACACCCATTTTACTTCTGACACCCTTTTCAATTTTCAGACGTTGGATTAAATGAATTAAAAAATATCAATGACAAAAAATTAATGAAGGTGTGTGGGAAGTAAAGATGTGTGTGTCAATAGCACTATCCTAAATATATACATGGAAAATAATGTATGAAAAATGAATTAAGGACACTATGATCAAATGGCTCTGTCAATCACCTCCAAATTTCAGATCTTATGGACAATAATTGTTTGACAATTAAATATATACATAAATAGCACCTCCATACAACATAGGTGGTACAAATTGATAAGACCATGCAAACTCCACAATTTAAGTTAAAGCATAACAAAACTCTAATGTGATACTCTCACCGCGATATAGTGACCTTCGTTCTTGAGAGTTGCATCGGAAGGCTTATAGCTCACTGTAAGATCCCTTGAACTTTGGATCACTTTGGTGGCACGACTCTCGTCTAAACCTATTGGTGATTGAGATCGTCCATCTTTACATGCCGCCCATTCTTGTTTAAGCTCTCCCCAGTGTTCTGGGCCCTTCTCACTCCCTTCCCTATAATCAAATGCTATTTCTTGGTCTGCACCAAAAACCTAAATTCAAGATGAATGTAATAATAATGATCATGATAAGGAGAGCGAAATGATTTCTGCAGAGTTTCTTTTTCTGCACACATTTTTCCTTTGATTTATTCAATTCATAGATTAGAAATAAATACGGGTGTGCAACGGGAGAAAAGAAGCTTGCAGAAATCAATTCACAATGCAAGTCTATATACTTGGCATTACCGAGTGGTTTAGCTGTAACTGGTACTTGGTTCCAATACAAAAGAAAAATTGTCAAAGCAAAGAACTGATTATGGGTTTGCTTTGATTGAAGCATCATTCACAAAAATCACTAAGATCGATCATGCAAATGTCAAGAAAAAGAAGCCTCAGTTGTAATCCGATTTAGACAACAATGCACTATGAGGCTATGACGAATACTGAAATTTATAGAGCACAAGGTAGGGTTAACCACTGTAGAAGAAGTTTCAGGATCTAGATGGGGAAAGAAATCATTCCGTTTACTAATACCTATATCGGTTTTGTAATTCACATCACCTATATTAAATGCAAAATTCAAATTAATAATATGCCTTCACCTATTCTTCATTTTTCTGGTTCATTACTATATATAGACAACATTGGACGACAATTTAATTTGGATCCTCTACAGATTTTCTGTCTACATGGAGTTTCGATCTTGACCATTCAAATAGATTCAAAGTTTAGCGATACTATAAATTTATTTTACCATCTTTGGTCACCTGCCATCGCCAAGTACCATTTGGATCATCCAAGTATAGGGGAAAGATTCAATGGCCGAGTACCATTGGGTTCTTTATTATTTTCCTTTTAATAATTAATTATTATGGTAAAAAAAAAAAACCAGATATTTGCAATTGAAAAGGACAAATGCCATTCGAATCGTGGCTCTCTGTACTTTTTTATATGTAGAGAAAATAGGAATCATGTTGTGGTCCATTTTATCTGACAAGGAGAGGGAGGACCGGCTGCACAAAGAGATAATAGAGAGAGATGTGTTTGTAGGGTTGTGTAGAGGATGTGTTATTCCCCCTACGCAATGCCTTTATTTATGGTAACAAGGGAGGGAAGAATAATTAGTATCAAATCTAATCTAGGATTTACAAAATCACACTTAAATAAGAAGCTTATAACACTCCTCCTTGAGTGTGTAAACACTCAAGTAGATTCGGCATCATGTAGAGTTGAGGAAATCGACTCGTTGACATTGATTTTGGGAACACGCTAGTCTCAAATAAGGTAGGAACTTGCATATGGAACTATAAGTCTCACAAAAAACCCTATGGCTATGGTAAAAACTCGAGTAGGGACAAAATCCCTAGTCTAAGGAAAAATGAATGAGAAATGCAAAGTCAAATGAAACGTTTACGAGACGTCATCAGGGATATGATCAACCCAAGGTGAGTGCCTCGTTAAAACCTCATTAGGTAGCAAAAACCCAGTGGAAAAAATGCTCCTAATCTTAGGGAAAAAGAGTACATTAAGATCAAGCAAGTATACTTCAGGATACTCCCCCTGAGTTTGACATAATTCCAAAGAAAACTAAAAATGCTACAACAGAAAGTTTACATATACCAATTCCTTGAACAAGCTCCTAAAACGTCGCCATCGGAATTGATTTGGTGAAGAGGTTGGCCAGATTGTCTTGTGAACGAATTTGCATGACTTCCATCTTCTGATGCTCTCGTTGTTGATGTGAGAAGAAGAAGTTCGGCCCAATGTGCTTGGTGTTGTCCCATTTGATGTAACCCTTCTTGAGTTGTTCGATGCATGCTGTGTTGTCTTCATAGATTGTCGTTGGGACGTCAACGACGGAGTAAAGATAGTAGAAGCTTCAAATATGGCTCACAACTGTTCTTAACCAAAAGCATTCCTAAGTTGCTTCATGTAAGGCGAGAATTTCAGCATGGTTAGACGAAGTGGCAACGAAGGTTTTTTTAGTTGACCTTCAAAAGATTGCGGTGTCTCCAATGGTAAAGACATAACCCATTTAAGAGCGTGCCTTGTGTAGATCAGATAAGTATCCTGGGTCGGCATAACCAACAAGGCGAGAATCGACTTGAGATAAGGGGGTGCGGCATTACTCGAGGATTCGTAGGGATAAAACAAGTCCAGATCCGTAGTACCCTTAAGGTAATGGAATATGTCTTTAACACCAATCCAGTGTCTGTGTGTTGGTGCACTACTGTATCTTGCCAAAAAATTAATAGCAAATGAGATGTCGGGTCTAGTGCATTGAGCTAAGGATAATAAAGCGCCTATCATACTTAGATAAGGAACTTCAGGTTCCAAAATTTCTTCATCATCCTCATTTGGATGGAAGGGATCTTGTTTTGCATCTAGCGATTAAACGACCATAAGAGTACTTGAAGGCTTCACTTTATCCTCGTTAAAGCAGCGCAACACCTTCTAGGTGTAGTTCGATTGATGTACTAAGATTCCATCCAAACAGTGCTCTATCTCGAGACCAAGACAGTATTGAGTCTTTCCTAGATCTTTCATCTCAAATTCCGACTTTAGGTGTGCTGTTCTCTGGAGCTCTTCAGGAGTTCAGATGAGGTTCATGTCATTGACATATACTGCAACGATTATAAAACCGGAATGTGACCTCTCAATGAACACACAAAGGCATAGTTTGTTGTTCACATATCCCTGACTAGTCAAATACTCACTCAAACGGTTATATCATACTCTTCTGGATTGCATCAAACCGTAAAGTGAACGCCTCAACCAAATTAAAACCGTGTTCCGGGGTTTGGAAATATTTGATTCAGTCAATGTAAGTCTTTTGGGAACTATAAATTTCCATATCAAGATCCCCATAGAGATACGCAGTTACTACGTCCATTAGTTGTATACTCAGTTTTTCGGAACGACTAAACTAATAAGGTAGTAAAAAGTAATCACATCAATAAAGGGTGAATAAGTTTCTTCATAGTCAATCCCGGGGCGTTGTGAGAAGCCTTGCGTAACAAGGTGAGCTTTGTAACACACAATTTTGTTCTTCTCATTATGCTTCCGAATGAAAACCCACTTGTAGCCAACAGGCTTCACATGTGGAGAAGTAGAAGTTATAGGTCCAAACACCTTACGTTTCGCAAGCGAATTGAATTCAACTTGGATTGCTTGTTTCCAGTTTGACTAATCAGTTATACGTCGACATTCATCAATGGAACGACGTTCAATGTCATCGCTCAACATGATTTCAGTTGCTACTGCATATGCTAATGCATCGTTAACGATCATCACATTTCTACACCAAACATCATCCAAGCTAGCATAATGGACTGAAATCTTACGATTCTCGGGAGGTGGATTTGTCTTTTCAAGGATGTTTCTGTAATCTAGAATTTTCTTATGAGTTGGATAGAATGAGTAGGTTACAGTCGGATTCACGGTATGCTCTTCAAAGGCCTGTGCCGTGGGTTTCCTCTTCTAGGGGTGTGAATCCTTTGAACCAAGTGGTCTATCACACTTGTGTAGGGGTAGATGATTGGCTAGTCGCTAATGTACATGGATTGGCCAAAGTGGCATCTCGGGCCTCCAAGAAGGAAGTTTGTCGTACATTTGGTAATCCATCTTTATAGGCACATTTGCAGCTGGAATATGTGATCTTGTCACTCATGCTAGATTGGTGAAAACATTTGGCATGCTCTAAGTTTTACTCTGAAGATCTAATATGCGTTGCACTTTAGTTTCAAACTAAGTGGTGCAATGATCTAAATGATACAAAGTGGGAGTCGTCCATAATAATTCACGCTGTTCTTTAGGAATGTTAACATTCTTATCTCTCCCTAACGATGGGAAGACTGTCTCATAGAAGTGACAATCCGCAAAATGAGTTGTAAACAGATCGCCTGTCAAAGGTTCTAAGTAACGAATGATTGAAGGAGAATCATATCTAACATAGATTTCCATCATTTGCTGAGACCCCATTTTTGTACATAAGGGCGGCGAAATCGGTATATAGACTGTATAACAAAAAACATTCAGATGCGATATGTCAAGAATGTATCTGGAAACCAACTTAAGGGCGCTATATGGTTGGATTGCAATAGGCCTCAGGTGGACCAACATGGTTGCGTGCAATATTGCATGGCCTTAAGTAGCGATCAGGAGCTTGGTACGTACGACCAATGATAGATTAATCATTTGTAATTGCTTAATAAATGTCTTTGCCATGTTGTTCTAGGAGTGAACATGGGGTACTAGATGTTCAACTTCAACACCAACTGACATGCAATAGTCATCAAAAGTTTTAGATGTGAAGTCTGCAATATTATCCAATTAAATATATTTGATCGGATAATCAAGGTAGTGAGCCCTGAGCTTGATAGCATGAGCCAATAATTTGGAGAATGTAGCATTCCTTGTAGATAACTAGCACACGTGTGACCAATGTGTGGAAGCATCAACCAAAACAATAAAATATCTAAATGGTCCATAGTGAGGGTGAATCGGTCCATAAATGTCCCCCATGAATCATTTGTAGAAAAATTGGAGGATTTGAGCAAATCTTGTCATAAGAAGGCTTAATAATAAGTTTTCCCATATAACATGTTTGACATGCGATTCCTTGAATCAAACATAAACTTTGGGTTAGTGGATGCCCATGTGATGATTTGAGGATACGGCGCATCGTTGTTCATCTAGGGTGTCCCAAATGATCATGCCAAAGTGTAATTATGTGCGCGGTCCCAACGGTAGGGCTGGCTGCATAGTGGCTCTCTATAGGGCGTATGGTCGTAGTATACAAACCACTTGGGATACGTTACATCTTCTCTAGAATACGCTTCTGGCCATATTCATAGGAAGTGATGCATATAAATTCAACTTTGTTTTCTACATAGGTTTCAGTGTGGTAATTATTATCTCTATTGTCCTTGAAACTCAACAACGTTCTTCCGAAATGTGGAGAATAGGCTGCCTCTTCAATGGTTGAGATTGTACCATTGGACAACATTATATGTGCCTTACCGTATCCTTCAATCAGGTTGGATGGTCTTGAGAGGGTTGTAAGAGGTGCATTCTTAGGTATGAAGTTAGTGAAATAGATACGTTCACGCAAAATGGTGTGGGTGGTTGCACTATCTACCAGACAACTAACTATCCGACTAGTCATACCTAGAAATAAAAATTAATTTGAATTGGTCACATGCATAAAAGTTATAAAGAAAAACAAATATCCATTCAAAATAATTTAAGTATGCAAGGATGGTAATTGAAAAACTTAATATCCAAAAAATAAACCACCAACAAATAATCCAAACATAAAGGAAATTGTTCAAAATTAAACCAAAAAACTAGGGGCTTCGGCCACTAGGTGGAATTTGGCCCTATTATTTCAAATAAAAACTAAAAATAGTTCATGTCTAAAATTCTAATCTTCTATAGGGATGGTATCTTCCTAAAAGTCAGAAACCTCCATCTTGGTACTCTCTGGTTCAGCCACTTGCACAAAGTTTAATTCAAACTTTTTATGACGAGAATGATATTTAGCTACAACCTTTTGGGGAGCACGGCAGACACAAGATAAATAGTCCTTTGAACTACAGTGGTAGCATATGTTCACATCTATGGTTTTAGGTGCTTTGACCTTTTTCTTGAAGTTTGGGACCTTGGGATCAAGGTTAGGGCACTTTTGGGCTCGGTTTCCTCCCTTAGGTGGGCCTTGGCTTTGTTGACCTTGACAAGGTGGCTTATGGCCACCCTGACGACGCCCATGTTAACGCTTTGGACGTTGGTTTGTGCTATAATATGTTTCAGGCACATCAGTCGCACCAGTAGGTCGAGTTTGATGATTTTTCATCAACAACTGATTATGTTTTTCAGCGATAAGTAAAACAGAGATCAAATCTGAAAAATTAGTGAACTTCTGAGCCCTATATTGTCACTGCAGGACAATATTGGTAGCAGAGAAGGTCGTATAGTTATTCTCTAAAAGATTTTTTTTTTCGGTCAAATTCTCGTTACAGAACTTGAGAAGTGATCGAATTCAACAAACTTTAGAATTATATTCATTCACAAACTTAAAGTCTTGGAAGCGCAGATGCTGCTAGTCATGTCTTGCTTCAGGTAAGAAGATGTCATTTTGGTGATCAAAGTGATTAGCCAAAGCGACCCAAAGTGCTAGTGGATCTTCCTCAGCAAGGTACTCGATTTGCATTGCGTTATGAATATGTCTTCAGCTGATGATCATGACAATGGCTTTCTCAGCTTCCCTAATCAGGTTGTCTGTCTCATCTTCAATGGTGAGACTCAAATTCTTTGCAGTAAGGTAGAACTTCACATATTGGACCCACTTGGGGTAGTTCCTTCTAGAGACCTCTAAAGCGGTGAAGTCGAGTTTTTTCAAATTTGACATGTCCTTATCATAAAATAAATAGACAAGAATATGGTTAGTGTAATGGAGAAAAAAAATCAATCCATTCATATAGGAGTAGAACATTCAGGTTCTAATAGACATTTATTGGTTTAAATTTACATGAAAAAACTTCGGGTTTTCATAAGTGATGGTTTTAAGGAAAACTTCAGGTTTTGAAACGAGGTATGTTTCTAGAAACTTCAGGTTTCAATATAATATGAACTTCAGGTTCATATGTTCTTGCAGACAAACGCAAATATATATAAATATGCAACAAGAAAATATGCAAATAGATTTTCAGGTCTATTATTATAATTGAATTAATTATTTGGACTTTAGGCCAAAATTAAAATGTGGGTGAAAAATTGTAAACCCATAAGGCCTAAAAAAAAAATAGGCGTTTAAACTCGGGGCCCAAAATAATGGGCCAAAGCCCACGGATGGGCTAAGTAATTTGAAAGTAGGCTGCAATATGCACGAGCTGATTAGGCCTTAAAAGAATTGGGCTGCTAGCCTATTAGCAGCAAATGGGTTGTAGCAATAGGTCCAAAAATAAAGGGGACGCCCATATGGGCACTGATCAGGTACGGCAAGAAGTAGGCTATGGATGTAGGTTCACTTGAAGGCGTGCTCCGGTGCTTCGCTGTGTAGTGCACCGATGTTCCAGCTTCAGGTTGGAATCTGGTGCGACGCAAATGTATAAACCTAGGGAGACACAATCCAGTGCATCGCAGGACACGGGGACACTATAACCATGGGCTGGTGTCGCAGGTTGAGTCCAACAGAGGCCCAATTGGGCTCTGTAATGTGGGTGAGAGAAATAAAGCCCAAGTGGGCTTGGGTCAAGTCAAAAACACCCCAGGTTAGAACTGGGTTATGTTGCTAGGGAAAGAAACCGGCGCCGTTGCTTCAGGCGGCTGGGTTTTAACACATAGTTCTTGGTGCAGGGTCGTGGGTTCAATGGCGAGCCAATTCCTAGTGATGAAGGGAGTACCTCGACGTTGGGGAAAGGAAAAAGGGAAACCTATGAAATTTAAACTTGAATTTCACCCAAATTCGATGAAATTCATTTGGAATTTCAATGATTTTGGTTCAAAAATCACGACACTATGTCGGATTTTGCCAAAAAAGTGCATGGCAAGGTCGTGGTCTCGCCATAGGGTAGTTAGAGTTTATGGGTTAGACACCATAGGCATTGGGTTTTCCAGTGGAGCTCGATGGCTTTGTGAGTGGATCGGGTCATGGGTTCGAAGAACCCTAAATGAATTTTCTATTTTTTTTTTCAATTTATTCAATGCATATTTAATCAAATAATTGAATGCATGGACAGATATATGGTACAATTCATGGCAATATCAATTCACATAATTCAACAATTATGAATATAATGCAAGTACAATTTATGTAGAATCTAAAATTTGAAAAACGTAAAGTTTGGTCATGCATTATGGTGAATGTTCATGCTATTAGGGCTGCAAATATATTGAGAGAAAAATCGTTGTTTTGGAAGAACTTGATTGCCTGATGATATTGATAAGCTGGTTTGATGCAAAAAACTTCCACGTCTGATTCCTAAGCGTATCGGTAGGAGCGTGCTGATAACGTGTTGTGGTCTATTTTATCTGACAGGAAGAGAGAGGGCCAGCAACACAGAGAGAGAATAGAGATAGATGTGTTTGTAGGGTTGTGTAGATGATGTGTTATTTTTCCTACGCAGTGCCTTTATTCATAGTAATAAAGGAGGGAAGAATCTTTCCTCTCCAAGGAATACAAGTTCTAATAGGAAAGAATAACTAGTATTAAATCTAATCTAGGATTTACACAATCACATTTAAATAAGAAGTTTATAACAAATCTTACAATAAGGAACCCTACAATCCGGGAATACAATATCAAATACAAAATCAATTACATAATATATTCCAATCTAAATATTGGTTTTCTAACATACACAAAACTTGAAAGATTATCACATGTTTACTTTTTAAGGTTACTATGGTAGTTTTCTATTTATTTCCAAGTTTGTTACAAAAATTGAAAAAATGAGACGTGACCACTTTTTGTAATTTAATGAATGAGGATCCTCTTTGGATTCTCTTTGTGAGGATTCATAGGATCCTCTAATCACTTCTGTTCATCGTACGTCGTGCAGCCAGTCTTCGTCATGTACTATTTATATTCATTTTACATAAATAAATTTACAATGATTTCTGACTGTACGATGCACGATGAACGGAAGTGATTGAAAGATCTTTGGGATCCCCACAAAGAGAATCCGAAGAGGATTCTCATTCTAATTTAATCACTTTCATTAAACAAAACGGACAAAAGCAGCCAAATCAAATCAAGCGATTTGTTTCAATCATCGGATATTTGTTTTGTGATCATCACATATTTGTTTTGTAATCATCACATATTTGTTTCTTACCGATAGTACTAAAAAAAAAACACTATTTTCAGCCGAAAAACCGATAGTACAAAAAAAAAACAACACAATTTTCAGCCGAAAAATATTAGTCCGGCAAAATAACTATTCCTCGCCTTATAATTTGTCTGACAACACTTCGTCGGGTAGACTTTGTCATCAAAGCTCATTGCACACACTCTAGCCCGACGAAAATAGCAAAACAATCAGGCAAAAGTAATTTGCCCGACTAATCCTCTGACATCAATTTCATCGAGCAAAATTGTGTTGACTAGCTATGCTCAACGAATATAGCATGTCCGACAAACATTTTCGTTGGGCAAAGTTTTTTTTATTTTTTTTTTCAAAAAAAAATAGTAAAATACAAAATCAATGAAATTGTCGTCGAGTAAGATTAATAAAAAAAAAATTAAAAAGCTTGCTCGACAACATCTTTCACTGGGCAAACATTTTCAAATATTTTAAAATTAATAATATGTTGTAGGCATGATTTACTGAACAATTATGGAGGCTAGAGAGAGATGGGGTGCGGCATAGAGAGAAAAGAGAAATGTGTTATTGTGAGGTGTGTGTTATCTTATCCTATTGTGCCTTTATTTATAGTAGTAGAGAAAGTTAATTCCTTACCTTTTTGGGATTACAACTCTAATAGGATAATATCTAATATAAGAGATATGGTAGAATCCCATAAGGATATCTTAGATATGTTAGGATTTACACAATCACATTCCTAATCTAATTGGATTGCAACACTCCCCCCTGAGTGTGTAAATACTCAAACAAATGGTGCATCAGGTCTTCAGCAATGAAGTAACTACAGTTGATGAAGTTGTCGGCACAATAAGTGAACGCGAGTCTCAAATCAACAGAAGAATGCATAAAAAGGTAAAACTCACAAAACATTGCTATGGTAAAACCCAAGGTGGGAGAAAAACCCATAGACTAAGGAGAAAAGTGAGAAGTTGCATTAAGTCAAAACAATACGTCTTCTGGACACAAGTAGAAGAGCTCACACGGGTATGATTAGCCCAAGATGGGTGTCTCGTCAAAACCTAGTTAGGTAACGAAAATCCAGTGGGAATAATGCTCCTAATCGTAGGGATAAATAGTACATTAAGATCAAGTGATATATTTTTGGATACTTCCCCTAAGTTTGATAGAACTTCCAAATAAGAACTACAAGCATTGCATATGAATAGTTAGGCATACCAAATTCTCGAACAAGCTTCTGGAAAGTTGACTTCAGTAATGACGTCGTGTAGAGGTCGGCAAGGTTGTCTGGGATCGGTTTGCATGACTTCAATCTCCTGATGCTTTGCTGATATGATGTAGACGCAATATGTCTTGGTGTTGACTTCGTTGATGTATCATGTCTTAGTCGGGTTAATACATGCGGCATAGTCTTTATGGATCGTCGTTGAGACTCAGAGATGGATTAATACAACAAGTACTTCAAATATGCTAAACAATGACTCCTAATCATGTCTCACTTATGGCGTAGTTAAGTGAGGTGAGTCTTGGAATGATTCGAAGGTTTTGCAACTAAGGTCATATCGTGGACCTCCAAGATATTGTGATATCCCTTACGGTAAAGACATAATCATTCGGGGATTTTGCCTTGTGCGGGTTTGATAAGTAACCAACATTGCTTAACAAACAAGGCAAGCATCATTTGGAGGATTAGGGGGTTGGATCCACTCGAGATGCATTGGGATTTGCCCAAATTTTTAGTACCTTCAGGGTACTTCTTTAATACCAATTCAGTGGTTACGTGTAGGTGCGGTGTTGTATCTTTACTAATAGATCAACATCGAAAGAGATGTCATGTTTAATACAATGAGCTAGGTACAATGAAGCGCAAAGTTGAACTTAGATATGGAATTTCAAATTCCATAACTTCTTCAAGGGTCTCATTTGCTTATAATGTATGGACGATCATAGGTATACTCAAAAGTAACACCTTCAGGGTGTAGTTTGACTAGTAGACCAAAATACCGTCAGAACAATGATTCAACTTCATGTCAAGGCATAAACAAGTTTTCCTAAGATCCTTTATCTCAAATTCCATCTTTAGGTGCGAGGT
This sequence comes from Malus domestica, assembly GCF_042453785.1. Taxonomy (NCBI): domain Eukaryota; kingdom Viridiplantae; phylum Streptophyta; class Magnoliopsida; order Rosales; family Rosaceae; genus Malus; species Malus domestica. The sequence goes on from NC_091672.1 coordinate 16,354,145, forward strand.
AGTTTTCTCAAGCGTTTCTAAAGTCTTAGTGAGATTCGTGTCAACAACATAAAATGTAACTCTAGCAATTCGGAATAAAACTTCATAGTTTAACACGAAAGAGCATTCATTCATATTCCTGACTGATCAAATAATCATTTAGACGGGTATACCACATCCGTCAGATTATTTCAATCCGTAAGTGAACGCCTCAAACAAGTTAAAAGGGTGTTCTGTGGTTTAGAAATATTTAAACCAGTCCATGTAATTCTTCGGGAATTTACATGTAAATCTCCGTATCAATATCCCTATGGAGAAAAGACTAACCACAGGATGTTGCTATCAATCACAGGATGTTGGAGAGAAACCTTGCGCTGTAAGGCATGCATCATATTGCACTATTTCATTCATCTTATAATGCTTCCTTTTCCACTTGTAACATAACATGGTTACCTTGGGCAGTGTAGGAACAATAGGTTCAAAACACACTTTGGTAAGAAATTTGACTTGGATTGTAATTTTGGTTGTCCAATCAGTTATACGTTGTCACTTAATCAACGAAACATGGTTCGTTATCATCGCTTTTCATTTATGTCGGTAGCTACCATATAAGTAAAAACATCATCGATGGTAATCTCATTTCAATTACATTAACTCATCCAAACTAATATACTGGACCAAGAACTTCAAGTCTCAAGAGTAATCCGGATTAATCTCATAAAATGAAAATGATTTGAGACAGCGATCGAGTATATATTCATTGTTGTGCCATGACCTTCCTCTTCTAGGGAAGTGAATCCTATAAACCGAGTGGTCTGTCATGCTCCAATCCAAGACAGATTGATTGGTTATCTGCCGGTTTACCGGACCATCCAACAGGGGCGGCACACCCTCCAGGGATGTTGACTCAATGTCCGTTAAGTACGTCTATCCTTGTAGGCATGTTTGCAGCTGGCATATGATCTCGTCACTTTAGCTGGATCAGAGGAATATGTCTGTAGCAACATTTTGAAAGCTAGAATTCATCGTACTTACTTGTGTGGTACGGAGATCGCGATGAGACATAGTGGGCAACGTTCACGCAAATTCGCATCATTCTACAGGAACGTTGATGTTTTTATCTTCTCCTAACGGCGGTAAGATTGTCTTATTGAAGTGACAACCCACAAATGAGCGGTAAAGAGATCACGTGCAAGGGCTATAAGAAAGCTAGTGTGAAGGAGAATCATAATCGACAAAGATTCATGTTCTTCGTTGAGGACCCATATTGGTATGTTGCGAGGGCGCAACTTGGCACATGGAATGCACACCCAAATCACGTAAATATGAAAAACGTCAAGTTCGTACCCAGTAACCAACTATAATGCCAAATAGGTTGAGTGGCAATGAGCCTCAAGGTGGACCAACATAGCTGCGTACAAAATTGCATAGCCCTAGGCAGAAACCAAAAACGTGGTATGTTCACTAAGGTTTGGGCGATCATTTAAATTGCACTTTATGATCACTATGTGAGGTTATTTATGGTGAACATGGGAATTCGATGTTCAATTATAAACCCAAAAGACATGTAATCCTTTATCGAAAATCGTCGATATAAACTCTCTGGCATTATCCAGTCTCCTAGACTTTAAGGGATAAGTAGGGTGGTGGACCTTTAATATCGGCCAGGAGGTTTAGCAGCAATGCGTGTAGACAAGCATGTGACTAGTTTGTCGATTCATCAACCAAAACCATAAATATTTATATGGTCTACATTTTGGTTGGATTAGTCCACATATATTCCTTTGAATCCACTGTAAACAAGGGTGATCTCGTATCTTTGTGAGGAATGATTTAGAAAATCAATTTCCTTAATGAGCAGGCTTGGCAAAGTGTGCTTGTAGACACAAGATCCTTACTTCGAGTTAGGAGATATGTCGTGGCATCATTGTTTGACCTAAGTGTCCCAAAAGGTCATGCCAAAGCAAGTAAACTGCTCAATTACCCAGCTTTAGGCTGGCCACATGTGGCGTGTTCCTAGTTGGGAGGTAGCCTATTGGACCCAAATCAAAGCTTCAGGCTCATTTTTGGAGGTGGTGTAAAGATATTCCACTCTATTTTTTACACTGCTTTCATTCATGATCATTGTTCTCTCGAATATCTTTAAAACTCAACGATGTTATTCCAGAATAGGGAGAATATAAGGTTTCTAACATGCTAATTCAGTACCATTCATACAACGAGGAACGTGCCAATGCTCTTAATCAGGTTGGATAAACTTGAAGTCATTACTATAGATGTGGTTTAGGCATAAAGTTAGTGTGCGAAGTATCGCATTCATCCAGACAACTAACTAATCATGTGTTTAATTGAATTTGGTCACATGTATTAAGAAACATGATTCAATTAACTCATATTCGAGGACAAATCAATAAGATTATCCATAAATAAAACATACACCAAACTTAAATAAAAAAAAAAGGAAAAATGTCCACAAAGTAAACCAAAGTTACTAGGGTGGATTCGACTAACAAGGCCATTCATGTCAAAATTCTGCTCTTCCAACGATGTTCGGTGGAGCAAAATTAATCTCACATATTGACTACAAGAATGGTACTCCTTAAAGAGATTGGTATGGGCACGAACAAGTGCATAACCAATGATTTATTCCATCGAGACGGAAGTAGATTCTGCAAGGTTAAGGTTTGGAAATATTATCCCTTATTCTTGAAGTTGTAGGTTTTAGGTGCCAAGGATCACGCTTCGGGCATGATGCCACACCTTTCAAGCCTTGATTCTACCATATGTTGCAAAAACAAACTCGAAATTGGATTGTGAAAAAGATAAACCATACTTGAGTTCGGTAGACTCCAGCCTAAGCTGGAGGGGTTTGTTCAGTAGGCCTCTACCAAAGCAGAGCAGTACCATTCAATGTATTTCTACGAAGTAGAGCATACCCCTCGGTGTATCCCTGCCAAAGCAAGGCACCATCATTTGGTAGGCTTTGATTGAATTGGGTCTGTACCTTTCGGTAAACTCCAGCCGAAGCTGGGTCTATACCTTTTTTCTCACATTTGTGGTAGTAATCAGATTCGAGAATTTGGTTAACTTCAACTTTCTACATTGCTGCTTCAGGAGTGAGTTAGAAACTTAGAAGGACGAGAAAAATATTCTCCAGTCAAAGTTCGATCAGATTTATAAACTTCAAAATTGTACTCATTCATGGACATAATTATAGTGTGCTTCAGGCAATATCGTTTATGATTAAGCGGGTCATCGAAGTGAGCCAAAGAGCCATGGAATCCTAGTTCAGGAGGTATTTCCATTTATAATGCTTTGGGCATAAGTCTTCAAATGAAGATCATGGCGGAGACTTATTTAGCTCTTCCATGCCATTGTTAGCTATAATGGTTTCTCAGCTACTTGATACTCAAGTGGAGATTCACGTCTTGTACCCATATAAAGTGGTTTCTGATTGAAACATCTAAATAAGGGAAATCGAACTTGTGATAGTTTGACAATCCACTGAATTGGAAGGAACAAGATTGTGATTGGTGCTATAAGAATGAATCATCCATAAGCATTAAAGCTAGAGCATTTGAGTTCTAAGACATGTTTTCATGAAAAACGTCGGATTTTCATGGGTTTATTTGTTTTATTAAAACTTTGGGTTTCAAAGGCACTAAATTTGAAACTGCAAGTTCAATTTAATTTATGAACGTTTAGTTCATAAAAAAGAGGTTCCTGCAAGAACACATAATACAATATGCTGATTTTAGTGTAGAGGATTTAAGTTGCTTCGGGAACTTAAGTGTGAGTGCTTCGGGACTATGAAAAGATGTCAACAGTTCAAAGAATGGAATTAAAATATTGAATTGTTAATGTCCAAAAGTGACCTTCAGGCTAATAATTTTGGATTTCACATCAGATTAATGGACTGCTAGTCACTTTTAATTAATTCAATAGATCTGAACCATTCATGGTCGATCGTAGAAGCAAAAATAATATTTGTCTAGGTCCATTTATTATTTAATGTTGGTTGCAGGCCACACAAGAAATTAGGCCTAAATTAAGCTTGGGTAGGCTGTAATTGGCAGCCTAGTAACATGGAAAACAAGCTGTTTGCTTGTTACAATGTTACAGGCTGAGAAAATGAGTAGCCTTGCAGCATTGGTGTCACATCTCGGCCCGGGCCCCCACCACATCCCTGGCTCGACTCCACTGTAACACAATATTGTTCATTTTGGGCCCCGACCACGCCCTCATGGTTTTGTTTCTGGGAACTCACATGAGAACTTCCCAGTGGGTAACCCATTCTGGGATTGCTCTCGTGTGAACTTGCTTAACTTCGGAGTTCCTACGAAACCCGAGGTCAGTAAGCTCCCAAAAGGCCTTGTGCTAGGAAGAGATGGGCATATACATATAAGGCTTACAGAATCCACTCCTTTAGGCGATGTGAAATGTTACAATCCACCCCTCTTAGGGGTCTAACGTCCTCGTCGGCACACTTCCGGCTAGGGATTGGCTCTGATACCAAATTGTCACATCCCGAATCAGGCCCCTACCACATCCCGGGCTCGACTCCACCGTAGCACGATATTGTCCGTTTCGGGCCTCGACCACGCCCTCACAGTTTTGTTTCTGGAAACTCACACGAGATCTTCTCAGTGGGTCACCCATCTTGGGATTGCTTTCCCGTGAACTCGCTTAACTTCGGAGTTCCTACGGAACTCGAAACCAGTGAGCTCTCAAAAGACCTCGTGCTAGGAAGAGATAGGCATGTACATATAAGGCATACATGATCCACTTCCCTAGGCGATGTGGGATGTTACAATTGGGCTGCTGGCTGTATGACCTAAGGCGGGCTGGTATGCGGGCTAAAACAAAAGGAAACCCAAGTAGCTTGGTTTGTGAAAAAATAGCCCAGCTCCAGGCTAGTTATGGGTCGAAAGGGCAATAGGCCTAGAAAAAGAAAAAGAAATTGAAGCCTAAGTGGGCTGAGTCTGGACAAGGCCCAAAAGGGTATGGGCTTGATTCGGGGCACCCCACCTTTGTTGGGTGCATGTAATCATTGGAATAGTTAAATGACGCTGCCATGTTTGTGGTGTTCTCAGGAGAGGTCGAGGCAGGGTGTAAGCAAAAACCCTTAAGTTCACTACGAAGAGCATTCTCAACATCAGGGAGGTCCACAACTCGTCAATGGTGGCAGTCCAGTTTGGTGGAGGAGACGACGCGAGAATGCTATCATTTTTTATGACCTCGGGTTGGGTTGGGTAACAACTTAGTGGCTTGGCAGCTCACGGCTTGGCTACCTGGCATGGCTCGGTTGGCAACTTGGCATAAGCGTGTGGCTCTAGCGAAAGCTTGGCTTGGCAGAGCAGCTGCAAGTAGCGGCTCAGTTGAAGTTTCCCTAATTTTTAATTTTTTTTTTTTGACATCTAGGGTTTGAAAAACCCTAATTGCTTCTAATTTATTTCGATGCTTTGACTCACAAATTCCACATAGCAAAAATTACACAATGCATGAAACGTGGATATATATATATTGACAAATATATGAAACATATACAATATATACATCGGAAGGTAAATATAAATGTAAGGCGTTCATGCATCATGGGGAATGTTTTCATGCTTCATGGTCGTTCCAAATATCTTCCTTTATTTTAAGCGTACCTGATTGGCAGAAAACAGCAAAAACCTTTGAATTTGTAGAAGATCCTTCTCGGAAAACAAGAATTGCATCTCCAATGCGTTGTATCACGTTCAACACAGAAAAATTTAAATGAATCAATAGCATGTAGATCAGTTCAATAAAATAATAGATTAATCATAAAAAGAATGATTAAAACGGAATACTCCCCTGATCAAAGATCAAACTTTCTTTAGCGCAGCGTCAAGGATGTGCTGATAACGTGTTGTAGGCATAATTTACTGAACAATTATGGAGGCCACAGAGAGAGGGGGTGCGGCATAGAGAGAGAAGAGAGAGATGTGTAATTGCGAGGTGTGTGTTATCTCACCCCATTGTGCCTTTATTTATAGTAGTAAGGAAGGTTAATTTCTTACCCTTTTAAGATTACAACTCTAATAGGATAATATATAGTCTAAGAGATATGGTAGAATCCCATAAGGATATCCTAGATATGTTAGGATTTACACAATCACATTCCTAATCTAATAGGATTGTAACTTAATATACATATATTAAATTATAAGTTAAGGAGGCCTTTAAGAGAAAGGATCCCCATATATATTTTTTATTTTTTATAGAAATGAGGATTAGTTATAAGGCCCACACCACATCGAACTTTAACGATCTGAACAGTCTACTTTTCAAGTTGCACCTCGTTATTCATCCTTGCAAAATATTAGCCATTTCGGAAATATTTGAGACATCTAATTGAGTTAAAAGAAATTGATGAACACTTTGTTCTATAAGAAACAATGAAAATTCATCGTGATAATTAAATAGGCAAATGATTTTGGATTAAATTCCATTTTGTAAGGATGATCTACAAATCGAGACTTACAAAATAGATGGTTCGGATTGTTGAAGTTCGACATGAATGAGCCTTATAACCATGGTTTTAAAATATGCGAGGTGCTAGTCGGGTAGCGGGTTGGGGAGCTAGCCAGGCGCCTAGGCGGACTAGGCGAATTTTTATTTTTTAAATAAATTTATAATATAATATATAAATAAGTCCATGTTTACACCAAAAAAAAAAAATCATACTTGTTGAAGCAAATAAAATACAAAACATACAAAAATAAATATTTGCTATAAAATATAAGTATTGTATAAAATTTTAGAGTTTTTTTAAAGATCGTAATTATTATTGAGCCTTATTTTCTTTTTAAAAAAAATTAAAATCGGGCTGGCTACATATCTGGAAAAAAAGAAGTCAAACTATTTATTAAAAAAAAACCTACTAACCCTAGAAAATATAGCCGCACCCATCCCACCTTTCTCTCTATCTCATCTGCAGACTGCCTTTATCTCTTTGATCTCACTCTCTGCCACGCTCTCTCTCCTTCCATCCCTCTCCATAACAGATCGTTTCTCTCCCTCCCTCCCTCCCTCCCCCTCTCTCTCTCTCTCTCTCTCTCTCTCTCTCTCTCTCTCTCTTTCTCCCTTTCTCTCTTTCACATTCACTCCTTCATTTTCTCTCTCCCTCACTCTTTTTCATTCCTTCCTCGTCAGATTTAATTGGAGATCTAAGGTATGTGGGTGCAACTGGAGGTGGACGACAATTAGGAAAACAACGACTACGAGTTTGAAAGAAGGCAAGAAAATGAAAATACAGCCTAGCACCATCATCTAGGCTTCCTAAAAGTGCCCAGGTGGGTGCTTAACAGTTCCTTACTTTTCTCCATTAATTGGCACCTAATCGGAACGGCACCTCACCAACTAGCGCCTAGGCCGGTTTTTAGAACACTACCTACAACTAGTCCTCATTTTTACCCAAAAATGGGGATCTATTTGGATAAAAGGCCTGTGTAAGTTAAAAAAATAAATTATAAGTTCAACTGCTTCATTTTGCTTCATCCTTAGTGGCGCATTGTCTCTAAGACGTCCTACTGCTTCATTCTGAAATACGTCAACTTGTCCATACTATGCTCAAAATCCTGGTTGGATAGGTCAGAGCTTCTATAAATGTGAATTTCAAATTTTTGATGTCTACAACTTCATCATGAGTTTCAAAAGTCTTGTAGTGCCTGCATAACTCATACATCCACTCCTTGAACCGCTGAGTCCACAGTCGAGTTATGTAGCTAGACAAACCTAGCACTTGTAGGTCGATCTTGAAATTGTTCTAAAATTGACAAGAACAAATGTTAGTTTTAAATTTTTACTAAATAAGTAATTATCTCGAATAATTAAAATTATTAAAAATAATAAATTTAAAATAAATAAATAAACACTCTCTGAGAGCGTTATCATCATCCTCCTTCATCTCAGGGGATATATTCTTCCATTTAAAGGCTTTCATGGGGCACCTCATGTGGATGATGGCTCTCTTCTCGTGAGTCAGCCACATTTAAAGCTTGGGGTGGCACACATATGTTTAGGGTTGTAAATGACTTTGATTTTCCTTGCCTTATGCGGATAGTGAGTGATCTTGATATCTATGGAAAAAATTACAAAAAATTTCTAGAAAATCCAATATTTCCTAAAAATTTCTAATATTTCTTGAAAGAATTATATTTTTTTTTTGTAAAATTTTCTTATATTTTGTACGAATTTATAATATATAAAAAATTATAGTTAATATTTCCTAAAATTTTCTAATATTTCCTTAAATTTATAATATTTTGTACAAGCTTCTAATACTTCTAAAAAAAATTATAATATTTCCTAAGACAACAGTGCTTATTTTGTCCCTCACTTTCTCTACCTCGTCTCTGAACCTTCCCCCACAACCGTCCGCGCCCCACCCTTCCCACCTCCCCCGCCCCTCCCCTCCCAACCTATCCTTCACCCACCCTCCCAATCCCGTCTTCCACTACCCCCCTCAGCACCCCTCTCACCCCATCTCTCACCTACCTTCCCCCACCTCCCCAATTTTCTCCACCACATTCCCCATACAAATTCACAACTAATTCACAAATTTAGACATACAAAAAATTTAATATAAAGAAATTTAATTCGAAATAAGTGGGGATATCATACCATTGTCAAAGTTTGAGAGTTGGAAAGAGAGTGAGAGAGATGGCAAGTGTGGGAGCTAAGGGGAAGGGGAGATAGGAGTTTGCAGTGAGAGGTGATTTTAGAGGGAGAGAGAGAGAGAGAGAATGAAAGCTATAGGAAGAAGAAGAGAAGCTCTAGGCTTAATATAAAAAACAGACCTTTGCCCAACGAACCATTTTGACACAATCCGACCCTGAATGTCCACTTGAACTCAGAATCGAGCTATGCTGGCTGACACCAGGAAGGTGATGAAGCCATAAAGTGTAGTGATGTGGAAAACGTGAGTAAATTTAAACCTAAAAGTGCCTAAATAGAAAAGTGCGCTTGTAAGTGGGAATGAACCCATTTCACACGTGATGTCAGCATAAGTAAAATACAGTAAAAGTAAGATAAGATTTATACCATCAAAGGTAATCTTCTATACCCACATTTGCCAATAATTCTGGTCGACACGAAAGCTCTGCTACTAAAAACTGGAAGGGCAAAAAACAAGGGTGAGTGGGCCTAAAAATAAAGCTTTGTAAAACCTTTCCAAAAAATGTAATAACCCCTCGATGTAAAGCAAGTATAGTTTCCAAATATAACATACTACGTGTATGAAAATACTTATCGTAGTCAGCAATACCTCAAAAATGCAATACTTCATAATAATTCGTAAATAAACACATAACTTATGGTAATCACAATATTATTTGCATAAATAAACATATCATAACGAGTGCTCATCGACATATGCTGACACACAAGTTCATGTAGGGATATTCTGACATGAATATGACTGGGTGTAATAATGATTTACTCTCTGGTACTACAATCACGTGAAGACTAGCGCTATGTGCATCACATACGAGTCCTAATTGCCTATAGCAATCTAGGATAGGACCGGTACCCATAATGGATCTAAAGTGAGTGTGCGCTGCAATGAGAACATACACGTGAAGCCTGGCTCTAACCGAGCGAGTATAAACACCAGTGTAGCACCTCTGCTGCCTCCTCCTTCTGTGGCCCCGCCGACTGCTGAAGCCCCGCCTACTACTGAAGCACCACCCGACCAATGAAAACTATTAGTTTACATCATTGTAAAATATTTGTACTTTTTTTTTTATTTTTTTTTTAAATTTTTTTTTTTATTTTTTTTTTTTTTTATTTTTTTTTTAATTTTTTTTTAATTTTTTTTTTAATTTTTTTATTTTTATGTTTTTTTTTTTCATTAATTTTAAATTTTATCTTTTTTTTTTTATTTTTATTTTTTTTTATATGTAAATTAATGTAAAGAGACTTTGGTTAACCTTCCCCCACACTTAAACTAAATAACACAAACTCACAGAAATCAACCAAATAACACAACTAACTAAACAAAACAAAATGAAAGCAGTAAAGATAAGGGTGGAAGAATGCAAAGCTGATTGGGTTAGTGATTCCAAAGTCTCCCTTCGTTGAATGCTTGGGTTGCCTCCCAAGAAGCGCTTGATTTAACGTCTTTAGCCGGACGCATCTTTCCTTTAAATTTCCCTCGGCTCCATTTGAACCTAAAATCAAAGAAAGAAAAATAAATCAAATATCAAAAGTAAAATACACAAACACCAATATAAACATAAACAAAAACAAAAATAAAAGGATTAGCAAAGTTGCTAATCCCCGGCAACGGCGCCAAAATTTGATGTGAGAATTACTTGACACACAAATTAAACCCTCTTTTTGACAATTGTAGTATAGATGTAAGTAGGGTATCGTTCTAGGCCGGGGATTAGGAGGGATTGCTAATCTATTCTAAATTAATTTAAAAATATTAAACAAGACTCAAGGACACAAAACTAGGCTAAAAACTCTAATAACTCGAAACACACTTAGGATGACTCAAAATAATGAAAATAATCAAATTAAACACTAGGACTGAAATGGACGGAAATCGAATTGAAAGACTAACAATAATGAAAACTAACTAAATAATATAATTTAATAATGGAAGGGTGTTTGGTTTTGACTAGAAGTAAATTAAACTTAAATAAATTACAGAATTGACAAAAACATGAAATTAAGGTGAAAGGATAAATGACGGACTAGCTAGAGGGTTTTTCTCCACACATGACACATATGCAACCTAAATTGATTTTCAGTTGTTCTTTCAATAAGTTGTGAATTTCAACACTTCAGATTAACCGTGAATAGCACTTTTTTAATCTTCAAGTTTTCCTTAAGTTATTGAATTGGACGGGAAAACGCATACAACAATTCAAAACATTCTTCAAAAGTCCCCTACGTGAAAAGCACAATAGAGATACAATCAAAGATCATTAAACTTTGTGAAAACTATAAGCATTGACGAGGCATTCGTAACTATGAAAAGCATGATACTCTTGCCAAGAATTTACTTAACGTGATTGTGACTAGCAACCTTTACTACTTGTGAAAATAAGTTCATAACGATTAGGTGAAATTCACTTATATTCTAGCATCAAATTCATGCATGTAAATTAAGCGTGCACTCTCAACCAACATACACAAATCAGTTTTTATACGAACGGATAAGTAAATTGAAATCACGACTTATGAAATCACAACCGAAGGTAATCAATTCATATTACAAATATAAATCATGGCTTTGAATTAACCTCTAGCCAACATAAATTTAATTACACATTATTAAAACAGAAATAAAATAGAAGTTTGGAAAGATTAAACCGAAAGAAGGTGATCTGTTGCTGTGCAGCTTCACTGCGTCGTCAGTACGTGCTCTGTCAGTCCCTCCTCACATGCGTCTGCTGGTCTCCCTGCACTGTACTGCCCTGCCCGTGTCTCTCCTCTCTCCTGCACGTCCTCTCCTTCTTCCTGACCTCCCGAGCCTCACTTGCCCCGTCAGCCTTCCACCTGCCCGCTGCTGTCAGTCCTTCTTTCTCTGCCCAGTATGTGCTCTGCCAGCACGCTGCCAAAGGCAGCTTCCTCTTTTTCCGCCTGTTGACCTACCCTCTCTCTGCTTTCCGTTTTCTGCTGCCGCAAGGCAGATGTCTCTCTTCTTTATTTTCTGCCTTTGTTTTTGTTCTTCTCTGCAGCCTTGCTGCTTCTCTCTGCCTTTCTCACTCCTGCCGTGTCAGCCTCTCCTCACGTCTCTTCGTTCCTGCGTCTCTGCGAGCTGCCCAAAGGGCAGCCCCTCTCTCCACCCCGCTGCTCCCCGGCAGCTTTCTCCTCCTATCTTATTATTTTATTTCCCACTTTTCCTAGTCTTTTCTGTCTCCCGCCTCTATCCCTTTCACGCCTTGGATTCTCCTTTTTCTTCTTCTTTCGTATATCTTTCTTTGGATCCCTCCTTTCCTGATTATTTCTCCCCCGTATGCTTTTGCTTTCCATTCTTTTATTCCCTTTTTTTTTTCAGCTGCCCTTGGATTCTTTCACCGTTCTTTTTTTTGCTCTAACTCCTTCACGTGTCCAGCTCCTTCTTTCTTTTATTCTTTTCACCCTCCCGTGTGGACTCACTTCTCTCCCACGTCAGTCCTCTCTTGGATTCCCTTTTCTTTAGCTTTCTTTATTTTTATTTTTTTTTATTTCTTTTCTTTATTCTTTCTACAAAACATAAATATGATGATGTTTCACAAAAATAACGTAAATAGCTCAAAAATATAAGGAACTAACTAAGAAAAGACGAGTGAATTCGAAGTAAAAATATATATAAATATGATCCGATCACACTACCACATGCCCGCCACAAGGTGACTGCACTGGCAGCCACGCGCCGCACACGCCACTCGCGGTGGCTTCTCTATGGGCACCCATGCTTCTGCGAGTACGTTAGTACTCGTCTTCCCCGTCAAGGTCTGTATATTTACAGGCTTTCATACAACTTTCAGATCTCCGTTTGAGCTCATTTCCAGCCAAAATCAAGAACCAAATAAAGTTAGGAATGTGATGAACATAACTATACCAATTTAAGGCTAAGATGGGGTCGGTGTTGATTGAAAAAATGGCATGAATGTGGCTTAATGGCCACGGTTCTGGTCGAAATTTGGGGAGAAATTTCCCCCTCGCTGTTTCTGTCATTAAAACCAGTCCAAAACTCAATCATCAACTCTAAAAGTCAATTCAAATGATGAGAGGTAGTGTTCTAAATATCAACTTATAGGATTAAAAGCACACCACAAAGTAGCACACAAATGTCCTATTGATTTTCCTTATTAACACCAAGATTTGTCAATTGTAGCATATGAAAATAAGGATCCTTCCCGCAGAAGATTGTTTTATCTAACTACTTAAAATGTCACAAAAACTGGGCTACTGTCCCTACTGACCAGCCACAAAAAAATAATTATTAGACCGACTAACACTTATCTAAAGTCGACCAAATTTTATATGAACACACTAGACACACAGAGCTACACTCACACAAATTTTTGGGATTTTTGGAGTTGAATTGCTATTTAAATTAAATTGAATAAAAACAAGATAGAAACAAATTTTAAGTAGTTCACAAATTAAGAAAAACGAGTTAGGGGAATTGCTATCCACCACCATATAATCATGCAAACATGTTATGTTTCATTGAAATTCCTTTTATTTCCGGATGAAGATGCTCAAGTTGGTTCAATGTTAGAACTCAACCTATTACTCTTTCTTATGTAGTATGTTAAGAGAATGGCGTTTTCAACTTAACTTAGTCCCTAGCATGCAATCTAGAATGGCGTGTTCATAGATTTAACAAGTAGAAATCATTAAGAACGAAAAGAGTTTGAGTCATCACAAGGTATCGTAAGTACTGGCGTTGTCTTACTTATCATAGAAATTGGTTCACATGTTAATCGCAATTAACAAGTACTACTCTAGAACATATGTAGGTCCTCATTCGACAAGGGCAGACACACACATATTCATAGCGTTAGAATTCTAGTTATGCTTACTGTGTATGCATCCATAGAAAACAAATAAAAAATTCATCAATGAGACAAGTAGTGAACCAATTTTCATCCATTCATACAAGTATTTCAAACGAAATGTCATAACAAACTTGCAATCATATTCGGGGCTTAAAAAACAGCCCCTAACTACTAAAAATTTAGTAACACACAATCCTTAAGTTAAAACAAATGATAGACATGAGTTTGAGAAGATAGAACCGAAAGAAATCGACAGAGGCCTCCTCCCCTTTCCTTCCTTCCCCAATGCTGCTTTTAAACCAATTCTTGCTGCTTCTCCTTAACTCACCCACTAATAGCAATTTAATGATGACAATTAGTGAGAGGAAATGGTAAAACAATTGTAACTCTTTAGGTAGCCTTTATGCCACTTACTCCCTCTTAATCCTCATCTTTAATTCCATTCCCTTTTATATTTGAATAAGTGTCAGCTGACTTGTTCTTGGCTGCATCAGTTTTGGCTGTTAGATTTATTAGGTTTATTGCTTTCATTGCAGTCTTGTCAGTTACGAACTGTTCAGCATCTTGGAAACCTTTCAGTGTTAAAATGGCCATAACTTCTTCTAGACAAATGATATTAACAATCCGTGAAATGCTCCAGAAAATAGACATCCGTAGCTTTCCAAGAATATAAGGCTCATTCTGTAATTCATTCTGAGCTATTCATAACTTGCTTCCACAATTAGCTGATCTGCACAGGCAGTTTTGACGAATTTGTTACTTAAAATCCCACTTGTGCTATTTTTCTTTTCTTTGCTTGACAAATCTCACAAAACACAAAAACAACGTAAATAGCTCAAAAATATAAGGAACTAACTAAGAAAAGACAAGTGAATTTGATGTGAAATATATATAAATATGAGCTTATCATCAGCCTAGGCGGCACTTAGGCACTCGACGATGACCGACTGCCGCGATTAACTCAAAAAATGATTAGGCAGACGCCTGGGCAGGATTAGGTGGGGCTAGGCGGAGCTATACCGGCCTGGGCGGAGATTAGGTGAGTGTCTGTGAATCCGCCATAATTTGAAATTGAATCTGGAAAAATTGTTGCAGAGCTATGAATGCGCGAGGAAGATGATGGGCTAGTGGTCCCCACCATCTTTTTTTTTTTGCAATTTAAACGAACGTGTTGTTTTTTGTCCCACTCACCAGCTTTATTTTAGTTACAAGGTTTCTTAGTCCTCACTAACCTTTTTACTAATTTTATAGTAGTATTTTTTTTCTCTCACTTAAATCCATCTTCACTTTTTATTTTTCTATCTTTTTAAATGTTTTATTATTCTTTTACTTATTTTTAAGATCATAGTACATTGTATTTAAATCCTAACATTACACACACACACACACACACACACACACACACACACACACACATATATATATATATTATTTTAAAAGTAAAAACATTATATTTATGTATTCTATATAGCAAATCTAATTAATTTTTATGATAATTTTGAACCGAATTAATTTCTCTTAGTTTAATCTTACCCAATACACTCAAATATAATAAATTTACTTAAATCCACCTAATCCACCTAGGCTCCCGCCTAGTTGCCTAGGCACTAGGCCCCAATCCACCGCTCGACAAAGGCGTAGCGTTTTTTAGAACCTTGATGATAGGAGATCATTCGAAGCATTTTCGACACTCACCTTCACTGAAAACGATGAGATCCACGCCAGGAAATCTCCACTGTGTTGGAGCTCCATGATCCGAGAGTTATGTTGTTTAAATTTCTAGGGCTAAACCTAAGGCCTAGGCTAGGTTTCAGGTGAGAGGATAACATTGAAGTGGTGGGTCGGTCATCATTCACCCGAAAATGGTGTTGGTAAAATTGGCCTCACAGCCGTACCATGTTTACAGAGATGAAAGAGAGACGATAGAGAGGTTGAAAGAGAAAGATGCATGAAGAGATAGATGGGGACGAATATGGATGGCCTTGTGTGGTTTAGTAGTTCTTGTGGTGCTTGCTAGAGAAGATGGCGAGTGGTGGTGGTGTAACAACCAGTCCCTAAAGTTTACGGGTTATAAATTTTAAAGTGTGAATTTATGAAAATGCCCTTTGAGGAGAAAAAATGTTGACTTTTGTTGACCATTTCTTCGTGTCATGTAAGATTTTTTTTCTTGGCGTATCCTTGTAGTAGTCTTCGCTACAAGCATGTTGGAGCAAGCAGAATTAGATTTGGAGTTACGATGAACATTTTAAGAAACTACGATGTCAAGGGGCAAAATAATCACTTCACTATTCGAGATATTAGGATTAGATATTTTATTATTTAATAAAAATCTATCACATGGGGCCCACACACCACTTCTTTTTCTACCATGTGTTCCCTTCCCTGAGTTTTCTCTTTCTAGAACTTTCTCTTTTTTTCCCTCTCTTCATCTTTGTCTTTCCTCGGGAAACACTCTCCCTCACCCCTCTTCTCCGCAACTCTTTCCCTCTCCATTCCCAAGCACCACACACACACATATACATATAAACAGACAACAACAACAACGACCTCACCAGTATCACTTTTTTCCCTCAAATTCCTTCATTTCTCTCTCTGCATCTGACTTTTCCATGTACAAGGAAGCACATCGACATCATCTCGCCATACTCCGGAGAGCTTCTTGAATCTCTGACCAAGGTAAACCCTTGGAACCCCATATATAGTGTTTAGTATTGGATTAGGATAGTTTAGGAGTTAATCACACGTGTGGATGCAGAAAACACTTCGGGAAAACACTTCCAGGCCATATTCCGGCCAACTCCAGCCACAATCAAGGAAACCAAAGGTATATTCCAACTCATTGTTTCTCGGGATTCAATTTGATATATTAGATTGCTATTTTTAGTTAAGATTTGAGGTTGATCGGAACTTGGGAAACTCTGGCTTTCTTCTTTGTGGATTCTGACCTAAAATCAGGTCGACCCAACCCGCAACCTAATCTAAACCCAACCCATTATCCAGGCCCAATCCTTTAAACTAGTAAACCAGGCCCAAAACCCTTGGCCCATTAACCCTAACTCAGCCCAACCCAACAAACCCGATCCTACTTCTCAGACCAAATCCCAAATCTGACTAGAGCTTGAACCCAAGTTCCATGATCGATGCGTGGGCCGTGCATGGGAGGACTGCTATTAGGGGTTGCCATGAGTCGAGCTGGGCCCAAATTTGGAGGGACCAAATTGAACTCGTTTAAAAATCGAACGGAGTGGGGTGAGTATAAGAATTCTGAGTTTTGGAACCAAACTTAACCCGACCAGTTTAAAACAGGTCAATTCGAGGCGGGTCCACGGGTCTACAGATGGGAACGACGTCGTTGAAGCCAGTGGCCTTTTTTTCGAGACAGGTCTCTCTCCACAATTAAGCTCAAAGTGTTTCCTTTTTTACAACACCTCCCTATTCCTTCCACAACTTCATTGACTGCAAATCTTCAAAATCAAACCACAGAGCAAGAAAGAGATTGAAAATTTAAGAGTTGGGAGTGGGTTGCATGCGTGATAGGTTCAAAGGTAAGAGATGAGGATTAGATCTGGTTCGGGTTTCTGGATGCATATGTACTTGAAAATTTCAAACTCATCCCACTGCAGATTTTTTTTTTGGGTTTTTTGGGATTTTGGTTTGAATTTTAGGGTTAGATCTGGTTTTGAAAATGGAAAATTTCTCCTATTTTGTTTCAATTTTGCAGGATCTTGGCATGAAAATAGTTGTGGTTGTAGAGGCTTTGCTGAGGGATTATCGAGCTTGACTAGTTGCGCCACTACAAGTTTGAGTATCTGAGATTGAGATTTAGAGAAAGAGAATGTGTGTTGTGACTTTTGATAGAGTTGGGAATCAATTGGTCCAAACCATCGTCGTTAATCAGTCAACGATGGTGGACATTGCTGGGGGTTAAATCGAAGTTACGTGGTTTTGGGATTTGGGTTTGGTGAGTTGTGGGAGTAGAAACTTCTTGATAAATTGGACAACTAGGAGATCAAATGGGGGCTTATCTCAGGTGTCAAGGAAAAAAGTTGCAAGTAACTTTTTGCTGTGTTATGACATGAAGCGTGGATCAAATAAGATTGGGAAAGATGAGCGAGAGAGATATGGACAAAGGATGAGCTTGACTGGTTGCGCCACTACAAGTTTGAGTTTCTAAGATTGAGATTCAGAGAGAAAGAGAGTGTTGTGACTTGTGATAAGGTTGGGAATCAATGGTCTTGATTTGAGGGATATTAAATCCAATGTGGAAACGGTTCAGGCCAGGGGCCTGTTTTTTAGACCCGCCCCGCCTCACTAATTTCATGAACCCGCCCTGCCTCGTTTTCTATTTGGAATTTTTGGACCTGCCCTAAACCACTTGGACCCAAGGCCCGTTTGCCCACCCCTAATTGATATGGCCGGCGCATGGAGCACACGCGCCTTTGTTGGAGGTATTATGCTCCGCCATCATCTACAGTAATGCTGGTGACTTTTCTGACGACCTATCTCGGTGCGTGGCGGTGTGTGCAGTGACGAGTGGCCTTTTGGCCACCGCCTTATGGCTACACATGCAAAGACGTGTGAGGGAACCCAAGGTCCCTCCTTATGCTTTTCGACGTGTCGAATCTGAATCCGTTGTCCATTTTCCCAGATTCGACTGTTTTAGTAGAGTTTTACTAAATGGCCTCTATATTTGTTTAGGTGAATCAGTGGGAAGTGACTCCATCCTCACTAGTTCGAGCAGCTTTTGGGCAACAAAATATTTATGAGTGAACCCCTTCTTAAATTGCATGTTTTCATAAAATATTAGGATTGCATTCACGAAAAGCATGACTTCATGATTTTACGTTTTATGCATTATTGATTATTTATCTAATTTAGGTTTTACGAAAGGTTATGAATTATTGGTTTTTCATATATGAAATTCTATGGATTACGAATATAATTTATTTTACAGATTTATGAATCATGGAATTATGAGACAAGGCTTTGAGCTTTTGAGCTCCATATTTAATATGAGTGTTGAGGTATGTTTTCAGTGCTTATCAAAAGGGTTATCATATAACACATACACACAATCAGGTATGCAGACGTCTATGGCCATAGGACACAGTTGAGGATATTTATGACATACCCCCCAGCTTCACTAGCCCGGGGCTAGTGTTTGTGTGATATGCTATGTGTATATGTTTCTTCTTTAGTGTAACCCAGAGTCATATAGCTTTACCATCGGGTAATGGACCCCCTTTTTCTTCTCTGGCATAAATTTGAGTTGTACAGCTTCTTCTTTGCGTTATGGACCCACTGCATATACATATATGTTATATCCTTTTCTCTGGCCTAACCCAGAGTCCTACAACTTCACCTTTGGGTGATGGACCATGGTTTCTTCACTAGCGTAACCCAGTGTCATATAGCTTCACCTTTGGTGATGGTTATGTCTTTAGGCCACTATGATACTCCTAGTGAGTACAACATTGATGAGATTATGGATTTACCTTCGGGCGGCGACAACACCATTATTGAGCATTCTTTTACACGTACATGTTTTACGAACGTTTTTCATTGTATGCAAGAGTTTTCCAAAAACCTATTATGTAGTATTATATGTGTTTTCAAAACAGGGGGTTAGTATGTTCATAAATAAAATGGTTTTCTTCTTATTAGTACTATTATTACAAACTTTGGTCCACTCACTTTTTTGGTTTTGCACCCCCTTCAGGTTTTAAATTCGAGGCACATGATCCTAACGTCAAGGCACTTCCACTTAGGCATCTTCGAGCTTCCTTTATGTAGGTTCCATTCCCCAGTTCATACCTTTCTATAATAATTATTTCACATTATTCTTGATTAGTTGTACGCTCTGAACATGATTTTGCATTGGTGTATCTCTTTCTAATTACATATTTTATTTATATGCATGTTTAAAATGGCTTCGTCACCCTCGGGTGCCGGCCAACATGTACCTATCCTGATATTTGAGAATTTCGGGATTAGGGTGTGTTAGGTGGTGCTCAGCTGCTTTGGTTTACACAGAGGGCGAAGAGTTTTGAGATGAGAGCTGAAGTGAGGTGAGAGAGAAGAGAGATCGAGTGAGAAAGATGGGGACGGTTCGAGAGAGTCCCCAAAAATGTAGGGAAGGAATTGCCACATGGAAGAAAGGGAATGAAGTGGGGTGGGGGTCCCACCAAATAAAATTTTAAAAGACAAAGAAAAAAGAAAAAAAAAAGATATATAATAGAAAATATCTGAAATTGTGAATATACTAAAATGCCCATGGACTTTGTAAGTTTGTAGAATCTCCATCGTAGCTCTAAATTTGATTACGCTTACGCCTATGTGTTCGTAGCGACAAGTACTATAAGGATACGCTAAAAGAATGTTTTGTACGTCTTACTATACGTTGGTCAACGAAAGTCAACATCCTCGTCTCTAGGGGCATTTTGGTCAATTCACACCTTTTAAAATTAATAAAACTGTAAAATTATGGATGGGTTATTACAATCTATCCACCTTAAAAAATTTTGTAACCAAAATTTGAATTAATTTGCTGTACATAAAATAGTGAAAAGATAGAAGAAAAATTTATGTAATGAAGATATCCAGCTAGAATAGTTGCATAAAAGAGAATGTCATTCCATCGCCATTGAATTGCAAAGATTCCTCTTTCATGCCTCCAAACTCAAACTTTCCTTCTCCTTCAATATAGTACTATAATATAATACCTTTATAAAAACATAGAGTTAAAATACATATATGTGTGTGTGTGTGCGCGCACGTGTGTGTCTAATAA
Source organism: Malus domestica (assembly GCF_042453785.1). Classification (NCBI taxonomy): domain Eukaryota; kingdom Viridiplantae; phylum Streptophyta; class Magnoliopsida; order Rosales; family Rosaceae; genus Malus; species Malus domestica. The sequence goes on from NC_091672.1 coordinate 16,374,446, forward strand.
CATCATGACAAAATACATATATAATAATATAAACTTAAAATAATGGTACTGAAATTAAAACTGAAAATAGAAAAAATTTTACCTACGCATTCGTATCGTCATGTACTCCGAAAATATGTATGTAGTATCTTTGGGTCAAGCCAAAACAATAAATAAAAATACTAATGTAGACGGGCTTACTTGCCCATTTGCTTAACGAACCCAACAAATAAGTTATCGATATTATGATCTGCAGCCCGCAATACCGACAACTCACCGTTGTCTCGATAAGCAAGTAATATATTATCAATGTTGCAATATTACCACCTTGACCCTCATTGGGAAATACACATAAATCATCCGATTAAGGTCTTGATCGCGCTTATGCATTACCCTCTCAGTCGACATCGTCAATAGCACACAATTTCCTACATCGTAATCTCGATCCTTCAAGTACTTGTTCGCAACTCTTTTGTCTATCATGTACTGTTTTTAGAATCTACATAGAGTGCCATAAATGGTACCATACCAAAATCAAAATAATAACAGCAGTTGCACACAACTCAACGAAGATAGGTGTCTATCATAACCATGTTCAAACTGTAGGATGAACAAATGCAACATGTCCACTAAGGTTTGGATAGTTCGTTCAGACTGGTCATTAGTCTGAGGGTGAAAAGTGGTACTAGACAAAAATTTGTACTTTTGCCTTCAATACGGCTTCCTAAGACTTGGAAGTAAAATGTGCATCACGGGTAGATACAATAGTGATAGGCATACCCTGTAATCGAACAATGTAATTCACAACGCCTTAGCGAGCAGATTCATAGTGAATTTTTCACGGATTAAGCGAAAAACTATGTCGAGAAGGCTAAAAGAACACTAAAGAATATGAGGGTCAAAACAAGTCCATCAAATCTAGAATACAAGGTAACTAGATTGAATGCATGACATCCCACTACAATGGTAGCTTCCAGGATATTCAATCACCAACGATAAGGATTCGTTTAGCAGAATATTTGGTAGGTGATTGAAGAATTATGGTCACAAATAAATTTAAATGTCTAACGGGTTCGCTTAGACAGTCTATCTGCCTAAAAAATAATATGAAGTGTCGTGCCTAAAGTTGATTGGAAAGTCTTCCAATACACGAGGTGAATATGGAATCATAGTCATAGTAAATGCTGATCGAAACGCTAGAAAATCCGACAAAATCAAGAATGAGTAATTTTACCGAGTGATCTAAAATGTAGTCTTTCTGGACCAACATAAAGTGAGTTGACTTATCAAGTTGGTCTATAATCACTGAAACATCATCATAATCTCCACATGTACAAGATACCTCGTACTGAGAGCTTATGGTGATATTTCCTATCTTTATTCAGATACATGAAGTGATTATAACCACTCAAATGATTTCTTGGTGATTCGTAAGTAAAGTCAAATCAATACTCGTGAATTCCAATTAAAATGGGATATGATAGGCTGAAGGTGTTCAAGGGTAGATATATCTTTTTGTTGTGGTAAACAATAATTATGAACTCCGCCTATGTCTTACATGGCCGGTCCCAAGCCCGGATAAAGGAGGAGGGGGAGGGCGTCAGGTAGTCGACAGCCGGCACTCCATGATCACGTCGAATCCTTATGAAAATGAATCCAGAACAAAATCGCGCTAAAGCTAGGGCGTCACCCGTAAGTGGCGCGCTGTGTGGCCCGAGCACAGTGATAAGTGAGCAAGGGTCGCTGTATCTCCATCGGCACCCGGATGCAGTGTTAAATGAGCAAGGGGGCCATAGAAACTTCTTTTCGAACGACTCCACTCAAAGTTGTTTGGGAGCATATGCTCCTATCAACTTTACCCGGGACACACAAAAGAAGTACTTTGATCCTATTAGACGGGGGAGGGTGAAGAAGCTAGGACAGAAGGGTAGAGTTCAAGAGAGCAAAATGCGTTTAGGAACGTGGAATATAGGAACCTTAACGGGAAAATCTATGGAAGTAGTGGAAGTTATGGTGAGGAGAAGGATAAATATTATGTGCCTACAAGAAACTAAGTGGGTTGGTAGTAAGGCAAAGGATCTAGAAAACTCAGGGTTTAAACTTTGGTATTCGGGCACAAATAGAACGAGAAACGGTGTTGGCATCATCGTGGACAAGACCTTGGTACAAGATGTTGTAGATGTCAAGAGGGTAGGAGATAGAATCATGGCAATCAAGATTCTAATAGGACAAGAACTTATCAATGTGATTAGTGCGTACGCACCTCAAGTAGGGTTGGATACGAGTTCGAAGGAGAAATTTTGGGAAGATCTTGGAGACTTGGTGCAAGGAATTGCTCAGACGGAGAAGTTATTTATAGGAGGAGATTTAAATGGACACGTGGGCAGGGAGACAGGCAACTATGGAGGTTTTCATGGTGGCCATGGTTTTGGGGAGAGAAACGAGGATGGGGAAGCTATCTTGGATTTTGCAATGGCATATGATCTCTTCTTAGCCAACACCTTCTTTAAGAAGAGAGAAGAACATGTGATCACCTACAAGAGTGGGTCGTCAAAAACACAAATAGATTTTCTTCTAATGAGGAAAGGGGATCGTATAACTTGTAAGGATTGCAAAGTTATACCAGGAGAGAGCGTGGCTAATCAACATCGCTTGTTGGTGATGGATGTACATATCAAAAGAGTAAGACAAAAGAACAAGACTTGGAAGTGCCCAAGAACTAGATGGTGGAATCTAAAAGAAGAAAAACAAGCCATTTTCAAAGAGAAGGTAATCACCCAATGTGTGTGGGATAGAGAGGGGGAAGCTAGCCAAATGTGGGATTCCATGGCTAGTTGTATCCGAAAAGTAGCAAAAGAGGTATTAGGAGAGTCCAAGGGCTTTGCCCCACACCAAAAGGAATCTTGGTGGTGGAATGAGGAGGTACAAACAAAGGTGAAGGCTAAGAAGGAATGTTGTAAAGCCTTATACAAGGAGAGGACCGATGAAAATGGTGAAAGGTATAGAAAAGCGAAGCAAGAGGCGAAGAAAGCTGTCAGAGAAGCTAAGTTAGCGGCTTACGACGATATGTATAAACGACTAGATACCAAAGAAGGAGAGTTGGATATCTATAAACTAGCTAGAGCAAGGGAAAAGAAGACAAGGGACCTAAACCAAGTGAGGTGCATCAAGGATGAGGATGGAAAGGTTCTTGCTACAGAGAACGCGGTTAAAGACAGATGGAGAGGTTATTTTCATAATCTTTTCAATGAAGGACATGAAAGGAGTGCTTCTTTAGGGGAGTTGAGTAACTCAGAAGAGTGTAGAAACTACTCCTTTTATCGTCGAATCCGGAAGGAAGAAGTGGTTGTAGCTTTGAAGAAGATGAAGCATAGAAAAGCAATAGGCCCAGACGATATACCAATCGAAGTGTGGAAAGTTTTGGGAGAGACAGGTATAACATGGCTCACTGACCTTTTCAATAGGATTTTGAAAACGAAGAAGATGCCAAATGAGTGGCGAACGAGCACTTTGGTGCCTATCTACAAGAATAAGGGCGACGTACAAAATTGCATGAACTATAGGGGTATTAAGCTAATGAGTCATACAATGAAGCTCTGGGAGAGAGTCATTGAGCATAGATTGAGGCAAGAGACACGGGTTTCGGACAACCAATTCGGGTTCATGCCAGGGCGCTCAACCATGGAGGCAATCTATCTCTTACGAAGATTGATGGAAAGATATAGAGATGGGAAAAAGGATTTACACATGGTCTTTATAGATTTGGAAAAAGCGTATGATAGGGTCCCAAGAGACATTCTTTGGAGGATTTTAGAGAAGAAAGGAGTACGAGTAGCATATATCCAAGCTATAAAGGATATGTATGAAGGAGCAAAGACTGCCGTAAGAACTCATGAAGGACAAACCGAAAGCTTTCCCATAACTGTAGGATTACATCAAGGCTCATCCTTAAGTCCTTACCTTTTTGCGTTGGTAATGGATGAGTTAACAGGACATATTCAAGATGATATTCCTTGGTGTATGCTTTTCGCAGACGATATAGTGTTGATAGATGAAACTCAGGAAGGGGTAAATGCAAAGCTTAACCTTTGGAGAGAAGTGTTGGAATCTAAAGGTCTTCGCCTAAGCCGATCAAAGACAGAATATATGGAGTGCAAGTTCAGTGCAAATGGAGGCCAAAACGAGTTAGGGGTGAGGATCGGAGATCAAGAAATACCAAAGAGCGACCGTTTTCGTTACCTAGGATCTATCTTGCAAAAGAACGGAGAATTAGATGGAGATCTCAACCATAGAATACAAGCTGGATGGATGAAGTGGAAGAGTGCATCCGGCGTGTTGTGTGACCGCCGTATGCCACTGAAGCTCAAGGGAAAATTTTATAGGACGGCAATAAGGCCGGCGATGCTGTATGGCACAGAATGTTGGGCGGTGAAACATCAACACGTACACAAAATGGGTGTAGCGGAGATGAGGATGCTTCGTTGGATGTGTGGGCACACGAGAAAGGATAAGATTAGGAATGAGGATATCCGGGGTAAAGTAGGAGTAGCCGAAATTGAAGGAAAGATGAGAGAAAATCGGTTACGGTGGTTTGGACATGTGCAAAGAAGGCCTACTGACGCTCCGATTAGAAGATGCGACTATGGGACAGAGGTTCAGGGCCGAAGGGGTAGAGGAAGACCTAGGAAAACTTTGGAAGAGACTCTAAGAAAAGACTTAGAGTACTTGGATCTAACGAAGGACATGACACAGGATCGAGCACAATGGCGTTCTAAGATTCATATAGCCGATCCCACTCAGTGACTTGGATTTTCCAAGTCTCCAACCAAGAAGTTTTCCTCACTCGGGAAATTAAGGGAACACTACCCCAACCTACATGCTCCACTCAGAAAGCTTCAACATACAAGCTTGAACAAAAGAAAATTCAAAGAACTTAGCGAAGAAGGCTTTGGTGTATTTAACACAATACGTTGAAATGAAGGAAAGCTTATTTATTGATATCCCCGATAAGCTACAAATATGTACATATACATGAGTCAAAATAAACACACAAGAGGGAGCCTTCACAAAGGTTGCTTAGGAGAAGTCTCAGCAGTCGGTAGAGCCCCAGAAAGAGAAGGCACCGGAGGGGGATCATTTGGAGCCTCAGTACTGGACAGAACCCTAGAAGGAGGAGGCATCAGAGGTTGATCATTTGGAGCTTCATTACGCGGTACAGCCCCAGAAGACGAAGGCAATAAATGCCTTTGGAACAAACCCACAAATCTTTGATGATCAAGTAAAACCTGACCATCAGTTTCCTTCATCTGGTCAAGCTTCCTCTTCATGTTTGTAGCATAGTCATGTGCGAGCCGGTGCAACTGTTTATTCTCATGCTTGAGCCCTCTAATCTCCTGTTTGAGACTCATCACTTCAGCCGCCAATGATTCAACTTGGCGGGTTCGAGCAAATAGGCGTTGGGCCATATTAGACACAGAACCTGCACACTGAACACTGAGAGCCAGCGAATCCTTAACAGCTAACTCATCAGACCGTTTGGAAAGTAGTCTGTTATCTTTGGGAGTGAGAAGGTTCCTGGCCACCACCGCAGCGGTCATATCATTCTTCATCACGGAATCCCCAACGGTAAGAGGACCAGTTGGGGAGACGAAGGATGGGCGCCATATGTTGTCTGGAGAAGGCGGGGTTGCCTCTTCAACAAGGTTCAAGTCAAAACGACGGTCGGAGGGGCCAGACATTTTCAAAGGTGTTGAAGAGAGAAGAGGTCGGACAAATCAAGATCTTAGAAGTGCAAGAATGAAGCTTCTACTGGTGGAGATTCAAGTGTGCTTTGGAACTTAATGCCAGCCTCTATAAAAATCTGCACTCGACGGAGCTTCAGAAATCAAAGAGGCGCCTGCTCAGAAATCGAAGAGGCGTTTGCTTTCTCAAAAGTTGGGCTGCTTAGAGATCACGAGGGTTGATCTCAGAAATCGAAGAGCCGTTTGCTTTCTCAAAAGTTGGGCTGCTCAAAGACCACGAAGGCCGATCTCAGAAATCGAAGAGGCGCTCGCTTTCTCAAAAGCTGGGCTCCCTAGAGACCACGAGGGCCGATCTCAGAAATCGAAGAGGCACCTACTTTTCCAGCCTTGTCAGCACCTGTCACACGCACACTCAGCTTTGCGGAAATTATGGGCATTCTGTCAAAGACTTCTGGGGAAGTAGAAAACACATGAATCTTACTGTTCAATCACCCACTTCCCACACGCAACAATAGCTCATGGGTACCACAGATAACTTTGCCAAAGTTCTCTGCCAAAGTTGAGCACGTGAAGCTTGCAGCTCCCACTACATCGCTCTGACCAAGAAGGGTAAAAGAATAGTAAAGAAACAGCACTAACAAAGTTTAGACCCATAAATTTTGAAGGTCTAGCTACCATATTATTACCCACAAGGGTAAAGGAACAGTACCACTGCTGGATAATTGGAAAGTCCATGTATGTCAACCTCTGTGCTTCGTGGCAAGGTAGACTAGCAAACATGCCCAACCTTTACTCACATTCGAGAAAACACTCCCAATAAGATTGCTTGCTCCAAAATCGAAGAGGCACCGCCCTCCGAATCTAAAGAGCCAGACTCCCAACATGACTACTTTCTTAAAAATCGAAGAGAGGGTAAAGGAACAGTACCATTGCTGGATAATTGGAAAGTCCCTGTGTGTCAACCTCTGTGCTTCGTGGCAAGGTAGACTAGCAAACATGCCCAACCTTTACTCACATTCGAGAAAACACTCCCAACAAGATTGCTTGCTCCAAAATCGAAGAGGCACCGCCCTCCGAATCTCGAGAGCCACTCTCCCAACATGATTACTTTCTCAAAAATCGAAGAGACACTGCTCCCCGAATCTCGAGAGCCAGACCCCCAGCATGATTGCTTTCTCAAAAATCGGTGAGGCACCATTCTCCGAATCAATCGAAGAGGCGCTCGCTTTCTCAAAAGCTGGGCTGCTCAGAGACAACGAGGGCCGATCTCAGAAATCGAAGAGGCACCTACTTTTCTAGCCTTGTCAGCACCTGTCACACGCACACTCAGCTTTGCAGAAATTATGGGCATTCTGTCGAAGACTTCTGGTGAAGTAGAAAGCACATGAATCTTACTGTTCAATCACCCACTTCCCACACGCAACAATAACTCATGGGTACCACATATCACTTTGCCAAAGTTCTCTGCCAAAGTTGAGCACGTGAAGCTTGCAGCTCCCACTACATCGCTCTGACCAAGAAAGGTAAAAGAATAGCAAAGAAACAGCACTAACAAAGTTTAGACACATAAATTTTGAAGGTCTAGCTACCATATTATTACCCACAAGGGTAAAGGAACAGTACCACTGCTGGATAATTGGAAAGTCCCTGTGTGTCAACCTCTGTGCTTCGTGGCAAGGTAGACTAGCAAACATGCCCAACCTTTACTCACATTCGAGAAAACAGTCCCAACAAGATTGCTTGCTCCAAAATCGAAGAGGCACCTTCCTCCGAATCTCGAGAGCCAGACTCCCAACATGACTACTTTCTCAAAATCGAAGAGAGGGTAAAGGAACAGTACCATTGCTGGATAATTGGAAAGTCCCTGTGTGTCAACCTTTGTGCTTCGTGGCAAGGTAGACTAGCAAACATGTCCAACCTTTACTCACATTCGAGACAACACTCCCAACAAGATTGCTTGCTCCAAAATCGAAGAGGCACCGCCTTCCGAATCTCGAGAGCCAGACTCCCAACATGATTACTTCCTCAAAAATCGAAGAGACACTGCTCTCCGAATCTCGAGAGTCAGACCCCCAGCATGATTGCTTTCTCAAAAATCGAAGAGGCATCGTTCTCCGAATCTCGAGAGCCAGATACCACAGACCACTTTTTCAAAGTGCTCTGACAGAGTTAAAACATGTGAAACTGGCAGCTCCCACTACCGTGCTATGACCAAGCAGGGTAAAGGAATAGCATTACTACTTGTTGTTAGGGAGACTCCTATATATGTCGACCTCCATCCCCAACGGACAGGCAGACCTGCAAAAATGCTCAACCCTTCATCATATCTGAGAGGGCACTCCCAACAAAGCCTTTCGAAATATTCAGCTTTCTTTCCCCCCGATAATACCTCTGCAAACAAGCTATACTAGAGCAAGAATATCTCATATCATCAGGGTTAAAAGCAAGAGTATCCCATATCATGCTTTTTCCCTGTTTTTTCTTTTGGCCTTGTTTTTACCTGCAAGACAAGGAGAAAGAGAGCAATCAGTCAGCACTTGGAATCAAGCTTCCAGCCAGGAACTGACTGCCTGGAACCCCTTACCTGATTACTTACCTGGCATTGCTCTCGAGTACTCATCTTCATCATCTTATGTTTCCAGGGAAGATTCCGCATCTGCTTGAGGAACAGATAGGGCAAGTGCGAAGGATACAAGGAAGCATGTGGAGACAAGCGTAACAGCACACGTGCCGATACATCCATTACTCTGTCAAAAGCAAAAGTATCCCATATCAGCAGGGTGGAACGTACTCTAGATTTGATGGACTTGTTTTGACCCTCAAATTCTTCAGTCGGCCTTATACTCTGGAGGAAACCAGAAAACCCTCCAGCTCAGTTCAAGAATAAGCCTGTGGAAAGTTACTTCTTCAAAAGCAAAAGTATCTCATATCATCTCTTCTCATCTTTCTTCTCTTTATCCTTCATGCTGCTGGAAGATGGGGAGAAGGTGAACAATCAGTCGGAGCTCTGATTGCTTACCTTGTCTGTCACCTCTTTCAGCAGACCCCCTAGCTCGGCGACTTGGGGGACTCCTACTACATGGTTTGTATCGCGCTTGACCAAGCCTGAAACTACAAGTAAGCTTCAAGTGAAATTGATACATTACCTTGTGCATCTCCACCAGTTAAAGATACCACCCCTGGATGGAGGAAGAGTACTTCCAGAGAAGATGTCACATCTACCTATGAGACAGATAAGGCAAGTCAAGACGACACCACACTCCGATACTTAGAAGTTTCGTGATTACGAGATCATTCTCCCACAATATTTCCTAATGTCATTTGTACTAAATCATTCACTCGAACTCACTAAAGGAGAGCTTGAACCTATGTACTTGTGTAAACCCTTCACAATTAATGAGAACTCTTCTATTCCGTGGACGTAGCCAATCTGGGTGAACCACGTACATCTTGTGTTTGCTTTCCTATCTCTATCCATTTATATACTTATCCACACTAATGACCGGAGCAATCTAGCGAAGATCACAAAAAGCGACCGTTTTCATTACCTAGGATCTATCTTGCAAGAGAACGGAGAATTAGATGGAGATCTCAACCATAGAATACGAGCTGGATGGAAAGAGTGCATCCGGCGTGTTGTGTGACCGTCGTAGGCCACTGAAGCTCAAGGGAAAATTTTATAGGACGGCAATAAGGCCAGCGATGTTGTATGGCAGAGAATGTTGGGTGGTGAAGCATCAACACGTACACAAAATGGGTGTAGCGGAGATGAGGATGCTTCGTGGGATGTGTGGGCACACGAGAAAGGATAAGATTGGGATTCATATAGCCGACCCCACTTAGTGGGAAAAGGCTTTGTTGTTGTTGTTGTTGTTGAAACAATAATTATGTTTGCACAACCGAGGTGATACACGATGGTGCAATTGTAGGCTTTGATTTGGTTTTTCTATCGTCATTGTCAGAAATTTAGCTCATTTGAAATAAAGATTATTTGAGAAGTTTAAGGTTGGTAAAGATTTTGGACACGTTTCTCCATAGAAAAGTGTCATCCGGTTTTCAATTAAAGATGGTAATTGTTGATTCTAGGTCATGAATAAGATGTTTCATTTCCTACATTTCCGACCGTCGGGAAGCATAAGTGATACTCTATGACGCTACATTGGTACGCAATCAAAATATTCAGTGGAACATCATAGTAGATTTCAAAATTATCAAAGTCATCAAAAGGTGTGAGACAAAGGTGAAGTGAGATAACAACTCGGTTGTCAGAAAATTTATTCATATTCAACATCACAAACTAAACTAACTTTCCTTGGTCCACAAGTGAGGAAAAACACTATAGTTGAAAAATCGCTAACAAACTGCTGATAAAAATCGACAAGGCCAATGATATCTCGCATTTCACAATAATTTGTGGGAATGTAACATTTTCTTCATCTACAACTTTTTGGGGAAATGAAAAGAATGTCGTCTGCTGAGATCACGTATCCCAAGAAAAGTACCAATCTAAACAAGCTAACATTTAAGGAATTTGGTATAAAGTTGACTGTCAGTGTTTAGAAGATTTGATCTCGTTGTTGGGGTAGGTGAGAAAGTCTTTGGCAAGACTACTACGACTCCATTAGGCTACAAAAGAAAACTCTGGTTCAAAAAGTTGGTAGGAGAGACCATCAACTTGAAGTAGGGGTTAACGGTTTTTAATCGTCACCCAATTGAGTAGCTAAAATCTAGGTACGATCCTAAGGTTCAGTCTTTCGCCTTCACGGATAGGTTTGAGGTTCCCTAGATAAAGTATTTGGTTGGGTAAAGTCCTAATCAATAACCTTTTACAACTAAGTTTTCTAAATGTCAAAGAAGTCGTTCGATAAGATGCAAAGAGAATAAGTGTGATAATAGAAAGGTGAATCGATGGTGTACTTCACTTCATAATTTGGTGATATCGTAGGTAAAATTTTGAGAAATGACGCCAAATGTATATGTCCTTGAAACGTACCATACTACTTCATTTTACAACGCCACATACTAAAGGCCTTCACAACTTCCTTAATACTCATCTCATTCTTACAACGGGTTTGCATGTGGAAGTGATCGGAAAGATGGCTAGTCGAAAAGGTTTTGGTTACCTAAATGGGTAATATGGTTAACACAAATGTGGGTAATATGTCCTAAGTTTCCACGATTTAATTTCTTCAACTCAAGTATTCACTGTTAATCAGTCTATCAATCATGCCATTAATTAAAACACTTAAAATATTTTGATATTGTTTGTTACCCTGAAACTGTGAATAAGCATTCTAGCATAAAGGTATCACTCCCAAATACTAGCATGTGTCTGGTATCAGAAATCATACTGCCTAAATACTGGTTAATAACTTATGGATATCGAACAACATCGTCAATAAGTAGTGCCACCATAGGCTGATTACAGGTTAGAGCCCGCTCGGGTGGATGGTTTTGGATGATTGGTAAGGAATTGGTCCGTGAGTTGGTTTCGTTGATTCTAAGGGAAATTACTTACTGCTTTTAGGATTTCTGCTAATCGAAGGTATAACAACTCGTACTCTCATGCATATACTCATCATAATAATGAGTACAACATCGAAAGAAATTCTAGTAATTAGTGTTAGTCGAAGTGTTCTAAGGTTGGGAAAAGGAATTTGCTAATAATCTACTCGGGATGGGGTTTAATGGAGTATAATCTTCCTCTTGAAGATTCAGAATTATAACCAGTGCGTTTAAGAAGATTAGTGCTATCGGGGACCAAAAGTGATTGTCTCCCTAGATGTTCTTTCGTCGAGTGCTACAACTTTAGCACCACATCGTCACTGGAGACATTTCCAAAGATTTCAACAAAAAGTAAAACTTCATAGGGATTTTGATAATTGGTATACTAATAGATACTACCAAGGAATCAAAATGAATTGTGGTTTCCTATCTCGAAAGGTTTGGTAATGATGACGAGAGAATAGTAATTGGATTGATTGGTGAATCTACAGTGGTACACAGTTATCGACATAATAGGCCTACTTTAGGGTCATCTGTTTGACTCCGATCTAAATCTTTCCTCGGCAGGAAGTTTCTTCACTTAAAGTATAAAGACGTTCACCAAAACGATCTTCCGTAAGGTTGATAACTCTTCTAAGTAACTCAAAACTTAGGAAAAGCTAAAACATTTTTCGCGCTCGACGAGGTGGCAAGATTCTCAATTAAGTTCAACAACCGAGAATGCTTACATCATGCATGTGATAAATGCAATACTGCCTAAACTTATGCTCTAATACCAAACTGACACACCTGACCTGGAATGTCTACCTGAACTCGGAATCGAGTTGTGCTGGCCGACACCAAGAAGGTGACAAAGCCATAAAGTGTAGTGATGTGGAAAATGTGAGTAAATTTAAACCTAAAAGTGCCGAAATAGAAGAGTGCGCATATGAGCGAGAATGAACCTATTTCACACGTGATTTTGGAGCATTTTTTGGCATGGAATGGATAGCATATGCTTGGAGCAAAGGGAATGGACGAAATTTGAAGTTTGTGCATCATCCTCTCCCTATAAATAACCATTTTTAGCACACTCATTTCACCCAACACATCCATTCACCTACCACTACATCCACTCATTTCACCCAACACATTCACCTACCACTATATCCACTCATTTCACCCAACACATCCACTCATTACAACCACCCAACACATTCACCTACCACTACATCCACTCATTACAACCACCCAACACATTTAGCTACCATTACATCCACTCATTACAACTCCATACACTCCTCTCCCTATCCTATAAATACATCCACCCTTCACCATAACTAGGGATCTAAAAAAAAGACCTTACATTCATCCATATATTCCCACATCCCACAAACACATACAATTCCATTCCCTTGTCGTGGCACTCATCCAACCAAAAATAGAACACAATCCACCCATCCACCCTTCACCATAACTCACCTATATCCATCCACCACCATAATTTACCACTCATCCATCAAACCACACCTTGTGCCGCAACAAAGAGAAGAAGGAGGAACCTTGGACGTGCTTGCCATTCAAGTTGGATTGTTGGAGCATTTTTAGGTGTTTTCATTCTTTTGTTTTCAATGTCTAAATTTGTTTATCTTTGCTTTGTGAGTATGTGGAACTAAACCCCCCTTAGCTAGGGGGAATTCGAAACCATGTTCATGCTTGCAATATGATTTGATTACCTTCAGTTGTGATTTCATAAGTTGTGAATTCAATTTGTTTAACTGCTTGATTGATAACTTATTCGTGTATGTTTATTAAGAGTGCACACTTAGTTTGCATGCATGAATATGATGCTAGAGTATAAGGGAGTTTCACCTAATAGTTACAAACTTATATTCACAAGTAGTGGAGGTCGCTTATAAACGATCTCGTTAAATAAATTCTTGGCAGGAGTTTCATGCTCATCATAGTAACGAATGCCTCGTCAATACTTATAGTTTTCATAATGCTTAATGATCTTTGATTGTATCTTTATTGTGCTGTTCACGTAAAGAACTTTTGAAGAATGCTTGAATTTTTGTATACGTTTTCCCATCCAATTCAATAACTTAAGGAGAACTTGAAGGTTAATTTAAGCGGACTTAATTAACTTGGGGTGTTGAGTTTCATGATTGATCAAAAGAACAACTGAAAATTGGTTTATGTGCAAGTATGTCATGTGTGGAGAAGAACCTCCTAGCTAGCCTTCTATCCATTCAATTTACTCAAATTCATGCAGATTTCATTAGTTCTTTAATTTACTTGTTTTGTTTTCAAATTCGTCAAAACCAAAACCCCCTTTACTTTAAAGTGTTTTATTAGTCAAAATCTGTTTTGATTTGTGTTTTTAGGTGTCCCAAAAGTGTGTTAGAGTCCAAATCTGCCCAGTTTGTGTTTTTAGGAAGATTTGAGCGTTTTTAGCTTGTTTTGAGTCATTTGAGTTTGTTTTAAGTTCTTTGAGTCTAGTTTAGTGTTTTTAACTTTGTTCATATGTTTTTAAGTCAGTTTAGAGGTTTTAGCAAGCCCTCCTAATCTCCGGTTTAGAACGATCCCTACTTGCATTTATACTACAATTTGACAACAAGAGGGTTTAATTTGTGTGTTAAGTTAATTTTCGCATCAGCCGACACCAAGAAGGTGACAAAGGCATAAAGTGTAGTGAAGTGGAAAATGTGAGTAAATTTAAACCCAAAAGTGCCGAAATAGAAGAGTGCGCATATGAGCGAGAATGAACTTATTTCACACGTGATGTCAAAGCATAAGTAAAATACAGTAAAAGTAGGATAAGACTTATACCATCAAAGGTACTCTCCTATACCCACATTTGTCAAGAATCCTCGTCAACATGAAAACTCTGCTACTAAAACATGGAGGGGCGAAAAATAAGGGTGAGTGGGCCACAATAATTTGTTAATTCTAGTCAACATAATACTATTCATAGCCGCAAATCTAATTAAGACATCCCATAGGATTATTTCATAATTTTGTAATTTCCGTCATTTCACTATTTCTTATAAATGTTAATTTAATATAGGCGTAACATAGAATTTTTTTATTAAATATATAAAAGGAAACTAAATAAATATATAATATTTAAAAGTAAAGACCCACTCACAAATCGTGTTGTTAAGTCAAAACCGCCTTGCGGGCATCGAATATCCTTGCGATGCGTTTTACCTAGAAATGAAACCATTTACATTAATATATAACATACTAATGTAAATTCGTGTATTCGTACAAAGTATGACAAATAAAGGAACTATTTTAAAACGGTCAAATTTCGGAAAGCGGACGGGGGATTTGGGTTCAGCATGTCGAGAAACCTAAGGGAGGGACCCTCCATGCACCACCGTAAGGTGGCTGTATTGGCAACCACGTGCCACTCCCGGTGGCTTCCCCACGCGCGCCCACGCACCTGCAAGTACGTTAGTACTCATTTTCCTTGCGAAGCTCTACATATTTGCAGTTTTGATCCAACTTTCAGAGCTCTGTTTGAGCTCATTTCCCAACCAAAATCATTGATTCAAGAACCAACTAAAAGTTAGGAATGTGATGAATAAAACTATACCAATTTAAGGCTGAGGCGGGTCGGCGTTGATAGAAAAAATGGCATGAATGTGGCCTGATGGCCACGATTCTCATTGAAATCTGGGGAGAAACTTCCCCTCGCTGTTTCTGCCATAAAACCAGTCCGAAACTCACTCATAAACTCTAAAAGTCAATTCAAACGATGAGAAGAGATCATTTGAAGTATTTTCGACACTCATCTTCACTAAAATCGATGAGATCCACGCCGGGAAATCTCCACAGTGCTGGAGCTCCATGATCCGAGAGTTATATTGTTTGAATTTATAGGGCTAAACCTAAGGCCTAGGCTAGGTTTCAGGTGAGAAGATAATGTGGAAGTAGTGGTTCGATTGTCATTCGCCACGGAAAATGGTGGTGGTAATCTCGGCCTCATGGCCA
Source organism: Malus domestica (assembly GCF_042453785.1). Lineage (NCBI taxonomy): Eukaryota > Viridiplantae > Streptophyta > Magnoliopsida > Rosales > Rosaceae > Malus > Malus domestica. The sequence continues at coordinate 16,389,652 of NC_091672.1, forward strand.
TACCATGTTTACAAAGATGAAAGAGAGACAACAAAGAGTTTGAGGGAGAGAGGTGCAGGGCGAGAGACCGAGATGGACATATATGGGTGGTCTAGTGTGGTTTAGTAGTTCTTGTGGAGCTTGCCGGAGAAGACGGCGAGTGGTGATGGTGCTCAGCTACTCTAGTTTACACAGAAGGCAAGAGAGTTTTGAGATGAGAGCTGAAGTGAGGTGAAAGAGAATAGAGATCGAGTGAGAGAGACAGGGAGGGTTCGAGAGAGTCCCCAAAAATGTAAAGGATGAACTGCCACATGGAGGAAGGGGGAAGGAAGTGGGGTGCGAGTCTCACCAAATAAAATTTTAAAAGTAAAAGTAAAAAAAAATAAAAATGTGATATATAATAGAAAATATCTGAAATTGTGAATTTACTAAAATGCCTTGGACTTTGTAAGTTTGTAGAATCTTCATCGTAGCTCCAAAAATTTGATTCCGCTTGCGCCTACGCGTTAGTAGCAGTGAGTACTACAAGGATACACTAAAAAAAAGTTTTGTACATCTCACTATACGTTGGTTAACTAAAGTCAACATCCTCGTCTTTAGGGGCATTTTGGTCAATTCACATCTTTTAAAATTCATAAAACCGTAAAATTGGGGATTGGTTATTACACATTTCGTCAGGCAAGTCCCTCCATAAAAAAAGTATGCTAAATGAAAATTTTGACGAAAATAATGTAGGCAAGAACATTTGCCCAACGAAATTCATAGGATTTGGTCAGGCAAATCTTTAATATGAGGGAAATTGGATTTTTTGAGAAAAATATATGGGGAAACTTTAAGGTTTTCCTGATGAATATAGTGACAATGCTCGACGAAATTGAGTAAGTTTGCCCAATTAAATTTACAAATTTCCTCGGGTAAACTCCAAAAAATCAATTTTTCTCTATACTTTTATTTAATTTCAAATAGTTCAATCATCAAATTTGATGATCAGGTCTATTCAATGTGTGGTTTGAGCCTCAATTAGTATCCTTGCAAAAAATAAACAAAATCAAAGGTGATATAGCCATTAAATCATGATTCTACGTTTGTAACCGTCCAACTTTTTGTCCCATTTCCTAATCCATGAAAGTTTTTTATTGGTGATTTTTGGTATATGCAATCTAGTATAATATCCAAATAAGTTTGACAGTTGGATCATTGAAATCAATTTCGTACACAGCGTATCTCGTCAAAATAATGGATTCAACGAACACTTAGAGTTTATTTAATACTTCTATTAAGAAGGATGTAAAATTTTGTAGTAACCACTATTGCAAATATTATAAATTGATGATCGGGTCCGTTCATTGTATTCTTATAGGATCGAGCAATGTAGTTGTAAAAGTTCATCAAAATTAGAGCTAAAATAATCGTTAAATCATGATTATATAGTTCTAACCGTCCAAGGATTTCGTCTCGTTGCCGAATCCATGAAAGTTTTTTTTTTTTTTTCGATTTTTGGCTATGCAATCCCGGAGTATATACCAAACTACACTAACTGTTGGATCGTTCAAATTAATTTGGCCGACTGCGAAAATCTTCAAGGAATTGAATATGCGAAAATGTCATATACCTTGCCAGACAAATATTATACCTTTGCCTGACAAACAAAAAGCCCTAAACCCTCAATCATAAAATATATCTTTGCCTGCCAAATTTCCCATGTTTTCGTCGGGCAAGGCGCCTTATCCGATGAAACTCTCGCCCTTCTATCGGGCGAAATCTTTAAATATTTTTTTAGAAATTGAAGATTGAATGGACCATTGTAAAAAATAAAATTAATCCAATGCTTTATTTAGTACACAAGTTTCATTACAATGGATTGCACATAATATTACAACAATAAACCTTAAATCACTGTTAGTATAATCTTCCATTTCATTATCCTCTTCTGAAGCCCTTTCATTACTTGAGTTATCGGTGCTATTGTCAAGATATTCGGCTGGATTGGTGAGAGGGGCCCGATGCCAATACATATTGCATCTATTTCAATTATGAGGACACATGACATCTGGCATGGTGGTTGTACGATGTGTTGCTTTGTACTCTGGGAATGTTTCGGGTCGCTATGGATGAATTCTCTTGGTAAACATTTTGGTCATAATCGGTATCCTCATCGTCCTCCTGTTGTGGTTTTGGCAAGTCCTAAGTATTTCTATGTTGTATGAAATGTAGTATTTTTCAACCACCTCTTGCTTTTGGATCATCGAGGTAGAATATTTTTTTGCCGTATTAGCGAGGATATAGGAATCATCTTCTAACCACCGGGTGTTTATGTTGACATATAACATGTAATTATCTCGAATGATAATCCTTGCGTTGTTTGGGTTTGTATAATACTAATGACACTTGAATATCATGACTTCCTTATGATTTGTGTATAATAATTGAACCACACCTATAAGTTTGCCGACGGAAAAACTATTTGCATTTTTCCCTAAGACAAAAACTCCACTGTTTTGAATGCACAATTTATCGTCATTTTGTCATCAAGAATTTAACTCCATTCACGTGAAAACCATAGTACGTTTTTGCTTTAACGGGACCACGTACCAATTTCAATAATTCTTAGTCGAACAAGGGCGATTTGGCTTCTCTCAACTACCTCATCTAGTAAAAGCCAAATACAACTATATATGCAAGTTTTTTTTTTTCAACAAACAAAATTAAATTAATTTAAAACTAAACTGACTTGCATGTTAGGCAAACCAACACGGAAAGAATTGTCTGTCCATTTCAACCCAATTTGAAGGATATTGGATCTTCATCAATGCCTCATACTGTTCTTGGAATAGCTAGATTTTGTCGCAATTGTTTAATATGGACCAATGAGCCACCTCCAAGTACCGTCTTTGAATGGTTCAAACAAGGGTCCTTAGCCGAATGAGCATGCAGGATGAGCAACATAGTTTTTCGTCTCACTCACCCCCATTGAAATTGCATGAGGCCTTATTGAAAGAAGTTTCAACATTTAGCAAGTACCTCGCACAAAAGGTACGCAATTTTTTTACAATGTACGCATCTGCTAAGTATCCTTCGGGTCGTGCCCTGTTGCGAAAGAACTGTTTATTACTGCCCAACAGTTTGAAAAATATCAATATTATGAACTTTTCTTTTCAATTGCTAAATAAAGAATATTAACAAATGTACTGTCAGGATTACCTCTCAATTGGGTCATCCAACGATTATACACTAGCCCTGCAAGCTTTGCCTCATTCGGCAGATGTATCATTACGTGAACCATACTTCTAAAAAATGCTGGTGGATATATAGTTGAATATCAAAGTGTGTGACAAACAAGGCTACAAAATAATAAGAATATTATTAAACAAACGAGAATGCCGAAATGACTACAAAATCCCAATAGGCTACATTGTGACTAACTTACTTAACTTCATACTAAACTATAAGATATATTTATAGAGAGCAAAACCTAGAAACCCTAATTCGGATGGACTAAGCCCATATACTAAACTAACAAGCAAACTCAAATAATCAAATAACCATAAATACTAATATTTTTCAACATATATTTTCTCTAGCATGCATAGGATGTACACAATATCTTCAATCATGTCATCTACATCCGACTTTTGCAATGCTTTAGCACATAGTTGCTGGAAGAATCGAGACAAATATATAATCGTCTCAACAACTTCGTCGTCCAAGTAGGGCTAAATACCAACCAGATGGAGCCGCTGCAGTAAAACATGGTAGTCATGACTCTTCAAACCCAACAATGTCCCACTGTCCATTTTAACGTGTCTTAATATATTGCTAGCTTATCCGTCTGAAAATTCCACACTTTGCATCCCACTTCAAGAATCATTTCTTGCTATCCGGCTTAAAGGTATTATTGGCAGGTCTCTTCTTGTATTTACCATTAACAAATTACAGCCACAGGTTGGGCCTTATCTCCATTTCTTGCATGCCAATCCGAATTTTCATGGTGTCCTTCAATTTTCCCTTGATAGGCAGAGTTGTTCCCACCACGTTATTGCAAACTTCTTCTCAATATGCATGGGATCAGCAATGTGTCTAATTTTCAATTTGGACCAGTATTCCAAGTCAAAGAATATATTATAATGCAAAACTAATTGCAAACATCTTTACCAAAGTATTGCCAAAGGACATGATGTCTATCTCATGGAATTACTTGGTGTCAAAGCAGAAAACCACTTAAAGGGGAGTGATGGAACATATGTTGTTCTCTATCAGTTTTTGTTCTACAGTTTTGATAATTAATTGAGTTTTGAATCATTACCAAAAAAAACTGAGTTTTGAATCATTACCAAAAAAACCTGAGTTTTGAATATAAAGACTAGTTGCTATTTGAGTGCAACGGCTAGATAGAAGGTTAGTTAAGTTAGACAGATGGACAGCTAAGATTAGATGTAAGGTGTAAGGCCTAGATGGCTTTGTCTTAGGTGCATGCCTTAGAGGCATTTCAACCTTATCTTCTTCTTAGAGAAGGGTAGGTGAATATCAGTAATCAGATTTTGATGAATGACTATACAAAGAGGAGCAGCAACGTTTTGCTCTCTGGAAAAGTTGAATTATCTCTACTTCATATCTCTCCTATTTCTTACATTAAATTCATATCCATTTCAAATATAAATGTTATCAAATTATGCTTAGATGCAACCTCTTGTAGCCCAGATTTTGGTAATAGGATAAAAAAACAAAATGCAATAGATATCATCACATTTCATTATTGTCCATTTTTAGTAGTAGGTCTGCAGAAAATTAATATTTGACACAGTTTTGCAGATGCAAAATATTATCCCACATAAAAACACAAGACACTCATTGCAAAACATTGACAGTTTTACGGCGTGTTTCTTGCGATTACTCACAACTTCACATGTGCGTCGTAATCAAGTTAAGAGGAATTGAATTTATGAGGAGTTGAATTGAGGAGGAATCATAATCAAATTCATATGGAAGTTATTTACTAAATTGTCTAGAATCAGAGTAAGAATGATTATGATTCCATAAAAGTTGTTTACCAATTACCCTTGAATTGGAATCAAAGCCAGTATAATTACTAAACTGCCCATGTTCTTAATAAATTTATATATGCGCTAGATTATGACTTCAATTTCGAAAACAACATATACTTATAAATTTTAGAAACTTTCTACCTCTTTATAATATCATCCATAATTCTTTTTACCATTTTTCCAGCTCTTTAAAACCTTTTTTTTTTTTGCGTTGCAATCTTGCTCTTAATTAAGCATTTCTCCAAACTACTATATATACACCTTGGGCAAACATGGCTTTTTATGAAATATGTGGGGTATAATGGATAAAAATCATGCATTCCAGATTACCCCCAACTCTTGGAATTCAATTCTCACCTCCCACCAAGGAATCCAATTCCTCCACAAGGAGGAGTTGAGTTCCATTTTTCTTGTGGGCCCCACACAGTCTTAATTTCTCCATATCTTAGTATACATAAGAATGAAACATAATCAAAATCGGACTCCCTATTTTCATTCCAATTGCGGATGTGTAAAAATGGCCTAAGTGACAACAAAAATGAGTCATTAGTTTGTGAAAGTTTTCCTTTTCCATGTGTAATCAACCATATATACATCTTCCACATGCATTTTCTTCTCTTTGTGGCTTGATGAGGTTTAGACCTAAATCATCCCAAACTCTACCCAACTTATCATGTTGTATACTGGTTTTTCCTCATTCAGCAATACAAGAGTCATTAATTCAATGTTGTTTTGGTAGAAAACTGAACTGATTGTGTGCGATCTGATGTTGTGAATAATTCAATATTGTGAATCATCCATGTAAGTTTATAGGGCATTCTTTATTCGTATCAGGAGACTGAGACGTCTCATGCCAATACTATCCATAAAATTTGCAATGTGTCTATATATACCAATAAAAAAATCCTTTGTAAGAACAGCGTATCACAAAGAATTGCGCGTTTTATCTGATATGTGATCACTTACCACACCTTCTGCATCGTTTACGTGTGAAAAATGAAGAATCAAAGCAAACCCATCTCTAGATATCGAAATTTCGGTGAAATAAATGTTGACCAATAATTACAATTTCAACGCTCACATGTCAAATAAATTTTACAGTAGCGTGTGACTAAACGAAAAAATCAAAATAAATTAGAAAAGTCATCAAATAAGGACACGTGTCAACACCTGGCAGAAATGATTTATTTCAGCTGAATATTATATTCAAAATTAGGCCTTGAAAAATTATACAAAATACAAGGCCATTTCATTCATTTTGGGAGGACCAATTCATAACCAATTCACATTACTCCAAAACCTTGAAGCTTTGAAACTTTAAAGCTCCCAAGCGAATCCCGAACGATCAAGAAAGCTGTCTTCGTTCTTCATCAAATCCTCCTTCGAGATCAAGCCCCGACGCCCCTTGAAGAACTTCCACCAATTCAAGATCAAGCCCCGACGGCCCCTCGAAGAAAGTGTTCATCGTTCATCGTCCATTAATCCTAAGATCAAGCCCCAACGGCCTTTTGGATCAACAACATCAACAAATCCATACATCCAACCGTTCTTCAAGATCAAGCCCAAAAGCCCTTGAAGATCTGTTCACCCATCAACCTTCAAGATTAAGCCCAAAAGCCCCTTGAAGAAATCCGCACAACCATTTCTTCAAGATCAAGCCCAAAAGCCCCTTGAAAATCTGTTCGTCAACCTTCAAGATCAAGCCCCAACAGCCATTGGATCAACAACACAATCCATAAATCTACACATTACAAAGATCGAATCAGTGGCTAAATTTGTAGAAGAGATTGTAACCCCTAAATTATTAATACAAATATTATTTGTACACGTGTTCTTGTCTCATTCATTGCAGGAATTTCAGTGTTTACAAATTTGGCTCGCCCAGTGGGACAATCTCTACCTCTCATCTCTATCTGCAAATCCATAAAAAGCACAAATGGCATCAAGGAAAGCTCAAGCTGTTCCCGTAACCAACGCGAAGAACAAGGGCGTCCTTACCGCAGGCGATGTCACTTCGGGCATCACAACTCGAAGCAAGGCAAGAGCTCTTTCTGCCATCTCTTCCACCCCTGCATCAACTTTGCCAAAGGAACAAAAGCACCCGAGGCACGAGCCCGTGATCACATTGGCCTTTCTAAAGGCACCAAGGGAGGAAAGCCCAAGGAAGTACTCCGAGTCCTTACTTTCCGATGCCGACTCGAGCAACAACACAGCCATGCAAGTCATGGCTATTGGAGCAACTTCAATTGAGGAACAGCTGGCTCAAATGAATGAAGCGATCGCAAAACTCACACGAACTGTGGAGGAAAAGGACTTGCAAATCGCCGCACTTGTCAACCAACTAGATGCAAAGCCTAATGTGAAAGTCGACCCAATGGTTAATTCATTAAAGAAAGAAGTCGATGAAGAAAATGAGCCTCTAGCGAAAAAAGTCGAAGAAAAGCCGGAGCCAAACCAAGCAATGCCATTCATGGGATCTCTTTCTATCCAGCAGCTGCAGGAGATGATCGCCATCACCATCAAGGCGTAGTACGAAGGAAGCTCGCATGATTCCATACTATACTCAAAACCCTACTCCAAGAAGATTGACGCTTTGAAGATGCTGATAAGTTATCAGCCGCCAAAGTTCATGCAGTTCGATGGAAAGGGAAACCCAAAGCAACATGTTGCCTATTTCATTGAAACCTGCAACAATGCTGGAACGGAGAGAGACTACCTCGTCAAGCAGTTCGTACGCTCGCTAAAAGGCAACGCCTTTGACTAGTACACCGACCTCGAGCCCAAGTCTGTCAACAGTTGAGATCTATTAGAAAGGGAATTCCTCAACCGCTTCTATAACACTCACTGCACCGTAAGCATGTTGGAGCTAACTAGTACGAAACAGTGGAATGATGAACCTGCCGTCGACTACATTAATAGATGGCACTCATTAAGTATGGATTGCAAAGATCGGCTTTCTGAAACATCTGTCATTGAGATGTGCGTTCAATTACATCCTCCAAGGTATAAAACCGAGAACATTTAAGAAGCTAGCAACTCGATCCCACGACATGGAGCTAAGCATTGCCAATCATAGGAAGGATAAGCCGATCACCGACTTCAAGAAAGATAAAGTGTTTTCCCCAAATGTAGACAGGACTGGAAAAAAGCCTTCAAATGAAGCTTTTACTGTCAACACCGCACCCATCAAGACATCCCCCGTGCCCATCAAGACCTCATCCGTGCCTATCAAGATCTCCTTCAAGACTAAAGCAAAGGAGATAAAGAGAAGTGAGCCTCCTCGCACCCAAGACAAGTACAAAAACACCTTGAGGGAGCTGGAGCAAAAAACATACCTTTTTCCTAACTCAGACATGTATGCAATGTTAGACGACTTGCTGGAAAAGAAGGTGATCGAGTTACCGGAATGCAAGCGCCCTGAAGAGATGAATCGCGTAAACGATCCTAAGTACTGTAAGTACCATCGTATCGTGAGCCATCCTGTTGGCAAATGCTTCATCTTCAAAGAACTCATCATGAAGCTAGCACAACAAGGGCAAATCGAGCTCGACCTTGAAGAAACGACCGCAACACATAGTACTACAATTGCTTTTGGATCCTTCGATCCTGTGCCCCTCTAAGTAACACCCGACCATTCCCGTCAATGCTCAAGCTGCACAACACCTTCTGCACAACCATCACTAGAGGCAAGCGACCAAGATGCACATATCGATGACGAAGAAGAATGGACATTGGTGACCTACAAAAAGACAAGGAAACCAAAACCACAAGGCACAAGGCTAAAGGTGGAACAAGGGAGAAAGCACTGTCGCTGCAATAGTAGGAAGCCCAAAACAAACGTAAAAGCCGCTAAGCCAACGTACGTTGGGGAACCTGTGGAGCAAGAGCCACGTATTCTTGTTTCCTTGAACGAGTACTTCCCAAAGGACTTCTTCCAACAGTGCACTATCGCAGCATGTCAAATGGTCGAAATAAAAATTGAAGAACTTTCAAAAGGCAAAGTCATGCCATTGAGGGAGAAATTACCCTCACACCCAAAGGAGGTCTACCGACACACTTTAGCATCGAGGAAATGCTACGATTGCCAAAGAAGATGCGAAGAGCACTAGCAGCGGTCTTGGCAAGTCCCGACGACCATGAAGTGCAAGAAAGCAAGGACGAAGGCTTGAAACTTCAACCACATAAGTATGCCACTTGTTGTGTTACCCAAGACACAATCCACTTCACCGATGAAGACTTGCTGCTAGGATCTAAGACTCACAATCATCCTCTCTTTGTCTCTGGGTATGTAAGGGAGCATAAAGTCAACTGCATGCATATGGATTGTGGATCAGCCATAAACATCATGCCGAAGTCAACAATAACCACAATTGGCATCAGGGTGGATGAATTATCCCTAAGCTGTCTACTAATCCAAGGTTTTAATCAAGGAGGACAAAGAGTGATTGTCATGATTCGAGTAGAGATGACCATTGGTGAACTTAAATCAAGCACGATATTCCATGTGATTGATGCAAGAACTTCCTACAGCCTGCTCCTAGGAAGGCCTCGGATCCACGGGAATGGAGTAGTGTCATCCACCCTCCACCAATGCTTAAAATTCTACCGGGAATGGGTAAAAGTGATCCAAGGTGATACCAAGCCATTCACCGAAGCAGAATCACACTTTGCAAACGCCAAGTTCTACATGGATGAAGATATAGTGCCTGAGGCTCTTCCATAAGAGATCAAATCCACAGGCAAAACAGCACCTAAAAAGCAAGAATGGCAAGCCGTGCCATTTTTAGGCATAAACGATGACGAGCCTATTAAACCTATAACAACCAAAGGGAGTAGGGCGCCTTCAGAAGGATCGAACAAACCCATATTCCGATACATCCCGATGTCAATAAGAAAAAATGGTCAATCCCCGTTCGAAATCGAAGCAAGCAAAACTAACACACAGTGGCACAAAGATAATGTGAAGTTGCTCAAGACGAATGCAGTTTTGCCTCTGACACATCTAGGCGGTGCTAAGGTTACAAGACTACCACAAAGCTTCAAAGGGGGTGGAACCAAGCTTTCTTCCAACCAAAAGAACAGAAGAAGGTTTTGATCCAAACGCCTACAAGCTCATGTTGAAAGCTGGGTATGACTCCGCTTCCTCTTCGAATCCTGGAAAGAAGGTTTCAAACATCGTTAACGACAAAGAACATAACCTCACCAAGACTCAAAAGAAGTTGAAAGAGCATGATTACGAAGTTGACAATAACAAAGCTGGGCTCGGCTTCACACCAAATGCACTCATGAAGATTTCAAGCAAAGCAAAAAATGCTGGTACTCAACACATCAGCGTGAGCGTTAAACAAAATCAAGATAAGCCTAAGTCCGCTCATCGGACGTCAGTTTTCGATAGGATTAATCGTTCAAGGCCTAAAATTTCGGCACTTGATCGTATTGGTGGTCAAGACCAAACCTCCGTTGTCAAGAGGCTTAACACACCAACATCCCAAAGCTCTGTTTTTGAAAGGTTGTCAAAACCCAAGCAACGAAGCAACACGGCTAGCTCTCTTCCGCGATGGTCAGCTTTAGAATAACTTGAAGACAACAAGAAGCCTTCTAGAAAGAGGGAAATGATGCCAAAGGAAGAAAAGCTCGACGGACTGGCAAGAAAAGATGATGTTCGAAACTCTATTCCTTCAAGGATGAAACGCCAAGCAATCTTGGAGGTTGACACAATTGGATTACCGAAAGTGAGAAGGCGCACCATCATTCACACCGGCCAATCTTTATGCCAACAAGCCTGGAAAGACGGCACTGAAGAGGAAGTCCAAGATGTCTTCCACATCACGATCCAAGAAGGCAAAGAAGATGAAATCCCTAAGGAAGATGTCACTGCTGCACCACCACAACTGGAGGATGGGGGGCAAGCCACGGTTGATGATCTCAATGAGCTCAACTTAGGCACAAAAGGGGAGTCGAAGCCTATCTTTGTAAGTGCGCTGCTAAGTGCGGATGAGACAGAAGAGTATTACCAACTACTACTAGAGTACAAAGACGTCTTTGCTTGGACCTACTAGGAAATGCCCAGCCTTGACCCTATCAACGCTGTGCATCATCTTGCAATCAAGCCTGGAATGCGACCGATAAAGCAAACTCAAAGGCGATATCGATCGGAGCTCATCCCATAAATTGAAGCTGAGATTGACAAGCTAATCGAAGCAGGCTTCATTCAGGAAGTGCAATACCCTAAGTGGATCTCCAACATCGTCATCGTTCTTAAGAAATCTGGACAAATACGTGTTTGTGTAGACTTCCGGGACCTCAATGATGCTTGCCCGAATGACGACTTCCCCTTGCCAATCATCGAAATCATGGTGGATGCAACCACTAGCCATGAAGCACTGTCATTCATGGACGGCTCTTTTGGATACAATCAAATTCGTATGGTTCTCGAAGACGATGACTGGCCAAAAGGTATCTACTGCTACAAGGTGATGCCCTTTGGTCTAAAAGACGCTGGAGCCACATATCAACGCGCAATACAGAAAATCTTCAATGACATGCTACACAAAAACGTAGAATGTTACGTAGACGATGTGGTGGTCAAGACAAAGAAAATATCAGATCACTTGAAGGATTTACGAATAGTGTTCGAAAGGTTGCGAAAATACAACCTTAAGATGAACCCGTTAAAGTGCGCATTTGGTGTCACCTCTGGAAAGTTTCTCGGCTTCATTGTCAAGCATCGTGGCATTGAAGTGGACCAATCAAAGATCAAGGCCATTCAAAGCATGCCTGAACCAAGAAACTTGCACGAGCTGAAGAGTCTACAAGGACGACTAGCTTTCATTAGGCGTTTCATCTCCAACCTTGCAGGGCGTTGTCAACAGTTCAGTTGACTTATGAAGAAGGATGTTGCGTTCGTATGGGACGAAGCATGCCACAATGCTTTTGAAAGCATAAAAAAGTATTTATCAAGTCCACCAATCATAGGGGCGCATGTGCCCAGAAAACCACTTATATTGTACATCGCCGCTCAGGAAAGTTCAGTTGGAGCACTCTTGGCACAAGAGAATGAATCCCAGAAAGAATGAGCGCTTTACTACCTTAGCCGAACTCTCACAGATGCCGAGTTGAACTACTCCCCAATCGAACAATGTGCCTTGCCTTGGTGTTCGCCATCCAAAAGCTCAGGCATTACATGCATGCTTACACCATCCACCTGGTTGCTAAAGCTGACCCAGTCAAATACGTCATGTCCAAACCATTCTTAACATGGCAACTAGGTAAATGGGCGTTGCTTCTCAATCAATACGAGATCATCTACATCCCAGCTAAGGTCGTCAAAGGACAAGCGCTACTAAATTTCCTTGCTGATTATTCAATCCTAGCCGATTGGAAAATCTCATATGACTTGCCTGACGATGAGGTGTTCTACATCGACATCTTCCTGACATGGATGATGTTCTTCAACGGATCTGCATGAGCAAACGGAGCAGGGGCAGGAGTAGTATTTATGTCGCCACATAGGCAAATATTACCTTATTCCTTCCAACTAAGCAAACTATGCTCCAACAACGTCACTGAGTACCAAACACTGATCATTGGGCTCCAAATGGCGATCAACATAGGAATCACAGCCCTTGAGGTATTTAGACTCCAAGCTCATAATCAATCAACTCTTAATTGAATATGAAGTGTGGAAAGATGATCTCATCCCATACTTCCGACTGGCAACCCAACTACTACAAAAGTTCGAGACGTGACACTGGAATATGTGCCAAGAAAAGAAAATCAAATGGCAGACGCTCTCGCTACCCTAGCCTTGAGTATGACATTAAGAGAAAATGAAACTACAGACGTGGCAGTTTGCCAAAGATGGGCGATCCCGCTCGTTACTGAAATGATATTGGATGATACAAACGTCATCTCAGTACTTTCAGTCGACGCTAAAGAGTAGAGACAACCGTTGATCGACTACTTGAAGTATAGAAAGCTTCTAGATGATCCTAGACACCGCTCTGAAATACGTTGACGAGCACCTCAATTCCTTTACTACAAAGAAACACTATACCGATGCTCTTTTGAATGAGTACTTCTAAGATGTCTGGGCAAAGAAGAAGCCAATCAAGCCATGGAAGAAGCACACTCAGGTGTATGCGGAGGGCATCAGTCTGGACCAAAGCTACATTTCCAGCTCAAAAAGATGGGTTACTATTAGCCAAGCATGGTGAAAGATTGCCTGGAACATGCCAAAAGGTGCCAAGCCTGCCAATTCCACACCAACTTCATACATCAACCGCCTGAACCTTTACACCTTATAGCTGCCTCATGTCCATTCGATGCATGGGGATTGGACGTCGTAGGACCAATTACGCCAAAGTCATCTGCATGAGAAGTTTACATTCTAGCAGCAACATATTACTTCTCCAAGTGAGCTGAAGCCATACCTCTAAAGGAAGTCAAGAAGGAAACTATCGTCCGTTTCATCAAGGTACATATCATCCATCGATATGGTATGCCTTGCTACATTATCACTGACAATGAAAAATAGTTCTCCAACCAACTCATGGACGAGCTCTGTGAGAAATACAAGTTCAAGCAACACAAGTCTTCCATGTATCATGCTCCGGCCAACGGTCTTGCGGAAGCATTCAACAAAACATTGTGCAACCTCTTAAAGAAGGTGATCGGCTGAACAAAGAAAGACTGGCACGAAAGAATAAGCGAAGCATTTTGGGCATATAGGACAACACATATGACTCGTAGCCAAGCTATGCCTTATTCTCTCGTATATGGCGTGGAAGCTGTTTTACCGCTCGAGAGTCAAATCCCCTCACTAAGGATGGCCATACAAGAAGGCTTGACTAACGAAAAGAATGCAAAGTTACGCTTTCAAGAGCTAAAAGCACTGGATGAGAGAAGGCTCGAAGCTCAGCAACATTTGGAGTGTTATCAAGCACGACTCTCCAAGGCCTTCAACAAGAAAGTTCGCCCTCGTTCTTTTCAAATGGGAGATCTCGTCCTTGCATTACGTAGGCCTATAATCACAACTCACAAAACAAAAAGCAAGTTCACATCAAAGTGGGATGAACCTTATGTAATACGAGAAGTCTACACTAATGGCGCATACTTAATCATGGCAGAAGATAGCATGGAGATCGGCCCTATCAATGGCAGATGCTTGAAGCGCTACTACCCCTAAAACAAATGGACCAAATGCTCCTTGCATGTACGAGCTGAAACTGCAAACGGCACCAAATGCTCCTTGCCTGTACGAGCTAAAACTGCAAACAGCACCAAATGTTCCTTGCCTGAACAAGCTAAAACTGCAAATAGCACTAAATGTACAACCCGCAAGAGCATAAACTACGTACAACACAAAAGAAAAATGTATTTGAACTACGTCATGACTTGATCCCTTATCAATCGAAGGTATGTAGGCAACTTGAAACTTCAAAACTTCAAGTACAGTCACATCATCAATAAAAAAACGCAAACACTTTGAAGAATAAAGAGCAAATTCAAAATGTGAAGACTTTATTTCTTTAAAATGAAGGATTTGGCTACAAAACTTTATTACAATAATCAACAACAAACAAGGTTTAAGGAAGACATTACTAGAGAACTATGTCTTTAAAATTACGAAAATGATCCTCAAGCAGGCCTTCCAAAGTCTTCAAAGTCTCTACATCGGTGGAAGACAAGGTGGGCAACTACATAGCCATGCCTTTTTCTTGCTCTAGGCATGACATTTCCTTCTGGTACTGAGAAATTGTAGCTTCCTGCTTCAAGAGAACACCTTCAAGTCGTGATGCTTCGATTCCCAACTGCTCTCACTCCCGCTCCAACTCTTCTAAACGCACTCGGACGGAAGCTAAAGAGGTCCTTATAACTTGATAATCTTTCAAAACAACTTGCTGAGAAGACCAGACTTAGGCAGTTGATAAATCCATTGCCGCAAGCTGTTGAGCTCTAACATCTGGACTTAACTTCTTCAAGGAAATAGCACGCAAGGAAGAGTACTCAGTAGAGGTGGCCTTATGTTCGGCAATCTGGACCCTCAAGGGCGAAGAATCAACGTTAAGGTTGTCAATCGCAAAAACAAGTTTCGACAAATCATCCTTAAGCAACGCAAAGTCTTCTGATGGGCACTTTGAAATCCTCTCCTCAATATGGCTTTTGACATTCATGGCCGCATTAAGTCTGATGTGATGGATAAGCTACTCAGTACCATGAAGGTTCGACCCTCTTAAAGAGACTTCAGAGCTAGCTGGTAAAGGTGTTGGACTCATGACGAGCCCTTGCATACCCTCACTTACAGCAAACTAGGGCAACTTGGCAAATTCGAAACGAGCTCTGCACCAGGCGGATTCCCAATCTCCCCGTCTGTAGGTAAATTACCTTCAAATAGCATCTCCATATAAGAATGAATGCCTGTGTTAGCCAAATCAAAAGAACAAGAAGGCCCAGCCTAAACAAGACAAAGAAAGATGTTAGAAATCAAAGCTAAAACAATGAAAGCAAAAAAAAAAAAAAAACAAAGTCACAAGAAAGAAGGAAACATGTACATCTTTCTCAAGTGACACATGACCATCAAATTGAGGAGGTCTAAACACTTCATTCTTCTTATGATGAAAATTAACGTCGTTATCAGCATGAACACTTTTCAAGTGGTCGCTTGTTTACAATTTGTTGACGTTATTGCAAAGCAAGTCCATCTTCGCACAAATCAACTTCATCACCCGCATCTTCATAAGCATCCAAATGTTGAGGAGACAAGCATGGGCGCTGAAGAGCTAGAACCACAAGTCTATCTTGCAAAAGAGTTGCACTCGCACAGTCAAGAGGTACCAACTGCGCAGAAATCACAGAACAACCCTCTCTCAAAGCATCATTACGTGAGTAAGGGGAATTAGTACCACTTGCCACCCCCAAGTTTTCATAATGTACCTTTGACCACCAATTTACGTAAGCACGGGTCACCGGATTGTTCTTGAACTCATCCTTGGCCAACAGGATGATAGAAGCATCTATACATGCACGGGAACAAGACTCAAAATGAGTATACACAGCTTGCAGAGACTCTGACTGGGCGTTTTCTTTGAGCTTGCCTAACGCATGTTGGACAAAACCAAATTGTCTACTGAAACGGTGAGGATTATACAGCTGAATGATGCATCGGTCTCCTTACCGCAAAGAAACATACCCCGAGCGAAGACTTATAAGATAAGAAAAGTCTGAGAAGCAAAGACGCGAATCATCTATGATGCCTCACCGAGCCGAGCTAACTCTTGCTAGGTAGTCCATCCTCAAGCCTACACAACTTCTGTACAATGCTTGCGCCTGCGAATCGTCGAGGCTCTTCACAGAAAGCACACCAGAATACTTCATCATGAAAGGCCCCAACTTGACTGAAGTCAATAAAGAAGACCCTGGTTTGCCTAAAGTTGACATAGAAAAATAAGTGCCAAAGTACTCACCTAACCAACCATACACATAATGGTAGAGAAATACTGCAACATGATCTTCAGTGTTTGACGAGTTTAAAACAACACTCAACCCTAGTAAATGTTGGCTAAGACTGGAATAGCAAGGCTAAAAGATTCTCCTGCAGCCATCTTGCTAGCGACTTTAAAGACTCCGGGGCGGATAAAGTTGACATCGTCTTTGGGGAAAACAAACTTACAAAGCCAACAAGCTAAGAAAGCAGCTAGGTAAGATTCTTCCAATTACTATGATGTTATGCCAAGATCCTCAAATACCCTCAACTTGGCAGGGGTACGGCGTCTAGCTGGACCAATGACGCCGGACGGATTCGAGTTTCCCTTAGGCGTGGTTGTCTTGATGCGGCCACTTTTCTTCAAAGATCTTTTGTACTTCATGGCATCCCGATACCAAAATCGGATCCATGAGGAAATCTTCAAGCCTGACTTACTCTGAGACTTCTGGAAAAGCTTATGGTACGCCCAAAACAAATAGCGGCAGCACGCAGGAAACCCTTGGCTGTTGCTATGAGAAAACTCCTCCGCGCTAGGAACAACCTCGTCATAAAACTTTCCTTGCATCGACAAGCCTCCTATCTTGTGGAGATCCCAAAGTGAAATCGACATCTCCCCTTGAGACGTGTGAAGTGTATTAATTGCTAGACACCAATGCTCAAAGAATGCACGAAGGACGAAAGAATGGCGATCATAACTAAACAAAGACACATAGACAGCATGATAAAGGCCCACATTGGTAAGTACATCTTTGGAGCAGCTCAAGACATCTTCAAGCCACTCCCAGTAGAACTCGGCAAAGGCGGCTCCTCCAGTAATCGACAAGGTGCTACTCCAAGTCACAGCTCTGTTACAGATACGTTGGCCAATAAGCTCAAACAAAGCTGGAGAACAAGATAAGAGTTCTCGATGTACACACATTTTTCTTTATATTTGGTCAACAAAAACTGTCACCTCGCAAGATACTTCAGAAGACCACGACTTGATATGCATTAAGTTGTCTTTCGCATGAAGGGTAAGCGCCTTAGAGCCAGTTAACGACACACAAAGCTTCAACGTCGTTCCCCTATCTTGTGAATCAACTTCATTCGCAAGAATGGTGATGGTGTTGCTCTTAAAACACTTAAAAATACCATGGTTGCAACGGAAAGATCAGCCACAAAATTGAGCAACACAACAAAGAAGATAGCTGCAAGACGGTCCTTCCAAGTAGCGACAAGAGGCATGGCGAAGTCACCACTGAGGAAAGTCGTGACCAAAAGGTACAACACAGCATAAACTCACTGCAGTCTTTTGCACAACCCCACACGGTAAAAGTGAAGCACTTTAACAAGCTCCAAGTAACAGCAAGGACGAAGTCACCATCGAGGAAAATCGTGACCAAAAGGCACTACACAGCATAAACTCGCTGCAGTCTTTTGCACAACCCCACACGGTAAAAGTGACGCACTGCAACAAGCTCAAAGCAAGGGCAAAGGAACCTCCGTCAAAACAGCAAAGAAAATCCACCAATGTAGTGAATACCTAAAAAAAAAAAATATATATATATATATAAAATAATAAAAAAAAGGAGTCAAAATCAAAAGCCACGTGAACCGTGTGTGTGTGTGTGTGTGTGTGTGTGTGTGTATGCACACATGACTAGTCAAAATCAAAAGCCACGTAAACATATACATATATAAACACACACGCACACATATATATATATATATGACTAGTCAAAATCGAAAGCGTGAACTCTGTGTGCGTGTGTATTTATATATATATAAACATAACATTCTTTTGGTGCCCAAAAAAAAAGAAGAGAAAGTCATAGCAAAACTTGCGGCAGCAAGCAAAAAAAAAAAAAAACGCAGTAAGAGGTGGTCAATGGTGGTCGTAGCACAATCTAAGCACTCTGCAAATTGAAGGAAATGGAATGGGGATTAGATATCTGTCTAAAACCTTGCATAAAGGTCTATTTATACACAACGGGAAATGAAGAACTTGATATCTGGCACGACAACAAGCATCTGCTTTTCTCCAATGCTAAAGTATCTGCTTTTCTCCAATGTTAAAGCATATGCTTTTCTCCCCAAAACAAGGAACATGGTCCCTTATTTTTGTCTTATTTATTAACCAAACAAAGTGGGAAGCCGAAAGTAGATTTAGAAATGTCAATTAAAAAGTTGATATCCTAAAAAGAGAAAACAAAACGGGGGGGGGGTTGCTTCCATACATCTAGAATAAATAATGATGGCATGTGGAAAGCAAAAAAAAAAAAAAAAAAAATATATATATATATATATATATATATATATATATATAAAGAGTTGAAAGTAAAGAAAGTGTAATGATGGACATCATTACTTGAAAGATGGTGCCATGTGTGGATATATTTGTTATATAGAAGTTGTAATTTTGTGGAGTTTGAAACTCACATGGTGCCAGTCGCACCGGCAGCATTAAAAAAAATAAAAGGTGATGGTGTCGCTATTGGATAGATATACCTTGAGTAAAATAAAAGCTCATTTACTCATATCTCTAAAAATTTACAAAAAAAAAAAAAAAAAAAAAAAAAAAAAAAAGCCTTCACAAAGGTTGATCAGGTAGCGCCTCATCACTCGGCGGAACTCCAGGAAGAAGAGGAGCCAGAGGTTTATTGTTTGGAGTTTCAACACTCGGTAAAACTCTAAAGGACGAAGGCAATAGATGCCTCTGGAGTAAAGGCACAAACATCTGATGGTCACTCTTAATCCGACTTTCGGATTCCCGCAGCTGATCAAGCTTTCTCTTCATGCTCGTCGATTAACTATTGACAAGCATGTGCAACTCTCTGTTCTTGTGCCGGAGCCCTCTAATCTCTTGCTTAAGACTCGCCACCTTAGCCATCAGTGACTCAACTTGACGAGTTCGAGCAAAAAGGCGTTGGCCCATGTTCGATACAGAGCTTGCACACTGAACACTGAAAGCCAAAGAGTCTTGAACAGCCAGCTCATCAGACCGCTTGGAAAGGATCCTGTTATCCTTGGGGGTGAGAAGATTTCTAGCAACCACCGTGGCAGTTATGTCGTTCTTCATCACAAAGTCCCCAATTGTAAGAGGATCGTTGGGGGATACGAAGGATGGGTGCCATATATTATCTTGAAAAGGCATGTCGACATCTTCCCCAATATTCAAATCAAGACAACGATCAGATGGGCAAGCCATTTTTAGAGATGTTAAGGGAAAAGAAGAGGTTGGATAGATTAAGATCTTAGAAGTGTAAGAAGGGAACTTCTATAAGCAGCAACTCTCAAGTGTGCTTTTGAAACACAATTATTACCTCTATAAAAAAATTAAAAAAAAAAAAGGGGCAACAGGGCTGTTTATTCAGAAATCGAAAAGACGCTTGTTCAGAAATCGAAGAGGTGCTTGTTCAGAGCTCAAAGGGGCACCGCTCTCCAAATTTCAAAAGATCGGCTTTCCGAGATTTGTCAGCACCTTTCACATGCAACCTCAGCTTTGCAAAAATCACGGGCAACTTTGTCAAAAATTTCTAACAAAGTTGAAAACACGTGAATCTTACTGTTTCAATTACCCAACAGTTGATTACAAAAGTAAAGGAATAGTGCCACTACTGGCTATTGGGAAATTCCTATATATGTCGACCTCGTCCTCCATAGCAAGGTAGACCTGCAAAAATGCCCAACCCTTCCTACCTCCGATAGTACACTCCCAGTAGAGCCTCTTGAAATACTCAGTTTTCTTCCTCTCCGGGAATACCTCTGCAAACAAATGACACCAAAGCAAAAGTATCTCATATCACCACGGTAGAAAGCAAGAGTATCTCATATCATGCTTTTTTCCTATCTTTTCCTTTACCCTTGCCCTTACCTGCAAGACAAGGAGAAAGAAAGCAATCAGTCGAAACCTGAAATCAAACTTCCGATCTGGAACTGATTGCCCAGAACCTTTGCCTGGTTGCTTACCTAGCATTGCTTTTAAGTGCTCATCGCCGCTGAGAAGTAGTGCTCTGAAAGACCATTTAAATGCAAAGGTTGTATTCCACTCCTGCATCGGGGGTAAATATTGCAAGAGATTGAAGTAGAAGGATCAATGATGAGTTAGAACATATCATTATAGCACGACGCCCTTCCCTGCAGAACCGCATAACCTAGATGGAGGAGTCTAAATCAAAGCCAACCTCGGCATCGTTGCCCTAATCAAAGAGCTCGAGAAGCTTCAATAGCTTTTCGCTGGCACCATCGTCGAAGAGCAAAGCCTCGTTGTGCAACGCTGTCAAATCGCCACTACTTTTTCGAAAGAAAAAGTATCTCATATCATGCTTTCTCCTTGTCATTTTCCTTGTCCTTGTTCTTACCTGCAAGACAAGAAGAAAGAGAGCAATCAGTTGGAACTTGAAGTCAAACTCCCAATCAGGAACCGACTGCCTGGAACCCTTCCCTGATTGCTTACCTAGCATTGCTCTGCCGGGGAAATAGACAAGTCTAGCAGAAGATGCCACATCTGCCTAAAGAACAGATAAGGCAAGTGAAAATGATACTTTGAAGCATGTGGAGACAAGCACAACAAAACATGTGCCAATTCATCTGCTACTTCTTCAAAAGCAAAAATATCTCATATCATCAGGGTTGCAAATACTCTAGATTTGGCGAACTTGTTTTGACCCTCAAATTCTTGAGTCAACTCGCTAGGCGTTATGAGCTGCACGTACCAATTCACCACCCTTGAATCAAATTCTTAAAGATCAAGTCACAAACTTGAAGAAATCAAGTCCGATTCAAGATCAAGTGTCCACTATCCTTGAACCAAATTCAGCTCCAGATAAAGGAGTAAATCCAGACACTTTGGGGTAAGTCTAGAAGAAGAAACCTCTCTGCCCAGTTCAAGAATAAGCCTGTGGAAAGTCAACAATTGGAGGAAACCAGAAAATCCTCCAACCCAGTTCAAGATCAAAGCTTTGGAAAGTCAACAAGCACAACAAAATACGTGTCGATTCATCTACTACCAAAGCCAAAGATCATCTACCACGTGAAGCTCCTTGTGGTCCAATTTAATTCAAGATCAAGCCTCGACGGCCCTTGAAGAAATTTCAAACAAAGTTCAAGAACAAGCCTCAACAGCCGTTGAAGAAACTTCCAGCCCAATTCAAGATCAAGCCTCAACGGCCCTTGAAGAAATCTCCAACCAAATTCAAGATCAAGCATCGATGGCCCTTGGATCGACATCTACATTAAGGGACTTCAAAACGCATCTCCTACATGTGACAAACACATGTATACGACGCGCATTGAAGTGGGGGCATTTGTAGACATCGAAATTTCGGTGAAATAAATGTTGACTAATAATTACAATTTCAACGCTCACGTGTCACATAAATTTTACACGTAGCATGTGACTAAACGAAAAAATCAAAATAAATCAAAAAAGTCATCAAATAAGGACACGTGTCAACACCTGGTAGAAATGATTTATTTCATCTGAATATTATATTCAAAATTAGGCCTTGAAAAATTCTATAAATACAAGGTCATTTCATTCATTTTGGGAGGACCAATTCATAACCAATTCACATTACTCCAATACCTTGAAGCTTTGAAACTCTAAAGCTCCAAAGCGAATACCGAAGGATCAAGAAAGCTCTCTTCGTTCTTCGTCAAATCCTTCTTCAAGATCAAGCCCCGACGCCCCTTAAAGAACTTCCACCAATTCAAGATCAAGCCCCGACGGCCCCTCGAAGAAAGTGTTCATCGTTCATCGTCTGTTCATCCTAAGATCAAGCCCCAACGGCCCTTTGGATCAACAACATCAACAAATCCACACATCCAACCGTTCTTCAAGATCAAGCCCAAAAGCTCTTGAAGATCTGTTCACCCATCAACCTTCAAGATTAAGCCCAAAAGCCCCTTGAAGAAATTCGCACAACCGTTTCGTCAAGATCAAGCCCAAGAGCCCCTTAAAAATCTGTTCGTCAACCTTCAAGATCAAGCCCCAACAGCCCTTGGATCAACAACACAATCCATAAATCTACACATTACGAAGATCAAATCAGAGGCTAAAATTGTAAAAGAGATTGTAACCCCTAAATCATTAATACAAATATTATTTTGTACACGTGTTCTTGTCTCATTCATTGCAGGAATTTCAGTGTCTCTTCACCATTTCTTGTTTTCTTTTATTTATTCTTTTTTTATTCACACATTCCACATCAGTCACAGCTCAAGAAGTTGGTAATGTAGAAAGCAAATATATATATATGTTATTATTCCTTTTTTTATTGTCCTTTTTTTTTTTGTTATGGAAACTAATATGAGAACACACATAAGTTCAGAGGATGAGAGGAATTTTGATTATATTGAAGGGAGCGAGAAGGGGCCAGCTTTCTGGGGAGATATTAAGAGAGAGTGGGCAGCATGTAAAAATGGACGCTTGCAATCTCCCATAGATTTATCAAGTCTGAAAGTTATAACAATCCCAAGCTTGGTGGGGCTAAAGACGACATACAAGCGTTCTAACGCGACTCTCAAGAATAGAGGCCATGCTATGAAGGTAAGGGTTATCTTCATAAATTGTCCATGACGGTTTCAAGAGTCATCATTTTGGTCATTGGTTTCAAAATTAATCAATGTCATCTTCTACATTTTGTTCCCACAGTCTTTGCCGATAAATTTGTTAAACTTTCTATCAAATTTAATAATGAGCTACCTGGGGTAAGAGGTCCAACAAAATTAGGAGAAAATAATTATGCTAGTGTGTAACTCAATAAAAAAAGAAGTATTTGGAGGGTGCAGCTTGAGTGGGCAGGCTATTCAGGATCGATTGAGGTCAATGGCATTGAGTTTACCTCCAACAAAGTCATAGGCACTCACCCTCCGAGCATTCCATCAATGGCAGGAGGTCTCTATAGTGCACCCATAATTAAAGTTAAATTTTAAACAAGTAAAATGAGTTTCTTAATATGTATTTTCCTGTGTTAGGTATGCCATGGAGCTCCACATGGTTTATCAAAGCCCGGATCCGAAAGTGGAAAACTTGTTGGTGTCCTTTACCAGATTGGTCACCCAAATGCCTTCCTTTCTAAGGTAGAATGCTTTCTAAATTATTCAATGTATACCATGTGGCGGTGTGATGGACACATCCAAGTTTTTTTTATCCGAGTTACCTATTTTGAGTACCAAATAGGGAGATGATTTTCATACGCCCTTTTGGATTCTCACACACTCCTCTTTAGTTCTGGCTATCATACTAAATTAAACTAAAACAACTAATATGATTAAATAGGGGTGTATAAGAGGCTAAAAATGGTGTGTTTATCATTTTCCCTAACTAAACCCTCATGACTTATATTATGTCCCGTTTGATAACTATTAATTTTTAGTTTTTAAACAGTTTAGTTTCATTTTATGTGCTAAAAATAGAGAGAAAGTACATGAGAGAAGTGAAGAATGGAGAAGATGTTGGAGTTTGAGTACAAATCTCATTCTATCTCATTGTCTCACTTTGCTTACCACCAAAAATTTCTCACACTTTGTCCCTCTTACCAAGTGATTGGAAAGATAGACCATATGGAGAACAAAATTGGGCATGAACCTTGGGTTTGGGTTTTGTGGTGTGATTAATTATATATAAAATTAATATATATTTAATTATCAAAAGATGTACCTTGGACCTTGAAGCTCGGGCTTTAACATTAAATTCAAAAATTTATTTATTAAATTAATGTCGAACTTAAGTAATCTTTTTATTTTTCAATTGAGAACGTCTAAAAAAAGTCTGAGGAAAACATGAAGTCACACATCCCTTCTGTTGAACAATCACTTCCCCATTTCATACCTGTTGTAAACATGTATATGATTACTATATATACATGCATCTGCATATTACTCAAACACACAGGAAATCATCTTTCATATGATTCTTACCAAAACCAAGCATATTGAGAGAACCACAAAGAAATTCGTAAGAAACTAAGTTTTACAATGCTGAAATCTTAGTTTAGATCGTTGAATCCTAGTGAAGCAGATACCTACAAAACTACAAGCATATAGTATGGCGAATTTTTGTTTCAAGGATATTGCGGTACACAAGCCTCAATCTTCATTTCGTTTGTTTAAATGACTGTCTTGTTTGTTCTAATTCTGTCAATATATATAGTTGCAATTTTTTTATATATTAGATTATAAATTTTCTATGTATGTTTTGTTTTACCCCTGAAAAAAAAAAAATATATATATATATATATAGTGATTGATTGTTGATTATTATCCAACAGA
The DNA here is from genome assembly GCF_042453785.1 of Malus domestica. Taxonomy (NCBI): domain Eukaryota; kingdom Viridiplantae; phylum Streptophyta; class Magnoliopsida; order Rosales; family Rosaceae; genus Malus; species Malus domestica. The sequence continues at coordinate 16,414,411 of NC_091672.1, forward strand.
AAGAGAGGCATGGGAGGGAGATACTTAAAAATGAAAGAGATTATTTGAAAATATAAGAAACCCAACTTAAGATACACGTTCATTTCATATATCTTCTACCATCCTTCCTTTACCTTTTTAATTTCTCATTTATTTGACATATTTTCACTCTATTCATAACACAAAAAATAAAACCGAGAAGGTTATCAAGCAATAATCGAGTTATATTCTGCTCAAATAATTTTTGCGCGCAGAAAACTCTGGTTCACTTTATACACACCAAAATATTTTGTTTTAAGCTTTTTAGCCAAAACGGTCCATACGATTTGTATAACTGATCACTTTGGTCATTGAGATTTGAAATCAATAGAAGTGGTCCCTGATTTTGTTCACCATCAATCATTTTGGTCATTTCTTGAAAATTCTTCATTAAATAAGGATAAAATGACAAAAATTTCCTTAATTTTTGTCAAATCATTTTGGTCCATTGTTTATTAAATTGAGGGTATTTTTGTCATTTGTTCCTTATTTAACATAATTTTTCAAGGAATGATCAAAATAATTGATGGAGGATAAACTCAAGGACCACTTCTATTGATTTCAAATTTCAGGGATTAAAGTGATGAGTTATGCAAATCTCAGATATCATTTTGACTAAAAAGCATTTGTTTTATTCTATTTTTTGTAATCGCTAATTCAAAATAATGTACCCTAATACCCTGCATATCAAATGCCATACAACTACCATATCCATTGGACCGTTAATAATTAGAATTGATCTCTAACATGTTGCTATTCTGAAATTCAGTTGATGAGGGATGTAGCATTCATGACTGACCAAAAGACAGAGAGGAGCATTGGGGTGATTGATCCTGCTGAAATAGTCCAACTGAATGGCAACAACTACTACAAATATATCGGCTCGCTCACCATTCCTCCCTGTAGTGAAGGCGTTATTTGGATCATCAGCAAACAGGTAAACCCAAGCCCTTCAACTATGTGTATTAGTGCCTTTCTTTTAATTTTTGTTAGTCTGTTTGATTTCTGCTCCTGAATTACCTACATTTCAATTGCTTCTGTATGCGCCGTTAGGGACAGTTTCAAAAGAACAAATAGATCTTTTTCGAGTGGCTGTGTATGATGTACGTACAAAGACATATCTTCTATCCTTTGTACTTCTTATTTGAAGACTCGAAGCACATACATGCACATCAATTATTTAATGATGTTCTTAAACTAATTGCAGTACGCAGAGATGAACGCAAGGCCAGTGCAACCACGCAATCTGCGAAGGATATTCTCTTTCTATGGCAAAAATGCCGAGAACAAACACAATTGACGATATCAGAGAGTTCATACGTAACTGAAAATAGCGGATTCAAAAATAGAATTAACTCACATGATATTGACGTCTTGGTCTATCTCAGATCTGCAAGAATAAAACATATTTTTTAAATGTAGCTTCATAAATAATTAAATACGATCATTTATCCGTGTTATAGGTAAGCCATACTGCCTATATATAAAATACTTAATGTGATCATTTATCCATGTTATAGTTACGCCATACTACTGTCTATATATACTTAGATGTAATCATTTATCCATATTATGGTCATACAAGCAAAAGTTAATAGTTAGATGTAATCATTTATCCATATTATGGTCATACAAGCAAAAGTTAATAGTTATCAAAAGGTTTGCAGTGTTCAACTACTCCCTTGTTAAAAAAATATAGAGATGCCACGAAAGTTAGATTTATGTACATAAGTTCATAGTTGTCAAAAGATTGGCAGTATTTAATTATTCATTGTTCAAAAGATATAGATACTACGAAAGCTAGATTTATATACATATCTATAGTTATTAAAAAGTTGGCACTACTCATCTACTCAATGTTCACAAAGACTTTTCTTGGTCATATTTGGTCTTGCTAATTTGCGAATGAGCATTTTTCCCTTGGCCATCATGATGTTGAAGCACTGCCTCTTCTTTTTTTGTTTTGTCCAAGAGTTTTCTCGTGCTTGTTGTGTATTAGGACTTGAAGTCTGTAAGTACTCAATATAAAGAACTAAATTCGTCAATTTATTTAAATTTATTCTGAGCTTCATCAAATCAACCAAGAGTATAATTCAGCAAGGCTACATTTTTCATTTTGTTTAATTAAAATCAATTATACTTGTTCCCATCTATTTGCACATCCCTTCAACACTCTCATTGTTATTGTCTGTTGAGCTATATCAGGCATGCATGTACTACTAGAAGTAGGAAAACTATGGCTTTCTTGTATCACCTGTTGTCTATTGCTAAGCCTAGTTTTTTTTGCGCATTGTACCTCACAAATTTATATCGCTAAACAACAAATTGATAGATGGAAGGGGGAAAACACTAATGAAAATGAATACTATTTCAACTAAACCTATACCCTACCAAGCAAACCAAGTGCATACTAACAAGAGGAATGCTAGCTACTTTTCCCACTTGCCTTTTCCCATTTGCCTTTCCCACTCATCATTTGATACATGGTTCCACTTACACATTAAGCTGAATAATTGAGAGTGCTAATATACCCACCCTAATGTCTTATCTTTCCAGCCATCTTATATTCTCATCCACCATAAAAAGTAAAAAAGAAACCTGTACTATTTTCCCACCCACCATTATTCCCAAAGCACCCTTACCCCCAACACCCTGCTCGTTGACCTCCTATTCCGATCATTACTGGCCGCTTAATTAAAGCCCAGATCCTATCATATCAATGCTTGATTTCCTTCTCCTGTAACATGTTTTCCATTATAGTTTCAATTCTTTAAATAATATTTCCAAATATGATGGAAGTGTTGGCTTTCCTTGCTGCATTCATCGGTATAAATAATTAGTCTGAGGTACAAGAGTCCTACTGGGATACTGAGTTCCCATCTATATCGAATACACAATATTACAATTATCACATCCTTTGACATATTACAATATGCTTATAATTAACATGGGGCTTTTGTTTAACAATTTTGAAACAAAATAGAAAGGAAAATGCCAAGCTCGTCAGTCACTTGATACAATCATACACATACTCTGCATTTCCATTGCAATTTGCAAGCTCTGCCTGTGCCTAGCTAGCGGGTTTGTCAACGGTAGCGGAAGTGGCATCTCAATCCGTAATAATCGCCTTCCCTCCAAATGCCTCATCCTCGTCCTCTCTCTCCTCACCATTAACCAACACAAAGTAACAGAGACGTGACCCTCACTTGTGTCACCTGTCCACGAGATCCAGTCTGTCTCATAACCTTGATCACAATAGCATGCTTAATCGTGTTGTCCATTCTGGGGGTTGGAGTTTTGGAAAAGACTGAGAGAGCTGAGAGGAGACGATAAAATGGCAATCCGAGAAGTGTGCTAAATTGCTAGGGACGAGAGAATGGCGCTTCCTTTTTTACTATCCTTATATGTTATTTTATGAGAGGATATATTAGTCCTTAAAAATTTAATAAAAAATGGGGTGGGATGATAAGACATTGAGTGGGGTATAGTAGCACTCATAATTATTTATTTTGAAAACACAAACTTCTTTCCCCCTTTACCCTTAGTAAATTTGATCAAGGAAAATAAAATAATAAAGGATAATGCTAGGGAGACCAAATTTCCAAACCAAATGATGTGTTACAAATAGAAAATAAGCACGTTTGTGATAGTTTGAAAGAATTGTTTGTATTGAAAACTGTAAGGTTACAAGAAAGAGAACTTATACAAGTGGAGAATGTCGTGAGTCACCCGATGAACATCACACACCATGCTTCACACACTAATATTCTAACACCCATACTTTACACAATAACCCATACATATAACCCATGCTTTGGATATTAAATAATCTACCCATACCTATAACCCATACTTTGGATATTAAATAATCTAACACTCCCCCTCAAACGAAGGCTAGTATATTCATCAAGCCAAGTTGGACCAAAAGAGTGTTGAATTGAACCCGAGACAATCCTTTGGTGAAGATGTCTGCTAGTTGATCTGTGCTCCGAACAAAAACAGGTTGAATGACATCAGATTGGGTTTTTTCTCGAACAAAATGACAGTCCATTTCAATGTGTTTGGTTCTTTCATGAAATACAGGATTAGATGCAATGTAAATAGCAGCTTGGTTATCACAGAAAAGAGGCATAGGCAGTGTTCTCTTGAACCCTAAGTCGTTGAGCAAACCTTGCAGCCAAATTAACTCACAGGTAGTAGATGCCATGGCACGATATTCAGCTTCTGCACTTGATCGAGCCACCACACTTTGTTTTCTGCTTTTCCATGTCACCAGATTTCCACCAACAAATGTACAATATCCAGTAGTAGATCTTCGATCAATTTTGGAGCCACCCCAGTCTGCATCTGTGTAGCCAACAATGTGAGCATTTCCGATCTTCCTCATCACGATCCCAGTTCCAACGGTGCCTTTCAAGTAGCGCAAGATCCTTCGAACAGCTTGTAAGTGAATTGATCGAGGAGCATGCATGAACTGACTGACTAGGCTCACGGCATGCATGATATCAGGACGAGTAATGGTAAGGTAAATAAGTTTCCCTACCAATCTCTGGTATAAACTAACGTCTGTTAGCAAGTCTCCATCTAATCCAAGTTTCTCTTTGCAAGCTATTGGGGTTGCCACTGGTTTTGCCTCAAGCATTTTGGACTCTTGAAGTAAATCGAGTATGTACTTGCGTTGGTTCAAGAGCAAGCCTTTACTAGATGAAGCAACTTCAATGCCTAGAAAATACTTCAGAGTTCCTAGATCTTTAATTGCAAACTTTTTGTGAAGAAAGCCCTTAAGTCGCTGAATTTCTGTCAAACTGTCACCAGTCACAATGAGATCATCGACATAGATGAGAACAACAAGTTTACCTGCTGAACTATCTCGCACAAATAGTGAGGAATCTGCATTGCTCCTTTTAAAACCAATGTTCTCTAACACAGAACTTAACTTGGCATACCAAGCTCGAGGAGATTGTTTGAGGCCATAAATGGCCTTGTGTAACTTGCAAACCATGCCCTCTCCTTCTTGTGGATGTCCCGGAGGCAATTGCATGTACACATCTTCTTTAAGTTCTCCATGCAGGAAGGCATTCTTAACATCCATTTGGAATAGGGGCCAATCATGGTTGACAGCAACCGAGAGAAGCACTCTTACCGAGTTCATCTTTGCCACAGGAGCAAAGGTTTCCTTGTAATCAATGCCATAAGTTTGAGTAAAACCTCTAGCCACCAATCTAGCTTTGTGTCTCTCCACTGAACCATCACTCTTAAATTTGGTTTTGTACACCCATCGACACCCCACAGCTCTCATCCCCTTAGGTAGCTTGGTGATGCTCCAAGTTTTGTTTTCATTTAGAGCTCTAAGCTCCTCATCCATAGCTGTTTTCCAGATCAGTTGAGAGTTAGCTTCTTGGAATGAGCTTGGTTCAGATGAGGCTGAAATTTTGCTTAGGAAAGCAGCATGAGACGAAGATACTCTTGAGTATTCAAGATATTTTTCTATAGGATGTCTTGAGGTATAACTTACATAATCTTTAAACCAAGTTGGCTTACCCCGATTTCTACTAGGGTTTCTCCTTGGAGTGATCACTTCAGGAGTAATAGCAAGGTTCTCCTCAGACGAAATTTGATTTTGTTCAGTGTCTTCAGTTGATTCATTATCAACAAGTATGTCAGATGATGAATTACACTCAACTGGATCAATCGAAATTTCATTGTTGCTTGGTTGATCTGGAACTGAAAAATGATGAGGCAGTGCATTGATTTCCATAATTGGCGTGTGGATTTGATCAAGAAAGTCCTCCTCCCCCAGAAGATCTTCACCCCTGGTACTAGCAAAAAAAGGAGTTTTCTCGTCAAAAACCACATCTCTAGACACCAAAAGTTTCATGCGCTTTGGGTCATAGCACTTATATCCCTTTTGAACAGATGAGTACCCTAAGAACAAACACCTTACAGCTCTAGGGTCCAATTTATCTCGATGCAAGGTTTGAATATGAACAAAGCAGACACATCCAAACACTCGAAGGTGAGACAAGTTAATTTTCCTGCCATTAAGTGTTTCAAGAGGTGCCTTGAATTTGAGAACCTTGCTTGGAAGCCTATTAATTACATATGCAGCAGTAAGAACCCCATGGGACCAGAATTTCTTGGGTACACTCATTTGAAGCATAAGTGATCGAGTTTTCTCCAGTAGATCACGGTTCTTTCTTTCTGCTACTCCATTTTGTTGCGGAGTACCAACACAGCTCGTTTGATGAATTATTCCATGACAAGTTAGATATTGAGTAAAAGCATTAGACATATACTCAGTACCATTGTCTGACCTTAAGACTTTAAGTTGGGTTGAGAACTGATTTGTAACAAGACTGTGAAATTCTTGGAACACATTAATAACTTCATCTTTTGATTTCAACAAATACAACCAGGTACATCTTGAGAAATCATCCACAAAGGTGACAAAGTATTTAAAACCATCAAAAGAAACCAAGGGTGCAGGTCCCCAAACATCAGAGTGCACAATCTCAAAAGGTTTACATGACTTGGTTGATGAGACATCAAAGGGCAACCTCGTCTGTTTTGAAAAATGGCAAACTTCACAATCTTGAGTCATCACATTCTCTGAAGTTTTGAAGAGATGTGATTGCACAAGATTAGAGGGATGCCCTAATCGTCTATGCCATAATAGATGATTCTTCAAAAAGCCAACTTGAAGACCTCTAGCTTCAATAGGTTGCAATGAAAGCATATAGAGGCCATCTTTATACATGCCTTCACCAATCTTCTTCTTCGTGATATGATCCTGGAAAATCACATTGAATGGCGAGAATATAACATCACAGTTTAAGGAATTTGTCAACCTTCCTACTGACAGAAGCTGAAATGGAAAGGAGGGCACATATAGAGCAGTTGATTCAACATTAGTATCAATTAACTTGACTTTCCCTTCACCCAAAACTGATACACCAGTTCCATTAGCAACAGAGACAAATTGTGGAATAACTGCCTCTTTAAAGTCATGCATATATCTTTTTATATTTGTAATGTGATCAGTCGCTCCAGAGTCTATTATCCAAACATTTGCAAGTTTTCTGGAAGCAAGTGCAGCACTAAATGAGTTTAGAATACCTGACATGTCAACGGAAGATGACACCTTTGTCTGAAGAAATTTTGCGAACTGCTCAAATAATTCAGTGGTGCTAGCTTCACTGTTTCCCTTATGAAGATTGCTTTCATCTTTCTTCTGAGTGAAGGAAGAGAACTCACTCAAGAGGGCTGAGGGATTAGATGTGAAGTTCCCAACAGTTGAGGCAGTCTGCAAGCGAGAGACTTGATTTGCACTGCGACCAGGTTTGGTTTGTTTGGAAAAGTTAGGCTTAAGGTGTGGATACAACACCCAACAAGTGTCTCTGAGATGATTCTTCTGTCCACAATGACTGCATTGCATCTCTCCTTTCTTTCCTTTGAAAATTTTTCCTTCAAACCTTCTGTCACTTGCAACGAAAGCTCTGGACTCAGGATCACCAACCTTAGTACTCATAACTTTCCTTCTTGCTTCTTCTCGTTGAACGATAGTGCACACAGTATTGAGAGATGGTAGTTCAACACTCATCAATATGTGGCTTCGCAGGTCCTCATAGGTAGAGTCAAGACTGGATAAAAGCTGAAAGACCTTGTCTTCTTCAGCCTGCTTAAGAAGGATTGCTGGGTCTGTAGTGTGAGGCCGATAGAGATTCAACTCATTCCACATAGACTTCAGTCTTCCCAAGTGCTCGATAAAAGTCTTTCCATCTTGATTCAGAACAGAGAGACTCTTCTGCAGCTCAAATATCCTGGCTGCATTATTTTGATTTCCATACATCTCCTTGACAGCCTTCCACAGATCAAAAGCTGATTCTGAAAAGCTGAAAATTTCTGATACCTTTGGGCCCATTGAGTTGAGCAACCAGGACATGACGAGCTGATCCTTGCAGAACCATTCTTCATACTTAGAATCACCAACCTCAGGAGGTACGATAGTTCCATTGATGAAACCAAGCTTAGATCTTCCTCCAAGAGCTAAAGTAATAGCTCTTGACCAAGGAAGATAATTAAACTCAGTTAGGAGTATGGAACAAAGACGTTGATTGGGATTTCCATCAGCTTCACTTGAAGAAACTGATGAAGAACCAAGGATGTTCTCGGATGAAGCAGCAAGTATATTTTCTTCTTCCATTTCAAAAGATTTCAGAGAACAGGTTCTTTAGGAAGCCTGCTCTGATACCATGTGATAGTTTGAAAGAATTGTTTGTATTGAAAACTGTAAGGTTACAAGAAAGAGAACTTATACAAGTGGAGAATGTCGTGAGTCACCCGATGAACATCACACACCATGCTTCACACACTAATATTCTAACACCCATACTTTACACAATAACCCATACATATAACCCATGCTTTGGATATTAAATAATCTACCCATACCTATAACCCATACTTTGGATATTAAATAATCTAACAACGTTAATCAACACTTAAATAATTATCCAATCATCAACATCCACATCATTTGGTTTACAAAATTTAATTTAGAAATTTGATCTAGTATTACCCAATAATAAACCCAAAATGTTTTTCTCTCTCATCCCTTCCACTTCCTCTTGGCTGCCATGGCTTTTATAAGAGCTAATGGGAGAATTTCGAAATTTTAACAATCACCACATTCTTTATTAAACACCGAATTTACAAGCATAAAAAAATGTGTATGGAAAATCATTGGCCATTACATGGATAAAGAATTGATGGGGTTAGTCACTGGCCATGGCGGCTGCTCGGAGGAAAGCGTAGAGAAATGAAGTTGGGGAAGAAGGTGATCCTACCGGGCGGTTCCCTCTCTTCCTATCATCCACACAACAGGCATGGACCGTAGGATATGGCTCTGCCACAGGTTGTGGGGGACGACGGATGTGGAAGGAGAAAGGTCTGCCGGTACGTTATTTGGCTTTTTGGGTTCCTTGTCCGCTGCCCTGGCTCTACTCTTCTCTAAAGGTTTTCCTACTTGGGTTTCTATAATACAAACCGGTTGTCATCCATGCTAATATAAAATCAAACTTTATGGTGGTCGCATTAGAAAACTACTTACTTTGGAGTAGCTTAATCAAAAAGTTTATATATAGATCTGTTTTGTATTGTATTATGTATATATGAATAAGACAACAAACTGAAGCAGGCACGATGACAAGTGACAACGCTAAGATTTAAAGGCCTCCTTTCATACATCAAACAGTTTATATAGATCTATTTTGTACTGTTGTATGTATACATGAATAAGACAACAAAATGAAGCAAGCACGATGACAACACAAAGATTTAAAGACCTCTTTCACACATAAAACAGTTTATTTTCAAGTTGCCAGCATCTTATCTTTTCTTTACTTCTTTCTTTGTGTTTTACGCATGATTTATAGATGGTGCCGTGAAGTGAGGAAGCTTATTCGATTTTGCAGAATTAATGTTTTGGTGGATCATTTCAAGATGGCCTTAGATTGCTTCTTTGCAGTCTTGTTTGTTGTAGGCAATGTGTGGATTTTTGGAGGTCATTCTTCTCGTTCTGATACTCCTCAACTCTACAGGTACATAATGTCAATATGTACTGCGTTCCAGTCTTCTAACATTTCGTTGATTTCTTCTAGGTTATCGAGTCATTTAACGTATCCTGTGTTTCTTATAGGTTATGCAGAGTGTTACATACCTTTAGCTGTATTGGATACGCCATTCATACTATGTGCAACAACTTGCTGCTGCCTGCCTCGCAAGAGTGCTAAATTTTTTTTGCCAAGTGAAAATGCATACATCATCGTGCTTGTGGGTTATTCATTCCTTAAGTTATAACATGCATACTATGTCCAACAACAAGTTGCTGCTACCAAAGATATTTGTTATCAAGTCATGAATTCACATAAAAATAAACCAGAAATTTTAAATAAAAAGTTCTTTATAACATGCATGTTGATAATACCATGAAAAATTCCACTACATTATCCGTGCATATTATTTTCTTATTTCAGATATGAATTTGACATCATCTCTTCCAAAACCACCAACCAAAATCATTTCTCGAAGAGATTATACATAGAAGAGAGGGGAAACTTACCCAAAGCCAATTTCGTGCTGCTATTAGTAGTGAGGTACTGCTCTCTCCTTTTTCTTCTTATTTAGACCCAACAATTTCTGCATTTAATTGCAGAGTGTTCACTCGTAAACCTGAATAATTACTTTGTTCCCCTCCCTGCATTTTCTACAAAAATCAGAAATCAAGTTAAATAAAAAAGTCCAACAAAATTTAAACGAAAATTTCATCTGGTAATTATCAAATATCGAAAAAGAAGATTAAAATGGTCAAAGGAGAGAATCAGAAGAAGACTTGGAACATTAAAAAAAATTAATAATAAAAAAAACAAAGGGAAACACCAGCTAGAGATGAACCCAACATCACCAAACACGAATGAATCATGAAGAAGAAGGGGCCGGCACAGATCGTAGTATTTATGTAATAAAATTCTACAATTATCTAAAGAGGTGGGGAGCAGTTTGTTTCGGTACGGTTTTAAGATAAATTGAAATCGAAACCAAAATTTATTTTGGTTTGGTTCGGTACAGTTTTGGAGTAAAACCAAAATGGAACCAAATCATTTGATTTATGTTCAGTTCGGTCTCAAACCATTTCTGTTTGTGCCTCACTTGTAGGACCGTAATATGCATTAATACGAGTGTTCAATATTCAAACAAACTAAAAAGTTTAAAACGTAGTCATTTGCAAACTAAATGTTTTATGACATTAATACAACTCAATTGAAAAAAAAAATCATGGTCACCATCACCATACTAAAATTCAACTTGAAAGAAAGTTCACCATCAAAATGTCTTTTATCACTACTTAGTACCATCCAATTGAAAAAGTTAAATTTATCATACTAAAATTAAAGTTCAAACAAAGTTCAACATCAAAAGCCTTATGGCATAAGAATTAGTACAACCCGAAAAAATAAATTGTTCATGCAATTCAACAAAAAAGTTTTGGTGTTTCAAGTCACTACTTTGAATTGCTCAACCCTTTTCCTTTTCCTTTCCTTTCCTTTTCTTTTTGGACACTTACCCTTCGAAGGTTTAGGAGGCCTTTGAGCTTATGAACAGGGTTGCGAAGGCATTCGATCTTGAAAAGGCAATACTTGGTAAGACCTTGGACCTTGTGAAAGTGAAACGGATAGATGAGAAACCATTCAACCTTGTGAACTAGAAGCTTGAGATTGCCTTGGAGCTTGCTATTGTGGATGTGGATTAAGAGTAAAAGAAGCGATGCTTGAATTCGAATGGGTTTAGCCATATTACGATGTGGTTGAGTCTATACTAAATGTATGGACTCAACCAAATAAACAATTAATTATATTATGCCACCTAATTGACTATTAAATTAATTCAGTTCCAAATATTAAGAACCGAAACCAAAAAGTTTATTAAGCTTGTGGTTCAGTTTTAAACCGAATCCATTTCAAAACCGAATAGTTCGGTGTGGTCCGGTTGGTCCATGTTTTAGTTTTGGTTTTCAGTTCCAAGTGCCCACCTATATTTACCTAATACTTTGATGTGATTGCGGCGAATGAGAGGGGCGATGTCGAGATGGGGAAAATTGGCGAAGGGGGAGGTGGAGTTTGAGAGGCAATCAAGGAGGTTTCGATATATGAGGTAAGGACGAAAAAGGGAGAGTAGGAGTCGTCGAGGGTAACCAGACCTTTTCCTAGGGATCCTGCAACCGTGTCCGTTCATCGTACATCGTGAGGTCAGAAATCATTTAAAATTTAAAATTCAAATATAAATAGCACCTAATGAAAACTGACCGCATAATGTACGATGAACGGATACGATTGCAGGATCCCTAGGAAAAGGATCCGACAAGGATTCTACGACCTTTATGAGAATTGGTCAAGAGGTCAAGAGAATGTGATCCCACGTGTCAAAGAATTAACAAGGCAAACCGAAGAAAACCTAGAATAATATAAACTAAGCGGGGAAAAATCGGAAACACACTGTTCCTAAGCTACGGAAACCCAAAACTTGGTTTTAGTATATATAATATCATTTATAATGGCATATTAGCTAGGGATGGGCACGGGCCAGGCCAGGCCCAATTTTGAAGGGACCAGATCAAATTCGGGTTTAAAGGATACGGGCTAGGCTGGGCCAGGGACAACATTTTCTAACATAGGGACCAGGCCGAAATGGGCCTGGTACATGGGTCCTTGGTTTTTGTTTTTTTTTTTGAAAAAAAATAAAATAAAATTTGCACAGATTTGCACAAATTGCAATTGCATAGATTCACTACCACTACAGCACTACCAATACAGACTGCAATTATGCAGACTTTGCACAAATTCACTGCAATGATTCACATCCAATCTAAATACAAAGTTCAACATCCAAGTTCATATATTAACAATACATCCAAAATAACAACATTACATCGTCCAACATCGTTCGATACATTAAATTTGAGACATTCAAAATAACATCCGGGAGACATCTAAATATCAAATCAACATACAAAATACCCGAGAGTCCAGGAAATCCAAATTCCGAAGTCCAAAATCAAATAATCCAAAACAACATAAACATGACATCTGCAATAAATTCCAAATTAACATCCAAAACCACATCCAACGTCCAAGTTCCAACAACATTCCTCATTGAATCTATAAGGAAAAATAGAATATAAACATGACATTTTTAATGTCCAACATCATATTATCCTCATTGAATCATTGAAATTTAAAGTTTATTCATTTGAGTTTAAAATATTACCGCAATTCATTTTCCTTTATTCGTTCGAGTTGTTTAAGGAGCTTCAATTTCAGGAACACTTGGTGAGATGGTTGAACTTGTAGATATAGCATTTGCTCTTCTTCTTTTATATTCTTCAACAAAGAACAAAAGAAGCACGTTAATTGTAAACTAATTAATATAAAGTTATAAACCAAACTATACAAAACAAAATAATTACCTTCTTCACACTCTTGATAAAATTCAAGCTTCATCAGACTTGCTTCATACTCAATGTTGCTAATTTGTTCACTTCTTAACCAGTTTTGGAGGCATATCAATGACTCAACTATTTCAGGAAAGAGAGATTATCTAAAGGGGTCAATTACTCTCTTTCCTGTACTAAATGCACTCTCACTGGCAATTGTTGACACTTGAATTAGCAATACATCTTTTGCTATCAAAGCAAGTATGAGATAAGCGCTCCTCTCCTTCAACTTCCACCATTTCAAAACGTCAAATGGTGAACCATGTTGTACTTTCTCTAGAGTGTCAAGGAGATATCTATCCACCTCATGTGCAAGCGCAATATCCCCGGTGTCTTCTAATTCCTTCTCTCAATCATCCATCATTTGACTAAATATCATTGGATTTTCTGTTGGCACACTAGAAGATGATTGTTTTACCATTGAACAAGTAGTGTCAACAACAAAATCTTCTCTACCCTTTTGTTGTGTTTGTGGACCGAAAGCTTGGTGAGCATATTCATCACACATCGCCTTCAACAATATCTTCACTTCATTACTTTTCTATTGAATCTCTTCTTTAGAAAGCTGTAATTGCTTTCTACACAAGTACATGTAGTGCCTCAATTTGAACCTTGGGTTTAAGACAAGGGCAACTACAAATACTTGATTAAGGGACTTAATTGAACCAAAATACTTTCAATATTTGGCTCTCATGCTCATTGACATATCACGTAGCACCAACTCTACAGTTCCTTCAGTTTGCATATATTCAGGCAAAAAAAAAATTTCTATCTCGTTCTTCATAGCAATGACATCATGAACTGTATTGGATGTGGGATACTTTCTTGCACTAACTTTCAAAGTTATAAGATAGAAAACCTTCAAAAATTCCACAAACACTTCTATATCATCCCAATCTTCCTCTTTAGATGGTCCAACCATCCCTTTACTCGCCACTTCTTCTCCTTCATCATTAAGCATCTTTTCCCTGAAATAGGTGGAGTATATATTGGCTTCATCATTTTCGGACATCTTTTCAAATGCTTTTTTACACTTCAAGCAAGATTCTAGCATCATGTATGTGCTATTCCACCTAGTAGGCATATCCATAACAATTAGACCCCTACTATCGAACTTCTCATTCTCCACACATTTCTTGAAATAACTAAACCTTCAGAGACTTGATCTCACAAACCGCACGACATTTATAAGAGCATCCACAATTGTATTTAATATTTTCAACCCACCTTTCACTACCAAGTTGATAATATGAGCTAAGCACCTCACATGTATAAACTTGTCATTCATAATAATTTTACCATTAGGCCATTCTGCATTTTACGAACAACATACTCTATTGCTAGCTTATTAGCTAATGCATTGTCAACTGAGATACACATCACCTTTTCAATCTCCCACTTAACCAAACATTGCTCAATCAGCTTTCCTATTTCTTTGCCTTCATGACTTGAAATCAAATAAAAGTTTAGAATCCTTTTATGCATATTCCATTCATCATCCACAAAATGAGCAGTTAGCACCATGTAGTTCAAATTTTGTACACTTGTCCATGTATCAGTAGTCAAGCTCACTTTATGCTTGTGTATCTTCTTTTTTAATTGATCTTTCATAGTATCATACATATTGAATAACTCTTTCAGAATAGTTCTCCGAGATGGAACATGCAATCTAGGCTGAACTTTGTACATAATCCGCCTAAACCCCTCGCTCACAACTCATCAGTTGGTTTATATGACTTGCAATGTTTATTGATATGTTTAATGTAAGTACTAGTTCCAACCCCACTAGTATCACATGCAAAAAGGGCGTTACAATGGTTACACTTAGCCTTCAATACTTGTACCTCCGCCATCTCTTTCTTTCCATCCTTTCCTACTTGTTGTATTTTCGAGACGGTACACTTAGTAACATGATCCCAAACCCAAGATCTCTCAGAAAAAGATCTCTCTAGTGAAGCTAATATAGTTGGTTGTTTTGTCTTTGGAATAGGTGGTGTTTTTCTTTTTCTGAAGGATGAGGGTTTTTTGGGAAGCATTGATGATTTTGACTGTGTAGGTTGTGCTTGTGTTGGTTGTGGAGGACATGGTGATGTAGCCGTAAATGATGTCACATTAGTACTAAGGGTGCTTTGACTTTGAGACATAATATTAGAAATCTGTAAAAGGTACTTTAGGTAAGTTAACTGAACAAACTAAATGAAAATGGAAATGGAAATTAAAAGAAATTCATCATAGGTAATCAAATTCAGTGAAGGGATGAAAAGATGCAGACTTAAAAGAAATTCATCATAACTATAAAACTTCAGAGTTCAGATCGTGAATAAAACCAACTACCGATTAAGTACTTACATTTGTTGGGTTCCAAAGAAGAAGACTAGTACTTTCTTCTAATCAGCAGAGTAGCCCTACTTCTCTTGTTCACTTCCCTACATAATGATTAGGAATAATTAAGAATAAGGAGAGAAGTAAACTATAAGTTTACACACATTCCTATATGCTACAAAAACCATGCTAAATTTGTCTAAGAAGACAAAAACCAAATCAGAAGCTGAGAAGACATAAACCATGCTATAGCAACCATGCTAAATTTGTCTTACATTAGCATAATAGCAGTTATCAAGCAATTTAGAAAGAACATATTATGCTTCTAAAAGAACATATGAGCACTCACCTTATGCAAAACAACATCAAGGTGTCCTTGATCTGAAAATGGCTTGTTTACATCAATTGCAATAAAGAAGATCCCTTTTTCTTGCACCCTATAAATGTTTTACTAAAATCCATAGCTTTTGCAGTATTAAACCAAAGAGTAGTTGTTTTTCTTCCACAACTTGACATTTTATTATACTAATCAGTTTGGGCATAGAAGAACATTTTGACTTAGCGTTATACATATTATGTAATATGATAATTATTTAGTGACAACATTCTAGATTAACTTTCCTTCCCTATATAGAAAGAGGGGAAACTTAGTAAACTTAAAACAGGTTTGAATACTAAGTGAACTAAAGCAGAACAAATCCCTAAACATTGCTTAAGTTCAATGGGTTTTCTAGTATTTTATCAATAATATCAGGTCAACCTGAAAATCAAATCTAATTTTGAAAATAGATCAATATAAGAACATCTAAAATTGAATTGTATCATCATCAACCAAATCTACACCGGCCATTGGTGAAACCAAACGCATACAATCACCGAATTACAAACTTTTTGAGATGCAATCGAAACACAAATCGACAACTGTGAACAATAAGAAGAATTGGACTATAGTGCAATCAGAGAAGACAACTAAGATTGGAAGGTTTGAAGAAACAAACTAAAACTCACCAGAGCCATGGTTGTTCCAGAAAAACATTTCGCTCAGAATTTAGATCTGAAATATGCAAAGCCAAAAAAGACCCAAACTTTGTTATCAGTATTACAGTGGAAAACAATTGGTAGATACGAAAAGAAGAACCATAAATGGTGGCAACAGATCAATCATCAATCTACAAATGCAATTCAAAATTTAAAAAACCCTAAATGGTGGCAACAAGATTCAATCATCAATCTACACATTCTAACTTAAAAACCCCAAAATCCCTACACTAGAAATTCACATTAATAATAAAACCTAATTCAAAATTACCTAAATTTTAAAGGGATGATTGCTGGTAGCAGTGTCCTCAACGGTGGTGATAGGATGATGATGGTGGTTGCGACGGCGGAGGTGGTGTTGTTGTGTTGGTCGCGACGGCGGTGAGCATTGTGAGAGTCTGAGAGTTGGAGCTCGAGTGGTGATGGGGTGATGGTGATTGTGATGGAGGAGGTGGTGATGTTATGTTGGTCGCAATGGCAATGAGCACTGTGAGTGTGAGAGTCTAAGAGTTGGAGTCGAGGGAGAGTCTGAGACTGAGAGTGATTCTGGAACTCAAGAGAGGAATTGGCTAGTGTTGAAACTAACAGTGAAGATTGAATGATAAGTTATCATTCAATCTCGGCCGTTCATTAGAATTAAAAATGGGCTGGTCTGGGGCCTCGTTTTTTAAATTATATGGAACCAACCCACCCTGTTATTGACAGAGACATGGCCTGGCTCGGACCGTTTTCTCTCTACAATTTTTGGAACCGGCCTGTACTCGCCCCGAACCTACATTACCTGCCCCAATCCACTATTCCTCTACCCGTTTGCCCACCCCTAATATTAGCATCACAAATGATCATTTGGTGTAGAAAAAATTTAGAGAGAATGGGGTTGATGGCCAGTGCCGCAAAGAGAGAGAAAGGGGATCATAGAATTTCTAATGTGTGTTTTTCCACTACGTAGTGTCTTCATTTATACCAACCTAAGTAAGGTTTAGGAGAGTTCAAATATGCTGTGCCGATTTTTCCTCTGCCCACCCTATGACTTACGCCTACAAAGAATACGATAAGTACATGGGCTTTGTCCAATAAACCTTATTTAATCCTAATTCTAGTTTACACAATCATATTCATAAGTAAATGCTATTTACAACACTTTACTTTGAGTGTGTAAAACTCAAGAAATAGTCGCATCATATCTTCAAATAAATGTGAAAGCAATTGATAAAGTTGTCTCGTCAGGCTCACGAGAAAGAACGCATAGGTCATGGGGAATGCATAGAGAAAATGCTACACCAAAACCTTTATGCGTGAAATCCAATGGGAAAAAACTATGGTTGAAGGATGAGAACATGCAATATGAGGATACTTGACATCTTCAAGATGCAATGAGACTATTGAAAACGTACACAAGGGTTTGCCTCATTAAAACATTGTTAGCTAACAAAAATCTAATGGGAAAAATGTTCATGATTGAAGGGAAAAAGGTACATTAAGGTAAAGTGAGTATATTCTGGGATAGTCCCTCTGCGTTCGACATAACTCCCTTTAAGAATTAGAAACGACGTTGCAAATCAGATAACATACGCAAATAGATACCTTGGACAAGTTTCTAGAAAGTAGGCTTCAGCAGGAACTTGGGTGAAGATCTCAACAACATTGTCTTAGCATCATATCTGCTTGACTTCATTCTTTTGATGCTCTTGTTGTTGATGTGAGGAGAAGAACTTTGGTGCAATATGCTTGGTATTGTCTCCTTTGATGTAACATTTCTTCATTTGGACAATACAAGCGTCATTATCTTCATAGATGGTAGTAGAAACATTACAGATGGATGGAAGAAAGTCTGCAAGCACTTCATTTGAGGTTTTTTAGTCAAGTAAGATAACACTAATAACCTATAATTTAATCTCACACTTTGGCTTACCTTGACAAAACCTTTACCCTAATGAAGGTTTAAAGGTGAAAAGGTGTTGAGTCATTGCATGACGACATGGTTCGAAATACTAATCCCTTGAACTTGAACCTTCTTTCTATAAAACATCCTGCAAAACCAACTACCCTGCAAGAAACAAGCATTTTATCACAAAATAAATCATCAATTCCAATATTATAAGCCACATAAAATCTCAAATCCCTCCCTCTTTTTTGTGAAGGAAAGACAAAGAAACTCCTTTAAATACAAGAGGTCAACATTATAAATGGACTACTACTGAGCGACTTGAAGACCAAAGCTAACACAAGGCAAGACATATACATTTGGAATCTAAATCCAGAACCTCTAGCATGATAATCTTCCTTTCCGTCAAAGGTGTGGGACCTTAAAATAAAGTAATAATAATAAAAAAGGTCATCAAACTTACCTATTAGTGGGCCGATGAGGCATGAAATATTCACTATCCCAATTATTCAAGAAGAATTTTTGTATATTAACATTATTCAAAAGAAAATTCTTTATACATTCCCAAATATTTTCTTTTAAGTCGTTTTTGTAGAAAAGAAGAGACATAATATTCTTTAGATTTTTTATCAAAAGCTAGAGAGGTGACAGATGGAATAAAAGAGGTGGTTTTACTAATTGGCCCTTTGAAATTGAATAATGTTTGGCTACTCAAAGACGAGTAGGAATTCCTACTCAAAATTTTTTTATGTTCGAATCACAGAGAATTGTGCTTATGATCAGAACTGTTCATATTATGAATCACTTTCTAAAGATCATCTATGCAAAAAATGAATTAAAACTAAGGTCATTTAGTCAATCTATTGTAGCAAATACATATACGGCTCGTAATGCTTTTATCAATTCCGTTCATTTGTTTTTATACAATTCGATTACTAAACAATCTTAGTTTTACTTGATTTTTTGGAGATGCGATATTTATAGAGTAAGTTATAATATGAACGATTCCGATTTAAACACAATATTCAATAAAAGGACAATGAACAGTTTTGCGTATGAATTCATACTCATCATTTGAGTAGCTAAGTTATTCTTTGAAATTTATGGCCATCTTATTTTCCCCCAACTTTATCAAAAAACATAGGACTTCAACTTTTTTAATTAGTTAATTACCCTCTAATTGTCGAATTTTACACATTTCATCTAAAGTATCACGTGTAAGTTAAATCTAACACTTCGGATGAGAAAATTCACATTTCAACATGTTTTTGGGTCAAAAACAAAAATTCTAAAAGCTCCCACTCCGAAATACGTACATGATGTTAAAATTTGATCTTTGTGCACAAATTGGTGTGGAAAGTAACCCATTAAAGTGTTAGACTCGGATGTATAGAACTTTGACTATGAGGGTAATTTGGTCCATCAAAATAGTTCTTTGAATCCCAAACTCTTCAAAAAAACAAAATTAGTTTGCAAATTGACAGATTCCTTTAAAAATAAAAATAAAATAAATAAACTCAAAATTAAGGGATTTGCCTGCTGCATATATACTTTGAACTTCTAAGAGATTTTGATCAAAGAACAAAACTTGATAGATTATAGATTGGATTAACATTTCCAGGGCGGGCGTTCTGCTTTGCTCATTAAACCCAAAAAATGGTGGGTCTGTAGGGTTACATTTTAAATCCTTTGACAGAACGATGAGTGGGCCAATGGTATGCAGTTAAAGTTGATCGAGGGTGTTCTGCTTTGCTTTGCATGTTGGAGAGGAAAGGAATATGACTATAGCTCCTTTCTAACATAAATATTCAACAATGGACATCCCATTTGTCTGATTTGAGAATCTGATGAACTGGTGCGTAGATTACGTTAGTGCATGATATTGTACACGACTTATGCAGCTAACAAGCTGAGTTAGTGATTGGCAAGAGAGTTGCATTCCATCTAGGTGTGTGATGTTTTCTCACAGTATCTCAATGCACTTTAGTAAAATATGTCACTTTACAATTAGAGGATCACTTCATTCAATTTCAGATTATATAATTTGAGCTAACGCTTGTTTTGGACTACTTCTGAAATGAATAAAAGTGATTTTCGCAAATAAAAATCACTTTTAACTATACATGGCAAAAAAAAAATAAAAGCATTGTAGGTCATACAAATATTTTCGGGAGAAGAATCTGTTGGGTAAATAAGCACATCCCAACCCCAAGTGTGTTTTATTTTTATTTTTATAAAATACTTGAATTGTTTGACATTTATACTTAATAAAAACACTTATAAAGTGTTTCTTATAAATGTAATCCCAAACCAGCTCTTACACATTTTCTAACAAAAGTTCACATTAAAAGATTATAGGTGTTTACGTCCATTTTTGGACGAGCTTAAGCAAACTAAAATAGCCTAAAAACTATAAATTGCAGTGGAGATTTTGGATGTATAAGAAACCATGCAGCGAAGTAAAAGTATATACATAGATTGATAAAGATTAGACCAAAGAGAAAAAAAAAAAAAAAAAAAAAAAAGGAAATCAAAGGTAGCATAATCTAATAATGACAGCACAAAACAACGTAGGGAATATATTTTAGGTTGAATAGATTAGGTCATTTGAAAACTAATTAATAAAGCAGATAACAGCATCCATGTATGTATCTTTGCTATAATTATATCTAAGGCCAAGTTCATCTTTTTCCTTTTGGTGGACCACTCCTGTCGAAGAAAGATGGAAGACCGGAGACTCTGTTTGCTAATCAATTTGTTCCCGGATCCCGCGGGAGGAGGCTCCATCCGCTACCATTGGTTGCTGGTGATACTGATCTGCATGTGCACTTTATAATGTAGGCCCTTTATTTAATTAGTTTCTACGCGGTTTGTTCAACTGGGTTTTGAATTAACCAATCGGATTCGTAACTGGCATGGATGAAAGCTGGGGGAAAAGGACTAATAACTGTTGAAACCAAATGAAAAGGAAGCAAAAGTACTGTATTTATACAGCTTAATTTATGGATGATTGTTTCAAAAAAGAACATAATCTACTCGTCCCAATAGTAGGAAAGTGAACCGCACACTCATTTCTTTTCTCCTACACATTCATGTTTATTTTTATTGTTTGATAAATTAAAGAAAAAATATTAGACATGAGTAAAATTATTTTTACAGTACTCAAATATTCTTGTTCATGGTGTGTTAGAACTAGAGCTTCTTGTCAAGATCAATATTATATAATAATAGGTGAAGAGAAACTACATAACATTATTATGTTGGATTATTAGTATGGAACGTTACATTCAGGTTTATCTGTATTATAGAAGTCTTTATCCTCGTATGAACGGGGGAGCTTCAAACAGATATGATGTTGAAAATGTGGTGAAAGCTGACACTGTACGACCTGAAGACAGAACTTGGGCAGTGCACAGCCCTCAACCGTGGTTTGAGTAAGGTCCAAAAAGTCAAAAAGACACCACGAGATACCAACTTCTTTGCCAACGTTTCCATATCGCATAACCCTAGCATAATGGTCCATTTCGCTAGTGCCATGTCAGCAATCCATTAGATCTAGCTAAAAGCCACCTAGTCTAGGAAAAAAAAATTTAATTATACAAGTGGTTGGATACTTAATAAAGGAAAAGGATCATGGGTTTTCTAAGAATTCTACAATCGTGTTCATTTATCGTACATTGTGTGGTAAAAAATCATTTAAAATTTAAAATTCAAATATAAATAATACCTAACGAAAACTGACCATACGAAGTACAATAAACGGACACGATTGTAGGATCCAGAGGATCCTCTTAAAAAAAAAAAAGAGTTTTAACAAAACACTCCCGGTACTATTCAATTTTAACGAAAAACCACATTTTTACCTTTAACTGGCACTATTCACTATACCTTTAAAAGGGGCTTTTCGTTAAAAGATAAGTTTTTTTAGACTTTTCGTTAGTTTTCCTTAAAAAAAAAACTTTCAACTACTTATATTATGATACTTAATATATCAGACCGTGTTTCTGATACACTGAAAATTTCTCTTCGTCTATAGTATCAAGCTGTTTGGCAAATTGGCATTATAAAACATGTTGTATTTGGAGCACAACTTTACTCCTCACGGTTAATCATTGTGTACTATCTATCACTCCTACTTAATTAAATATTCAGAAGAACACCAACCATTCTATAGAAATTTTGGCAGCTGGTTGATTTGTGTACTGGATGACAAGTAGGATGTGCTCTTTTTCATTTTAGAGTCTAATTTTTTAATATACGGAGACTCAAACTTGCTTATTCCAATATAACATTTTGTAATTTGAAAGAATGACACCAACCATTCAAAAGTGCTATTGGAGTGGTAATAATAGAGAATTTTTTGCATCTGTAACAATATCATGTGACATGTATGTCGATTTGATATTAAAATTTGACACTACACCACTCTCCATTTGCAATTTTTCTTTGCACTAGCGTCAACCAAATTCTATCTCCTATTGTAATTTAGATGTGTGATTATATTCATTAAAAGTGAACTATAATCAATGTATTTATATTGACAAAGAATCGTTAATGTATTTCCAAACACATTTACTCTTCCAATAGCATCACAAAATGACAGTACTAATCTCCATTGCAAGTAATGCCGGAAAAAGTAACTTGGAGACCGTTTCCTCGAGAGCAGGCGGATTCCATTCTAGTGATTCTCTCTCTCTCTCTCTCTCTCTCTCTTTACCTCCATCAAGTGAAAATCCCAAAGTCTATATCAATGATTATAAAAGAACAACACTGAAATGACACTAACGGATACAGTAAGAAAGATGAGAGTGGGAGAAGAAGCAAGTGCCCATCTTCTCCACTCAAACACACCCAAAATTCACTACATACATGAATCACAATGTACAACTCAGTTACTGTTTATTATCCTCTCAAATAACCATGCAACTCCATAAACCCTAACTACACACATTCTTGTACCAAATTGGTATAGAATTCCCAACAAAATATCAAAAACCCTCCAAACATTACCTAAAAAATGATCCCCAGAACCTGCATTGTCCTGCTTTCTCTTCTCACCTCATTTTCCCCTCTTGCCACTGCATTCCTCAACCTCACTCTCCCTGGTCAGCATCCCAACCCAGATGAAGTTGTTCTACAAGTTAATAGGTACATATATAGCTTCGTTTACTTCCTCTGTTTCTTACCCTTTTCCTAGATCTAAGTGATAAATTTTTACCGTATTTTTTCCTAATTTTTTTGTGTGTTTTCAGGAAGGTTAATGCTTCGTTAGAAAGAAGGCAAATGCTGCAAACAACCCAGAAAGACAATCTGGATTCTACGTGCCTGACCGGAAACCCGATAGACGACTGCTGGAAATGTGATCCGGATTGGCCAAACAACAGGCAAAGCCTGGCAGATTGTGCAATAGGGTTTGGTCAATATGCTCATGGAGGCAAAGGGGGTGAGTATTACATTGTGACGGACGACTCAGATGACGACGCGGTGACTCCGAAGCCAGGCACTCTCAGATATGCTGTGATTCAGACTGAGCCTCTCTGGATTGTGTTCCCTCGCAACATGCTCATCAAGCTCTCCCAAGAACTTATCTTCAACAGCTACAAAACCCTCGATGGCCGCGGAGCGAATGTCCACATTGTTGGTGGTGGATGCATCACTCTGCAGTACATAAGCAATGTCATCATCCACAATGTGCATATCCACCATTGTTATCAGTCAGGTACATGAATTTTTATCTGCCATAATTAATTGGCCACCAATATTTTGTCTCATGTGCAAGGAAAACTCGATTTACCTATGTGTGTTGTTTGTTGATAATTGTACCTGTTTCAGATTACCTAATATACTTTCTGTTAAACGTATTTTAACTTTTTCAATATGTATCTCGATTTGTTTGATACACACCCATTTTACCTAGTGCGCATGGTTTGCTGATACATGTAGTTTAGTTTTCCAAACAGGAGAGGCTATAAGGGAAGAGATTTTCATTTTTTTTTTAAACAAGGATTAGTTGTTGGGTCCATATCACAACGAACTTCAACGATTTGAACCGCCTATTTTTCAAGTTGCACCTCATAGCTCATTCTTGCAAACTATTAGCCAAATCGGAAATATTTGAGATATCTAATTGAGTTGAAAAAAATTAACGAACACTTTGTTCTATAAGAAACAATGAAATTTCATCGTGATAGTTAAATAGGCAAATGCTTTCTGATTGAATTAATTTTTTGCAAGGATGATCTACTAATCGAGACTTACAAAATAGACGGTTCAGATTGTTGAGGTTCAATGTGTAGTAAGTCCCACGATTAATTCTCTTTTTTTCTAAAAAGAAATAGGGGGCCCTTTGATGTATCCAGATTTATTTGGTATATACCATTTTCATAATAAATGTGCTTTGTTGATAATTGTAAATATTTGCGTTCACCTAATATTTATCTGACTTTACATAATATCAAGATTACTCTTTTTTAGTTTAGGATTTACCTTAATCTCATTTGTGTTAAGATACACATAGTTTACGAATGATTACATTGTTGCGCCTAGTTTTAATTTATCTAGTCCTTCAAAATATTATTAGTAATTTGTTTGGGCGACTATGCAGGTCAGGCTAATGTGCGTTCCAGCCCAACTCACTACGGCTTTCGCACAGAATCAGACGGCGATGGGATCTCCATCTTTGGATCCAAAGACATATGGATAGACCATTGTAGCCTATCACACTGCAAGGATGGACTGATAGATGCAGTGATGGGGTCCACAGGAATAACAATATCAAACAATTATTTCTCTCATCACAACGAAGTCATGCTGCTTGGTCACAGCGATGACTACTTGCCCGACTCTGGAATGCAAGTCACCATATCCTTCAATCACTTTGGAGAAAAGTTGGTGCAGAGAATGCCTAGGTTAGTCCTTTTATTATAGATCAAACATTGTTTAGCATACATTACTTTTTAAGCGGCTCAGATTAATCCGTAGGGTTTCTTTTCAATTTTGACCATACATCTAACTGCTAAATTGAGAAATGTATGTTGTATATTGATGTACTCTCGAATTCTCGTGCCTAGGTGTAGAAGGGGCTACATCCACGTGGTCAACAACGACTTCACCCAATGGGAAATGTACGCCATCGGAGGCAGTGGAGACCCTACAATTAACAGCCAGGGCAACCGCTACACTGCTCCGTCAAACCCTAACGCCAAGGAGGTGACAAAGCGTGTGGAGACGGCGGAAGGGAAGTGGAGGAACTGGAACTGGAGATCGGAGGGGGACATAATGGTAAACGGAGCATTTTTTGTAGCATCTGGGGAGGGAGTGGAGCTTAACTATGAGAAGGCCTACAGTGTGGAGCCCAAGTCTGCTGCGCTTATTGACCAACTCATCATGCATGCTGGTGCCCTTGGTGTTGGTGGCAGGTCTCTTTCTTTTCCTTGTTGCTCTTTTTCTCTCTCTGCACTTTTTTGTCTCTCTTTTTACATCCTTTTACTTTTCCTAATTGGCTATGAACTCACTTTACTGTTCAATAATTTCCCACTAGTTCATGCCAAATTTACGGTGCATGGGTTGAATTCAGGCTGAAGTTAATTAAAGTTAGATTTACTCCGTTTGGGGTTGGGGTCATCCTAGGACTTAGTAGCATTTTTTCACTTTCTTAGATACTCCACCCATCAAAATGATCCCAATTTGTACCTTTTACTGAAGAGAATTGAAATGACTCTCAATCCATATGTTAAGAGTGATATAGAGAGAGAATCGGGTGTTGAGTAGTTATTATTGTGATTGAAGTGTGTTTTTTTTAGAAAAAATGATTTCCACTTTTTTTTTTTTCTGCACAATTTTCTTTTTAGTTTTCAATTTAATATATTATGGCTAGGGGAAAAAAAAAAAAAGGAGGGAGATGGGAGAGTGCAATGGTTAAAAAAAATTGCAGAAATCACTTTCCTTTTCAAAGCTATACATATATATACCTTCTAATTACCAAAAGCGTTTTTGGTATTTTTCAGTTAAAATAAACAAAGTGCTTTTTGGATGGTCAAAGATTCGTTATTACCTCGTACTGGTAGGGATTTTTCGTATAGAACTTACAAATGAATATGCAATAAGCATAAGAATTCCACAAGCTAGAGCACTCCGAAATACACAGTACATACTCATTTTTTTAAGCCTAGCTTTAATTAATTTACACTATTTAACTTGAAGTATTTACTGAACTCATTCGTTCATCATGTTAACTTATAATTAGTGGTGACTTCTTGGTTTGAAATGGTAAAACTTGTACGCGATACTATATTCTGAAAAAAATGTGACAATGCCTAATGCAATTTTGATTGGGCAGGGACAACAACCTGGGGAAGTGGAGCTCGAACGGCGACGGAAATGGTTTAGGCTCAGGTCCAGACTATACGGATGACATGTCGGGAAGCAGCCGTATTCCACAGCCGCCACTTTCATCCACCTCCACCATCTTCTCATTTTTCATCTCGTTGTCATGCTTGCTATTTTTGTATATTATCCCAGACATGCATTTATAATATCTGAAAATAATCAATGATTTTAATCTCCTTTATTAACATTAACAATGTCTACACGAAGCATATTTGGTATCCAAGACCAAGAGAAAAGAAAATATAAGAGCAAGCTGTTGCCTTTTGCTTTAATTGGCCTAATTATGATTACAGTTTATTAATTCACTTTAATTTAGGATGAAAAATCTTCTGAAAATGGATAAAGGGTGATGTAGTTCTCATCTAGTTTCCCAATCACTTTTATATTGAGGTTGAACAACTTTTTATCGTGCCTGTTGTTTGGGTTAATATTTGAACTTTGGACTGTCAGGAAGAGAAGCCCAAAGATCACATCTTTAGTGTGTCCTCCAGGGATCACATCTTCAAATTCTCCAACCATTGTGTGGCGTTCGAAGACAATCCCAATTATAAGATGAGGTTATTTGGGAATTCATTGGTAGTGTTAGCATCTCAATGGTACTTTTTGTTACCCCCAAATTTCATCGCCAACTGGAGACAAATGGAGATGGCTTTCCACGAGCAGCTTTACAGGATGGAGCCAGAAATGACCATTAACAATCTAGTCGAAGTGAAACAATATGAGCATGAATCTACGGAAGATTTCATTATGAGGTTTAGAAGGACGAGGATGAGATGCCAGTTTCCCATTAACCATATCCAACTCATAGCTATTGCTCAGAAAGCCTTAAGGCTACCCTTGAAGAAGAAGTTTTATGATGTACAGTTTAATGAACTGCAAGAGTTGGTGATCGCTGCTACCAAATATGAGAAGCTGTTACTTAAAGAACAACAATTGAAACACTCCTCTAAAGCACCACCTTCCTACCGAAATAAAGTTGTCATTCACCAAGTAGAGTTCAAAGAGCGACTAGAAGAAAATGATGGTCATGGGAGAGAACTTAGAGAAGCAATAGACATGTGTGCACCAGAGATGACCACTCCCTTTAAACCCTTGATAGTAAAGGGATTAGTCCAACCAGTCAAAGATTAGAAGGTAGTGATGAATGATAGAGGATTTATCCCTATGAAACCTCCGAAATACCAGAGTTATTCCTTTGACTTAACCAAAGCTGCAGAAATAGATGAGGAGCTAGTACGAGCAAAAGTGATTGTGACTGACAGTACTAAAAAACAGCCTAAACCCGAGGAGTTAAAGGGGAAAAAGTATTGTAAGCTACACCACACCTTCAACCACTTTATCGCCAATTGTGTCCAGTTCAGAGATTGGATATAAGATCTCATGATTAAAGGGAAGTGGCTATTAGAGAAACCTCAGACCAACATGATGATTGACACAGATCCTTTCCTAGAAACCCTAATCAACATGATCAACTTAACATGGGCCAGGAATGAGAAGAAAAATGCCACTTGGGAGATAAAGGTAGGATGAATAAGCCTATAGAGGGAGTTCTCTAACTACCCAACAAGTCCAAAGCAGCTGTAATAAAGGGGTGGATGTTTGTACAAATCAATACCAACAGAAACACATGATAAATGTGTCTCTAGCAGAAACCATAATCTATCAAGAGTTGATCAAAGAATAGAAAGAAGGAAAGAAACTTCTGATATTAAAAACTCAAAAATAAGGATTCGGATTAAAGAACATTTCATTTCATAAGGGGATTATAGAAATCTTAACCCAACAACTTTACATCTTCGGCTAAAGCAACTATTCTATAAAAGTAAGTTTGCATAACAACAAAAATTCTACATGGCTCTCCTAAGTACATATTGCTATTCACTAGTTGATTCTCGGAGTCCTCAACTTCTTGAAAGGCTTTCTCCATCTCCTCTACTTTCTGGGAGAGTTGGTTGGTGAGGGTCATCTTTTCAGCTTTAAGTAATGACAATTGCTCCTCCAAACTCTGAATTTCAAAACCAACCACTGTGATCCTTGCTTCCATTGTTGATTCATCCTCTACCAATTGCCGGAGCACGGTTGTACTCTTCACATGCTTTTCTTGAAAGCACTTTACTCTATTAGATGCTCGCTCTGCCTTAAGATGCTGATCCCTTAATGCCCGCAAATTCTCGAAGAAACTCATAAAAGACTTGTACTGAGCTGGGGGCAGCAACTCAGCTTGGTGAAGTTCAAAAAGGGTTTTTTCTGCATCATAAAGGACCTTAAGACTAAAAGAAGCTGTGAAGCCCTTTTTGTCCAATCCTTGAAAAGCTTGCGAGCATGCTGAAATGAAGGGGGCTCAAAAAATGTTGGAGGAGATTGCAATTTGTTTTTTATCTGGCCAAACTTCTTCACTAGATTGTGCAAGGATGTTGTTGATGAAGTTGAAGGCATGTCTTTGACAGTTTCAGTTGTAACAGCAGGGACAACTTTAGAAGATAGAATGGGAAGGTCCTCAGAAGCAGGAGCGGAAGTAGGAGAAGTTGCTGCAGTAGTCTTGGTTCGCTGCTCAGAATTGGGGATAGAGGCCCCTGTAACCTCGAAGACCGAAGAAAGATGTGAAAGATCTCCTTTACGCACCAAGCACGGAGGGGACTTGCCCGAACCCTCTCTGGGATCCTATTGCAACCAAGACAAATATGGCAAGGATGTTGTTGATGAAGCTGGAGGCATGTCTCTGACACTTTCAGTTGTAACAGCAGGGACAACTTTAGAAGGTAGAATGGAAAGGTCCTCAGAAGCAGGAGTGGAAGTAGAAGAAGTTGCTGCAGTAGTCTTGGCTCGCTGCTCAGAATTGGGGATCGAGGCCCTTATAACCTCGAAGACCGAAGAAAGATGTGGAAGATCTCCTTTACGCACCAAGCGCGGAGGGGACTTGCCCGAACCCTCTGCGAGATCCTATTGCAACCAAGACAAATATGATAAAAGATAAGTGTTCAAGCCAGGAAAAGGTAAAATACAAAAGGTCAATACACCTGAGATAAGCCCGAAGCTTTAGAAAGAGGGGGAGGGGGAGTAATTTCTTGTGTTTGTTGGGAGAGATTATCTCTACCTACTGGTGAATGAGAGATGATACCCGAGACCTCAACAGAAGCCTACAAAAGTAGAAGAAGAAGTGAAAGCCAGTAACTAACCTGTAAAGAAAAGAAAAGCAAGAAGATTCAAAGCAAAAATATACCTATAGAGGAACTTGAGGCTGAGAAACCTGTGGATTGGTCACCTCGGACGCTACAGGAATCTCAAGAACTATCGGTTCTCCAAAAGTAGAAGTTGGTGCGTACTGAAATTCCTGTACCAGGGCAGGCTGAAAATATTGAAGGATAGTAAGTTCAGAAAAAAAAAGTTTTGAGCATAGGATGTTAGGAACAGATACTTACCAAATCACTGTCATCCTCCACATAATGCATCATCTGCTCAGTTGAATGATCAAATTGAGAAATTGGAGTCACCTCTAAAGGGGTGGGTTTTGCTTGGAAAAAAGGGGTTTGCCTTAATCGGGTTGAAGGAGAAGAAGCTTCAAGCGGAGAGATCTTTTCTGCTTGAATCTCCTAATATAGATAATCGAGTAAAAGAGTTATCAGAAAAAGAAAAAGAGGAAAGAATTCTAAGAAAAAATGGGGGCAGTCTATACCTCTAATTCTTCAAGGACCGCATCCTGGTGATCTTTAGCCCTTCACTGCCTTTCTACATCCAATGGCGCGTCCTTTAAAACCAAAAGGGCTT
The DNA here is from genome assembly GCF_042453785.1 of Malus domestica. Lineage (NCBI taxonomy): Eukaryota > Viridiplantae > Streptophyta > Magnoliopsida > Rosales > Rosaceae > Malus > Malus domestica. Next base: position 16,444,875 of record NC_091672.1, read on the forward strand.
TTTTGATATCGAATGTCCTAATTACAAGAAAGACCAAACCGTTGGTTCCCAAGCGTGAGGTATGAATGAAAGATTAAGGCAAAATATACTTACTGGGGGCTTTCTGTTTTTTCTTACCCATGGCAGCAGTAGAGGTCTTTGAAGCAGAAGTAGCTTTGGAAAACTTGGAGGTTTGGGCTCTCGTATTTCTCCTGGTTGGGGTTGCCCGCTTAGATTTGAGTCGTTATTCATGATCATAATAAGAAGTATCTATCACAACTGTTTGTGACCGTTTAAGGGCCCGAGTACTTATTTTGGACTCTCCCTCAGCCTCTGAGTCTCCAAAAAGGTCGGAGGTATCCCCACCTCCTCCAATCTCTCGCCTTTTAGCTTCATTTGTAGCTTCTTGAAAAATCAATGTGTCGGCAGATTCTTCTTCTAACCCGACGTCTGTCGTTTCTGTGGTCCTTTAGGCTGGAGGGAATGAAAAGAATGAAGAGTTAAAGAATCATTGATGTATAAAGTTTTTTTTATAAAGAATGAATTGAGAGAACAGAAAGTACCGATCAAAAGAAGCTGATTCTTTCGAGAAACCATTTCTTTCCAACTTTCAAGTTCACCCGAACTAGGAAAAATTTTGAAAGAAAGTTAGCTTAAGACACGGTCATGAGCTTCCCCCATATCTCCTCCATATTTCTTGATCCATTTCACCTCCCATCAAGAAGAAAAAGATGAAGTACACTCAAAATTAAGGACCAAACATTTTCGGGCAACCTTGCTCATAACCTCAAGGCTACAACAGGTAGGTCGAAAAATATCTTCTTAAGGAGATGGGAGGCGGTATGAGGTACCACAATGAATAGAATAAAAAATGGGATTGGAATAGCTTGCCTAAAGCCTAGTTGTCTAATACATAAGTTGTGATGATAAACCTCCAGCCCACGTTCATAACGATCGCTGCAAACTCCCTAGGCTAAATCCCGCAATTGAATACAGCTGATAAATTTCTCTCTACATGAAGGGTCAGCATCCTCTCCAAGAGCATCTTGGAAAGTTTGATCAAGAAACCACGGATCTGCGAAAAACAGATGCTCCTTACTCTAAGTCTGCCCAAGTCCTGCAGACTCTAAAAAAATAAAAGCAAGCAAATGTTGAATGATCTGTAGGGGAGCTTTGGCTAAAATTCGGGCAGGGGTTACACCCTCTAAGAACTCCAAGTTAACTGCCCAAAACTCTGGGAAGTACCATTGCAACCATAATTGGATCATCCAGATTGGCCCATTAAGGTTGGTCTCAAATGGTTCACCCCGAGTCATCTAAAAAATGAGATGATAAAAGTGAGAAAGGAAGAAGGAACCTATGGCTACATCTTCAAAATTATGAAGGGCTTCTACCAAAGGAATCCATTCGACATTCACCCCTTTGGATTTATTGGGAAAGGCATGCTTGTTGAGCTAGTACAGAAGAAAATACATATGCTCATGATCTATGTTGGCATTAGAAGAACTCGCACTGAAGTTGCTCTTCACAAAAGGGATAAAACCCTTAAAAGACGTCCCATAACTCTTGTAAGTTGTTGAGTTGTATTCTAAATGAGGAAGGGAAGCCGATGTGCCTAAGCTTATGCCTGAACTTTTAGCAATCGGGCGAGGAGGGAGAGCCCAATCATGAGTTACGTCCATAATTATGCCCGATAGTCTTAGCCCAAAGACTTGTGCCATATCCAAGATAGTATGAGACATGAGACCTATCTGAAGTCAAAGGTGTTGGTGCCCGAGTTCCAGAAAAAAAGAGCAATGGTCAATAATTCTGGCTTTATGACCACGGTGGTCTTTGAGAGCATTATCAGCTCATAGATACCATTGTTCATCCATTTCTTTTTTAAGATAGGCTTAAGCTCATTTATCCATTTAACCCAAGCTTCATCGTTCATTAGAGGGAAGCCACGGAGGTGATTTGACCACTTGGACGAAGAAATGCCTGATTCAGCCCGAAACAGGTTCGGAGTGAACCAATTAGCCTTTGGCATGCTGGCTTCTATTGCAAAAGGAACTTGAGAAACCCATGCAAGTCCCAGTGAATGGACCTCTTCCTCTTCAAAAAGAGTTTAGAACGTAAACCTGCCTGAGGATGATGAAGGGCATTAAGCAGACGGCGTAGGGTGACTATACCCTCACCAGATTCGTATGAAGATCGGTTTGAAATAGTTTTTCGGGCCATTGATTAGATTTGGAGGGAAATACAAAATAAAAAAAATTAAAAGGGTAGAAAAGAATAAACCAGAAGCAGGAAAGACTTTTGAAGACCCTAGTAATTCTAGAGAAATCTAGGGAATTCTGGAAATTTAGGGGTTTTAAACCTTTTAAAAGAAATTACATAATGAGCTGTTGATTAAAAGGCAAAAATCATGGGTTAGTAGAAAATACTCAGTTAGCGACAGTTGCATTAAATGGCGCTCATACCGAGTGTAAGCGCGCAGTAACTATTCAATCATTATTAAACGCCTTGGTTTGCAGGCTTAATGACGATTGAAGGGGGCACTGTTTGGGTTAATATTTGAACTTTGGACTATCAGGAAGAGAAGCCCAAAAAGAACCAAGGATGAGGTTTTGTCCGAGGCTCATCACCTAAGCCCGAATATTCATTTCAAGATTTATAAGGCACTCACCCATTAAATGCAAAGGCTAATAGCTTGAATGAAGTGACACTTGATGGAAATCGGCCTACTCTTAGCCCAAAAACACTTTCTGGATGGCAGAGTACGTAAATTACTGATGAGTCACTACCCATTATGTTGCTTTCGAGCAAGAACCAAGCTGCAAGCAGTTAGGCTAATTCGCCTATAAAAGGAGGAAGAGGGCCCAAAGACAAAGACACTCAACCAATCAAACAAATAAATACACAAACTCTTCTCAAGCCAGATTTGCATACGAAGCTGTAGTCAGCCCCTAACCTCAATCATTTTCAGGATCAGCCCTTACAAAAGCCATCTTTTGTCTAGTTTAATAGCTCTGCTGCTCACTAGTAGTATCGATTTTCTTGTGTAAATTTATTTGTTATCCATCTTCTTTTAAAACCCTCAAATCCCTATAGTTGCAAAGAAAAGAAACGGCGAAAGGTCCAACCTTGCCTGACAAGGTTCAATCTTACCCAATTCCCTTTGTTTTGTCTTTTAGTTAATAGATCTAGTGTTGTAATGAATTCCCTAGTATGTATTCAAATCATTTTAGGTCTTTTAATGATCCAAAGTTCAACTTACTCTTAGATCTGGTTTTAGTTAAATGGTTTTACTATCTTAAGAGTGAATCCACTTAATACCTTGATTAGATCCTGACCTCTGCCCTTTTACCATACAAGATAAACAAAAGTCCTTGATCTCTAGGCATAGAAAATAATCTAATGTGGACTTAACCCATCCACGACAATCCTTTGATAATGAGAACTAAGAGTAACTTGGGGCGCAAGTAATCCACTTAAATCTACTCATTTTACATCTGCCATACTGAGATGGCAGTGGCACACCTCAGCACTTAAGTTAGTTTTGATTGTGAGCCTCACGGCCTATACTTAAGGCCCGACAAAGGCACATTTCAGAATTAACTATGTCCTCTTCTTGCAGCCCGACAAACAAAGCGAGAACCCGACAGTCAACCAAAGTGCCAACTCCACGGGGACCTGTGTGCTCGAGCCAGGATCGCCCACTAGCGACATTCCTGCCCAAAAACCTGTGTTTATGGTTTTCTGCTTTATATCCATCAAGTTCAAGTTACCAACTTCGTGTTAAGCTTGGCTGGGAGCCTGGGTGGATAGAATTAGAAGGTGATGATGTAGTAGGTTCTGATGCCAAATATGTTGTTCAACGGACTAGTGTACTGATATTGTCTCAAACCTTAACTATTTGAGTTTAACACGTATGGATACATGTTGAGAATGAATGTCACATTGATGGGAGAATGGACCTTGCATGGGCTTATAAGTAAGTTGGGCTACTCTCCATATTACCAATTGATTTTATAGTGGAAGGTGTGCCACAGGCTTTTCTGATCAATTGATTGGTGTAAGGGTATAGATTTAGTCATTGAAATATAGAATTTCAACACTAAATAAGGTATTGCATGTATGTTCAATGAGAACAACTTTACCGTCATCTTTTAACTCACATGATAAAGACTTTCACACTTTTATTTTCTCTCCTAACACACTCTATTTTTAATTTTTAAATTGAGTAAATCAAAATAAAATCAACACATAAATTAAGAGAGAAAATAAGTGTTTGTATAGATCGATCATGTACATGTTTATCTGCTTATATATCAGATATATCAAGTGGTATATTTTTAACTCTTAAATCACATGTCGAATATAACAAGAAAGCTCTCTATCAACTAAAAATACACTCAGTAGAAGCATATTATTGGAGGGATTATAATTAATACTTGACTCGTTATATTTAAGGAGTCATTTCTCTTTATATAACGACATGACATCATTTTACCATAAAAATGTAATAATTGATGTGGCAAACAAATTGATAGTTATTAATGTATAATCTATATATAAAGCCAATGGAAAAGGTGAATAGTGATACTTGGTGTCACCAAGTATCAACAAAAATATTTGGCCAAAATGCCCCCAAGACAAAAAACTTCAAAGGCATCCCAAAATAATGCATCAATAAGGCATGGGCATTTTCATCATTTTAACAGTACTTTTTTAATAATTAATTTTTTTGTGGTTTTTTTTTAATTAGTACCTCACAAAATGTTAGCAATAATGTGATTCAATTTTTCTATTTTTAAACATGTTCAAAACATCTTAAGAGATGTGTAATGTCGGTTATAAAAAAGGTATTTCGCATACGAATAATAATTTAGTTGTCAAATGATTGTTTTTTTTTTAACAAACAATATTATCTACACTAAGGGGGAGAGGGTGGGCTTAGCCTCACAATAGGCTAGCAATAATGTGATTCAATCCATTATTTATTAAATATTATTTTTTCTATTCTCAATGTAAATTTTATAGAGACCGATTTTATTATATGGATTCAGTTGCTTTAATATCTTGAGAATTTTTCCCCATAAACATTGGCCAATAGGATGCCGCCATGTGTAGAGTAAAACCCTAACACTATGGCCAGCCCTATCCCCTATAAATACCCCATAATCTACCAAATTTCAGAAGCTTTTGCTACCCTATAAAAGCCCTAAATACTTTATTCTCCTAAGAAAAATTGACTTAGGCATCGGGGTAGGTTGCGACAGCCTGTCCCAAATATGTTTTATCGATGGTGTGAATTGACTAATTTACCCTTAGACGTTGAGTTGTGTTGTGTGTTAAGCTTAATATTTTGACCAATTAAATCCATTTCCTAAGTTTTTGGGACCTAATAGGAAATTTAAAATTTGTTCTAGTGTTTTGTGGTTGGTGGGGTGACAAATGTGGACCACACACTCACACCAACCAATCACGTTGACTCTCTTCCTTCTCTCCCTCTTGGACTTACTTCAGTTTTCGTACAATTGTACAGATAAATTTCAAACCAACCTTTGCAGGCTCGGATCGACGTCGAAGAAGTGGTTTTCGTGTTCCTTGTGAGCTTGGGACTCAATCTATACCTTTGGTTGGTCGTGAAAGCTTCGAAAACCTGAAAACCAAAAACCCCCGATGAGCTGCACAGTGACCTCGATGTGATCGCGAGTATTTCTTGAAGTTTTGAGCTTTTCGAAGGTTTTAAATCATCTTTGTGAAGCTTTTACAACAATTTTGGAAGGTTTTGAACGTCTGGAAGCTCGGGTCCGTTGAGTTGCAGAGGTGGCCGGACTATCGTGGGTTTTCCGATGAATTTTCGGTGGATTTAAAACTTGAGAGTGGTAAGATTTTGTTCCTCTCCTCTCAAGCTTCATTATGGTATATAAGTCATGAATTTTGGTTTAGAAATGGAAGAGATATGAAGTTTTAAAGATTTTTCCAATTTCCGGTGATCGCAGCGGCACCCGCGTCGGACTCCGATAAACCAAGGTTGAATGAGGAGAATATTCCGTGAACTTTGACGGAATATGCTAACGGCATCAAGTATAATTAACAGTATATGATAATTTTTAAAGGAATATTCCCTAACGTCGTTAGGGAATCCGTTTTGTGTGCCAGGTATGTGCCTGCGCGTGAGCTGCGCGTCTAGCCATGCCTTGGCCGATGCGTGAGGGCGCGTGGGTGCTCAGAAATTTTTTCTAAAAATATAGGGATGTTCCTGAGGCTAAGTAGGTCATGGTGGTATATTCAAATACCCCAATTGAGCTATGTATGAGAAGTTATTACCTAGTTTTGTGTATGTGCTTTAAAATAATGTTTATGTAGTTGTTTCGCATATAGGTGAGACCTATCCTGAGAACGAGCGCAGTCAAACAAGGTTTCAGTGATTGGGCTTTTGGTTTTCAGTATATACTTATATACTTGGTATTTTTCCCAAAAAATTCGTTTAATGAAATTATGTTTTGAAATGCCATGCATATTGGTTTATACTTAGAGTATGAATTAGTATAGTATGCATAAATGTGATTTGACACTGTGGACGCTCAGGTAAGTACCAAGTAAGTTGTAGACTGTTTATATGTGATTTGATGATGATGTGAGATGTGTTGAGAATTTATAAACCTGCACCTTGGTGTTAGTGCTCCCGCCCGTGGCCAGGGCACAGGCCTTCACGTGATGTTCACCTCTCGCACCATACGCTCACTTTGGATCTAAGTTAGGTGCACAGTCTTGTTGTACAAACCATTGTAGGTGGTTCCGGCTCGTAGGTGACCTGCGATTATTTGCACAGTCTTCACGTGATCGTAGTACTAGAGCGTATTTATTTATTTACACCCAGTCCTGTCGTATAGACCACTTTAGGTGGTTCCGACTCGTGTGCAGGCATACTTGTTAAGCTATAAATTCAGCCGTACAAGCCACTTTAGGTGGATCCGGCTGATATGTTGTTTCACCTGAGTTACTTATTCTGTTATTTTGAGATATTTGGCATGGTATACTTATGATTATCATTTTCTGAGTATGGTTTTGAGATATGTATATATTCTATTTTCTGGGAAATTATACAGGTTTTACGGCGAGGGGTTAGAACTTTTGATAAATGAAGTGGTTTTGAAAAACTTTATTTTTGCCCACTCACACTTTCTATTTTGCGCCCCTCCAGGTTCTAGTTAGGAGTGCTTGTCGGTGGCTTACGAGGAATTCACGGTAGCTCTGACAGATTATCACCAATGTAGGATTATCTTTGGTGTTGTATAATTAGTATTTGTCCTGCTGGATTGCACTTAGGCTACTTATGCTCTGATTGTGAACTCTCTTAATGTCACACTTGCACATTATCTTATCTAGTACTCTAGTTAGTTGATTTTTATTTATTTGCATTTCTTATATCTTCATTGCTTTCACACTGTGCATATGGCTACGTCACCCTCACGTGACGACCAGTATGCCTCGTTCTAGGTTGGGGTATGTCAGGTTGGTATTAGAGCCTAGGTTTGGCAGTCTTGCATATCTTGTGAATATTCTAATTATTTTGGTGTCTTCTATCAGAATTGTGACGCCTCGTAGAGAGCCACGTCCTTCAGTTGAGTCTAGTTTCCCTGATATTGCTCAGTTAAGGGAAGTTATAGCTAATGCTATTCAGTATTCGCTTCGTCCTCCCCAAATGACTCATCTGGAGACTGTATATAATTTAAAGTTGAATCATTTTATGCGTAATGAAGGGTTTGAAGGAGCAGAGAAATGGATTAATCATCTTGATAAGACTTTTCATTTTATGCATAAGCAAGGGAATTTTCCGGAGGATAGGTGGGTTGAGACGACTACCTGGTTTTTAGGTGAGCAGCCTGCATCTTGGTAGAGACAAGAGTCGTATCAGTTATCACCAGAGGAAGCTGCTGATTGGGAAGTTTTTAAGCAGTTATTTCAGAAGAGATTTATTCCTCCAGAGTATATAGATCGCAAGAAACAAGAGTTTACAAATCTGAAGTAGGGGAAGATGACGGCTAATTAGTACTACAGGAGGTTTACTGATTTATCTCGCTATCATTCGGAGGTTGCTGCTAATCTGGTTGAGATGCTTCGTCGTTTTAGATTAGGTACTAAAAAGAAGTGGTGTTCTATGGAGACCACAGCTTCCCGTGCTACTTACCAAGAGTTTTATGAGGTTCTACTACGAATTGAAGATTCAGAGAATATGCCTAGTGATAGTGAGGAGGAAGAAAATGATGGAAATAAGAAATAATATGATAAAGGTAAAGGTCAATCATCTTTGGGACCTCACAAGACTCAGAGTTTTAAGAGAGGTGGAACTAGTTCCAGTTCTTCTAGAGGAGGTATGAGTTCCACTAGTCAGAGGAGAAGTGGTAGATTTTCTGAATGCCCTCGTTATTAGAGGCAAGGAGATTCTGGTGGCACAGGTGCGCCTTTATGTCGTAGGTGCAATAATCGGCACTTTAGAGAGTGTAGGTGAGGCAGTAGTAGATGCTATACTTGTGGTCAAATGGGGCATAGGGCGATGCATTGTCCTCAGAATCAGCAGAGGCCCCAGCAGCCCTCCCTACCACCATTAGTGTCGACCCAGCAAGTTCAAGGATCTAGTGGTTATGGTCAGACGGGTCGATGAGGTACTTATCATTACCAAGGCGATGTAGCTCCTTATTCTACATGGCAGTATCAGTACTCACAGGACCTATATCAGCAAAGTGGTTATCTTTAGTATCTTGGAGGTAATATGCCATATCCGCTGTATTCAGCTGGTGGATCTCAATGGTATCTTGGAGGACAGTCCTAGCACGTGAAGGTTGCTTCTAGTAGTGCGGGATCTTCGAGATAGCCTGGTCAGTCGAGTCAGGGGCGAAGTGTGCAGGGGCGAAATAATCAAGCTAGCAGAGATCATGGATAAAGACAGTAAGCCTAGGGACGTATTCACCACATGACATTGCAAGATGCTTAGAATAATCCTGATTTGATCATGGGTACGTTCAATATTCTTGGTCATTTTGCTAGAGTATTAATTGATTGTGGTGCTATGCATTCTGTTATTTCTCATACATTTGCTCAATTGACACAACCTCATCCTACACCTCTTGAGTATGATTTAGAGTTTGCGATGCCTAGAAGGGAGAGATGTTATGTTAGTTGTGTATATCCAGGATGTCCCGTGTTAGTGGAGGATGTAGTTATGCCAGCTAATCTCATCCCATTAGATATTATGGATTTTGATATGATTTTGGGCACAAATTGGTTGCATTACAATCTTGCCAATATAGATTGCTATAGGAAAGTAGTTAGTTTTCATCGTCCTGGATTACCCGAGGTTATTTTTGTGGGCGAGCGTAGTACGGTGAGGTATGGTGTTATTTCTACCGTAAAAGCTAAGAAGTTGTTAGAGAAAGGTTCTCAGGGGTATTTGGCTCATGTAGTGTTGAATGATAATGTTCCTAGCAATGTGGATGATGTTCGAGTGGTCAGGCATTTTCCTGATGTGTTCCCTAATGATTTACCTGGATTGCCGCCAGACTGAGATGTGGAATTCACTATTGATTTGCTTCCAGGTACAGATTCTATATCTTTAACTCCTTATCAAATGGCTCCTGCTGAATTGAGGGAATTGAAGATTCAATTGCAGGAATTAGTAGATAAGGGTTTTATTCAACCTAGTACTTCACCTTAGGGAGCTCCGGTGTTATTTTTCAGGAAGAAAGACAGGACTTTGAGGCTATGTATTGATTATAGGCAATTGAATCAGGTAACGATTAAAACGTTATCCATTGCTACGTATAGACAATTTATTTGATCAGCTTTGAGGTGTCTATGTGTTTTCTAAGATTGATTTAAGGTCTGGTTACTATCAATTGAAGATTAATAGATAAGATGTTCCCAAGACAACTTTTAGGACTCGATATGGTCATTATTAGTTTCTTGTAATGTTATTCAGGTTAACTAATGCACCTGCAGCTTTTATGGATTTAATGAATCGAGTATTCCAACAATATCTAGACAGGTTTGTTATTGTTTTCATTGACGATATTCTAGTATACTCTAAGGCTAAATCAAAGCATGTTCAACATCTTACTTTGGTGTTGAAGAAATTAAGGGAACATCAGTTGTATGCTAAGTTTAGCAAATGCCAATTCTAGCTGGATCAAATGGTATTTTTGGGACATGTCATATTAGCTCAAGTTATTCAGGTGGATTCTCAGAAAGTGACAGCTGTTGAGAATTGGGAGTAGCCACGAACCGTAACTAAAGTACGAAGTTTTTTTGGTTTAGCAGGTTATTATTGACGGTTTGTTAAAGATTTTTCAGTTATTGCATTACCGCTGACGAGATTAACCAGGAAGGATGTTAAGTTTGAGTGGGATGATAATTGTGAGCAGAGTTTTCAGCAGTTGAAATATTGTCTCACTCATGCACCTGTTTTGGCGTTTCCTGATGATAATGGTAATTTTGAGATCTTCAATGATGTTTCCTTGAATGGCCTAAGTTGTGTGTTGATGCAGCATAGTAGGGTGATTGTTTATGCGTCACGACAGTTAAAGCCTCATGAGATGAATTATCCTACTCATGATCTTGAGTTAGCAGCTATTGTCTTTGCTTTGAAGATTTGGAGGCATTATCTTTATGGAGAAAAATGTAGGATCTTTACGGATCATAGAAGTCTTCAGTATCTTTTCACTCAAAGGGATCTTAATCTTTGACAACGAAGGTGGATTGAATTACTCAGTGATTATGATTGCACGATTGAGTATCACCCTGGTCGTGCAAATGTAGTGGTGGATGCACTTAGTAGGAAGCCTCAAGCGAGAATTAATACTTTGTACGCTTGTCATGTCCCTCTTCTTGCAGATTTAAGGTCCACTGAAGTGAAGTTAGGAATGGAAGATCGAGAGGAAGCCTTACTCGATAATTTTCAAGTCAGGCCAATATTAATTGATCGAGTGCTCGAAGTTCAGATGAATGATGAGGAAACCCATGAATTAATTCAGGCAATGAATGATGGGAAAAAGAAAGATCTCAGAATTCAGGAGACTGATGGCATGCTTATACAGGAGAACAGAATGTACATGTCGAATAATGTGGAATTAAAGAAAGAAATTTTGGATGAAGCGCACTGTTTGGCTTATGCAATGCATCCTGGAGGTACTATAATGTATCATACCATTCGACCATTTTATTATTGGCCGGGTATGAAAAGAGAAATTGCTGAGTATGTGAGTAGGTGTGTTATTTGTCAGCAAGTCAAAGCTGAAAGGTAAAAGCCTTTTGGATTGATGCAGCCACTTCCTGTTCCACAGTGGAAATGGGAAAACATTACCATGGATTTTGTGTACAAGCTTCCATGTACACGAAATGGTTATGATGGAATTTGGGTGACAGTTGATCGGCTTATTAAATCGGCGCATTTTATTCCAGTGAGGGAGAAATATCATTTAAGCCGATTAGCTGCATTGGTCATATGGAAGATTATGAAGTACCATGGGATTCCAATTAGTATTATCTCAGATCAGGATCCTAGATTCACTTCTAAGTTCTAGGTGGCATTTCAGGAGGCTCTTAGTTCGAGGTTACTTTATAGTACGGCATATCATCCTCAGACAGACGGACAATCAGAGAGAACTATTCAGACACTGGAGGATATGCTAAGATCTTCAATATTACAATTTGGCGATGCCTAGCATTAGCGGTTAGATCTGATGGAGTTTGCATATAACAATAGTTATCATTCGAGCAACGGTATGTTACCATTTGAGGCACTTTATGGTAAATCTTGTTGTACACCTTTATGTTGGTCAGAGGTTGGTAAAAGAGTTTTAGTGGGCCCTGAGATTGTGGATGAGACGACTCAGAATGTTCGGGTAATTAAGTCTAACCTGAAAGCGGTCCAAGATCAACAGAAGAGTCTAGCAGATAAGTATGCCACAGACCGAGTGTATAAAGTTGGTGATTGGGTGTTTTTGAAGCTATCACCGTGGAGAGGTATGGTACGGCGGGAAGAAAGGTAAGCGAAGTCCTACGTACATCGGACCGTACCTGATCACCGAGCGAATCGGTGAAGTTGCTTACAAGCTTGAGTTGCCTCCAGAGTTGTCTGAAGTGCACGATGGTTTTCATGTTTCCATGCTTCGTCATTATGTTTCTAATCCATCGCATGTGATACCTCCTCAACCATTGGAAATTAATCCGGATTTAACTTATGATGAGGAGCCAGTGACGATTTTGGATTTGAAAGATAAGGTTCTGAGGAATAAGACCGTACGCCTGGTGAAAGTTTTATGGAGGAATCACTCGGTGAAGGAAGCCACCTGGGAGACAAAGGAAAATATGAAAGAGTTATATCCGCGCTTATTTTATGGTTATTAGCGATTGTTTATTGTTGTATGGAAATTTCGGGGATGAAATTTTCTTAAGAGGGTAGGTTGTGATAGCTCGTCCCAAAATATGTTTTATTGATGGTGTGAATTGACTAATTTACCTTTGGACATTGAGTTGTGTTGTGTGTTAAGCTTAATATTTTGACCAATTAAATCCATTTCCTAAGTTTTTGGGACCCAATAGGAAATTTAAAATTTGTTTTAGTGTTTTGTGGTTGGTGGGGTGACAAATCTCGACCGCACACACACCAACCAATCCCGTTAACCCTCTTCCTTCTCTCCCTATCGGACTTCTTTCCATTTTCGTACAATTGTACGGACAAATTTCAAACTAACCTTTGTAAGCTCGGATCGACGTCGAAGAAGTGGTTTTTGTGTTCCTTGTGAGTTTGGGACTCGATCTATACCTTTGGTTGGTCGTGAAAGCTTCGAAAACCCGAAAACCAAAAACCCCGGATGAGCTGCACAGTGACCTTGACGTGATCGCGAGTATTTCTTGAAGTTTTGAGCTTTTTGGAGGTTTTAAATCATCTTTGCGAAGCTTTTAGAAGAATTTTGGAAGGTTTTGAACGTCGGGAAGCTCAGGTCCGTTGAGTTGCAGAGGTGGCCGAACTATCGTGGGTTTTCCGACGAGTTTTTGGTGGATTTAAAACTTGAAAGTGGTAAGGTTTTGTTCCTCTCCTCTCAAGCTTCATTTTGGTATATAATTCATGAATTTTGGTTGAGAAATGGAAGAGATATGAAGTTTTAAAGAATTTTCCAGTTTCCGGCGATCGTAACGGCACCTGCGCCAGACTCCGGTGAACCAAGGTTGAAGAAGGAGAATACTCCATCAACTTTGATGGAATATGCTAATGGCATCAGGTATAATTAACGGTATATGCTAATTTTTAACAGAATATTCCCTAATGTCGTTAGCAAATCCGTATGGTGTGCCAGGCACGTGCCTGTGTGTGAGCCGCGTGTCTGGCCGTGCCTTGGCCGGTGCGTGAGGGCGCATGGGTGCTCGGAAAATTTTTCTAAAAATATGGGGATGTTCCTGAGGTTGAGTAAGTCATGGTGGTATATTCAAATACCCCAATTGAGCTATGTACGAGAAGTTATTACCTAGTTTTGTGTATGTGCTCTAAAATAACGTTTATGTAGTTGTTTCACATATAGGTGAGACCTATTGATAGGAGCATATTTATGAGACTTAGCTTGTTTTCTTGCATTTTCATGGTTAGTTTGTGTTTATTATAGCGATTTAAGCTATTTTCGTTTGTTTGTAGGTCTAATTGGCAAAGTTGGCAAGAGAGTGCATTTTGAAGCATTTTAGAGCAATTATGGGCTGGAATGGATTGCATGCATGTGGAGCACAAGGAATGGACGTTTTTGAAGATCAAGTAAAGCTAGGAATGTGCTAAAGAGATGGAGAAATCAATTCAAGACTTGGAAGATGAATAATCAGCTGCAAGGGCACCTAAAACCCTTCTAGAAGGCCTATATCTTCCCTTAAACACATGCCGCACTCACCTTTCTAGAAGCCCTAAAAAGGTGGTGCCCTAAAACCTTCTAGAAGTCCCAATTTTAGCCACAAAACAAGTTCTTTCTAAAACCCTAAAAAAGTGGCGCCTATTCTCTTTCTAGAAGCCTAAAAATCTGCCACAAACCCTAGTTCTTTTCCACCTTGGATTGGGCCAAGCCTTTTTCTACAAAACCCTAGCCTTTTCCCATTAGGATTTGTGAAAACCCTAGCCTATAAATATAAGTTTTTCAGCCAAAATTCGTACCACCTCTCTACCATTCAAAAACACCTCTCAGCCGCAACAATTCACCATTCTACATCATTATCCACCACCATACATCCTTGCCGCAGCCCTATTCAACCAAAAACATATTCCTGATCCCAAAGCTCATCTCATACACTTCATCCACCTTTGTGCCGCAGCAAGAAGAAAGAAGGGAGGCCTTTTGGATGTTCGAGCTTGATTGCTGGAGCATTCTAGGTGTAATTCATTCTATGTTTACAATGTTTAATTTCTTTTTCTTTCGTTTTGCTGTGAGCATGAGTGGTTGAATCCCTATTTAGCTAGGGGGAAATTCAAAGCCATGAAAATCCTTGAGATATGAATTGATTTCTTCCAATTGTGATTTGATAAGTTGTGAATGCAATTCAATTAACTGTTTTCTTCAAAACTGATTCTTGTATGTTGATTAGGGATGCATACTTAATTTTCATGCATGAATTTGATGCTAGAATATAAATGAGTTTCACCTAATCGTTACAAATTTATATTCATGAGTAGTAAAGGTTGCTAGTCACAATCGCGTTAATTGAATTCTTGGCAAACATATCATGCATTCATAGTTACAAATGTCTTGTCAACACTTATGATTTTCATGGAACATAAAGATCTTTGATTGTATCTCTATTATGCATTCATATAGGGGACTTTTGGAGAATGATTTGGGTTGTCGCATGCATTCATCCAATTCAATGAGTAAAGGAAAATCTGAGGGTTAATTAGTGCATCACTGTTAATCTGGGGTGTTGAGCTTCATAATTTATTGAAAAGCAATTGGAAATCGATTCATGTACAAGGGTTTCATGTGTGAAGAATGGACCTCTAGCTAATCCATCAACCATCTTATTTCCCAAATTCGTTTTCAATATGTTCTAAGTATTTAGTTATTTGTTTTTACTTTAAATTCGTCAAAACCAAATCCCCCTTTACTTTGTTGAGTCATATTAGTTAGAAATTGTTTTCATTTGTGTTTTTAAGTGTTTTGAGTCAAGCCAAAACCCCAAATTCGTCCAAAGTTGTGTTTAGAATCAGAAACTACCTAGTTGGTGTTTCTAGGCAGTTTTGAGTGTTTTTAAGTTGTTTTGAGTCCTGTGAACCTGTTTTGAGTCCTTTGAGTCTATTCAAACGTTTTTAACTTTGTTTTTTATGTTTTTTAGTCAGTTTAGAGGTTTTAGCAAGCCCTCCTAATCCCCGATTTAGAACGATCCCTACTTGCATTTATACTACAATTTGACAACAAGAGGGTTTAATTTGAGAGCTTAACTTTTATCACATCACCTATCCTGAGGACGAACGCAGTCAAGCAAGGCTCGGGGGTTATGACCCTTCCACATATCAATGAGTGGGCTTTTGGTTTTCTGTATATACTTATATACTTGGTATTTTTCCCAGAAAATTCGTTTAATGAAATTATGTTTTGAAATGCCATGCATATTGATTTATACTTAGAGTATGAATTAGTATAGTATGCATAAATGTGATTTGACGATGTGGACATTCAAGTAAGTACTAGGTAAGTTGTAGACTGTTTATATGTGATTTGATGATGATGTGAGATGTGTTGAGAATTTATAAACCTGCACCCCGGTGTTAGTGCTCTCGCCCGTGACTAGGGCACAGGCCTTCACGTGATGTTTACCTCCCGCACCATACCCTCATCTTGGATCCAAGTTAGGTGCACAGTCCTGTCATACAAACCATTATAGGTGGTTCCGACTCGTAGGTGACCCACGATTATTTGCACAGTCTTCACGTGATCGTAGCACTAGAGCATATTTATTTATTTACACACAGTCCTGTCATACAAACCACCTTAGGTTGTTCCAACTCATGTGCAGGCATACTTGTTAAGCTATAGATTCAGCCGTACATGCCACTTTAGGTGGATCCAGCTGATATGTTATTTCACTCAAGTTACTTATTCTGATATTTTGAGATATTTGGCATGGCATACTTATGATTATCATTTTCTGAGCATGGTTTTGAGATATGGATATATTCTATTTTCTGGGAAATTATACAGGTTTTATGGCGAGGGGTTAAAACTTTTGATAAATGAAATGGTTTTGAAAAGCTTTATTTTTGCCCACTCATACTTTCTGTTTTGCACCCCTCCAGGTTCTAGTTAGGATTGTTTGTCGGTGGCTTACAAGGAATTCACGGTAGCTCTGACAGATTATCACCAATGTAGGATTATCTTTGGTGTTGAATAATTAGTATTCATCCTACTGGACTGCACTTAGGCTACTTATGCTCTAATTGTGAACTCTCTTAATGTCGCACTTGCACCTTATCTTATCTAGTACTCTAGTTAGTTGGCTTTTATTTATTTGCATTTCTTATATCTTCATTGCTTCCGTACTGTGCACATGGCTACGTCATCTTCACGTGATGGTCAGCATGCCTCGATCTAGGTCAGGGTGTGTCATGTAATGCCGGTTATAAAAAAAAAAGTATTTCGCACGCGGATACTAATGTGTTTAAATTAGTTGTCAAATGATTGTTTTTTTTTATAACAAACAATATTATCTACACTAAGTGAGAGGGGCTAGGCTTAGCCTCACAATGGGCTAATAATAATGTGATTCAATCAATTATTTATTAAATATTATTTTCTCCATTCTTAATGTAAATTCTATAAAGACCGATTTTATTATGTGAATTCAGCCATTTTAATTAGTTTATGAGGGATTCTTCTAGCATGATCTAAGATTATTCATTTACTTCAAATATTTGACTTTCCTTTTGTCAATTTACGCATATAAATACATTTAAAACGTGTAAATCACACGTAGCAAGCCAATGGAAAAGTGAATGGTAATTTTGGTGGAGAGCTACTGAACTCACCCCATTGTCTTATTTTCCCACCCACGTTATAATCCCACCCACCTTAAAAAGTTAAAAAATTAAAATGCTATTTTCCCACTCCCTATTATTCCCAATATAACCTTTAATACATACGTACATATGAAATTATAAAATTGTCTCTTAAAAAATATAACAAATAATATGTAAATGAAAACCACTAAAGTTTGCAAATTCAAATAGAAACGACATATGTATCCAAATTCAAAAGAATTCAACAATGACAAATTTAAAAATGGGAACTTTAACGAAAAGCACCTGGTACTGTTCACTTTAACGAAAAACCACATTTTTACACTAAAAAGTCAATCCTGGTACTATTCACTTTACCCTTTATTTTGTCATTATCATTAAAACTCAAAGTTTTCAAGCCCTTTTCATTAGTTTTTCTTTTAAAAATACGATGGACAAATTCAAATGATCTACACACAAATTATTCTTCTACCTTTTCAATGGAAACATAATCTTCTAACTTTTCCATATAAGCGTCATCTTCTACCTGTTCAATGAAAAAGTCATATTCTAAGTCCATTGCTATTTTTTTACTTTCTCTGAATGAAAGGAGATGAAAATATGAGTTAGGATTTAAGGTAGACAAATTGTCCCCCATGCCCAACCTGTGTTTTTTTTTTTTTTTTAAATTAAGCAAAACAAGATAATTAATGTCCTTAACAATCTTTTTGTAAATGGACAAATTTGTAATTAAAAAATTCATTAAAAGGTGGGTCAGAAGATAAGACATTGGGGTGGTAATAACATCACTCTTTTGGTGTAACCAAGCTTCAACAAAAAATATTTGGACAAAAATGCCCCCAAGATAAAAAAACTTCAAAGGCATCCCAAAATAATGCATCAAGTAAGGTAGGGGTAATTTCATCATTTTAATAGTATTTTCTAAAATAATGAATCTTTTTGTCATTTTTTTTAATTATTACCTCACAATAGGCTAGTAATAATGTGATTCAATTTTTCTCTATTTTTAAACACGTTCAAAACATCTTAAGAGATGTGTAATAAATTAGTTGACAAATGATTGACTTTTTTTCTAACAAACGATATTATTTACACTAAGGAGGATGGAGAGGGCTTAGCCTCACAATGGGCTAGCAATAATGTGAATTCAACCAGTTGATTATTAAATATTATTTTCTCTATTTTTAAACACGTTCAAAACATCTTAAGAGACGTGTAATGTCGGTTATAAAAAAGGTCTTTCGCATGTGGATAATAATGTAATTAAATTACATTAAATTAGTTGTCAAATGATTGTTTTTTTTTAACAAACGATATTATCTACACTAAGGGGGAGAAGGGTGGGCTTAACCTCATAATAGGCTAGCAATACCATGATTCAATCAATTGTTTATTAAATATTATTTTCTCTATTTTTAAATACGTTCAAAACATCATAAGAGATGTGTAATGCTGGTTATAAAAAAGGTTTTTCGGACGCAGATAATAATGTGATTAAATTAGTTGTCAAATGATTTTTTTTTTTTAACAAACGATATTATCTACACTAAGAAGAAGGGGGTGGGTGGGCTAGCAATAATATGATTCAATCAATTGTTTATTAAATATTATTTTCTCTATTCTTAATGTAAATTCTATAGAGACCGATTTTATTATGTGAAATCAGCTGCTTTAATTGATTTATGAGGGATTTCTTCTAGCATGATATAAGATTATTCATTTACTTCAAATATTTGACTTTCCTTTTTACGCATGTAAATACATTTAAAACACGTAAGTCACGCGTAGTACGCCGTGATTCAAAAAATATCTTCGTCATTTTAATTTGTTTTTTGGTGCTTTTTTTTTAATTAGTACCTCACAATAGGCTAGCAATAATGTGATTCAATTTCCCATTTTAAAACACGTTCAAAACATCTTAAGACGCGTGTATTGCCGGTTATAAAAAAAGATATTTCCCACGCAGATAATAATGTGATTAAATTAGTTGTCAAGTGATTGTTTTTTTTTTTTAACAAACGATATTATCTACACTAAGGGGGAGGGGGTGGGCTTAGCCTCACAATAAGCTAGCAATAATATGATTCAATCAGTTGTTTATTAAATATTATTTTCTCTATTTTTAAACACATTCAAAGCATCATAAGAGGCGTGTAATGCCAGTTATAAAGGTCTTTCGCACGCAAATAATAATGTGATTAAATTAGTTGTCAAATGATTCTTTTTGTTAACAAACGATATTATCTACATTAAGAGAAGGATGGTGGGCTTAGTCTCACAATTGGCTAGCAATAATATGATTCTATTAGTTGTTTATTAAATATTATCTTCTTTATTTTTAAACACATTCAAAACATCTTAAGAGGCATGTAATACCGGTTATAAAAAAGTTTTTTGCATGCGGATAATAATGCGATTAAATTAGTTGTCAAATGATTTTTTTTTTTTTTAACAAACGATATTATCTACACTAAGGGGGAGATGGGGTGGGCTTAGCCTCACAATGGGCTAGCAATAATGTGATTCAATCAATTGTTTATTAAATATTATTTTCTCTATTCTTAATGTAAATTCTATAGAGACCGATTTTATTATGTAAATTCAGTTGCTTTAATTGGTTTATGAGGGGTTTCTTCTAGCACGATCTAAGATTATTCATTTACTTCAAATATTTGACTTTCCTTTTGTTAATTTATGCATAAAAATACATTTAAAACATGTAAGTCGCGCATAACACGCTGTGATTCAAAAAATGTCTTTTGCACGCGTTTGAGCGCGTGCATGAAGGCTAGTATTCTTATAATTAATTGTCAACTTGTTTGATTCATATGAACAACTAAAATGGTCTCTAAGCTAAATGAAGTTTTCTAGAGATGATCATTGGATGATGATAAAGAGAATAAACAGTTTGAATACAAAGTTTTTACAGTGGTGAAATAATGTCACTTAGTTCATATTATAACATTTGTAAGGTGAAATGATATCACATTGTCATGTAAAGAGAAATGACTCCTTATATATAAGGAGGCAAGTGGGGCCTTGAAAGGATTGTAATATTGCTTTGTTTGGTGTTCATTGAATCGTTTTCGCTACGCTTTAACAGCTTAGAGAGAAGACGAGGGAAAACAATTTAAATTTAACTTAGATGATTGTACATCCAATGCATGCCATTACAAATTACAGCTTCGAAAAGCTTCATCAAGTACATTACGGTGAACTCTACCAAACTTATCGAAGTAGATCCTACTGTTCTAGGTAGACGAGCGTACAAAAGCTATTCACCCTCCTTACTTTGTCCCAAGAATATTTGTTAAGCCATCATCAGCTGCCGTATTTGCTTCCCAGAAGATATGCCAAAACTTCACTTGATGGAGCTGGAAAGGAAAAAATTCCATTTTTCTTAGCAACATGCATTGTAGTAAGATTCTTTGACGTTCATTCGATCCACATTTCACACTATTGAGTTTCTGTTAATTCATGTCCCAGAGAAAACTTGGACAGTCCCATGTATCACTATCATCCGGAGTCCATGTCAGATGACATAAATCGGACTCGACGCTATTACAGTCCTGATTATAGGCTGTTCCATTTTGTTCACTTGATAGCTCAGATATCCAATCTGATAACTGGGTTTCATATGGAGAATTTGTCACTGCAAAGTCTGATAAACCAAGATCATCAGAGCTAGTAACCTTGGTTTCCCATGAATTCTTAACGGAGTCATGGTCTTGATCGAAGTCGTATTTTTCATTATTCATATCACCTTCCTGGCAGAAAAGACCTCGTCCGTTTTTGTTCAATGTACATTGGAAATTTCCTGCAGACAGAGCAATTGTTAGTAATGTGGAGCAAGCACTTTGAAGAACAAGCCTTGGCATTTTTCACAAAATATGTCAGAAATCAGAAGAAAATGATGGAAGCACAATATACCATCTGGAATCTGTGTTTTCTTCTTTAAATGAGTTCTCCAGTAATTCTTGATCTCATTATCGGTTCTTCCTGGCAGCGCTCGGGCAATCTTCGACCACCTATAAGATTGATGTAGTGATATAGTTAGAACAAACTCAGAACACTACAGCATTATGCACTTAAGCTAGGTGATAGTGCTAGTGATGTAGCAAGAAGGTAATAATCTCGCAAACTTGAAAAGGTATTACCAAAGACAACAACTACAAAACTCACTTGTTACCCCAACGTTGATGAAGTTGGAGAATGGTTTTCTCTTCTATGATGGTAATCTGGCCATGCTTAATGTTTGGGCGGAGATAGTTCAACCACCGCATCCTGCAACTCCTACCACTCCTCCTTAGACCTGCATGATGTAAACCGCATCTGAATTTATCCGTTCACTACATATGAAGTGAGTCATCTTTAAACTTCACACGTAAAAATCATATGTAATGTGCTTACCTGATTCCTTCGCTAATGCATCCCACCTCCGATTCCCCTTAAGGTTTACAACGGTGGTGAGTCGTTCATCTTCCTCTTCGAGCCACGGACCTTTACGCAGTTTCTCTCCATCCATGGCTGCTTGACAAGTCATCATTGGTGTGACAAACCAAGAGAAGCTAAACCCTTATATACAGAACCGGGTGGCAAAAGAGTTGGGGAAAAGGGAAAAATGAGACCTCTTACATAAACTCCACTAGTTTGTGGGAACTCCACCACTGGCTTTGGCTTACATAAACTCATCCAGTTAAGGCAACAAATTAGGTCATCCAGGAAGATGAACAGTTGATGATTCTACTTCTCTCTCCCTTTTTTATGCATCACATTTTTTGTCTCTAGCCATTTTGTCTCTGTCTATTAATCATATTATTCATATAATATATGATTAATAGGGAGAAAAGGGAAGGGATAAAGAGATAATGTTTAGGAAGGTAGCCTGGGGAAGCAAATATTTTGATTGGATTAAAAGATATTATGGACACTTTGCATTTGCATATCTGGAGAGAAGTTTGGACTGGCTGCGGAGGAGTGGAATTTTTAGCCATTATACCGAACCATACCATTACCATACCAATTTTGTGCCAAAACAGGAATGATACGTTAATTTTACCAAACCGAAGATATTTGTATGGTATTAGTATCCAAAACCAGTGTTGATGGTACTACTGTACCTTACATTTAGGGCTCAATTATCCCTTCTGCAACCTACCTTGAACTTAGGGTTCATTTGGTGCCTGGGATTGGAATGGAGTGGGCAACAAATAAGTTTCAAGGTTAAAGGTAGATGTGAATGATTTTATTAATGAGGGAATTGAAGGAAATATATCCCTTCTAATCCAAGCACAGGTATATGCTTCATGACCACAAGTTTGGTGCCAAGAATTACATTGGATTGGATATATTAACTCATTAGATTCAGGTATGTTGAATGAAGAAATGGATGCCAGCTTCCCAATTTTGTCCAAGTCGAAAGTAAAAGATGGTTTGGTAACGAACGAAACTTATCCCTCTCACAACTACAAATGGTTGACACCTTATAACCAATCCATCTAATGTCTTGACCTTCGACAAAAGATAGAAGTTGGCAAACTTGGCATTCATCTCTGACATCAATAAACCTCAAATTTCGCACGTTAATATATCCAATCCTAGTCAAAGAATCAATAAACCTCAAATCTCGTAAGTTAATATATCCAATCCTAGTCATTGAACTTGACTTCTACATATGCATTTATGTGCTATATGTACAGGGAAGACAAAGCTTTCAAATATAACTAGACATTCTCCAAGACTCATATTATTTAAATTCAACTATTAAAGTCACATACTGAACAGGAAAACTGTATATATGGCGGGGGGGGGGGGAATAACATGTAAAAGAAAACTCTTCATGCCACAATACAAAATAAGAAACCTCCCGCTTCTGATCTTAGATACTAACAACTACATACGCCTAAACCGCAGCACAAGCAAAGACAACACAAGTGGAGAGTGGAGACCACATAATAAGTCATTCTTCCTGGTTAGGCTTCTGCTGACTGCAATTACCTATCCTCTTGATACCA
Source organism: Malus domestica (assembly GCF_042453785.1). NCBI lineage: Eukaryota > Viridiplantae > Streptophyta > Magnoliopsida > Rosales > Rosaceae > Malus > Malus domestica. Next base: position 16,467,900 of record NC_091672.1, read on the forward strand.
CGAAATCAATGACCTAGCGATCTATAAATGATTTATTCATGAGATTGACAGCATCATCCATGAACTGCATTAGAGACATGATCAATGTATTAATTATTAAGACCTCTGGAACTGTGGACTTTCATGTTTTGTGTATGAAAGCACAAACTGTTCTGCCAGTGAGTACTGGACAAGTATCAAACAAAAGTAACAATTTATTATCAACAATGGTGGAAGTTACATTCTAGAACCGTGACCACAAAGAAAGTGTTGAGGTAATAAATTTATCCTTACTTATTCACTTTCAGGACAAGTAAAAGAAAAAAACTTAAAGGGTACAGAGAAGTCTTAATTCTGAGCTACAAATTTTCCAATTCATACAAATATCATCAGTTTTTGGGAAAAGCAAGTCAATCAGATATAACTGAAACCCAACCTCCTTCAAATTCATAGAAAAATCATCAGTTTTGGGGAAAAGCAGGTCTGCAAAACCTAGGCCACAGCTTGAAAATAGAAGCTGATAAATTCTTACAAACCCTAAACACAGAAGATATGTAGCAAGAACTAAAGATGCTAATGTATCCAATAGTAAATTTCATTATGGTTCTGTGCAAGAACATTTCTACACTTCCAATCGATTCGACCTAAAAGCACTCATTTGTTTCTTGGCATCATATCATTTTCAGCAGATCATTGATTGGTTTTACTATTGAGGAAAATCATTTCTGAATTACTATGCTCAGAATGTTCACCTTATCTCTCTTCATTACTTGAATTATCAATAACGTGTATCAATCTATTGACATTCTTGCTACTTTCCATTACATGATATTGGAGACAACACCATAACTCAAGATCGTTCCCAGCTTTATTTTATGTATTTTTATTTCTTTTTCTTCTAAAGCTATCTACTTTCATTATCTATTCAAGAATGCTAACTCCGAGAGGAAAACTGATCTGAAACATAGAATTTACCTTTCCAAGCTGCTTCAGCTCTCGCCCTACTGGTTCCAAAAATTTCAGGTTAACTTCAATAGGCCATACCTGCAAGAAAAACAAATATTCAATTAAAACAATAATAACTAAGAAGAACAATAGACCAGGTGCACAGATAATTGATAAGTATAAAGTAAAAACTTGATATATCATATATCTATTGCACATGCACAATAAGCAAATCGAAGAACCAAACCGCAACTGTGAAACAGACAATCAAGCACAGGCACTGTCCTAGTAAAAGTAGACACGTCGCCGCAAAATACGCCTCCGGAAAAGCAGAACTAATTAGTGTACGCAGAAATTGCAAGCGTTTGAAGAAAGTAATAAACTTACGAATAACATCAAAAAAAGACACCCAATTCAAACATAAAGCAATGGCATATACTACAAAGTTGGAACATTACAGAGAAGAAAGCAAAACAAATTAAAAAGAACAACAGGCAAACCCCAACCCGTACCAGATGTTTCGATTCTAAATTTGCATAGGTACTTAGCATAACTTAAATTATAAATTCTAAATTCAGATAGCATAACAGTTATAGCAATCCACCTACAGGCAGCAGCAATTGGTCAAAAAGTAAGCTAACCCACAAAAGCATTAGTCAAAATTTGTGAATTAAAAAGCTAAATAATGGCTTACTGGACCAAATAAGTATGAATATATTTTAGTGATACAAAAAGAAGAGCAGGAGGCAACCTTGAGACCAAGTAATTTGACGGGTGCTACTTGTCCTGGGACAATGCAATCCGGTCCAGCGGATTCCACTATAGCTTCCATGGCCAACCCACTTCCGACTGGATTCGGGTGCTGCAAAATTACACAATTGCACGACGACCCAGATGAGAAAAAAACGAAAAGAACAATGTAATTAGAGGAGCAAAATGGGGGTAAAGTTTGGGAGAAAACTGACCTTCATGACGGAGAGGGCGTAATTGGACGTAGGGTTGGGGGTTATACGGAGAAGAGGGGAATGGTGAATTTTGGGGATGGGTTTGACGTTTGAGGTCCTCCAAGGCACGTCCTTTGGCAGTGAAGAATCACTTCCTCCTTTGCGCGACATGCCCTTCTTTCGTACCTAGACGGAGAGAGAGAGAGAGAGAGAGAGAGAGAGAGAGAGAGAGAAAGAGAGAAAGAGAGAGGTGAGCGTCTATGCGTCTGTGTGTGGATTTTTTTGTTGGATGAAGAAGATGATGGAGCAAAGCTGGGCGGCTGAGGTTTTGTATTTCCTTGGCGTTTGTTCGAAGGTCTTTTTTATTTTATTAAGACCAATTATATTAAATGATATATGTATCATATTATGTAATGACAATTTTGATCTTGTTAGGTTTAGAAAAAGTAATAAATTTCTCAATACACTCTAAATTACTTTTAATATATTATTTATCTTTTTCAACTATCAAAACCCCTCTCACTTCCACCCTTTACTGTTAAACAAAACTCTAACGAATGAAACTACGTACCTTTAAAAACCTTCACTGCACTTTCATATATGCGCATGCCTCCTTACCCAAACCCTTTCTCTTATTATGGGTTATTAACCTTTATGAAAGTATCATATTTATCTTCTCAAACATATGTTAACGGGCATCTAACTATGAATCAAAATCATTTTTTTTAAATTTTTTTATAGGAGGCCCTACTTTCTTCCCCAATACCTGCTTGTGATTCCCCAGGAAACCATACTACCCAATATTTATATAAGGATGTGAATTGGAGTGCTTCGAGTACTCACAGAAATAATCGTTAGAACAACCAAATGGAGTTTAGAGATTCTGGAAGGAGCAATGGAGGACACGGTTTCCCAGTTCTCTGCGAAACTGGGCCCACAAGTGAGGAGCAACAGGTGATTGTGGTTGATAAAAAGGAGGGTTTACTGCTAAGAACTTCCAAAGTTTTCTTAATGGGAAGGATACTAATGTGGAAAACTTTGAACAAGGAGAGATTTAAGAAACAAATGAGTATTATAAGATAATGTTGGAATTATAGAAAATACGGGGTGTATGTAGAAAATGTAATGTGGATGTTGAGAATGTGGAGTGTGAGGGTATTAGGGGAAAGTATGTGAGGTGTATTAAGATAATTTTCAATTGAAAAGCAAATGTGGGATGTATTAAGTATATGAGGTTTATTCAACAATATGGAGTGTTAATATAATAAACCTTGTTCAAATTTTTATTTTTTTTATTAAATTTTTAGTTTGCCTTTTTTATGTTATCTCTTTAATAGAGGTAGAGCTGGTCTATGCGTCTCATCTCTATTAAAGAGATGGTACAAATAAATGTTAAGAATAACATATTTGTTTTTATTTTTCTTTGTTGACTCTTTTTAGTAGAGTGACACTGTTCATGAGGTTAGATGGTAAGTTGTTAAGGACGAAGGGGAAGTGATTTAAATTGAACCTCGCATCAAAGTTCATAAACATAAATTTTTTTTTTCGCCACTTAAAGCATCAACTGCTTTAGATTCTAAATGAGTCTACTATGTCTCAATTTATTAGTGAATTTTGTGGCCGATGAATTGGATAACTTGATTTCTTCGTATTGTTTTGGTCCAATTTATTTGATCAAGCTTATCGACATCCCTTAAGCTGTTGAGCGTTTAACCTCGTTGTAAACTAAATTTTTTCTTTTAGTAGTATTTGGTTGACGAAAACCTTTTGATAATTTATTTTTTTAATCTATTTCCCTTTTTCGCTCTTAATTTTAGGATTTTTTTCTTTTTTGAGAAATGATACCCACATTTTTCTCCTCTTACATGTACCCTCTTTATTTTTAGTCATCATCAAGGTTCTAAAAGAAACTAGCCTCTAGTCAGATGGGGATTTAGGGCCTAGCACCTAGAAGTCTAGCGGGGGCCTAAATGGATTTAAGTAAATTTATTATAAATCGTATAAATAAATACTTCTTTATACTTAAAAGAAATACATAATTGCATTAGGATACATAAATGCAAATTAGAATGACATATAGATTATAAAATATTAAAACATAATGAAAATATGGGGAATAAGCATATAATGCATGTTTATCTAAGTATTAAACAAGTTTCTTCACAATTTATTAAAAAAAATAAAATGCAAAATAAAATCATATATTTTTGTCCAATTGAGAGTCCCGACTAGGTGGCTATCTAGGCAGGTCTGGGTGGGCTAGGCAGGCGCCTAGGCACCCTAGCTGATGCCTAAGCGGGTCTAGGTGTCTTTTCTTAATTTTCAAACGTCTAAGGATTAATCAAGACGGTGGCCAGCCATCTAACGCCTAGGTGGCACTAGGCGGGGATTTTTAGAATAGTAGTCATCATGTTAAGTGAATTAACAAAAATTACAAACAAAATTAAACGTGAGTATTGAAAAAGAAAAATAAATAAATAAATGTATAGTTATTATTTCCTTTCTTTTTAATCTGTTGAAGGAAAATCAGTGCATTATCCTCTACATATAATTTTTTGCTCTAGAAAATTGGAAACTCATAAAATGTGTAGTATCCTAATCTTCTCAAGTTTCTAGGTTGGAACTTGGAACTTCCCAATTTAAGGTAACATTAGTTCCAATTCATTGGTGAGGTGAACATTTTGATTCATAATTGTTAAGTAAATGACATCACATATTTCTCTTGAAAATTAAGAAATTTCCTTTTGTTTGAAAAATCACAAAATTTTCTTTCGATTCTAATGATATTCTAATCTAATTATACTACAAGAAAAGAAATCAAACTCAGCTACATCAGAATGGCTCGGAGACACGGCTCTACCCAACTGGATTACGCTCTCGTTTGCAAAACATCACACAAATTTAAACTCACTTTGTGCACTTGGGAAAGCAGGTTCCATTTCCAATGTTTTATTGACAAAAGATGGACAAAAAAAAGTATAACTTTACCTAATAATTCTTGTTCCCAACATGGTAGAAGAATTCGAAAAATGAAGAGGGAGAAGCACGAAACATATTTCACAAATCATTCTTAATCTGCAGCATATTGCTAACAAATTCCGTACATCTTAAATTACAATTTATCACTGCTTCTGATATCTTCAATGATTTGAACCGGGATCAAAAAATTAAACGACAAAAAATATATTAAAAAAGAATACCACCAATGCCGGTACATGAAACCCTGGTTGATCATTCAGCTCGTAACCATATCCTCTTCCCCTCTCTGTGCTGCCGCGTCTGCCAGTTTTTTCCATGTCAACTCTCGTTGTTCTACCACCTCTCTTGCGCTCGCTTCTTTCTCTGCAAGCTGCCTCTGGCAGTCTTCAAACAACTCAGCATCCATTTCCGAAAACATTTTCCGGACATTGACAGTCAGCCCGTGAACTGCTTGGTTCCAGTGATTTTGGATATTCATCTCCAACGCCTCGAAAATAATTGGTAGTATGACATTGCGGTTCTGAGCAATTAAACTGACAATGTGCTCATTATTCCATAAGAAGAGTGCTCGTTCCGCAACCTGCATTAAAAACGTGACTCAGAAAAACCTTCAAGGAATGCAATTATTAGGAAAATACAACTTTAGAAGTTTTGAATTGGAATCTTATCCCTTCACCATTTCATAATTGTTAAAGAGTTACCTCCAATTACATTGAGATTATTCATGACGGCAAGCACAAAAGCTAACTAGAATCCCATTTATTGCTGGGTCATACCAATACTTTCACAAGACAGCATTAGACAACCGTCTAATTGGGGACAAGATTAAATAACAATAAAAGGTCGTACCCAGTGCACAAGGCTCCCGCTTTACGCAGGGTCTGGGAGAGGTGAATGTCGGCTAGCCTTACCCCCATTTATGGAGAGGATGCTCCCAAGTCTCGAACCCGAGACCTACCGCTCATGGGCGAAGGCACTTGCCATCGCACCAAGTGCGACCTCTACAAGATTAAATAACAATAAATGCATAAAATGAGAACATAAAAAAAAGCATTTAAATTCAAACAACTGCTGCTGTTTGGCAGAAAAACAAAACATACATATTGTTAGTTACAAGTTACAACTATAAAAAGCCCATGATATTTCATCCGAACATTACATACAGGTTTCAGGTTTCTTAACAAATCAGGAATGTTGTCAGCAGGACACTTAATAGGGATGAACGGGAACTATTAAAATTTAAAACTATGTCAAATACAGCAAGCATTTTTGCACAAAAATACATCGAAAGTTAGATTAATCAAGGTGAACTGTTTCTCTTCATAAATTGATCATCTTAACCATCAAAGGGATATCAATGTAAAATGTCAATCGAGAAGGTTGCATCCATCATTGCTTCATAAACATTCATGTCTAACAAAACTTAGTTTTCCACTGCCTAATGCACAATTTCCAGGGGATTTGTCTAACCAGGCAATCTTGTGCTTTTGCCCCCATAATATTGATACTATATGATTTCAGATACTTAAGATGGTCCTTTATGTAATAAGTAACTACTTCTCCCTCTCAAGTTATACGGTCCCTATATGCCGCCAGACTACAACTTGATCTCATATGTCAATGTCACCCACTATATTGTTGCATGTCTGCTTATTCAATAGAAAATCAATATGACAAGGACGCCAGTGTTTTTAACATATTATGTGCATTCCTAAAACATTAACATAAGAACTTTAGCCATCTATAACAACCGCTCTACCTTCCCCGCTCGTCAAATGTCCAGAAATGAAAACCCCTCCAAGTCAAACTATAGACCAGTGTTCCAAATTATTGCATAATTGATTTTTCTTTTCAAGTAACGTATCAATTTTTGACCTTTTCTTTAAAGATGGACGGATGAAAAATTACAAAAAGATCATATCAAATGTAAAAGAAACAGGCAAAACAGCTAAGGCAACAAAAATTACGTACTGAAGGTAGATTTCTCCCATTGGAGGAACACAAAAAGCAAACACTTATGTGTACCATAATATAACAGAATGGCAGTCACATTAGTAGGAGATCAGCAACAAAAGAAAGAGACAACAGGTAAATTTATCAAACTAGAATAAACTAATAAGGACGCAGCCTCGTGCAAAAAGAGAAATGAGGTAAGGAGAACAATGACATGGTATTCAACCAAAAAGTAGCTTTAGAGAGATTGCGGAAAAGTGTATTTCGGTTACAATAAATGCTCACTAATGACAATTTTCACAAACAGAAGCAGTTTCCATTTGAACAAGATTTCATATCATGATGCAATTCAATACATTCATACAATGAAGTACTCATAAGTATAACAAGATCAAAACTAAATAACAAAATTTGAAGAAAAGAATGGAAAAGGAAAAACTTTTGACCAAGATAAATACCAATATTCATTGTAATCATGAGTACAACAAAAGCAAAACTAAATAACAAAATTTGAAGAAAAAAATGGAAAAGGAAAAACTTTACCAAGATAAATACCACCAAGTAAAATTCCCAAATTAAGTCTGTCAGTATTAGTTTAAAGCTCCAGCAAAATAAAATTCTAGTCTTCCATACGAACAAATAATCATAATGGATAATTAAATGAAGCAAACCCAATAAAATTTGAAAATATTCCCAAACCTGAAAATGAGAGCTATTGAGGCAGCGAGCAATCTGTCTGAAAAGAGGAACCATGCACCGCTGAAACTCGGCAGCTTGTGTTGCCTCCAGAACTTCTTCAAGTTCTCCAAGGAAAAGAACTTCTTTCTGACAGTTGGTCACCGGCCAGTATTTCAACAAACCCCTTACAACCGTATCTGCCAACTTGTAATCCTTTTCAACAAACTGGGTTATGCAGTAGGACAGCTGCTGGTGATACACGGCAATTGGCTTCGGCTTATGCAGCGGTATAAGTGCCCGAACAAGGAACAACTTGTGCTCCTCTTTCATTGGAAGAGCAAACCCATTAATTATACTCCCAAGAATCTCTAAAAGCTCAGCCACGCCACTGTGCCTCTCGGTCTCATATATAAACCTATAGAATATGTTATTGATGGCTTTCCTGATGAAGGGTCGGTGCACCATGAACTTCCCATATATGCGGTGAAGGCTGTTTTTCAAGTACTCGCGCTCACGCGGGTCCTCAGAATCAAACAAATCAAGTAACTTCAACACAAATGAGTGATCAATATAACGCTTGGCAACCTTGGTATCCGTATCAGATGACACAATGTACCTAAGAAGAAGCTCATAAACCAACTGCAAATGAGGCCAGGACGGCTCCAAATAAAGCTCCTCCTCTTCAGGATCGGCATTCTCCTGGCCTGTGTTTTCATGGGACGCAGGGGGCAAGCACCGAAATATATTAACAGACACCATTTTAATCATCTCCTCCTGACAAGTCTCGGTGATCTTACCCGACCCAGATTGTATAAAATCAACCAATTCCAAAAGGCTTTGACGCTTAATCTCTTTCTCCCTAGGGTTCTTAAGGGTATCAGAGAAATCGAATTGAAAGCAACAAACCTGCAATTTGCGAAGGAACAGGGTCTGGCGCTCCGAGACTGGCACATCACGGAACGAAGGGAGAGGCTCGATGGTTCCAGAAGGCGGCAACGCCGTAATCCCTGAGGCGCCAACAGCGTTGGTGCCGGAAGCAGCCGGCCCAGAGCGGGAGGCATGGTTTACGACCACGTTCGCCGAGACCGCCCCAGAATTGCGGGTACCGGGCTGCCCGTACCCGTACGAAGAAGGATCATGTGTCTCGGATTTCGCGGGCTTCTTGTTCCCCTTGATGATTTTCTTAAACATAATTTCCCAATGCAGCGACGAATCCTAAACCCTAGAATTGAGGACAGCGATCGATATGGGAATCGGGAAGCAGCTCTGGCGACGTGGGGGAAGCAATCGGCGATTGGCGATGATTTGATTCAACATGCATGGGACGAGAGCCCTAGATTCTCCACAAATCAATCAAATCCCCGAGTAGTTCTATTCAATGGGCGATTTCGGCGTCGGAAAACGAAATTGAATTTGAAATCGAAAGGGGGCGTGGGGATACGAAGAAATGTACCGTCTTTGGAGATTGGAATCGCTGAGTGGTTGTTGGTGGATCCGAATTCAAAGTCATCTGAGCCAGATCGCCGGAATGCCGGCGACTTGATCGGACGGTGGTGGTTCCGGCGATCAACCCGAGATGAGAGAGAGAGTGTGTGTGAGTATGGGAGTGGAGGGCGGATAATTATGGAGAAAATGAAAAACAAGAAAAGTTTGAAACAGCAAAAATGGGAATGATTGCATAAACTCCCTTTAAAAATAAAAAATAATTCTAAAATACTGACACTTGTTTGTTTTTGATAAACAATGAATATTTTGTTTGTTTGTTTTTCGGTTGAACAGCAAATAATTCATATTTCGGTTAATTTTAGTTTATTATTTTGAAGGGGAAGAAGAAAAAAGATTTTTTATTTTTTATTAATTAATTTTGTTTTTTTTTTAATATTCAAGTAGGCTTATATTGACCTGTAGCTCTAGTTATTGTCCATGTGGGCATCACGTCACAATTTAATTGTTGTTTTAACAAGCAGCTTAACAGATGTATGAAAGAGTTCCAAAATTATGATTTTAGGTACCAAACCGCAATGAAAAAAACTTAATGTATGAAATGTTGAAAACAAAGAAACTTTAGAGCAATAAATTGAGATTAACTCTTAATATTTTGTTAGCTAAATTCATCTTATTTTATTTGAATTTTTGATATTTTTTGTGCTTTTACACGTGGCATGGGATCACATAAGATAAACGTGAGATGTGCTGTTTTGCCGAGGTTGCAAAGGAGATTTTACCATATTAATGATCGAAAAATATTTTTGCTCACTACTTTAAATTAATAATGATGTCACCATTCTATTTATTATTGAATTTACTGTTGAAAGATTTTAAATTTCAAAATCTATGTTGTGGATATACATCAATTGCAAACTCATCTGAATATGATAAATACAATAGTAAACATTATCACCACCTGAAATAAGTTTCCTTAAAGAGAACATTGGAGTTGGAGGTTGGATTGGATGGATCCTTGTAATTGTTGGTGGGCCCCAACTGTATTGAGGATAATTGTTGGGACAAAAAAATAGTAAAGTTTCTATTGTTAGGTTGGTTCATATTTTGTCTTTTCTTTTTCTCATCAAAAACCTAATTTGCTCAATGACATTAGTACTTTGTGCTTTACCCAAAAATTAAAAAAAAAAAATTATAATCCTAAAAAGAAATAAAATAAATTATTTTTTAAAACCTTCCAGGATTGTTTCATCGAAAAATAAAGTATTTTTGTTTAATGTATTTTCATATAGAGATATATTATTTTCTTTTCATTAAGATTTTTTAGATGTAAAGTAAATTACAATTCCTCGACTAACTTAGAGCAAGTCTACCCATTTAGAAGGGTAAGGGCAAGGCAATGAAATTACCTTTATTATTCACCATGAACAGTAATTACCTTTGTGCAAGTCCACTCGTTTGCAGGGGCGGATCCATTGTCGGACCGAGGTGGCCCAGGACCACCAGACGTCCAAAGAAGGGCCTCTGAGGACCTCTGAGGACCACCAAATTGTCTGGACACGTGGGGAAAATAGAATACAACCATAGTTGTGTAGATGTTCTATAACAAAAACTTTGAACCAATAAGAAATATCTAATTTTAGAAAAGTGGAATATAGAGAAAATCACCATGGCTCTATTTTTCTTGAACCTTGGTTACAAAGAACAAGAAAGATTTTCTCTTTCCATTTCCGACGTGACCAATTCCCATTTTTCTTTTTCTTTTAATTTTTTTCCAATCAGGTTATGTCACCCTATCATTTTAATTAGCAAAGCGATGGTGTATTACTAAACCAATATTTTTATACCATATGTTTATAACCGTTAATTTTTTTTTATTTCTTATAAATTTAGATTTCCTATAAATTCATATGACCTTTGAAAAGTATTTCATAAAGTACTATGAACTCATAGTCACTTGCACTTTCATCTCATACCATCAAAATTACTAAAATACTAAAGCAAAAATTCTGACATTTTCATATGTTATAGTTTAATAATACCTAATTAAAATAATAAACCCTACATTCTCAATACAAGTATAGTTTTTTTTGTAAGTGTAATTAGGTACTTACTTGTATGATACATAGTAGTAAGTATACTTAAATCCGCCTAGTCTGCCTAGCCCTTTGCCAAGACCTTGTCTAGGAGCATTGGTGTCTCAGCTCGCCACCAGACTAGCGCCTAACGTCCTTTGATTAGGTCCAGATGTTAGAATCATGGATCCGCCATTGCCTGTTTGTGAAAGGCAAGGGCACTATTAACAATATGTATTTTTTATTTTTTATGCTTTGTAAGTTTGTTCCATGAAAATAAAATGATTGTCTAATTTCAATAACATAAAAATGAAGATGGTTGGGTATTTATAGGAAAAAAAGGGTATTTTTTTTTTTTTTTGAATTTTTTATCGTTAGAATAATCATGTCCTTTGAATTTCAAATTATTTATGTTGGATGCCCAAGAGCTCGCTAGGTGGCAGCTGTAGAAAAAGTTGTAATTTTTTTTACTGTTGGAAATCCAACGCTGATGCATTGCACAAAAATTTCATGTGGGGGCTCCCTACAAATCCATGCAATTCTTTCAATGATCGTTGAAAGGGCATAAGCCCTTGGCCCAATTAGCCTCCACTTTTTTGCACTAGCGGACCACTTTTTTGGGACCAAAGGTAATTCAACCCAATTGCATTATCAATTGGACCATGGGTGGAGTTGCTCTTAGTACAAGCGAAATTAAACATTACAACCTCCCTAGCAAACATAGGGTAAATACATAATCTAACGTACATTAGAGGATAAGCTATACCACTTTGAGAAGATCATGCTTTGGCAATCCTTAATGGAACTTATAGAAAAGTTGTTCATACCCCACTACCCAACCAAGAAATATTATCAAAAGTCTTATCAATTGAAAAGATTAGACAAATCCATCGTTGCCCTCGGGGATTTTTGCAATACCATTAGTTACTTCAATCTCAAAAGAATCTTGAACCAGCAAAAATTATCCACTTACAGAAAAAAAAAAAATTCAAATTGTAATAGATAAATAATAATCTTAATTGTCAACAAAACCAAATCAAAAATGGCTTAGTGCCTCACCAACTACTCATCCAAATTACCAGTTACAACATACTACCTACACAATGATATAATCTTGAAATTAGACTGAATGTAGATTTGAAGAAAGCAGTTTCTCAATTCATCAAGACATTTCATCCAACTATTAACATGCAAGGTTGCATCAGACAATTACGCACAATTCATAACTTGATCTTGAAAACTAGATGGGACAAGTCAAAACCCATAAATAATCCAACTCTGAAATCACAAATTCACACCATAATTTTGAAGGCTCAGAAGTTACCAACAATTTATGAGCAAACCTAGATGAAACAATGAAGATGACAGTATAATGGCGAAAACAATGAAGATCTTTATGGTAGTTCTTAAATTTATTTCGAATGAGTTATATAAGTGTTGATAGGGTTTCTACCAATTGGCAATTGGACTAGGAAATGCATAAGGCAAAATAAACTAGGAGACGATAAAAACTAATGAAAAATACAACCAAAAAGGTAACAACAACTATTGGAATTAAATTCAAACACCGTCGTAAGTGGTGGTTGTGCACAAACTCGAGCAACCTACAAAACAATAAACAATAGTGAGCAACCTAGGGGGTGTGTGCCGGCCAAAGACTCTCCTACAATCAAGTTAGTGAATAGTTTTTTAGACTCAAGTAGTGGGCAAGATAATTGAAGTGTTTAGATTACGTTACTAGAGATAAACCCTAGATAGGTGTATTTATACCATGGAGAAAGAGACATTTTTAGGATGGAATCTGCATTCTAAGCCAAAAGAATCCTATAAGATATCTAGAAGTAGATATTGCACCCTCTTAGAAATTATGATTACTTGCGGCACACACCAGTCATGGATTGTAAGAACTCCAAGACATATAAGGATCTGATTGGATTCGTATCAGGATCTGATTGCGTGTCTTGTGATATAAGCGTGGCCATCCAGTGGAGCCGATAAGACTTTGCCTATTGCCCCGGAACATGGTGATGGTGGTACCGTTGCTCCGTTTGATCCAGCTCCGAATCAGCCTTGTTCCGACCCTGGAAAATCATGGTCTCATAATTGCCCCCAATTATCCATCTGAAAGGTAACCTATTCCCATAATGGATTGTTATCCAAAGACCATGCATTCCAGAGTAAGCTGGAATAAGTATAGTTTAATCTTCAGTTTCATGTGCATTGGCCTAACTTTTGACATTAAAATGTGGTGGTTCAGCTGCTTCGATCTTTGTCACTCATCGTTTAAAATCGTACAAAATCAACCGTAATGATGACTAACACCTCCATTTCGTGTGCATGCTCTTCAAAGAATTAAGCATGCATGTTATTGATTGAATTTGATCTTTACACGCATCGATCTCTAAACAAAATGCTCTCTATTTTCAAGAGTGAGATCTTCCAACAGTCTACCTTTAAATAGCTGATTCTCCTTTGAGATTTCCATTATCATTTTAATCTTCATACCATGAAGTTCTCGCGTTTTAACTCAAACCTTCCTTTTGTACCCAATTTCCTCTGTAATCCTTCGATGTCCAGAATCTTCAAACCAAAAAACCTTTTTTTCTCCCCAATCTCTGCCAACTAGGATTATGCAATACCCAATTTAGCCATAATTCCATGTTAATATCCCTCACTTATTACGGTTTGTTCCATAACATTCATCCTCGTAGCACTCTCCCTACAACCTCTGCATATGGGTCAAATCTCAGCAATATACACTCGCCCTCAATGTAATATCTTGCCTGGAAAGCAGCTAGATGGGTGTAATACGCACTTGATCTGGTGACAGAGATTCCTTCAAAATTGATGTTCTTTGGCCAAGTATGTTGTACAGTCTTCAAAATCTTTCTTTTCCAGGGGTAAGGGTCTGTCTTCCCCAAACCATTGTACCAACTTGAACTTTTTTATTAGGGCTTTGATAATAAATGTGTGCTTGTGTGAATATTTACTTGTCTAGCGCCTTCTTATCCATGAAAACCTTTTAATCCAATAAACTTTGCTAAAGTAAACGAACATTGAGAAATTAAATCAGCAACAGAGCAAAACGCAAGTAAGTTTGTGGGTCCAGGATAGAGCTCAAAAGCCCATCTCGACAACGTTGGTTCAAAAAAAACATTACCTCCCAAATTACACATCCATAAAGTATTTTGTTTGCGATAGTCAGAGTACTACCTTACTTCGGTACCAAGAATTAAACATTAAACCTATGAAGAATCTTTCACTTCGTGCTCAACAACGCATTTATCATATTCAAGTAGTTCATTCCATACTTGAAACGATTTGCAAGGAGCAAATTAATAACAATAATATTTCTTTACCTTGCCACGATCAGTTTTTGGGTCAAGGATTTCAATACTTGCAATGTAATATAAGGAGAGATTTCTCTTCCTAGACTGGATTGCATGTCCATCTCCAGTGAAGCTTACACAAAAGTACTTTAGAGACTTGGTCGTCGGTATATGGGTCGAAAACACTTTTTAAATCCTTTTGTCAAACCTATGCGTCGGACCTGAGCATTTCCGATCAGACTACCTTGGCTTGGCTTGGCCAAAGCATTTCCACGTATCGAAGCTCCAATGGAATAAAATTTATCCTGAAGACTTCCTAGTCTAGATGCTTTCTTCACATATACTATCATATGATGTTGCAAAACATACTTTACTTAGTATGTTGGTCTGGGATAAATGTAGTCGTACTCAGAGTCGGAGTTCAGAGCCACCCTTGGATAATTTCTGGATTGCCCCTTTTACTATTCCCTTGAATGGCGTAGAGCCTATGTTTAAACATTATAACCCACAACTTTTCTAGTTATATGAACTTTTTAGAGGTTGGACGGTGCATTGAACCTCAGGGTCAAGGTGCCATGTGCCTATACTCATAGCCCACTAATCGTAACCACGCTTATTACGATTCGAGTCTTCCAAGCTGCTGACTATTCAAGACGGGATAGGCTAAAAAAGGCTCATCTGACAATATTACTTTTGAACTTTTTTAAACTTGCATTCATGCGAAGTTTTTAAAGTTTATACCTTGCTTGTGGTGGATAAGATATTCCCTGCATTACTAGAAAAAAGAAATAACATACATTGAAAAATAAAACTTCTTTATTCATAATAAAAAATAGGGTTGGTTGATAAGGGGGCGAATGAATCCGGGAAGAATTTCCTATAGTTCTCTAGGATGGAGAATCAAATCACTAATGTAGTTCTAAGAAAAAGATGATATGATGTAATAATTACATCAGGGATCACTTTTGACGATAAGCCTATGATGAGGTGTAAGAAGTTGAGTTCTCCGTGGACTTGTTTGCGCGGAGACGGGGGCGTTGCAATTGAATCCGGATTGGACAACCTACATATCCTAATGTGGAACCATGAATTTAATAGGGTAAAAGAGGCTAATTCCAATATAGTTACCTTAGAAGTCTGTTCATGGACTTACCAGCTCTGGGCGGAGCTATATCATAATGAGTAATGGTGCCACAATCACTCTAATCCGGGGTACTAGGCGGAGTCCTATTGACTTCACTGGATGACCATGTTTGTTCCATAAGACACACAATCTAATCTAGATATGGAAACAATCAAATCCTATAAGTCTTGAAATTTCTACAATCTAGGAATTAGCATGCACCACAAGTAATCATAACTCATAAGAGGGTGTAATATCTACTTATAGATATCCTTTAGGTTTTTTTGGCTCAGAACGAGGATTCTATTCTAAAAATGTTTTTCTCCCCACGGTATAAATACACCCATCAAGGGTTCATCTATGGTAACGCAATCTAAACACTTAAACTCTTTTGCCCATTCCTTGAGTCTAAAATCGTTCACTAACTTGACCATTGGAGAGCCTTTGGCCAATGCACGCCGTCCCTCCTATCTTAGGCTTGCTCAAGATTGTTTATTGTTTTACAGGTTGCTCGAGTTTATGCTCAACCACAACTCACGATAGTGCGCAAATTTGGTTCCAACAATTGGTGCTTTCATTGAGAGTGAACTTATATTCCTCTAGACTATATCACTTTGCCAACCGATTTGTCGGCCGAGGAAAACTCAGTTAATGCCAACGTTAATCCCACTGGTAGAGATAACCTGACTTTTGATGGGTCCATTATCCCAGGAGTGAATAACTCGCTATCGCATACCACTACAACTCCCAGGGCAAGTAACAGCAGACATAGAGCAACGACTACGCTTGGAAACAATGGAAATCCAATAAGTAAATAACCCCTTTCATGGACCAAATCTGGGAAACCTTGATGAAGATCAACGCTTCTGTCGAGAAGTTACGAAATAACCAGACTGTCGTTCAAGTAGAGAGCCTAGGTTAGGGTTTTGCCTTACATGTGACGGCTTCCCATTAGCCAAGGTTGTTTCATCCATAGGATAGATGAGGAAAAAATATTCCCAACGAAGTCTACTAGCACCTGCCCCTTGATGGCGGTCTTAGGTTTGTAAAATAGGCCATGCTGGCCCAAATCACTAGGCCACTTGTTGACTCTTGTAGAGTCATCAAGACTGTGGAGGATTGTTCAGAATGAGAACTCAGTCATCACCAAAATCCGTAATGAATTAAAGTAAGGCCTCAGCTTCCTCACCACCATGACTAATGTCAGGATTAACTTCTTCATCTTTGGGTATCTTTGACAAAGTGATCTTGCGCTGTTTAAATATGTAAAATCCACACACCACTTGCCATTTTTCTTCTTAACCAAGACCATGTTGCTAACCACTCCAAGTGGAAAACTTCCACAATGAATTCAGCATCTTTGAGCTTTTTAATCTCAGCCTCGATATTGTTACACCACTTAGGGCCGTGATTTATGTTCTTCTGGATCATTTAAGGCACTTAATGAATGCTTCTATGAGACCATTTTGGGTGTGAAAATAGAGAACTGGATGTTCAATTTCAATACCCTGAGACATGCAGTAGTTGTCGAATGTTTTCGACGTAAATTATCCAATATTATCCAGTCGAATAGACTTTATGGAATAACCAGGGTACTGAGCCCGTAGTTTAATAACATGCACCAAGAGATCAGCAAATGCAGCATTTATGTAGACAATAAGAAAACATATGACCATTTGGTCGATGCATCAACCAAAACCATAAAGTATCTAAATGGTATGTACAGTGGTTGAATTGGTCTACAAATGTCCCTTATTTGAAGAAAAGATAGAGGGTCAATAGTAATCTTTGTAAGGGATGGTCTAATATGCAATTTCCCTAATAAACAAGCTTGACATTGTGTGCAAATGGGCACAATATCCTTACTTTGGGTGAAGGGATGCCATGAGAGAAACTAAGTATATGGCACATCACACTATGACCCAGATATCCTTCAGCATGTAAGGACTAGAAAACGCAGGGGGAGGCTGGCCACGTAGTGCGCCTCTACGGCTTGAATAGTGATTGAGTACAACCCATTTAGTAAATGTTTAATCTTTTCTAGAATACATTGTCAGCCATATTTGTGGGAAGTTACGCAAAAATAATCCACTAGATTCTTTTCGGTGGTTTCGATGTGATAGTCATTAGCTCGAATATCTTGAATGGTGATTTTATACCATTGGACAACATTATGAGGATTATGCCATAGACCTCAACCAGGATGTGATGGGTTTAAGAGTTTTCGAAGGTAAAATTTTAGATATGAAGTTAGTAAAGTACTTACGTTCATTCAATATGGTATAAGTCATAGCATTATCAAGCAGAAAACTAACTTCCCCAAAAAACATACATAATGATAATTTAATTGAATTGGTCACAGTAACTAAGAATAAACTTGATATTCAATTAATCACATAATCGAGAAAATCCATTCATCATTATTCAAACTTAAAATTAAAGAAAACAATCACCAATTCGAAATTTGGAAACATAAAAATTGTTCACAAATTAAACCAAAACAATTAGGTAATTTCGGCCTCTATATGGCTCTATATCCTAAACTTAGTCTTCCGGAATTTGCCAGGAACATCTAGAAGTCAGATGTCTCCAATGTCGTATCTGCAGGACTCTAAACTTGGGCAAAGTTTGTTTCGTGTGGAAAATGTTCTTCCTTGCGTGATACTCCTTTACAACCTTCTGGTGGCCACAACATACACAGAACCAATGATCTAGTGCACCACAGTGATAACACACATGCCAAGGTCAAAAGAATCTTTGGCAGATTTAGCGTTACTCTTGAATTTTAAGCCTTGAAACCTAGGGAATCACACCTACAGTGGTCATCTCCCCAATGCTAGCCACAAATTTGTCTCCCCATGTTCACAAGTTTATATTTAAAGGTCTTTACAATCCTTTGTGCCTTTGACGGTGTGGAGCCAAAAATAATTAAGAAAATTATGAAGGTGACACGTGGACTTTTGGGTAAAAATAACAAAATTACCCTCGAGACATACCGGGATTCCCACGCACGTGCAACGGACAATAACGGCTCAATCAAGGAAGAGTCAAAGGTGATTAAAATAGTATTTATTCAAATCTCTCTCATCACTCCTCATCAAATCATTATTCAAATGGTAACGCCCAATTTTCCTATTTAATTTAGGATTAATTACCATGTTAATTGTAAGATATTATTTCACATAATATCTTGCAATTATTCACACAAATTCACCATATATGGCCGGCCATTATTCTCCAAATAGGGCCGGCCACTCCCTTATAAATAGATCTATTCTCCCACTAAAAAGCCAAGTCATTTGCTACTCACAAACTCCTAAACATTCTTTTCAGAATTCTAACTTAGGTATCGGAGATTCTTTGGCCAAAGCCCCTTATTCATCATGGGCGCGTGAGGCTTTTGGCTTTAATCTTAGGTGTTATTATTTTGCAAGTGCATTTTCGTCAAAGGAGAAGACGGCAGAAATTTGCATCCACAAATTGGTGCTTTCATTGAGAGTCTTGATTCACACGCTCGAAGAAGACTCTCGCATTCAAAGTTTCTCATTTCTCGTTCATTTGTAGATTTTTCGTACGTTCTTATTCCTCGAATTTTTTATAAAGTTCTTTGAATAAATGTAAAAGAAAAGTATAATGACTCGAAATTTGGAAATCACAATGAATGGAACTTCCTACGTTCAAGGATTTTGACTAAACGATAGAGATCGAGGCATAGCCCCATCACAACGATCCACGAGGCTTAACACGATGGCTAATGGAGCATAATCACCCCCATAAGGCACCACCATGGCAGCCCATGGCGAGCCCTCTACCTGTGGTGAGCAAGCAGCCATGCAGTAGCAAGCCCAAGCCCGCGCCACCTCGTAGCAGCAGACCAAGGCCCGTGCTACAAGGCCACAAGCTCAGTGCGAAGCAACCCAAAATGTTACGCCGCAACGAGCCCAAGAAATGCAAACCCAAAACCAGGTGGCTAAAGGCTCATGGAACAAGTCCCAATGCCACTCTAGCTCAAGTAGGCCCATGCCCAAGGTGAGCCAGCCTGAACCGTGACTCAGCGCGAGCCTAGCGCAAGCCTAATTCACCCTCGGCCCAATGCCAAGCAGACCAGGCAACACTATGTCCTATGTGTGCCGTACGTGGCCCTCCTAGCAATCCAAACTGGTCCAAGATTGGTTCAACCGTCTCAACTTCAGATTTCTAAACCGATGATTAAACCGGGGGAATTTTCACCCCATTTCTCCACAGATTTGACATTTCCCAACTAAAATTTCGCACCCGAAGCCCATTACACTTCCACTACATAAAGAGACGCATAGAGTTGACAAGCGACCTCTTGCAGCGTAACAAGATGCAACACGCCCCAGACGAGATATCCCAAAGTAAGACAAGGGCAGACGATGAACCTTTCTAACAACATCCCGGCAAGTAACCCCTTGACCAATTATTAACCAAGCGTTCGGGTAGTGTATATTCCCGACTAAGCCCCCGAGATAGTGTATACTATTACCTTAGCGCTCGGAAGAGTGTACACTCTCGGTTAGGCCTACGAACGAGTATACATTCACGGTTAGGGCTATACTCCGATAATCGACATGAGCAACCTCCCAAGCGAAGTGTTCATTCACGTTAGGCCTGCAATGAGCATCTTCCACCTCACATTGAAGTAGGTAACACGACGAACGAAGAGAAGCAATCACTCAATCTGACTTAAATTCAACCGGCAGCCTGCGAGAACTTCGTTCTCCTGCTATGAACGTACCACATGCACCACAGCCGCGACATAGACTAGCTGAACACATAGAATAGCAACCTAGACTAGCAGGTCATGACCGGGGGCAACTGAGAGCTCTGTTACCCCAACAAATGTAAATTCAGAAATAAGTAGAAAGGTTTATGACTAAGCAATTGCACGATTTCCAATGCAAGGAGGTCACTGATGAGGCACTACAACGAGACATAACCAACATAAGCAGGTCAGCCTTCACGGATGAGATCAAGCAGGCAGAGCCTCTACGCAAGTTTAGCATGTCGCATTTCACATTCTTCAAAAGGGATGGAGATCCGGAGAGACACCTAAAGTGCTACCGAAGCGCAATGATCATCTATCGTAACAAAGACATTCTCATGTGCAAAATATTCCCCCCCCCCCACTTTACAAGGCAAGGCGCAAGATTGGTTCCACACCTTGCCGCCACAATCCATCCGGAGTTTCGATAAGCTTTCTTTGGTTTTGACCAAAAAGTATTCATTTTACTGCTCGATCAAGAAGAAATCCGACCATTTGTTCAACATCAAGAAGAACCCAAAGGAGTCGCTTCCCGACTATGTGAAGAGGTTTAAAGCTGAAAAGGCAAAGATAGTTGGATGCAACGACTCGATAGGTAGTGCAGCCTTCCAAAAATGACTCCAAGGAGACCACCCACTATTCGGAGAATTGATCATGAAAGAGTATCTAACGCTAGCAAAGAAACATACACTTTGAGACGAGGCTCGACAAGAAGACAAGGCACCTGAGCAGCCTCGAAGAAAATCGCCAGTAGCTTAAAAGAAATAGGACAGGAAACAGTGCAATAACAAAACCAGGCAGGAGACCAAGCGCAAGGATCAATCCCCAACTAAAGGAGGCCGACGCCGAAGAACTACTCTAAGTTCTCGATCCCGATCTACCAAATCCTCAGTGACATCAAGAATGAACCATGGTTCAAGCTGGCAAAGCAATCAAAGGGAAATACCTACAAATTGGACCACACCAAGTACAACGCATTCCGTCGAGGTCCCGGTCACACAACCGACGACTGTTACACTTGGAGGAACTACCTAGAGAAGTTGGTGAAAGAAGGCAAGGTCGACAGATACTTGGACAAGCCAGTTACGTATCCTAGAAGAAACGCAGACGCTGAAAAAGAGCCACCGACTAAGACAATCCGGATCTTTGGCATCTTCACCGAATTCAAGCACTTGGAAGCCACCAACAACTCCAAGAAGAGGAAGATCTAACAAACTCTACTAGTCTCATAGATCTAGGCAGTCAACACTTCACCTGGACCTATTGTTGGCTTCACCGAGTAAGATGCCAAAGGCGTCGACTTTCCACACGATGACGCATTAGTAATATATGTTCAACTAGTCCACGCTATAGTCGTCAGAATAATGGTTGACATTGGAAGTGCGGTCAACCTACTGCAGCTCTAAGTAATTCAAAAAATGGGCCTAGAAAACACAATCATACGCCGAGCAGAGGTAATCATTGGATTCAACGAACACATCTCGACTGTTATCGACAACATTACACTTGATGTGAGAACACCGCTAGTTGTCTCAAAGCAAATGTTCACGATAGTAAGCAACCTGTCTCCCTATAATAGGATTCTAGGGCAACCTTGGCTGATAAAGCTGGACACCGTAACCTTCGTCAAGTATCAAAATATCCGATTCCGCATCCTAGGAGAAGGAATTAGACAAATTAAGTCTGACCGGGCCACATCTCGATGATGCACTGTGCAAGTACTGAATGAGTAAAAAAGAAAGACATTTACCCCCGTAGAGGCTACCGAGGTCCAAAGGACGATAAAGTTACCCAATAGTAATTACAACAAACGGATCAAGAAAATGGTGTCCAAATCAATATGCCAACAGACGAGAAAAATGGAAACCTAAAGAAATGCTGAGCACATCATTCTTGATCCTCAGCAGCCGGAGAAGACTGCTAAAATCAGCTCACATTTGAGCCCAAAAGAAAATGAGGAACTCATGGCTTTCCTTAAGGAAAATCATGACGCCTTCGCATGGTCACCTTCCTACATGCCTGGCATCGACCCCGAGATAGCTTGCCACAAGCTGCACATTGACCCCACTGCCAAACCAGTAATCCAAAAAAGAAGAAATTTCACACCCAAACGATTGGCGATCATCGAAGCGGAAATCAACAAGCTATTGAAGGTTGGATTCATATAAGAGGTAGCACACTCAGCATGGCTTGCCAACATCGTGCTAGTAATGAAGAAAAATAATAGAAAATTAAGGGTTTGCATGGACTACACTGACCTCAACAAAGTATGCCCGAATGATCCATATCCAGTTTCCCGAATCGATCTACGAGTAGATTCAACTTTCGGGAACCAGCTGCTCAGTTTTTTAAATGCATACTTTGGCTACAACCAAATAGCCATACACGAGTTCGACAATAAGAAAACCATGTTCATGATTGAGCGATGCACCTATTGCTACAAGGTCATGCCTTTTTGCCTTAAGAACGCTGGAGCCACTTACCAACTACTAGTAAACATGATGTTCAATAAGCAAATTGGAGTAACCATGGAGGTCTACGTCGACGACATCATGGTGAAGGGCAAGCAGCGATCAGACCACATCAGCAACTTGGCATAAACTTTCGACATCCTTAGAAAGTACAAGATGAAGCTCAATCCCGCCAAATGCACATTCGGAGTATCCTCAGGCAGATTCTTAGGGTACCTAGTAACCCAATAAGTAATCGAAGCACATCCCAAGCAGATTCGAGCAATCATAAAGATAAAGTCTCCAACTACCTTGAATGAGATCCAAAGCTTGACCGGACGAGCAGTTACACTCAACCGCTTCCTCTATGCAAGCCTTTTTACAAAGTAATCAAAAGGGCATAACAAGACAAATGGGATGATGAGTGCGAAAGAGCTTTCCAATACCTGAAGAAGTATATCAAATCACCTCATTTACTATCCAAGCTAGAAATAATGGAAAACTTATACATCTACTTGGCAATCTCAAAAGTAGCAGTGACTTCTGCCCTCATACATGAAGAGTTGGGGGCCCAACTGCTGATATTTTACACTTCTAAAGCTCTTCTTGATGCGAAAATTAGATATCAGAAGATCGAGAAATTAATTTTGGTGCTAGTTGTTGCGGCTCAGAAGTTCAAACCATATTTTCAAGCTCATACAGTCTTCGTCATGACTCAGTGTCCTCTACGATCAATCCTACATGGTCAAGATGCTTCTCAATAAGTAATGAAATAGGCCTTGGAACTTGGCCAATATGACTTAATTTTCTGACCTCGTACGACGATAAAGGTCTAAGCCTTGGCGGACTTCATAACATAATTCACGCCTAGCCTAGTCGACACAGCAGAGCGACCCAACGATGCCCCGGAGGCAACCAAGCACACCCTAGCCATGCCTGCTTCACTTGATGAGACTTCTGGCATTTGCATGTCGACAGTGCATCCAACTACAAGGGCTCGAAAGCAGGCACGGTCCTTGTCACCCCAGATGGTTCGATGCTCGAGTAGGAAATCACTCTAGGCTTCAAAGCATCCAACAACGAAGTAGAGTACAAAGCCCTACTAGCAAGCCTCCGAATGGTAAAAGACTTGGCGGTGAAAAAGCCTGCAATTCATTTTGATTCCCAACTAATCACCAGCCAGACTATTGGGGAGTACACAGTAAAACATTCGAAGATGGCACAATACCTAGAGAAGGTACAAAAATAACTTGAGGAGTTTCAGACTTACACCCTCACTCAAGTTCCTCAGGTAAACAACGCCCACGCGGACGTGCTAACCGACCTAGGTTGAGCCCTCGGCCATCAACTCAAACGCTATATTCAAGTGGAATATCTAGACAAACGAAGCATAGAGACGGAGCCAGCAGCCGAAGTGTCACAGGTTAGTACAACTCATAACTGGCAAGATTTCATTATAGACTACCTGGTCAAAGGTACACTCCTTATGGAAATATTAGAGTCTAGGAAGCTCTAAACAAAGGCAGCACGTTACTACATATGGAACGGTATTCTCGTTCAAAGATCTTACACTGGACCACATCTCTACTGCTTAGCGTCTCCTAACGACCTAAAGGTTTTAAGTTCAATCCATGAAGGCGTTTGTGGAAATCATTCTGGATACAGATCATTAGCACAGAAAGCTCTTAACATATGCTACTACTAACCTACTATGCATCAAGACGCTAAGGAGTTAGTACAAAAATGCTACTGCTGCCAACGTTACAAGCCAGTACCAACACTGCATGCCAGTGAACTACATCTGCAGACGAGTCTTTGGCCGTTCATGCAGTGGTCAATCGACTTGGTAAGGCCAATGCAGCCCACTACTAGGGGCAGAAGCATGATGATCGTGGCAACTAACTACTTCACCAAATGGGTGGAAGTAGAGCCTAAGACAACCATAACTCAGACGGACATAGAGCACTTCATATGGAGGAACATCATTTTTCGATTTGGCATCCCTTAATCCATCGTCACAAACAACGACCCATAATTTGTAAGCAAAGATTTGGCGAAGTTCTTCCAGAAGTATGGCATCAAGTAGCACGTGTCCATGACAAGGTATCCCCAAGGCAATGGGTAGGCCTAAGCATTTAACAAGACGATTCTAGACTGCCTTAAGAAATCCCTCTCCAACAAGAAGGAAAAATGGCCAAACAAACTTCCCGGATGTCTATGGGCGTATCACACAACCAAACGACGAGCAACCAGTAAAACTCATTTCTCTTTGGCATTTGGTTCAGAAGTAATCATTCTTCCCAATGTCATCGTACCAAGTACCAGCACTTTACTGCCAAGCATCGAGCAGAACAAAAAGAAGATGGCCACAAACTTAGATCTGACAGAGCAGAAACGTGAGAAAGTCTTCACCCACATCGCAACTTACCAGCAGCAGCTTTTTTCCAACTATAACAAAAGGGCCAAGATCAGGCAATTCCAGTCCAGAGATCTAGTCATAAGAAAAGCCTTCATCACTACCCACAGAGAAGGTTCCAAAAAGATGGATCCCATCTGGAAAAGTCTGTACAAGATTAGCAAAGTAGGCAGCAAGGGTAGTTACACCCTCGCCACCATGAACGACAAAGAGATCGAAAAGTAGTGGAACGCCTACAATCTGAGGAAGTACCATGCGTGACCTCCCATTACATCAAAGCCTGAAAACTCAAGCAGCTCGATGGGCACCACCTCGCAAGCCGAGGACTATCCACTTATTATGTAGTTCCAACCTTACAGTTAGGATTTCACTCGTTTCACTCATTTTTCAATGAAGAATTTAGAAGTAATTTACAACTTGGCTCGGCTGTATGCTTACAACAACTGATCACTCATGTACTTCAAAAGAAGACTGTGCCCTTCTTAGGGACTTATCTTATGAATTGCACCCCGCTAGGGACCAACCATGCTCTCCAATGCTAGAGGGTCAACCAATTCCATAACACCCATATAGGTTTGCTCTCCGATGCGGAAGGATAAACTATACAGTTCGAATATCCAGACGTGGATAAGTCAGGCTGCCCTAGAATAACTAGGTGCACGATGGCTTGCGCCATGATTCCTAGAAGTAGCCACGATGGTCTTTTTTCAAGGCTTAGCTAATTGAAGGATTTTTGGTCTCTTAGCCTAATCTGTGAGGAATCGGGCCTTAGAGACAGATGAGGCACATTACACAGTATGCCCCATGGACGGCTGCCCTGGAACCTTAAAGTTGGTATCGAGTACACTAAGGTAGCCTACAGTTTCCAAAAAATTGTTTACGGCTTGCCCTTCGAGCAGTAAGTTGCGCTAAACTTATACAACCGGACATTTTTGTGAAAGGTTAAACAGTTAGCGTGCATATACGAAGCTCTATCTACTGTCGACATGCTACGCAATCGATAAGCTTCACCTCTGCCAAGTGTAAAATGATCATTTAGATCTACACTAATTCCTAAAGTGTTGTGATACTTGTTACGTAACCCACGAAATTGGTTACATAAAGAGCAAGGAGTTCTCTTGGACCTTTTTGCTTACGGAATTCCATACAACCGCGTACTTACGAAAGATTAGCGAATTTCATGATCCAAAAATCTTTAGTATGTTGTGATGCAGGCCACACAGGTCAAAGGATTGAAGAAAGCCAAGGTTAACAGCCAAGTGGTCACGCGGACTCGTGTGCTTCTGTAAGTAAGAAGTCCAGCTGCCAACCCTATGGCTAACAACTTTGCAAAAGTTCTACACCAACACTTACGACTGCATAGGCTACATGGGCATGTCTGCTTATAGAAAAGCAGCACGTCTGTCGTTGGTCTAAAGGTCAAAGGTTGGGCGTAAACAAAAGAAGCAAAGATGAAGAAAATCGAAGAAAACAAGTTTATTAAATTTTTTAGCTAAATTGATAAACAAATACCAAAGGCTGAAGGAGTTCAAGCAAAGAAAAAAGCAACAAGAAAAACAAAGAAAATCCTAAAGGCTACTTAGAATACTACTTTTCAGCAACTTGGACATCCCACAACTACTCGATCGCCACACTTTCAGCAGTGGCATCATCCAGCGCTTAACTCCCGGCTCCTTCAGCTTGGGCACCAACTTCTCTGACTACTTCACAATGGAAGCCTCAAAAGTAAAGGCATGTAAGTCTTCCGGAGAAATAGAGAATGTCTCGAAGTCTTTCCCAGCAAACTCAAAGTTAGACGGCCTGCCAAAGAGATGATCTACATAACCCAACTTGTAGAAATCGGCCTGACTTTGAACAAGCAAAGCCTCGAGCCCAGCCTCGAACCCTTTAGTTGCTCGTTCTCCTCGAGCAGACCAACACGGACGTGCTGCAACTTATCCACTTCCTTCTTCAAATTGTCTTTTATCTTCAGTGGACCTTAGAGTTCCAACATTTGGGGTTCAAGCTTATCGAAAACCTTCTTGAAATGGATCACTTGATTATAAGCAGCAATCAACTCTTCATCCTTTGCGCAAGCAGCAAAACGAAGCTCAGAAATAGCACGCTTAAGATCTTGAATCTGAGGTATGTAACATCCAATCTCCTTCTCTACACTTTCATACTTAACTTAAACTGTGTCAAGGCCTAGTCTTCAAGTCAACGATCTCCTGGAAAGCGGTCTCAAGCTGCAAAGAAGTGGGGCAGAGATATTGGACCTCTTTAAAACAACGAGCTTAAACTCCAACCTCTTGATCATCTTGGTAGAATAATAAGTTTCAACCGCCATAGTCTTTGCCATCTCATTGGTAGCCTTGGAATCCTCTTGGTTAAGGAACATAGATCCGGCTGCCAGAATCGTCGTTTTCTGCATCATAGCAAGCAGAGCAGTCCTTCTATACTAGGTCATATGCTTCACAAATGAACTTAGGCAAATAACCCCTCTAACGCTATCAACAAGCTTAGCATACGCGTTCATGTCTTCAAGCAGATATGGCTTCAAAAATGCACAGATCTCAACAGCCTCTCCAGAAACAGGCTTGGTGGATTTCTCACAATTGCCTATATGAGAAGTCTCATCTTTCTCAGCAGGTGAACTAGTCTCAGTAACAAAAGGAATGGGCCTTGGAGCCACTTTAACATTGGAGTCCAGCTTTTATAGCTCTTCATAGTAGCAAGCCTCTTCAAATGTGAACAAACTTAGCTCCTAACGGACGTCTTGGCACAGATTTCAGCACTGGGGGCACAACATAACCTCTACGCTGAGTAATTATATCAGCAATCATACTAGCTACCTTCGGCATGGCAAGAGTCACCGGCTCAGATCTAGCAGCCTCATCTTTCTTCCCCTTGGAAGAAGTTAAATCAATCACAAGCCTATTGACAGCAAGAGGACCCTCACAAGCAGTGGAGGAAAATCTCTTATTTCCACCTTTATTTACAGCAAGCTCCACGACAACGATCGGACAAGCTAATGCATCTTCCTTGATCCACTTTATCTCCTTTCTCGGGGGCAGCCCACATTTCTCCCGACAAAGAGGACTAAGCAGCCAACGTCATTCACGATACTCAACGGGGATACCAAAAGTAACATGCACCTTCTTCATATCTGGAGAAGTCTTGGAAGTTGAGCCGAATTCTGAATCTACATAAGTAAGGGAAGACAATCAATAAATCAGATAGCAACTCAGCAAAAGCACAAAGCAGTCTGCTTACCGGTGATGAAAATCGTCGAAACGCGCAGCTTAAGGGAAGAATCAGACTCACACTCTCCACTTATCTCCAAAGTCTCCTTAGCCCAGTCATGATCTCCCTTGCTCGAATGATCGAAGAGCCTATGGTGGAATCGCAGCTGCCCAACTCCATCAATATGGCCTATGTCAAAGAAGTACTAGAATTTTTTACGGTCAGATCCAAGTCAAAGAATTGGCTTAGATTAAGGAATCCCACCATCACACGGATCTCATTTAGAGAACATTGAGCGGGGGCACACTTCATGGAGCAAAGCACTTCTTAGAAGACATACGGCATGGGAAAAGTAAATCCTAACACAAAGTAGTAGGGGTGAAACTTGATGGCTCTCTGAGCCTCATCAGAGCTAATTTTGAAGTTAGCAGCCTTGAAATAACCCACTTTACTCAAAAACTCGCCTTGGTGATACAACAGCGGTGTATCATCGTCACTCTTACGGCTTGAAGATGACATACTCGAAGAAATTCTACAAAGATACAAGGAAGAATCGTTAGACAGTTAAAAACAATCAGCACACCAGGCTCTATGACCCAAAACTTCATGAGCCTAGCAACTGCGCCAAGCCCTACAGCTTGGTCCATCTCTCTCTTAGCCAGCAGGCCTCACAACCCAACCTAATTACAGAAGGGTTAGCGTTATTGCGCCTCCCTCTCTCACTTCTTGCATGGGTCAAAGCCTAGCTATCCTCAAGCTAACCCAAGAAAGAGGCCCAAGCCTGCATTCCTTTTTCCAACACGGGCCCAAGCACAACGACCCAGACCCAAGCACCTCAATACCCTGGCCCAAGCTAGCCACGTGCCGAGCCCTAGGCTCACGGTGCTAACCCTCGGCCCAAGCCGAGCTGTCGCCGCACCCTACCACCCATGGCAACAATGTCATGGCCCTTCCAACCATTTTTCACACATCCTCGACCCCCGTCAAGCTAAATTTCAAGCTCTAGGGCTCCAAAAAATTACGAAGACAAGGAAAATTAATTTATTCTTACCTTGGTGCGGCATGAAGACGAAGAAAGCAATGAAAGACGATCCTTTGCACTGGCAAGTATAGAAGATTGCTACGGGAAGGGGAACAAATATCCTTTAACTTTCTCTCTTTTGCAAGGTAGAATAAATTGCTCTCTAAAGTTGATTTAATCATCTACTTAAGGTAGACTTAAATAGCATTTGGAAGTGATTTATTTCCCTTTTCTAGAATGATCTAATTTCCAATTAAATGTGGGAATCTACATCAATATAGGAAATGATCTTATGTTTCCTAAAGCAAGGGAATATCTCTACACCTGCTGGCCTTTCCTGCGAGTAGCCGAACAGGTGTGGGGGTATTTGTGGAGCCAAAAATAATCAAGAAAATTATGGAGGTGACACGTGGACTTAAAGGACAAAATTACCCTTGAGGCATACCGGAATTCTCATTCGCGTGCAACGAATAATAACGGCTCAACCAAGGAAGAGTCAAAGGTGATCAAAATGGTATTTATTGAAATCTTTCTCATCACTCCTCATCAAATCCTTATTTAAAAGGTAACTCCCAGATTTTCTATTTAATTTAGGATTAATTGCCAGGTTAATTGCAAGATATTTTTTCACATAATACCTTGCAATTATTCACACAAATTCACCATATATGGCCGGCCACTATTCTCCAAATAGGGTCAGCCACTCCCCTATAAATAGCCATATTCTCCCACTAAAAAGCCAAGCCATTTGCTACCCACAAACTCCTAAACACATTCTTTTCAGAATTCTAACTTTGGCATAGGAGATTCTTCAGCCAAAGCCCCCTCCCCAAGTCATTGTAGGTGCGTGAGGCTTTTGGCCTTAATTTTAGGTGTTATTATTTTGCAGGTGCATTTTCATCAAAGGAGAAGATGGCAGAAATTTGCATTCACAAACGATGCCTTAGTAAATTTTTGCACTTGATATTGTTGATGCAGGAAATTATTTGTAGCATGAAAAGTTAAGTAGGTATTTTCCAAAAGATCCTCTTCTGTGAACCCAACCTCACAATACTTCAGGACTGATTAGATTATATATACTTCAGAGTAAGGGTGGGCATGAGTCGGGCCGAGACTAAATTTGGAGGGACTGAACTGGACCGTTTTAAAATGCAACGGGGCAAGCCAGACCAGGTATATGAATTCTGAGATCTGAAACCAAAACTTACCTGGCCCGTTTGAAACGAGCCGGTTTGAGCCAGGTCCACGAGTCCATATTACAAAAAAAAATTAATAGATTATTTGGATTGGTTTATCACTGTAAGTCTGTATCATTTTCTTTGTATATATTTGCTGAGTAGAATATTGCATTAAAAGAGAGAATTGCCTTTAGGCTAACTTAGCGACTACTTAAATCATTTGAACATATAGAAATTAATAGCTCATTAGTCATGTTGTTGCTAGATAAGAAAAGTTATAAAATAATGAGAAAGGTTTTGCAGCCTCTGTTGTCAGTATAAGGTGTTCACATCCTTTTCCCAATTCTAAGAGGGTGAATACATGCTTCATAAATTGCCATCTTTCCCAGTTAATAGTTACAAATAAGAGCTTATAAAAATGAATTTACAATCAAATCCAATTTGCATGAAATGGTCATAGTTAAAACTTAAAAAGAGATTTCGAAAATCTAATATTGATCATATTCGGTATCAATTTGAGGCTTGAATACCAGAACCAGAGTATGTTGATTTGTTAACAAACCCATAATTAGGATTTGTTAACATATTAATTAACAAACCCAAATTAGGATTTGTTAATTAATATGTTGATTTGTTGCTTTGAATTAATATTCACAAGAATCATGGCTAGGACTATTGGAAATGTGCCCTAAAGCAAATCATGAGATGATACTTTATGAATTTTTCACATATTAAACTAATCTAGTTTAATGTAAAGGTAAAGATTATTGTTTAAAGCCGTCTCATTAAATGTTATACACTTAAACGATAAGTTCAAGGAATATGTAACTAAGAGAATGTAATCTAAAGATGTTAGATTCATAAGACTTTACTTTTTTATACACATATCCTAATAATTCCTGAACATAGGACTGTCTATTGGGCATTGACAATCTCGATAAATCATTACATACTATGTCTTCTCTTCAAAGAGTGACGGGTCTCAAGTCAATGGTGTGAATGACACCAAGACAAGTGTATAGGTGCTTAATCAGAGTGAGTCCACTGAACGCGATCAACCATGAGTCCTCATACTTATGTCATATGAGAACTCCCTAGTTGGGATAATGCAAAGTAGTCTTTTGACCTGAGGCATCATAGTTGTCTTGTGGTTAGGTCTTTAATCTTTGACTATGTTAAGGGCATTCCGTTAGAGAGTGTCCACGACATAATTGGGGTTGAGCTACTTAATCACATGGGCATGTGAATATACAACAAGGTATCTCTAACCTTCAAACCGTTGAGGGAGAATACTCCATAATATAATTAAGAATCTTTGGCCAAAGTATGAATGAGATTTAGGAAGTTCGTTCCAAATCACATCCAAGGTAATCATATAAATAAGAGAATCACATTGGATAGTAGACATGAAAAAACTATCAACTAAACAATGTGATCAAGAGTATTGATTTAGAGAAAGATCATATTGCATTGTAATCCCAAACTGAACAAGTTCTCCAACCTCTTCTAGTTTGCTTAGGAGTCATGACATACTACTAGATGTCTCTTATGGGTTAGACCATGGTAATTAACAATCACTAAGGGAGACACGAAAGTAAGTTTCAATTCACAATTGATTTGTAAGAGTTCTAATAACCCACTACCTAGCTAAAAAGAACCTAATGGATCGCAAATCGTGTAATGATTGAAGAATATAACAAAGTTGAGTAGAGTAATTAAACAGTTTAATAGTTTATGGCATGACTAATTAATAATAAAAAATAAGTTCATTTTAGACCTTGAGTTAGTATTGGGTCTTAAGGCCCAATGAGATTAAAATACTCAAGCCCATTAACTTAAGTTGTATGACAACTTAAAACACGTTGGGCCTCAAGGCCCAATGGGCTTCCATTTCAAGCCCATTAACTTAAGTTGTATGATAACTTAACAACAAAATTCAAGAAGCCCAAATGCCCAAATGAGTTGGGATGGCTAGCCATACAAGTAAGGAAAGGAGAATTTCTCTTGTGCCACTGACATGTGAGTGGCTACATAGAGATCTTTTAACTATTTCCTTCACTAAGAGGTTTCTATAAAGAAAGAAGAGAGAATACAACTCTCTCTTATCACTCTAGGATGCAAGCTACATGGGAGAAGAACACTACCATCTTCTTCCTCCCATGTCACTCATTTTCTTCCTCAATCATCCTTGGTGTCGAAAGTTAAAGGCTCGCAATTTTGGAAGCTTTGGAGAATCCATTCAAGCATCTAAATCCAAGGAGCAAAGTTATGAAGATAAAGGTATAGTGTCTAACTCAAGGAAAGTAATGAAGGTCCTCACTTTGGGTGATTACCATTTGCTAGGTATAGAGAATCTTCAAAGGTATAAGAAATCTCAACTCTCTTTGTAATTTGAGTTAAGTCTTTGGTTCACCAAACTACAAGGCTTTGAATTTCTTAGTCTAAGTTTTATTTTTTCGTGCATACAAGCATGCTTCCTCCTTGTAATTGTTAATTGCATACGATACGTTACTCTATGAACTTAGCATATTCAAAAGTTTTCCCCTCATGTTCTAGGGACATAGTATGATTTAACGGATTTAAGACATGGAGAACTTCGGGTCTCTACATGGATGGGCACTCTCCAGCCAAAGATAGGTGAGTAGATTTGGTACGCCCAGCCGAAGCTAGGTGCGTTTTTCAGTAGGTCCTAGTTGATGTTGGGCGCGTTCTTCAGTAGGTCTTAGCTGAAGTTGGGCGTTTTCTTCAACAGA
Source organism: Malus domestica (assembly GCF_042453785.1). Classification (NCBI taxonomy): domain Eukaryota; kingdom Viridiplantae; phylum Streptophyta; class Magnoliopsida; order Rosales; family Rosaceae; genus Malus; species Malus domestica. The sequence continues at coordinate 16,501,174 of NC_091672.1, forward strand.
CTTCAGCCGAAGCTGAGTCTATATTGTTCAACACACATTATTCGAATCACTGGTGGTGTCTCCCTCGCCAAAATAAACAAGTCTACCGATTTCAGGCATCCTCTAGAAGTTATGGGTCGAGTCAAACACTCTAGACCTCACCATCAACCTCGATATCATCGAGAGATGTGGTTCTAGAAGAGAAAATCCATGGATTCTTAGTGGTAACCTAATAGGGCACGACGGAAGAATCTTAACGTTGGCATGGGTTACAAGGCATAGTCCTCCACCTCTAAATATAGTGGAGTCCAAGTATCGATGCTGACGTTGTTAGAAGGACAGTGGCGAGGTGAAACGACCTCAATCTACTAAGATTCTCCCAGAATCTCTTGAACCTCGATCTTTAGAGACAATCACCACCACAGGAGAACAGCTTTAGGCGTCATGGTGACTAATCTTTGCGGCCCTAAGGTTTGCTCGACTTCTGTCGAGGAGATAGGGCAACGGCAGCGACTAGAGGTTAGGGACAACATCAAGAACGATGAGTTGTCCAGTCTAAGGCAAGGGTTTGGTGACTCAGTCTGGCGGCTTAGACGTAGGCCTAACTTCCAGCCACCGCTTGTACGATTTTAAGGTTTCTTTTTCAGTATACCCACACATATACACCAACATATAACATACATATAGCATAGAACAGTAATAATAGTGTACATGGCATAAATATAAATTAAAATCAAATAGATTAGGGTTTAGGATTACCTAGATGTTGACGAAGATGATAAAAGCTTTTCGCATGACTTCTTCAAGGATCCTCTCCTTCTTGCAAAGTCATGTTCACGCTAATAACGTGTTGTAAACTAAATTTTAAGAGTGGGTGAGAGAAAGGGACAACAGAGAAAGATGAAGGGCTAAGGTGTTTGTGACAAATATGTTTCTCCGCATGACATTATGCATTTATTTATACTAATCATGATAGGGTTTCTTGCCTTACAATAATCAAAGCCTATAAGAATTTGATCTCTAAATCCCATTGGGATTCCAATTTAAATTTACATAATCACATTCCTAAAACAAAATATTATTTACAACAACATGCACCTTATTGCTGCCCATTTAATTTCTCTTTTAATAATTTTATTTATAAGTCATAAGCGTTTATTTTTCATAAAACAAAACTACGCGTCTTCTTGAGAGCGAGCAGGTCACATGACCTCATCTCAATCTTCATTGATCTCTCGCTCTATCAATCTCTACCCGTCGATTTCTCAAACTCTCTCCTTCATAGCAAGCAGGTCACACGGCCTCGTCTCTTTGACAATTTCTCTGCAATCACATGGCATCGTCACTAAAGTTCTGTTTTCTTGTAGCGTGTGACTGGTTTTTATAATGGCGCATCTGTTGTAGGTGTATTGTTCTCTTCCAGAAATAGTCTGGCAACTAAAATTAAATTTTGAAATAAGTCGAGGGTTGTCAAAAGAGTTGTTAGACACCATCAACATCAAGGTCATAAACCATATATATGAACGTGGTATGGTTAAAGTCAATAAGGGGATTACACTCAGTTGACCTCCATGATGACTTCACTTTGTGGAATTGATTTGCTCAGACAGAAGTTTTTTTTTTTTTTTGGAGTACATTTATATTTTTACACTAAAGGGAAAGGGAGTATGGCTAAGCCACATAATAAGCAGCCTAAGTTGGTATCGAATTCGCTATCTACGAGATTCAAACTTAAGACCTCTTACCAAGTAAAAAGAAATATCACCAGACTGTAGTACTGGGTCACTGCTCGGAAGTTTAGTTTCAATAAACTTCTCATAGTCATATTGTATGGTAAGGAATTTTAGTACTAAAGTGGACCCCGAATGTTGAAAACTAATTGGAAATTTGGAAGGGGCTCTATTAATTTTTAATATTTAGTTTTTTAGAGCAGATAAGGATTGAGGTTAGCAATCTAATTAATGTGTTAAACCCTAATAAGACGTTACTATCTGGTTTGATACACAAGATCGGAATCATGTCATCATCTTAGAGATATTTGAATGACAGTTTTAACTCGATAATTTTCAAGACAGTTGACACGTGTAGAAGCATAAAACACACCGTCTTGGGTGAAGACTTGGTCATAACTCATGAGCAATGAATATGTTTGAACTATATTATTATGGCTAGCTCAGTTTGAAGCTTAGCTCACTTCCCTACTCCATTAATATAGATAATATCGTTGCTCAAAAAAAAAATCAAATGGTTAGAGCTACTACTTCATATTTGTCTAATAAATTTGGTTGGCTAAAGGATAAACAAGCTACGAAGATTCTTCATCCAATAATTTAGGTATTTTAAAAAATGATTCCTTATCACAAAGCATGAAGTTTAAGGGGGTGTTTAATAACCACTTTACTTTCATTTTTTATATTTTAGCTTTTAGTTTTAGGTGTGGCTTTAACGCTACGTAACACTCAATGGTACGAGTGTTTTAGTCGTTAGATAATATTTTTCACAATTATTAGATTTTCAATTTTCAATCTCAATCATTAATTTTGTGTTTTAGCCATTAATTTTGATTAGTTTGTACTTTTTCATTTTTTAGAACAAAATCTGTTTAGTAACTGTTTTCAGTTTCCTATTTTTAAAATAGACGAGCAGTATAAGCCCTTCTCCAACCTGGGAAAACCAACGAACTCTAGAAGCTAGGGCGTTGTTCGCCTAAAAAATATGTTTAATAACTATTTTCGTTTCAATTTTTTACTTTTTGTTTTCATATTTTTGAAAACTGAAAATTCTCTTCCCAACTCTCGCATCCTCCATGTTCGACGTTCAGTTAATGTCATAGGGCATAGACTAGCCAAGTTGGCATTGAACTTTGATCATAATTTCTTTTGGTTTGAGGATTCTTCGGACATTATCCGTGATGTTTTGAATGATTGTAGTGCTTGATTACTATTAATCAATCTACTGTTCTGCCTCAAAAATTAAAAACTTATTTAATAACTACTCTTAATTTTCAGTTTTCAGAAAAATGTAAATAAGATGCGCTGACAAAACATGACATGCAATCAATGTCTGCATTTCGGCCCTTTAATTTAAGTTTGGACTTGGGCTGGGCTGAAATGTTATTGGGTAGAGCTTTCATTTAGGCTTATTTTTTGGCCCCCTTTGATCTAAAATCGACCACCAAGTCCAAGAGAATACAAAAGGGGCTTTTAGATCCAAGGTCAAAATCATAGAGTGTTTTTAAGAGTAAGTTCAGTTATCTAATTATATGTATTTATTTCTTTTATACTCATTTAATGTTTTCTAAAAATATTAAAAATCAATTAAAATCTTTTAATATTATGCATTTTCCAACTCCAAAATATCTAATTAATATCTTATAACAAAAAAACTAATATATTAACATAAATCTATCTGCAAAACATTCTACCCTAACTCAAGTAGCAAATCCATGAATGTATATTATACCTATAAGTGAGATATGAAACCTAACTAAAAGGTAGAAAAAACATAATATACCTACAAGCAAGATACATTAATATGTGACAGGTTAACTATGAAAAGAATTAGAACAATGAGAGAAAAATAAAAAGGAAATCGTCTACAAGATTTGAACGGTATTAAAAACTTCAATCTTGAAGAGATTATTCAATTAGTGGGAAACCCGAAGGTGGGGGATCCAAGCAAACTTTGTTTCGGTTTAACTTATTAATCAACAAGATGATTATGTTTTTAGTCAAGCACGAAGACAAGGTTAAGAGGGATAGCAAGAACTCAAGTCATGAAATTTATTGAATTAACTAATAATTATGTGTTTTTGTTATAAAAATGTAAAAGTCAGAGGGATAACCTTTTTGATAGGTGCGAAGCAGATGTAAAATATCACACTAAAACTATAGCTCAGGTGAATGACAAATAAAAGATGGAGGAAGAGATTTATTTCTTTCTGTTCTTCTGTATGTTATTGCAGACATACAGAGCACTCTATTTATAGAGCAGCTCCGATCAAACCAATTAATTGTACATTCAAAATTTACAACATATACTTTGAAAATGTGATTCCCAAAATTCCAAAGTCTACTGCCAATATTTTCATTAGTGTGTAATGTTGAAAATCCATTTGTGGGCATTCAATTATCAGCCAACGTTGCCAACAATGCTGATATTTTCAACACTCCCCCTTGGATGCCCACATATCAACATCAGTTGCCTCATTAAAACCTTGCTTGGAAAAACCCAATGGAAAAAAACCATAGCGAAGGAAAAAGAGTACAACTTTACCTGGATTGTTGATATAGTGTTAAGTATGCTTATGTGCCTCGTTAAAACCTTAATAGGAAAAACCCAGTGGGAAAAATCCTAATCGAAGGAAAAATTGTACAACAAGCATGTATCATGGATGCTCCCCATGAGATGTATCTCCCCCTGATTCCACATTCTCCAAATTTAGCTGTTTGGTAAGTCGACGTAATCCGATACTTTGCATTAACTTCTGAAAGGTGCATTTTGGTAGAGACTTGGTGAACAAGTCTACCAGATTTTCATTAGAACGGATTTGTCTGACTTCAATAACTTTAGCCTTCTGAAGCTCATATGCATTGAAAAACTTTGGAGATATGTGTTTAGTCTTATCGCCCTTGATGAATCATTCCTTCATTTGGGCAACACAGGCTGCATTATCTTCATGAATGATAGTTGGATTGTCTGTCTTCGAAGTTAGACCACATGAACTCCGAATATGATGGATCATTAATCTTAAGTAAGAACATTCACGACTTGCTTCATGTAAAGAAAGTATTTATGAATGATTTGAAGATGTAGCAACTAATGTTTGCTTTGTTGAGAGCCATGAGATTGTTGTATCTCCATTCTTGAACACATATCCAGTTTGTGAGCTGACTTTATGCAGATCAGAAAGGAAACCAGCATCTGCATATCCGACAAGGACCTGGTCATTTGTGGAGTTCTTTGAGTAGAAAAGACCTATATCTGTTGTCCCACGAAGGTATCGCAATACATCTTTGACACCCTTCCATTGACGGATTGTTGGAGCAGAGCTATACCTAGCTAACAAGTTGACTGAAAAAGTTATATCTGGTCTAGTACATTATGCTAAATACAACAAGGCACCTACTGCACTCAGATATGGTACTTCTGGACCAATGACCATTTCATCATCTTCTTTTGTACGAAATGGATCTTTCTTAATGTCCAGAGAACGAACAACCATTGGCGTGCTGAATGGATAAGCCTTGTTCATACCAAATCGCTTCAAGATTTTTTCAATGCAAGCTGATTGGTGGACCAAAATTCCACTAGCACAATGCTCGATCTGCAAGCCAAGACAAAATTTCGTTTTTCCAAGGTCTTTCATTTCAAATTTGCTTTTCATATATTCAACAGTTTTATGTAACTCTTCAGGAGTTCCAACTAGGTTCATATCATCTACATATACTACCACTATAGCAAATCCAGAGTTGGATTTCTTAATGAACACACAAGGGCAAATGACATTGTTGATATACCCTTCTTTGATCAAATACTCACTGAGACGATTATACCACATTCGTCCAGATTGTTTTAGCCCATACAATGATCGCCTTAATTTGATCGCGAGCATACCTCGTGGTTTGTTAGCTGTTTCAGACGACTTGAGTCCTTCTGGGACTTTCATATATATGTCAGTATCTAATTCTCCATATAGATACGCAGTGATGACATCCATAAGTCGCATGTCAAGCTTTTCTGAAACCACTAAACTTATTAAGTAATGGAACGTAATTGTGTTCATTACAGGAGAGTATGTCTCCTCATAATCAATTCCAGGTCTTTGTGAAAAACCTTGTGCAACGAGTCGTGCTTTATATCTTGCAATCTCGTTTTTCTCATTGCGTTTCCTTGTGAATACCCATTTGTAACCCACAGGATTTACACCAGGCGGGGTTTGGACTACCGGTCCAAAAACACTTCGCCTTTCCAAGGAATTTAATTCTGCCTGGATTGCATCTTTCCACTTAGGCCAATCTTGTCTCTGTTTGCACTCATCAACAGAGCGAGGCTTAATAGCACTTAATATGATTTCAGTGGCTACTGCGAATGCAAACATATCGTCAATGATTATTTCATTCCGATCCCACAATTCATTAGTACATGTATAATTTATGGAGATTTCTTTGCTTTCATGTACTACTGTCTCTTCAGGGACATGTGTCTCATCAAGGACATTCTCTTCTTCTGGAACTCCAGAATCATGAATTGTGGATTTGTCATTCATTCTCTCTTCCTGAATGATTTCATTTGGATTCAACTGTGCCCTTGTCTTTCTCTTTCGAAGGGCTGAATCTTTTGAACCTAGTGGTCTACCATGCTTCAAGCGTGTACTAGATGAATCATTCGCTGCCACTTTATTTTGTCCAACAGGGACATCAATTCTGGTAGGTGCATTTGCAGCTGGTATATGCGATTTTGTCACTTTCATAGCATCATTAAATGCATCTGGCATTTGATTGGCAATGCTTTAAAGATGAACGATAATTTTTACTTCATTTTCACATTGAATGCTTCGAGGATCAAAATGAGACAAGTTGGAAACAACCCATGTCAGCTCTTTTCGTTCTTCTGGAACGGTCTTTTCTCCCCCTAACGATGGGAAGACAGTTTCATCAAAATGACAATCAGCAAAACGAGCTGTAAACATATCACCTGTCAAGGGTTCCAAATATCTAATGATAGATGGTGAATCAAAACCCACATAAATTCCCAGTCTACGCTAAGGTCTTATTTTAGTGCGTTGCAGGTGTGCAATAGGCACATAAACAGCACAACCAAAAACTCGTAAATGTGAAATGTTTGGCTGATGTCCAAACACGAGTTGTATTGAGGAGTATTGCTGGTTGGCTATAGGTCTCAATCGAACCAATGATGCAGCATGTAGAATGGCATGTCCCCATGCAGAAACTGGCAATTTGGTTTTCATAAGCAGAGTGCGGGCTATTAACTGAAGCCGCTTGATCAATGCTTCTGCTAAACTATTTTGAGTATGGACATGAGGAACAGGGTGTTCAACATCAATGCCCAATGTCATGCAGTAATCATCAAAAGTTTGAGACGTAAATTCACCAGCGTTATCAAGTCGGATTGACTTAATGGGATAATATGGGAACTGTGCTCGTAACTTAGTTATCTGAGCAAGAAGTCTCGCAAAAGCTACATTCCGAGTAGACAAGAGACAAACATGTGACCATCTGGTGGATGCATCAACCAAAACCATAAAATATCAAAATGGTCTACAAGATGGTTGAATAAGTCCATAAATATCCCCTTGAATTCTTTGTAGAAATGATGGGGATTCAGTATCAACCTTTAGTTGTGATGGTCTAATTACCAACTTCCCTTGAGAACAAGCCTTGCAAGGGTTATCATTTGAGATAGCAATGTCTCTGCTCAATAATGAATGTCCATTAGAGTTGGTAATGATTCTACGCATCATGGTGGATCCTAGATGACCCAGACGGTCATGCCAAAGCATGTAAACTTTTGAATCAATGAACTTTTGGTTCATGACAGTATGTGATTCAACTGTCTTTATGTATGTATAATACAATCCACTCGACAAACTCCGCAACTTCTCCAATATACGCTTCTGGGTATCATTGGAGGTAATGCATAGATACTCCACATTTTCTGTACTTTTCATTTCAATGTGGTATCCATTTAAACGTATGTCTTTGAAACTCAATAAGTTTCGAGTAGATCGAGTGGCGTACAACGCATTCTGTATGGATAGTATTGTTCCATTTGGTAACATAATCTGTGCTTTCCCTGAGCCTTCAATCACATCTGATTGGCTTGATATTGTTGTTACCTTTACTTTTGTAAACATCAAGCTTGAGAAATACTTTCGATCTCGAAGTATTGTATGCGTTGTTGCGCAGTCTGCAAGACAGATATCTCCGCCATTTCTCATGTTCTGAGAATGACCATATTTTTTATCCATGCTTTCTGAGTAAGGGGATCAGAGTTAAAAGCAAGTTATAACAAGAAATGTACATGTTACTTTTATTGAATCTGAAATGCTAGTTTTACACAACAAGTTCAGCATAATAAAAGTACATCAAACATAAACGATTTAGTCAGACCTATATACTTCATTCCCCCTTTCCATAATGAAGTCTGAAACATCTAAGTGAGTTGTGTCCAATTGCCCTGATAAATCAAACACTGGATCAGGTATATCCATTGGTTAAGCCTGGTCGAGAAAATTGGTCTCGACACCCTTCTCCTTGAGGGAGGCTTGATACAGCTCCACCAGATGTTTTGGGATACGGCAAGTGCACGCCCAATGCCCATTGCCACCACACCTATGACAGGCTCCTCAAAAGTTCCTGGGAGCATTGTTCATGTGAGCTTTGTCTTTGTGACGATTCACATTTTTAAAGCTCGGGCCTGAATTATGCCTCGGAACTTGGTTGTGAAACCGACCACCATGGTTCCTTTCCTATTCCATCGACCTCGCTTATGGCCACGTCCTCGTTTATCATTATCGCCATCAGAGAATATGGTGTTCACTTCGAGAGAAGCAACATTCACTTATGGGAATGATGCAGATCCAATAGGTCGGGAATTATGGTTTTTCATCAGGAGCTCATTGTTCTGTTTAGCTACCAGGAGCACAGATATCAACTAGTTGTATTCAGTGTACCCTCGCACTCTATACTGCTGCTGCAGGAGCACGTTAGAGGCATGAAATGTGCTGTAAGTCTTTTCCAGCAACATTTCCTCAGTAATGGTATTCCCACAGAGCTTCATCTGAGAGATAATTCTGAATAACGCAGAATTGTACTCAGCCACTGACTTGAAATCATGGATCCTTAGGTGAGACCATTCATAGCGAGCTCTTGGAAGAATCACCGTTGTCTAGTGATTGTATTTGCTTCTCAAAGTCTGCCGGAGAGCTAACGGATCTTCAACCGTTAAGTACTCACTCTTTAGTGCCTCATCAAGATGGCGACGAATAAAAATCAAAGTCTTCGCCCGCTCTTGAGAGGATGAGTTGTTCTCTTCCCTTATGGTATCTCCAAGATTCCCTGCTTCCAGATGGATCTTGGTATCCAGTACCCAAGTAAGGTAATTCTTCCCGGTAATCTCCAGGGCAGCATATTCAAGCTTTGCTAGATTCGCCATTTTCTTTTCTGAAAGAAAAATGAGATGTGTAAGAACTTGCAACAATATGTATTCCTGGATGAATATAGTGTTAGAACTTCTGGTTCTTAGAAATTTTTCATTTTGATCTTCAAGCCAAAATGATAAGCACTCAAAACTTCTGGCTCGAGATTTTCAGGGTGAATGAGAAGGGCGATTGTACCGCACCATTCTCATTGAAATGATGTAACATAGAATGGGCGATTATTCCGCACCACTCAAGTAGCAGGAAAAATTTAAATACGCATAGCAGTGTGGGCAATTATATCGCACCACCTAAAAATTGCAATGAAATTAAATTGCAGGCAAATTAAATATGCAGGGTAGGGCGGGCGATTATACCGCTCCACCTAAAATTTGCAATAAAATTAAATCTCTAATTCAAGATAGGCGATGATACCGCACCATCTTGGATCGCAATAAAATGAAATTTGCAGTTCAAGATGGGCGATTGTACCGCACCATCTTAGATTGCAGTAAAATCAACATAAATAAATACTGGGTTAGTAATCAATAACTAAACCAAACAAGAAATCAAAGATGTATGTAACCGCTAGTTGGAGAACTAGAAGCAGGCATGGAGCAAACAGTTTGTCGCGACGGTATACCGCGCAGTTGAGGCAGAGGAAGAAGATGAACAGTAAAAACCTTAGAGGAAACAATTTTTCTTTTGGCGAAGAGAAATGATTTACATTCGGCGAAGAAGAATGAGAAATAGTTATATTTAGAGACTCGTGTTGATAACGTGTTATAAAAATGTAAAAGCTAGAGGGATAACCTTTTTTATAGGTGCTGTTTGTACCATACTTGACCAATCCCGAAACTACTGAGCACCGGTCAACGTTATACCGTCAAGGACCCAGAAGAGCTTCCCTTCAACCAGGAGGCCAATCACAATGCGACACGTGTCGACATCAAAAGCCAATCACAGCGCGACACGTGTCAACATCAGAAGCCAATCACAACACGACACGTGTCAATGTTAGAACAAAACTAGAAACTCTCTTCTATAAATAGGGATCATTCTCCCACAATAATCTCTAATGTCATTTTGTACTAAACTATTCACTAGAACTCACAAAATGAGAGCTTGAACCTATGTATTTGTGTAAACCCTTCACAATTAATGAGAACTCTTCTACTCCGTGGACGTAGCCGATCTGGGTGAACCACGTACATCTTGTGTTTGCTTCCCTGTCCCTATTCATTTACGTACTTATCTTCACTAGTGATCGAAGCAACCAAGCGAAGGTCACAAACCTGACACTTTCTGTTGTACCAAAGTCCTCGCTGATTTTGTGCATCAACATTTGGCGCCGTCTGTGGGAAAGACACTTACTCCCACTCTCTTCAGCTTTGTTAAGCTGGTTTCCACCGCTCGTACACTTTCTTTTGGCCAAACATCTCCCTCCGACATGGGGAGCGAAAGAAGCCATAGCACACAGAATAACACCCCCCTTGGACCTAGTATGAAGCAACGAAAGCAGGAAGGAAATAGAGTTACTCTTCAAGCTAAAGTCGATGAGCTAGAGGTTCAGAACAACAAGATAGCGATGAAGAATGAGGTCCTCCATGAACAATATGAAAAACTTTTCGAGATGCTTCACGAGGCTAGGCATGCTCAAACACACAAGCTCGTCACCCCTGTTGAGGTCAACAATCATATGAATGCCCCCCAACACGAAGGGTCACCGATATCCAACATGGACATCCCCGATAGGGACCGAGCTACACATCAATGTGATAATCAACATGAGACTTCTCTCAACCCAGCTGCTTCAACCTGAAGCAGAAGAAGTAGAGGAAAGCACCTCCTTACAGAGGGAGTGGAAGGATCAAAAGCCGTCTATCGCGATTGTCGAGACTTCCTAAAACAACGTCGAGAGAATCTCATCCACATAAGCTCGAAGATCAATGACCCAAGAGTTTTTGAAAGACTCGGTCCTCTCCCACGACCCAGGCCAGCAGTCAATCTAGGGAATGGGCAACAAGTCCCAGAAGAACATGAAGGTACAGGGGACTCGGAAATGTTCCGACATACTCACTCTAGGAGTCAGTGTGACGAGTCCAAGGAAAAATCATGCTATCTTGATCAAACTTTCCTACTTCCAAGAGGCGATGGGGACTTACGGAAGAAAACTTCAGTGATGCACGACTCCACTCAGGACCCCCTCGTCATACAGCTCCTGGAGGAAGTAAACAAGTTGAAGGCTGAACGTCAAGTCGAGATACCTGACTGGAACCAACCCAGGCCTGGCCCCCTCACAAGAAGGATCCTCAACACCCCCTCCAAGCGAAGACAAAGCAGAAGCTTGACTTACAACTCTATACTGGAAGGGAAGACCCGATTGAACACCTTAACCTCTTTGAGTCCACCATGGTATACCGGAGACACACCGATGAAGAACGGTGCCTTCTCTTCCCCTCCACCCTCTCTGGCGGAGCTTTAAACTGGTATTGCCGTCTTCCACCCGAGACGGTAGACTCATTTGAAGAGTTGAGGAAGTTGTTTGTCTCTCAACACATCTTCCAGACCGATCGCTTGCATTCCGCAGATGACTTGTACATTATTCGCCAGAAGCTGGACGAGTCATTACGAAAGTATGCTGGCCGCTTCAGCCATGAGTATTCCCGCTACGCTGAGGCAGATGACAAGACCGCCCTCAAGGCCTTCACGGCAGGCTTACGTGACTGTTTCTTCAAGTACATGATCAATGCCAACACTTGGAAGACTTACTCTGAGGTGATGGCACAAGCTTACAACCATGCCTCTGCCAAGGCAAAGACATATTAAGGGAAACCCCCTACAGTCACCCCTTATCAGCAAGTAAAGAGTAGAGGCCAGATCCAACCAAATGAAAAGACCTCAACCTTCCAAACGGTAGCAGCACACCCCCCGGCCTCATTTAATGCTTCGCCAAGTCAGCAGACATATCAATCCCAAGGCAAAAGGAAAGATTTCCATCCTCACCAATCTCATTTTAATAAAAAGAATAAGGGGCACTATCGCGATAACTCAGTATATCGTCACAATAACACCCATCCCTAGGCAGTCAACGCAGTAGGCCAATCGCGTGTCAAGACAGGCCCTACCCCGAGGTATGAGACATACACACCTTTGAACGCTACATGCGCGGTCATCTACCCCAGTATAGCTTACCTGATACCAAAGCCACAGCCAAGACAGCCAGATTACAAGTCCACGAAGAACACGGGAGTGTTTTGCTGCTACCACGAGTATAATGGCCATGACGGCGAGAAGTGCATCATCCTCCGTGATCATATCGAAGCTTTGGCACGTGAAGGAAAAATTGATCAGTTCCTCCTTCACCCTCCAAGGGATAACCGTAACCAACGCCAGGTAAATGTGATATACTCCATAAGCGGCGGCACACCCATGTCTGAATCTTCCAATAGGGCCATGAAAAACAGTGAACGAACTTTGAGACATGACCATCAAGTGTTTCATGTGGAAGACATCAGGGGAGGCAAGTATCAAAAACCTAACTGGGATCCAATATGTTTCTACCCTGAGGAAGAAAGAGGTATCATCTACCCTCACAACGACTCGCTGATCGTGGAGGCTCACATAGCAAATTTTGATGTGAAACGAATCCTGATAGACACAGGTGCTTCAGTCAATATCATGTTTGCTGAAGCTTTCAAGGCACTTAATGTAGCTGAACACTTGCTCAATCACTCGATTTCTCCTCTGATAAGCTTCTCTGGTGATATCGTGCAACCTTTAGGGAGTATACACTTACCCCTCACCATTGGTACAGGCCCCTACACAATTACTAGTACCACTAACTTCCTAGTGGTCAATTGCCCGACGGCATACAATGTCATTTTTGGGCGCATAGGCATCAATGATCTCAAGGCCATGGTATCCACACATATGTTGTTGATGAAGTTTCCAACCCCTTTCGGCAATGGATACATCAGGGGAGATCAACTTAGTGCTCGATCATGTTACAACACTTCAGTTAAGCAACAACACCTGCATGTCCCCAAGGAGACCCTCTCTATACATAACCAGGTAGTAAAGACCAGTCCAGATGAAGCCAACTCGGATCTTCATGATGGCAACAATCAACCCGACGACCCTCGAGATGATTCCTTCACCCAGCAAGCACAACCCGCTGAAGAGTTAGAGAATGTCTCTATCTCCAAAGACCATCCAGATCGCATGGTGAAGATTGGCACCACTTTGTCACCACCCATTCGGTTGTCGCTGATCTCAATTTTACAAGAGAACGCCGAGGTCTTCGCTTGGTCATATAAAGATATGCCGGGCATCTCTCCCGATATCATCTGTCACCACTTGAGTATTGATCCCAAGACCAAACCAGTAAAACAGAAGCGAAGATCTTATGATGTTGAACGATACGAGGCGATGAAAGCAGAAGTTGAAAAACTTAAGGACATAGGCTTCGTCCGTGAAGTCAATTACCCAACATGGGTAGCAAATGTTGTCCTTGTTAAGAAAAATCCGACCAATGAAAGTCTCCTGCTTCAAAAGGTCTTGTGGAGAATGTGTGTCGACTACACTGACCTAAACAAAGGATGCCCAAAGGATAGTTTCCCCCTTCCTCTCATTGATAGGCTTATAGACTCTACGACAGGGTGTGAGCTCTTGAGCTTCATGGACGCTTATTCAGGATACAACCAAATCCTCATGAACCCTTCAGACCAAGAACACACAGCCTTCACTACTGACAGGGGACTATATTCTACAAAGTCATGCCCTTCGGTCTAAAGAATGCAGGAGCAACTTATCAGAGACTGGTCAATTCAATGTTCGCCGAACAGATTGGGAAGAGCATGGAAGTTTACGTTGATGATATGTTAGTCAATAGCAAACATGCTGACCAGCACATCACCAACCTATCTGAAACTTTCACCATTCTAAAGAGGTATCGAATGAGGTTAAACCCCAACAAATGTGCCTTCGGCGTGGGCTCTGGCAAATTCTTAAACTTCATGATTAGCCAACGAGGCATTGAAGCTAACCCCGAAAAGATCAAAGCAATCCTCGACATGAAAGAGCCAGTAACTTCAAAAGACATCCAAAGCCTTACTGGCAAGGTGGCAGCCTTAACCAGATTCATCTCTAAGGCCACAGACAGATGTGCTCCTTTCTTCAAAGCACTCAAGGGAAATAAGAAGTACATTACATGGACGGAGGAATGTGCCAAGGCATTCAGGAACCTCAAAGAGTACATGAGTAAAGCCCCTCTGCTCTCCAAACCAGAAGTTTGTGACACTCTCATTATCTATCTATCGGTCTCGGCTTTAGCAGTCAGTTCTGTTCTTATCCGAAAGGACAGTGGTGTCGAACGGCCCGTCTACTACGCTAGCAAAGCCCTACAAGATGCGGAGACACGATACTCCAACATTGAGAAATTAGCTCTAGCATTGGTCATGTCTGCTCGAAAACTTCGCCCTTATTTCCAAGCACACGTCATCATCGTGCTTACCAATCACCCTCTTCGACAGATACTCTAGAGTCCTGACACGTCTGGGTGAATGATCAAATAGGCGATAGCATTGGGTGAGTTTGACATCTCCTACCAACCAAAACCAACCGAAAATGGTCAAGCAGTAGCATATTTCATCGCCGACTTCACATATCCTGTTGACATTGCTTCTACACCTGAATCAATAGCTTCATTACCATCGGAAGCTCAGAAGATAGAATCAACAACCCCAGCATGGAGTCTGTATGTTGATGGCTCATCCAACCAACAGGGTTGCGGAGCAGGATTAGTCCTCACTACCCCTGACAAAGTGGCGATAGAATACGCTCTTCGTTTCAAATTCAAGGCATCGAACAACGAGGCCGAATACGAAGACCTTCTAGCAGGCTTACGTTTGGCCAAGCATCTTGGAGTTAAACAAATTGATATCTTCAATGACTCCCAATTAGTGGTCAACCAAGTCACGAACAACTTTGATGCTAAGGATAGCTCCATGGCAGCATATCTTGCGCAAACACGACTTTTGCTCAAGCACTTCCACTACCAGATCACCCAAGTTCCTCGAGCGGCAAACAGTCATGCAGACGCTTTGGCCCGCCTCGCCTCGGCAGTGGAAGACAAGATTGGGAGAAAAATTCATGTCGAATTGTTGGCAGCACCAAGCACCATGGTCGCGGAAGTGTGCAATTTACAACAAGGAGATAGTTGGATCACCCCAATTTATAAATTCCTTGCCCATGGCACCCTCCCAAATGACAAAGTCCAAGCTAAGCAGATTCGATACAAGTCTGCTCGCTACCTGATCATTAATGACCAACTCTACAAGCGCGGTTTTACCCTGCCCTACCTAAGATGCCTTACACCTGCGGAGGCGGAAATTGTCCTTCGGGAAATACATGAAGGAGTCTGCGGAGATCATGTTGGGTCTCAATCGCTAGCACACAAGACTTTTCACCAAGGATACTATTGGCCAACACTCCACCAAGATGCCATCAGAATATCTCGCTCATGTGATAAGTGTCAATGCTACGCAACTATCCCTCACTCCCCTCCCGAGCTGCTCACTCCTATGATCAGCCCTTAGCCCTTCGCCCAATGGGGACTTGATTTGATCGGCCCAATGCCTGCAGGGAAGGGAAAGGTCCGCTATGCAATCGTTGTAGTTGACTACTTCACAAAGTGGGCTGAAGTAGAACCCTTGGCAACCATTACTGAGGCAAAAATAGAAAACTTCGTATGGAAGAACATCCTCTGCAGATTCGGCATTCCCAATGCGATAGTCACGGACAATGGGCGGCAGTTCGACAACAAGAACTTCAGGATGTTCTGCTCTAAGTTCAACATCAACTTATGTTTTGCCTCTCCAGCCCATCCCCAGTCTAATGGACAAGTCGAGGCCGTTAACAAAATAATCAAGCGCACTCTGAAAACGAGCTTGGACAAAGCTAAAGGTTGTTGGCCAGAATTCGTACCCCAAGTTCTTTGGTCATACCGCACTTCATATCGGACTTCCACAGGAGAAACTCCATTCTCACTTGCTTTTGGTACAGAAGCAGTTGTCCCGGTTGAGCTTGAGCAAGCAACATACCGAATCCAAAACTACATGCAGAGTGAAAACGACAACCAACTCACCCTCAACCTGGATCTAGTCGAGGAACACAGAAATCAGGCTCACCTGAGGAATGTCGCCTACAAGCAGCGCATCTCCAACTACTACGACTCAAGGGTCAAACCTCGCTCCTTCAAAGTGGGAAACTGGGTACTGAAGAAAAGATTACTCTGTGATAGAGTCCCGAGTGAAGGAACACTCAGTCCTAACTGGGATGGACCGTTCGAGGTCGTCGGCATCAGCCGCCCTGGCTCCTACAAGCTCAGAAGCTCCGACGGCAAGACCCTTGGCCATCTATGGAATGTTGACCACTTGAAGTACTATTACAAATAGACTTACATTGTACAAGTGTTAAGCTACAGCCGTTCGGCATCCTATGTAACAAATACCATTTGGTATGAATTCAATAAAGAGGTGATTTAGCCAACTCGGCCCTAAACTCTTTTACATTCTGAGCAATGAAACACTCAAGTGTTGAAGCTTCAATGCAAATGTTTCCAATACAAAACAAAATCTAAGTATGTGTCAACAAGACTATACAAAGGATCTACATCATACATTCCAACACATTCATGCATAAACATCATACATTCCAACACATTCATACATAAACATCATACATTCCAATACATTCATACATAAACATCATACATTCCAACACATTCATACATAAACATCATACATTCCAACACATCCATACATAAGCCAACTGTGCTTCGAAAGGGTTCAACACACTTTGTGTCATTCGACATTTGCCACAATGTGCCTCGACACCTTGCCCTTATTCTCACCAACTAGGTGATGAAGGAACTCACCTTCGTACCACCAACTAGGTGATGAAATGTACAACCCGTACTCTAATATTATTTGGAAACTTGCCACCCTTATCACCAATCAGGTGAAGAAGGAACTCATCTTCATGCCACCAACCAGGTGATGAAATGTACAACGCGTACTCTCCTTCATGCTACCAACCAGGTGATGAAATGTATAACGCGTACTCTCCTTCATGTCACCAACCAGGTGATGAAATGTGATGAAAGGTGATTAAGGAATTCACATTCGTACCACCAACCAAGTGATGAAAGCAACCTACCATTCATTCCACTAACCAGAAGACGAGTGGTACAACTTGTACATGTGAACTCCTAGCATTCACAAATAATCAAAAACCATCAAGCTTTACAACTCAACTAGGGGAGCACTTATGCCTAACAAGAGCTATAGTCACCAACAAAGTCTTATTGCAAGCCAACAATGGCTTCAGTGCATGGTATACGAAGATCAAGCTCTTCAGCCCTCTTGCATCTGCTTCAGACATTTCTCCTCTATAACAATGCAAACACTACAACTCATAGAAAGCTTCACACGCTCTTGATCAAGACTGTTCGAAGCAAATTCAATTTATATGGTTCATCCAAACCTTCGACTACTACAAGATGTGGCTTGCATCACAATCTCTCGCTTAACAGTATGAAAGAAAAATTTGTATACGTTGTCTCTCCCACATTTTCAAATTTCTAGTTTTCCCAAAAAAAAAAAAAAAAAGGGGAAATTGGAAATTGGGAAATTCAACAAAGCTTCATCAATGGAACACAACTACAATCCTCAAAAGCTTCGCACTATCTTCATCAAGATAGTGTGAAGCAAGATCAATTTATGGTGCCAACAAAAGCTTCATCAATGGAGGACAAATATCAATCTCAAAAGCTTCGCACTATCTTCATCAAGATAGTGTGAAGCAAAATTAATTTATGGTGCCAACAAAAGCTTCACCTATAAAGCTTCAACCCCAAAGCTTCACCTATAAAGCTTTAACACCAAAAGCTTCACCTATAAAGCTTCAACCCTTCAACACCAAAGCTTCACCTATAAAGCTTTAATACCAAAGCTTCACCTATAAAGCTTCAACACCAAAGCTTCACCTATAAAGCTTCAACACCAAAGCTTCACCTACAATACAAAATTTCAACACCAAAACATATAAAAGCTTCACACACTCTTCATCAAGATAGTGTGAAGCAAAATCAATTCATGGTGCCCAACAAAGCTTCAACCTCAAAGCTTCACCTACAAAGCTTCAACACCAAAGCTTCACCTACAAAGCTTTTAAATATTTTTTTTTTTTATTATTTTTTTTTTCGGAAATTCGAAAATTCAAAAATCCGGAAATTTGAAAATTCAAAAAAAAAAATCAAAAAAAAAAAATTGCCTAGGCCTCCTCTTCTTTGGGCCTAACAACTTTCATAACAAATATATATGAAGAATGAGTTTTGGGCTACCACTTAGAAAGAAAATGCCTCATTCGTCAACTCCCTCGACTAGAGACTTGGGGGACTCCTACCATATGCTACTGCACCTTGATACACGGAAGTCTCACG
This sequence comes from Malus domestica, assembly GCF_042453785.1. Taxonomy (NCBI): domain Eukaryota; kingdom Viridiplantae; phylum Streptophyta; class Magnoliopsida; order Rosales; family Rosaceae; genus Malus; species Malus domestica. The sequence goes on from NC_091672.1 coordinate 16,519,818, forward strand.
ACCACTTAGTGACTTGGATTTTTCAAGTCTCCAAACGAGAAGTTTTCCTCACTCGGGAAATTAAGGGAGCACTACCTCAACCTACATGCTTCACTCACAAAGTTTCAACATACAAGCTTCAACAAAAGGAAAAATTCAAAGAATTTAGTGAAGAAGGCCTTGGTGTATTTAACACAATACGTTGAAATGAAGCAAATCTTGTTTATTGATATTTCCGATAAGTTACAAATATGTACATATACATGAATCAAAATAAACAAACAAGAGGGAGCCTTCACAAAGGTTGCTCAGGGGAAGTCTCAGCAGTCAGTAGAGCCCCAGAAAGAGAAAGCACCGGAGGGTGGTTATCCGGAGCCTCAGTACTGGACAGAACCCCAGAAGGATAAGGCATCGGAGGTTGATCATTTGGAGCTTCATTACGCGGTACAGCCCCAGAAGACGATGGCAATAAATGCCTTTGGAACAAACCCACAAACCGCTGATGATCAAGTAAAACCTGACCATCAGATTCCTTCATCTGGTCAAGCTTCCTCTTCATGTTTGTAGCATAGTCATGTGCGAGCCGGTGCAACTGTTTATTCTCATGCTTGAGCCCTCTAATCTCCTGTTTGAGACTCATCACTTCAGCAGCCAATGATTCAACTTGGCGGGTTCTAGCAAATAAGCGTTGGGCCATATTAGACACAGAACCTGCACACTGAACACTAAGAGCCAGAGAATCCTTAACAGCCAACTCATCAGACCGTTTGGAAAGTAGTCTATTATCTTTGGGAGTGAGAAGGTTCCTGGCCACCACCGCAGCGGTCATATCATTCTTCATCACAGAATCCCCAACGGTAAGAGAACCAGTAGGGGATATGAAGGATGGGCGCCATATGTTGTCTGGAGAAGGCGTGGCTATCTCTTCTCCAAGGTTCAAGTCAAAACGACGGTCGGAGGGGCCAGACATTTTCAAAGGTGTTGAAGAGGGAAGAGGTCGGACAAATCAAGATCTTAGAAGTGCAAGAAGGGAGCTTCTACTGGTGGAGATTCAAGTGTGCTGTGGAACTTAATGCCAACCTCTATAAAAATCTGCACTTGACGAAGCTTCAGGAATCGAAGAGGCGTTTGCTTTCTCGAAAACTGAGCTGCTCAGAGACCACGAGGGCCGATCTCAGAAATCGAAGAAGCACCTGCTTTTTCAGCCTCGTCAGCACCTGTCACATGCACACTCAGCTTTGCGGAAATTACGGGCAATCTGTCAAAGATTTATGGTGAAGTAGAAAGCACGTGAATCTTACTGTTCAATCACCACTTTCCACACGCACCATCAACTCCTCGGGTACCACATATAACTTTGCCAAAGATCTTTAACAAAGTTTAGGCACGAGAATTTCGAAGTTCCAGCTACCCTACTATTACCCACAAGGGTAAAGGAACAGCACCACTGCTTGACAACTGGAAAGTCCCTATGTGTGTCGACCTCCATGTTCCGTGGCAAGACAGGCTAGCAAGAACGTCCAACCTTTACTCACATTCGAGAAAAGACTCTCAACATAATTACTTTCTCAAAAACCGAAGCGGCACCGCTTTCCGAATCTCGAGAGCCAGATCCCCAACAGGATTGCTTGTTCGAAAACCGAAGAGGCACAGCTCTCAGAACTTCGAGAGCGAGATTTCCTTAGATAAGGCTTGTCTGTAATCTTCACACGCAACATCAGCTTTCCAGATACCACATACCACTTTTTCAAAGTGCTCTGACAAAGTTAAAACACGTGAAGCTGGCAGCTCCCACTACATTGCTGTGACCAAGAAGGGTAAAGGAATAGCATTACTACTTGTTATTGGGAAATCCCTATATACATCGACCTCCCTCCTCAACGGACAGGCAAACCTGCAAAAATGCTCAACCCTTTCTCGCATTCGAGAATGCACCTTCAACATAACCTCTCGAAATACTCAGCTTTATTTCCCCCCGATAATACCTCAGCAAATAAGCCACACCAAGAACAAGAGTATCTCATATCATCAGGGTCGAAAGCAAGAGTATCCCATATCATGCTTTCTCCCTGTCCTTGTCTTCGTCCTTGTCCACACATGCAGGACAAAGAGAAAGAGAGCAGTCAGTCGGAACCTGAAATCAAACCTCCAATCTGGAACTGACTACCTGAGACCTTTGCCTGGTTGCTTACTTAGCATTGCTCTCGAGAACTCATCCTCAACCGATGTCAAGGTCATGAATTCCATCGGCACATACCTCATGACAGTTGATCAGATATTGGCTCTTTACACTGAAGCTGCCAAGCGTGGATGAGTCACTATGAAGGAATGTTCTGAATGACCATTTAAATGCAAAGGTTGCACACCACTTCTGCCATGCAAAAGATTGAAGCAGAAGGTTCAACGGTGAGTTGAAACAGATCACTACAGCACGACACCTTTCCATACCACATTCACTATTCTGTCAACAGCAAAAGTATCACATATCATCAAGGTCGAACGTATTCTAGATTTGATGGACTTGTTTTGACCCTCAAATTCTTGAGTCGGCCTTATACTCTGAAGGGAACCAGAAAACCCTCCAGCACAGTTCAAGAATAAGCCTGTGGAAAGTTACTTCTTCAAAAGCAAAAGTATCTCATATCATCTCTTCTCCATTTGCTTCTCCTTATCCTGGCAGCTGAATGAGAGACAAGGAGAAGGAGAACAATCAACCGGAAGCCGAAGTCGAACCTCCGATCCTGGGTTGCTTGCTTGGAAGTTTGACTGCTTACCTTGTCTGTCACCTCTTTCGGCAGATCTCCTAGCTCGGCGACTTGGGGGACTCTTACTATAGGGTTTGTATCGCACTTGACCAAGCCCGAAACTACAAGTAAGCTTCAAGTGAAATTGATACATTACCTTGTGCATCTTCATCGGTTAAAGATACCACCCATGGATGGAGGAAAAGTACTTCCAGAGAAGATGCCACATCTACATATGAGACAGATAAGGCACGTGAAAATGATACCACACTTCAGTACTTAGAAGTTTCGTGATTACTCAATGGCTTGGATCTTGCAAGTCCCCAACCGATGAGCTTCCCTCACTCGGGAACTTAGGGGAGCACTGTTTGTACCATACTTGACCAATCCCGAAACTATTGAGCACCGGTCAACGTTATACCATCAAGGACCCAGAAGAGCTTCCCTTCAACCAGGAGGCCAATCACAATGCGACACGTGTCGACATCAGAAGCCAATCACAGTGCGACACGTGTCAGCATCAGAAGCCAATCACAACACGACACGTGTCAATGTTAGAACAAAACTAGAAACTCTCTTCTATAAATAGGGATCATTCTCCCACAATAATCTCTAATGTCATTTTGTACTAAACTATTCACTAGAACTCACAAAATGAGAGCTTGAACCTATGTATTTGTGTAAACCCTTCACAATTAATGAGAACTCTTCTACTCCGTGGACGTAACCGATCTGGGTGAACCACGTACATCTTGTGTTTGCTTCCCTGTCCCTATTCATTTACGTACTTATCTTCACTAGTGATCGAAGCAACCAAGCGAAGGTCACAAACCTGACACTTTCTGTTGTACCAAAGTCCTCGTTGATTTTGTGCATCAACAGGTGCAAAGCAGATGTAAAATATCACTCTAAAACTATAGCTCAAGGGAATGACAAATAAAAGATGAAGGAAGAGATTTCTTTCTTTCTGTTCTTCTGTATGTTATTGCAGGCATACAGAGCGCTCTATTTATAGAGCAGCTCCGATCAAACCAATTAATTGTACATTCAAAATTTACAACATATACTTTGAAAATGTGATTCCTACAATTCCAAAGTCTACTGCCAATATTTTCATTAGTGTGTAATGTTGAAAATCCATTTGTGGGCATTCAATTATCAGCCAACGTTGTCAACAATGCTGATATTTTCAACAGTTTTTTTATTCTAGTGAATTTTTACGGGAAATTTTGAGTAAAAACATAATGATTCCTTCTTGATTAATTAATAAACAAAATTGTGTTTTAATCTGGGCCGGTAGCCCTCATAAGAGGGCAATCAGCAATGGGGTCGATCGTGAGTTGTTTTCTTTGTCTTGTAAATTATTGGTGTTGTGGGGTAAGCACAAAGAACTTGAGGCAAAGAAAAGTTGAAGCCCCAATAAGATTAAATGGTGATATATACATTGATATAAACACACCACCGGTTGGCAGCGTGCACAAAGAAAGCTCCGACAAAACCCTAAAAATTTAAAGTCTCACCTGCTTGTGTCTCCAAGCATACATGTATAACCACAACTTTTTTCCCAAACGTCAAAAAGTATAATTGCACGCTTACACATCATATTTTGTGCTTTTCTAGGTTTTGTGGCATTTGACGGCCAAATTATGAAATTTTTTGTCTTTATCACCGTCTTTCTTTACAATTTTGTATTTATCTTTCTTATTACATCGCATAAACAAATTGATAGATGACGATAGACGTGGCTCTGCCGAAAGAGTGCTAGTGCTGCCATAAATTGAATGGTAGCTGGTATTTTGAGTCCTTGAACCAAGAAAATAGGAAAGAAAAACTCTAGTCCTACTTCACTACACTATTGCCAACGTGGAAAGGGGACGAAGTTTGGGAGGTTTCTGCAGAATCTGAAGGAGATACGGAGGTGGTGGATGAGAGAACAAAGGTGGGCAGATGTTGTTATAGCTAAGGTGTGGCATTGGCAAATACATGTCGACCCCAAAGAATAAAACAAAGGTGTCAAAATTAGGTTTGGGAAAGCTAGGCTGAGTTTTCATACCCCATGACTGAAGTGGTGGTACATATCTAGTATGCCCACACGATTGGGTTTGGTCCACACGACTCCACGCAGGAAAGGAACAAAACAATTCAGATTGATCTGTAAGACATTGACCAATGGCATAGTCAACAATTTAAGCTGGTACATACCTACACCATATATTGTGGATGATCATTTGGGATTCATGTAGCTTTTGAAAAGCTTTTGTTATGAAAGAAAAGATTCTTAAATTAACAAAATAGGAGGTATAGGCTAGTGTACTACTGACTTAATAGCAACCTTAATGAATGTATGAAATTGTTCCAAAATTTTGATTTCAGGTACCACTTTGGAATTAAAAAAACTTGATGTACTAAATATTGAAAACCAAAAATACTTAAGGGTACTAAACTGAAATTAACCCTAAAAAATATTTTTAAAACCCATTTTCAGCTCATTTGAAATGAAAGTACCTTCTAAAAAACAATCCCAAATAAAGCTTAAAGATACTCTTTATATATCAAATTGTTTGCATGTTAGGTATATGCTTGCATACCATGCACAATATGCTTGCAAATCACACACCTAACACCCCACGGATCGCAATTTTAATGCTGCTTGAACACAAATTTTATGCATATCAAATTACGCATTATACCATTTTTGGTAAGAATGATAGTTGATCTATTCAGGTTAGTCAAATTCATGACATGCTGACCTTCATTATATTTTAAAGCCAACAAGTTACATAGAAACCGGTTGAAACATGTCCTTTTATGCGGTAGACGGTAGTCAAATTGTAAAACTATTCCATTTAGCAAAAATTTAATTACTCTATCACTTAGAAATGTGTAAATGATCTCAATTGTAGATTTGTTAAGCTAAGCATGTTACTAACATATTGATGTAAGATTATTCCTTTGCAAATGACTTGGAAACTACAAGAATACCATCTGAATAATCGTTCATACATGCATAGAGCTATTAGTCAACTATCTCATTGCTTTATCCTAACCATCTTAGGAGGTTGATGGATTTGCAGAATTCACAGGAGCTTTGGAGTCGATTTCTCTCGGAGGCACCAAACCACCTGAAGCAGCAGCTACATTATCCGATTCAGTTACCTCCGCTGCCTCTCTGAACTTCTTGTAAATATCACTTTTGTAAAATTTTCTAGTCCTAATTACCAAAATAAAAGAAACAAGGCTCCCAAAAAATGCCACTGCAGCCATTATAATGAAAGCCAATTTGTAGCATTGCACTCCCACACAACGTAAGTCCTCCCCCTTTTTTCTAGTCCTTCCCAAAGCCTTCAATTGCTTCAAGGCCTCCGCATCGTATAAATTTCCGGCCACTTTGACATTGAGAAGGTAAGCCCCAATAGGGCTAGCAGCACCACCAACATTGATCAGAGTAGCGTAGTACTTGAGGCCAAAGATCTCCGATATGATGGCGAAAATCAATGGCCATTGTGCCCCAAAACAGAACCCAATGATTACCGAAGCAAAGTAAAGAGAATTGGGGACGCCAAAAGCTATGAGAAGATGGCCAGCACATGACAAGAGAAGCACAAAAGTGAGCATGAGGGGGCGAGGAAACTTGTATTTTTTCAAAAGCACTTCCGAGGAGAAGCCGGAAGTGACTCTTCCGAGGTAATTCCATATGCTCACCAGAGATATAAAAGTGCTTATGCTGTCAGATGGGTAACCTAATGAGCTCCCAATCTGACCCAAGTTGTCGATGGCGGTTAAAGTCCCACCGACACCACAGCTTGTGGCAAGGAACAAGATCAGCATGTCGACGCTGAAAACTGCTTGCAGTATGGTGTAGTCCTCACCTCTATTCGGCCGGCTGGAGCAGCAAGAAGTTGGCTTCTGCTGGCTTTGTGTTTGTGGGGACTCTGCAGCAAGTGGCAGGGCTACTTCAACAGGAGGAGGAGGAGGAGGAGCTGGAACTGGATTCTCGGCTACTACTTTGAGCTCAGATTGATCGTTCAACGCTCTTATTTTACTCTTTCGGATCTTCAATTCTTCGAATATAACAACGCCGAGGGGTAGACAGAGTAACACAGTCACAACTAAAGCACTTCCGATGTACTCAGTTCTTGAAAAATTCAGCTTGTGCTGTATAATAATTATAGCCATGAGAAATCCAGCTAGGCCGAGAGTAATGTAGAGAAGATTGTAGAAAACCTTGAGCTCATTCGATTGTCTGACGTACTTTATCAACCGAATAATCGGAAGAAACACCATCGAAACAGAAGCCGGAAGCCAACCAATTAACAAAATCAGAGACTTTAAGTCGTTTCCATAGAAAGCATGGAAGAGCTGCGTGATAATTGCACCACTCAGGCCAACAAGTCCCTTCAAAATCCCCAGAACACTACCTCTACTTTCCGGGAAATTCTTCACACAGCTCACCACCGCGCCCGTGTTTGAAAACGTCTGTGAATTTGCACCTATGCAGATGTACAAACACATCTGCCACACGCGAGGCTTCGACGTCCGACCAGTCACCGCCATCCATATCATGAAGTACCCGAAAAAGTTCATGAGCGCCCCGATTAACAGCACCACCCATGGCCCTGTTACCTCGTTGATGAGCCCGGCTATGATCCCGACATTACCTCCCAAGTCCTTGAAGAAGCTTAGAAGATTGACTGTCGTTTGATCATAGCCTAAAGAGATTTTGACCTCATTTGAGTAGAGGCCGAACATGTACGTCGCGCCGGACATGGATAAGATAAGCATTGATGCAAAAACCATGAACCATCTGCCATGGAGAACTTGAAAGCCAAAGCTCCTCATCTCCTTGTTCCCAAAACCACCAAAACCAGAGGTGAACTCAGCCGCCACCATATTTTGTTTGTTCTGGATAAGAATTTCCAACACTCTTGGTGGGGTTTTGAGTTGTTACTTATAGCAGTATAGTGCATCTCCAATGCGTGTGTATATATATATATATATTAAAAGATTGGCTGGAAGGGAGTGAGAAATGGAGGTTTCACATTGACTATAAACTTGACCTACCTCAAGGAATCGTTGAAAGGTTTTTTTAATTTAAAGTGTGCACTGCAGACTTTGGATTCAGTTTGTGCTCCTTTTGCAACATGTGAAAATGCTTTTTGTACAAATTAACCATATGCGTACATACAAATTTACGCGATGTGAGGACAAAAGTTACAGTAAGGTTGCGGATCGCCTACCTAATACATATAAGGTATTTTCATATGAACATGATATTTCTTGTATTTTGGTCTTATTGATCAATTTGAGGCGCAAACTTATCTGGTATAAAAATTGTCCTAGTTAAGCAGCCTATCGAAATTTCTAATGAGTTGATTTTTATTAACAAAAATACAAATTTGATGACTAGTTTAGTAGACGTCAACAGTCTTTGTAAAAAGAATCAGATTCAATAGTGCAAATTAACCATATGCATATATACACAAACGTGATGTGCAAACTGCATGACCATTGCATACAAAAAATTACGGTAAGGATGACATAAGTAAGGTACTTCTTAGAAACGTATGATTGTAGAACTGAAATGGAATAGGATTCCTTGAAAAGTAAGAAAGCTATATTACAAAACTAGAATATTTGTAGAAACAAAGAAACTAACTAAGAAAATATTCCATCATGGACATATGAATTGTGAATGTGCATTAAACCAACATGTTACACGAGGCCGGCGGCAACTTCTAAAGTTTTTGAAATCCAGTCCTAACTAGGATAATATTCTATCAATGATATTCTGTATGTATTAATCTCACTAAATTTTACGTTGATTTTATCAAATATAAAAACTGAGTCTTGATCTCATTATTTTGTTAGTTTTAATTAAAGAAAATACAAATTTGCTGACTAGTTTCGTAGACATCAACAGTCCTTGTGAAAAGAATCGTATTCTTGTTACTGTAAGTCAATCTTGAATTTTTTTGTCAATCTTGAATTAGACTACCATGCCCCATTACCATGTTTTTGAGCTGTAATCTTCGGATTTGGATCTTCTCATGAGCCCAAGGAGAGGATCCTCCTGACCGAGCATTTTGAGTCGTTGGATTTTTATTCAACGGTTACAAACAGAGGATATCTTTAAAGTTATAATAATTATAATTGTTGGATGAAAATCTAATAGCCCAGAATATTTGGTCAGGAGAATCCTCTCCTTGGGCTTAGGAGAGGATCCAAATCCGTAATCTTCCGCATAATTTGCTGCTCCAGAACCCCAAAAAAATATCTTTGAAAGTTGACTGAGCATGCTTGTTGGAGTTACACGGGGTAATATTTAGGCCTAATATACATGCACAATAATTATTGTATGATTCTATCAGCATCTTGTAATGAAGTTTATATGCTGATTTGCACAGCTGGCTTTTGGAGCATTATTGGCTTCTATTTTAGTCAAGTTCAAATTGGTTTAATAAAATTTAACTAATAAAGTGTTGAATGGCAGTATTAGTTTAAAATTTAAGGAACTTTAACGAAAAACTTTCGGTATTGTCCATTTTAACGAAAAATCATATTTTTACACTAAAAAGTCAATTATAATACTATTCACTTTATCCTTTATTTTATCTTTATCGTTAAAACTCAAAGTTTTTAAACTATTTTCATTAGTTTTCCTTAAAATTTAAGTTGGATGAAAGTTGATGTACACCATATCGGCAATACAGATAGTAATCCAACTTAGTTATAAGTTCATACTAGATCATTCCTCTTATTAATATAAGATTCATTATCGACACACTTATTTATATATGATGAATTTTCAAGTCTAATACATGGACAATACAAATCAGATAATATAAAGGATATATGGCTGTGAAATTTTACATGTACGACAACTTATTCTAATACCTTAAAAAGAAACATTTGATAAAGGTTTAAATGGCAAAATAGTTCGACTAGAATATTACACGTAATAAAAGTAAAAGTTAAGTATTAAATTTAAATATATATATATATATATATATTATGTTTTAATTTAAAGAGTGTGTTATTCACATATCTTATTTTACTTCTCACATACCCCTTGATAATTTCTGTAAGTTGATAATCTTCAATTCATCCGATCTAAAGACCGAAAATTAAAAAGATGTATGAAAAGTAAAATAGGGTGTGTAGATATTACACCTCTAATTTAATTATTCTGTCATACAGCACTGTAACAACCTACGTCACAAGAACATTCCCAAAACGTGTTTTTCAACCGTTTACTTATGCATTCCTGGCGCCAGCCCTTTTATCTGGATGCACTTATTAAAGTGGAAATCGTAAAAGTAAAGATATTTATCACCTCAAGCAAGACCTTTCACAACCAGTTACACATTGACATGGAAAGGACAAGGATTGTCTGCCTTTCATTTTCGGTGTCCTTCTTGTGCCTTTCTGTTTATGTGGTCACGATTAAACCACGTTAATATTTTATATTACTATTTATTTTTGTCTTATTATATCTATAAAAAACAATATAAAATGTTTACGTGGTTTAACCGTGATCATACAAAACAGGAGAGCACGAGAAGGGTACCGGAAGTGGAGGGCAGACAATCCTTGTTTGTAAGATAACCAATAAAAAGCTAGTCACGTCACAATTTTTAACCCATACCGTGCACCATTTTATATGGCAAATAATATGCATATGGCACCTCAACTAATTATTTAGTTTTTGCAACATTATTTTTTAGAAGTGTTATTGACACTCTAAAAATATTATTTTACACACACAAATGTATTTTTATTTCCTAATAGCAATTCCCCTACTCTTTTTCATTTAAGAAAAGCAATAACAATGAATTCATTGATAGGATTGTGGTCCCACTCCACCACACATGCCTTGAAAAACACTTTCATCCCAAAGATTGAAAACACATTGTGCTCATAAATTTACAAAAGAATAAGAAATGAAAGCTCAATTTATGGACACTTTTGAATTCTGTGAGCATCTTTATTGAAAATGTCAAAAGATGATTGTTAAATGTTAATTTGATTGTTGATGTAGTAATGTCAATTTTTTTTTTTCAACCTATATGCTTTTTTTTTGTTATAAATGATATTTACCTATTTAAAAAAAATCAATAAAATACTTTTTTAAGATTTATAATTAGTGCATAAACATGATCCACATAATAAAATAATTAAAGAATTAATTGACATCATTTTTTTCATATGTTAAATTTGACAGCAAAAGACTCGTATGTCAATTCACGTAGAATTTAATTGTGTTATTCTACTTAGAATTTAACATATTCTTTAGAGATAGTGTAGCAAACAAACAATTGTTTTGCCTAAATATGATCTCACTAACTGCGTCATATTCCGTTAGAACGCAAAGACTACTTTAGGTGTAAAATTTCAAGGGAACACCCGACTTTTGGGAAAATGACATGAAAAACCAAATTCCAATACGGTATGATTTGACTATATCTTAAGTTCCAAATCTTGTCTTTTAGGAGCTTTGGATAAGGGAAGATATTTGAGTGGGGGTGATGATTTTGGACTTGGATTCTTTGCCCTCCCATTTCGGTGCCCTCTTCGTGCCCTCCTGTTTTGTGTGGTCACGGTTAATCAATGCTAATATTTTATATTGTTTTTTATAAAAATAATAAGACAAAAAAAAATAGTAATATAAAATATTGACGTGGCTTAACCGTGACCACACAAACAAGAGGGCACGGGGAGGGCACCGAATTGGGAGGGCAGAGAATCCAAGTCCGATGATTTTTCTAACAGGATAAATACAATAATACGAATCAACTTCGAAAGCAAATTTCGATTGGATACAAATATTAGTTTAGTTTTAAATACAAATGATTTAAATTTAATATATCAAACGTGTTTAACTCATCTAGTATCACACGATAAAAAAAAAGTAGATACATTTCATTAATCAGCAAGAACAATTACAAGGGATGACACGTGGATATATTTTCTTCAATAACCAGTATATTGATTTGGAGTTAATTTGCACAGAGAAACATAATAAGTAAACCGCTATTTGGCTACCACAAGCACCATAATTAAGAATGTGTCACAAAGACGATAGTAAACAATTATCATCAACAAGCGAGACCATATTAAGGCCATCAATGAGAGACAATGCCACATATGATACCACGTGTATATGTATAGACTTAAAAGGGGTTTTTTTTTCAGTTTTTGTTATGATTTTGGATCAAGTGAACTTTTGAAATCATAGAGGGAGAGTGTGTCAACAAGTTTTGGAATAATCTTGTATTATTGAATTTCAAATTAGGGTTGATTAGTAGTAGGCACAAAGTCGAAGTAACACGAATTAAAACATATTTTCGGGTCAAATCATCCATGCATTCGAATGGACAATCAAAGATGCGTGGATGTTTTGTGACCAAATTCCAAATCCAGATTTGAATGGCATTGGTTTAAGTATTTGACAATTCAATCAGATTGGACCACATAATGAATGATTGGTTTCTTCTGGCTTCAAGGGTATTTGAATTATTGGGGAGTAGTCAGTATATTTGTCTCTAAGTTCGACTTTACCTGCCTAATTAGTAGGAGTTTTTATGCCTAATTAGTAGGAATTATTTATGCCTCATCTTTTCACAAGGCCCAACTCCAGGACCAGTTTCAAGTTTTGCTTGCCCAAGTAGTAAGGGTTTAAGCGAGTGTGGGCTTGGTTGGGAAAGTTTGCCCCATGTACTGAGTTCATGCAGTCTCTAATGGACTGGTTAGTCTTTTTCGTCTTACTTTTTAATCTTTTTACCCTTCACTTCCCTCCTATTTAAACAGTTACGATTAAGTCATTATGAGTTCTTGATGTGTATAAGACTCACTTGCATCAACGGCCAAAGTCACCCACACATCTTTGGGTGATCTGAGTTTCACTTGTATTTTCTGCTAGTTTCTATTAAATTTGCATCAGATTGTACATAACTTATCTCAGCCTAACGTAACTAGGGTTTTGCAGAAATCAGTCTTCTTTACACAGTTTATTACTTGCTTACTTGTTAGAACTATCATACTTCTTGTCATAGACTCAAGTTTACGTTATCCATGAAACAGTCTAACAAATGGACGGTCAAGATCAAGTATTACATTAGATATGTCACAAGAATGAAACTCAGATACAAGATTTTTTTATTTTTTTATTTTTCTCTTTCCCCAGATAGAGAAATATTAGACGAAATTAGCTTTTCGACAATAGGCACGTGTGAGGCACCTACTCTCCCCAAATGGGAGTTAGATGGTCATGCTTTTGTTTGTAAATTAATTGGTCGCTCATTGGCCTGCATTGAGATGTTTTCTTAATGCTGTATTTTTTGTTTTTTGTAATCTTTTTAAAGTAGAGATTTCCAAAGTTTAATTTAGATTAAGCTAGTGACCATTTTAAAGTCCATTTAGATATGAGATCGACACAGGAAAATGCCAAATGGAACTCCATCGATTAGGAAAAGGAGAGCTCAACTCCTGCATATATCTGTTATATTATTTTATTTTGCGAGCATAATTACCACCATTTTTTTTTTGTTCACTTGTGATGTATCCAATAAGGCCGTCTCATTGTTAATTAGAACATTTCTTGATTGCTTAATTGGCACATAGAAAGCAAATCAAATGTCAAACGGTCCGTCCACGATCAAGTAGTTATGGGTTGTTATCTTGTATGGCTGTCTGAACGTTTATAGTGTTATTATAGTTTATACTTGTGGAAAAACATACAACATCATGTTTTATTCAATGCAACGTGAAATGAATGAGTGAGATTGAAAGAAACAAATCATATACATTTTGCACTTTTATCTTTTCTGTAATATATCAGTACACTTGAAAGTCACTTGATAGTATAGTCACACGTGCCTTATTTTACATGTGACATTAATTCATTATACAAGAGATAATAGGTCCAACACAAGAATCAGAGTTAGTAAAGCCAAAGATTTCAGCCCATGAAGTACAAAACAGAAGATAATTAACTACGTACCATTGTCGCTAACCATCCGTTTTAAGGGGACGATTACTGTGGCAGTTACTGGCTATCTACCATGGAATCCTGACCATATTTCTGTCTTCTCATTGCTCAAAGTTCTTTGATTTGTCTGACTCATCATATATTCTTATGTAATTGTCAATTTATAACCTTAACATATTTCAAATCTTCAACTATATATGATTACCATATTTTTCCTATAATTGCATGGCCCCTTGCTCCAGTCAAGCCAACAAAAGCCGGCCTCCTTGTAACATACACAGTTGTCTTTGCTCAGATTCATACGTAGCTAGCTCTTTCCTTCCTCTCACTTCTGTTACTGTCTAGCTTTAACTTCAACAAACTTTAGTTCTGAGGGGAAAAGACGTTAGTTAGCTATGGAGGATGATGCTAAGAAATTGGAAGAAGGTCTTCATAAGAAGGATGATGATTTGATTGACAAAAAAGTAACAACGAGTAGTGGTCATAATGGCGGTGGAGATGTCATTGCCCATGATCATGAGGATGAGGAGATGAAGAAAGTGGATGCGGTGGCTCCTCTGGAAGAGAAGGAAATCAAGGGGGAGGAGCAACCAGTTCTAGTGGTTAAGCAAAAGAGCAAGAGAGTTGCTACTTTGGATGCATTTAGAGGCCTTACCATAGTGGTACGTACATTTAAGTTAGAGTCTACTTTATGCTTTGTCATTGGATTTCACATACTCAACCGTTATGCTTCACAATCTAACAACATCATTCGTTATGTATTGAATATGACTTAACCAACTATTAAGGTTATTACTGTGTAATTAACAACATATCATAGTCTGGACGCTCTGGTAAGAGAACATTTTGCTCACATCTGTATGTGCACATGCAGGTGATGATATTGGTAGATGATGCTGGAGGAGCATATGCACGTATTGATCACTCACCATGGAATGGATGCACATTGGCTGATTTCGTGATGCCCTTCTTCCTCTTCATTGTAGGCGTCGCTATAGCCCTTGCCTTCAAGGTATACCATATACATACACACTGCTCCTTTCAAGTTTTTCTTTAAGTCACATTGGGGGTTTTAAACTTCAAACGTACGTAATCTACTATCCATCACCCTACACAACCTCACCGCTAGGCTAATCCCAGAGGCTTCTTTCAAGTTCTTTTATCGCTCCTGCATATTATGTAAAGCACACTACTAAATACATAAGGTAAATAGTAATCTTATTACCTTTGGACTTTTGGTTAATTAAGTCTAGCTAGATGGCAGAAGTGAACAAATGCTTAATATACTCCTTATGCAAATTGGATCATTGCCATAACTACCAAATATGTGAAAATTTCGATTTTGCAGAAAATTCCGAAGATAAATGATGCAGTCAAGAAGATTATCCTAAGGACATTGAAGCTCATGTTTTGGGGAATTATTTTGCAAGGTGAAAGTCCTCTGTCAAGAAAAAAGCCTTCCTTTTCAAGAAACTTGGTTTAAATAATAACACATCGAATTTGTTGTTGTTCCAAATTTTAATTCTCTCACTCTCATATGTTGTGCAGGAGGATACTCCCATGCCCCTGATGATCTTGTTTATGGAGTTGACATGAAACAAATCCGATGGTTCGGCATCCTCCAGGTATTTCCCTCAATCCAAATTTATGTTTAAGCTATTTTTTTTCTAATGAAACTCACTTAAGGACTAATTAATCTGACGTTTCCGAATCTAATCTCCTCGTGTTGTGTATGTGTTGGTAAAATGGCGAGCAGAGAATAGCATTGGTTTACTTTGTTGTTGCTCTAATTGAGACAGTCACCACCAAGCTCAGACCAACTTTACTTGCCCCTGGACACACCTCGATTTTCACTGCATATAAATGGCAGTGGTGAGTTATATAACAGATTATATCCTTAATTCAAATTTAATATCTTTGTTCTATGTGAATATTTATTTTTTTACCATTCTGCAGGATTGGAGGGTTCGTCGCATTCCTTGTCTACATGATCACAACATTTTCATTATACGTTCCAGATTGGAGTTTTGTGGTAGACGAAAAGGACGGACCGAAAAAATTCTTGGTATGTATATTTGTTTCGGACTAACTATATCGGAAGCTTTCAGCATACATTACAATTTCTGGCAATGCTTAACATTTACCCTCTTTTTTTTTCAGGTGAAGTGTGGGATGAGAGGACATCTGGGACCTGCCTGCAATGCCGTTGGATATGTGGATCGACAGGTCTGGGGAATAAACCATCTCTACACACAACCCGTCTGGAGACGCTTGAAGGTTAGCTCTTAGCTCTACTTGATGCAGTTTTATACTGAGTGCACTACATTGTGTTTGTGTATGCGTATTTATAATAGAGGCGTGACTTACAGCAAGGGTTTGTTACTTGTAGCTCAAGTCATTACGAGCATTTACGCATGAACCTGAGGTCCTGTGTTATGAGTTTGTTGTTAATATAATATGATTTTTAATTTGTATGTGACAATTTTGTAGGCCTGCACTCTTAGCTCTCCGAGTGATGGTCCTCTTCGAAAGGGTGCTCCAGATTGGTGCAAGGGGCCATTTGAACCTGAAGGCTTGTTGAGGTATGTCAGTTGACCAACACTAACACCAGGGAAAGTGCATACTTGTAAGGAACAAATATGAAACTTAACCACTTTTGGTTGCTCTTCTTTTGCAGTTCGATTTCAGCTATCCTTAGTGGCGTCATTGGCATCCATTATGGCCACATTTTGATCCATTTCAAGGTTACCCGTCTCTCTAAACTCGCAGATTACTGCAGTACTTCTCAGTTAAATTTGAAATTTCAATAAGAATGATGAAGTTGGGTTCTCATGCAGGGTCACGCGGAGAGGCTCAAACAATGGGTCTCAGTGGCTGTTGTCTTGATCGTCATAGCTGTCATTTTACATTTCACAGATGGTAAGCTTCCTTCCCTTTTTGGTGCCTTCTTGGCTACGCGTACGTCTCAAGCAATCTATGTTTTTAAGTTTTCTTAACTAATGTGTCCCCTTGCTTGCAGCTATTCCGATCAACAAGCAACTCTACAGCTTCAGCTATGTTTGTTTCACCGGCGGTGCAGCTGGACTAGTTTTTTCAGCATTTTACTTATTGGTAAACCAGTTAAATCTGTTCAAGCCCGTTCACATTTTCATTTCAAGTGCAATTTAGAAACTAATGCAGGGATAATTAATGACTATGGGCTATATGATGCACAAACAGATCGATGTTTGGGGCTATCGGACGCCATTTTTGTTCCTAGAGTGGATAGGAATGAATGCAATGCTGGTGTTTGTGATGGCAGCTCAGGGCATCTTTGCAGCATTCGTAAACGGATGGTATTATGAATCCGAAGACAACAACCTAGTAAGTAGTGCACCAACCCTCCTTGTAAAAAATCATACAAAATTGCTTTTCTTCGTAACAATTTCCCGGAACTGTTTACAGGTTAATTGGATCCAAAACCATGTTTTCATCGATGTGTGGCACTCAGAGAGGCTGGGAACCCTCTTATATGTGATATTTGGTGAGATCTTGTTCTGGGGAGTAGTTGCAGGCATCTTGCACAAATTGAAGATATATTGGAAGCTCTAGAACCAGAAGTTGTCGTCACATTCGAGAACTGATTTCCGTCCAGCTCGTTTCTCTTTCCCCACACTTTTCTTCTACTTTTGTTTGTTGATCCTCCATGGAGATAGAGGTGTGCGGAAATCACTATTTCCTTTACCCTTCATGGGTTCTTTTGGGCATGGATTTTGTGTTTTTTATTATCTAGTGCGGAAATCACTATTTCCCTTACCTTCATGGGTTCTTTTGGGCATGGATTTTGTGTTTTTTATTATCTAGTGAATAGATTCTTCATGTTTTCTATTATTTTGTGCGCTTATTATACAAAATGTAGTAGTATGTGTACAAAATCCCCCCCAAAAAGTATGTGAATTATCAATTAGTGTTGCAAATCTTTATAGAAAATTGAAGTGTCCAGCAGTGCTCAACTTGGAGTGAATGCAATAGGTGAACCTATCTGCAGCAATGAAAGTTTTCCGACTTTGTGACCTGAAACACCTTTTTAAAAAATAAAAAAATAAATTTAAAAAAAAAAGCATGAGAAAAAGACTTGTGAATTGAAAGAAACCACCGATCACCATAGGATGACTCAGTGATTGGAAATAAATTTAAGGCTCGTATTCCACACGGCACATCTTAGGTTTGATTCTTGATGTTGGTGAATCGCATGATCGTGGCTAAGAGGAGGCTGATATATGCCTCTATGAGTCTTCGCGGTTCCTAAAAAGATGGACTAACATGGCGAAACCACCAGCTGGTCCCGTTTTAGAATTGAAATAAATCACCACAATAATGGCCACAACAAGACAACATGCATAAATTTGTAAGGACCAGTGGTGCTAGGAACCCTGTCCTGCCAGACAAAATGTTCCAAGATTGATGCAGATATTTAAGAGTAAAAAGGATTGGAAATTGGAATCAGCATAGAAAGAGACATGGAGAGAAATACATCAACGGTGTTGCAGCCTCGTAGCCAGTTGGGGTATCTTCTTGTGTCTATCTTTTATCACGTGAGGAAAAATCAACATTACTATACGAGAAAACTTAACTTGTAACTGATTATACAGAAACAAAAAATATACAACCGGAAATAACTGAGAGTTTCTTGTGTTTTGGATCTCCTCAAGCTTCCCATTGTTATCACTCCCCCTAAAAGGAATAGTGCAACAATGACCATTTGAGGTAAAAAGTAAAGGGTAAATAACATGTTAAAGGCAATCACAAAGTTCATGACAAAAGACCCCATGTGTTGTTAACCTGATATAAAAAGTTTCCCAAAAAAAAAGACACCTGATATAAAATATCAAGAAAGAACTATGATTATCCGTACAGCTGATATTTGTGGGCAAAGAAAATTACAAATTTGAAAGTCACTCTCAATCAGTACAGGTGATTTGGCATTTTAGTTCCCTTGATGGAGTTGAAGAACATGTACAAAATATGTTCCTGTAACATAACGCAATATGCGACAATAGAACAGAAATACCTTAGTATCCTATGTATCTGAATTTTTAACTGTTCAATCTTGGTTATTGTATCTTTTAACCGTAAAATTTTAGTCATTGTATCTTTAAGTAAAAATCGAACCGTTATAAATCTAAAACTCTAAGATGAAGGAGCATTCTCTTTCCTCTCATCCCCTCCTTTCTTTCCATGCGTTCATTCCATTGCCAAAGTGATCCAAGGCTCAAGATTAGGCCACATCAACCCAACAACATTGTCAATTGCTTTGCAGGAATTTCAGTAATGCATTTTATATTTTTGCAAGACAATATTCTAAATTACTCTGATCGACCAAAAAAAAAAATGGATTCAACTTTGCTTATGAAAACGCTTACGCTGATACTGCTCTAGCTAATTGGCCTAACCATCATCACGAGAGAGAGAGAGAGAGAGAGAGAGAGTTGGCAATGGCAAATAGTTATTCTTTAATTTCTAATTATAAGTAAACTCGAGCCTACAGAGGGTATTATACGAAAAACATACAAAGATAGGCTGCCTGGAAGTGTTGATCCAACTGACCAAACCACATCCATCCATCACGAGAACCTCACTTCTTCAACTATAATACAACATGAAAGAGATGGCACCCTATCTGTTATATCCCCTTTTTACAACAATATGCAGGTGCCATGATGAGAGCTCTACTCTCTCCTCCGTCTTCCGAGCTCTGACTACTCATTTCTTCGAGTTCTTACTGTACAGAGTTTGTACGCAGAAGCTGTAATATACGACATGCAAACCCGCTTGGGCTTTTAACTGCATATATCCCATCTATCGTATTTAGAGATGTGGTGACCGGGCAAATAGTGCTGTGCAGACACGCACAAGCATCCAAGAAATATAGCATTCGCATTTGTTTTCAATCCCAACCCATCAGCATCTTCCAAACCTGTTCCTCGATCGTGTTCCTTGGAACTGACAAGCCAACTCCTTCGTCAATTAAGACTCTATAAACTTCCCATTCCCTATCTCCAATCAGATGCCGTCCAATCTTAGCCTGGAAAAGAAATAAGAAATATCATCTCAGATGCCGTCTAACTCTTGGCCGGAAACAATGACCTAAAGATAAAACTATGGAGCCTGTCTAGTTAGCACCATTAGCATATGCATGAAGAAAACGATATCATAATTTGTAAAACTATGATTTTTCTGTCCCATCAGTTGTTACGGGAGCTGGGATGATATTTTTGTAAAAATTCGATAAAGTGAAGATAAGGAAGTACCGAAAAGACACCAATGTCCAGCATCTTGAAAGCAAGGGTGATATCATAAAAAACAAGAGGCCGGCCCTTGCCAGATAGTTCCACAGGGTTTGCAACAAGGAGCTCTGTGTCCGGACCTCGGTTAACAATAGCTACTCTGAGAGGACGAATCAGTTCCAGCTGCAAACGGGATGTCAATGCAGTCTGCTTGCTGGAGTCAACTATCTTCTTTCCATCAGCTTGCATGACAAACAAGTCAATCTCACAGTGCCTTTTTTGTTTTATAGAGAAGCGCCCATAGGAGATCTGGTTTATTGCAGCGTTTAAATATCATTATCACAGAATTATATAGTGCCATCCTCTCTTGATGCAAGTGTTGCGTTAGTTATGTACCTGAATATTGTAATCCTTCAGCGTTCTCATTATATCATATAGAAGACCTTTGTGGTCTATGCAAATGATTTGGACCAGCGTGTGACCAGGACTGAGCGTGTTATCCATGGTCACAGAAACACTTTTGGAAGTGAGTGATCCACTTCGGAGTTCTTTGGGCATTTCCAAATCAAACATGTCTTCTGTAATTGCAGTTGGAAGAAATGAAGACGCCTGCGTACATGCAGTAATCTCAGGGCCAGCCGTTTCAATTTCACAACTTATCATGGCGTCCCCCATGACTTCTTTTAAGTAGTCATATACCTCCTCCCTTCTCTTATTTGTATGCATAAGTTCCCTGATAAGGTCACAGTTCCAGAAATTAAATCACTTATAAACACGAATAAGTTGAATGAGATGATTGCACTATTTAAAGATTCCTAACAGATCAACATAAGATGGTTCGGATTCAATATGAATGCTCAAAGTTCAAACCAATGGAATGTTTGGGTCATTCAACTTCTTCCATTCCGTGTGCAGGGCCTATTAAACTTGTAATATTCCCTATAATTCCATACAACATCATGCTTCACAGAACAAATTAAGAAATAAGAACCTGGTGTCTGTGACGAAAAACAGGTCCATCACTTTCTCATCTGGAGTTGTGGATACCTTAACTTTCTTTATCGTCAGCTCAAGTTCACAGAGGACACCCGTTACATCTGCGCAAGAAATTAAAAGCATGTAAGCCACCGATTAGTAACAAATATAGTCCTGTGCCTCTTGGAATGGTTTTGGCAAACCTTTACCCACAAACTTCATCTTGGCTCCTAAAAGTGGCTACTTTGAGATTGTTAGTTCGCATGTTGTCCCTATGAATTCTCAGCAATAAAATGAAGAACAAAATTCTTCATTCAACCCCAATTTCTAAACAGTTTAAGAAACTTGCAAATACAGAAACAAGAATCGAATGCCCAACGGAAAATTACCATGTAAAAGTCCTCGTCGATTGTAGCAACAGAACTTGAGAAGGAACACGTCAGGAGGCTTTGGGGGCTGCAATTCGGAGCGGTAGAACGAAATCCCAGAAGCCGAAGAACAAGAAGGGCAGGTCCCCACTAGCCTCTTCTTCAACAAACCCCACCTTGTCTCTGGACTCCCTATCACCCAAAACACTAAGTAGCACCATTTCCCATCCGTCGATACATCTTCATAGCACAAAACAGAAAGGGGAATTAGAAAAACACTTCCAAATTCAAGCACCCTTTTTTTTTTGTTTTCACAGAATTTGATCAACACACCCATAACCAGTTTCCCAAATTCATAGAAAATCTCAGTAACCCCTGTCTGGTTTAGCAAAATAGAACATACCCATCAAACTGTTTTGAGAAAATACAAATACAAAGATGAAAGAGAGCCTAATCAATCCCCTGTTTGGTTGCTGAGAAAACAGAAGAAAGAAAATTCCACACCCAAAAGCAAAAAATATTGAACCTTTACAATTTTTTTCTTCAGAAAGTGAGAAACTCAACCAAAGTAATCAAATTTCGGATTCCTTTCTTTCCCTGCATATTCTGAGCAACCAAACAGCATGCAAGAAGAAGAAAAAACACAAATCCATTTGAGCAAATTTACCTCCCCGGACAATGCTAAGACCAAAGAAGAGAATGATGCGACACAAGTCACAACCCAAGCCAGTCTTGTCCGGACAATTGATTGTAATTACACTTGGGTCCCCTTCTTTCTCCGCCTGCTTGATGAGCACCACATCCTCATGCAGAATCCCCATCTCTTCTTCTTCCTCCTTTCAGTTCTTGGATTTGAAAGTTTGAATAAGAAAAACAGCTGTTTGGTTTTTGGAGTGATGTTCTTTGCTTCTGCGAGACTTGCTGAGAAGACAGATAAAAAGATAAAAAGCAGATGATGAACAGAGAGAGAGAGTTGAGTGGTGGGGGTTCCTTCTCCTTCCTCTTATTTCTCACCTTCTGCTTCACTTGTTCTTCTTGTTGTCGTTGCTTTCTTGTCACTGTATCTTAATCTTCAAAGCTCATGTTTTTATAGGTCTTGTGCATATCCGGGCACGAGATTATACCGCTTTAGTGGGTTTGAATCTCCAACCATAGGTCTACTACGCTATTATTCACTCCGTAAAATCAAATGGCTACTTTTATCTACGTTTTTTCCAGCTCGATTTTTATTTTATTTTATTTTATTTTTTATAACTTGAAGGTCGTTATTTTATTTTTTTTAACTCACAATTCGCTTCATTTTGTCTTTAGAACTCGAGTTTAATCATATTTTGCTTTTTGAAACTTGAAAGTCATTTCTATAAAGCTCAAAATTCTCTCCACATTGCCTTAGATTTGTTAATTTCTTATGTGAGTTTGATTTGGGTGTGCCAAGCCAATCAATTTTATTTTCATCAATTCAATTTCTTTTAAACTAAATATTCTTTAATTGTTGAATGCTAACACATAATAGAGATTTAAATATATTGCACATGTGGCATTGGGTGTTGAGCCCCACATATGTTTTAGGATGCGACCCTATAAGTTTCAAGGATAAGAGAGAGTCCACAAGTTAAAGTGTAACAAATTTGAGTTGCAGAAAGTAAAAAATGACTTTTGAGTTATAAGAATAAAGTGAAATCAAGATGAAACTCCAATGAGCGTAGTTAAAAATAAATCAAATTAATATGACATCATGTACTTTTTTAAATAAAAAGTTTACCTTATATTTTTAGACAATAAGTATAAATGACATACATAATGACTTTTTTAGAATGTCAATAACGACACTTGTTCTGTTATTAAATTTGTAGTGCTCATATTATGTTGCACGTGGCATTTTATTTCTTCTTCATTTTTTTCCGTTGTGTTCTTTGTCCAAAGACTAAAATAGGAACACGAGAAAAGAGATGAACAAGGATTACAATGATAAATGGCGGTAAATATCACCACTACTTTAGAATGATAAGTAAAAATGCACCATATGTCATATTTTTCTAAATTAATTTTTTCAATTATACATGTACTTCAAATGTTCTAAACGATAAAACCTGTACTTAAGAATAATCTAGGAGGAGCAGTGTACGTACGTTTTTTCCAAAGCAAATGATATTATTTATACAGAGGTTGGGTTTAGCCATATAATGGACTACAGTAATAATGTTGTTCAAATTTATTTTTGACGATAATTGAATATAAGGTCTCTCACTTACAAATAAAGAGTAATATCAGTTGACTGTAGTACTAAGTGACACGTTTCGATTATGTTGTACAACTTAATTCATCACTTAATTGTTAGATATTTATTTTGGCAGTATCAGAAGATGTGGATGGCGTTGTGCCACATAATTTACCAACCAATTTTGATTTAAGGATTTAGTAGTAATCTCTAAAACAATACTTTAAAAATAAAATTAGAGTGGTAACTTAGTACAACAATCTAATAACATTTATCTTCATATATAAGTGAGAGATCTTAGGTTTGAATTTCAGAATAACAAGTTCATAACTAATTTATTCTCCACCCCGATATATTGACAGGAAAACTAATGAAAATGGCTTGAAAACTTTGAGTTTTAATGATAAGGACAAAATAAAGGGTAAAGTGAATAGTATCAGGTTTGACTTTTTAGTGTAAAAATGTGGTTTTTCGTTAAAGTGAACAGTATCGTGGGCTTTTCGTTAAAGCTCCCTATATTATTTCTTAAATAATGTCATCATTTTGGGATCTGGATCCCCTCCTGACCTTTAAAAATTGAGCCTGCTGAGCAGACGATTGTGGCCGTTGAAATTTAATCTAACGGCTATAATTATTATAACTTTTAGAGAACTACCTATTTGTAGTCGTTGGATCAAATTTCAACGGTCACGATCATCTGCTCAGCAGGCTCAGTTTTTAAAGGTCAAAAGGGGATCCGGATCCATCATTTTGTAATCCCAATTACAATATAATATACCCTTTCTAAAATTAATAAAGGTTGTTTTTGTTTAACATTAATTAAGCATTAGTGTGTTGGATTATAAAATACTTTTGGTACCAATTATCCATCATTTTTTTCCAACCGAGTTCCTTCCACCCCCAAAGGAGGAGGAACTCCTATTTATTTCTTTCCAAGTTGGAGTTTTTTTTTTTTTTTTTCCTCCTGAAGGTCAAGTTGGAGTTCTTAAAACTTAATTAAAAATAATATAATTAAAATTGGAAATATGCATAATTTGGTGCTAATGCTTCTTATCTGAAACGTAAGCAACCAACAGCTCTATGACGTGGCATCGACCCGGTTCGATATCATCATTGGACCTTGTTAAATTAAAATGGTCGGAAATTAGCAATTTTAGCTGCCACCTTAAAACTCCCCATTATCTCATTTACCGAGAGAGTGGAGGAAAATATCCTTTCGTTTCGAGGGAAATTGGCGTGAAAGTACACGTGCGCACTCGTGACTTGTCTCGGCTAGCGTGCAGGATTACACGCGCACATACGGAGCGTCAGCCGCCATCACGTGCCTGATATTTTTTGTGCTGATGGTCCACTCACGTGCTTACATCTTGGCGGAGGCTTCAAGAAAACTTTCTTTGTCGAATTCCTGCTCACGTTCCCCCGCTTTGATTTTAATTACTTCCACCTAATCACCTTCTTTGAGTAGTTAGACTTAATTAGTGTTTTCATTCAACAAACGTAATTTGATTTATTGTTTGTTTAATTAATACAGCTGATCACTTCAAAAATAAAAGTAACAGAATGAAAAAAATATAACCCGATTTGGATTATTGCTGTGAATGAAAAGTTAATCGTACTCACAAATGTGCAACTAAGTAGTAGCGAATGTAGGACTATCGTCTTTACATCCAACAATAGTGTGCACCACTCCAACAATTTTTTCCAATGTTCTCAATAAGGCATTCGTTGAGCATTTAGCCGATTTCTAGGATTGTATACTTAGCATACATCCCCGCTGTTTGGTACTTTTTTAATTGTGTATTTAATTATGCTAATATTGTTATAGGTCAAACAAAGAGTAAAATTATATACGTATAAGGTTGAAAGGTCAAATTTATCAGACATTTAGGAGAAGGAAGGGTTAACGAGTCTTGTTATTTTAAGAAAAAACTGACTAAATTTAAACTTTAATAAAAAAAATTTATCGTTTCACAAAAATTAAACATTTTTGTGATCTTGGATGAAGATCAAGTGATAGAGCTGCACTACAGATAAGTCGATGTTGTTTAACTTTTGTTGAATTCGTGTGTTTCCAAAATAATAATAATAATAATAATAATAATAATAATTGAAAGTTTTCACAAAAAGAATAATTGAAAAAGAGACACTTGATGTAATTTTTGACAAATTACTTAAAATTACTTAAAACGTAATTGTGAAGGTCCTCCTCAAAACGCTTCATAGTCATTCACATAACTTTATTCTTATGATCAAAATTGTTCATATTGTAAACCACTATATACATGTTATGTGTGTCAAAAAGCCACTTATTGTTCAATCACATAAAACTAGATGATCGAAATTAGAAGAAGAATTATGAAGGGCTATCTTGCAATTGTTGATCGACTAAATGATCTTAAACTTTCTTTTTTTTTCAAAAATAATCTTTATAAAAACAAACACAATTCTAATCACAAACACAATTCTAATTGATCACGAAATGTTTTTTCTTCACATTTTTGTGGAGGCAAGCGGTCCATTTCCTGTCGTTGAAATGCAAAAATCAGTTGTGACCGCTTGAAGGAAAAGAGTGACGTAGGTGCACGGCGTCATCAATCTTGGTTGATAATAATGATTTGAGTAGTTAATATAAACAGACGGCCAAGATGAGCTTGAATCTATGCGTATTGAAAATACCAAAAGAGCATTGGCAAGAAGTGCGCATATACAACACGATGGTAGGTAATGGAATCTTATTGCTATTTTTTTAATACATTTTGGAATTAGTTTATAAAGTTTTCCAACCAAAGTTTATAATTAGTTCTTTAATTAAAAAAAATTGTTACTTAACTGTTCTTGAATTTAACGAAATAAGCATCATTAGTCCTTGTCGTTAACGTTTAGTAAAATTTAGTTAGTCACACATGCATGTCCGGCCTCATATTCAATAATATATGTTCATAGACCAAATCTAAGCTACAGTAAAAATCATGGGACTGTTTTTAAACTAGAATAAAGGTTTGTAGACTACCGGGGGTGTATTTAATTGAGATTTTAAGAGATTTTAATTCTTTTAATAAATCTAGGGGTATTCAATCAGGATTTTAAGTGATTCTCTGAAATTCAAGGTGTATTCAATTAAAATTTAAAAAATGTTCATTAAAATCCTTAGAAATCCGGATATATTCAATTAGGATTTTAAAGAAGTTTATAACATTTCAGGTGTATTCAATTAAAAATTGATTTTAAAGAATTTGAGGAAGTTGAGGAATTAAAAGGAATTTGAGAGATTTCGTAGTGTATTTTAAGCATCCACAAATCTCACATCTCCCTATGAGATTTCGAGGGAATTGAATTAAAATTTTATATAGAATCTCTACAAATCAATTAAAGTCTGTAAAAATCCATGAATTTATAAATCCATTAAAGCCTCTCAAATTCTCAATTGAACTGTACTAGAGTGAAAGTTCATGAGTCAATAATGGGTTTCATGGGGACCAATTGTGCACTATTTAACGAAATGAGCATCATTAGTCCAAGTGTGTCGCATAGAAGAGCAACAAAACCAACGGTGTCCATAATCCCACGTTATATATACACCTCAAATTGGACTATCTATCTTGTATCGTGGTCAATGCAACCATAATATATATATTAACTAGCTAGGGTTCGGGTTCCTGAGATGGAAAGAGAGAGATAAAGTATTTAACGTCGTTAATAACGTGAAAGAGACGAGTGCTTCTGCTCTTAGCGTTGGTTTTTAGGGTTTTAACAAATTAAGTCGTTGTAGTTGTTGATAGCTAATAGCTAATTGGCACGTGTCTTGTTTGCGGGAGGGGAAGATAGTGACAAGGCAACTAAAAGGGTTTAACTTTAAGGGTGTTGCTTTCTAAGCAGTGGTAAGCAACCCACTTTTGACATGTTCGTCTACTCAGGGTGTGATGATTCATTGCGTGCGTCACGATTCTCCTACTTTGGCCAAGCATATAGTATCTCACAATCCAGATACTGCCCCCCTCGATGTTAACTTGGATCATGATCAAGTGATCATAGGATTTGCATTCTATTATATGAGGATTATAGAAATTCTCACATCCTATCCATTTATCGTACATTATGTGGTCATGAAATATTTTGAAGTTTCTTATTTAAAATTAAACACAAACAGTACCTAACGATTTCTGGCCGCACAATATACAATAAACGGATAAGATAAAAGGTCATCTCAAACCGAAGGGTCCAAAGGGTCAGAGGGTTGAAAATAGCCCGAAAACCGTTTCTAACCGAGGGTGGGCCAAAGGGCCAACCGATTGGCCCAATCCAATCAGCCAGCTAGCCACAGGCTGGGCCAAAAATTCTAGCATTCCTGTCGGTTATATCCGACAGGAATTCTAGGCCAAATTTCAAGCTAATGGTTATTTTTGAAATTTTTATCTTTTTACAGTTTTTTTTTATATTTTTTTTCTATAACTTCTATTTTACAAAATTTGTTTCATATTTTTTTTTCCTATAACTTCTATTTTTTTTCTATAACTTCCTATAACTTCTATTTTACAAAATTTGTTTTATATTTTTTCTAAATTATATTTTTTTTCCTATAACTTCTATTTTACAAAATTTGTTTCATATTTTTTTTAAATTCTATTTTTTTTCCTAATAACTTCTATTTTACAAAATTTGTTTCATATATTTTTTAAATTCTATTTTTTTCCTATAACTTCCTAAGCCATTATACAACATTAAATTAAATTAAGTAACATGAAACAACATTAAACAATATGAAACAACATTAAATAACACTAGCATATAGGCACACACAAACTGTTTTTTTTATTTTTTATTTTTTGAAATAGAAGGAGAGAGGGAGAGAGTGGTAGAGAATGAGGGAGTGGGATGTTTTTTTTTTTTTTTAATTAGAGATATGTTAGGATTACATATGTAGGTGAGGTTTTGAAAGGGAAAAAAAAAGCAAAATTTGGTTGTGTGAAATTACATTTCTGGCCCATATTTCTTATTCATGTTTTGTTTTAATTAGAGGGTTAAATTGGTAATTTCATAGGGTTTTAGTTGACAATGAGTGTTTTATTAATTAGTAAAGATTAACCAACATAAAAATTATACAACATAAAACTTAAACGCTTACTCCATGCTATTGGATTTGAATTTAAGTTGTAGTTTTTAAATAATAAATTATGTTTGGCCTTATGACTTTTTGGCCCTCGGTTGGAGATGATTTTTTGTGATAGGGTTAAAACAAGCCTTATGGCCCTTTGGCCCTCAGTTGGAGATGGAGACAAATATGGCTATGTATTGTTCATTAAAATATTAATTTCTTGGAGGGCCAGAGGGCTAAATCGAGCCCTCTGGCCAGCCTTCTATTGGAGATAGCCTAATGATCCCTAGGATCCTCACAAAGAGGATTTGGAGGGGATTCTCATCCCTATTTGTAATGGGCTTTGTCAATCACTAGTTTCCATCGCCTACCGGCCACTAAACATGGTTCCAACTACATGTCAAAACCAAATTATTCGAGTCTTCGTGCAATGAGAATTTGTATTTCATATAATCCGTCAATTCGTCGGTAAAACAGTGCTAAATATAATTTTTACTATGGAACTAATATATATGTGTTTGAGTTACAAATTTGGGATGGTGAGATGGTCATTAGAGCAGCTCCAGCGTGAGCTTCTGCTCGAGGGACAGGTTGTGGAACAGGACCGAATAGGCCGGGGGATGAGGTCCAGTGTATGTGAGCCCGAGGGACAGGCCATGCTCGAGCGACAGGCTCGGCAGCGATTGCCAGCCCGAGAGCCCGAAGGCATCCTGACGCAAGGCTAACGTCTGGGCGACGTCAGCCATCTTCTCCTTTGCATTTTTGGGCCTTGCAGCTACTCGACCTCCGTCGTCCTTGGAAGTTTCGTCGTCTTTAAAGGCCAAGTCAACATCGTGGGCTTTCCCGAAGTTGGCGTTGTGCTTTCCCGAAGTCGGCGTCGTGCTTTCCCGAAGCCGGCGTCGTGACTTCCTCGAAGATGGTTGTCGGAGAAGATGCATAAGATGCATAATTGAAGAAGAAGTTTTCCCATAAACAAACAAAGAAGAAAGAAGGAAGTAAAGAAGAAGATGAATAATTGAAGAAGAAGCAGAACCAAATCTGCAGAGAAGAAGAAGGAAATCTGTAGAGAAAAGGAAGAAGGAGGAATATATAATATTAATATAATTAATAATATAATATTAATTTATACAAAGTAAATAATATAATATTAATTATAAATAAAATAATAATAATATTTTATTAACAATTGCCAGGGCTATTCAGTGCAGGGATGGAGATGCAAAAGACAATTGCCACGGTAATTACTGTTCATTAAGGGCAATTATTGTTCACTTGATGGATTAAATAGTGAATAGCCTGGGGAGAGGACTCCTACACTAGAGTTGCTCTTATGCAGGTTAAGTTTTTTCGTCCTTTATTAGATATTATAATAGTTTAAAATCTTGCTTTGTGTTAGAACTTAGAAGCACCTAACACAGTGATGCATGGTGCTTATTGTTTTGGTATGGGCACCCTTCACTTTCGGTACTTTAAGGAGGGAGCTGCTCAAACTTGAAATTGAGGAACATGAAGATCTCCAAGTTACATGTATATTGGCATACTGGACTATTAGGATAAATATATATATATATATATATATATATTATGGGGTGACTAGTAAGATAATGGTTGAACAAATGTCCACTGGCCGGTTGCGTTGTCGGGCGGCTTACGTGGGTCCTGACCTAACAAGTAGCCCACATATGATGACTTCTACAAGTGTGTGTGTATTTGCGATGGCTAGCTTTAACCTTTCTAGCTTAGGCCACATAATTATATATATGTGTGCAGACTTTATACATTAAAGATGTACATGATTTAAAAGATGAATTAAAATTAGAGAAGTGTTATTGACACTTCAAACATTTTATTTTACATTCCTCACAAGTGTATTTTTCTTTCTAAATATAGAAAATTTAAAATGTAAAATGAGAATTTTGAAGTGCCAATAATAATTCCGTAAAATTAAAGTTGTTTAGTCCACTAGCAGAGCCACACTGGGGTCATTGAGCTCACATGACCCCAATAACCCAATGTTTTCCCTCTTGTTTTTTTGTCTTAACCCCTACCAGTTCGGGAAAGAAATGGTTTGTAGGTTAGCTTTTTGTTTCTCAACAGTCTCCTCTCTACTGCTGCTGCTTCAATTTTCGTCTTTCTTTCCTCTATCTTCTTGTTTTTGTGGTGCATCTTCTTCTTAATTCAGATTTCCTCTGTCCCTTACAATGTGCTTAACTCAAATTCTTATTAATTGACCAAAGAAACTCGTGTTCTTATTTCCACTTCTGTTCTTGACTGCATATTTCCTGGATGTATTGACTTCTTGATTCGTGGCTTATTGCCATGTGTGGTGCTTGATGTTTTCTTTTACTTTTTGTTAGCGCTTTACATATAAACAAAAAATACGATATTACTACGTGAAAAAACTATGAACAAAAATATGCTTAATTTTACACTTACTTATCATGACCCCATTGTTATATAATCATGACTCTGCCATTTGTTTAGTCATTAAATTATATAAAAATAGATGAACGAAATACGAACCGTTTATATATTTGTTACAAATAATAATTAACTAAACAATCTTAGTTTTAATTTTTTTTTTTTACAGAGATGATATTTACAGTGTGATTCATAATATGAACGGTTCTTATCATAAACACAAAGTTTTGTGATTCGAACATGAAGAATTTTGAGTAGAAATTTTTACTCATTCTTAGGTAATTAAACATTGTTCATGAAAAAATATACACGGATCATTAGATAAAGGTGAAATGAAAATGAAGATAATGAAACTGCAGATAAATAATTACGTATTAATTAGTCTTTTTTGCATGAAGATTCTTTGAAACATAATCTAAAGCTCACCGGTTATGATGTTAAATCACACCCCGGAAATAATATGTCCTTAATTAACCTAAAATGCCTGCATTCTATTGAGAGATCTATCAAATTACCTTATTCAAGGAACATTTTAAGGAGCTCACTTCGTAATTTTTCAAACTATTTGAACCGTTTATAATATAATTTATCATTCATCGATCATTCTTGCAAAATACTAGAAAAATCTAAAACACTAAAACGCGCATCTAATTGTAAAAAAGAAAATAGACTAATGCAGCGCTATAAAATAACTACTATTTATGCAGTATCATCAAGAAATAGTTTCTATCAAAATAACCCCAGAAAACTAAAAAATATGAAAAATTGTCCACCACAAATGTAACAAAACAAAAAATTACTTATT
The DNA here is from genome assembly GCF_042453785.1 of Malus domestica. Taxonomy (NCBI): domain Eukaryota; kingdom Viridiplantae; phylum Streptophyta; class Magnoliopsida; order Rosales; family Rosaceae; genus Malus; species Malus domestica. The sequence goes on from NC_091672.1 coordinate 16,551,673, forward strand.
TTATTTTATCAAAATGCTAAGTTAGTGTGACCACAACATTTGATATTAGTGGTGGGGAAAATAGTGGAAACCAAGTTGTAGAGAGGTTTGTCAAATTGTGAATGGGACTAGGAAAAATGTCTAAGAGGAAGTAGGAGAACCTTAACAAGATGCATGGAGATAGGCGCGGGGAAGAAGAAGAAGAAGAAGAAGAAGAGAATCAACGATTGAGGCGGCTGATTATATATGGCTCAAAAACAAACTAAGTGGGCATGGCTTAGTGTATAATGACACATCGAAAACACTACCCCGCCTCCTTTGACAAGGAGAGCTAGTCCAAGGCTCCATATCCTCTTCGGTTTAAAAGCCATGATTTCCATCCTTATTACCTTATTGGGGTTGTTGGGTATAAATACTTTAGGGGTTGTTAGGTATCAATACTTTAGGGGCTGCTAGATAATTATTTCGATTTCAGTATTTAATTTTCATTTTTTTTTAAATTGAAAATTGAAATATTGTTAAGTAGTTAACTTTTAATACTATTGTCTAGTGATATTCCTGGTCTTAGGTTAGATTTTCGCCAAAGGCGAATTTGAACCATATTATTGCTAGCCCATTGTGAGGAACCCCCTCCCCTTTAATGTAGATAATATCGAAAATAAATAAATAAACTTTTAGTTTTCAAAGAAAAATAAAAGTTGAAAACTACTTCCCTGAGTTTTCAAATTTGGCCTTCAACTTTCACTTTTTGGTTTTTAGTTTTTATTTTTTTGAAAGTTGAAAACTAAAAATAGTTACCAAATTGTTGTGACATATATTCTAGTACATATTGTAATTATGTAAATCATAAGTAGAGATAGATTAGGAATCTTTTGGAATCTACAAGATCTTTCCTAATAGACTTTGTATTACTTGGAGAGCAAGTTTCTTTCATTCTTATTACTATAAATAAAGGCACAAGAACTGAAGAATTAACACACAATTCCTCAAGTGTATTCTCCACTCTCTTTTCTCTCTTTGCACCCCTTAGTTAAATATAGGCCACAACATGTTATCAGCACACTCTTCATGTTGTGCTAAAGAGAATTTATTTGTTTTCAATCAGGGGAGTATTATGTTTCAATTATTTTTTTTAATTGATTTAATTTTGATTTTATTGAATTCATATACTTTTATTGATTCAATTTAATTTTTTTTTCTTGTGTTGAACGTGATACAAGTTTTGAAGATGGAAAGTCGAAATTGAAAAAATAATTTTCTGCATCAAACCAATTCATCAATATTATCACGCAATTAGCTTCCAAAACAATGGTTTTTATCTCGATATTTTTGCAGCCCTGATAGTATGAACATTCACCATAATGCATGACCCAACTTTACGTTTTTCAAATTTTAGATTCTACATAAATTGTGTATGCATTATGTTTATAATATTGTTGAATTATGTGAATTGATATTGTGATATTACTATAAATTATATCTTACATATGCATGCAATTGAAATTAAATTAATATTTTGTAATTGAATTAAAAAATAATAATTAGGGTTTTGTGGGGAACCCCGAGGGCGACGGTTGAAAGGCAAGTCGCTGGGTTCCTCGGATCGAGCCAAGAAACACCAAGCCACGAAACCAGAAGCTCCAAGCTTTGCAACCTAGAAACACCCCAACACCATTAATGGCGTCCTTGTCCACGTTGACCACAGGCATGGCCTGCAGCCACCAGCCTGAGCCTTTACTCATTGTCACATATGACCATAAGTTGTCCTCGACGGAAATTGGATCAGATTCACTTGAATCTCATCGGAATTTCTCAAAAATCCGATTCAAATTTTTCTAGGGTTTGGTTCTTGACACGTCAAGATTAAACCATCTTCGTTCACCACCGTGGTGTCAACGATCACCTTAACTTGCCCCAAGTCCTAACAATCCAAACACGGTCGCCAAAAGTGGCAGCATCGAGTATCTTCTACGATGCGCACACCCAGCACAACTAGGATTTGTGTTCAATCTGACCCATGGCTTTTTGGGCCTAAACCTTTCTTGGCCTATCAGCAAAAAAGGAAACTTTTTGGGCCTGCAAACTAAGCCCAGTTGCTGATTCCCCTTGACCTACTTGCAACACCAACCTAGTTGGCTTGGGTATCCCCGTGTCCCCATCGCAGCTGGTATGTGCCCTTCACAGGACATCTTAGAGCTTGCCCAAAACATTGGGCATGCTCCTACAGCCCCAGAAAAGCCTATAGCCTTTTCTGATGGCCTGGCCCACTTTATACCAAGTCTTATTCTTCGGCCTGGGCCGCACGGTATCTACTTAGCCCACCCTTGGGCTTTGGTCCCTTCTTTTGGGCCCCAAATTTAATTGCCTATTTTTTTTAGGCCTTATGGGTTTTAAATTTTTTTCGTCCAACTTTTAATCTTGGCCCCAAGTCAAAATAATTTAATTAAATTATAATTCTAGACTTGAAGATCTATTTGCATATTTTCTTGTTGCGTATTTTTGTATATATTGTGTTTGTTTGTAGGTATTATGAACCTGAAGTTCATACTTTTGAACTCGAATTTCAAAAAGCTTAACGTGCAACACTCATATTGAGACCATAAGTTCTCCATGCTTAAATCTGTTTAAACCAAACCATGTCTTAGAACCTGAATGTTCTAACTTTGTTGTTTATGGAAATTTTATTTCCCAAAACACCAATCACATTCTTATTTTCACCATTCAGCGTGTTGTTGAACCTTAATACGTTCAATTTCACTGATTTGGAAGTTTTGAACATGAAACTACTTTATGTAGATATAAGACGTGACACCCTGCTTGACTATGACTAGTTGCAAAATCATTGTAGCCAGTTATGGTGTGGAAAAACTGAATAAGCCTCTGCCATAAGCCTCTGCCATAATCTTTATTCGAAGACTTATGCCTGAAGCATATCAAATGGAAGTACCTCACTGCCTAGGATTTCATGGCTCTTTGACTCTGCTATGGACCATTTCAAATCATGCAAAGATGAATTCTTGCACATAGCAAAACATGATTGAAACCTTTACGTCCATGAATAGGTACAAATATGAAGTTTATATCCGATCGAATTTCGACTAGAAGAAAATCTTTCTTGTCCTTCCATATCTCTAAATTGCTCCTTAAATAGCAGTATAGAGAGCGGTATAGACCTAGTTTCGGCTGGGAGGTACCAAACGGTATAGACATAGTTTCGGCTAGAGTCTACCTGAATAGTGGTGTCCTATTTCAGCAGGGATGCACTGAAAGGCATGTTATGCTTCGGCAGAGGTGCACCAAACAGTAATGCTCTTCTTCGATAGAGGCTTACCGAATAGCCCCTCTAGCTTCAGCTGGAGCCTATCGAACCTAAGTCTGGGTTTCTCTTTCTCACACAATCCCATTTTCGAGTTTGTTTCACAACATATGGTAGAATCAAGTCTGCCAAGAGGTGGTATCACGCCTGAAGCATGATCATCGGCACCTAAAACTTCAAGAATAAGGGATAGTATTCCCGAAGCTCAACCCTGCATGACCTAATTCAGTTTTGATGAAATAGATCATTGGTTATGCACTTGTATGTGCCTCTACCAATGTTGTTGAGGAGTACCATTCCCATAGTCAATCTATGAGACTAATTTTGCTCCATCTAACACATTTAGCAAGTGAAATTTTGACATGGCCAAACCCCCTAGTCCATTTTTGTTTACTTGGTGAACAATTTATTTTGTTCTTGGATTTAAGATTGGTGTTCGGATGTCACCATTATTCTCAAATAAGAGTTAATTAACGAAAATTACCAAATGTGACTAATAAAATTAACTCATGCTTAGGTATGTTTTGTGGGGAAGTTAGCAGTCTGGTTCTATGCAAACTTCATACCTAATCATCCCCTGACAACCTTTCAAGCTTATCCAACCTGATTGTGGGGCATGGCACTGACCTATATTGTCCAATGGTACTAAATTTACCATAATGGGAAGCCTTATACTCACTTCGTTCCGGAATAACGCATTTTTGAGCTTTAAGGATATTCGAGAGCACTATTACCATATTGAAACCAATGTAGAAAACGAAGTAAAATTCCTTGGCATATTACCATATTGCATTTCCTACGAATATAGCCAGAAGCATATTCTAGAGAAGATTGAACGCTTAACGAGTGGATTACACTCATTCAGGCCCTCTATGTGGCTGGCCAAAAACCTGTTATTTCAAAGGAATTTTCGCTATAAATGTACGTTTGGGATATCTAGGATGATCTGTGATGTGCCGTTTTGGGCATCCTCTTACTAAAAGTAATGACATCATACCTGTATGCATACTATACCTTAGTACCCTCCATCTTTTCTACAAAGGATTCAAAAGGGACATTTGTGGACTGATTCAACCACCCTACGGACCATTTATATACTTTATGGTATTGGTTGATGCTTCTACACGTTGGTCACACGTGTGGCTATTGTCCATGAGCTGCATTCTCTACACTAGTGACTCAGATTAACAAGCTCAAGGCTTACCACCCTGATTATCTTATCAAATCTATTTGATCGGATAAGTTGGAGAATTTACATCGCTAAAACTTTTGATGGATATTGCATGTCGGTTGGGTTTTTGAAGTTGAACATCAAGTACCCCATGTTCATACCCAGAACGACCAAGTAGAAGCATTCATTAAACGCCTTCAAATGATTGCGCGATCGATTGGTCATACATACCAAGTTCCTAATCTCTGCTTGGGGCCATGCAATATTGCAAGCAACTATATTGGTCCGCTTGAGGCCCATCACGACCCAACCTTATAAAGCGCATGTCATTTGGTTACCAGATACAAAAATCGACATATCACATATGCGTATCTTTGGTTATGTAGTCCATGTGCCATTTGCGCCGCCTTTACGTACAAAAGAAAAAATGGGTCATCAGGGAAGGATAAAAATCTATGTCGGTTATGATTCTCCTTCTAATATTCGTTACTTAGAACCTTTGACAGGCGATCTCTTTACCGTTCATTTTTGCGGATTGTCACTTATATGAGACAGTTTTCCCGTCGTTAAGGGAAGATAAGAACATTAACGTTCCTAAAGAACGACACGAATTATCATCGATGCCACCACTATGTCTCATCTCGATCCCAATCTAGATTGTCAGAGTATAACCAGACATTTCCTCTGATCTAGTAAAAAGCGACGAAATCACATATACCAGCTGCAAATGTGCCTGCAAAGATGTGTACCAAATGTACGACGGACCTTCGTCCCGAAAGCAGGAACACCATTATTGTGGCCGACCCTTTGGCGGCTAGCCAATCAATCTATCCAACGCCAGAAGCATGGAAGATCACTCAGTTCGAGGATTCACTTCCTAAAAAATGGAAGAATATGGCACGAACAAATCCGTCCCTCGATCGTTATCTCAAACCTTTTTATCTCATGAGATTAAATCTGGATTACTCTCGAGACCTGAAGTTCTTGGTCCAGTATACTAGTTTGGATGAGATATGAAACCAGAATAAGATTATCATAGATGATATTTCATTTATATGGTAACTAATAACATAAATGAAAAACGACGATAAGGAATCGCGTTCTGTTGATTATGTCAAAGTAGAACTGATTGCTTAACTAGAAGAATCAATCTATGACAAATGAGATGAATGAAATAGTGTGATATGACGCCTTGTGGTGCAAGGTTTCTCTCATACGCTATGTGATTGATTGCAGCATTACAAACATGGTTATAGTATATCTGGGATCCTGATACGAAACCTACATGGAGTTTCCAAATGACTCACATGTACTGATTAAGTAGTTCTAGACCATAAGAACACCCTTTTGGTTCTCAAGAGGCCTTCACTTTGAGAATGCAGAGCTATCCGAGCTTGCTAGATCACAAGAATACCCGTCTAAGTGGATATTTTATCAGTTAGGGATCTATGCCCCTATAAGTACAAAATCCGAACTTACTAGTGTTGAGAAAACTAACTCGCACCTAAAGTCGAACTTTAAGATGAATGATCTTAGAGTAACTCGACATTACTTCAACCTGAAGTTTCCAGCTAGTTCTAATGGTATTCTGGTCCACCAGTTGAACTGGACCCCCAGAAGGTGTTATATCCAAGTATACTTCGATCTGTCTGTATGCTAGATGCAAATAAGACCTTTATGAAGGGTATGAAGCATAAGGTTTCATATTGGAACGCCTACACGCCACCACCAAATTTAGTGTTAAAGATTGTTGATGCACAAAACCGGAGGGGTCTTAGAACAACGTAAATCTAACCGTGAATCTGCAATAAAGTAAAGAACATAAGATGTATCGTGGTTCACCCCAATGTTTGGGCTACGTCCACACTGATATTGTATTTCTCTGAGAGGATTGTGAGGGAGAGAACCTCTGTAATGTGAGAGTGAGAGCTTTACTCTGAATATGAGAGGGGATGTGAGGCTTCTCCCCATGGCCTAAGAGTTGGCCTCCTTTAATGAGAAGAGTGAGGGGTCCTTTTATAGAATAAGGGCTCATCACTTAATACATATTTGCCCCTTCATTTATAAGATAATTACATTTGAGTCCCCCGAGTATTTATACGAGATCTAAATACGGAGACCCTAAGTATGGTACAAACAAAGACGTTTTTTTCGTTACAACGAATTTGGGCTTATCTATCCCCTATGCATCTCAGAATAGATCACACCCCTTTGATCTTCAGAATGGTGCCTACCTTGTGGGATTCACTGAATCAAACCATTTGTCTAACCACACAAGGTACGTTCCTGAATGGTTAAGTATTTACCATTAAGGAATACCGCAACATCTTGGAGGTCCGTGATATAGACCTTCAGTTGTGAAAACCTTTGAATCATTCCAAGACTTACTATATCTCATCACATGAAAGATATGGTCAAGAACTCTTGCTGAGCATATTCAAACTCCCTGCGATTTTCATCCATCGTTGAGTCCCAACAACGATCCATGAAGACAACACCGTATATATTGACCAAATCATGATACATCCTAACAAGTCAACGCCAAGCATATTGTGTCTACATCAGCATGAGCATCAGAAGATTGAAGTCACGTAGTCCAATCCCAGATAACCTTGTCGACATCTACACGAAGTCGCTGCCAAAGTTTACTTTCCAAAAGCTTATTCGAGGAATTGGTATGCGTAACTTTCTCACTTGTGATGCTTATAGTTTCATTTGGAAGTTTTGTCAAACTTAGAGGGAGTATCCAGAAGTATACTCACTTGACCTTAATGTACTCTTTTTCCTACGATTATGAGCATTTTTCCCACTGGGTTTTTGCTACCTGACTAGGTTTTGACGAGGCACCCATCCTAGGTTGGTCATACCTTTGTGTACGTCCTACTTGCGTCCCGAAAACATGTGGTTTTAACTTGATGCAACTTCTCACTTTTCTCCTTTGACTATGGGCTTTTGTCCCACCTTGGGTTTTGCCATAATAAGGTTTTGTGAGTTTTACCACCCATGCATTCTTTCGTTTGTTTTGAGACTCGCATTCATTACTTGTACCGACTAGACGAGACGACTTCATTAACTGCTTCTACATTTGCCTAAAGAGCTGATGCGCCATCTACTTGAGTATTTGCACACTCAATGGGTGTCACACCCGATCCCGACATTCGTCCAGGATCGACACGTGACGTCACCAAATACCCATATCTCTAACTTACCCCACCTCCGGGATATGGCAAAGCACAACTCGAGAATCGAATCGTATAGTAATTTTTCGTACATACCATAAACAGGGATTAAGCCATTCGTAATTCGTCATTCACTACACTCGAACATTTATCACATAAATCACTACGTCTTAACATAATACCACAATTTAGGCATGCAATATCTCAAGGAACATTCAACGAAGCATAATAATATTCTCTAGTCATCTTGGTCAACGAGTCTAATTATAATGACAACAATCACATCAATCAATATTACATACCATACACCGAAATGCAAGGCTAGAGCGACACATTTTGGTCAAAGCCTACATCTCTGAAGCTGAAATCAAATCCAAGGATCCAGCAAGTCAAATGATGCGATTTTGGACTACTCAACGAAATCCATCAACATCGGGTTCCGAACCACTCAACAGAACCAAGGCACCAAAAGGGATTCCATACTACTCAACGGAATCCAAACCAAGATATGATTCCAGACTACTCAACGGAATCGCGGAGTACAATGCATATTGAACCACTCAATGAAATCCAAGCTGGATACGATTTCGAACCACTCAACGGAACCTCAGTGAAAACCCAGTTCCGGATCACTCAACGGAACCGAGCGAAAGGCCAAGGAATACAACAACGCTCGAAGAACAAGACATGAAGCAAGTATTCAAAATAAAAGAGCTCAACGAAACAAGAAATGGAACAAATCACAAGGTACACAATTAGAACGGCTCAACGAAACGAGAAATGAAATAATGATACGATATGTGAAACAAGTCTCGAAGCAACAAACCCCATGACAATGGGTTCATGGTCCACTCCTAGCCCTCACATTTTATCACATCATGCCAAACATACAAATCAACCATACTCCATAATAAGTTCAATACACAAGTTTAAATCACAAAAAAATAAACAAGCATATCATAATGTGATGCCATTAGTACGTAAATCGAAGGGCACGTTAATCGAGGAAGGCACATCATCATACTGAGCCCAATAAGCTCCATAGAATCTCAACAACACTATAAGATCAGCAACACGCTAAAAGAACTCGGGCTAGTTGACTAAAAAGCCAACTGTCGATCAAGGTCGAAAGTAGGGTCCACAACCCTAGAAATCTAAACCGGAAGATCCACCTATCAAATTTCTTATCAGTAACTTCTGAAAGTCCACATTATGCATCTAGAATAACGTACTAAAATCTCATTGCGATCTGACTATCAGATCTTCGCCAATCGCTAAAGTTACGTGGCGGCTGACGTTTAGTTTTACAAACTTAGAAATCCAATTCGGGAAGATCTATATGTTGGATTCCTGATCCGTAAGTTCCTATTATCCTCAAATATTACGTATTATTACGTATTAAAGTTTGGTAACAATCTAACAGTCGGATCATCAATTTATATAATGATCAAGTGGCAGTCCATAATGATAATAAGTTCAAACGATCAAATCACATCAAGCGGATATCAAATTTGAAATCAGGGCATCTAGTTTAACTTAAAAAGGCATTATCGGTCCACTGGCCAGGCGCCGGAAACCCAATTTTCTGACTAACTCCAAAAATTACCAAATTTCACAGAAATATAGATCTCGATAAGGGGAGCAAGTTTCATAACTATGACTAAGGTCAATTTGGCTGGGAAAAGCTCTAATTTCCCTCGAACCCGCCGGAACCCTAGAAATGGGCGGCTTCGATCTGTCACCTCCAGTGCTCTGCTGCCCCTACAGTTGTTTGGGCCTTATTCCAGGCATCAAAGGGAGTCAATTATGGGTGGTGGTTAAAGATGGCAGTTGCAGAAACCGCGGATCACCGCCAAGAACTCGTCGTACCCACCATGCTGGTTTCACCAAATCAAGACCAAATTCTCCAATTTTTAGGGTGGAATTGGTACAAGGAAGGTCATCGAGTGTTTCCCATGGGATGAATGGCTTTAACTCACTGGAAATCCAACGTGAAACGCGTCGGAAACCCTGGAAGTGGTGGGTCGGGTTGTGGGTCAAGAAGGAGGTCTGGTCCATGTTCCCTCATCTCTCTTCCCTCATTTCCCTTATTTCCTTTCTCCCCCATAAGGCACTCCCTCTCCCCCTTTTCTTTGATTAGCCCATATGTTGCCCCCATCTCTCTTTTCTTTTTCATCTCAGTCGTCCATCTCTCTCATTTCTCTTCTTTTCCTTTCATCCCAGCCACACACGTGGCACATCTCATTGCTCCAGAAAATTTGGAGCCTTCTAGATTGAAGAAAAATTACCAAAATGTCCTTAAATTTAAACATTAATAACTCCTTTGTTATATCTCCGTTTCACAAACAGTTTGCGCCTACGCGTTCGTGAAATCGGTCTCTATTCAAAAATATAAATTGTGACCTCGAAAGGCCTACAAATTTTAAATAACTAATTTCTAAACTTCAAACTTCGTAACTAGTTTAATTAAAATCTAAATTCAAATAAATTAATATAAATTTGCAAAAAAAATTATATAAATCTCAATAATACAAATAAGTAGATTATAACAGTGAAATCCAGGAACGGAATTTCACAAGGGGAGTGTTGTGACATATGTTCTATTACATATTGTGATTGCGTAAATCCTAAGTAGAGATATATTAGGAATCCTTTGGGATATAGAAGATATTTCCTAATAGACTTTGTATTACTTGGAGAACAAGTTTCTCTCCTCCTTATTACTATAAATAAAGGTACAAGGACTGGGGATTTAACACACAATTTCTCAAGTCTATTCTCCACTCTCTTTTCTCTCTTTGCCGCACCCCTTAGTTAAATATAGGCCACAACACAAACAAATTTTACTTTTTAATTTTTCAAAACTAAAAAATAAAAACAGAAAACAAAATAATTATAACACGGCCCCATAGAATTTGAATGAAGCTTGTAATTCAAGTAGATAAGACGACGCACTAGAGGTCTTGTTGATTATGTACATTTTTATTGTCTTTGAGTTTGGTAATATGTTTAAGTTGGTCCCTTTAAGCGGTTAAAAGGGAACCTGAACTTTGAACTACTCGATAAGCATGCAAGTTTAACTAAATGTTTTTAATACATTGTATTAATTATCTACATTAAGGTTGGGAGAGTAGACTAAACTTCATAATGTGCTAATCATATTTAGTTCGTATTCGTCTTTGTTGAGAATCCAACGTACGTAAGACCTCTCACTTATAAGTGAAGAAAAATATTACTAAACCATAATACTAAGTGACAAGTTTAACTAAATTAATGAGGGTAAAAAATTTAACCTCAACTCTATTGGTGAATTAGTTTTTTAATTCAAATTGCCCAAATATCGCATACCTTCATGATATCATCAAGACTCTCATCATGATTTCGCAATCTAAATAATCTAGATAAATCTTATTAAAAAAAAACTTAGAATGTGCGAATTATATACATTTACGCTTTTCCTCTATTTGTTCATGTGCCTAACTAAGATTCCTTAACATTTTCCTAATTAACAAAGGACGCCAAATGAGAGATTCAAATTTTTGCCTTAATCACATAAAATTATACAAAAACCCTAATCCAAAATAACTGCGTTTTATTATACTTGTCCATATCATGCACAGATCGAACTTGCTTCATCAACTTTCATTTCACAATACCTGCAGAACAAAATATTCAACCTTTCATATCACCATCACCTACTTACAACAGGGGTTTTCTGATTTTCGTTTCTTCTAGTCAATGCTCTTCCACTGTAATTATATAACCCTAATTCTTTGCCCTTCTCACAAGTAACCCCGTCTTGGATTGACCTAATCAATGAATAAAAATCTCCCTCCCTCACAAGCTTTCACCATCAACCTTTAGTCTACATTGATCTTGGTTTCCCTTGGCATGCAAGTAAGTGAAAATATAATCACACCAAACCCTAAGCAAAACCCTGAAGCTGGGGCTTAAAGTCAACGGTCCAGTGATGCCATTGGCCATGTTTGACTGTCACCATTAAAATTTTAACCTACCTTTACAGCAAAGTCATCTTTCCCCATTCCTAACACACTGCCCACCTACCTCCCAATTTAAAAATAATATATTTTCCCAATTTCTCCCGAGAAAATTAAAAGAAAATCCGATTTGTCAAGTTTTTTTTTAATTATTATTTTTACAAGAATTTTTTGGCAAGTACTACATGAACTTATAAGCATGTGCGATAATACCACTGAACTCTCTTAATTGTTGGAATGTACACCTACTTTAATTTTCATCTATTTTACCGTTAAAACATATCACATATAAGAAAGGAAAACTAATGAAAATGACAAATTAAAGAGTAAAGTGAATAGTACCTGGATTGACTTTTTAGTGTAAAAATGTGGTTTTTCGTTAAAGTGAACAGCACCGGGAGCTTTTCGTTAAAGTTCCCTATTTTTATTCAATTAACTTTATGAGATTGGTTAGAGTCAAATGGGCTCCAAAATAATATTCCCTAGTCAATATGGCTCCAAAATTGGAGGTTTGTACACCCCAGTTCTGCAATTCTCTTCATAAGAGTTTGAAAAATTAAAATTTAAATAAATTAAGATGAATCACACACCCACTTGTTCGACCTACAAAAATATTGAAAATCCACTGTGAATGAATGGCTAGATTTATTTCTAATCTTCACTTCAAGTCTCCAACAACCCTTGCCAAAATCAAACACATAATCAACTTCTCTCTTTCACTTCATGACTTGACTTCAACACGCTAAAAAAAATGCCTTTTGACTTATTATAAGTTGATTCCGACTAGAAATAGGAAGTGAATTGACAAAAATATCCCTCCATAGAAGGGGCATCGTTTAATGGGAAATTAGATAGAAAGTAACGTAAGTGTTAAATTCTAACAATGAAGAGACTCTAGTTAGTAAAAAATCAAATATTGAAAGTACAAGTAGTATTAGCATACATGCTTACAAGTTTAGATGGTACACGTACAAAATTCCCTTTTTTTACAATATTGGAGCATGACCCATGAACTCTAAGGTCATCTCTAACCGAAGGGGTCATCTCCAATCAAAGGGTTCAGATGACCAGAGAGTTGAAAATAGCTCGAAAACCGTCTCCAACCGAGGGCTAGGCCAAAGGGTTGTGGAATCTGAGAGGGCCCCACGGAATCGGAAAGGCCTGGAGGGCTAGCTACATGCAGCCAGCTCGGGGTTGGCCAGAAAAAATGGAAATCTTGTCGGTTATAACCGATAGGAATACGTTCATATTACTTATTAACCGACAATAATACATTTATACTAAGTAATATGAACATATTCTTGTCGGATATAACGGACAGGAATGCTTTGAATTTTTATTTTTACAGTTTTATTATTATTTTTTATTTACAAAATTTTTCCTATAACTTCTATTTTTCATATTTTTTTTAATTCTATTTTTTTCTTATAACTTTTATTTTACAAAATTTGTTTCATATTTTTGTTTTAAATTCTATTTTTTTCCTATAACTTCTATTTCGCAAAATTTGTTTCATTTTATTTTAAATTCTATTTGTTTCCAATAACTTCTATTTCACAAAATTTGTTTCATTTTTTTTAATTATATTTTTTTCCTATAACTTCCTAAGCCATTATACAACATTAAATTAAATTAAGTAACATGAAACAACATTAAACAATATGAAACAACATTAAATAGCATTAACCAACATAAAAATTATACAACATAAAAAAAAACATTTAACAACATTTGGGTTGTAGTTTTTAAATAATAAATTATGTTTGGCCTTATGGCCCTTTAGCCCTTAGTTGGAGACGATTTTTTGTGACAAGGCTAAAACAAGCTCTCTGGCTATTTGGCCCTCGGTTGGAGACGAAGGCAAATATGACCATGTATTGTTTATTAAAATATTAATATCTTGAAGGGCCAGAGGGCTAAAATAAACCTTCTAACCAGGCCCTCGGTTGGAGATGGCCTAACAGTGTTCCATGTTCGCCGGACCAACAATTGTAAATGTAAAATGTCGTTTTCAATCGGACGTTGGTCCTGGTCCTTGCTGATCTGCCCCGCACTGGCTCTGCTCGGAGGATCCCAACTAGATTTTTTCTTGTAGATTCGGAGGGGAAAAAAACACAGCCACTTATTTTTTATCAAAAAGGTGGTCTACAGTTTTTCCTTTTAGTTAAAAATAGTTTGTCATTTTCCTTTGTTTAATCACAAAACTCAAAGGTGTCCTTCCGGGGACTTTCATGTTTATGTCGCTATCTCCTCTGCTGTGTTCATTTAAATATTTTTAATCCAAACGATAATATTTAAGTAGATTTACGGGACCGCATCTGCACATAATAAAAATTTTGATAAAATTGTAACAAAAAGACAATATTAATTTGAAATGCTTTTAAGGAACTATATTGATCGATTTTCAATTTCAATGACCATCTTGATGGCATGAGTAAGTTTTAGGAATCATTTGTAGTAAAAACTCTTATAAGTCGTTACAGTAAAATATCCCAACAACGTGGTCTCAAATTGTTGTTTTATTAGCCCATAATAGAAACATAAAGCCCATAAATAAGAGCCCAACGCCTAAAAGCCCAAGTAAATTAATTGTTTTGCAAGGGTGGAGCAAAATGTCGGAAAACAAACAATACAGAACCGGTCTGACAAGAACCGGCTGTTTGGTTCGGGTTTTTTAAAAAAATTATAGTGTTCTGTACCGAACCAACCATATTGGTTTAATTCGGGATATTTAGAAAAAAAACCAGAATTTTGACCTCATATAGAATTGTAACCAACATTTTAAGTGTATGATAATTATAACCAAAATATGATATAAAAATACAAATATACCCTTACTAGCAAATAAACTTCCTGATTTGCTCTTACCGTGAAAAACTACCAGTGCTGCAGCATGCATCGTCAAGCTTTCCTTTCCACAATTCTTGCATCACCAGTGCTGCATAATTCATGTACTATTTGACCAATAATATCGAACACTAATGCATGAATAATCAGAAAATACACTTCTCCATCTCTCCACTGAAATTTGGATCTGCTTTCCCAAATTTTATTATTATTGAGCTATTAATCTATTAATTTTACCCTTTTGTTCTTAATAAAATTGTAATCTTTCTGCAATTTCTAACCGAATAATAATAAAATGTTCGTTTCCCAAGATCTCCATCAAAACATGTGGATGAGGAAGCCTTCATACACAAACCCAAGACCCTGCTACCACTTCTTAGCTTACAAGCATGGTTGCAACGCCCAAAAATCCCTCAAAGTCCACCCCGGACAAAAGAACAAGCTTTCGGGTTCACAAAACAAAGATACCCAGATGTAGTTTCTACAATGGGTTTGAAGGTATACTTTAGATTTGCTTGATTTGCTCTTGGGTTTGGTGTTCGAATCACGCAGTTCTGTATACCTTTACCTCAGTAATGTGCTTAGGAAAATTTAATTTTAAGGGTGTATTAGTAATTTTATATCAATTTTTGGTTATAATTATTATCAACTTAAAACGATGGCTATAATTCTATATAGAATCCAAATTTTGGTTACTTTTCCAAATTTCCCGTTTAATTCAATAGGAAAATTCGAAGGAAAATCCAGGTCAAAAGATTAAAAACCAATTCAGACTGGTTTGTGCTACCTCTTCATCTCTCATTGAAAAATCAACTTGAACGACAAGAAACAAGGTTGTCCAAAACGTTCGGGATTTTAGCCCCTACGATAATTTCATACATCTTAGAGGCAAAGGTTCAAACCTTCCAACTTTAACGAATTGGTCGAAACAAACGACATAATTTACACATCTGTCACACCAGCTGATCGAGGATGTTGTTTTCTTGAGAAGAAAAGAAAGGCCTTATGCTTGTACATATGTAAGGTTCATGCACATAACAGCAAAAGAGTCCGAGGATCAGTCTTTCTTCAAGCCTTCCGCTCCCACCGGTTCTGGAGCAGAGTCTGGTTGCCCAGGTTCAGCTTTTTCACTCACCTGAAATAAACAGAAATGCAAATTTAGCAACCACTCGAAGCAACCTTGTGAAAACAACCAGAGCAACCAAAGAGGCACACATAAACTAGGTAAGTTAGAGGTTAAAATAGCAAGATTCAGCAACAGCCACCACTCTATCACGACCAGTAATAAGTGGCGTTTCAGTAATATCACACTTCAAAGCGTTTTGTTTAATGTGAGCCGAGCACAAGAATAACCAGCAAATAGTAGCGCATTCACAAGCTAGTAATGCAAGAATCGAACTGAAACTTGTTAGGTGATGAACTCTCATAAGCACACTTTCATGATTGGAAATGTATCTTTAGGCTATGTTTGGGTGAGGGACTTTGTAAGTACCAAGGGACTGAGGTCAAGTTAGTACAGAATGAATAACAATATAACATATTAGATTGAAGGAATTAGAAATGAACCGTATGAGCATTACAAAGAAATGTGAGTGGGATTCGCAAATCTCTACTTGGAAGGAATCATTTACAACTCACTCTTACATGCCTCCGCAATGCTCATATGGTGCAGTTTTGATCCCTCTTATCCAACATTTTGTGATCCATCCTTCACTAACATGCCATCAATCCCTTCGGACTTGGTAAATACCGCATCCAAACATAGCCTAAGGCTGTGTTTTAAAGACAATAATTTCCTTGAATCTTGCATTGAATACAATTATCTTCTAACAAACAGCTGGAAGCAAGTAATTCAGTCTTTAAAAGTAAAGGCCAATGATTTTTTACAAAATCAAGAAGCCACTGATTGGTATCCAGCAACTATCCATCCCACTTTTTCTCCTTGGTTGAGGGAATTTCTTTTCATGATGGATAAACAGAACCCATTATCCATTCCTCCCTTTCAACTGTATAAAGATCTCACCCGTACTTCAAACCCCCAAGAATGGAGAACAAACAATTATCTACCACAAGGAAGACACAACAGAGCCCATATCTTAGTCTGAAGAGTCACACACCAAAGTTTTCCTGCACAACTCATATAAAGCATCACTGTTTATTCTTTACTCTAACTAGGAGCAACAACCACCAGTGTCACTAGATGATAGAATTCCTTGTCAAAGGAAAAAACAAGGCCTAATTGGATAAATGGTCCCCGTGGTCATAAGGTATTCGGATGATAGCCCCTGTGGTAAAAAAATTCGGATGATAGCCCCCGTGGTCATAAGTCTGATGCAACTAACACCCTAAACGATCTCAATGACCAAAAAGTTCAGCTAACTACACCCTCGCCAGTTTTCACTACTTTTCCAGGTGCTAAATGGATCCATAAAGATTCAGTTATTTATCAGCTTGCAGGCACCATAACAAAGGGAGATACGTCCTCATGTTTGTTTGAGACGACAGTGCTGAGTGATCGACTTACCAAAAGGAGAAAAACAGTAAAACACATTGATGCATAGCACCAAACCCAGTTCAATCAACCTCCGATCCTCAACTATTATACTAACCGCAACCAACCCGCCATTTACGCTTGATATGGCATTTTGACTTGGATTTTCCAAGTCTCAAACCGAGAAGTTTTCCTCACTCGGGAAATTAAGGGAACACTACCTCAACCTATATGCTCCACTCACAAAGCTTCAACATACAAGCTTCAACAAAAGAAAATTCAAAGAACTTAGCGAAGAAGGCTTTGGTGTATTTAACACAATACGTTGAAATGAAGGAAAGCTTATTTATTGATATCCCCGATAAGTTACAAATATGTACATATACTTGAGTCAAAATAAACAAACAAGAGGGAGCCTTCACAAAGGTTGCTTAGGAGAAGTCTCAGCAGTCGGTAGAGCCCCAGAAAGAGAAGGCACCGGAGGGGGATCATTCGGAGCCTCAGTACTGGACAAAACCCTAGAAGGAGGAGGCATCAGAGATTGATCATTTGGAGCTTCATTACGCGGTACAGCCCCAGAAGACGAAGGCAATAAATGCCTTTGGAACAAACCCACAAATCTCTGATGATCAAGTAAAACCTGACCATCAGATTCCTTCATCTGGTCAAGCTTCCTCTTCATGTTTGTAGCATAGTCATGTGCGAGCCGGTGCAACTGTTTATTCTCATGCTTGAGCCCTCTAATCTCCTGTTTGAGACTCATCACTTCAGCCGCCAATGATTCAACTTGGCGGGTTCGAGCAAATAGGCGTTGTGCCATATTAGACACAGAACCTGCACACTGAACACTGAGAGCCAGAGAATCCTTAACAGACAACTCATCAGACCGTTTGGAAAGTAGTCTGTTATCTTTGGGAGTGAGAAGGTTCCTGGCCACTACCGCAGCGGTCATATCATTCTTCATCACGGAATCCCCAACGGTAAGAGGACCAGTAGGGGAGACGAAGGATGGGCGCCATATGTTGTCTGGAGAAGGCGGGGCTGCCTCTTCAACAAGGTTCAAGTCAAAACGACGGTCGGAGGGGCCAGACATTTTCAAAGGTGTTGAAGAGAGAAGAGGTCGGACAAATCAAGATCTTAGAAGTGCAAGAATGGAGCTTCTACTGGTGGATATTCAAGTGTGCTTTGGAACTTAATGTCAGCCCCTATAAAAATCTGCACTCGACGAAGCTTCAGAAATCGAAGAGGCGCCTGCTCAGAAATCGAAGAGGCGTTTGCTTTCTCAAAAGCTGGGCTGCTCAGAGACCACGAGGGTCGATCTCAGAAATCGAAGAGGTGTTTGCTTTCTCAAAAGCTGGGCTGCTCAAAGACCACAAAGGCCGATCTCAGAAATCGAAGAGGCTTGCTTTCTCAAAAGCTGGGCTGCTCAGAGACCACGAGGGCCGATTTCAGAAATCGAAGAGGCACCTACTTTTCCAGCCTTGTCAGCACCTGTCACACGCACACTCAGCTTTGCGGAAATTATGGGCATTCTGTCGAAGATTTCTGGCGAAGTAGAAAGCACATGAATCGTACTGTTCAATCACCCACTTCCCACACGCAACAGTAGCTCATGGGTACCACAGATAACTTTGCCAAAGTTCTCTGACAAAGTTGAGACACGTGAAGCTTGCAGCTCCCACTACATCGCTCTGACCAAGAAGAGTAAAAGAATTGCAAAGAAACAACACTAACAAGTTTAGACACATAAATTTTGAAGGTCTAGCTACCATATTATTACCCACAAGGGTAAAGGAACAGTACCACTGCTGGATAATTGAAAAGTCCCGGTGTGTCAACCTCTGTGCTTCGTGGCAAGGTAGACTAGCAAACATGCCCAACCTTTACTCACATTCGAGAAAACACTCCTAACAAGATTGCTTGCTCCAAAATCGAAGAGGCACCGCCCTCCGAATTTCGAGAGCCAGACTCCCAACATGATTACTTTCTCAAAAATCGAAGAGAGGGTAAAGGAACAGTACCACTGCTGGATAATTGGAAAGTCCCTGTGTGTCAACCTTTGTGCTTCGTGGCAAGGTAGACTAGCAAGCATGTCCAACCTTTACTCACATTCGAGAAAACACTCCCAACAAGATTGCTTGCTCCAAAATCGAAGAGGCACCGCCCTCCGAATCTCGAGAGCCAGACTCCCAACATGATTACTTTCTCAAAATCGAAGAGAGGGTAAAGGAACAGTACCACTGCTGGATAATTGGAAAGTCCCTGTGTGTCAACCTCCGTGCTTCGTGGCAAGGTAGACTAGCAAACATGCCCAACCTTTACTCACATTCGAGAAAACACTCCCAACAAGATTGCTTGCTCCAAAATCGAAGAGGCACGGCCCTCCGAATCTCGAGAGCCAGACTCCCAACATGATTACTTTCTCAAAAATCGAAGAGGCATCGTTCTCCGAATCTCGAGAGCCAGACCCCCAGCAGGATTGCTTTCTCAAAAATCGAAGAGGCATCGTTCTCCGAATCTCGAGAGCCAGACCCCCGACAGGTCTGTAATCTTCACACGCAACATCAGCTTTCCAGATACCACAAACCACTTTTTCAAAGTGCTCTGACAGAGTTAAAACATGTGAAGCTGGCAGCTCCCACTACCGTGCTATAACCAAGCAGGGTAAAGGAATAACATTATTACTTGATGTTAGGGAGACTCCTATATATGTCGACTTCCATCCCTAACGGACAGGCAGACCTGCAAAAATGCTCAACCCTTTCTCTTATCTGAGAGGGCACTCCCAACAAAGCCTTTCGAAATATTCAGCTTTCTTTCCCCCCGATAATACCTCTGTAAACAAGCTATACTAGAGCAAGATTATCTCATATCATCAGGGTTAAAAGCAAGAGTATCTCATATCATGCTTTTTCCCTGTCTTTTCCTTTGGCCTTGTTCTTACTTGTAAGACAAGGAGAAAGAGAGCAATCAGTCAGCACTTGGAATCAAGCTTCCAGCCAGGAACTGACTGCCTGGAACCCCTTACCTGATTACTTACCTGGCATTGCTCTCGAGTACTCATCTTCAACATCTTATGCTTCCAGGGAAGATACCGCATCTGCCTGAGGAACAGATAGGGCAAGTGAGAAGGATACAAGGAAGCATGTGGAGACAAGCGTAACAGCACACGTGCCGATACATCCACTACTCTATCAAAAGCAAAAGTATCCCATATCAGCAGGGTCGAACGTACTCTAGATTTGATGGACTTGTTTTGACCCTCAAATTCTTCAGTCGGCCTTATACTCTGGAGGAAACCAGAAAACCCTCCAGCCCAGTTCAAGAATAAGCCTGTGGAAAGTTACTTCTTCAAAAGCAAAAGTATCACATATCATCTCTCCTCATTTTTGTTCTCTTTATCCTTCATGCTGCCTGCAAGATAGGGAGAATGTGAACAATCAGCCGGAGCTCTGATTGCTTACCTTGTCTGTCACCTCTTTCAGCAGATCCCCCAGCTCGGCGACTTGGGGGACTCCTACTACATGGTTTGTATCTCGCTTGACCAAGCATGAAACTACAAGTAAGCTTCAAGTGAAATTGATACATTACCTTGTGCATCTCCACCAGTTACAGATACCACCCCTGGATGGAGGAAGAGTACTACCTATGAGACAGATAAGGCAAGTCAAGACGATACCACACTCCGGTACTTAGAAGTTTCGTGGCTACGAGATCATTCTCCCACAATATTTCCTAATGTCATTTGTACTAAATCATTCACTTGTACCCACTAAAGGAGAGCTTGAACCTATGTACTTGTGTAAACCCTTCACAATTAATAAGAACTCCTCTATTCCGTGGACGTAGCCAATCTGGGTGAACCACGTACATCTTGTGTTTGCTTTCCTATCTCTATCCATTTATATACTTATCCACACTAATGACCGGAGCAATCTAGCGAAGATCACAAAAAGTGACCGTTTTCGCTACCTAGGATCTATCTTGCAAGAGAACGGAGAATTAGATGGAGATCTCAACCATAGAATACAAGCTGGATGGATGAAGTGTAAGAGTGCATCCGGCGTGTTGTGTGACCGTCGTAGGCCACTGAAGCTCAAGAGAAAATTTTATAGGACGGCAATAAGGCCAGCAATGTTGTATGGCACAGAATGTTGGGCGGTGAAGCATCAACGTACACAAAATGGGTGTAGCGGAGATGAGGATGCTTCGTGGGATGTATGGGCACACGAGAAAGGATAAGATTGGGAATTAGGATATCCGAGGTAAAGTAGGAGTAGCCAAAATTGAAGGAAATATAAGAGAAAATCGGTTCCGGTGGTTTGGACATGTGCAAAGAAGGCCTACTGACGCTCCGGTTCGAAAATGTGACTACGGGACAGAGGTTCGGGGCCGAAGGAGTAGAGGAAGACCTAGGAAAACTTTGGAAGAGACCCTAAGAAAAGACTTGAGTACTTGGATCTAACGGAGGACATGACACAAATGAGCGCAATGGCGTTCTAGGATTCATATAGCCGACCCCACTTAGTGGGAAAAAGCTTTGTTGTTGTTGTTGTTGTTGTTGTTTGTTCAAGTATAGGATTAAAAAGACCGCTAGATGCGGATATCGTGAAATGCAAAAAACACGGCTAAACCATTCTAATAGAATACTAAACATCAATATGCATGCTACTAGTGTTACAAGCTCTTATAAGGTTCTACAAATTCTGCATCCCATTTATTACCAGACCAATCCTTTCAAGAAAACCCAACAAACATCAAAACCGGTAAGATCATAACTGTGGGGCGATCCATACAGATAAAACATATGTAGATTTGTACTAAAAGAATTAAAGAGAATTCAAAATTCAAAATTCAAAATTCAGACTCACTTTGGTGTCCTTTTTAGCTACAGGCTTAATAGGGCACGCCGGAGGAGCCCTTTCTGGCTTCCTATACTCCCATCCGAAAAGCTGGTAAATTTTTCCCTAAAAATGCACAGAAAATTCAACTTCTGATAAAAGAAACCATAATTTGGACAATTAGAGAGTAAACTGGAATCAAATTCAATTGGAATTGATGCAAAATTTTCCCGGAAACCAAACAGGGGAGTGAGGGATTTACCATGATCAAATCGAAGAGGAGGGGCAGAAGATTGACGATTGGGACGAGGAAAAGCGGTAAGAGACACGCCACGCAAACCTAATGAAAAGAGGGAGAAACATAATTAAGCAGTGAAAATTGATGGAAAAATTGGATGAGAAATTGGGAGATCATTACCATCTTCGAACGCGATTTGGATTGATGAGATGGAGTTCTTCTTCTCTTCCGGTTTGGTGGTTGTTTACACAAGCAAATGGAACTTTGAGAATTATATTTAAGAAATATAAAATAAAGAAAACTAAGGATAAATAATAAAAAATATGTAAATGGCCCATGCAGGTCTCGAACCTGCGACCTTCGCGTTATTAGCACGACGCTCTAACCAGCTGAGCTAATAGGCCTGTTGTTTAATGAAACCAAATAGTTATTTTTCTGTCAATGCCAATCGCCGTATTAAAGAAGCACAATTGAACTGGTATTGAGCATATTCGACCAAGAAAGAGAAACTGTTACCGACCACGACTCTTAATCAATCTCATTATAAATTATAATAGTTTGAGAGGAATTGGATCCCATCCGGATCCACTATAGGATCCCCATATCTTAGTCATTCATCGTGTATCGTACGGTAAAAAATCATTTGACTTTTTTTATTTAAAATTAAGCACATATAGTATCTGATGAAAACTAGCATATAGTACTGTATTTCTTTTTTAAGATATGAAGAGTTTACTTTTCCTTTTTTACGTGTTCCACACTAACATTAAGAGTTATCTGCCACTTAGTACTGTATTCATTTTTACGTATAGTAAGAGGTTTTAGGTTCGATTCTTGCCAAATACGAATTTAAACCACATTATTGGTAACATATTGTGAAGCTAAGCTCACCCTTCCCCCTCATTTCTTAATGTATATAATATCGTTTGTTCAAAAAACATTAACAGTTATCTTAGGAACTAATGACCATACAAATTAGATTTGTTCTTGGGATTCATACTCCGCGTTTCTATGAATCCATCTGTGAGAGTTTGAAGCTCAAATTTAGTAACGAATCCATTGCATCCCCATGATAAGGCATTCCTCTTCTACCCACATAGTCCTGGGTTCAAACAACTTTCTCTCCCCATAGTTTAGATGAATTTAGTGTAATTTATCTACCGTTTGCCTTATCAAATCCAATCAACGAAATCCATTGATTGCCCCTCACCGACTTAACCATGGCAAACAAACATTCCATGTTAAGCACACATGGTCCTTACTCATTGTTGCTTCAATCAATGGCAACTGTTGGAAGAAGTTTGTTCCCAAAATTACATATTTGTTCCCAAGTTACATATTTGTTCCCAAATTACATACTTCCATCAACATTTTCTGTTGAAAGAAACCAATTATTACACCAATATAGTTGTTTACATGTGTATTTTGTGACAGCCTGCAGCAATGGGGCAATGGGGCAATGGGACAATGGGAAATTCAATACGCTTCGTCCTCGACGAGTACGTCCTTTTAATCACGCATTACGCACTCCCGCTCTCACCTTTACAGGGAATGCTGTTGCAGTGGCAAACAGGTCTACCGGAACTTTGCCAGCCATTGAAGCCACGCTCCAAAATCAAAATGTCTTTGATTCCAGTCTCTTCCTTCACCTCTGCAAGGTAATTGGCAAACTTTCGTGCACAGGATGGACCCCGAACCTACAAAACCATCGCAAAACTTGCAGCATTATATAATCTTTAAAGAAAGACTTCTACCATGAGAGGGTGACTAAAACAAAGAAAGGTAACCACTTGTATAATAAATTTTGTGGGTGAAGTTAACTCAGGATCTTAATTCATTTCCTTAACCAAAGAAACATAATTACAAAATACAAAAGTAGACGGAGTTCAAAACTTCAACCAGCTAAAGGGGGGCAGCAGATATTATGATTTATGACGGCAGTTCAGTATTCGAGGATTCGGGACTATAGAAAGGAATTGCATTAGCTTGTTTAAACTTCACGGAACAGTTCTGACTCAATAATTTGCGATAAATACAATCAGAAAACTCTAAAATTTAGAAGTCAGAAAAAAATGGATCTTTCTGCTATAGCAATAAGCTGACTCCTTATCCAAAAAGATACTGATATGCAGATACAAAACATATCAAACAACGATTCCTACTTTCAACTTTTCAAGAGCATACAATTTCTAGGCAGGATCAAGCTGCTCAGCTAGATACATACAGGACTAGCGTGCTCGTTCGAAGCAAAAAGAGAATTGTTTCTGGGTTATACCAAAATTCATAATTATAACATCCAACAAATCCATTTGAAGATGCTTTCAGTTTCAGAGGCACCACAAACCAGTTTGCTTTCAGTTTCAAAACAAGCCAAGAAAACCATGCTAATAAGTATATTAGAGCATGCTTTAATTAAGCCATTAACACTAAACGACATGTTCACTTACGGGAAATAAGAATTCGAATCATTTTGATTCTTAAGTTCCATATTTACTAAAATTTGGATACGAAATCATTTCACTTCATAACTTCCCCTTTGAAATCCGTAATCAAATACCTAAAATCGACGAATAAGATCAACTAGGTTGCTTACTTCCCCTCATAACATGCCATTGACTAACGAAAACTCCATTTTATATCTCAAATCAATCTGTTTCTAAGCAACCCAAGTTTGCAAATTTCAGCACAAATTTGGAAAAATAATAAAAAATTGTAAATTGGGTAAATGCAAATTAATCTCGGAAACAAAATGGAAAGATAAGATCCATGATTGGGAAGGGTTTGAGAACCTGGCTAAGAGCGCAGTGGAAAACGAGGGTGTCTTTGCCTTTGACATCTTGAGCAAGATTGGAGATCTTGTCGTAGAAATTCCCACTCGGGTAGTGCAAAGATCCTGCTATGTGCCCGTCGCAGCTCCGCTCGTCGTCCCTTTTTACCAAATCAAATTTTTAACCAAAAAATATCAAAATCTCAGAAGTAAGAGAGAGAAGGTGATGTTACCTGACGTCGATGATGGCGATGTTGGGGCGGGGTTTGAGGGAGAGAAGCTGAGAGCCCGTAATGTAGGAGATGCTCTTAGCCATGTCGATTTTATTGGTTGCTGCAGGAATCACAGCCAAAAATGGAAGATGAACAAGTTGAAGAATTGATATTTATTTTTTTCTTTGCAAAGGCGCCGGGCTATTCAATCCACCGTGAACAATAATTTTCCTTAATAGACAGTAATTATTTTTTGCATTCGTTCCACAAAAACTGAATAATCCTGTCAATAGGTCATTAAATATTAGTATTTTTTATTTAATACAATAATTTTATTTATAATTTCGGATAAAGCACCAAAAGCATCACAATAATTCCCTACCATTTCTTCACTTCGTGAACTTGGAACTTGTATATTTGGACTCTTGGCAACTTTAGGAACATAACTAGGTCCTTGCATGCAGTGACGGATCCAGGATTCTCACATTGGGTGGTCCTAACCACGCAATGTAAAACGTCCAAAAAAATAAATAAACGATAAACTCTTCTTCTAATTTGTAAATACTTGCCTTCTTCCTCACGGGAAAGCTGCAGCTCCTCTACCTCCTCCATGGATGCACTGCATTAGAATTTTGATTGTACCACGGTCCATCCATAACTATGTCATTTAACAAAATAAATTTCCTAGATGTAGCCCATATAGTCCTAGGCGTGAATCTGTCCTCCCTATTGTAATATTTGGAGGGTCCCCGAAGGATCTTCATAGGCGTTTTTCTGGCATTCGGGTAATCCTAGGACCACCTTGGTCCCTATATGGATCCACCCCTGCTTGCATGCACCATCGGTGCACTAGGAAGTGCAGTGATCCTAAACCCGAGAGCTTCAAGCTCTAGCTTGTAGTTTCAGGTGAGTTTCCTTGTTCCTTTGAATATTTGGGATTTTCTTGTTAGTGTTGTGATTCTGAGTGAAGACTTAATGGAGTTTTAAGTCGAGATCGGAATCGGGATGAATCTTTGCCAAATTTTCTGGTGTTCTCCCTCGAGGGGTCTGGTGACCCATGTTTTAAATCGTGGCTGATGTCACCCTGACGTCAGCCTTGCATTATCTCCACCTTGGGCTCTCGGGCCAGCGATTCGTGTCGGGCTTGTTGCTCGGCCCCCCTCCGGCGCTGAAGCCCACATAGGCTGGACTTGATTGCCCTGGCGATTTGGTCTTGTTCTGTCCACAGTCCATCGGGCTAAAGGCCCTGCTGGACTTGCTCTTATGGGCTACAAAAATCCTCCTTCACACTCTCCTTTATTTATTTATTTATTTATTTTTAACAAACGATATTATCTATACTAAAAGAAGAGGTAGTCTTGGCCTTACAATAGTCTAGTAATAATGTGATTTAAATTCGCCATTCGCGAGAATCGAACCTAAGACCTCTCACTTACAAGTGAAGAGGAATACTACTAGACCATAATACTAAGTGGCTTATTCACTTTTCTTTTGACATTTTCTTTTGCATGTAAGTAAATTTAGATTTAGGGTTAATCTCAATTTATTATCGTGAAATTTCTTGGTTTTCAATATTTGGTATATCAAGTTTTTTTTCATCCTAGAGTGGTACATAAAGTTTGTTTGTATCATACTTGACCAATCCCGAAACTATTGAGCACTGGTCAACGTTATACCGTCGAGGACCCATAAGAGTTTCCCTCCAACCAGGAGGCCAATCACAGTGCGACACGTGTCGACATTAGAAGCCAATCACAACGTGACACGTGTCAACATCAGAAGCTAATCACAACACGAAACATGTCAATGTCAGAACAAGCTAGAAACTCTTCTATAAAAGGAGATCATTCTCCCACAATATTTCCTAATGTCATTTGTACTAAATCATTCACTAGTACTCACTAAAGGAGAGCTTGAACCTATGTACTTATGTAAACCCTTCACAATTAATAAGAACTTCTCTACTCTGTGGATGTAGCAAATCTGGGTGAACCACGTACATCTTATATTTGCTTCCCTGTCTCTATCATTTACATACTTATCCATACTAGTGACCGGAGCAATCTAGTGAAGGTCGCAAACTTAACATTTTCTGTTGTACCAAAGTCCTCACTGATTTTGTACATCAACATTTGGTGCCATCTGTGGGAAACGACACGAAAAGCTATGTCGATTCTTTTTCATATTTTCATCTCACCACTGTACAACCCAAGAACCCAAAAACCTCACTCTTTGGACTTTTCCAGAAAACCTTCACAGACTCCCTCTTTACTGATAATTTCTCTCTTTCTTTTCGGAATTCCCGACCTGAGCCATACTTCTCTATCTCTCTCTCTCTCTAAAATGGCGCATATTTTATCATACGCTTCCATTTCCTCAGGGCCTCACCGCCTAACAGCAACACCACCTCAGTTTCCAGCCAAACCCTCATCACAACATCTACAGATTTCATTGCAGAGCAGAAAACCGAACAACTAACTCCCCAACCGACAAAGAATCTCAACCTCAAAACTCACTACTTAAGGTGGCCTGGTATAGCTCTGAGCTTCTTGGAATTGCCACGTCGTTTTTCCGGCCACCATCTGCTTCCGAACCTCTTCCTAGTCTCGCCCTCGAGCTTGGAAGAGACTGGTTGGGAGCGATTGATTGTGCGGTGGTAGTTAAATCCATCAAATAAGACTTTGAGAGATCATACTTTGTCACATGGAACCTTAGGCTTGATGCATATGAGAAGGATTGTGAGTTTGCTGATCCAGCAACTTCGTTCAGATGCCTGTAGCGTTTCAAGAGGAACTGCACTAATTTTGGATCACTTTTAGTCAAGTCAAATATGAAGCTTATGAAGTGGAAAGATTTTGAGGATGTGAAGACGGAGGAGAAGAATGATATGAAGCCCTTGTCTGACTTGTCTGACTCGTTCTGAAAAAGGCCAAGGTGCTGAAGGTTCGCCTCGAGGCGCTAAACCTATCCAACGCTGCGAACCGGAGTCTGCCGAACTGCGACCGGGGTCGTCGTCAGACCGGACGTAGATTTCTGTTGTCAACAACCCCACTGGAAACTGGAAGAATGGCTGATGGGTTGTCGGCAGGGAAGATATGGAAACTGGAAGCTGTGAGATTAGAGTAGATGAGAGCATGAAAGAACTAACTCATCTGGCCCCAGCAGGAGATGCACCAGCGCTTCCACCAAGCCAATTATTTAAGATGTTTAAGTTTGGAAGGCCTCATACCACCTCCAACACTTTGTTGGGGTGGACGAGAATTAACGCTAGTGCTTTGAAGGACTTCATACCCTATAATGGGGTCTTGAACTTGGAGGGTGTTCACAGGCCACTGCTAGCGTGCAGATGAAATGAGTGCATGTTCCCACTTTGTTGAAAAAGCCTTCACTAAAAGCAACGAAGGAAATCATTTATGTCACACTTATCTATCTTTAATCATTCCAAATACAGGATTTCCACCTCCTGCAAATACCACGACCACCAGTGGAAAACAGGAAGAAGATAAGTTTTTTCTTACAATATTTCTATTATTCTCCTTTGTGCTGTCTGCCATGCCTAAAAGAAACCACATCTTCACATCCTTACTGAGGGACAGCGTTTGCTTTACAATTAGCATATTCTTTTACAGTGTGCATACGCTTTACAACGTTTGTTTGTCTGCAATCTTCCTTACAATTATTTTATTAATTAATATTTTATTATTGTATCTTTAATCATTCATGACTTCATTATTTAAAGTGGTAGGGTAAAAACTTTATTATACAATATTTTGGCTTAGAATATTGTGACTGCTATTAAACTATGTCATTTATACAACATGTGATTTATCAAACAATTGAATAAATCATTTATTCATGATTATATATATACACACACACATTTAGGCAATACTTAATATATTGTTAATTTATGCAGCATGTCATTTATCAAACAACTGAATAAATCATTTATTCATGATTATATATATATATATACACACACACACACACATTTAGGCAATTCCTAATATATTGTTGATTTATGCAACATGTCATTTATCACACAACAAAATAAATCATTTATTCACAGAAGGCACACAGTACAAAATTTTTGCCTTGACAAACTTTGTCAGTTTGATTTATTCCTTATACGGTCATACTTATACTGTCATTTATTGTCAGGAATTATTGAGCAACTAGATCTACTGATCAACATTGTTGCTAATTAAAGAAGTCTACCAACTTATAGACTGATGAGCCACGTGCTCATGGTGATCTCTTGTCTGACCGGACACCCACTTGCTTATCACTAACCAGGTGATCAAAAGTACGTCCAGTACTCCAAAATTATTCGGCAGCCTGCCGCTATTATCACCAACCAGGTGATCAAAAGTACATCCAGTACTCCAAAATTATTCGGTAGCCTGCCGCTATTATCACTAACTAGGTGATCAAAAGTACGTCCAGTACTCCAAAATTATACATGAGCATCACTCATGTCAATCATACATAAACATTCATGACCATCATTCATGTCAACATTCATGAGCATCACTCATGTCAACATTCATGAGCATCACTCATGTCAACATCCATGAGCATCACTTATGTCAATCAACATAAACATTCATGAGCATCACTCATGTCAATCAGCTTCGAAAGCTTCATTTACAAAAGCTCCAGCTTCAAAGCTTTACTTGCAAAGCTTCACCTACAAAGCTTCAGTGCAAGGTATACAAAGACCGCATCCGAACAACCGCCACTTCGGTCTATACATGGATTTAATTTGAAGTCTCCAGCCAACAGACTCTATTGACTGAAGACTTGAGGGACTACACTATGTACCATTTATTGGGCTTCCGCAATTGGGCCTCATGAAAAATACTTGGGGGACCTAACCCATCACTTATGTATTGAGGAGCGAGCCCTTATTCTATAAAAAGAACTCCCTCACTTTCATTAAAGAGCACTCATTATTTATGTATTAAGGAGCCAACCTTTATTTTATAAAAGTGACTCACTCACCTTCATTAGAGAGAGACTCTTAGCCCATCACTTATGTATTGAGGAGCGAGCCCTTATTCTATAAAAGGGACTCCTTCACCATTATTAGAGAGCATCGCCGCCTGCTGAGCAACCGCCTCGCCGCAAGCATCACTCCTAACCCATGACTTATGTATTGAGGAGCGATCCCTATTCTATAAAAGGGATTCCCTCACTATCATTAGAGAATATCGCCGCCTTCTGAGAAATCGCATTGCCGTGAGCATCACTCATAACCTATCACTTATGTATTGATGAGCCATCCCTTATTCTATAAAAGAGACTCCCTTACCATTACTAGAGAGCATCGCCGCCTGCTGAGCAATCGCCTCGCTACGAGCATCAACTCTAGCCCATCATTTATGTATTGAGGAGTGAGCCCTTATTCTATAAAAGGGAATCCCTCACCTTCAACTCCACAAGCCGAGCTAACCAAGGCAACATAAGCCACAAGCCGAGCAGCCTTACAACAAGTGCTACTTCTAGTTGAGCATCATTGCACATTAAGCACCGCCTCATATCGAGTATCAGTTTTAGACGACATCTAGTTACTTCGGTCCACACATGGACTGAATTTCAAGTCTCCAGCCAAAAGACTCTTTTGACTGAAGACTTGGGAGACTACTGTTTGTACCATACTTAGGGTCTCCGTATTTAGATCTCGTATAAATACTCAGGGGACTCAAATGTAATTATGTAATAAATGAAGGGGTAAATATGTAATAAGTGAGAAGCCCTTATTCTATAAAATGACTCCTCACTCTCCTCATAAGGGGAGGTCAAGATCTAAACCATGGGAAGAGAGAAAATATGCTAGATTGCACACTGCCTTTAGCCTTCTTGTATATTCACCATTCAGAGTGAAACAATATCAACATCAGTGTGGACGTAGCCCAAACATTGTGGTGAATTACGATACATCTTGTGTTCATTACTTACTTATAGATTCACGGTCGGATTTACGTTGTTCCAAGACCCCTCTGGTTTTGTGCATCAACATTTGGCGCATCAGTGCTCCAAAATTACTAGCCCAAACATTGGCTACGTCCACTGCTTGATAACTAGAAAGTCCCTATATGTGTCAACCTTCGTGCTTCGTGGCAAGGCAGACTGGTAAAAATGCCCAACCTTTACTCACATTCGAGAAAACACTCCCAACATGATTGCTTGCTCAAAAATCGAAGAGGCACAGCTTTCCAAATCTCGAGAGCCAGATTCCCAACATGATTGCTTTCTCAAAAATCGAAGAGGCATCGCTCTCCGAACTTCGAGAGCCAAATTTCCTTAGATAAAACTTGTCTGTAATCTTCACACGCAACATCAGCTTTCCAGATACCACAGACCACTTTTTCAAAGTGCTATGACAAAGTTAAAACACGTGAATCTTACAGCCCCCACTACATTGTTATGACCGAGAAGGGTAAAGGAACAATGTTACCACTCGCTGTTGGGACAATTCCTATATATGTCGACCTTCATCCTCCACAGCCAGGCAGACCTGCAAATAAAATAAAATGCTTAACTTTTCTTCACATCCGAGAGGGCACTCTCAGCAGAGTCTCTCGAAATACTCAGCTTCTTTTCCCCCCGTTAATACCTTTGTAAACAAGTCACACCAGAGCAAGAGTATCTCATATCATCAGGGTTAAAAGCAAGAGTATCCCATATCATGCTTTTTCCCTGTCTTTTCCTTTGCCCTTGTTCTTACTTGCAAGACAAGGAGAAATAGAACAATCAGTCAGCACTTGGAATCAAGCTTCCAGTCAGAAACTGACTGCCTGGAACTCCTTGCCTGATTACTTACTTGGCATTGCTCTCGAGTACTCATCTTCAACATCTTATGCTTCCAGAAAAGATACCACATCTGCCTGAGGAACAGATAGAGCAAGTGAGAATGATACAAGGAAGCATGTGGAGACAAGCGCAACAGAACACGTGTCGATTCATCTATTACTTTGTCAACAAAAAAAGTATTCCATATCATCAAGGTTGAACGCACTCTTGATTTGATGGACTTATTTTGACCTTCAAATTCTTGAGTCGACCTTATACTCTGAAGGAAACCAGAAAACCCTCCAGCCCAGTTCAAGAATAAGCCTGTGGAAAGTTACTTCTTCAAAAGCAAAAATATCTCATATCATCTCTTCTCATTTTTCTTCTCTTTATCCTTTCTGGTGCCTACAAGATAGGGAGAATGCGAACAATCAGCCGGAACTCGAAATCAAACTTCTGATCTGAGACTGATTGCTGGGAGCTCTGATTGCTTACCTTGTCTGTCACATCTTTTGGCGGATCTCCTAGCTTGGCGACTTAGGGGACTCCTACTACATGGTTTGTATCGTGCTTGACCAAGCCTGAAACTACAAGTAAGCTTCAAGTGAAATTGATACATTACCTTGTGCATCTCCACCGATTAAGGATACCACCCCTGAATTGAGGAAAAGTACTTCTAGAGAAGATGCCACATCTACCTAAGAGACAGATAAGGCAAGTGAAAACGATACCACAATTCGGTACTTAGAAGTTTCGTGATTACTTAGCGGCTTGGATCTTGCAAGTCCCCAACCGAGGAGTTTCCCTCACTCGGGAACTTAGGGTGTACTGTTTGTACCATACTTGACCAATCCCAAAACTACTGAGCACTGGTCAACGTTATACCGTCGATGACCCAGAATAGTTCCCCTCCAACCAGGAGGCCAATCACAGTACGACATGTGTCGACATCAAAAGTCAATCACAGCGTGACACGTGTCAACATCAGAAGCCAATCACAACACGACACGTGTCAATGTCAGAACAAAGCTAGAAACTCTTCTATAAAAGGAGATCATTCTCCCACAATATTTCCTAATGTCATTTATACTAAATCATTCACTAGTACTCATTAAATGAGAGCTTGAACCTATGTACTTGTGTAAACCCTTCACAATTAATGAGAACTCCTCTACTTCGTAGACGTAGCCAATCTGAGTGAACCACGTACATCTTGTGTTTGCTTCCCTGTCTCTATCATTTACATACTTATCCATACTAGTGACTGGAGCAATCTAGTGAAGTCACAAACTTAAACACTTTCTGTTGTACCAAAATCCTCACTGATTTTGTGCATCAACAAAGTTATAATTTTGGAACTTTTTCATACATCTGTTGAAGTTGCTGTTAAATCAGCTATTAACTGATGTCGTGACACCCACGTGGATAATGACAAGGTGTCACATGTCAATATGGGCCATGTTCTCCCACGTACTATTGAATTCCGCATCATATCTCCAACGATACGTCGATGGTGCGTGCTCTTTACCTTCTGCTGCCATGGTAGTGTAGATCCCATACAACACCAATTTGAGTCATCTCCTTATCCACCACCTTCGTAGCATTGATATGCACCATTTCTCCTCATTGTGGATCTCCCTTTTCCATTTCATGTTCGTGGTTGGAGATGTTGCCTCAAGTTTTTAATCCCTTTTTTTTTATATTTAAATCTTTCTTTTTTAAAATTTGACATTAAGCTTTTCATGCTTTTTAATTAAATAGGGTTTCTAATAATTTAAGATAAAATATTGTGTTTTTTCTCGCAAATGGTTCTTGAAATTGACCCTCACCATTAAGATGATCCATGAAATTGAAAATCAATCAATGTAGTCCCTGAAAATAGGTGTTGCAAATAAATGTGGTCCTTCTGTTACAATTCTGTTAAGTGCTAATGTGGCACATAAATGGGCTCCATAAGTCATTTTTTTCTTACAAATGGTCATTGAAATTGACCAACGACATCAAAATGATCCCTGAAATTGACCCGCGACATCAAAATGGTCCCTGAAATTGAAAATTGATCAATATAGTCTACAAGTAAGTGTTTCAAATCCATGTAGCCCTTCCATCACAATTTTGTCAAAAATTCTGTTATGTGTAAATGGGTCACATAAGTCTAATTAAATTGAAAAAAATACAAATAGGCTTAATAATTTAATAGTTAATAAAAAAATTGTCAACCAAAAAATCAAGTCTTGCAATCACCTCCGATCCCAATCCACATTTCTCTACCTCATTCGCTCTCTATTCTTTAAAAAAAAAAATACCAATACACGCACATTCACTGAATTGAAATTGGATTGAGATCACCCTTGGTGATGGCTTGGCCCATTGGCAATAACTTCTAGGACATCACCGTTAACATTTAGGCGATCAACATCCTCACAATTTTAATATTGGAGAGCTTGTTCGGCGCTTCCCTGGTGGTCTGGTGATGCAAATAACACGCGAGGTCTGCCTTGAGATAATAAGGTTATAACCAAGGTGAGTGTATTGTTGGTTGAAAAATATTTCCACACCCTTTCTTAAGCCTTGGTTAAACCTTTTGCCTTTGAGAATTTTTGGAATGGATCTCTCTTCGGAGTAGGCTTACTATAAGAAGAAGAAAAAAAATTCATTGTGCAAAAAGGTGTTTAGACAACTTTTTTTAATTAATTATTAAACCCACATCAGCATATAACAAAATGTTTTTTTTTTTACAGAATAGTGGTGGAATGATCATATTGATACCCGACATCTATTTTCAAGAACTACATTTATTGATTTTTAATTTAAGGAACCATGTTGATGGTGTTGGTCAATTTCAAGGATCATCTTGATGATATAGTTCAATTTCAGGGACCATCTGAAAAATATTTCCACACCCTCTCTTAGGCCTTGTTTAAGCATTGTGCCATTGAGAATTTATGGAAGGGATCTCTCTTCGGAGTAGGCCTACTATAAGAAAAAAAAAATTCATTGTGCAAAAAGGTGTTTAGATAATTTTTTTAATTAATTATTAAACCCACATCAGCATATAATAATTTTTTTTTACAGAATAGTGGTGGAATGATCATATTGATACGCGACATCTATTTTCAAGAACTACATTTATTGATTTTTAATTTCAGGGATCATCTTGATGGTGATGATCAATTTCAAGGATCATTTATGATAAAAACCCAAAAATATTTAGTAGTAAACTAATAGATTTGACCAAATTTGCTAAATGTTTAAAATACAAGGGTTAAATTGGTCAAATTTAAATAACAAATACCAAATTGACCAAACACGTAAAACACCATTTTGACATTTGAGTCAATCTCAAAATTTAACCCATTTAATGGTGATAATTAAGATTGTGAGCATTAATAAAGTAGTGAGCAAAAATGCACCCATAATATTTTGAACTTTAATTAAGAACTTCACTCCATATATAAGGTTCAATTGTTCTTCCAATTAAGTTGGAAGAGTAAATTGTAACAATGGTCCATCAACTTTAATCAAATTGGAGCAATGATCCCTTAACTAAAAATCCATTAATATTGGTCCCTCAACTTATCAAAATGTGTAGCTATAGTCATTTTCATCAATTTCGTTAAAAATTTGTCAAAATAAGTTATGTTTGAATGATCATTTA
Organism: Malus domestica; assembly: GCF_042453785.1. NCBI lineage: Eukaryota > Viridiplantae > Streptophyta > Magnoliopsida > Rosales > Rosaceae > Malus > Malus domestica. Next base: position 16,587,165 of record NC_091672.1, read on the forward strand.
TACAATTAAGATCCCTCAACTCATCAAAGTATGTAATTATGATCATTTTCGTCAACTACATCAAAAATTTTGTCAAAACGAGTTATGTTGAAAGGACTATTGCTACAATTAGGTTAAAGTTAATGAATCATTTCTCTAGATTAAAGTTGATGGACCAATGGTAATGAATCTTTAGTTGAGAAATCATACATGCACGTTTTGATGAGTTGAGGACGCATGACCTTAGGGGTGGTTTGGGAGTGAGGTGCTTAAAAAAAAAGCACCCATGAAAAAAACTGTGAGGATTTTAGGTGTTTGGTAAACTGAAAAAAAAGGCTTATTTTGGAAGTTGATGTGAGAATAAGCTGAAATCAAAGGAAAAAGCTGAAGCTGCTATTTGTAGCTTTGGAAAACTGGCTTTTTTTCAAAGCACACGGAGCTACAGTGCTCTTTTAATGAAAAGACCCACTATCAGACTGTTTTTTTTTTCAAAAGCACTTTTACAAAAAAGTTTACCAAACACTCTGCTGATTTTTTCATAACCGCTTATTCTCACAGCACAACCGCTTATTCTCACAGCAGCTTTTTTTCAAAGCACATCAATACCAAACCAGCCTTAGTGATGTCCCTTTTCCCTTTTCGCCCATTCAATTTCAGCCTGAAACCCTCTACGGCTTTGGCCTTCCCATTTCTCACTCTCACTAGGCGCACAGCATGCTCTAAGCTCACCCATGGCAGACATTTACCCTTCCTACATCGAAATTAGCGACGACGACGACCAAATCCAACAGGAGCAACACCCAGAGCTGCCGATCAACGATCATCCAGAACACGAAGACCTCGACGACGACTTAGCAGTAGACCCGGATTATGAACAGTACCTTGCCGGACTACTAGCCTCTAGCTTCTCTCAAAATGCTGCCGGAATTGATTCCGGCGACGAGGATGGGTTCGGTGTTCCTCCAAGTGCTGCCGAAATTGCTGACGAAACAGATTTTGGCGACGAGACTGAGGAAGCTGATTTTTTGAATGTTGCCGCAATTGCCGGCGAAACGGAACAGTCAGGTGGGGCCGAGGAAGGCGGAGAGAAGCGGAGAAGAATAGGAGGGCCCGAAACGTCGTCGTCGGCGGCGGGTGGAATTGGCAGCAAACAGGGCTTGATTTGCTCCATTTGCTTGGATTCTAGGACCGTTGAGGGTGATCACCGCATCTGGTTTGAACCCAAAACTTCAATTTCTTAATCTGCATTTGTTCATTTAATCTGAATTTTTGAAATTAATTAATCTATTAAATTTGGATGGAGGATTTCAGTTCTCTTCCTTGTGGGCACCTATTTGGGATGTCTTGCATAAACAGATGGCTACAGCATAAAGATACCGGGAAGGTAGCGATTTTATCTGACGATTCCATGGTAGTTTTCGAGCTGTTTGAAAATGTTTCTGTTTGACATTGATGAATGTGCATTTCCCTTTCCCTTCAGTGTCCTATATGCAACCGAAAAAAATGCGAGTTGAAGGATGTTTTGAAACTTTTCGTATCATATCCATGGGATGATTCTGTTGATGATGATGAATCAGAAAAGCAAAAGGTATTGTTAGGTATAACGAGGATGATCTATTTTCGGTTTGAACTGATGTGGAGTTAACTTATTTTGAATGATGGATTTTTCTTGCTTGTAGACGATTCGGGAACTCAAGGATAAATGTGCTTCTCTTGAGAATGAGGTAAGGATATTCTCTAACTTGAGTGAAATGTATGTCTTGTAGGTTGTTTTGTTTCCGTCACAATTAGTGCAGTAGAGGTTACTTAAGTGGTTCTTCTTGTTGATTTGGTAAATCATAGAGAAGACGCAGGTGTACGTATATGTTATGTAGCATATACGTGCACGAACTTACACAGACAATGGTATATTGTAAGGAGTTGTCTTCCATTATTCAGTAGTTAGCTTGTTTAGTAAGTATATATGATTTTGGGCATTTCATCGTATGTGCAGCTTGCTGCGTTGCGCAAGAACGAAGCTAAACTGCAGCTTGAAGATGAACAACGTACGAAGGTATTTTTAATACTTCATTGTATATAACTACATTTTTAAATCTTTGGTTTAAAGGGTATTCGATTTTCTATTATTTCTGTTTCTTGTCAGTTTTCATATATCCCTCCAGCGTAATGTTTTTTTTTTCTTTACCACATATCAGAATTCACGTTTCAATGCCTCCATAGTATTAGGTTACATCCTTTCCCATTTTTATCATGGGAAGTATTTATTGCCTTTTTGGAAATCATCACAGTTATTTAGCTTTGAGGTTAGTCTTTCCAATTAATTAGTGATGCTAACATGTAACGGGTTTTGGTGCTTCTCATCCACCGATGGACTCTGCTTCTAATTCCGCTATTTGGGCTCAACTTGGTGACCTGCTGAAGGGTATGGAAGAAAAATTCACTGATCAACTTGCTCGTAGTTTGGACACAGATAGAAATTCTTGACTTGGCTTTGTTCATGGATATTCAACTAGGGCTTTGTCTTTGTACGTGACGATTGGATCTGGTATATAACTTGATAGATATCGTATGCTATGTTTATGATGTGCTATTCCTTGGTCATGTTAACTAGGCTCATGCTTAGACCCGTAAACGGGTTGGGTTTATTGGGTTTGGGTCGGGTTCAACCCGATCTGTTAAGTTAACGGGTCACCCGAACCCAATCCGTTAAGCTAACGGGTCATCCGAACCCGACCCGTTAAGCTAACGGGTCACCCGTTTCACCCGTTAACAATTATTATTATTATTATTATTTTTTGCATAAAGTTTATTTTTTGTTATTAAGATTTTACTAAAATTACTAAAATATTCTCAACTAACGGGTGCTAACGGGTCCTAATGGGTCTAACGGGTTGACCCAAAGTGATCCGTTATTTAATGGGTTGTTAACGGGTTCACCCGTTAGCGACCCGACCCGTTAAGCATCCACCCAAATACAAATATTAACTGGTTGGGTCGGGTCGGGTTAACGGGTTTGGTCCAAAATGTCAGGCCTACTCATGCTTATGTGGGTTTGCCCTTACAGCTGTTTGCAATACTATTTCTGTTTAGCCTCATCCTTTGGATGCTTAGTATGGATTGTAAGTGAGAGATCTTAGGTTCGATTCTCACTAAAGGCGAATTTGAACCACATTATTATGGCTGGTCCATTGTGAGACTTGGCCCACTCTCCCTCTCCGTAGTGTAGATAATATTGTTTGTTTATAAATAAAAATAAAGTATGGGTTGTAATTATATTATCTGTGTGATTGTATCAACGGAGCTCACACTGGTTATGTGTGCATATCGAAGGGAAGCTTATGGAAGAAGGGAAGATATTGCAATGTGCACATACATTGCCATTTTAACACATTTTTGTATTCATCCCCAACGACCTTGGTTATTTTCAATCGAGTCGTTTATAGTTTTTGTTCTCTTTTTGTTGGTCGAGTAGGTTTACCGTCAACTTTTTTATACAATCGATTCTGGGAGAGGGGGACTGAATACAAAATTTCATATGGTTAAAGCTCTTAACAACTTCTTGAGTTACATGCCATTTGCGAATGAATTGATCTTTTTCTTTTGTCAATTGCGAAAAGATAGATTAAGCAAACAAACTGAAGCAAAATGATTATCGTAACTTCCTATCAAAAGTGTTAAGAGCATTCATCCCTACGCCTAAAATTCCAAGTTGGATTTCCTATCTTCCAATATCCCATATATTAAAGATTAAAATCATCTTCCAACCCAAACGAGCATGGTATAAATATCTGATCATTTTCTAGACCGATAAGACCATATGCAAAATCTTTCCGGGAAGAGTAAAAAGATTTTCTCACGAGAATGCAACATTTCTAAATCATAGTAAAACTTTCAATCCAAAACGTAAATTAGGGGACTGTTTACAGTACATGTATCAAGGCGTGTTGGTTAACAATTGGAAGGTGACGAAGCTTAGGTGATGTGGAAAAATACGAATAACTTTCTATAAATAATGAAAAATCATTAAACTTACCTCATTCGTACACACATGCAACGCATGAAAGAACATGGATAATCACACAACCTACCCCCATTCTTAAACACAAATACATAGGTGGGTAGAAAGAAAAAAAGGAATTATATGACGAAAGTGATTATTGTGTGGATGCTTAAACACAAAAGAAATTTACAGAGTTGTTGGGTGAATTTTGATTTAAATATTTTATTTTAATTGATTTAGCCGTTTGATTTAATTTGGCTGTAATATTTTTTTTTTACTGTTCGATTTGTTCATATTCGACACTATTCTTGGCTCATCTTCTAGGTTAAATTTGGCTCAACAATAAATTTTACCCAAAACTATTTTTTTTAGCCCAATGATTGGAGAAGTTTTGGGGGTTTAAACTCAAATTTTTAGTTTTAACCCAACTATTGGAGTCGGCCTAAGAGTGCACAATTTTAGAGTTAGGGTGAAATCCTTTAGGAATTAAGCCCAAAGTCAAATTTTTCTGTTAGTTTATCCATCAATGGGATTAGGGATCCCGAGTTTCTATATTTAAGCTTTATGCATTTACCCTACATCTGAGCGATAATGAAAATTTTGTTTTATAGGGGTTAATAGAAAGGTAACGAAAATTTTGTTTTTGGACTCAAATCCTAACAAACTTCACCACAAGTGTTTAAATCTGAATTTTCCACAACCACGAGTACCATTTAATCTATTAGATCATCTACAAAGGAGATTCCAAATTCTAAGTAGAATGCTACATAATAAAATTTGAAAGCAGATAGAAGATCCAACCAATATGTCAATCATATATGGATTGTGTGATGCCAATTTTGACATATGAAAAAAATCTGAAGTCAAATTAATTTTTAAATGTTTTGTTGTGTGGGTCCTAATAATGCACCAATCATAAAATCGTAAAAATTACTTTGTATTTAGAGTAATGTTAGGGATATTAAATTTGAAAACTAAAATTGCAAATTAAATGATGTGTCACCAATAGAAATAAGCACGTCTATCATCATCTTCCATGTTCTTTAATTTATAAAATTTAGTCTCTAAATTAAGTGTCCGTAGCATTACCCTTGTATTTATTTGTTTTGAATAGTGAACATTACAAATATTAATTGAACAAAAAAAATCATATGAGTAAAAGTAAAAGAAAATTCGACATTACTACGTAAGGTTTCAAATCCATAGTCGACGTCTGTTTTTGGCATCTCCACTGAAAATGCTGGCGTTTAAAAATTTGTAAGAAAGAAAACGAACGAAAGAAATGTGAGCGTTTTGATTTCCCACCAAAACAAATCTTGTATTCCCTCCTTTCCCTTTCTCTCTCCTTCTCTCACCTCAAAAACCCTAGCCAGGCAATTTTCCCCCAATTCTCACTCACTCAATCACTCTCACGGGCACACCACACTATATGCAATAGCACACTCATGGCAAACCCTATCCTATCCTTCATTGATCTTGTTGACGGAGGACTCAGCGAGGAATCCGATGAAGACGAATCTGAAGAAGAAGAAGAAGAAGACGAGGAAGAAGAAGGCACAGTGGACGTTGATTCTGCTGTTTACCTTGCAGATCAAACCGGTGCAGCCGGAAGTGCTCCTGAAACGGCGGCGGCGAGGGATGGGGATGAGGAAGTTGGAAATAAGCGTAGAAGGAGAGGAGGAAGCGAAGCGGTGTCGGGGGATGGAGTTGGCAGTGCAGAGTGCTCCCAAGGCAGCAGCAGCCAATGGAATCGGAACGAAATGGACGGGCTATTTTGCTCTATCTGCTTGGAGCCTTGGACCAATGACGGTGATCATCATATCAGGTCGAATTCATACCTCAGTTCTTTGCAATCTCGTCAATTTTTGTTGCTTGTTTGATGTGGTGAGGATTCGAATGTTTGTCTTCGGTCTAATTTTTCTTTGGTAAACATCTTCAGTCTAAAATTTTAGAGTATTTTTTATTGTTGAATTTTGGTGTTTTGGTTTGAGGATTGCAGTTGTCTTCCTTGTGGACACCTGTTCGGCATGTCTTGCATAAAACGATGGCTACAGCAGCGTAGCAATTCGAGGAAGGTAATTACAATTCTCTAATTTTCAAGTTATTTTCAAGTTCTTTCTTTTTGTTTTGATATTCATGTTTGTACCTTCATTTTCTTTTTTTTTTCAGTGTCCTCAATGCAACGAAAAATGCATGTTGAAGGATGTTAGGAAGCTTTTTGTATCCCAAATTGTTTCTGTTGATGAAGAGTCACAAAAGGTGAGATCAAATTTCTTCGGGCTAATCTCTTTTCAATAGAAACTTATTTGGTTAATTGTGAATGACAGACTCTTCTTTTTTATTTTCTAGAGAATTCGGTCACTTGAGGCTAAATGTGATTCTCTTGAGAAGAAGGTAAAGATATTTTAAATATATCCGTCTTCATTTTTGTGGTTTAAAGTGTGAATATAGACAGAGGTATGCATATTGTCTTATATCCTTATGGTCTCTAGGATTGGATTGAAATCAATGACTCACAATATTCAACATATGTTGAAGGAAGAAATGAAAAAAGTTGTGTCCAACCTGAAGCTACCCTATATGTGAACTAAGTGACATATGCAACATTTCATTATTCATTTGTTAGCATCTTTAGAAAGTCTACAGTTTTTCCTTTTATAAATAGGAATCTGCTTGGTGTAAGAGAGAAGTTCAATGGAGAAAGCGAGAGCTTGAACTGCAAGATAAAGTTCAACATCTTACAGAGGTATATTTGACCTCTTGATTCTTTATGATTGGAGTACTTCCATTGAAAATATATATGCTCTATGTTTGGAGTGCCTTTTCTATTACTTTTAGTTTTTAAACTTTTGACTTTTATTTTTAGAGGGCAACTTATTTGGAGCATCTATTAGGAGACACACAGAACGGAACATCTGGAGTAGTCAATGCTAATGGGGTTCGTGAAGGAAGATTTGTGGCTGGTGAAAAAATCTTAGATGAAAGATCCTATGGTCAATTTATTCATGTTTATATATTATTTTGGTTTTCTGGATGAAAGATATTATAGGGCTAGTTTGGGAGTGCTTTTAAAATGACTGAAAGCGCATTAAGAGAAAATGTTTTTGGGTTCCAAAAGCACTTGAAGTGCTTCTTGTTATGTGCTTCATCTAGTAAGTGCTTTTCCAGGATTGACTTGCATTTTTACTAAGGATTGGTTCCAAAAACATTTTCACCAAAAATGCTTTCTGTTATTTTGAAAGCACTTCCAAACGAGCCCATAGATTCCAATAGTAGTTAATTTTACAATCATGGCACAAAAAACTTTCTTTGCATCCTGGATTGTGTCTAATTTTCTTTCATTACGTGTTGTAGGGCGAAACTTTGGATCAAAGTTTTGTGGACAAGCATATTCTTGCAATTTCATATTAGAGGTGTGGCAATTTTCCTTCTTATGCTATGTTCTTTCATACTCTTCCTTTTTTTTCATCATCCAAATGAAGATACTACACAAAATATACACACTGTTCTGTGTGAACTAGACCCGCACATATCGTCTGTATCAGCAAAAAGACATGGTTTTCTAGTTCTGCCCAGATTTTCTGTGAAATTGACTCACTCTGTTCAGTAGATTGGTGAAGAGGAACCAGTAAAATAATCATTCTTGACAACAAAGACAGCAACGTTAGTGAAAGTGTTAAGACAAATGAGTATGGGAAACAATTTCAGTTTTATATAGCTGAGGTAGAGGAAATACAGAGCAAAGGTGTTATGCTAGATGGCAAAAGAAATTACCTTGGAAGTGGATAAGATGAAGCAACTTGGCTTGGAAAGCTAATGATAAGTGGATGATATTTCTTAAGATACAGTTTAAGCAGTTGTAATTCTGCAATGTCAGGAGTTTTTTTTTTCCACTTTCAGGTCATAAAATTCTCTATTTCGACAGAAGAAAATAGTTAACCTTGTAATAGTGAACTTTGCAGAAGGAGTTGCAGGTAGATGGTGCTCGTTTATTTGATGTTGATGAATCTAACCAAATTATTTTGATTTCGCGAAGGCTGGATGGGATAGGGGGAAGACATGTGCTTACCAAGGTAAAGTTTCTAGGATTCAAGAAAATTTGTGCTTTTGCTGCATTGTCTATATACAACATAGGAACTGCTCTCACAAAGTTTTCTTAAATATGGCTTTGTAGATGAGTTTGATACCTCCGTATGACAGAGATGATATTCTCCTTCCTAGAGATACAAGAGCCATTAGGGATCTACGCATTTCTTCTTCTAACAGTGACCTTGCACTCTTTGCTTGCTTGGGGAAGAAATTGTCAGTTCTCAGGTTGGATTGCGATCAACTTACCCCACAGTTATTTTTTACTTTATTCATATATTTCTTCTGGTTAACTTAGTTGTTCTATTTGCTACAGTATGGAAAGCAACAATGTCATCCTTACCTATGATCTACCGGTAAAATTTTTGACCATTATTTTTCTTGTGTATTAACTGTATGTAAAGGGTTTGAGTACTTTGGCTTCAACTTAAATTTCTATGTTCCTGTATGACACAGCGTTAAAGGATTTTTACATGATTATATCTGTTAAAATAAAATCGAATTCCCTATTTTGCCTTTTGATTCAGGGCAATCTTTAGTGTCTTTAGTGTGTATATTCAAGGAAATAAAAGTAAGTTCCAAGAGATACAATATTGATATTCAGAAACTATATTTGTTAAAAGGTAATTAGGAAAATATGTGATGTAAGTTAACACAACTTTCATTTAATGTGAAAGTTAGAAGTGGGTTGATTCAGTCTAGTTAGGTGGAGCTTTTGCCTTTTGGATTTAGTGGAAAGCCAGTTATAGTTTTGATTTGGATCTGATTCCAGAAAATGAGCACTTAATATACTTCAGCCTATTATTTGTATAGCTTCTATCATTTTAGCAGCCAATCATGTTTCTTGGATTGGCTTTTCTTTGAGAATGTGAAAGCATGCCACTTAACCTATAATTTCTTCGTAATGGAATGCTATTCTGTTGTAACATAATAAGAGTTATTACTTGATCATTAGAATCCCTAGACATGACTGCCCCATTCTGATTCAAATGGTTTGTTTGAGCTAAAGCTCAAACTACACATTCGCTTGGTGGTTGACCTGTTTCAGGCCAAGCTGGCATAGATTGGGCATCTTCAGCCTAGTGATTCATGGTCTCTAGTGCATATAGAGCAGTGGCGATGGTACTACTGTGTTATTTAGAATCTCTTTTGCTTACTTCGTAAATATGTCACATTATGATATGCCCAACATTAACTTACGTCTGCATAGCAGGTGTTTATTTGTATCTTGATATCATTATTCTTCATTCTATTGTTTCATTTGTTATTTTCAGTGCTTGGCATAATATACTAAACAGTCTTTTTGACTCTTCTATTGTTTTATCTTCATGTTAACATTTGTGCTTGCAGGCTGCTGCTTGGACATGTTCATGGGATCTCAACAATCCATATTATGCTTATGCTGGTTTACAGGTCTGTCCGTACCTTGAGTTTTTGGTTACAACCGTAATTTGAATTTTAAGTATCTTGAAAGGGTTGTTTTGTATACCCCCTGCTTTAATTTTTACTTATATTTTTGCAGAATGGCTCTCTTTGGGTGTTTGACATGCGCCAAACTGCAGGGCCTGTTGAATCTCGGAGAGGGCTTTCAAACAACCCAATTCATACAGTACATTCCCTTTCACATAATTCAGCTCTTCCTTCTGGTGCTAGATCGGTGCTCTCCGCTTCTTCGATTGGCTTATGTCTGTGGAACTTTGGTTGTGCCGAAGAAGGGTGAGTTCATATCTGTGTTGTTATCTTTCCTATTTGTCTATGAAATCTTATGAATGCCCGTCTGGCTTCATTTATATATTTTTTTTAAACAAAAATTTGCACCCTGAAATTGAGTGATGCCATTTCAAACGTTAATATAGTCTGTTTGCATGTTTGTAATTAAAAGGCAAGAATATAGTAGAATGTTTTTCCTTGGTTGTCCATCTTCTCCGAGGTCGAAAAATGATACTTCTCAATTTGTTCATGTGAAATTTTGCAAAGCAACATGAAATTTTCTTTCTATAATGTAAAAGTAGGTGCGGCTGTGAAGTCATAGATTAATAATTAAACTAATTTTATTGAATTAATTACTGCATGAATCTGTTCTGACTAAAATCAAACTCAATGAAGGCCGACATTAGTCCCTCAAACCGAGAATCAAGGAGTTTGCATATCATTGGCGTATTGTCCTAGCAATGATGACATTGTTGCTTCCTACCGTCCCAAAGTTGAAACGTCTGATGAGACGCTCTTGTCTCAACCACAGCTTACTCCTTCCCGTGGTGGCTTTGGACAAGGAACAGTGGGTTCCCATGTTCTCTTGAAGAGAGCAGACATCAACTGTTTTGATCGTTTGGGTTCTGCATGCACCAATGTATGTGATATCGGGCTTCCAAGATCTGCGATCATCGACGTTGGAAATTATAGCACATTGTTTGCCTCTCAGGATAAGTTGAGTTCTGAATTAGTCTTACAAGAGCTACCGTCTTTTACGACCTTACAGCGCCTTAAATTACAGAAAGATCCTCTTCGTGATCTGAAGTACAGTCCGGCGATAAAACAAGGTCTACTTAGTTGTTTAAGTGGTGACAAACTGCAACTCTTCAGTACCAAGCTTTCAGGAAAGAGATGATCATTTCAGGTGTGTAGTTGCTCAATTTGTGCCTAATGGTAAGGTTTTTAACTGTTTTATAAATATTACTTTTTATGTTTTTTAGGTTAGGAACAGTTCTATAAATAAGAAAATTAAAATTTCCGATTGTTTGTTCAAAAAAAAAAAAAAAAAAAAAAAATCCTTGGAAAATACCCTTCACTTTTGGTGTTCTACAAAATTACACTTAAAATTTAGGCTATCGTTAGGTGTGGGATTTTTCGAGTCCCAAGAGAGATGCCAACTGAGTAAGAGATGGATAAAAAACTAATAGATAGGAGGGACTAGAAATGCTATATGATAGTTGAATATCAGAGTGCGTAACGAATGAGACTAACAAAATAATAGAAATATTATTAAACAAACGAGAGTGTCGAAACGATTACAAAATCCTAAAAGACTACATTGTTACTGACTTATTGATATTTACTAATTAATATAAGCACTACTATATATAGTGAAAACTAAAGTAAAATCCCAATCCTTAAAGGATATAGAAAACCCTAATAAACCCTAAATCCTAACCCTTAAAGGATACAGAAAATTCTAATATTCTTGTCCTACAAGAAAACCATAAACAAAAATAAACTAATAGCTAATTTTCCAACACCTCTTGTTAAACTCATGGTGGAACACATACATGAGTTTGCCAAAGTAGATGTGGATGCAAGACTCCAAATTCTAGTGCTAATGCCAATACCAATGCCCATGCAGATGCCAATGGTAATGCCGATGCCGATGCCGATGTTGTTGCAAGATTCTAACTTACGAACAAACTTGAACAAAAAACAAAAAATCTAACTTTCATAACGTCACTCGAATGATCACCGGTCCAAGTATTCGAGTGATTGTCAGATAAACCAAACAAATCATATTTCTTTCTTCTTCCTTCCTTTTTTTCATGACTTCTACAAAACACAGGCTGGTTTGCAGAACATGGATCTGTGGACAGGAGCACCTGCGGATTCTGTGCCTAATGAGATAGCAACGGCGGTGGGTCTGGAGGGATGCAGAAATCTTGATGCGGTGGAGCTTTTTCAAATTTGGTGCAGAAATCTTGGTGCGGTGGAGCTTTTTCAAATTTGGGTGTGGGACAAATTCACCAAATTCTTTTTTGTTTTTGTTGAAAATAATCAATACCAACTAACAATCTAAAACAAACGACGAGCAAGACAGGCAAATTGATGCCAAATCAAAGTAGATTGATCCCAAAGGATCAAACCTGCTCTGATACCAAGTTGAATATCAGAGTGCGCAACGAATGAGACTAACAAAATAATAGAAATATTATTAAACAAACGAGACTAATAAAATAATAGAAATATTATTAAACAAACGAGAATGCTGAAACGGTTATAAAACCCTAAGAGACTACATTGTGATTGACTTATTGATATTTACTAACTAATACAAGCACTACTATATATAGTGAAAACTAAAGCAAAATCCTAATCAAGGATATAGAAAACCCTAATAAACCCCAAATCCTAACCCTGAAAGGATATAGAAAATTCTAATATCCTTATCCTTATCCTACAAGAAAACCATAAACAAAAATAAACTAATAACTAATTTTCCAACAATATGAGCATACAAATGCTTGTACAAGATATTTGTAAATGAATCATGAGTTTTCACCTGCCTTTGTAACGTTCATATGGTGCGTTTTTAATTCCTCCTATACACAATTTTATAACTTGACCTAAATCCCTTAAGACAATCGCCTACATGTCAATTAGGGGTGGGCGTGAATAGCGCTGGGTCCATGTTTAATGGATTCGGACTTGACTTATTTTTTTGTAAAGGAGTCTCAGTCGGTCCGAGTTTGTGTATTTTTATTAGTGGAATCGGCTTATTTGGATCCAATTAATATGGTCCGGTTCCTACGGGTCGAATAGATTCGTTTTCAGTCATGTGTTGTATGGGTTTCTATTTTCAATCATACATATAGGAAGCCTTCAAGGGAATGGATTCCCATTTTTTTTTAAATTTATAAAAATGGGGATTTGTTGTGGGGTTTACACTACATTGAACTTTAACAATCCGAACCGTCTATTTTTCAAGTTGCATCGCATAGATCATTCTTGCAAAATATTAGCCAAATTAGAAAGATTTGATATTTAATTGGGTTCAAAAAAATTAACGAATACTTTGTTATATAAGAAACAATGAAATTTTTTCTTGATAATTAAATAGGCAAATGGTTTCGAATTGAATTGAATTTTTTGCAAGGATGATCTATGAATCAAGTGTAACATCCCATATTGCCCAAGAGAGTGGATCCTGTAAGCCTTAAATGTATATTCCCATTTTTAACTAGCATGAGGCTTTTTTGGAGCTCACTAGCTTTGGGTTCCAATGGAACTCTGAAGTTAAGCAAGTTCGCGCAAGAGCAATCCCAGGATGATGGGTGACCTACTAGGAAGTTCTCGTGTGAATTCTCAGAAACGAAACCGTGATGATGTGGTTTGGGCCCAAAACGGACAATATTGTGCTACGGCGGAGTTTAACCCGGGATGTGGTGGGGGCTCAGGTTGGGATGTGACATCAAGATTTATAAAATAGATGGTTCGAATTATTAAAATTCGATGTGGAGTGGGCCTCATACCTAATTCCTATTTTTTGAAAAAAAATGGGCATCCTTTTGCATAAAAAACATGCATATATATATATATATATATATATATATATATATATATATCATCTATTTGCCATGGCAAAGACATCCCATTCATAAATTAACTATGATACTTGAGACCCCATCTCCAAAAAGATAAATAAGATAACAGAAATTAGCAATCTAATGGATCAATGAACATATACCACGAGCTAGTGGTTCAGTGGTAAATGACGGATTGTGAGGCTTCTTTCAAATTAAAAATTGGAGGTCTTGGGTTTGAAACCCGCTACTGATGTGGAAGTCAGACTTGTGGCCAGGGAGAGGCTGCAATTGCCTTTGTGAGTCTTTCCGGCCCCTGAAAGGGGTGAATAACCATGATTTGTCATCAATTGTCCATCTTTTTTTTTTTAAAATAAATAAAAAATGGATCAATGAATACAATATTTGATAGCAAATTAGGAATCTAAATATTAATTGATAGTGATACTTACACAACTAATATTTTGTAAGAAAAAAGAAAACTTATTTTGATGCTAGCACTAGAAAGATACAGATCATCGCACAGTGAAAGCATTGTTATGGAAATGGAAATTTAGTTTTAGGCTTCGCTAATCTGAACAATTTTCTTTTGGGGTGTGATATTCACACACTCTATTTGACTTCTCACACACTTTTTTTATTTTTGGCCGTCGGATTGGATGAATTGAAGAAGATCAACGGATATAAATTATCAAAGGGTGTGTGAGAAGTAAAATGAGGTGTGTGGATAACACACCTCTTTTCTTTTATGCTAGCAAAGTACGAAAGATTTAGAACATACATGGTATATGCTTTGTGCTTAGTGCTTAGTGCTTACCCTTAAACGGTCCTGGCTAGGTTATCTGCACATAAGAAATATGAACTCGATTTTAGACTCGTTTCCACACAAGTAAATTCTAATTCGGACCATTTTGAAAATTAAAAATAAAAATCATATGGTTTTACATCGGCCAAGTAATACGATTCGAATCCACCGGTTCAAAGATTCATACACCACCCCTTGTAAATAATTTACTTGAAAAAATTGTTCAAAAAATAAAATATGGTCACCCTAATGCTATAAATAATAAAATATGGTCAATCCTAATGTTATTTATAATAAAAGGTAATTTAACCAAAGGTCAATAAAAACTTAACTATTAAGCCATATATCAATGACATATTTTTATTTTGGACTTAATCAATGATCTATTTGTATTAATTAGGCATAAGTCTGATGAATGTCACATAATTAACTATTTAATTAATAAAAATATAAAAAACCCAAACCAAATTCCTATCCGCCATCCACCACCAAACACCCCAAATTCCTATTTCCACCGCCTATCTTCCTTTAGGATCAAAACTCAGTTCTTGTTTTCACACCAAATTTGTCCTAGTTTCTTGTTTCCTTTGGGATCCACCATCATGGGTTGCGTCCGCACAAAATTAGTGAAGAAATTTTCCCGTTGCGTGATTGACCGCTGCTACTGGTGCATGGCCCTTGACTTCACACCAACAACAAGATCCTCGAGAAAGTCACCATCATCCCTTCCAAGCACCTCGACAACATTTCTCTAAAGTGGATCCAAAAGGGCACTGATGAGATCTCCGTCGACAAAGGAGACCCTTGTGTGCTATGTCCCCTGAACATGAAATAGACACTGCAACTTGTTGGTGAAGATTGAGACGCCGACATTGTAAAAGCACAGAACATGAAATAGACATTGCAACGAAGTGTCTGAATTCACAAAACAAGAAACAGACACTGCGTTGCAGTGTCTGAATCCACAAACCTATTTGAATCTCAATGCAGAATCACACAATAGGGAACAGACAGTGCAACGAAGTGTTTGAATCCACAAACCTATTTGAATTCGAATGCACAATCATAGAATATGAAATAGACACGGCAACAAAGTATCTGAATCCACAAAATCGGAAACAGACACTGTGTTGTAGTATTTGAATCCACAAACCTATCTGAATCTGAATGTACAATCACAGAACGAAAAACAGACATTGCATTGCAGTGTCCGAAAAATAGAGGTTGAAGGTGGTGGGAGGCGGGGAGGTTGAATTCTAAAGGTTGGGGGAGGTGCGATTTACAAAGAAGGAGATGAAAATGTTTGGTGTTTTAAATGATGATGACATCATTTGTAATTTTAATTTGATTGAGGTGTTTTAATGTATCTTCAAGTTTGATTGACCGATTTATAATTGCAATAAAAGTTTAAATATGATATTCCTTAGGCTAAAAATAAAAGTTTAAATATAGGAGTCCAAAAGTGGAGGAATTATTTTTGGGAACTTTAACGAAAAGCATCCGGTACTGTTCACTTTAACGAAAAACCACATTTTTACACTAAAAAGTCAATCATGGTACTATTCACTTTACCCTTTATTTTGTCCTTATCATTAAAACTCAAAGTTTTCAAGCCATTTTCATTAGTTTTCCTATTATTTTTTTGGTAAATAAAACGTGGAGAAGATGGGAAAAACAAAAAGTCAATCCGACCTGCCGGATTCGAACCAGCGACCTAAGGATATCTGATGGTTTACCAACTACAGTCCTCCGCTCTACCAACTGAGCTAAGGTCGGTTTGTGGTAGCAAACGATTTTAAAATATTTAATATGCCACATATTAAAATTGCATTGCGTAATTTAATTTCAGTGATAGCATTGAAGGAAGTCATGGAGAAAAAGAAACATTCTACCAATGACAATAATTTAATTCCATTACTCCAAATATCATAATTGTTACTTTAAAAGAAGAAATTAGGTTCTCATTTCTTTTTTTTTTTATATTTCATGTATTGTAACCTTTTTTTTCTTTTTAACTTTTGATCAATGCCTTTTGATTTTTATATACGCTATTATTTCAATAATAAAATATTTAAATTTTATAATTAAAAAAAGTATTTAACCATTTCTAATTATATATTTAGTTTAGAAACGTTACATTTAGTATATTTTTGTTGTAACTAGTGTGTTTATTTAGGAATATGATTATGTAACTTAAGATAGAATCCCAAAAGAATTGAAAATCAAATCCTCATGGGCTTTGTATTACTTGTAAGGCAAGAAAACTCATCATGATTAGTATAAATAAAGGTACAAGATCATAGGGGTGAACATGCAATACTCATACACTTGAGCCATTCTGTTTCTCTTTGCCGTCCCCATGTTCACACCTAAAATGGTCTAGCAGAAGTATCTGTTAAGCGCCTTAAAAAATCTCAAGGTCCTTGGATGTGCACACCAAGCTATATGTTTCTCCATGGGGCTATGCAATCTTAAAAGCAATTATGTTAGTTCGCGTGCGGCTCATTTCCACCCAACATTATTTTGCATTACAGTTGGTTTACGGGTACAAGCCAAATGTCTCGCACTTACGTGTCCTTAAGTGTGTTGTTTATGTGCAAATTGCACCGCCTCAATGTACCAACATGGGCTCACAAACAAAGATGTGAATCTACGTCGGTTATGATTCTCCTTCGATTATTTGCTACTTAAAGCCCTTAATAGGCGATCTTTTTACTGTTGAATTTGTGGATGGTCACTTCAATGAAACATTCTTCTCGCCATTAAGGGGAGATAAGAACACCAACATTACTAATGAACGACATGAACTAGCGTGGACGTTACCCATTTCATCTCATCTCGACCCCCGAATCATCTAGTCTGAAACTGAAGTGTAGAGAATTCTAGATCTTCACAATATTGTCCAAAGCACGCCAAACGCTCACTGATCTAGCAAAATAACAAGATTGTATATATCTGCTACAGACGTGCTCACATGCCGTCATTAAATTGACTCTAAAGACGTTTTTCTACTACCCTCAAGGTACTCGAATTTGGGCGTATCCCTACGCATCCCGAGAAGATCGAACCCCCTAATCCTCAAAATGATGCTTGTCTTACTTATTATGTTGACGCTGGTTACTTATCAAACTTGTATGAGGCATGTTCCCAAATGGTCATGTCTTTACCATTATGGATACTGCAATATTGTGAAGGTCCAAGATATAGATCTTAGTTACAAAATCTTTTGAGTCGTTCCAAAGCTCACCATGCCTCACTACGCCGCATGTGAGAAATAGGGTTGAGAGCTCTTGTTGAGCATATTCAAAGTACATGTCGTTTTTCATCTGTCATTAAGTTCCCATGATGAACATGAAGATAATGCCACATGTATTGACTAGACAATGACATGATACATCAACAAAGTCAACACCAAGCATATTGCGCCCTCATCATATCAGCAAAGCATAAGGATATTGAAGTCAAGCAAACTGATCCCGAGACAACCTTGGCGACCTATTCACAAAGTCAAAATCGAAATCTACCTTCTAGAAACTTGTCCGAGGAATTGGCATGCGTAACCATATCACTTGAAATGCTTGTAGTTCTCATTTGGATGTTTTGTCAAATTTAAGGGGAGTATCTAATAGTATACTCACTTGACCTTAATGTACTTTTCTTCCCTACGATTAGGAGCATTTTTCCCACCAGATTTTTTCTACCTGAGGAGGTTTTAACGAGGCACCCATCATGGGCTAGTCATACCCTTGTGTGCGTTCTACTAGCGTCCTGAAGGCGTTTAGTTTTGGCTTAATTCAACTTCTCAGTTTTCTCCTTAGACTATGAGTTTTATCCTCCTTGGGTATTACCATAGCGAGGTTTTGTGAGTCCTACTACTTATGCATTACTCGGTTTATTTTTTAGACTCGCATTCGCTCATTGTGCCGATTAGACATGACGACTTCAACAACTATTTTTACATCATCACATGAAGACTTGATGCACTATTTACTTGAGTATTTACACACACAAAGGAGAGTGTTGCTAATTTCATTAGCAATGTAATTGTATAAATCCTAGTAGATTATGTGTAGGATTTTACAATATATTTTAGATAGTTTCCTTGTATCACTTGTATTACTTGGAGAGCAAAAATTCTCTGTTATTAGTATAAACTAGTATATGCCCTCACACCAAGTGTGAAATTTTTTACTTTGGTTGTTAAAATTGAAGGAGAGAGGAAGATAGTAAGAGAGAACGTGGGAGTCAGGAGAGAGGGAGAGAGGGAGAGAGGTTGTTTTATTTTTATTTTTATTTTTATATATTAGAGATGATAAACTTACATGCAGGTGAGGTTAAAAAAAACAGTAAAATTTTGTTTTGTGAAGTTACGTTACTGTCCTTAACCTTTTTGTTGTGATAGAAAACAAAGATGTCTTTTCACAATCTTTTGATTGACAAAGAGAGTTTCATTAATGTAGTATTAGATAAAGGTACAAGGCATGACGAATATGTACACAAAATTCCTCAACGCCATTCTTTCCCTTCTCTTCTCTCTAGCTGATTTCCCTCACTATATTCATACTAGAACAATAATTAAATTAATACTTTGATTTTTTAAAGAATATAACTTTAAACCATTTTCTTTTCATACTTCAAGTGGTACAATTTTATTAGTGGGAATTGGTTTAATTAGGTACATTATTTCTCTTAACAATTGATAAAAGAATGAATTGAAAATTTCAACTTCTAATAATTCAAACAATATAGTTCACAATAATTTCAACCACATATATATATCAAAAATAATTTCTTTGAATTAGGTTTCAATAACTTGTTTAATCAAAATCTCATCACAAATGCATTATGGTGTGTTGGGTGGACATCACCACTGCTCAAACCAAACATTTCATCCTCAGCTTCTCATAAAATGCCAAAAGAAAAAAGGGTTTGTGGGGAAGAAGATATAGACCTTTGTTTAAAACCATATCTATTTGTTTGTAAACTTTCCATCCTTTTCATACCATTTAAACTTGAAAAGCTGCCCACCAACAACCCCCCATCTACTTCACTAAGGCATCTTGTAGGCCTATACCTTGTGAATTATTGTTTCTCAATGATCTTAATCCCTTTCAAATGTCTTACTGATGGCTTGAGAGAAACATGTTTTCTGGGTCCACCAAAGAAAAAGAATAAAACATGTTCTCCCAAGCATATTGTGAGCTACCCCTTGTATTTAGACTCAATTTTATTTGTTGGCACAATGCGATATGCAAAGGAAATGAAGTAATAACTTAGAAGGTAAGAATATGAAAGCCACCAAGAAATATGAGAGACTCCTCAAATATTATTGGATAATAATATGAACAACAATCTTAAAAGCAAACCAAAAGTTTTTATACACCTCAACTCTAGTTTTGCTAGACCCCAATTAGGATAGTTAATCAAGATTTATCTGAGTCGTTGATTTAATTTTGTGCATCTTTCACCTTTTATGATTAGATTAGAAGACCTAAATACTCCTCCATTTAATGTGGTGTCCCCCTTTGTGCCTTGGGTGCTACTAAATCTTCAAAATCTCGACAATAATCGCAAATCCGTGGGAAATCTTTATTCTACGCTGTTTGCACTATAATTGCAATAATGTCTTCTAGAAAAATCGGAATTGCGAATGGTAAAATTTCTTCAAAAACTAGACATCCAGAGCTTTCTAAACATATAAGGCTCAACATCTGGTTTGCTCCGAGAAAGCATAGTTTAATCTTCCAGCTTGATTGATATGTACAGCAAACCTCTGCTTCCAGGGTGGAAAATGTCTTTCAATCTCTATAATGCTCTTTTAGCTTTTAACTTCAATTTTCTTGCCTGAGAACACAAATCTAAAAAACCTAATGAAAAACAAAGGAAAAAAAATACGATACGACACAAAAATTGTCTAAAAAGCAATGAAGATATTCCTCTTCACTTGTAAATGAAGGTCTTAGGTTCGAACCTCGCTAAGGGCGAATTTGAACAACTATTGCTAGCTCACTGTGAGGCTAACACCACCCCTTATCCCTTAGTATAAATAATATCGTTTATTCATTCAAAAACCAAAAAGCAATAAAGATAGGTACGAAAACCAACCTATCATTTTGTGACCTGTAAATGTTACGTTTTGATGCTTTTAAGATTATTGTCAAACTGCTCTTTGATTATGTTCTACATCATTTGTGTTTTGTGGTACAAAGTCTCGTGATACCATGTATTTCTCAACAGCCATTGCATTTTTTTCTTCATATACCCTATGGCATGTGGGTGTCACAACTGTGTAAGAGTGAACATGATCTGTTTATGAGGCAATATGTGAAGATAAATGGTCCACTAGTATAATATGCAATGCCCACTAGAATTTATGTGGAGGGATGTATCAATATTTCTAAGCCCTTAATTTTATGTGAAGTAAGATGCAGAAGTCATGTCATTTTTTGTTAGCATATCATGTCAATTTCATGGAAATCAATATATTTTTGAGAACATCTTCTGTGCCAACAGAGATATAAACAATTATATCTTCGCTGGTAGAGAAATTCTTAATATTAACACATAAATTACTTGATAAGTGTTATAGATAAAAATGATTATATCTCCGCTTGTACAGAAATTCTTCAATATTTAGAGCTGTACTTGAATCGCGTGAGCTAGGGCGATTGCTTATAGCATTTCTCATATATTTTTGTGATGGCCATTCTTATTTGGTTGTTTTTTATTATCCCATAATATCATATTCTTTAGTTTATTACTCCATAAGACAAATATCTTATCTCTGGCACACATCTAGTGCAAGACAGTTCCACATGTTTTGGTGGTAGTGGTAAGGGGATAAATATAGAGCCCCTCTGAAAATATCACAGCAGCCATCTGTAGTGCTTGCCGTAATGCTCTTTCAGTATTTCACATCTCACTGTGACTTCCATGTTTTTGGTTTCCGATTCTTTGCCTCAAGTGGCCTTCATATGAGTTCAGTTTATTTGATCCACACAGTTTAAAATTTGTTTTGGGAACTGTTTTCACACTGAATGTACCTGTTTGACGTTCTCTTATAGGAGTTGCATATGGAATAGATTCACGGTCATATGACGTTTTGATCGAATAATACAATACTATGTATAAATTTTTCTCCATGCAACTAACGTAGGACAAAATTGGATTTATTTTAGGTGTAGAAAAATTATAAGGAGGAGGTGGCATTAATAAAAATAATAATTGGAGAAATGGAAATTTGAGGGTGAGTTGATTATTTGCCACAGCCATATCCGAAGTGAATGCTTTGGACTTTTCATGTTGTTCGGATTAATATAGCTTTCTGTTTGGCGTGTAAGTTTTAGGCCCATTACATATGAATTCGAAGAAAACAACGAGATCTCCAAGACTCGTTGCTCAAAAATGAGACCAGTCGAAATTTGGTGAATTATATCATTTAATTTGGGTTTTAATATTTTAAGATATTTTAAATATTTTGTTATTTGTTTAATTCCTTTTCTATTTGGATTCCTAGGGTTTCTAGGGTTAGGTAACATTATAAATAGGTTATGTTGGCCTTAGGTTTGTAATCTTTCATATTATTAATAAAAATTTGAGGACTTTTCTCAATTGTCTAGTGGTTCAGAATTATATTCTAGAGTGATAGTTCGTTATTGCTTTTATCCATAATTTTCGTTGTGTCAACAATAACAATGATATATTGGACGGAAACGACGCGATGCTCTTCAACCCTACCTTATGTCAGTAACAATACAATATTAGACCGAAACCACGCGATGCCCTTCAACCCTACTATATATACTGCTCCTCTTTATGTGAATTAGCTCCGAGTTGAGAAGATGACCAATCATAAAAGTGCCCCGAATTCTATGGCAATCATTAGGACACATAAAAAAATACAAAAAAAAAAAAATAAAAATCTGCTCTCTTTTGCATTATTAGGAATAAAATAAAATAAAAAGCAAGTACATTGCACACACTTGCTCAAAACCCATGTCCTCCATTTTCATTTTCATTTTATTTGTTGTAATTGCCACCACTAGAAGAAAAAAATGGAAACATAAAACGTAGACCAAATGTTCCATAATAAAAAAGGGCACACAAACTTTCTTTTTGAAGCCTTGAATGATCAGATTTCCTTGCCACATGATTTTGGCAAGTAATGACCCATCTCAAGGCAGTTTCACACACAATTTTCTTTCTTTTTAAATAAAAAAACCATAAAATTAAAAAAGAGGATGCACTTAAGTGAAGTGAAAAATATGAGGGAACTCCCAATCTGTGAAGCATATATGACAATCATCAGTTTTAGCCCCAACACTCAGGTGTTTTGGAATGGTCCCTCTTGGGGTCCCTGCAATAGTCATATACCAAATGGTTGGTTTGAACCCATCTCATGGTCCTGTACTGCTGTCGGGTCAGCCCGCCGGACCGAAAGGGAGAGGCGGACACTGGGCGGCACCATGCCGGGGAATAGGCGGAGCAACCGCTGGCTTTGAAATTGGTATACTTGGCAACAAATGGTTGATATCTGTAATCTGCCTTGTATTTTCCATCTTCAGTTGCCCAAGATGAGGCATCCCAAATTGAACCATAAACCCACATTGGCCTTAAGGGAAATGTTGCAACACTTTTCCTAGCATACCTCCTTATGGGCACATCATCAACCAAAAATCTGTACCAAAAATTAATTTGGTATTAACTTAAACATAAGATAATTAAACCCAGCAACAAGGTAACATCACAGTTCTTGTTTGGAATAATATGACTGTTAATTACTATTCCGAATATATTTTATTATTAGCTTAATTAGTGGCCAGTAAGAGGAACCAATGGCTTTGTACTATTAGATTTAGTTTTTTTTTTTTTTTAACTTTAACGAAAAGCTTCCGGTACTATTCACTTTAATTAAAAATCATATTTTTACACTAAAAAGTCAATCCTGGTATTATTTATTTTACCCTTTATTTTGTCTTTATCGTTAACTCATTTCATTAGTTTTTTTTTTCCTTCACTTTTTTTTGTCAAAGTTTTTATAAAGACTAAAATTGGAGGAAACTTTTTCTTTCGCCAATGACATCCCTTTCACGGTACTTAACATATTTGAATACGGGGCCTTCAAACTAACATAATTGAGGATAACGAATAACTTATTTATCACATGACAAGAGAACAACATACACAAAAATGATATACAACAGTTACATAAAAGCTTTACTCTTAAGATTGTATATATACCAACAATGATAAAAATTTGAACTTGAGAACAAGAAAAAGTCCACGCTAACTGATCAACTAGGTTAACTGATCGGGTCTTACTTCTTACGTTGCTTACAAGTTTGTACATGCATATTGGTCTCTTTTTATAATTTATATTTACTGCTGTCAAATCACTTGGATTTTCCTTAATTTTAGAGATAAAGTAAGAAATGATTTGGCATAATCATATTATTGTTTCAACTTTAAAATTATCATTAAAGCTTTTCAGTGTAATATGATGAATACGAACCCTGCCCTTAATTACAGAAGGCTTCTTTCCTGAATTTTCTGGTAAAAGTTTATTCAGATTAACAATTCTAAGTCATTCTTTGATTTCAAGTTTGTTCCGATTAACAATTCTTACTCTTTGATTTCAAGTTAGAAAACTTACATTATCTCCTTGGGACTCCATAATATAGCATAGTGATGGAAATTCTTAGTGGGATCAAACCACAAGTGAAACTTCATCTCCCTGCCAATAATTCTTCCATCCCCACTTCCTCTGATGTAAACATTGGTCTGCAAAGTATAAGGCTTCCCAAATGTTGTCCCAAGAAACTCAATGTCCACTTCATCATGGTATCCTGGATGAGCTTCACTGTTTGAAAGCTGCAATAATACTATTTGATCAATTCACCAGGCATTTACTTAATCTAGAACACCCAATTTTGCTTAGAACTTGTAAAACCATTCTAACATATATTCGAAACTACGTTAATAAATAGGAGAAGGATTCAAATGGGGTGCAATTGGTTTTTTTTATAAAATGATATTCTAAACTACTCTAATATATAAAAGGAGGATTCGAAATGCGTGCAAAGGGTAGGATACACAAATGACATAACAAAGCTTCAATTCTTTAAATGGCAGAAAATATGCCCATCTGCATGCATGTTTGAGTTCTTTAAATTTTCTCACATAGAAAGCTGTTATGACTCCTGCTGTGTAACCAGTTTGAAGCTTAATGGAGGCACCAAAGTAACCGGATCTAAATGGACGAACTGATTTGAACCCACTTCCTGTTCAGTAAAATGGACAAGAATTTAGACAAAATTATAAACAAATTCAATAGGTGCCCTGCTAATTCAGGAAGCAGTAAAATATGAAGTAAAAGTGGGAGTGAGACCTGTGGTGCTATCAAGCCAGACTGTTAATGCATTTTGGTCTAAGCTTTGATGCTGAGGACCCCAGAGAGTTTTGAATCCTTTATAAAAGCTCATAGACCTGAACTTAGAGCTTGGCCAGTAGCCAGGTGATGGTGGCCAGTCAGCATTGGTTGCAGGGACTAAAAGAATCAGGAGGAACAGGAAGATAGCCATGGATGGGGGGAGAGGAGGAGAAATGTATACAGAAAATAGAATAATTGGCCTCTGTACAAATGCAGTAGAGAGAGAGAGAGAGAGAGAGAGAGAGAGAGAGAGAGAGAGAGAGAGAGAGTGGGAGGGAGGGAGGTAGCTGAGGAAAACCAGGTGTAGATAGATGATGAGAGAGCATGGTAGTACAGCTTGATATAAATAGGAAGATTATTTTACATGAATTAACCATCCATATAAAGCTAAAACTTGGGAATGGTGGTCCACATTAGATGGCTATAGTAAGATTTTGGAATGTTAATAAAATAGGGTCAAAAGAGGTTATGTAACTTTGTTTGATATTAAATAGCGGCATGCTGTTAAAAATTTGGTTAAGTTGGACACTAAATGACACAAACCAAAATTATTGGAAATTAGACTATATATTGATTAAAGTTAAACATTGACGATATATTGATTAAATATTTGACGGCATACCATCAAATATTGACGACATAGGAGTCAAATACTGACAAATACTAAAAAATCATCATTTGAAGAATTATAATTTGTGAATTGGTCATTTTAGAAAATTATCCAAAACTAATTATAGTTAGACATCTTGAATTTCTAAGAATGCTACTCCAACAATCTCTAGCTAGTTTTAATTAACATCGCCTATTTGATTAATTGAATGAGATTAAATCATTTATGAAATAGAGAGAAAGAGAGGGCACATATTTGAGCAAAGTTGATTTCTCTCTCATGGCTAGCTACTATTCACAAAACAAATTAGACTCATGGATGACTCGTCTGCTAGAGGAGTGTTTTGAGGATCTAAATGAAAAATGATTTAAACTTATTTAATTAGTAGTGTGATGGAGAAAATACTTAATCACAAAAAGATAAAAGTAACAAGAAGTGAGAAATATTTGATAGTACTCGGTATAATTTTCTTCTCCCACATCACAACTACTATCTTTCACACCATGAATGAGGAAACATGTTTACCTTTGGTTGCATGGTTGGAAAGCTGGGGCAAGAGGATGTGATGCAGAATGGGTAGATGGTTGTCTCTTAAATGTGCCCTTTTTCCCTCTGTCTCTGTTGGTGTATCTGTTGTTTTGTGATTCCACAAGAACTTAGGGCTTATGCGTGAAACTCTTTTATCCTCACAAAAAATATGAAAGCTACATCCAATTTATGTCTTTGCCCTTAAAGGAAACCCTGCTGGATTACCCCTTATTGTGTGTGTTTTTACCTTCTCTTCTGTTTTCTCTTGCCAGGAGTGTCAGCTTCATATGCAGTGGATAAATGTGAAACGTTTGATAGTTCAGCAGTAATACTTAAAATCTTTCATATAATCTGAATATGCCCCTTTATTTTGTGAGAGAAATATGGCAACCTATTGTGATGTTGACATACTTAGAGTCCTCTGATAATTTAATTTTCAATTTTTGAAAATACTCAAAGCTCGTTTGATAACTACTTTGAGTTATAATTTTTCAAGAAAATGAAAATTGAAAATCAAAAAATGAAAACTACTATATTGAGTTTTAAAATTTGGCCTTGAGTTTTCACTTTTTGTTTTTTAGTTTTCATTTAAAAAAAATAAAAATAAAAACATGAGGTAGTTACCAAACAATTTTTTAGTATAAAAAAAAATGAAAATGAAATGGTTATCAAATGACCCCTTAATTAACTAGCGTTTTTTTTTTTTCCAGTGAAACTATGTGAGAGTTGTACGGTTTGAACTGTTGTGTTGTATTCTTCTCTCAAGGAGAAAATATATATGCAAGTACAAGGATGTTTGGTACATTGAATTTCTATGATGAGAACATTGAATCCTTATTCTAGGTACATTGATTCAAGGCAACATACATTAAACTCTTATGGTATATTGACTCACGCCAACATACACTGAATCCCTATGTTACATTTGTTAGAATATGAGTATGAAACTAAATATTTTAGCCAGTTGTAGTGTTTCAATTGCCATAGAAAAGTATTGCTAGAAGGTTTAAAACTATCGTAATTCCTGTAAGATTGTCATTCAGATATGATTTGGATTCATAGTTGGTACCTATTGTGATTCTAATAGGAGAATGATTAGGATTGATCTATTATAAATAGTGGTTACTGCTCTCACAAAATACATAGGAGAATGATTAGGATTGATCTATTATAAATAGTGGTTACTGCTCTCACAAAATACATGCTCAACATTGAATTAAGACCTGTTGTTAGTTTGAGTACTTTTGGTTTTACAAGAGAGGAGAATGTGCATTGTTTAGAAGTCTGGTTTGGCTTATTCTTCTACTACTTTTACGGGTTAGTTTGTTATTGCGTTTATCGAATTGTGATTTTAATACTCGTATAAATTTGTGGTTCATGAGCTTAATCTTTTAACTTATGTTTTTTATAAGTTTAGTCTTACAACATTGACTCACGCCAACACTCATTCTCAAGCTAGTGCGTAGATGTCGCCTAAGCCTAACTTGTCAAGCGACTCATGAAACACTTATGTGGACATTGCATGTCTTAAAACATTTGTTAGCTATTTTCTGTCCTCACGAATGGAATGTTTACTAACTCAATATCCTGCTTCTCCTTGATAAAATGTCGATCCACTGCAACATGTTTAGTTTGATCATGTTGTACCAGATTATTGGCTATCTCTTGTGTTGCTTTATTATCACAATTTAAAAACTTAGGCTCATTGGGCTTGAAATCTATCTCCATGAGTAAAATTCAAAGCTGCAAGAGTTCACAAATACTATGTGCCATCTCTTTATACTTGGCTTTCGCAGAGGATTGAGCCACAACATTTTGCTTTTTACTTCTCCAGGTCATAAGATTTCGGCTACAAATGTGAAGTACCCTAATGTAGACTGCCGATCAGTAATATTTCCAGCCCAACCTGTATTAATATATCCATTTACCTCCATATGTCCATATTACTTGAAAATTAAACCTTTCGCATGAGCTCATATTAGATAACTCAAAATACGCATCACTACTGTCATGTGGTCTTCACTTGAAGCGTGCATAAATTCACTCACTACACTTACAGAGTAAGCAATATCAGGCCTTGTAAGTGATAAGTATATTAGTGTTCCCACTAACCTCTAATATCGATCCTTATTAGTTGGGACTTGATCTTGGTAAATTGAAAGGTGATGATTTTGCACAATGGGTGTATACACCGATTTGCATACCAACATACCAATTTTGCACAAAAGATCCAGTACATACTTACGTTGTGGTAAGTATATACGTTCTTGAGAGTGAGCAACCTCAATTCCCAGGAAATATTTAAGTCCCACTACATCTTTCATCTAAAACTGGGAAGACATATATCCGTGTAGTTGTTTAATCTCATTCATGTCATTACCTGTAACAATCATACCATCTACTTATATATTACACAATGTCACTTTACCATCCTTCCATTTGATGAACAAAGTATGGTCCAAATTTCCCTGTCAATACCTATATCTCTTCATAGATTGAATAAATCTTCCAAACCATGTTCTAGGTGACTGCTAGCCATATAAAGCTTTTTAAAGTCTGCATACATTTTTAGGAATAAAGCATGCCATACCCATGTAGGTGATCCATATATGCCTCATTCTCCAAATCTCCATTTAAGGAAGCATTTTTTACATCATACTGTCTCAGGGCCAATCAAGGTAAAAGCTAGAGCTAACAATACTCGATTGATAGCAAACGTTTTCTGATAGTTGACACCAAATATTTGTGCATATCCCTTGGCCACTGATCTTGCCTTGTATCGATCAATCATTCTGTCCTCCTTGTGCTTAATTGTAAACATCTATTTACATCATACCAGTCTCTATCCTTTTGGAAACGAAACAACCTTCAATGTATCATTCTTTTGTAAAGCCTCAATCCCAGTTTGCATTTCCTTTGTTCACTTTGGAACCTTTAGAGCTTCTTCCATCCTTGTTGGTATTTTAATTTCCTCCATCTGTTTCACTAATGCACAATATGCTGGTAAAAATCAATGAGTAGATACATACTTTGCAATTGAATATCGTACATTTCCTTTTAAAGAGTACCTGTTAGAAGGATTTTCACAATTCTGTCGTAGAGGAAACTGATAAGCATGCTCAACAACATCAGTATTAGATCATGTACTAGGTTTCAAAATACTTATGTCGGGGTATGCATGGAATCGTTATCGTGTACAAGTTTGTAGGAAAAATTGCCTCACAATTTGGTTTGCTGCCCGACAACATGCGATTATTTTTTATTAGTAGGTTATTGTTGATAAGTAGCTTAATGATGTTCAATAGCTACATGCTGATCAGACAACTTATGTTTGGTGGCTGCTTGTTGGTTAAACAACCGTTGTTCGATGGCTTTCTACTGATTAGACAGCTGCTGTTGGGTGGTTGCCTGCTGATCTGCAATCAGCTGCTGTTGGGTAATTGTTTCTTTGAACCCCGTCATCGTATACAAATCAGTCATTCATAAATTGTCTCCCCTAAAGGACACAAATGAGTTCATCAAAAGAAGAAAAAAATCTCGTATTTTGAGACTGTGACATCTAGAGTGGCATAGAGTCCACGGGATGAAGGATGATAGTACTGGAGCCTTTTTTGTGGTGGAGCAAAGCCCCAACAAAAAAAAATACATTTTGTTGCAAAGGTCAAGCTTGGAACGCTGATTCTTGTGAAGGTGAACATACGACACACAACAAATAATAAATGGGGTAAGGTTGAAAGAAGATGGCAAAGACACATGATTTGCTAATACCGCCAGAGAAGTGCGAAAATCAAGCACTTTGGAGGGTATTTGATTAATAACTTCAATGAGAAGTGCCCTTGCCATCTCAAGAACATGTTGATTTTTTCGTTCAACCACCCCATTATGTTGAGGTGCTTAAGGACAAGTGGTTTTGTGCAGGATGCCTTGCTTTTGGAAAAATTTAGACAATTCAGGATTAACATACTACCCCTATTATCAGAGTGAAACAATTTAATAAGAAGCGAAAACTAAGTCCGAACCATCTGATGAATCCTTAACAATTATAGAAACATTGCTTTTGTGTTTCATTGTATAGAGCCAAGTCATCCTAGTATAATCTTCCACAAATAACACAAACCATTGAATTCCTTATTACAAAGTTGAAACTAGGGAGGGACTCCACACATTAGAATGCACTAATTCGAATAGAATAGTATGTTTAGTGGAACTCAATGGATAAAAGGTTCGATGATCTTTGCTAAAGTACATACATGACACCCTAGTTCAGAATCTGAAATACCAGTAAAAACATGACGTAACCAACTTTCGTAAATAGCTAAATAAGGTACGCCCAAGTCGTCGATGCCATAACAAAATCTTCTTAATCTTGTACCATTCCCATTACGTACTTGATTCACTCTGCCAGGAGCCACATCATCAGCATAATACAACGGCCTTCTCTTAGTATCACGCCTAATTATAGCTCAAGTCCAGATATGCTGAAGTAAGCAAAAAAAAAAAAAAAAAAAAAAAAACGAAAACATTTTTACGATACAATCCAGCTGTTCAGTAGCTTGACCGCTTGATAAAAGATGATTTGATAATGCAAGGATAAGCAAGGTATTGTGCATAAAGATGGGGTAAGTGCATTTGAACCTGCCCCTGTTACTGAGATAACACCTCTATTGGCAATGATGACACTCTCTTTTGGATAAGGAATCATAAATTGAAAGAGAGACTTGTCATAGGTCATGTGGTCAGTAGACCTGAAATCAATAATCTAATTGGAGTCATGATCTTTAGACACAATTAAGAGTTTTCTCGAATTTTCTGAATCATCTCGATCATTAGAGATATATACCTGATCAACAAGAGATAATATTATCTTCTCTAACGTGGTTGCGGCATATTGATGCGGTAGGCTTAGGTTTAAGATTCTCAATAGACCTGGCAGTTTCTGACACGACACAAAAACAACACGAAAATAACGGGTTTCGGGTCAACAATATTATAACTTATCGGATCATTATCGAGTGACCCGTTAAGAACCCGTTAATAACGGGTATACACACGGGTAACCGTTTCGACCTGTTAAGAAAAAAATTATTTTGATAATTTTAAAGTTTAATTACTAAAAGATTTATTATAAAATACAATAGCCATATTAATATATACAATATATTCTATATTAAATATATAGTTTTGTATTATTATTCTATATAAGTTTAAAAAAAAAGTTTGTCATTATTTATTTTTATTATGAGAGTTCCTTATTATCATTACTAGGATAATTTTTACTTAACATGTTGTTGTCCAAAATTAAAATAAACTAATATAGTATTTGTATAGGCAAGAATTAAGAAGACATACATACAAGTATGAAAAATGTGAAAGAATATATAAACACTAGTGATTCATCATTGTTCCTCCATGAGTAGATAATGGTTACACTTAAATTATCGTTTAGATTTTTAAAATTTTTTCCAAACCTTCATGAATAATGTTTTTTATTTGAGGAAAAAATTAATAAAATTAATAATAATTATTGTAGAAGTGTAAAAAATGTAAAAAAAATATACAATCACTTATAGTGACAAACTTTACAACTTTCATGAAGGGGTCAACTTCGAAATCCAACACTATAATTCATAAACCTTAAATTTATATTCAACCGTCGATTGCCATTTATGTTTTATTCTTCTTACTGAATTTCATTTTTAAAATTTTCTTTTTTAAAAATATGATCATCTAGTGGATGTAAGAAGATGAACGGTTCAGATCTTTGATATCACGTTTCGATATTTACGGTTAACTGAAATATGAGTCGATGTCATATAGTTTGTAAAAACTTTATAAACATCAAGCAATATTTTCACAAACCGTAAAACTTTGAATATAATATCAACGATCCAAACCGTTCATCTTCCTGCATCCTCTAATCAAGTTTTCAAAAACGAAAATCTGAAAAAACAAAATTTGATGAGAACAATGAAGTGTAAATGTAAACAACAATCAACGGTTAAATTTTGATCTATGATTTATATGATTATAGTGGCGAATTTCAAAGTTAAGCTCTTCATGAAAGTTGTAAAACTTGTCATTACGAGTGTTTCTATATATTTTTTTACACTTCTACATTAATTAAAAAACTATTAAAGACTTTAGGTAAGTGAAAATATACTTAAAAGAAAAATGCGTTTTTATGTTTTGGATGTGACAATATGGTATGTATATACTTATTTAGTATTATGTTTTTCATTTGATTATTTATTGGTTTAAAATATATTTTCCATAACAGGTAATGGGTCGGGTCATATTATCTGTTAATATTATCAGGTCGATTTCGGGTTGAGTCATTTTACCCGTTTATTTTAACGAGTGTTACACGACACGACCCGTTAAGATATATGGTATGACACGAAAACGACACGAACACGGAAAACACGATACAAATGCCATGTCTAATTCTCCGTGCCAATTGTCAAGAACAAGTTGCATGGCAAAGGTTATGATTTTTATGCTGCTTAAAAACACAAAGCGGCACCGAGTAAATTTTGGTTTTGGGTATGATTGATTGTCCAAAACACAAGACAATCAACAAGTTTAGGGGGTTGGCGGCCAAGAAAGCTACACGGCAAGAATAGGTTTTTTGGGTTTAGAGTTCTTTTTGAGGAAGAGACAAACTGAAACCTGCTCTGATACAAAGATAAAAGTGTAAAACTATATGAGAGTTTTACGATTTGAATTATTGTGTTGTATTCTTCTCTCAAGGAGGAAATATATATACAAATACAAAGATATTTGGTACATTGAATTCCTATTATATATTGACACATGCCAACATACATTGAATCTCTATGGTATATTGACTCACACCAACAAGTTTTAGAAACTGCGCTAAAATTTCATTTTGGCCAACTTCATAATGTGAACAAATATGATGGGAATTGTTCCATTACTACACACTAAATTCTTAAAAATTGTAAGAGTGACATAATGGCATTTTTATCAAATAACTAAAAAATAAATAGTTCGAATCAGTGAACAAATTACAAGTTAAATTCAACGGGTGATTAGTAATAACATGCATATATGCCTGGCCTTTACCTCACTGGTTCAGAGTTTTTATATTATTATTTTTTGTTATTTAGTAATTAAGTCTAAATGAATTGGAAATAGAAAATGGTAAGATGCCAAAATTTCAGTAGTTTTTTTAAATAATGACATAACCCAGAAAATAAATGATACTATAGAAGCATCCTACTCATTATTGGCCTGCATGGGGTTTTAATTTTTTTTAAAAATTCAAATTCTTTTTTCTTTTTTTTTGACAAGATCTTTTTCTTTTCTTTTAGTCTGAATGCACTGGGATGGACTTGGAGCCTGTGAAGTTCATCAGTGTAGTGGGGGGCATGGGGGGTATGCAAGATGGGACCCGTGCGCGATTAGATTATAAAGCATATATCGATTGATTTGGACTCGTGAAAAGAAATATTGTACGGTTATTCATATTTTATTCAAATGTTGATTAACAACTGAAAGAGCTAACTATATTTTACGGATTTGGATTCTCTGTGAGACAACTGGTCGGAATCCTTCTGATTAATGTTCGTGGACAATAATAATTGTAGCAGTTGGATACAAATTCAATGGTCCAAGAACATTGGTCAGAGGATCCCAACCAATTGCCTCGGAGAAGATCCAAATCCATATTTTACCGTCTTAATTGATAAAAAAGTGCGAGCAACTGTAAACCATGGTTAATTAACGAATTACCGTAGTTATCCTTATTTCATCACCCTTAGCTGCTTGTCCAAAATTGTCCGTATATTATTGCATCCAAACAAAGGTTATATACCCATTTATTCCAAAAAATAACCCTTGTGAACGGGTACTACGTATTTTAGTCATGCCTAAAATTAACTAGAACTGAAGGGACGTTAAAATTTGTTAATTGATCATTTAATGACTAATACTTAACTGAATTAGAAGGCTGCATGCATATTGCAATACCATTCTGGTATGCTAGCTAGCTAATCCCATTCTGGTATGCATATTGTCACATTCCATACTAACAAATCCAAACGAATAACAAACCTAAATCCTGGAGTAATTTACATGGGATGAGTCACTGGCACTATGATATCCTGGTTTTTTTTTTTTGGTTATTTGATGTCCTGGTTCAATAATGCAATGTTATATAGAGAAAAACTTATATATGTAATTATTTCTTTAGACTGGAACACCATGATGACTATGATCTCGTTTTATGTAAATCTTTTTCCTAAACCTAACAGAAAGACGTGATCCTGTCAATTATAAAAGTCTATGTGAAAACATTCTCATTATAAAATTTTGTTACAAGCTAATCTATACCCTGGCCCTCACCTTCTTATACACCTTAATGAAATGGGATTATAAATTTCTTAACACCAATGCACATTTTCTTTTGTTTTGAGAAAACAGCATGGATCAATTCAGTCAATAATGCCCTTGGATTTAGGGTCGGGAAAGGATGAAATTAGTAGAAATTCAAACAGAAACTGCAGCAGCAATATTAAAACATAATGCTAGACAAGAATGTTGGAATCCTTTATTGCTGGATGGTGGCCAATAAGCTTTAGATCCACTTACCATTAAAGACGTCGATCTTCTTTCACCATACATGTATATATATACACACTACATACTTTGAAAATTTAGATGCTGACCAACCCAACAATATATCTTCCTTGTCTTACATAATACAAAGACCTTTTAGAAGCATCCCACAAAATCAAACACTGCTTGATTCTGTGGACCAACTCACAAAAATGCAAATGCTAAAGATCTGAAATGTCTAATTTTTTATCGACTGTTAGTTCTGATCTCCCAGAAAAATAGTACAGAGTGCTGGAAGCCAGCCACATAATTTGAAACTTCAAAGACGAATATGTGGGCTGATGGGCACAATTCAATAACAACATTAATTTTGATTAAGCACCAATGTTTTGTTTTTCGTGTTTATTTTTTGTTTTTTTTTATAGAAAACTTCATTTTAATCCTTGGCAAATATGACTTTAGATTAAAACCATGAGTAAGATCAAAATCTAATTTTAGTCCCTTAATACATTAATAACCTCATTTACTAATTATATTTTGATTTTTTAATTATTTCTCTTTTTCTTCGTATAATTTTTAATGTATTAATTTTATTTCATTATAATTATAATTTTCATTTCATTTATCGTAATATATTTTGTTGTAAAATTTAGATAAACTAATTTTTGTTATACAATATATTTCGATGTACTTTGTCTTCTTCATTTAGGCACATTAAATTCATTATAATACATTTCGGTGCATAAATTTAGGTACACACATTTTGGTACATACATTTCGATACAAACATTTAGGTACATTAATTCAATATAATACATTTCGGTACTAACATTTCAGTGCATACATTTCAGTATACACATTTAGGTACATTAATTTAATATAATACATTTTGGTGCATATATTTCCGTACATACATTTCGGTACACAAATTTCGGTACTAACATTTAAGTACATTAATTGAGTCTTTCAAGTTTGAAGAATGTTAAATAAAATTAATAAATTAAAAAACTCTTTTTTGGTAAAAAATAAATTAAAATTTATATATTAATAAATTTAAATATTTAATGGGAGACATTAAATAAAATGCACATGAATTATTTTGAATTAAGGACACATTATTTTAAATTTCAATCTTCTTGAATGATTAAAGTTAAAAAATTCTTTTATTTATTCTTTTTTCAGTCAACAAATCTCAAAACTCATAAATTTCCAAAAAATCAACCTAATAATTTCACACACACATATATTGGTTCTGTGCCTATTGGATTCAAAATTCAATGGCCTCTCTGTCTCTTTATATGACCAAAAATAGGGCAAGTCCCCTAATCGGACTGTTGCACTATTTTGTCGGCGAAAGATGAAAAGCGGTGGGGTGGGGCTCACTTGACCGACAAGTAAAGAAAGCCATCTTGAAACTGGAATGTACATGTTTACGTACCTTTGTAATTAGGGTAAATCGGACATGCTTCCTTCTATAAGAAATTTAGGTCACGGGTCATGTCAATATCCATTAAAATAATTACTAGTTTAGAAGTCGAACCAAAGTAGATCGTGATTTACCAATTATCATGCAAAAATCTTGGCTTTTCTTGCTATTTGCTATTTTATATAGGGAATTTTGCATAAGTACCATATGAACTTAAAAGCATGTGCTGTGGATACAAATTTTCTCCTCCTCGATCTTGAATGATTTGCACCTACAAAACAACTAACACATTAGGTTAAGGCCAAAAGCCTCATGCGCCCACGATGAATGAGGGGGGGCTTTGATCGAAGAACCTCCGATGCCAAAGTTAGAATTTTAGAGAGAAATAATGTTTAGAGTATTTGGGATTTTTTGTAAGAGAATTGGAATGAGTGTTTGGTGAAAATGAGAGCCTATTTATAGGGCTAGGGTTCTTGATTTAATATGATTTTGGGAGTTATGTGATTAATTGACTAATTAATTTGGCAAAATAGGATTATTACCAAATGAATTAGCTAACTAATGGGATGAATAAGCAAAGTATGGCCAATTCCTTTTCTAGCAATAGATGGCCGGCCATTTAGTGCATATTTGGGGATATTTGATGGTAATTGGGATTTTATGAAATAATTAGCTAATAATTCCCTATTTATCTTAGCTAATTATTATCATAAAAGGGAAAGATATGGTAGAAAAGGTAGGAAATAAAAGGAGATGGCCGGTTCCTTTGGGGGAGTGGGTAACCGGCCAAAAGAGGTATTTTTTGGGTGTGATTGGTGATTTAATTGGTTGATTAATGAATTTAGGAATTAATTCATTAATTAGCCAATTAATCTCTATTTATATGGAACAATTTATAGGTTATGAAGTAATTACCTAAAATGAGGATGGATGAGATAATTTGAAATTGGTTACCTTTTTTTGGAGCATTTTTAACTTGGTTGAGGATGATTGTCTACTGCTCGCGCGTAGAAACTTGGTACGCCTCAAGGGTATTTTTGTCATTTTTACCTAAACATCCACGTGTCGCCTTGTGATTATTTTTGGCTCCACATGTGCGTAAATACCATCTGAACTTTCAATTGTAGTTTTTTACCACCTGAATTCTCTTAGTTGTTGAAATCTACCACCTATCATTACTTTCCATCTATTTTGTCGTTAAAGCATGTTATTTGTGGGGGTATTTTTGTTAATTAACTTCATATGACTGGTTAGAATAAAATAGCTCGTAAATAAAACTGTCCAAGTCAATATGACGCCAAAATTGGATGCATAAGTCAAACCCCCAATTTTGTAAAAAATTACTAGATTTTTGCATAAATTCATTGAGTATGCTATAGTTATGATTGCATAGTCCTAAAACATTTTACTTGCAGGATGGCAAGCCAATTGATGAACAACGTCGGGCTTTCAACTGTGCAAATTAGGGGACAACCTGTGAACCAAAATTCTGGTTGCTGCTCTTCTTAGAGGGGGTAAAATAATTGGTGCGGTGGAGAAATGATGACTATCCTGAGTTGTTCGTGGCATATAAAACTAGTTTTTTTTTTCTTTTCATAATGATGGATTCATAATTTTGGTAATTCCATAAAGTTTAAAAACAACATAAATCACCCATAGTAAACTTATGCTTCATCAACTATAACAAATAAGTTCTAGGAAATTAGGCATATACTAAATACCAAAACTTGTGCTTCATCAAACATAGTTGTTTTCCTTTATCTCCATGAAACCCTTCATATCTTGCTACAACAAAGACCCTCCCTCCGGGTGCTGGTTTATCAGTTTCTTACATATAAAGTGATTTGAGGAAATTTAGAAGGTTAATTGACGAAAATGCCCCCACAAGTGATATGTTTTAACAACAAAATGGATGGAAAGTAACGGTAGGTGGTAGATTCCAACAATTGATAAAGTTCAGGTGGTAAAAATACAAAATTGAAAGTTTAGGTGGTATTTACGCACATACTTTCAAGTTGAGGTGGTGTTTGTGCAAAATTATCTATATATATATGCCTTTAACATTTTTGTATATTAGCTTGAAGAAAAAGTACTCAATATCCACAATATAATAGTATTATCGACGAATCCCGTACCTAATTACATGCATGCTTTGATTGTATGTTATTAAACCCGATCACACGATTATTAGAAAGGACGAAATCAAGGTAATGATAAGTTCGATTTCTTTTTTTTTTAACAATGGTTTGTACGAAGTATAAGTTGTTACTAAGTCTAAAAAGGCTCTTTTTTTTAAATTTTTAAAATTTTTTAATTTAAAAAATGTGGCCATGCCACTACTCGGCTTGAATGAACTTGAGCAGAAGACGAATGAGAAATACTATACAGTAAACATTCAACCAATCTAAGTTCTGGGTTTAAAATGGTCAATATATTTTGGTGCTCCAATATACTGGAACTTAAAGATCAAGAAATTAATCATTTCAATTAATTTTGTAGACTCGAACAAACTGAAACTTGAAACTGAAAAAAAGCTTCCAAGATGTTGGATGCGGGTTTGTTAGGCTCAGACGTCTGGTGGCATGGCCCACGATTTTTGACTCGAGCAACAAAAGTAAGTGATAAACTAATGAAAATGGTTTGAAAACTTTGAGTTTTAATGATAATGACAAAATAAAGGGTAAAGTGAATAGTACCAAGATTGACTTTTTAGTGTTAAAATGTGGTTTTTCGTTAAAATGAACAGTACCGGGAGCTTTTCGTTAAAGTTCCTTAAATATAATGAATGTTAGAGGTACAAACACTATTTGAAACGTGAGATCAACTTACTTATATGAATACTAACATCTTAACGACTATATTATAACATTTTCGTTTTATTTTCTAAAAGAATCCAAGTAGTGTTCTAAATATTTGTGCATCAAAAGCCTAACTAGAGAATAATATTGCAAAATAATCGAGAATAATATTGCAAAATAATCGAGAAGAACTATAAAATAACATGCAAAAGTGTACATAAATAATCAAAGACCTCTTTTTTATTTATTTTTTATTTTTTTATTTTTTAGTACATAGATAGTTTTAAGAGAATGGAGAGTTCAGTAAAGTCACATAATGAGTAGTCTAATTTGGTATCGAATTTGTCATCCACGAGATGTGAATCTATAACTTCTCATTTTCAAATGAAAAGAAATACCACTAGATCGTAATACTGAATGACAACGAGAGCTCATTAAACAAGAATAATTCATAATTGTGTAGAAGTGGTGAAATGAAAGTATGAAACGTTAAGCATTAAAATAATAATTAATATAGGATCCGATGGCAATGTTGAAAATATAAAAACGCTCAATTACTCATCTCAACGATCTCTTTAATTTTTTTTTGGGTTTATATTTTACACTAAAGGAAGAAAGAATTTAGTTAAGCACACAATGGACAATTTAGTTTAATATTGAATTTATCATTTACGATATTCGGACATAAAACTTTTCAAGTATAAATGAAAAAAAATATTACTAAACTATAATAATCAGTTGCAATGATCTTCTTAATTAGATGCTCAAATTCTCAATACAGCATCGTATGATTGGACAATTGTGCATTGGACATGCATGCTTTTGTTCTGCCGACACTTCGATAGGCTTTTGAAGGAGACACCATACAAGCCTACGTCGTGAGAGCTAGCTCCAAAATAAGGCATAGACAAAGATATATAATATAATAAATGTCATAAAAGTGGATGACCCACTTAAAGAAATATGAACCGCCCATAAATTCGGATTCTCGTCAGATGTTCTTTGTACTGACAGTCTCGTGTAGGATGTGTTATTTTACGGTATTTGGCCTTATCAAAGAACTATATAGTTTCCTATATAAAGT
Source organism: Malus domestica (assembly GCF_042453785.1). Lineage (NCBI taxonomy): Eukaryota > Viridiplantae > Streptophyta > Magnoliopsida > Rosales > Rosaceae > Malus > Malus domestica. The sequence continues at coordinate 16,626,775 of NC_091672.1, forward strand.
CCTATTAGGTCGTAGAGAAAGCATAATGAAGAATACCAATGAGTCATATACCAAGAATAAAGAGGAAAGAAAATAGTGAAAGTTAGTATTCATATTATTTCAGATAATGAAATAGATTATTATTATTGTCCAATAACGTAGACACACTTGTCGAATTTTATAAATATTGTGTTTTATTTATTTTATATTTTACTGCACACCTATGATCGATTTCACAACAATATAAATTTTTTATTCAAACTCAACATTTCTCTTTTTAAATCCAACTTTAATCTTTTATGATTTTTAATCAATAAATCAACTATCATTTCAATAGAAAACAATTTATAATTTTTTTAGTTTGAAAACCCAGTTTTACCCTACATATAAAGTGGGTTTAGAAAGAAAAAGCCATAAAAACAGGCCATTAGTGAAAAGTGACATGCCCTGCCCGATTACCCCATCCACACCCCTCCAAAGAAAACACCTCCTCCCTCCAATCCCGATTGCGGAAACCATTTGTCATTCCTATTGAATGATTTAATTTCACTGAGTTTGAAACTCAAATTTGTTTAATTCAAAAAATAGTTGATTTTTTTCTGAAAACGAATAGTGAAGAAATAGGATTCTCATTGATCTAGTTTTTAGTGGTTAAAATAAAACAAATTGGCTTAATTGGATCGATGATGTTTCTTAATTGATTTATCATTATGATGTTCTAGTATTGCTTCTATATAATGATCCCAATGAGATTTGGGCCTTTGGTCGTGGGTTGTAGGGGTGATGCATGTGGCGTAGATGTGGAAGGTAACTTTGGTTGAGTGTCCTTTTCTTTTCCATTTCTTTTATTTTTTCATTTTTAAACACATTTTTAATTTGGAATAAAACAAAGATTTTAAAGAACAAAAAATTTAAATAAAAAATTGGGTTTAGATAGAGAAAATTTGAGTCCCAATAATTTTTTTTCTATATAATATTCAAATTGTTGCAGTAATATTCTAAATAGGAATATGAGTGTGTAAATCCTAGTGTATCTAGAGATATCTTGAAATATTCCTTTTAGTAGATATTATCCTATTAGAGTTGTAATCCTATTAGGGTATGATTTAACATATCCTACTACTATAAATAAAGACACAATGAGGTGAAATACAACATACCTCATAATTAAATCTCTCTCTTCTTTCTCTTATTGCCGTCGGCCTCCCCCTCTTTATTCCCTTAATAGTTCAGTCCATTAGGACTACAACACGTTATCAAGTACAAAATCCAAAGGCTTTTATTTGTTTTCTGCTAATTAGGTACACTTAAAATAAAGTAAGATATTTGAAACGTCCACGAAACATGAAAACATTCCCCATGATGCATGAACCCTCTATATTTATATTTTCCTTCCGATATATATTGTATATGATTCATATATTTGTCAATACACACACACACACACACACACGTTTCATGCATTACACATTTATTATTTGCTATGTGGAATTTATAAGTCGAAGCATATAAATAAATTAGAAGCAATTTAGGGTTTTTCAAATCTAGAGATGTAAAAAAAAACTTGGAAATATGTGGCATGGCTGCAGCTTGCCGCCGTTGGCACCATTGCTTAGAATCGCACTGGCCTGCAATCTAACTGCGTTAAGCACACAGCCAGAACAACGTCGTTGCGACGTCTGGACCATGACAACAGCTCTTTGGGCTTTGCAGCGCCTATACGGACACCAAGCCATCGGCCTGCAGGCTCTTCAACCTAAAACTAGTAACTTCTAAGTTGCTGAGTTTTGTCCCGAGTCCCTAGCCCACACCTGCAACAAGCCTGTTGCTTGTTGGGCCTAACCCATGCCCAGGCCTGCCTCCAGCAAGCCCGCGTTGCTTTCTGGGCTTCGCCACCCTGTGGCTCAACTCGCCAGCAGCCTTTTATGCTGCTGGGCTCTACCTACCACGACCCAAAATCCAAAAGCCAACTTCCCTGCACCAACTTGCAAGCCAATCATAGGTTGGGCTTGCTTCCGTGCCTGTTTTTGGCCTAAACCAACAACTTTTGCTACTGTGCTCACCTAGACTACACGGCCTAAAGGCCTGCAGCCTTCCCACAATCCAATAGCCTGCAGCCATGCTCCAGGGCATGTCCTCACATCGCAGCTAGCCCACTTTTGGCTGGGTAACGTTAATTTTTCAACCCAATGCCAATGTTTGGCATCCCCGCATTATCAATCATGCCCAAATATTTTCTTGGGGTAGTTTGGTTTACGCTAATTAATTCTAATTTAATTATCACTTGGTTTATCGCCAATTGAAGCTAATATGATTTGTCTGTCATTATTTTGCTTTCACGATCGATCTCGTTTGGTCCCGATCTATTGAATTAATTAAAAGTGACCAGCAGTCCATTAATTTGATAATTAATCCAAAATTATTGACCTGAATACCACTTTTGGACATTAACGATTCAATAATTTACTTTTATACTTTGAATCGTTGACATCCTTTCATTGTCTCGAAACTCTCACACTTGAGTTCCCAAAACAACTCAAATCCACTACACTTCAGTCGGCATATTACATTCTGTGTTCTTACATGAACCTCTCCTTTATGAACTAATCGTTCATAAAACTATATTGAACCTGTAGTTTCATATTTAGTGCCTTTGAAACCTGAAGTTTTCATTCAAAACTTACCACATGAAACTCGTAGCTTTCATGTTTAAATGAAACCTATACATGTCTATAGAACCTGAATGTTCTACGATGTATGTCTATGGCTTTCCATATAACTAACCACATTTTTGTATCCTCTATTTTAGGGACATGTCGAACTTGAACAAGCTCGATTTCACCACTTTGGAAGTATATGGAAGAAACTACATGAAGTGGGTTCAAGACGTGAAGCTCCATCTCACTGCAAAGGGTATTAGAGCCATTATCGAGGAACCTATTGATGATGAACTCGTCGACGAAGCTGAGAAAGCTACTGCTATGATCTTCATTCGAAGGCACATCCATGATGCACTGCAGAACGAGTACCTCGTTGAGGAGGATCCACGCACCCTCTGGCCGATCGTTTCGATCACTAGAAAGACATTTACTTGCTAGAAGCAAGTCACGACTGGCAGCATTTACGCTTCTAAGACGCAGCGCTACATTTGCGAAACTCCTAGCATAAATTATTAAGCTTAGGGCTCACCACTCTGATTATCCGATCAAGTCAATTCGACTGGATAATGCTAGAGAGTTTACGTCACAGACTTTTGACGATTAATGCATGTCTGTTGTGATTGATGTTGAACATCTTGTACCCCATGTTCATAACCAAAACAGCCTGGTAGAAGCTTTCATAAAATGCCTTCAATTGATAGCTCAGACTTTGGTTATGTGAACCAAATTGCCGGTATCTATCTAGGGCTATGCAATATTGCATGCAAATATGTTAGTTTGCCTGAAGCCCACCACTACCTAACCTCATTCACCGTTACAGTTGGTTATTGGATATGAGCCCGACGTCTAGCATTTACGTGTGCTTAGGTGCACAGTCTATGTGCCAATAACGCTGCCACTACGTACCAAAATGGGTCATCAAAGAAGAATGAGAATCTATGTCGGTTATGATTTGCCATCAATTATTCGCTACTTATATCCCTTGACAGGAAATCTCTTTACCACATGTTGCCAAATGCTTTTACTGATCTAGTAAAGGTAACGAAATCGTATATACCCAATACAAACGCACCTGCAAGGATCAACGTACATAAAGTTCGCTGTAATACCACTTTGGAAGGTCGAACCGTCCCTAAGGGCAGGGCAACGACACCTCCCATGCGGCATGGTACATTGAAGGCTAGCTAATCATTAGCTTTTACCCTGAAGCGTGGCAAACCCCTTGGTTCTAATGATTCACAACCTCGGAAGAGGAAAATGACACAAACTAGTGACCCTAGTTTGAATTCGACCATCGTTTACTCATATATTCCAACGTATGAGGTTATTCTAGATTACGATAATGTCTTAGATGAGACAAACCGGTCTTTCGTGAATTGTAAAAATTTAGTCTACTATGCAGTACTGAATGAGGTTTGGAATCAAAATGAGATGACCATCGACAATGCATTTGTGTACACAGTAGCTACTGACATCATGCTTGGCGATGACATTGGACTACGTTCCATTGATGAATGTCAACATATAACAGATTGGTCAAACTGGAAACAAGCAATCCAAGTCGAAACCGATTCGCTTGTGAAACGTAAGGTGTTTAGGCCCGTAGCTCATACTCCACCACATATGAAGCCCGTAGGCTACACATGGGTTTTAGTGTGGAAGCGTAATGAGAAGAATGAAATAGTGCGATACAAAGCACGTCTCGTAGTGTAAGGTTTCTTTCAACGCTCTGGGATTGATTACGAGGATAGGTATTCCTCTGTAATGGACGTCATAACGTTCCACTACCTTATCACTTTGGTAGTTTCAGAAAAACTGAATATGCAGCTTATGGACGTGGTAACCACGTATGTCTATGAGGATTTAGATACGAAAATCTACATGAAGGTTCCAAAAGGACTTCCATTGACTAGTTCAAATAGTTCTAGACCACAGAACACTTTCTTGATTAGATTAAGGAGATCACTCTATGGATTGAAACAATCCAGACAGATGTGGTATAACCGTTTGAGTGAATATTTGACAAGTCAGGGTTATGTGAACAATGAACTATGCCCATGCGTGTTCATCAAGAAGTCATATTCTGGATTTGCGATCGTTGTAGTTTATGTCGACGACATGAACCTCATCGAAACTTCCGCATAGCTTAAGGAAATTGCAGTTCACTTGAAATTGGAATTTGAGATGAATGATCTTGGAAAAACTCGATATTGTCTTGGTCTGGTGATTAAACATTGTTCGGATGGAATCCTAGTACATCAATCGAACTACAACCAAAATGTGTTGTGATGTTTTAGTGAGGATAAAGCGAAGCATTCGAGTACTCCTATGGTTATTCAGACTCTAGGTACTAAATAAGATCCCTTATTTCCCAAAGAGGATGAGGAAGAGATTATGGAGCCTGAAGTTCCATACCTAAGTGTAATTGGTGCTTTATTGTACTTGACTCAATGCACTAGACTCGACATCTGCTTCGTTGTTAATCTTTTGGCTAGATATAACAATGCACCTACACACAGACACTGAAATGGTGTTAAAGACATTTTTTGCTACCTCAAGGGTATGACAGATTTGGGCTTATTCTACACCCATGAATCCTCGAGATTCGAGTTAATTCTTGTCTTGTTGGTTACGCAGATGTTGGTTATCTGTCTGACCCACATAGGACACGTTCTCAAATGGGCTATGTCTTTACTGTTAGAGACACTTGTAGATATCGACATCGAAATTTCGGTGAAATTCACCTATCACACAAATTTTACACTTAGCATATGACTCAATGAAAAATCGAAAATCATCAGAAAAGTCATCAAATAGGACACGTGTCAACACCTGGCAGAAATGATTTATTTCATCTGATTATTTAAATCCAAAAATTAAGTTTTGGAATTCTATAAATAGGAAGCCAAGGCATTCATTTTCATTTACCAATTCACATCACACCAAAACCTTGAAGCTTTGAAACTCTAAAGCTTCCAAGCAAATCCCGGAGGATCAAGAAAGCTCTCTTCGTTCTTCATCAAATCCTCTTTCAAGATCAAGCCCCAACAGCCCTTGAAAAACTTCCACCAAATCCTCCTTCAAGATCAAGCCCCAATGACCCTTGAAGAACTTCCACCAATTCAAGATTAACCCCTTACGGCCCCTTGAAGAAAGCGTTCATCGTTCATTATAAGATCGAGCCTTGAAGGCCTTGGGATCAACATCACAATCCATAAATCTACACATTACGAAGATCAAATCAGAGGCTAAATTTGTAGAATAAATTGTAACCCCCAAATCATTAATACAAATATTATTTTGTACGCGTGCTCTTGTCTCATTCATTGTAAGAATATTCGTGTTTACAAATTTGGCACGCTTGGTGGGACTATCTCTACCTTTCATATCTGTCTTCAAATCCGTAAAAAGTACAAATGGCATCAAAGAAGGTTCAAGCTGTTCCCGCAACCAATACAAAGAATAAGAACATCATCACCGTAAGTGGTGACACTTCGAGCATCACAACCTGAAGCAAGGCAATAGCTCTCTCTGTCGCGACTTCCACCCCTGCATTAACTTTGCCGAGGGAATAAGAGCACTCGAGGCATGAGCCTGTGATCACCCTGGCCTCGCTAAGGGCGTCAATGGAAGAATGTCCGAAGAAGTACTCTGAGTCCTTACTCTCGACGACGATTGAAGTAACAGCTTATCCATGCAATTCATGACCATAGGAGCGACTTCAATTGAGGAACAGCTGGCTCAAATGAATGAAGCGATCGCAAAACTCACATGGACTGTGGATGAGAAAGACCTGGAAATCGTCACACTTACCAACCAACTAAAAGCACAGTGCGATGTGAAAGTTGACCTAAAGGTTGATCCAGTAAAGAAAGAAGTCGACGAAGAAGAGGAGCCTCCGGCAGAGAAAATCGAAGAGAAGCTGGAGCCAGACCAAGGAACGGCGTTAATGGGATCTCTCTCTATCCAGCAGTTGCAGAAGATGATCGCAAGCACAATCAAGATGCAGTATGAAGGAAGCTCACATGACTCCGTGTTGTACTCAAAGCCTTTCTCTAAGAAGATTGACTCTTTGAAGATGCCAATGGGTTATCAGCCGCTAAAATTCATGCAGTTAGATGGAAAAGGAAGCCCAAAGCAACATGTCGCCCATTTCATTGAAACATGCAACAATGCTGGGATCTAGGGAGACTACCTTGTCAAGCAGTTCGTGCGCTCGCTGAAAGGTAACGTATTTGATTGGTACACTGACCTCGAGCCCGAATCTATCAACAGTTGGGATCAGCTAGAAAAATAATTCCTCAGCCGCTTCTACAGCACGTGCCGCACCATAAGCATGTTGGAGCTAACCAATATGAAACAGCGGAAGGATGAACCTATTGTTGACTACATCAATAGATGGCTTTCATTAAGTCTGGATTGAAAAATTGGCTTTCTGAAACCTTTGCTATTGAGATGTGCGTTCAAGGCATGCACTGAGGGTTACATTACATCCTTCAAGGCATAAAACCAAGAACATTCGAAGAGCTGGCAACTTGTTCCCATGACATGAAGTTGAGTATCGCCAATCACGGGAAGAATGAACCGATCATCGACTTCAAGAAGGATAAGATGTTCGCTCCGAATGTAGACAAGATTGGGAAGAGGCCCGCCAAGGAATCTTTTATCGTCAACACTATAAAAACCTCCTCCACGCCCATCAAGATCTCATAAAAAACAAAGCAAAGGAGATAAAGAAAGATGAGCCTCTTCGTACCCAAGACAGGTACAAAAACACCTTGAGGGAGTTGGAGCAAAAGACGTACCCTTTTCCTGACTCAGATATGGCTGTAATGTTAGACGACTTGCTGGAAAAGAAGGTGATCGAGTTACCCAAATGCAAGCATCCCAAAGAGATGAATCGCGTAAACGATCATAAGTACTGCAAGTACCATCGTATCATGAGCCATCTTGTTAGAAAATGCTTCATCCTCAAAGAGCTCATCATGAAGCTGGCACAACAAGAGCGTATCTAACTCGACCTAGAAGACACGGCTGCACAACAAGGGCGTAAAGAACACTGGAGCTATTTATCGACGCGCAATGTAGAAAATCTTCAATGACATGCTACACAAAAATGTAGAATGTTACGTAGACGATGCGGTGGTCAAGACAAAGAAGAGATCAAATCACTTGAAGGATTTGTGGATATTGTTCGAAAGGCTACGAACATATAACCTCAAAATGAACCCGTTAAAGTGTGCATTTGGCGTTACCTTGGGAAAGTTCCTCGGCTTCATTGTCAAGCACCGTGGCATTGAAGTAGACCAATCGAAGATGAAGGCCATCCAAAGTATGCCTAAGCCAAGAATCCTGTACGAGCTAAAAAGTCTACAAGGACGGCTAGCCTTCATTATATGCTTTATCTCTAACCTTGCAGGGCATTGTTAACTATTCAGTTGACTCATGAAAAAGGATGTTCCGTTCGTATTGGACGAAGCATGCCACAATGCTTTTGAAAACATAAAAAAATATTTATCAAGTCCACCTATCCTAAGGGCGCCTGTGCCCGGGAAGCCACTTATATTATACATCGCCGCTTAGGAAAGTTCAGTTGGAGCACTATTGGTGGAAGAAAATGATTCTTAGAAAGAAGGGGCACTTTATTACCTCAGTAGAACTCTCACTGGCATTGAGTTGAACTACTCCCCAATAGAAAAGATGTGTCTTGCATTGGTGTTTGCCATCCAGAAGCTCAGGCATTACATGCATGCTTACACCATCCACCTGGTTGCTAAAGCTGACCCAGTCAAATACGTCATGTCCAAACCAGTCTTGACAGGGCAACTCACTAAATGGGCGTTGCTTCTTAATCAGTATGAGATCATCTACGTTTCAGCTAAAACCGTCAAAGGACAAGCGTTAGCAGACTTCCTTGTCGATCACCCAATCCCAGCTGATTGGAAAATCTTAGATGACTTGCCTGATGAAGAGGTGTTCTACATTGACATATCTCCGACATGGACGATGTTTTTCGACGGATCTGCACGAGCAGACGGAGAATGGGCAGAAGTAGTATTCATGTTGCCATAAAGGCAAATACTACCTTATTCCTCCCAACTAAGCGAATTATGCTCCAACAATGTCGCTGAGTACCAAACATTGATCATCGGGTTCCAAATGGCGATCAACATGGAAATCACAACCCTTGAGGTATATAGCGACTCCAAGCTCATAATCAATCAACTTTTAACTAAACATAAGGTGAGGAAATATGATCTCATCCCATACTTCCGGCTAGCAACTCAACTATTACAAAAGTTTAAGGCCGTGACATTAGAACATGTGCTAAGAAAAGAAAATCAAATGACAGATGCTTTCGCCAACCTAGCCTCGAGTATGACATTAGAAGAAGATGAAGCTGCATATATGCCTGTTTGCCAAAGATGGGTGATCCCGCTCGTCACTAAAATGCTATTGGATGATACAAATGTCATCTCAGTACTTCCAATCGATGCTGAAGAGTGGAGACAGCCGTTGATCGACTACTTGGAGCATGAAAAACTTCCAGATGATCCTAGACATCGCTACGAAATACGTTGACGAGCACCTCGCTTTCTCTACTACAAATGAACACTCTACCGACGTTTTTTTGAAGGAGTACTTCTGAGATGCCTAGGTGAGGTAGAAGCCAATCAAGCCATGGAAGAATCACATTCAGGCGTATGCGAAGAACATCAGTCTGGACCAAAGCTACATTTCCAGCTCAAAATAATGGGTTACTACAGGCCAAGCATAGTGAAGGATTGTTTGGAACACGCCAAAGGATGCCAAGCTTGCCAATTTTATGCCAACTTCATACATTAACTGCTTGAACCATTACACTCTACAGTTGCTTCATGGCCTTTCAATTCATGGGGGTTGGACGTTGTAGGTCCGATTGCACCAAAGTTATCTGTATGAGAAGCTTACATTCTAGCTGCAACATATTACTTCTCTAAGTTGGTTGATGCGATACCCCTAAGGGAAGTCAAGAAGGAAACTGTCGTCCGTTTCATCAAGGAGCATATCATCCACCGATATGGTGTGCCTTGCTACATCATCACTGATAATGGAAAACAGTTCTCCAATCGACTTGTGGACGAGCTATGCGAGAAATACAAATTCAAACAGCACAAGTCTTCCATGTATCATGCTCCGGCCAATGGTCTTGCATAAGCATTCAACAAAACATTATACAACTTCCTGAAGAAGGTGATCGGCCAAACAAAGAGAGACTGGCACGAAAAAATAAGCGAAGCACTTTGGGCATATAGGACGACACATTTGGCTCATACCCAAGCTATACCTTATTCTCTCGTGTACAACGTGGAAGCTGTTCTACCGCTCGAAAGTCAAATCCCCTCACTAAAAATGGCTATACAAGAAGGCTTGACTGATGAAAATAATGTAAAGTTGCGTCTTTAAGAGCTGGAAGAGCTGGATGAAAGAAAGCTCAAAGCTAAGCAGCACTTGGAGTGTTATCATGCACGACTCTCCAAGGCTTTCAACAGGAAAGTTCACCCTTGTTCTTTTCAAATAGGAGATCTCGTCTTCGTATTGCGTATGCCTATCATCATAACTCACAAAACAAAAAGCAAGTTCACATCAAAATGGGATGGATCTTACGTAATACAAGAAGTCTACACCAATGGCGCCTACTTAATCATGGCAGAAGACGGCTTAAAGATTGGCCCCATTAATGGCATATTCTTGAAGTGCTACTACCCTTAAAACAAACGCACCATGCTCCTGCCCGCAAGAGCATAAACTGCGTACGACAAAAAAAAAGTGTTTGAACTATGTTATAACTTGATCTCTTCTTTGAAAGGGTATGTAGGCAACTTGAACATTCAATTTCGAGTTCAGTCATATCAAAATAATAATAATAAAAAAAAAGGTCTTATTAAAAGTGACAAATGAAAGTTAATATATATGAGTAAATATCCTTCTTCTCGGCCCAAACAACTAGGATGGCCTCTTGGACCCTCTAAACCTCAAGGCCCATGACAAAATATCCACCAAATCAAATGGAATGCAACACAGCCTATGCCTCCCTCCATTTCACAGGCCTAGAAGCCGATAGATCGATTGATACCGCTGGTTGCGTAAAGGCCTATTCTGCTTCCATCGTCTTCTTCTTCCTCCGTTTGTTCATCTATCTTTTAAAAAGGCCAGGTCTTAACTTGAAGAACAAGTATTCATCATCACCCATCAGAGACTCACTGCCACTGTCTCTGAAGCTCTTTACAACTCCACCCGAGGAGCAATCGCCCACGACTTCCCCGAGCCGGTTACTACCAGCCAAATACAACACATCGCGATGTTGATCAAGGATGACGACGCTTTGGTTTTGATTCGTTATAGGGACCTCACACGCTTCATGAAGATATAATGACCGAGCAGTGCACGAAGATGAGGTTCATGGCTTTGGCACCGAACCTGTATGAGCCGTTGTGGACACCACAGAATCGCTTCATGGAGAACTCCTCAAACGCAGAAATTACGTTGTCGTCATTGGCTCCTCATGCTTGTCAGTACGTGCCGAGAAATGACCTCTTCATGCCCTCCGTTGCTCTTTGTCCGTCCTCTCCTCGCCATTACCTGTAGAAGCTGGAGGTCTACAACGAGGTGCTGACAACGAGATTTGGAGGGTCAGTGGCGATGCTTGTATTCATGAGGTCCTCTTCCTGCTGCTCTCCTATCTCTGCCCTTCCTCGACCGTTCATGCTCTTCCTCCAACTCCACTACATGCCTAACTTCGTGTCTCCAAGACGCTGCAACTAGCGCCGACACTGTCTGCCTCTTATGCTCCGTCTCGGATCGCATCCCTTTAAGCTCTTCCTCCGATGCTTCAAAGCTTTGCTCCATTTTATGCTCGGTCGCCGCTAGCTCTGCATCATCCGCCCACATTAAGAAGAATAACATCCTCTCCACCAAACCTTACTTATTGCACATGGTGCGCACACCCGGAACAAGTTAGGCTGCGCTTTCACCATCGACTTCCTTTTCTACGACACTCATAACGACAACGTCTGTTTCAAGTACCCGCTCTTTGGCAAAGAACTTTAGTAACCTCCGTCAAACGACTAGCCGGTTGTGAAGCTTGACGCCTTACACTTTGCCTTAAGCTCTAACTGCTTATGCACCTCCGCCATGGCTGCTCCGTCTTCTTGCCTCTGCTTGCCCTAAAGTTTGTCAACTCACACCAAAAGGCCTCCTCCATCTTCTTGCCTCTGCTGCTGCTTTTGAATCGACGAAGAACTTCAGCGACCGCTGTCAAACGACTAGCCGATCGTGAAGCTCGCCGCTTTACACCGCCTCAGTACCTCCAGCTTCTCCTCTCCCGATGCAGGTGGTTGCCTTTCATCCCACGTAGCACAAACACATATATATATATATAATCATTTAAAAAAAAACTATTGGTGCAATGGTTGTGCAAATAATGGTCTCCAGAAAAGCAAATGAAAATGGTTCGCATGCAGAGAATGCAGTACAACGAGGAAGCCACCGAGGAACAATCGTGCCATCTTCAAGCCACTCACAATTGTATGCTACTATTGGAAAGTCAAAAAGTAAAAAAAAGGGGGAGGGGATGGTGGCGACAAAATAATTGAAACGTAGAAAAAAAAATGGGGAGGATGGTGCATCAGGCATCATCTAAAAAAAAAAAAGAAAAAAAAGGGAAGTAATACATCTTAGTGAGATATATGTTTTATTTGTATTTAGCACAATACACTGAATGAAATAAAGCATGTCTATTGATATCTCTGAGAAATTACAAATATATAAAAAATATAAAAAAAAAACAGAAAGAAAGAAAAAAAAAAGAGGGAGTCTTCACAAAGGTTACTCATGTGAAACCTCAGCACCCAGCGGAACCCTAGAAGAAAGAGGCACTGAAGATTGATCATGTGGCGCCTCAGTACTTGGTCAAACTCCAGATGGCAAAGGCAAAAAATGCCTCTTGAATGTAGCCACAAACTTCTGATGGTCACTTTGAATCTGACCTTTGGAGTCCTGCAGCTGATCAAGCTTCATCTTCTTGCTCATCGAATAATTATTTGCAAGCATGTGCAAATCTTTATTCTCCCGCTTGAGCTGTCTGATCTCTTATTTAAGATTTTCCACCTCGGCCGTCGATGATTCAACTTGGCGAGCTCGAGCAAGTAGGCGTTGGCTCATATTAGACACAAAGCCCGCACACTGAACATTGAGAGCCAGGGAGTCTTGGACAGCCAACTTATCAGACCATCTTGAAAGTAACCTATTATCTTTAGAAGTGAGGAGGTTCCTAGCTACTACTGTAGTCATTGTTGCATCCCTCATCATGGAATCTTCAACTGTAAGAGGGCTATTCGAAGATAAGAAGGATGGGCGCCATATATTACCCTGACGTGGCACGCCTATATCGCTCCCGAGACTCAAATCTAAGTAAATGTTAGACGGGTAAGCCATTTTCAAAAATGGTAAAAGAAAAGGGTTGGACGGAGTGAAATCTCAGAAATACACCAGAGACAATTTTCACGAGCGGGAAATCTTCAAAGTGTGCATGTTGGATGTGATCGATACCTCTATAAAAGGAGAGGCAACACACCTACCAGTTCAAAAAAGCGAAGAGACACCACTCTCTAAATTTCAAAAGCCGAATTTTCTTGCGTAAAGTTCGTCAGCACTTTTCATACGTAATCTCAACTTGTTGGATATCACGTGCAACTTTGTCAAGGATCTCTAACAGAGTTGAAAACGCATGAAATTCACTATCCCAACTACCATACTTTTACCTACAAGCGTGGGTAACAAGGCCACATCCGCACCGCTACCCGCAATTGGGAAATTCCTATATATGTCGATTTTCATCCTCCATGGCGAGGCACACATCCAAAATGCCTGACTCTTCTTCTTTGCCAAGAATACATCTGCAACCAAACCTCTTAACATACTCAATTTTCTTCCTCCCTGAAAATACCTTTTCAACCAAGCCACACCAAAGCAAAAGTATCTCATATCATCAGGGTCAAAAGCAAGAGTATCTCATAGCATGCTTTCTCCCTATCATTTTCTTTGTTCTTGTTCTTCTTTGCAGGACAAGGAGAAAGAGAGCAATAAGCCAACATTTGGAATCAGCCTTTCGATTTGGAACCGACTGCTTGGAACCCCTTCCCTGATTTCTTATCTAGCACTACTCTCAAACACTCATCTTCAACTGTCGATGTACTTCTGAAGAAGATACCAGATGCTTGAAGAACATATAAGGTAGGTGAAAAATGATACATCGAAGCATATGGAGACGATCGCAACAAATACATGTGCTGATTCATCCGCTACTTCTTCAAAAGAAAAAGTATCTCATATCATTAGGATCGAACGCAAAGGTATCTCATATCATGCTTTTCCTCTGTATTTTCCTTTGCCCTTGCTCTTACCTGCAAGACAAGGAGAAAAAAAACAATCAGTTAGAACCTGAAATCAAATTTTCGATCTGGAATTGATTGCCTGGAACCTTTGCCTGGTTGCTTACCTAGCATTGCTCTCGAGTGCTCGTTTTCAACTGTTGATAGGTCTCGAATTACCTCAGCGAATACTTCAGGACAGTTGATATGATGTTGACTCTTTACGCTGAAGTTGCCAAGCATGGATGAGTCGCTGAAAGGTAATGCTTTGAAGGACCATTTAAGGGCAAAAGGTTGCGCACTACTTCTGCTATGCAAAAGAAACAAGCAAAGAAGAATGCAGCAAGATAAGCTGGAACAAATCACTATAGCACGACGCCTTTCCCTACAGAACTGCATAATCCAAACAGAGAAGTCTAACTCAAATCCAAGCCCGGCATCGTTGCTCTAATCGAATAGCTTGAGAAACTTCAATAACCTTTCACTGGTACCGTCGCCAAATAGCAAAGCCTCGTCGTGTAACACCGTCAAATCAGCTTTGCTTCTTTAAAAGCAAAAGTATCTCATATCATGCTTTCTCCCTGTCATTTTCGTTGTCCTTGTTCTTACCTACAGGACAATGAGAAGGAAAGCAATCAGTCAACACTTAGAATCCAGCTTCCAGTCAGGAACCGACTACTTGGAACCCCATCCCTGATTGCTTACTTATCATCGCTCTCGAGTACTTATTTTCAACTGCTGATGTGTTTCCAGAGAAGATACCATGTCTGCTTGGAGAACAAATAAGATGAGCGATGACGAAACATCAAGCTTGGGGATAATCAACAAACACAACAATTGCACATGCTGGTTCATACATAACAAAGCCGAATCTCACTTGCCAGGTGTAGCCGCTCGTGGTCCTATTTAAATTCAAAATTAAGCCTCGACGACCCTTGAAGAAATCACAAGTTTGATTCAAAATCAAGTGTCCACCACTCTTGAAGGTCATATCGTTAACCAAACTGCTCGGGGTTCATATGAAAATGCTGCGAACTTCCTTGATCTTTCAGAGCAAACCTTTTGTAGCCTCTGACCTTATCCCCTGACCATTTTCAATATGAATTGGAAAGATTGAACAAAGAAACAGACCATCACCTCCACCTCGTGTCTGCCTGCCATGTGTCCAAATCATGAAACCGCTCGGGGTCCCATTTAAATTCAAGATCAAGCCTTGACGGTCCTTGAAGAAATCACAAGTCCAATTCAAGATCAAGTGACCACCACCCTTGAATGAAATTCAGCTCTAGATAAAAGGAGTAAATTCAGACATTTGGTGCAAGTCTAGCAGAAGAAACCCTTCAACCCAATTCAAGAATAAGCCTGTGGAAAGTCAACAATTGGAGGAAACCAGAAAATCCTCCTACCCAGTTCAAGATTAAAGTTGTGGAAAGTCAACAAGCGCAACAAAATACATGCCAATTCATCCACTACCAAAGCCAAAGATCTACCACGTGAAGCTCCTTGTGGTCTAATTTCATTCAAGATCAAGCCTCGACGGTCCTTGAAGAAACTTCAAACAAAATTCAAGAACAAGCCTCAACGACACTTGAAGAAAACTCTAGCCCAATTCAAGATCAAGCCTTGATGGCCCTTGAAGAAATTTTCAGCCCAATTCAAGATCGAGCCCCAACGGCCCTTGGATCGACATATGCATTAAGGGACTTCAAAACGCATCTCCTACACATGACAAACACATGTATACGACACACCTTGAAGTAGGGGCATTTGTAGACATCAAAATTTTGGTGAAATAAATGTTGATCAATATTTAAAATTCTAACGTTCACCTGTCACATAAATTTTACATGCAGTATATGACTTAACGAAAAATCGAAAATCATCGGAAAAGTCATCAAATAGGACACGTGTCAACACCTGACAGAAATGATTTATTTCATCTGACTATTTAAATCCTAAAATCAAGTTTTGGAATTCTATAAATAGGAAGCCAAAGCATTCATTTTCATTTACCAATTCACATCACACCAAAACCTTAAAGCTTTGAAACTCTAAAGCTCATAAGCAAATCCCGGAGGATCAAGAAAGCTCTCTTCATTCTTTGTTAAATCCTCCTTCAAGATCAAACCCCAACAGTCCTTGAGGAACTTCTACCAAATCCTCCTTCAAGATCAAGCCCTAACGACCCTTGAAGAACTTCCACCAATTCAAGATCAAGCCCCGACGGCCCCTTGAAGAAAGCGTTCATCGTTCATCACCTATTCATCCTAAGATCAAGCCTCGAAGGCCTTGAGATCAACATCACAATCCACAAATCTACACATTACGAAGATCGAATCAGAGGCTAAATTTGTAGAAGAGATTGTAACCCCCAAATCATTAATACAAATATTATTTTGTACATGTGTTCTTGTCTTATTCATCGCAGGAATATTTGTGTTTACAACACCGCTATATCTTGGAGGTCTACCAAACAAACGTTAGTTACGACTTCTTCTAACCATGTTGAGATTCTCGCCTTGCATGAAGCCTCACGTGAGTGTTTTTGGTTAAGAGCAGTCATGGAACATATTCGAAGCACTAGTGGTCTTAGTTCTGTCGTTGACCTTCATACGACGATCTTTGAAGATGTTTGTACCATACTTAGGGCCTCCGTATTTAGATCTCGTATAAATACTCGGAGGACTCAAATGTAATTATGTAATAAATAGAGGGGCAAATATGTAATAAGTGAGGAGCCCTTATTCTATAAAAGGACCCCTCACTCTCCTCATTAAGGGAGGCCAATTCTTAAGCTTCCTCATCCCCTTAAACCTCTCAGATTGAGAAGAGCACTCTCACCCTCAGAAGCTCTCTTTCTCCCTCTTCAACATCTCAAAGAAATACAATATCAGTGTAGACGTAGCCCAAACATTGGGGTGAACCACGATACATCTTGTGTTATTTACTTTCTTGCAGATTCACGGTCGAATTTACGTTGTTTTAAGACCCCTCCGGTTTTGTGCATCAAGATAAGACAATGCTGCATGTATCGAGCAGTTAAAGAAATGATACATCAAGAGAGATAATACCAAGCACATAGCGCCGAAGTTCTTTTACTCTCACTAGCAACAACAACATCAGAACATTGAAGTCAAGCAAATATGTTCCCAAGACAACCTGGTCGATCCATTCACCAAGTCATTGCCCAAGTCTACTTTTCAGAAGCTCGTCTAAGGAATCGGTGTGCGTAAATTATCTGCGTTAAATTGCTTGTAGTCACTGGCGAAGCTACGTGAGGGCGAGGAGTGGCAGTCGCCCCTCCCCTCGCTGGAAAACATGCCTAGGAGCGCTGGATGAGATTAACAGAGGTCCGGAAGAAAGTCGAAGAAGGGATTACAGTGGGGACGACGAAGGAGGGGGTGGGAGTGGGATCGACGGGGAAGAAGATGCGGTTGCGATGGACGGAGGAGAGGTTGATGAAGGAGGTGTGGGGATGAGATTGACGAAACGCGGTTGGGGGTGTCGGGTCTGGGAGAAAAGCAAGGAAAAAGATGGGTGTTTGGATGTGGGTTGAAGATAAAGTTGGGTGTTTGGTTAACAAGATAACAAGTATTTGGGAAGAGTTTTAAATGACAGGTGTTTTAAAGTTGGGTGTTTGGTTAACAAGATAACAAGTATTTGGGAAAAGTTTTAAATGACATGTGTTTTAAAGTTGGGTGTTTGGTTAACAAGATAACAAGTATTTGTGGTTTTATTTTTAGGAGTTTTAACAAAAAACTCCTAATACTGTTCACTTTTAATGAAAAACCACATTTATACATTTCCTTTGTACTATTCACTATACCTTTAAAAATGGCTTTTCATTAAAAATGAAGTTTTTTGGACTTTTCTTTAGTTTTCCTTTTATTTTTGTCTTGTATTTTTTTTTTCTCTTTTAAGACTCCCACTATATTTATCTTAAACTCTCACATTATTTATAAATATTGTATTACTTTTAAAAACAATATAAATATTGTTTAATGCTTATTTTACAATAATTTAAATCTATCTAGGCTCCCGCCTAGATCTCGTCTAGGCACCTAGCTGCTAAGTCTCAGTCCGCTGTTTGATTAGTACCTAACATTTTTTAGGATCTAATCCTAGCCAATTTAAGTTTCTTACATTGGCTTAGATATTATTGCTTACAACTGCTTGGGTGGATAAACTATTTTCTGCTAAGAATATTGAGTCAAAACTTTGCACTATCTAATGTGAAAGTAACCGCTTCGATTGAACCTTACACTCTTTTGAATTTCGCCCCTCCCCTCTGAAAATCTTGGCTTCTCTACTGCTTGTAGTTCTCTTATTTGGAAGTTCTGTATCCAAAAGCATGCTCACTTGATCTTAATGCACTCTTTTTCCTATGATATGAGCATTTTTCCCACTGGGTTTTTGCTACCTAACAAGGTTTTGATGAGGCACCCATCATGGGATGGTCATATTCTGTTGAGTTCACTACTTTCGTCTAGTATGACGTTTGTTTTTTGACATTATGCATACTTCTCACCTTTCTCCTTAGTCTATGGGTTTTTACCAACCTTAGGTTTTACCATAGCGAGGTTTTGTGAGTTTTACTACCAATGCATACTTTCTTTAAATTTGAGACTCGCATTCACCCGTTGTGTCGACGACTTCATCAACTGTTCTACCTCAATTGCGGAAGACCTGATGCGAAGTTTTGTTTGAGTATTTACACACTCAAGGGGGAATGTTGTAGTCATATTTAGAATAGGAATGTGATTGTGTAAATCCTAGTGTATCTAGAGATATCTTGGAATATTCTCTTTAGTAGATATTATTATATTAGAGTTGTAATCCTAATAAGGTAAGGATTTAACCAATCCTACTACTATAAATAAAAGCACAATGGGGTGAAATACAACACACCTCACAATTAAATCTCTCTTATCTCTCTTATTGTTGGCGGCCTCCCCCTCTCTATTCCCTTAGACTAGTTGAATTAATTAGGCCTACATCACAAATTAGGTACCTACGTATATAAAGAAAAAATTGTATTCAAACTCAATTACTGCTAAATAATATTGCATTTTCTTTCATTTTAATCATAATTTGTCTTATTGTAGATGTGAGAATAAGGAATTTTTTTTTTTGAACAAACGAAATTATTTACACTAAGTTTCATAATGAGCTAGCAGATAATGAGGTTTAAATTCGCATTTGGTGAGATTCGAACATAAGACTTCTTACTTACAAGTGAAGAGGAATACCACTAAACCGATTAAAAAAGAAAGAATACCACTAAACCACAAATTTTTTTTTATTAAATACTAAATCGTAGTACTAAATGACATAAAAACTAATGTTTAAAATATCAGTCTTGGTGAAACTGTCGATAGGCAAATTTATGGAAATATCAATGTATATATCATATATCGATATCGATATCGATTGCCTTCGATGAAATGATGGAAATTTGCTCAAAAACATGGAAATTTAAAATTATTTTTTAGGGAATGTCATATGAAACCACAACACACGTATGAATCAAGAATTAATGATTAGATATTGTGTAAATAATAAGTATGTGATATGTGAGAAGTAAAACTTCCTTATAATGACAAGCAATAAAATAAAGCATTTCATTAGAAAGAATAAATTATATATAACTTAATTGAAAATTTTGTCATGAAAGCAGTACAAGTTTTATTGAAGTAAACTAATACCATAAAGAAAGAAATTAAAAAAATAAAGAATGCATAGGCTCATGGATATTTCCTGCAAACTTTTTGCAAATGTCTGCATACATTGGATATTTCCTAAAAATATCAAGAAAATTGACTGATTTCTGGAAATATCGTGGATATGAGGTGAATTGTAGACTTCACCCCCTCCTTCTATATCGTTCCTTGAATTTTTGGATATTTTCATGGAAATATCGAGTATATCCAGAATATTTCATACACTGATAAAAACAATGTGTTTTTATTATATATTAAGGGTTTTAGAAGTAAAGATATATAATAACGGTCGCATGAAAACAACGTGTTCCTGTTATATGCGTCCGTATAATGTTAATGGTGTTCAATTTTGGGATAGAAACATTTTCATTTTTTCACTGCAGCTAGGAATGTGTTCACTATTTAATTTCTGCGTTTGTTCTTTTCCTCTTTATTTGGTATGAAAAAAAGTCCATGCATCTCCAGAGTTTCGAAGAGATATATATTACACGACAATGCAATAAAAAATAAAACTCCAAAATATATTACAAATGAGAAGTTGAAATTGTTTACTATTAGAGATAGACATGAGCAAAAAGTAAAATGCTACTAAAATAAAGAAAATTAGCAGTGAACCCACACTGTGTGTTTGAGAAATTAACATAGGGGAAAGTTAAAAAGATAAAGAAGTGGTGGGAAGAATTTAGAGAAATTTTATTTAAACCCAACTTTATTATCTCTACACCCAACTAACAAATTTTTTTCACTAAATTTTCAGATTTGTCCTTAAATAAATAAGAATAAGAAAATAAGTGTTGAAATATTTTATCTCTATTGTGGCCTATTTTTTTTGACAAGGGGAAGGTGGCCGGTGACAAGGAGAGAAAAGAGAAAGATGTGTTTGTAGAATGTGCGTGTTATTCCCCCTACGTAGTGCCTTTATTTATAGTAATAAGAGGGAGAAGAAATCCTTCATCCCCAAGGAATACAAGTCCATATAGGAAAGAATAACTAGAATCAAATCTAATCTAGGATTTACACAATCACACTTAAACTAGGGAAGTTTACAACATTCCCCCTTGAGTGCGTAAATACTCAAGGTAGATTCAGCATCATGTAGAAGTTGAGGAAGTCGACTCGTCGACACTGATTCTGGGAACAACGCTATTCTCAATAAGGTAGGAACTTGCATAAAGAAGTAAGTCTCACTTAAAAAGGCTAAGGCTATGGTAAAAACCTGAGTAGGGACAAAACCCATAGTCTAAGGAAAAATGCGTGAGTAATGCAAAATCAAATGAAACGTCTACGTCATCAAGGATATGATCAACCCAAGGTGGTGCCTCGTTAAAACCTAGTTAGGTAGCAAAAACCCAGTGGGAAAATGCTCCTAATCGTAGAGAAAAATAGTACATTAAGATCAAGCATGTATACTTGAGGATACTCCCCCTAAGTTTGACACAATTCTAAAGAAAACTAGCAATGTTACAACTCGGAAAGTTTACACATATCAATTCCTTGATAAGGAACTTAAATAAGGAACTTCAGGCTCCAAAATCTCTTCATCATCCTCCTTCGAACCGAAGGGATCTCATTTTGCATTTAGCGATCGAACGACTATAGGAGTACTCGAAGGCTTCGCTTTATCCTCATTAAAGAGGCGCAACACCTTATGGGTGTAGTTCATTTGATGTGTTAAAATTTCATCCGAACAGTGCTCTATCTTGAGACCGAGATAGTATCAAGTCTTTCCTAGATCTTTCATCTCAAATTCTGACTTTAGGTGCGCGGCAGTTTTCGCGAGCTCTTCAGGAGTTCCGATAAGGTTCGTCTTATCGACATATACTGCAACTATCACAAACCGGAATGTGACTTCTTAATGAACACACAAAGGCATAGGTCGTTGTTCACATATTCCTAACTAGTCAAATACTCACTCAAACGGTTATACCACATTATTCCGGATTGCTTCAAACAGTAGAATGAACACCTCAGCCGAATTGAAAGCGTGTTTTGGGGTTTGGAAATATTTAATCTAGTAAATGTAAGTCTTTCGGGAACTTTCGTGTAAATTTCCGTATCAAGATCTCCATAGAGATACGTAGTTACTATATCCATCAGCTGCATACTCAGTTTTTCAGAAACTACCAAACTAATAAGGTAACGAAAAGTAATCACATCTATAACGGGTGAATAAGTTTTGTAATAGTCAATCCCGGGGCGTTGTGAGGAGCCTTGCGCAACAAGACGAGCTTTGTAATGCACAATTTCGTTCTTCTCATTACGCTTCCGAATGAAAACCCACTTGTAGCCAACAAGCTTCACATGTGGAGGAGTAGGAGCTACATGTCCAAACACTTTACGTTTCGCAAGCGAATCGAGTTTGACATGGATTGTTTGTTTCCAGTTTGACCAATCGGTCCTACGTCGACATTCATCAATGGAACAGGGTTTAATGTCATCACTTAATCTGATCTCAGTAGTTACTGCATATGCTAATACATTGTCAACGATCATCTCATTTCTACACCACACATCATCTAAGCTAGCATAATAGACCGAAATCTCATGATTCTTGGGAAGTGGATTCATTTCTTGAAGGACGTTTCTGTAATCTAAAATTTCCTTATGAGTTTGATAGAATGAGTAAGCTACAGTCGAATTCATTGGTAGGCTATTCAGGTGCCTGTGCCATGGGTTTCCTCCTCCAGGGGTATGAATCATTTGAACCAAGAGGTCTGTCAAACTTTTGTGTAGGGGCAGATTATTGGCTAGCCGTTAATGTACGTGGATCATCAAAGTTAGCATCCTGGGCCTCCAGGAGGGAAATCCATTGTACATTTGGTACATCCATCTTTGCAGGCACATTCTCAACTGGAATATGTGATCTTATCACTCAGCTAGATTGGTGAAACATCTGGCATGCTTTGAGTTATACTCTGAAGATCTAATATGTGCTGCACTTCAGTTTTGAGCAATGTAGGGATCTAAATGAGACAAAGTGGAAGTCATCCACGATATTTCGCGTCGTTCTTCAGGAACGTTGATGTTCTTATCTCCCCTAACGACGAAAAGAGTGTCTCATAGAGCTGACAATTCACGAAACGAGCAGTAAATAGATCGCCTGTCAAAGGTTCTAAGTAACGAATAATCAAAGGAGAATCATATTCGAAATAGATTCCTATCCTTCATTAATGCCCAATTTTTGTACGTAAGGGCGGCAAAATCATCACATAGACTGCACAACTAAAAACATACATATGTGATATGTCAGGTTTGTATCCGGCAACCAACTGAAAGGCATTATATGGTTGGGTTGCAACAGGCCTTAGGTAGACCAACATGGCTGCATGCAATATTGCATGGCCCCAAGCAACTCCCGAAAGCTTGGTACGTATGACCAATGATCAAACAATCATTTGTAAGTGCTTAATGAATGTCTCTGCCAGGCTGTTCTGGGTGTGAACATAAGGTATTGGATCTTCAACTTCAACCCCAACTGTCATACAATAGTCATCAAAAGTTTTAGATGTGAATTCTCTAACATTAGCTAATCAAAAAGATTTAATTGGATAATCAGGGTGGTGAGCCCTGAGCTTGTTAATCTGAGCCACCAGTGTGGAGAAGACAGCGTTCCTTGTGGACAACAAGCACACGTGTGATCAACGTGTGGAGGCGTCAACCAAAACCATAAAATATCTAAATGGTCCGCATGAAGGGTGAATCGGTCCACAAATGTCCCCCTGAATCCTTTGTAGAAAAATAGGAGGATTCGAACAAATCTTGTCATATGAAGGCTTAGTAATAAGCTTTCCCATTGAACATGTTTGACATACGATTCCTTGAATCGAACATAAACTTCGGGTTAGTGGATGCTTGTGATGATTTAAGGATACGACACAAAGCTATTCATCCGGGGTGTCCCAAACGATCATGCCAAAGTGTAATTTTGTGTGCGGCCCTAGAGGTAGAGCCGACCACATAATGGCTATCTATGAGGCGTATGGTCGTAGTATACAGATCACTCGTGATATGCTTTATCTTTTATAGAATATGCTTCTGGCCATATTCATAGGAAGTTATGCACATAAATTCAACTCCATTTTCTACATAGATTTCAGCGTGGAAATTATTATCTCTAATGTCCTTAAAGCTCAACAATGTTCTTCCGGAATGCGAAGAATAAAGTGTCTCATCAGTGGTCAAAATTGTACTGTTGGACAACATTATACGTGCCTTACCATATCCTTCGATCAAGTTAGATGGGCATGAGAGGGTTGTCAGAGGTGTATTCTTAGGTATGAAATTAGTGAAATAGATGCGTTCATTCAAAACGATGTGCGTGGTTGCACTCAAAACGGGAGCATGACAGAAACGGCAGGAGCTCAAAAGGGCTCAACTAGTTCTTGGGCCATGTAATCCCTAAAGGCCAAAAGGTTGGTGATATGGGTTAAGGCTCTAGGCACAAGCAGGCCCAAAACACAAGGGTATTATGCAAATGGACCAAAGGAAATTTAAGGCCCATTAAGGCTCGGGTTAGATCTTTAGGCCACCCTAGTGGCGCTGGGTGTAAGGATCCGCCAGAGTTGGTCGACGACACCGCTTCAAGCGGTGTTCCATGGTTAGTGCAAGCCGTTGGTTCATTGGAGAACCAAAATTGGACGACGGAGGTGAAAAACTCAACGTTGTAGGGGGTGAGAGCCGAAGGGATTCGATTGAATCTGATTTAAAACTCACGAAATTCTTTTGGAATTTTGAAATGATGACTTTTGTCTAAATCACATAACTGTCGGTCGTGTATCGTAAAAAAAATTGATAGGGATGACCCGAGCTTTAGGCCGAGGGTGGAGGTGCGGACGATGGTGCCTCAAATGCACCGTTTCAGTTTTGGGCTTGCTGCCTTGAGGGCCGTGGCTGGGTTGGGCTCGTCAAACTGACGCAGGCTGCTGGCCTGGTGCTTGAGGCTTGCACGGTTTAGGTCATAGGTTTGAAGAACCCATATTGCATTTGCAAATTATTTTTTTCTTTTTTTTTTCAATTAATTCAAGGTATATATGATATATAATTTAATGCATTAGCAATTATTTGATGCAATTCATGGCAATATCAAATTCACATAATTAAATAATTATGGATATAATGCATGCATAATTTATGTAGAATCTAATATTTGAAAAACGTAAGGTTTGTTCATGCATTATGATGAATGATCATGCTATCAGGGTTGCAAAAATATCGAGATAAAAACCATTGTTTTGGAAGAACCTGATTGCGTGATGATATGGATGAATTGGTTTGATGCAGAAAAAACTTCCACGTCAGATTCCTAAACGTAGCAGTAAGAGCATGTTGATAATGTGTTGTGGCCTATTTTATTTGACAATGGGAAGGGGCTGACGGCAAGGAGGGAAAAGAGAGAGATGTGTTTATAGAATATGTATAGGAATGTGTGTTTTTCCCCCTACGTAGTGCCTTTATTTATAATAATAAGAGGGAGAAGAAAATTCCTTCATCCCCAAGGAATACAAGTCCATATAGGAAAAAATAACTAGAATCAAATCTAATCTAAGATATACACAATCACACTTAAACTAGGAAAGTTTACAACAATCTCTACACCAATAACCCTAAACTCACATCACTCTACACCTCCATTTTTTTTCTGGTGAACCCCGTCCAAGCACCACGACCATTGATGCTCTTGTTGTCTCTTTCCTTGGATCTAAGTAATTGGAGAATAGGGGGAGCCGGGTGGAGGGGATCTTTTTCCTTGGTTTTCCCACTTTTTATGAGAAGAATAGTATTCATTTCCATTTCGTACATCAATATAGGAAGAAAAAAGTGCTTATGCATACGGGGGACCGCTAAACCCTAAGGTTCTTATGTTCTTAGTCCAAAGTTCTTACAATGATTGAAGGAAAGAATGACCTTTGCAGCTTAAGTTTGCTTTAAGCCTCACATTGGGACTCCTTGACCATTTGTTCTACACTCTTAATTTGTCGATTTAAGTGTTGTTGAAGTTTAGGTTGGGTTCGTCAAAATTAATGGAGGCGTGCTCTGGTGGTGGTGGGATTTATTGGCAATAGAGATCCAAATTAGACTTGAATTTTATTTATTTTTATTTGTTTAAGGACAAATTGGGAAGTTTAATGGAGTGAAAATATTAGTTGGGTGTAGAGATAACAACTTTGGGTCCAAATAAAATTTTCTGAAATTTATCTTTGTCTACTTTTGTTATGGATTTGCTTTAATAACATGTGGCTAAGAAAATATTGTGAAATTACTTTAACATTATAATTTTTGTTTGTAATATTTTTTTTATTTAATTAATAAATACTAGTTATATGCGCACACGTTATACTTGTGTAATTTGTATTTGTCTATTATTTGTTAAAAAATATTTATATCACTTCTTTAAAAAAAACTTGAACAAAAAATAAAAAAAATAAAAAATTGGGGGTGGAACTTTGAGGGGGGGGGGGTGGAGGAGGTTAAGGGGGTGGTTTTAAAGTGGGAGACGTGGGTTTAAAGAAAAAACATTCTCCATTTTTTTTTTAGGAAAACTAATGAAAATGACATCAAAACTTTGAGTTTTAACCAAAAATCACCTAATAACTTTATTTAATGGTTAAGACAAATCCAACAACAAACCAGCCCAACCAGATTGGCCCAAACAATAAGCTTCCAATTTTACTCCTGATAGAAATCCTTTGGCCGTTTAATCTTGTATCCCTTTCTCGATCCCTCCGCTGCACAGAAAAAAATTTCTATTTTGTTTTCTCCATTCAACCTCTCTCGATCTCTATTTTAGATTTCAATTCGATTCGAATTCAACAAATTTTCCGAATAAAAATGTCAGTTTGTACTCCCTTGTGCGTCCAAGATTTTCCAAGCGGTGCAATACTCTTTCTAGCAGGACGTAGCTTTTTAGTTGATTTCCCAAGCAGTGCAATACCCTTTTAAATTTACAATACTCTTTCCAAGCGGTGCAATAGAAACCGCATTTCTCCACCTCACTATCAACTTTGATATTAAAAATTAGAAATGGGCATAATACAAGTCTGCCATCAGGCTTGTGTGGGAATAGATTTGCATTTCCAAGTCAACAACTTGGAAGTAATTCCATAAAAAGAATATGTTTCGGCCCAAAAATATTGTTTTGGGCTGAGTTAGATCTTTTTCGGCCCAGTGTTGGATAGGCCGAGTTTAGATTCATCCTCGGCCCAGAAGTCGTGAACAGGTGTCATTAGGAGATATTCAGCCCATGGGCCGCGCGGTCAAAGTTGGCCATATCCTATTGGAAATTGAAATGTGGACGAATCCTGTTATGAGAAGGAGTTTTGACGGGATCAGGATGCTGAGATTAAATACGGTATGATAACGAGTTATGTTTGAAGTCCTAGTAGGAATAGGATTGGTCGAGATAAAGTTGGATCATGATAAGGGTTCTAATCCGGGAGTGATTGGGATTCAATACAGGTTGGCTGCTATAAATAAGAAGGGAAGACATCGAAACAAGCCCCTCTAATTCAACACACAAATTGCCCTGCGTATTCTCTCGCTCTACGCGAAACCTCTCAACAACCTTGAGATTTTTGTTTTTCCCCTTTTCGCCGACGCATCTTCAGTTTGGATAAACAACACTGTGAAGGCAACCGGCGAACATCTTCAGTTTAGATAAACAACACTGTTGCTGTAGAATCAGCCGACCGTGGAGCATCTTCAGTTTGGATAAATAGCACTGCGATAGGGCCCACTAGTTATCTATCCAAGTCTCAGTCGAGGAGGATTTTCGAATCCTTATCCGTAGAGGTCATCTCGTTAGCCTTCTCGGCGAAACGAGGTGTTACAAGTCACTATACTCGGCACATTGAATGCCGAGTCGTTTATGATTGGTTATTCGTAAGTAGGTTTTAGAGTTCAGCATTCTGACGGCCGAACCACTTTCACAATCAAGACATACATTTGTTTTGAGGATTTGTGTCCTTATACTCTGGTGTCGATTCGGCGTGCTTATACTCTTACGAATATAATCACTGTGACCGAATCCGGCGTCGACGATTTGTGAACTTCGCAGAACTAGTAGCTTTGTCTTCAAGCTCTATAACCCGCAGTCGCATGATCGAGAAGTCAGTCGTGCACCCAACACAACATCAACAAACTTTACTCCTCAGCAGAGCTCGGCCGACGAGTTAGCACGCTCCGCATACAACCGAATGACGTAGTTAGCTTACTAATTACTCGACCTGCGCGCCACATAGGTTTAGTAGTTTTTAGGGTAAACATTTTGGCACGCCCAATAGGACCTAGTGCTAAGACTATGAAGTTCATGACCATCGAGACACGATCAGTAAAAAAGAAAACAACTATGGGAAAATCAGCAACCGATTTGCCGGTTCAAAATCCTGGACAAGTAGTATCACATGTGCGAAATCCTATCGTTGTCGTGACCCATGAGGCTATAAGTGCAACGCACCAAGAAAATGAAGAGTGCCTCGGTGGCTAGCCTCGAAATACAGAAGTACTCAACTGAAATGCAGACGTTTTCATTGAACGAATGGTGGAGGATTGCGATGAAGACAGTGGTGAAGGCTCTGATCCTCCTACTAGGTCGTTTATTCGAAGATGACTTGATGAGCAATCTCGGCAAGTGGAAGAGACAGTGGGCCATAAAATGAACCGTTTGCTTGAAGCGATATAAAGCACTGGAGAGACCCAAACCCGATTGCTAGAACTAATAGCTAGCAAAGTATTCGAAGAGAAACCTGTTAATCAGGCTCGGCAGCTTCCACTTAAAAGTAATTCCCTATAGGCCGAAGTGGTGTCGACTCGGCCCAAGATAATTGACTTAGAGAAAAGGGAATGATCGAGTAGTAGGTCAGATGGATCCGACCAGAGAGTGGAAGCAACACCCGTCGATATGACCGAGGTCCAACGGATGATCGATTCGACTATGAAAAAGGGGCCGAAGTTCCCTAAATTCATCCATCTGTATCCAATATATGTGGAAAGGTTCGAATATCCTAAAAGTTTCAAAAGTCCAGATTTTAGCCTCGTCGCTGGAGAATCATCCTTATCCTCGTTAGAACATGTGGCTCGTTTCATCGCGTAATGCAGAGATGTTAACAGTGATTTTCACAAGCTGTGGCTGTTCAATTTTTCATTTACAGGCTCAACATTTGCCTGGTGTATCAACCTCCCACCTAATTCGATCCAAATGTGGGATGAGTTGGTCGAGAAATTTCATGACTAGTTTTATCGACCAGGGATGGAAATGTCAGTTTCCTCATTGGCGAGGATGGCTTAAACATCTGATGAGTCACCTATGGATTATCTTACCAGATTTAAATCGGTTAGGAATTGGTGCCGAGTACCTCTTCCCGAAGTCGAATTTGTTAGGCTTGCTCTGAACGAACTCAACATATAATACAAAAAGAAATTCTTGGGTGCAAACTTTCGGGATATGTATGAATTAGCCTAGCATTTCAGCAATATGATTATTTGCTCAGAGAAGAAAAGCTCTCGAAATCCCCATCCCGATGGGCGATTTACAAAAATCCCATGGTCAACTACACATCGACTGAAGGTGAGGATTTTCAATACGTCAACATCGACGTAGCCGAGATAGTAATAGATAAACCATACGTTTGCAAGGCATTGATCCAAATTCATTCCAATGATGCCAAACCCCGCTCGGCCACTGAAGAAGCAGCGAAAACATCGAAAGTTTATACCTTTTATATCACAAAGGTCGAAGTAATTTTTGATCAATTGCTATTAGCAAAGATCATCAAACTTCGGCCTGGGCATAACATTCCCAAGGCCAACGAGTTTAAAGGAAAGACATATTGCAAATATCATAACTCGACCAAGCATGCCACAAATAATTGTGTCATCTTTCGTGATGATATCCAAAGCTGGATTGAAAAAGGCAAGCTAAAGTTTCCTGAAAAATGCATGACGATTGATACGGATCCATTCCCTTCGGCAACAGTTGGCATGGTAGAAGCCCGTTTGCCCAAGAGCAAAGGGAAAGAAAAGGGCGGGTTTACCCCAGTACAACACATCCTAAAGAAAGGTGCCCAGCCTCGACTCAAGATCGACCTATTTTCCAATGTGCCACCTACCAAGCTCTCAGGACCTGCCATAGTTGAATCCATGTCAGACTTCAGCGAATAAGAAAATGGCTAGCCGATAGTTTTGTGCAGCAATTGTAAGGCACGCGTTGCATTAACCGAGCCCGAGAAGAAACTGCCTCAGACGCAAACACCGACGTCACGGCAACAATCGGTAACCATGGAGGCACCTTCAAAGAAACCGAGTAAAGGCCAGCGCCAGAAAGTATTCGATAGGCTTGGCCCTAAGAAACAGACAGATGGCCCTACCTCGCTTCGACGGTGCCTTGATTTTGACACACCGTTTTATAATGAGGATTATTATTCACGTAATTCATGTAGCTCAAGCTTATTAGCAGATCCAAAAACCTTCAGGCCGCCTAATCCACCTGACCAACGATGGTACAACTACAATTCTCCCACCGGCATGTATATCGCGCTTTCCAAATCTTAGAAACGTTGATGTTAACGTATAGATTGCTTGGCTCGACGGCAAGCGACCCAGCCTATTTCGGCCACTAAATGGTAGCCGAAAGAGACAGTAGGAAGCGAAGATGACCGGCTAACTCTAACAATCATGGCTGAGTTACAGGGGCAGAAGGAAATCAATCGCGACTTCGAAACTACCATTGAAGAGTCCGAGAAGCGTATCAAACTCCTTCTTCGGCCCGGGGAGATGAAAGCTCGCTTCGAGCAATTTAAGAAAGAGGCCGAAAACTAACTGCCCCCGTTACCTTTGAAAGAACCACTAATCAGAATTCGGCAGAATCCACACCCCAAATTCCTCAGTGAATCTTTGGAATACATGAAAGAGTTTCACAAGAAATATTCTGCTAACGATTTCTATGGTTTGCCTAAAGCATGCCAAGAAGCTCTTGACCTGGCATTAACTTGCCCCAATGCTGAGTAGATCATCCAAAAAACCACTGATCCAGCGATGAAAGCTAGATTCCAGCACATTCGAGAGGCTAAGGTTCTCGGCTTCGAGGTCGACCCATACACGGACATTGACACAGTCGAACTCTTTTTTTTCTCTCGAAGACCTTCAACACCTTCAATATCACTTCGAAGTCTTTTCAGCCGTATATTTATTCAGTTTAACGGCCGATGAGAAAGATCGAGTGGCACGTCTGGACGCTTACCTGGATACAAGGAATGCCCGGATCGCCTATAAGGAACAAGCTCATAAAATGTGGTAGGAGCAGAATCAGACACCCAATGCATGCAAGCCTGACGATGACATTCAAAATGACACAGAGTAGGATTATATGGCACAAGCACAAGAGCATGTTGAGACATACAAAAATCAAGCTGAGAATGCTCTAACACACGATGCTATAGTCCTCACAAACCCGGAAGAAATGACCAGGATCCAATGGGCCATTCAGTCCTCGAAAATATTGAAATTAGCATGGTCCATGTTCTACCTGCTGAATTCCAGCTGACTACACATTAACCAAGTTCCTTGGATGCCGATGTGGCCGCCGAGGAAGCAACACAAGTTGATTTCATCACTACCATTGAAGATGAGTCTGCAAACGGCGACGATAAACTTAAAACAGCCTTGGACGTTTTGTTTCCCTGTTCGTCATCAGCTAATCTTCAGCATTTAAAATTGTTGTATGTCACAACCCATATTGAAGGCTACCCAATCTCTAAAATTTTCGTCGATTGCGGAGCAACGATCAATATCATGCATGTATCTATCATGAAAGCATTACGACGATCCCACGACAAACTCATTCTTTCAGGAATAACCATGAGCAGCTTCGTCGGTGACAAGTCTCAAACCAAATGAGTACTCCCTCTAGAGGTCAACATTGCAGGTCGCAATCACATGATCACATTTTTTATCGTCGACTCCAAGATAGAATATAATGCTTTGCTCGGTAGGGATTGGATTCATCAAACGAATTGCATTCCTTCTTCTTTATACCAAGTTCTCATTTTTTGGGATGGTAAATCGGTCGTGGTCTACCCAGTCGATACTCAACCATTTGAAACCAACATGATTCAGGCCCGCTATTATGATGTTCACATCGGCTATATTACCCTACAAGGTTTTAATGAAGATGGACGGTCAACTCGGATCTCAGTCCAGAAAGCCATCGAGGTAGGCGCCGAGACTGTGCACCAGGATTCGGCGAGACTCGGTTTGGCCAATTTGCTCCCCACCATTGATGATTGACATCAAAAGTGAGAGGTGTCTAGCCGCGATTTCATCCACGATGGAGCGCCTGTTGGCCCATTGGTATGCTATTTCCAAGCACCCATATTCGGGCATCAACTTGATCAAATTTTTGGCCAAAGAAGATAACGGCCCGGTACTATCGTTAGATAATGTTCAGGCCACATCGGCCGAACTCGAAGACAGTCGACCCCAAGTTAGGGATCCTTTAGAGGAAATAAATGTTGGAACGGCCGACGACCCTCGATCATTATTTATTAGTTCATTATTACCCCATACCATGAAAGTTGAACTCCATCAATTACTTCACGAGTTTAAAGATTGTTTTACTTGGAGTTATCATGAGATGCCGGGTCTCGATCGGACCCTTGTTAAACATGAATTACACATCAAAGCTGGCTGCAAGCCTTTCCGCCAGCCCCCTCGCCAGTTCTCAACTGAAGTACAGAAGTTACAGTAAAATAACTCACACTATTTATGAAACAAAACCAAAATAATCCACACTATTTCTGGAACTCCAACAAAATAACCCATATTATTTCTGGAACTGCTACAAAATAACCCACATTATTTCTGAAACTCAACCAAAATAATCCACATTATTTCTGAAACTACAACAAAATAACTCACACTATTACTGTAAGTGAACAAAATAATTCACAGTATTTCTGTAAGTGAACAAAATAAACACTATCTCTAGAAATACAACAAAATAAGAACGAGGTTGAATGACAAACACCCAAAACAAACCCAAACAAAAATCCCTATTCTTTCCCAAAACTAAAAACAAAAAGAAAATTAATTACTAAATAACTATTACTATGCCAAATGTAGAGAGAAACAGAGATTAAATAGGGGAAATTCTATTTTTGAAAAATTGTTGCAAAAATATACATAATTTTAGAATTTAATATATTAAAAAGTTTGGGAGGAGTTGCAGAGAATTAGAAGCTTCCGTTTCTTGTCACTTTGGCTGCATGAAAGCTTGCACATTGCCTTGATCATCTTTTAGTGGTCTAAATAATCAAAAAATGCTTGAGTGTCCTCGTGGTAACAATACGATCCCACGCGACCCTCCCTTACTTCATTGGGTAAGACTGAGATGAAATGAGGGTTCGTGCTCTGCCTTAATGGCGGTGATGATTCATTTGGAAAAATCGTAATATTTGTGAATTGACTAATGGGCTTGGGTTAAGTTCTGTTAGGGGTAATTATGAAAAAAAGTATTTTACTGCGGGTTAGGCTTTAATCTGGCCCATGTTTTTAATGTTTGTAGGGTTGGTATATGAAAAGTTGTGTTTCATGATCAAATCTTAAGCCTTTTTATTAGAGAATTATTATTAACACTCCAAAAATCTCATTCTACACCCCAAACATTTTATATTTGGAAAGAAAAATACACTTGTGAGGAGTGTAGAATGAGATTTTTGAAGTGCTAATAACACTTCCCTTTGATTAAATAAAAGTTTATGATGGTTTTTTATTAAAAAAAAGTTGGCCCAACTCCTTTTCATCAATGCTCTTTTTCAAAGAAAAAAAAAAGGATATGTTACATTTACATGGCTGTGATGTTTGTGTAAAAAAAAAAAATTGAGTAGTATGTAATTACTAAATTGCCATGTCTATTCATTTTGTTTAGCTTTGATGAGAATGTTAAAATAGTAATTTCACAGAGTTTTTAGGGAGTTTTTACGAAACACTTGCGATACTGTTCACTTTAATTAAAAATGACATTTTTACTCTAAAAAGTCATTCATGGTACTATTCACTTACAACACTTTTTTGTCATTTTGATTAAAACTGAAGGTTTTTAAACCCTTTTTATTAGTTTTTTTTTTATGGGATAATGGGTAGTTTAGATTAATATTATAAAAAATTCATATTTATTCCATGCCCCTTACAACGAACTTTCCCAACAATTTAACAAGAAATGATATAGAATAGTAATTTCGTAGAGTTTTAGATTATTTTTTTTTGTCAAAAGATATACTTTATTTTTAATCTAATCAAAATATTTACATCCATAGCAAGAAAATTAAATAAAAACTCAGGTCCTATCTCGTCCCAAACAAATGGACCACCATGTTTGGCAGTAAACGAGGCAACTGCGGCATAAACCCAATTTTGACATCTCCAATATGCTTCACCAAAGAATCAATATCAAACATAAGACATTCCAAATCAACATCCACTTCAATCTCCTTGTTAATCATTCACAATAGCACCTAGGCATTTGACTCAATCTCCACCTTTGTAAATCCCTTGTTTTTGCAAAACACAAGTACTACACGAATAGCCTCCACTTCCGCCAAGATTGCCGAATTAAAAGGCCTCTTCACCGCCCCTCCTGCTCTCCGCAAACACCTTGCAAAATCTCAAATCACCCACCCATAACTCTTCAGCCCTATCTTAGAATTCCATGATCCATCACAATTTACTTTCCATGTACCAAACATTGGTTTCCTCAACCCTTCAGTTGCTCCACCATCCTCCCGTGCCCCAATCTTCTTTGACTTAACCAAAGAATCCCTCACCTCCTTCTCAATTACACAATGCTCACCCACATGTCTTATCTATACCTCAATTGCCTCAATTGGATTCCATGTTTTCCCTTGAAACACCACATCATTTTTGCACTTCCAATTTCTCCACAACCCAAAGGCCACGTCTTGGAGAATTTCTTACTGCATTGCCATCCCTTTTATACGTGATAACACAGCCTCCCAACATCCCCTAAAGTCTTGTCCCACTAGAGACAATGAATCAATTTGTAATGGGCAGCAAAACCAGAACACTTTATTGAATTCGCATCGGAAAAAAAGATGTTCCTTTGTTTCCTCCACAGGGCCACACATCGCACACCTATAATCCACATTCATACATCTCCGAAGCAAATTCCTTCTTACTGCCAGCGAACCGTTGCAACATCTCCACATAATTTTTTTTTAATTTTTAAGAACATGAAGCCCTCACATTGCTTTCCACAGTCGGTCCCTTTCAGCCTTCCCACTTGCCATGCTCGTACGCCTTCTCCTAAACTCCCTATTCGCTTGCAACTTCATCGTAACCTTATACCCTGTTCGAACCGTATACCCTCCATGTTTCGTATGATGCCAAATAATCTTATCCTTACAACCCATCAAACTCAATGGTATTCCCCAAATGAACTTTGACTCTTCCTCATCAAAATGCTCATGTACCATCTCCATAATCCACCCACTCAAATCAAAATCAATCAAATCGCTCACCCATTCTGGCCTTAAAGCATTTCGAGTCTAAAGTTTGTAAGTGTTGGGTATAGGAATCCAAGGATCCCCAGTGACTCTGATATTCTTTCCATCCCCCACCTTCTAGCACAACCCCCTTTCAAGAATTTTTTTTTCCTTTGAAAAATACCTTTCCAACCCCATGACGATATACACCCAATCTTTGCATCCAAAAAAGTTGTGTTCGGAATGAGCCATCATCAAACGCCACCCAATGTTAGTCAAGAACGCAAGGTTGAAGCATTGTAAGTCCCTAAACCCCAATCCCCCCCCCCGTCTTTCTCTTCTTCAAATTTCCCCATGCAATCTAAGGCATTCCGGAATTTATTTTATTTCCCCTCCACTAAAATCTCGCTATTTCTCGCTCCATCTCTTTGCACAACTCACCAGAAGCTTAAAACAAGACATCGCATAGTTTGGCATATGATTTCTGACCACCTTTCTCAAATGATTTCCCTTTCCATCTCTTTGCACATACTCACCGTCTTTCTCAAATGATTTCTGACCGCACGATGCACGATGAATGGCTAAGATGTGAGAATCTCTAAGATCCCCACAATTTAAACCTGAATGAAATTCAAAAAAAGATTACACGACTTTTTGGGGGGGGGGGTCAAATGAGCCACTACATCACACGACATTTTTTTTGTCAAATGAGCAATGCATTGAAAACACTGAAGATGAAGAGAAAAGTACAAAGAAGCTCATAAGGGAAGCCAAAGCTTTCGTGAGGCAAGGAGACCGCTACGCACCATCCACATTTAATTTAAATGAAAACTAATAAAAATGGTTTGAAAACTTAGAGTTTTAACGATAAGGACAAAATAAAGAGTATAGTAAATAGTATCAGGATTGACTTTTTAATGTCAAAATGTGGTTTTTCGTTAAAGTGAATAGTACCGGGAGCTTTTTGTTGAGGTTCCCTTAATTTAATCCAAGTGGGGCATGGAGAAGACTAAACATTGAAATTTCATAGTGATAATTAAACAGGCAAATGATTTAGGATTGAATTGAATTTTTTTTTAAATGATTTACGAACCGAGACTTTCAAAATAGATTGTTCAAATACTTGTGTGGGGCTTGGCTTGCCACTGGACTTCGCTAAGTGGCACTACAATCCACTCAAAACTCACCACATGGCAAGTCTAAAAGATAATCTTTTATCATTCTTTTATATTTAAAATTTTTATAATTATTTTTAACTAATTAATATATTATATATACATATATATATATATATATATATTAATGTTATGTTTCCTTTTTTATTTCTTTCTCCCTATTTTTTTCTTCCCAAATCCCCCCCCCCCACTTTGTTTTGCCGTAGGTCATGGGTTTCAGTACTCCCTCCCCTTTCTTTCTTTCCCAATTTCGTTTCTTTTTTTTCTTAAAAAAAAAAAAAGAAAAAGGTTATGTACCCACTTCAATTTTATCATGGAAAGCAACCAAGAATATGTAAGTTTCTTTTCTTTCTTTATACAATAGTTGCTTTGATCATTTGACATGAATAACCCACATATATAGTTGTATTAGGGTTATTTTCTTTTCTTTTAATTGGGGATTTTTGGGTTCGGGTTCGGGTGTTTGATTTTTTTATATTTATAATATGAATTAGGGTATCTGCTATGTTTGCTACCTTCTTTATTATGAGTCTTTAATTAATATGTTAGTCTAATCTTTGATTTTTTTTTTTCAATTGATAGGTTGCTGCTGGGGCAATGGAGTTTGAAGAAGATCTGAAAATCGGAATGGTGGTGCATTCAGACGCTGAAGCTTTTCAGGTATGCAATGCTTATGTTTTGAGGAAGGGATTCAATCTTCGTAAAGGGCATATTCAAAGAGATAAATCAAATAATGTTACGCAACGAGTTTTTTTGTGTTCCAAGGAAGGGTGTAAAGACTTATGCAATGACAACATTGTTGATAAACTAACTACACAAATAGGTTGCAAGGCGTTAATCAAATTTTCAGTAAATCAAGGTGTATGGAAGATTTCACATGTTAATTCAATTCATAATAATGAGCTTGCCAAGCCTGAAGAAAGACAATTTCTAAGATCAGGTACAAAAATACACGATGCTCATGCTGGGGTCATTAATTCTATGGTGGATGCAGGTATAAAGCCCTCACAGTCATATTGTTACTTAGCAGAAGAAGTTGGAGGGGCTGAAGATGTTGGATTCACAAAGAAAGATTGTCAAAAAATTTTGTATAGGAAGACGTCTGAAACGATGGAAGGAGGAGATGCACAAAGTTTGTTTAATCATTTCAAGGAAAGGCAAGCAAAAGATTCCAAATTTTTCTATTCGATACAAGTGGACCAACTGAATCGGATGACAAATTTTTTTTTTTGAGAGATGACAGATCAAGGTTAGACTATAATTGCTTTGGAGATGCTTTATGTTTTGATACGACATTTCGAACTAACAAGTACAATTTGATTTGCGTTGTATTTGTTGGAGTTAATCATCATTGGAAGAATGTGCTACTTGGTTGTGCTTTTTTGTTAGACGAAAGCACCGAATCATTTGTTTGGTTATTTAAGACATTCTTAGAGTCAATGGGTAATAAACAACCAAAGACTATTTTCACTGATGAAGTTCAAGCAATGACAAATGCTATTGAGCAAGTATTTATGGGGACACATCATTGGTTGTGTACTTGGCACATCGCACATAATGCTACAAAAAATATTTCTAGCCTTTATGCCAATCCTGAGTTCAAAACACACTTCAACAAGGTGTTTGATGGTTGTCAAAGTGTACCAGAATTTGAAGCTGCATGGTACTCCATGACTAGTAAGTTCAACCTTCAAACTCATCCATGGCTTAATAAGCTATATAACCTTCGTAATAAGTGGTGTCCTGCTTTTAGCTTAGATACTTTCTTTGCAAAGATGAAATCCACTCAGAGTTGAGAGTACAAATAATGTTTTCCATCAAATGTGTACAAAGACAACAAGTATTATTGAGTTTGTGCTTCACTATGAGAAAAAGCTAGAAGACATGCGTTTGACAGAGTTGCAGAAGATTTTCCCTGCAAACAAGGTATGCCTCATCTCAAAGTAATTAGTGGAATTTTATGTCATGCAACTGAGGCGTACACCAATAAAATATTCAAGTTCTTTGAAATTGAGTACATGAGTTGTTTGACATTAAGGTTAAGAGAAGTTAGTAATGAAGAAGGAGTTACTATCTATGAAGCAACCGAAGAAGGTCATAAAAAAGTAAACACAATTGAGTTTATCTCTCATACTTCCATGGTTTCCTGCTCATGTAAAATGTATGAAGCTACGGGCATATTGTGCTGCCATGCTTTGAGGGTGTTCGATTCGAAATATCTTACAAGGTACCAACCCAATATGTATTAAAGAGATGGACCAAAACGGTCAAAGAAAGGATGCTTTTGAGTAGTGATTTAGATGATTCATCACCACAAGGAAATCTGAAGTCTGCTCAATCATTACGTCTTAGTCAATTGATGCATAAAATAGTCTTTTCAGCTTAACGCCAATGAGTGATTGGGGTGCTCACGTTGTAAGTGAAAAATTATCAGAGGCAATGAAGTTGGTTGAAAAAGACATAAAAGCAAATAAAGCCTCGAATAAGGTTAAAAAGGAAAATAGCCTCTCTACTTTCGGTGTTCAAGATGATGATCAAGATATATTGGATCCTCCAATCGTGAGAGCTAAAGGGGTAACCAACAAGAGATTGAAGAGTGCTTTGGAAAAATTGAAGAAAGTGGCAAAAGTTAGATACACCTTGCAAATGTCACCACCTAATAGTATAGTTTCTAGTAATACTCATTCAATATGGTACTTTATACTTTTTATTGTGAATATACTATATTATTATGTAATGAATATATGTACATTTGCAGAGCAACATAATCAAGAGACTATGAATGCTCCTCAAATATGACAACCTTGTATCCATCATTTCATGACTTTTATAATCAGGTTTGTATTGAAACTTATATTTGGGGTTATAAGTCACAATATGTGTTAGCATTCTAACATTTTGTTTATTGATTTAGGTTAATGGCAGTAGACATCTTGGATAACACAACTTTAGCTCTTCAACTTCAAGAGTTCTTAGAAAAATGCGCAGATGCTGGAAACATAGAGCTCATGGATTGAAGATGGATGAATTGAAGAGACGATGTGGTATTTGTTTTTCTTTTTTTTATATAGTTTGGCTGCTTGACAATTAGTCAAAATAACTTTTAGATTCACCTTGGATATCAAGTTTTTTAACAGCTTATGTTTTGATCAAAGTTTTATTTCAAATAGTATTATCTATAGTTCTTAATTATATTTGGTAGAGATGTACTTTCTTGAAAATAGAAAGTTACTACGATCAAAACAAAGTGAAAGATAACAAATATGAAAAAATTGACTCGATAATCTGGAGTGTGCACTTTTGTATTCATGTCACATGATCAAAGCAATTATTGTATAAAGAAAGAAAAGAAACTTACAGATTCTTGGTTGATTTCCATGATAAAATTGGAGTGAGTGCAGAACAATTTTTTTTTTTTAAAGAAAGAAAGAAACAAAACTAGGAAAGAAAGAAAGGGGAGGGAGTACTAAAACCCAAGACCTACAACAAAACAAAGTTTTGTTTGGGGAAAGGGGGAAATAGGGGAAAAGAAATAAAAAAGAAACATAACATTAATATATATAATATATTAATAATATATTAATTAGCAGTGTTCTAAAAAACGGCCTAGGCGTGGTTGTGTCGATCCGATTAGGTCCGAATCGTTAAGAAAAATCAGGAGCTATTACGCGCCCGCCTAGGCGCTTTTAGGCGGTCTAGGCGGCTGTCTAGGCAAAGGTTTAGGCGGAGTGAAATTGTTTCCTGGGAAGAAATCCAACCAAATACCCAGAATCGCAAAAGCTTTCTCGCCACTTTGACTTCCTCTCTCTATGCACCATGACTTTCTTAGCTGTCGCTACTTCCTGTATCTGAAATCCATCGAAAAGGAGGAACTTACACCGAAATAGAAGAAGAGGAAACAAAAAAAAAGGAGAATTTACAGAGGGAAAACGGAAAGAAGAAGAAGAAGAAGAAGAAGAAGAGGAAATGGAAAGAAGACGAAGATGAAGACGATGAGGAAAAGGAAGAATAAAAAAGAATAAAGTTCCAGTTTTCAAAATGGTTGGGAGTCTCAAGGCGTCAAAATGGTGTTGGGAGTCTCTGACTCTATTGGCTGATGTGAATTGTGAGGGATACATGGGGACTAGAGGTGGAAGGTGTTAAGGAATCTCCTACATCAAAGGAGATCAGTTCGTTAACAACACAATCTACTCCATCAACCACACAATCGGCTCCTCCGTATGAAAGTCAACTATGATATATGCTATGCTATCTTTCCTATTCTATTTGATTAGGATTGATTCAGTCATTCAAGTATGATTGTATTTACCATATTAGGATTGTATTCAAAGTGTATATAATCACAGACCTGTACCTATAAACAAATCAATGAAATATACAAATTCTACATGGTATCAAGAGCCCAAAAACTCTAGTGAGCAATTTTATTTTTTTTTATCCCTCTCTTCCCTGTCTTCATCCATGGCCACTGACGCCTCTACAACCAACCCTTTACCAGAGCTCAACTCCATTACTCCCACCTTGATCACAATCAACGCTACAGCCCAACTACCTGTGAAACTCACACCCACCATTACCCATCCTGGCGTGCTCAGTTTAACGCCCTCCTTTACGGCTACGACCTCATGGGTTATGTGGATGGTTCTAATATCTGCCCATCAACCACTCAATCCATGCTTCGTACCTTTTAGATTCGGTAAGATCAACTCCTCCTTCATGCGATTCTTGCTTCCGTCTCATCACAGGTCATCTCCCTTATTGCCTCTGCCAAGACATCTAAGGAGGCTTGGGACAAGCTTCTCCATCTCTTTGCTAGCAAAGCCCGTGCCTGTGTTCTTGGTCTCAAAGAACTCCTTACTTTCCTGCGCCGTGAGAACAAGCCTGTCTCTGAGTATCTACAAGAAGTCCACGTTATTGCAAATGAGCTCGCCATCATTGATGTCCCCCTCTCTGATGACGATCTCCTTCTCTACATTCTTAATGGTGTTGGCTCTGACTTCAAGGAAATTGTTGCGGTAGTTCGTTCCCGTGACACCTCAATCTCTTTTGAAAACCTCTATGAC
Organism: Malus domestica; assembly: GCF_042453785.1. NCBI lineage: Eukaryota > Viridiplantae > Streptophyta > Magnoliopsida > Rosales > Rosaceae > Malus > Malus domestica. The sequence goes on from NC_091672.1 coordinate 16,668,274, forward strand.
AAACTGGTTGAACATGAAGCTGCTCTCAAGCGTGATGATACTGTTGTTGCTACCCCAGTGATCACTGCTAGTGTCACTCAGACATCTCGTTCCCACACCTCAAACCGTGGTTACCGCTTTCACAACTCCAACTCCAACCGTGGGTCCTTTGCCTCTCGCAATCCTTCTTGTGGTTCCTTCAGGCACCCCCACACATCTTCCATTGACACCAATTCTCGTAGTTCCTACAGGCCCACCAAACAATCTTTCACCGACAATGGTCGCCGCTCTACCAACATGAACAACACAGGTTATCGTGGTTTCTGTCAATGGTGTGGCACTCAAGGTCATAGTGCCAAACGTTGCCCTCAACTCCAATCTGGACCTCACAGTCCGCTAGTGGCCAATCCTACCACCCATGGCCGGTCCACCTATTCTCCAACATGGTTGCTTGATTCCGGTGCTTCTCACCATGTTACCTCCAATGTCAACACTCTTTCTGGTGCCTCTATATATGATGGTCCTAATGAAATAATTATTGGTAATGGTTCAAGTTTGGGTATCACTCATGTCGGTTCAACCACTTTACCCTCCTCATCCTCCCAATCTTTCAGCTTATCAAACTTTCTATGTGTTCCTTCTATGAAAAAAGACATTATTTCTATCTCTAAATTTAATAAACAAAATAATACCTCTATTGAACTTTGTCCTGATTTCTTTCATGTTAAGGATCTAAGCATGGGGGCGGTTCTTCTTCGAGGCCCGAATAAGGATGATGTGTACGAGTGGTCCCCCAAATCTTTTTGTCAACCGCAAGCTATGGTGGGTGTGGTGGTTTCTCCTAACCTCTGGCATCGTCGTCTTGGTCACCACAGCCACCAAACTCTCCAACAAGTCTTTCATTTATCTTCCATTAATGTGTCTTCCAAGTTGTTCGAGTCTGTTTGTCATTCATTTCTATGTAATAAAAGCCATCGGCTCCCGTTTGGTACTTCGTCTCTCACCAGTCATGGTCCATTAAACCTCCTTTATAGTGATGTTTGGGGCCCTGCTCCGTACTCTTCTATTGATGGTTTTTCCTACTATGTTATCTTTGTTGACCATTTTACAAAATACATATGGCTCTACCCTCTTAAAAAGAAATCTGATGTGTTTTCCACTTTTGTCACCTTCAAAGCACTTGTCGAAAATTACTTCAAAAGAAAAATCACTAGATTATACACTGATGGTGGGGGCGAATTCATCAAACTCCAACATTTTCTCTCATCCAATGGCATCACCCATCTTCTTACACCACCTCACACTCCTCAACACAATAGAGTTGCCGAACGATGACATCGTCATATTGTTGAAACTGGTCTCACCCTTCTTCATCAAGCTTCTTTACCTCTCACCTATTGGTCTTATGCCTTTAAAACAGCTGCCTATCTTATCAACCGCATGACTACTCCGCTTCTTCACAATCTCTCCCCATTCACTCAACTCTTTGATGAACAACCCAATTACTCCCGTCTTTGTACATTTGGGTGCTTGTGTTTTCCTTGGTTACGTCCTTACAATTCCAATAAATTACTCCCTCGTTCCCGCCCATGTCTCTTCCTTGGTTACTAATCTAATCAAAGTGCTTTTCAGTGTCTTGATCTTTCCTCCAACAAACTTTTTATCTCTCGGCATGTTCAATTCGATGAGTCCATTTTTCCTCTTGCCAACCTCCCTTCCTCAATTCCCCATGTCACTGTTGATAACTTTCACACTTGGGTCTCCTCTCTTCCTCCAGTTACTCATGTTCCTGTACACTTACCCACCAGGCCTGTTGAGTCGGTTGTTTCTTCTTCGCTGCCACCACATGTCACATCATCATCATCAGAATCTACCCCCGTCTCAGAACCGTCACCATCCGCTACCCCGGCCCCTATTGCTGCTGCTACCACTCATCTCTTACCGTCACCCAACCACCATGCATTGGCCCCTACCTCTACCGCACCTCTATTCACCTCACCACATTCTCTAGCCCAAACTGATCAGGTCCAGCCACCTCCCCACCTCAGCCCCATTCGTACATACACTAGAAACCCTCATACGACTGTTGTCACCCTTCCATCCTCTGACCCACACCCCCCAACCCCCCCCGTACCTTATGTATTCCCCGATCATTCCATGATCACCCGTGCCAAAACAGGTATCCACAAACCCAATCCTCGGTATGCTATGACTGCTACTAAACATCTCATTCTCACTTCAGTTGAACCGACATGTGTTTCCCAGGCCATCAAGGATCCCCTTTGGCGGCAAGCAATGTCCAATGAGTTCAATGCGTTAATTTGCAATGGTACATGGGAGCTCGTTCCTTCCCTCCCCTATCAAAATCTTATTGGTTGTAAGTGGGTGTTTCATATCAAACGGCATCCTGATGGCACTATTGACAGGTACAAGGCACGCTAGTTGCCAATGGTTTTCACCAACGCCCTGGTGTTGATTTTTCAGATACTTTCAGTCTGGTGGTCAAATCTACTACCATACGCATTGTTTTGCATCTTGCCGTGACTCATGGGTGGCCAATACGTCAATTGGACGTTAACAATGCTTTCCTTCATGGCACAATCCGTGAAAATGTCTATATGGTCCAACCATCTGGTTTTGTTGACTCTAATCATCCATCTCATGTGTGTAAATTGAGGAAAGCCCTCTATGGCCTTAAATAGGCTCCCCGGGCATGGTACAAGGAATTACACTCATTTCTGCTCTTCCATGGCTTTGTCAATGCCATCTTTGATGCCTCACTCTTTCTCTTCAAAAATGGGACTGCTGTAATTTATTTTTTGGTTTATGTTGATGATTTTCTTATTACAGGCAACGATTCCTCACTTGTAGCAAAGTTCATCCAACTATTGGCAACTCGGTTCTCTGTCAAGGACCTGGGCTCATTACATTACTTTCTTGGTGTTGAGGTCCTTCCCACAGCCACTGGCCTATTCCTCTCTCAGCACAAGTACATTCATGATCTTCTCGTCAATGCCAAGATGGATGGTGCAAAGGCTGTCAGTACGCCTCTCTCCACCACTAACTCACTCATGCTCCATGATGGCTCCTCCCTAACAGATGCCACTCCCTACCGTCGTCTTGTTGGTGGTCTTCAATACCTAAGCCTTACACGCCCTGACATCTCCTTCGCAGTCAATAAGCTCTCTCAATTCATGCATTCTCCTTCCGAGACTCACTGGCAGGCACTCAAGCGTCTTCTTCGCTACTTGAAAGGTACCATTTCCTTTGGCCTTCATCTTTGTCGTCGCCCCTCTCATCGTCTCTATGCCTTTTCAGATGCTGACTGGGCTGGTGATCGTGATGATCGCAAGTCTACGACTGGCTATGTTGTCTATCTCGGTGGAAATCTCATCTCTTGGAGCTCCCGTAAGCAGCGGTTTGTCTCTCGCTCCTCCACCGAAGCCGAATATCGGGCCATTGCTGACACCACTGCTGAACTCACATGGATTCAGTCCTTACTGCGTGAACTTGGCATTCCTCTCCCCACAACACCAGTTGTTTCTTGTGATAACATTGGAGCCATGTTCTATTGTGCTAATCTTGTCCTACATTCCCGTATGAAACATATCAATATTGATTTTCAGTTTGTACAGGATCGTGTCACTCGTGGTCTTCTTCAAGTGTCTTATGTCTCCACTACTGATCAGCTTGCTGACGCTCTCACCAAATCCTTGCCACGTCCTCGTTTCCATCTCCTTCGTTCCAAGATCGGTGTCTCCGATGGTGCCACCGTCTTGCGTGTTAAGGAATCTCCTACATCAAAGGAGATCAGTTCGTCAACAACACAATCTACTCCATCAACCGCACAATCAGCTCCTCCGTATGAAAGTCAACTATGATATATGCTATGATGTCTTTCCTATTCTATTTGATTAGGATTGATTCAGTCATTCAAGTATGGTTGTATTTACCATATTAGGATTGTATTCAAAGTGTATATAATCACAGACCTGTACCTATAAACAAATCAATGAAATATACCAATTCTACAAAGGGGAGGGGTCACACCACACATGTGGTGCTTTATAAAATGAGGAAGGATGCATGCACTTTTTCATAATTTGTTCTTTATTACAAATCACCTAACCAACTACGTGGGATTTATACTTTTTTTTTTTTTAAATTAGATACAATCATTCAAAATATCTTAAGTTATATGGTATATATGCTTAATGTATTTTTTAATTTTGAACTTGTTGAATACTCTTTTTACATTTTATCATTCTTTTATTTCTTATCTATATATTTCACAAGTATATATTTTTTTTTTATAAGTGTCAATATGCATTTATTTACAAGATATACAAAAAATTTACCTAAATCCGCCTAAACCGCCTAGGCGCCCGTCTAGACCCTGCCTAGCCGCCTAGGCACTAGGAGCCAGCCCGCCGCCGACTAACGCCTAACATTTTTTAGAACCTTGTTAATTAGTTAAAAAAATAATTTTAAAAATTTTAAATATAAAAAATGATAAAAAATTATACTTAAGACTTACCACGTAACGAATTTTGAATGAATTGTAGTGTCAGTTAGCGATAACCAATAACAAACCAAACCTCGCACAAATTTTTCTCGTACAAGGCATGTGGATAATTTCAAAGTCTTTTAAAATCCGCGATACCAAAGTCTCAGCACCAAGAAATCATCAAAGAAATTCATGTTTATATCCTTAATTGAGTTTTGTCTCACTAAAGCCCAACTCTTGAATCTTCGAAGATCTCTCGTCTTCTTCGTGATTACTCACACCTCAGCGAAATACCATTCCCTGAATCTCCTCGCACTACTCTGACTCGCCACCCCCACCACTCACTACAGAGTCCAAGAAACCCAGGTACGTATGGCCTTCCTAATTCCTCCCTCCTAATCGTTTTCTATTTTTAATGTTTGGGTTTTTCATCTTATGTTATTTGGAAACTTTGGTTGATTCAAAGTACTTATTTTTTTTTTCTGTAAATGTGCATTAGAAACATGGGTTTTATTGCTTGAAGTTGGTTTGTTGGAATTTCTTGTTTGTATCTTATCAGGGTAGGTGGCAACTGTGAATAAATAAGCAAACTGATGATTGCAACATTGAGTTTGAATGACTGAGAGGTTTAGGTTCTGGTGAGGTTATTGGATTTTCTTGGAGTGATGCAATTTATTTTAGAATCTTAGGTAGAAATAAATAATTGGGGATTCTTGGAATGAATTCAAAGTTGTGAAACTTGCAATTAGATTTTGAGGTGAGTTGATATTGAATTAGATAATGTAATCGTTGTGGATTCAAAGATGGAAGAAGAGAGAAAAATTAAGTTGGCAACTTTCTTGGTCCATCAGTTTCTGCCATGACCAGCAAAGGATTGAATTTGGGAAAAGGATTAAACTTCTTTGTTCATCTCATAATGAAGCATGGTTTATCGAGTTTTGCGTGTAGACAGTAATGTTATGCTTCTAAGGCTGATCACTTCTCTATAAAGGAGTAATATTCCCTGATAAATAAACAGAGGCAAGGAAACTACAGTTGGGGTTAAGGGGCCATATGGACGGGGGAGAGTCCAAGACATGCCCCTGATGTTTCTAAAAAGAATCACACAGAAAAAGAGGAGGGGCATTGCTGGAGAACCCATGTGGTTGATGTAATATTCATGAGTTCTGTTGTGTGTGTGTGAAGTTTGTGTATCTGTGATTTAAATGCAGCATGTAGAATTGTAAAAGCTATGAAATTCTGCGGTGGCAGTATATAATGGGATTGAAAATGTGCTTGAACATTATATGATTTCATGAGTTGCTTCTTTTCATTTTTGTTTCCCTGCTTTATTTCTCCTTATCCACTGGTACGTAAGATTTTATCGCTTGTCAAGTTGATGATGTTTCTCGCATGGAGACTAGTTCTCCATCTACTTTCTTTTTTTTGGAGCAGTGGTTTAATAGGCGATGATTGTCCCGTCTAGGGAGAATGGAAACTAATGGTAGCAATTCTAATTCCAATGAAAATCAGCCTTCCGATGCTTCAAATATTGATAGGAGAGAGAAGCTTACTGAGAAAGAAGTCTTTATTAATCATGGTATGTCTCTCTGCCCAGAATCAACCTCAGCCAGAAAATATAAGGAGCTAGTTTTATTTGTTAGAAACCCCAAATTTTCCTTCCTGAGTAAACTATGAATCTACTATTGATACAAGTTGGTAGAAGTGTGGTCAAGCCTTAAAACAGAACTCTTTTATTCCGAAGACTTTCTCTGAATTCCAGTGTGAATAAGAGTGGTTGTTTCAAATGGTATTAGTTATGTGGTGCATGGAGCATGGTATATATAACTTTTTAGAAGTATGATAGGTAAACAGAAGCATTTATATAAATGTGTTGAAGAATTATCTTCAGAAAAGATTTCGGACATTGACTGCTGCTTGAAAGTTATCTAGCCTACTCAGGGAACTGTATGCCTCATTTTTTTTCTCCTCATTTTCTCCCCTTGGTGATTAGAATCTTGTGAAATAGTATCTTATTATTTCTGTAATGTGTATGACCTTATGATGCAGCAGAGGTAGCTTGGCAAGAGAGAAGAAGAGAATGGGTCGGTGATCAGTCTCAGAAATCACAAAGAGCGCCAAGAGAACCAATTATGAGGTACAGTTGTCTACATTTACTGTCACATTGGTGTTTTTTTGTTGGGATACAAGTGATAGTGGCAAGGGAGGAATTGATCCTACGAGTGTAGGGATAAATGCTGTTAACTACTTGAGCTACTGTCCCCCTGCTGGTCACATTGGTGTTTCAATACTAGTAGACCAGCCTAACAAAATGTATTCCTGGTCTATCTGGTTCCTATTTAAGTCAGGAGTAGGCTAATAGCCAATAATTTAGGTGGGAAACTGAAGCATTCCTCAACATTTGTGCCTCTTTTCTATTATCTATTTTTGTATAGACATAAACTTTACTCTTTTTTTCCTTCATTTCTTTGAGCTGTTTCTCCAATTGGATTTAAAATTGTCGAGTTCTTGACGTATTCTCGTAATGGATGGATATTGAGGAAAATAATTGGCATCTCTATTTAAATGTATGATCTTGTGAAGAAGAAAAAATTATGTAAAGAATGCAGAATACGTTTCCACTTGCATGCTAAGATTTTGAAGCAAAAGTAATTCACAAGGTCAGCAAAATAATCAAATGCTCCTAAAGTTGCAGTTCCCGGGTGCTATCATATTACTGGCTATGTGTGATTCTTCCATATATACCTGTGTAGTGGATGTGCAACCTTTAAGTTGTAATGTGGAATCTTCTTTTTCAGCTGGACCACAACGTATGAGGATCTTCTTTTATCTACCGAACCTTTTCAGGAGCCAATACCTTTAGCTGTAAGTTTCTCTAATTCATTTCTTTTTCTTTCCTAATTTGGATGGTATCGATGTGAACAATTTAAATTGTTGCGTTATGCAGGAAATGGTGGATTTTTTAGCTAATATCTGGCAAGAAGAAGGCCTCTATGACTAGTTGATTGGATATCCTCCGTCCATTATGCACAGTAAGAATTTTGGACCATTTTCTTTGTGCTTATTGATGGTGACGCGAAGCTATATCTGAAATTTATTATTCAAGGTAGAGTCGGTTTTCTTCATCCTTATTGCTTAAACCGGAGTCATTTGCAGTGGAGAAGTGAATCACATATCCATTCATCTTAGGTTCTTAGCACATTTGACTGCTAAGCATTTGTGTAATGAACTAATCAGGTTCTATGGTTCGCTTTCAATACAGAGTCATTTGACTTTTGCCTTTTGACAACTCTTTCTTATTGCAATGATGTACAGTCTAATTTTCAACTTCATGGTTCTTATCCGGATGATTGTGGAGCTGGTACTGCATTGTGTCGTCAATTCCTTGTCCCTTCCATTAACAGAAGGTTTTCGGATTTTTGGTAATGATTCCAAATGTTATCGTCAACAGGCACAACTTATTCTTATGAACAAGTTTGCAAGGAATGGTACATACACTATATCAATATCACATCATAAATTTTGGGTGTAACTGGTGATTTATCACTTACTCTTTGTCTCTCACATCACATGTTACGAGAGATAGGGGAGGGTGATAAGTCATTGATTATATCGTAGAATCTCTCAGGCTTGTTACTGTTTGGGCTGTACATAAAAATATCACAGGCTTGCACATAGCTGAAGAACTTCTCAGCAAAATCGTCATATTCCCCGTCGTTGGGACGATCGTGAAGCCTCCAGCGCTCAAACCACGGATAGCGGTGTCAGCTGGAGCGGTCCATACATATCTTCTCCGGGCTTGGGCTTGATGAGGAAAGGTGAAGTTGGTCTCAATGGTGCGAGCGGTAATCTCGGCCGTAGCCAGTCGGGAAGCTAGTGGAAGTGAAGGCAAACCGTTCTCAAGCAAGTTATGATTAAATCGCTGGCGCGATTAATAAGTGATTTTTCAAAATTTAAAAAAAAACAAAAATTGTCGGAAGCTGGTGGCAATCGATCAGGTCGCGCGACTTTTGATAACGTCTCCTTCTATAAATTTAAGCACGTCTCCCACTCACGGTATGCTTAAACTTGGTGAGCACTGTTTGAGCCATAAATAAAAATATAGAATTTTATCGAAAATGATTTGGGCTAACTTTTATTTAATGAAAAATCACCTTAAATTATTATTTAATAAAAAAGTTTAAATTTTAATCATAAGAACAGAAAATTTATATCTCAGGCCTTACAAAAATTAAAATACACGGGCTCAACAAAAAGCCCAAATCGAATAACAATTAATATTCCAAAATTGCCCCTAACGGAGCTTAACCCAGGCCCGTTAGCCAAAGTTGCAATTACTAAAATTCATCATCCCTCCAACACAATTAATGTTCACCAACCCCTTCACACCATACCAAAAAATCGAAACCTTCATTGCTCAAAACGTCAAGATCTCAAAGCATTTTCAAGTTCAATTCAAGTTTTCAAACAATAATCTACACATCAAATCTGGAATCTCTCAACTCAAAAACTCCATATGAAGACGAAAAACTGAAGAAAAAAAATCAAAACGTATATTTGCAGAGTCAAAATCGGACAAACACAGGTACGAACCTATAAATTCTGATATTCTTGATGATTTCTGACATTAATTTACTACATATGTACATTTGCATGTTTGAGATTCTAAAAAATGAATTAAGTTTCCAGTTCAAAGTATTATGATTTGCATCCAAACAAAAACGCACAAAAAATTGGGAAATAAAAGCAACAGACGTATGTACCACGAAATTTCTGATATTCTTGATGATTTTACAGTAATATGTAAGTTTGCATGCTTCGAATGCATTGAATGAGCAAGGTTTTTGCAAAATGGTACATTTTTATTTCACTTTGATAACTGCTCGTTTTCTTATAACCTTTAAATAGTATTTTCTTGCCCTCATATGTTGGTTACTTTGCTTAAATAACTTAAATATAATCAACATTCTATTCCAGTGGTGTTTTAGTTTAATAAACAATGTTTACGAAATAGTTTACAATTTACTTCATTTGTAAATAGAATTGAAATGTACGGAAATATTATAATATGGGATGCATTCACGAACTAGTATAAACATATATTACACTATTACACGAACTAGTGTGATTCTCTATTAATAATTTGTACATTCAACAAACAGTACAGTTTGATAAATAGTGTAGTTTTTTTGTTTCTGCTTGATAAACAGTATGGATCCAGAATCAATGTGGTGTTTTAGTTCATTTTCTTAAATAGCATGCCCTATTCTGATGTAAATCCATCAATACTTCAGTATTTTAAGTTAAGTTTCTTAAGTACTTTGAGTTATTTTGATTGATAAATAGTGTGGCCATGTTGTTGTGGATCCAAAATCAGTGTGGTTTTTTAGTTGTGATCTATTCAGATATAGATCAATAAATAGTTCAGTTTTCTAGTAAAAAAAAATATGGTTTTCTAGTTTAGTTTGATAAATAGTTCAATTTGCTTTGGTTAAAAAAAATGTGGTTTTCTAGTTCACTTTGATAAATAGTTCAGTTTGCTTTGGTAAAAAAGTGTGATTTTCTAGTTCAATTTGATAAATAGTTCAGTTTGCTTTGATTAAAAAAAGTGTGGTTTTCTAGTTCACTTTGATAAATAGTGTGGTCTATACATATATAGATCATTAAATAATTTACTTTTTTTAGTTCAGTATCACAAAGTACTCTGGTGTAGTTTTGTTCTAATTTAAGAAATAATATAGTTTTATTTTTGTTTTGTTTGATGAACACTGTAACCTATTTTGATGTGCATTTAGAATTTGGGTAAGACACCATTTTGGAGTTTGATCAAGTTCTACATGAATGATGAAATCGTTGCAACGTAAAGAAAAAAGAGGTCTGATATGGATCTGATCAAGATTATACAATGTTATAACTCAAAGCAACAAAAGTTCAAATTTGAAGATCATGAGCCAAGAGGAATAACAAGTGAAGACGTTGCTCAAATCTTTGGATTGAACAACCAAGGAGTTGAACTACCAAACACAGACAAATCCACAAAGAACATAAAGGACAACTTTGTCAATACATATTTTGCGGACCAAAAAATAGTGAAAAAAATAAGACACCCTTGAAGCATACCAAAAATTAATCCAAGACGAAACTCTTGAAGGGGCAAAAGCTCTTGCTTCAATCATATGTGCACATCTCCTACAATCCCTCTTATTTGCAACAACTGAAACATACATCACATGGAGCTTCATAACAATTTGTGAGGCATTGAACCAAATCAGCAAATACAACTGGGGCAAAAGGAGTGAGGGACTACTTGTTCAAGACGATTAACAAATCAAAGAAAAAAAAAAGGAAAAATGGAGAAGAATCAACAACAACAAGCGGATGCACTTCCCTTATTTTGGTAAGAAATAAGAACTATATTTTAAAAACATGAATTCTGTCTTATAAATTACACAAGAAAGTAATTCAAAGTTCTTATTTCATGTAGTATTGGATTTGTCTTCACACCAATCTAGTGGAGATAATAAGTGGACGAGAAAACATGGTTTCTGCCATTGAAAGATGGGACATAACCAAAATCCACAAAGCAATCAGAGATATTCCAGTTGAACAAATTGTGGTAAGGACCAATAATAAAAGTATTTCAATCTACATTTCAATAAACAATATATTTTTGCACTTTACAGTTTCATAACATAGTGATCTTTACAGTTTAAAGTTTCAGAAGTAGTGGCTTCGTAATCATACAGAAATAGCTCAAATTTGAAGTTCAATAATAATTCAACTTTGCATTTGTACCAACAATGAAAACTGCATAATCTCTAGTACAAAAAATCCAGCAATAGTGTCATTTATATAAAATAGAAATAGTGTCAAATCCAGCAATAGTTTCTAAATTTCTTGAAGAGTTCATGTTTGCAGTCTAAAAGAAAAGTGCATTTCAATAAATAGTGATCTATGGATAATGTAATAATACAAAATCCATAAAATAATATCATACTACAAATATTGATCGTTTACAATTTCAAAAATAGCATCATAATAATGATCTAGGAATAGTTTAGATTTCATGTTATATATATAGTTTCTCTTAGCATTTCTATAAACAGTAACATATATTATGCTATTACACAAACTAGTGTGATTCTCTATTAATAATTTGTACATTCAGTAAATAGTTTGCGTTTTTAAAAGTTTAATAAACAGTGTTTACGAAACAATTATATTAGGATGTAATTTAACAGCTATTTAATGTGTGACTATGGGCAGATTGGTGGTAGTATTCCTTGTGTTGAACCAAGTAAGCAGATTACAGTTGCTATACCTTCTGAAGAACCAATAAAGGAGCATTCCAACATAAACCAAGAAGAAGATAATGTCATTCATTCTCCTGCACAAAGAAATGAGTCTTCCAAGAAAAAAGAAAAGAAGACAACATGAAGGAAAATGAAGACAACTGAAGCTAAAGCTTAAGAAGATTACAGTATCACCATCAATGAAGCTCAGTTACAATTTGATCAACTGTATAGAGAAGAATTGATGAAACTTGATGCAATTTATCGAAATGACATCATCGGGATTGATAACACATTAGGTGTGGAAGGTTTTGAAGAGTTTAAAAGATGTGTGAGCATGGATCAAAAAAGGTATCTAGCTAGTCCTCAGTCACATGATGATATATGCACTCGACAATCTACACACAGATTCAATTGTAACGAATCAAGCAACTGGAGCACTCAACATAAACATTGAAAAGCTTCTGCAAGAACGACATGAGGACAAGCAAAAGATTAGTTCAATGAAAATTGAAATGAGACAGTTGCAATTAAAGAACACATCAGCTTTTATAAAAGTAAATAATCTTCTGGATGAAATTGGAAGTTTGAAGAAGAAACTACTGTAAAAGCAACCAATAGTACCAGATCTAAATGCTTCAAATCAAGGAAGATCAAAATTTCAAGGATCCAATTGAAAATGATCTAGAAAATGAGGAACCACCTAAAGAAGATCCAGATAATGATGATCGAGTTGAAGAGCATACACATGATAATAAGGATACTGTTACCAAGGCTCCAATTCAAGAAAATGCAATTGAAAATGATGTGGCTATGGAGAATCCAGAACAAGGGCATGCAATTGATCATGATCCACATGGAAATGAGGAGGATCATGAGCATGAAGAAAAAGACAGCCACTGCAAAAGGGACATTTGGATATCACCAAGATGTTCAAATGCAGACTCCAACTAGCAAGGATCCTGAAGTAGAAGGAAAAGAAACTTCCAAGAAAAAGAAGAGAACACTAGTAAAAAAATATACGAAAAATGGATGATCGTAAACCAAATGTCAATCCAGACTATGATTATATCCTGATCTAGAAAAAACAAAAGAAGGCAAAATACATTTATGTTGTGAGTGGTAGTGAAAGCCCTTCAATTGTTCCATCACAAAGTCAATCGTTAGAACCAATAATTAAGAAAGAAAAAGAGCAGCCAAATGTTCAATCAACCTTGAATCCAATTGCTAAAGAAACAGCAAAGAAACCTGTAAAGAAGATTGCAAAGAATCCTCCAAAGAAGCCAAAGCAAACAAAGGAAAAGCTTGACAAATGGTATCATCTACTTGCATCAACAAGGGCGTACAAGTTACTTGAAGATGAGACAAAAGGAAAATTCAAGGAATATTATAGATAAGAGAAAATGTAAGTTTATATTATTAATTATAACTTAATACATGTACACACACACACACACACACACACACACACACACACACACACACACATATATATATATAATATTTTTTTCTTTTCTTACACAGGGACTACTTTTGGATGTAACCAAGGCAAGGGTCCATGGCAATTGAGCTTGTTGTCCTAAAAACAGATATGACATCATTGTTTGTGGATGGGGCAATCGATGCCAACATAATTGATGCTTCGTTCTACATAATGGCAGAAAACGAATAAAAAACAGGGCAACAACAAAATCTTTATCTTATTTCCTTCATCTTTGTAAGTGCCAAACATTTTTGTTTCCAAAAATTTGTATTTGTGCGATTTTATAAATATTTTGTAAATTTAATTAACTTTCTTAAATAGTGTTTAGTGTTTTGGTTTAGTTTAAGAATTAGTGTTATTTATTAATTAAGATTAATAAATAAATGTGTATTGTTGGTTCAGAATGACATGGAGATAGAAAAAAGCAAGAGTGATTAGGAGCATGGTGACCAAACATTGAAGACAATCTTACAAGATAATGTGGATAAAAGTTGGAAAGGTCTTCATACTGATCAATCATTACTTCCACTTTAGCTTGGTAGTTTGGGACATTAAAGATGGAAAAATGACACACTACAATTCCAAACTACCAAGGATACACGGGAATACAGACCAATACTTTGATCATACTATGCAAGTGGTAAGAACAAAACCACAACTTACAAACTATATTTTTATGCTGACAAGAAAAATCAAACTTCATAATACAATTTTTTATTTATTTTTTATTATTTTTATTTGTTTTGACAGAGAGACAAAATAGAAGCAATATATAAAGATTTCAAAGGTGACAACGACCTCACAATAGAAATTCAAAGATTCTTAACTTGTGCACTACAAAAGGAGAACTCGTAAGTACAAGCAACAAATTGATCTTTATAATTTTCAATTAAATTTATACATTCAAACACATTAGAATGATCGTGAAAATCATATATACAAACACAAGACTCATACTTGAAAAATAGTTTGTAGTTTGCAAAATAGTATAACTTTACAGTTTGAAAAAATAATGTCATAAAAAGTTTTAGAAATTGTTAATTTTTCACTCTTTACACTTTACGAAACAATATTACAAATCAACAAATAGTTCATTTTTTTCAGTAATTATATGTCATCTAACTACAAATATATGAAAATGAGACACAGAAAATAGAAAACAAAATTATTTTAGGAAAATATAGTATAAGTTTAGGCTTTACAAAATAGTGTCATAATATAGTTTCAGTTTGCAAAACAGTGTTACAAACAATGTTATAACCAGTTTGCAAAATAATGTCATAAGAAGTTTCAGAAATAGTGAATTTTTCACTTTTTACACTTTACGAAACATTATTACAAATAAACAAATAGTTCATTTTTTCAGTAATTATACATCATCTAACTATAAATATACGGATATGAGACAGAAACAGAAAACAAAATCATTCTAGGAAAATATAGTATAAGTTTAGACTATGCAAAAAAATGTCATAATATAGTTTCAGAAATAGTTCCAATTTGCAAAACATTGTTATTAACAATGTCATAACCAGTTTGCAGTTTGCAAAATAGTATAACTTTACAGTTTGCAAAATAATGTCATAAGAAGTTTTAGAAATAGTTAATTTTTCACTCTTTACACTTTACGAAATAGTATTACAAATCAACAAATAATTCATTTTTTCAATAATTTTATGTCATCTAACTACAAATATATGAAAATGAGACACAAAAAATAGAAAACAAAATCATTCTATGAAAATATAGTATAAATTTAGACTTTGCAAAATAGTGTCATAATCTAGTTTCAGAAATAGTTCCAGTTTGCAAAACAGTGTTACAAACAAGAAGGTTTAGTTGTTTTGTCTCCTCTTCCAGACTTCTCCATCCTTATTCCTCAACTTTGGACAACATCTCCTCCGCTCCATCTCCTAGCTATCTTTTTCTCTCTATTTTTTCTCCGACTTCTTTTTTATTTGTTAATATCGATTTGTTGCCGTTTATAAATGATTCTCATTGTTTTTTTTTTTTGCAGTTTTCTATGAAGGTTTAGTTGAACATGGGGAAATCAAGAGTTGCTGCTCACAGAAAAACTGATGCGAAGTGAGATTATGTTTTTTATTTCCGTTTTATTATGAATTTTCACAACTTTTTGCGATTTGATTCAAGATCTCGATATGAACCGTCAATTTTGAATTTTTGTTTAATTTTCTGTACACCTGTTGGTTGCATGTCCAAGAATTTTCCTTTTTTGGGTATCTTCATTGTCCAAGTTCTTGATAAGTTTCTGTATCTTTGAGAATCCGTTATTTATCATTTCTTCGTCAATGATTTTGACAGGCTGGTTCATAAGTTTCTCTGTCTTGATTATACTTATCATCAATGTAAGTGAAAACAAATATAAAGTTGTACTGCGAACTTGACTTTTGAAAAGATCACCACCAAGCTCTGTTTGATATTAACCACATATCTCATCTTTATTTGTGTGTCGGTGTTGGTTTCTGATTTTCATAGGTTGAAGAGTAAACGTGGAGATGCGAGCAAGGAGGTTGTGAAGGATCCGAACAAGCTTAAGAGGCATGCAAGTGCCTTATTCGTTGTCATATACGTTTCGTTTTTCCAATGATTTACTTTTTAATTTTATCTAGAGAGGATGTTTTTGGCTAAAAATTTTTAAGATTTATTTTCCACTTTGTTTCGATTTTTGGACCTCTTGGTGTTTCAAAGACACAAACCAACACACAACCCACATATTAATAACATTATCACTCCTACCTGTTAATTTTATTATTTTTTTCAGATAAAATTTGAGGCCAAAGTTGTTCGCTTTTTTAGTTTCTGCTGCTGCTCGGCTGCCTTCAGACTATGTAATGAACTCTTCTTCCCCAAATATCTCTTCTTCTGATTGTATAATCTTCATGGTCTGTTTGGGCTGTTCGGATTTCAATTGGATTCTCTCTGTTGGTTCTATTTGAATTTGGAAAAATACATATGTTGCTTTTATAGTTTGATTAACAATTCTATTAGAATTGGCTAATTCTTTTACTAAGCATTCGTTTGTACTCATATTTCTAACGTTGGAGGTTTATTCTAATTTAAGATGGAAATTGATGTTATGAAGAGTTTAAAATGTCAGGTCGAAACACTGTCGTTCTGCATGCAACTGAGCTTCTCAATTTCTTAATTTCTAAACATTTGAGGTACTCTTCTTCTTAACAATGCGCTCTTAATTTTATTATGTAATTTGTTTCTGTAATACGATGATCTCTTAACTTGCTCTTGCAGATCTTCTTTGGTTCCTATGCTAGCTTTGTGTGTCTCCATCTCCAAATAATTTAGTTGAAAATCACTAATACGCATGCAAATTTGAAAGGGTTTTGATCTTTCGATGAGTTTAAAATGTTTATTGGTGGTTGGATGTATTGCTGTCAAATATTTGTTGGATAGTTTGGAACGGAGAAGTTGGTTGATTTAGAGAAACTGAATACACAAGGAATTTGGAAGAGTTTTTGGTCTTATATTGGTTTAAACTACTTTTTTGACAATCAAGAGTACTGGAGGGAACTTTTGGTGTTCCATTGAACAATTTTTGTCATATTTTATCAATGTAAATGACACAATATTTCTTAACGTTTTTTGCATGTAAATAGCCCAAAGTTCCATAACCTTTTGTATGTAAGTACTGCTGTTGATCGAAAATCACAAAAACTACCCAAGTGGAATGTGTAATATTCTATGTACATAGATAGCCAACACTTCTACAATTTTATGTGGAGTATCAATTAAATATAGCAATGAATTGTATTAATCTTTTATGACACAATTTTTTATATCTGTCAAACATAATGCTTTTTACATTTTTTAATCCCGCAACAACGTGCGGGGGAAATAATTTCTAGTTTTAATCTATTTTGATTTGTGTGAATGTGTGTTGTAAAAAAAACAAAAAGTCCAAATTTATATAGCAAATTAACATTAATATATGTTGAAACATCAAAAGTCATACACATGGCTATTTCAAAAAATGAAGATCACTATTTATGCATTCATATACAAACTTTTACTGGAACTGTAAACACTGTTTCATAACTTTAACAACCGTTTATTAAAATGCAAAATCTGTTTCATTAAAGTCATAAAAATTAAAAATACAAATAATTTTACGTAAGTATCAACTAATTTTAAATCCAACCAAATTGTTGGCCAACCAAAGTTTCATAAAAAGATCGAGCGATGGTTTTTTTTCATTTTCTCTTACCTAAAATTAAATATTAACTAGATCAAGAATGAAAACCAACATACTTGCCTCCTACAAAAGGCCTTGCATTTACTTTAAAACTTTAAATGCAACACACATATACTTACATACAACCTACAAAACAGATATTGAAACCACAAAGCCATAAACTTATATATGTATTCACTGTTTATCAAACTCAACATACTGTTTCGTAAAATTGGAAATACTAAAACATTGAATTCATATTTATTACTCGAACATAATTCCATATCAACAATTACATGCTCCCAAACACCAATTGAAACAAAATAAACAATATCCAAAATGAAAATCTGTTACATATCACCAAAAACTCCCATCTCTCAAAACAAAAAAGCAAAAAATCAACCGCCTAGTATAACAACTCTACATGAAACCTTTGTTATGTCGCGAACATCCACACCTGCTACAAGTGATAGTCTTTTTACTCCCACTGATTTCCCCAGCAGATTTGATCCTCGTTTTCTTTGGTCTTCCAGACGGAATCTTTGTAATTGGAGGCATGACAAATTGATATGTTTTCCGATAAAATCTTGATTTCCAGTAATCATCAACGTAATAAAAAACATCACGATTATCATGTTGCATGTAACATCCCACATCGCCCAGGGGAGTGGATCTTGTAAGCTTTATATGTATATTCTCATATATTCCTAGCACGAAGCCTTTTGGGAGCTCACTGGCTTCGGATTCCATCGGAAGTCAGAAGTTAAGCGAGTTTGCGCGAAAGCAATCCCATGATGGCGTGAGGGCATGGTCGAGGCCCAAAGCAATCCTACTGGGAAGTTCTCGTGTGAGTTCTCAGAAACAAAACCGTAAGGGCGTGGTCGAGGCCCAAAGCAAACAACATCATGCTACGGTGGAGTCGAGCCCGGGATGTGGTGGGGGCCCGGGTCGGGATGTGACATTGCAACACTTGCAAAGCATGAGAACATTGAAAATAATTATGCTGTCATTACACACAAGA
Organism: Malus domestica; assembly: GCF_042453785.1. NCBI lineage: Eukaryota > Viridiplantae > Streptophyta > Magnoliopsida > Rosales > Rosaceae > Malus > Malus domestica. Next base: position 16,686,763 of record NC_091672.1, read on the forward strand.
ACATGTTCTATCATCCAGACAACCAACAAACCAATTCCATTCCGTCTTATCTTCAAAAACATCCACATCAGAACGACTAATCCTCTAATGCATGCCTTCCTTCAACATCAACTTCATCTCAGTTTCTTTCTTTGGACACAAAATCGTATGAATATTCTGACCAAATATTCTTTTCTCAACCATACTACCTATCAACCGAACTCTAATGTCTTCAAGAAGATCTATAAGTGGCATGGAACGACTATTTTACACCATGGCGTTAAAATTTTTTGAAAATGCATTGCTTATCGATCCCCATCTCTTACCAGGAAAATAGGCAATAACATAGTTCTCTTTTGGAAAATCACACAAAAAATTCTTCACATGACCTTGCCTATTATCCTTGAATTTCACCATGCAATCATCAAAATTAGATGGAGTATATGCATACGTACAATTTGCCAACAGATTCATCATTTTCTTCTTTAATCCTTCACCAGCAGCCTTTGGAAATAAAACACTCACATTTTGTTTCAAATGAACAATACAAAATGAATGTGGACACTTGGGAAAGAATTCTCGAAAACTCTTCAAAATACCATCATGTCTATCCGACATAAATGTGATCACCCTCCTTTGAGGCCTCAAAATACTAGATAATATTGTCAATAACCAATTCCAATTTGCTATCGTTTCTGAATCAATAATAGCATAAGCAACCTAAAAACTCTCTGCACAACATAAGTGAAAATGCACTGTCAAATGTCAACTACATTTGAAACTATAATTGAACTATTTATTAAACTCTGTTTGAACTACTTCTGCAACTTTTTTCCTTTATTTAAAAATAAAATCAAGTATCACTTATTTATGAGATTAATTGAACTATTCTTAAACTGTCCTTCAACTATTTCTGGACATGTTTCCTTTGCACAGTAAGAAAACAGAAACAAATAAGAAACTGCTAACTGAAAATTTAAAAAACCAGAATCAATCTGCTAATCTGAAAACAAATCAATAACAATATATAATTCAAATAAAAAGCTAAGCATATTACATGCAATAAAAAAAAACAACAACAACGACAAAATCGAATTCAAAACTGCAAAAATAGTGCCGATTACCTCCAAACGAAAATCTAATCAAATATGAAAGACGATCACTCCAGTGAAAATATTCAACCACAACGAACAACACCAATGATAACGATTCGATAGAATCTCAAAATATGCAACCACTGCGAAACTGTTCTGAAACAAATATTTGTTTCGGAAAAATCCCCCTAATAGGGAAAAAGAACAACGTGCGATCATGATTTCAAAATGCGCTCTCAACATTCGTCGGTAAACATTACTCAAACCACTCAACCAACTTCGGAAACAATTGAAGAACTCTCTGCAATTGTTCTGCAAAAATTAAAATTCAATTAGTTTATAAGGTTCGGCTAACTCCAAACTAACTAATCTAACAGAATAATCAAGTTAGGTTAACCAAATCCGTTCGGGGTAAAATTGACAAATAACCATGTTATTTTGTTTGGGCTATTTTATATGGCCTGATATAAAAGTGGGCTTTGTATTAACCATTAAATAAACTTACAATGTGGTTTTTGATTAAAATTTAAAGTTTTCAAGCCCTTTTGGGTTAGTTTTCCTATAAAAATAAGGTATGTTAAGGGGCCAAACTATTTTTATATAAGCAAAAGTCGCAAGACTTCGGCCCACCAACTTCAATGATCAATTGGGATCTTACCCTAAGGTTCGAACGACCACCTCACTCTAACCCGTTTGAAGGCTCGGACAGGGTTTCTTCCAAGGCTCGTCTGCCACCTTAAGTAACGATCTACGTGTCATCTGACACGCTCAAGTCACCACTGCGATTTTGCAAACCCTCAAAAGACATAGTTGATGGCCACTTACCGGGAATTATAGTTACTATCAACGTCAAATGACCAATCTATCAGGGCTCCAGCTTGGTGATACGATTGAGGTTGCTCGTTCTCCATTGCCTATAAATAAAGCCAGAAGCTTTCTAGCTCAAGACCTTCGCCAAATTCAATTTGTATGATTATTAAAATCTTGAATGAGTTTTCAATCAACCCAACTGTTTTTCAGCATAAACTTAATTGCTCTTTAGCAAACCTCTTAACTCTTCAGCTACAATCTTAAAGCCTTCATTTGCAACAAACACAACCTAAGATACCTGAGATTAAAACTTTTACAGCTTTGTCACCATGTGGTTGATTCGGTTGATGTGCTATTTTCCAACCACCCTGATTCCTTCTCAAAGGCATATGTTTTGTACTAAGTCCAATTCGATACCAGTAATCTCGATGGACTCCTTTAGCATTATCTTCTCCTTCATGGCCAGAATCTTGCTAGAGTTTTTACTGTTTTCTTTACATTTCCAGTTAATTTACATTTCAAGTCATGTAGTTCGGCCAATCAGTCCAAAATTTACTTTTAAACACGTTTATAATATTGACTTCATCATGAAATTATTACATTCTATTTTTAGCTTTAGTTTCTATTTCGCTTTCATTTACTTTTTAGGCATGCATTCACGAAGTTACACTGAATGTTAAGTCATGGTTCTCTCGAGGCACATAAAAGAACTTAACCAAACCAGCGTCACGCTTGATCCACAATCATTTAGTTAAGAAGTTAGATTTACGCGCTACACTCACACATATTTGAACATGAACACTGTCAGTTGGCAGCCTCCAACAATGGCACACTTATTCTCTCTTTTTCTCGAGTCATCCCGTGGCACGGAGACCGAAAGCAACTCTCATAAAAAATACGTGTTGAATCCAGTTTAGACTTTGTCTGATTTTTTACACCAACAATTACTATTCTTGATTTTTAATATATGTGCGTTTGCGAATGATTTTCGCTTTCCGTTTGCCGTCCTTACCTTCCCTACTTGTTTACGTTCCTTAATTCACCGTTAATTTATTCAATCATATAATTTTTTTAATGACATGATTTCTTGTACTTAAAAGGTGCTTAACGCCAATGATGATATAAAAATACAAAAATTTATGTACAATCATGCCATAAGATGAGTATTGACTGATTGTATAATCGTAATCAGCAACCTTGTTTTGGGTTAGAAATGTCCACATACCCTAGTCAAAGCTCATGTGGAAACTTTTGGTTATTGGACTTTCATGACTCTAGTCCTCTAAAGCGAATACAAACTTACGTCAAATTCGTTTACCATTATCATAATGTTAAATATATTAACGTGCGTTTTAAGGCACCACGTAGCCAGTGGCTAAGCAAGGATTTCTCGGGGGGAGGGGCAAACTTAAAAGAGTGCAAGGTTAAAGAAAAATGGCAACAACTAAATCTTTTTATATAGTAATGTCTTCCATAATTAATCAATACAAACAAATTACAATTGTTGCCGGCGAGGTTTCATGTCATGAAAACGTCGCATAATAGGCTCATTATCAATAAAAGCAAATACATCTCTCTCAATGTAAACAACCATGCTATCACTCAACCATTGATCTCTCATTTTGTTACGCAATGGTGTTTTCACAATCTTCATAGCAGAAAAAGCTCTCTCCATCGAAGCGGTTGCAACCGACAACACCAAAGCCAATGTAAGAAGCTTATACACTAACATATAGCTTTCACACCTCCCGGTCTTCATTAACTCTTTTGCAAGATCACTAATTCCTCTCAATGATGAAAACTCACTATGCATCTTCATATTATGAATGTCGGCGAATTGCTTCACGATAATTAGGTAGATAATCAAGCATTCGACGTCTATGTCCAGGGTTTACAGGAAGATTAGCCAGTATTTCATCTAACTTAGTGACCTCACTTTGTTGGGAACTACCCGGAATACTCGAAGAAGGAATATTTGGAATATTCAAAGGAGGACTACTCGGAATATTCGAAGAAGGACTACCCGAAATATTTGAAGGAGGATTTAAGCATTGTTTCTTATAGTATTGTTCCATTGTTTAACTGTATATGGAAAAGAAAAAAAAAGTCTTAGACTCTTAATTCTAGAGTAAGCTACTATACTATAGTCAATATGAGTACTAACAAATTAAACCAACAATTAATCAATACCAATATTCATATAAATTATTTAACACACAAAAATTCAATTAATAAATTAATATCAATAATCAAGAATTCAATTTTTACTCTAGACAATAATTTCATTCATCAATAATCATTCATAGGATTCATATTTATATGTAAAAATAAAAAATCAATAACTATATTAGTGTATTACTCTATGATTCTATATTAATTAACTAAAATTTTGTATTAATTAATCAATTAGGGTTAGGGATAAAGGGAACTTTAACGAAAAGCACCCGGTACTGTTCACTTTAACGAAAAACCACATTTTTACACTAAAAAGTCAATCATAGTACTATTCACTTTATCCTTTATTTTGTCCTTATCATTAAAACTCAAAGTTTTCAAGCCATTTTCATTAGTTTTCCTTAATATAAATTAGAAAGTTAAAAAATTTACCTAAAATTGAGAGAGAAGTGGAAAACCAACCCAACAGCTAATAGGTTGCCTGCTATGCTGGAGGCTGGCGGCTGGCGGCTGGGGGGGGGCACGGGTCTTGTGATTGGTTAAAAGGGGATTAGGTTTGAAAAAGTGAAGGTCTGCTTTTAAAAATGGAAGGCACGAGGAGTCGGGGATAGTGGTCCCCTTTAAACTTTACTATCTTTTTAAGCAATTAACGATGGCGATGACGTCGTTTGTTTATTTAAGGAGTTTTTTTTTTCAATACTTTCATTTAAGGGATTTAAAAAAAAAAAATTACACAAGCTGCTGCGCACAGCAACAGAAACCCAGAAAGGCAGGAAACCATTTGCAGACTACAGTGCAGGTGTGCTATTCATTCTGGCGAGACCAGAGGGGCGGAACCACGTTCTAGGGCTTAATTTCCGGCGAGGGGAGGGGCGGCCGCCCCTCCCAGTCCCTCTGTAGCTTTGCCACTGTGACGTAGCTGTGAAATCATTCCCTGCAAGTCCTTTCCCTAGCCCTTACATTAAAAATAAAGGATGTTGTTAAAGTGTTCTCATGACTTTATCGGCTGCTGACAATGAAGGGTTACTGAATTTCAGCATCTTTTGATACGGGACAGATGAACATTGCATACGGCAATCAAATCCCCACCTTTTGGTTAATCACTTCTAGAAATTACCTGCATACAAACTACTAACTGCCTTGAGCATTTATGCGGATCTAATTGTTCAGAAAATGTTCGTATTATAATTTTTTTTTTATAACTTTTTTTAATACACATGATTTCTAAGTTGTGTGTTAGGAAAGTATGTTAAGTCTCATAATGGGTTAGTCATAATAGTTTAGTTCGATTCACATTGGGAGAGGATTGAACCTAAAATTTCTTACAAGTAAAGAGAACTACCACTAGACCGTAATACTAAGTGACAGATTTTCCGTAACTTTAATACCATACCATTCATGATGCTTGATGCCATCTAGTTTGGTATAAATATTACTAATTTGGGTTATCATACCCTACCCATGTCTGGATATAACAAATTTTCCATGGAGCAGTCGAATCATATTGATAAACTTGTTTGTTGCCCACCGTAGTTGTTTAGGTGCTCTGCGAGTGCTGGAGTCACGTTTGAGCCATGTGTGGCTGCGCCTTGTGATTCTCTTCTCCTGCTTGCTCGTCTGTTTGTACGTTTGATTCCCGGTCTTTGTTTTTTTTGGCTTTTGCTCAGGTATTGGATTTCCAGTTTAACAAAAAAAGAGAAAAAAAAAATGTTGTTGCCTTAGCTAGTCATTTCGATGTTTTTTTCCTTTTTTCTAATACCAGCATTGATTTACACTAGTTTATCTAAAATACTGTAAGGAAGATGGGAGGAGACTCGAAATTTGGTGAGCATATTATTCTAGTCAACATGACTTAATCCAAGTTTAGAAGTTTGTACATGCATGCACAAAAAATTTAATTGTTACATTGCGGTAAATCATAACCTCATTTCCATTTTTGCAATAATCCAAATCTCCTACATTTTTCTGTGTATTCTAAAGCTACAAAATTAAAACAAAGCTAGTCCCAACACTTTGTTTGTGAAGCAGTATTTTTTTTGGAAATATATGGGACAAAAAGAAGTTGGAGAGAAATGTGAAACAAAGGGAGTGAGAGAGAAAACATGGTAGTGTAGATAGTTTTATATTTTTTTAATAGACGATATTATTTACATCAAGGGGTGGGAAAATGAGTTAAACCTTATAATGGGCAAGCTATAATAATGTGGTTCAAATTCGTCTTTGATGAGAATTGAATTTAAAATCTCACTTAAAGTTAACGATATACTATGACGACGTGTGGCCAAGGGAAGGAACAAAAGTGAAATTTGGTTTGTGCAAAATTACATTTAACTTACAATACTTTTTTGTGATATAAGATCAAATTGTCTTTTCACTTTCTTTTGGTTGACAGGAGGGTTTTGTTAATAAGTAGTTTATATTTAACTTAATTTTGACAAAACCAAGTAAAAGGAGAGCAACTTACATGGAACAGATTCATCATCACCTAACGTCCACATAGCAATGCATTATTGCCCAATGGAAGTCATGTGTCAGTGAATATATTCTATGTAATTCATTCTCAAATAAAAGATAACAAAAATTTTACTCTTACCATAATTTTCATAACACATTTGTATCATCTCTCTAATATAAATCATACCCTTAGTAAATAAGTAATATAAATGTGATAAGTGGATCATTACTTAAAAAATAAAATAAAATTACATGCAACCAACTTTTTCCAAAATCGTCACAACCTATATGTGAATCAAGGGATTTTTTTTTTCTTATAAAATAAAATATAAAAAAAAAATTTCAAAGCTCATGGTATTCTTATTTTTAAAGTAAAATTAAATGCCGCGTAGTACTAGAACCTAATGATCCAATCCGGTTGATCAAATTCGGTTTTCATCTGGAAGTGCGCGTAGCGTTGGTATCACATTTGCAAATTGCAAGTAGATGAACCCAAAACCAAAGCCCGTTTCGAAGATAAACAACTTGTGGCATCCATCCAACACGAAATACTCCCAAAACCCAATTTTGTTTTGACTCAAAACTCCTTCGGATATTCAATCAAATTGCTCCCATTCGACCTTCAACTCCATAGCCACCTCCCTCCGCCAAGATTTCCATTGCTTTGAAGACTGGTATTTGTGGGTGAGATTTCTTGATTGCTAAGCAAAAACTGCAAATTTCGTTCGATATATGCAAACCCTTTTGGTAAATTTGGTTAAAGAGGTCGACTTTCTGGGATTTGAGAGCACTCATTTGGTTGGTTTTTCAGAAAATAGTCAAATTTTGTTGAATCTGTGAAACCCCATTTGCTTATTTGATTGAATATTTGATGAATTTGTGCTGGGTTTTTGTGTTTTGTTTGCAGAGGGGAGATGGAGATTGACAAGGCAATCAGAGAGTGTGATGATCGAAGGCTTAAGACCAAGTACAACAACGCTATCCATGTTATTCAGAGAGCTCTTGCGCTCTACTCGTAAGTTCTTCTTTGTTTGTTTTCTTCTGAGTTTTGTAGATTTTAAGAAATATGTAGGACTTTCGAAGTGAACCAAGCAGTTATATAAGTTGGTCCAGTATTTATGAAACTTATAAGAACCATTTTTTGTTGTCATTTTTACTACATTTTCCCAGAAATTAAATGGGTTGAGCTAAAAACTCTGTATCGATTACATTGTAACGATATTTCTGCTCCTTTTAGTGTTCTCCCCGCGCACCTTTCATTTTGAACTCAATGCAGTTGCCAGACTATTGTTTCTAAATTTTTAACATGTTGAGCTTTATATTGTGTAATGCTATTTCTGTTAGGAGAAAACAAACAAGTTGGTTAGTTGATTCCTGATACAGTTTTGATTTATAAAAGGTAGAGGCAACTACTTGGATATTGATGTGCGGAAGTATCTAGTAAAATACTATTCGAATCTATGTGAATTCCTAGTAAACGTTACTCTGCTTTTCCTTGTCGGTTGTTCCCTGGTTTGTCACTATCCGTTTAAGATCCTTTGTGAGTATACGCCATGTGTTGCTGGCGATTTGGGCACTATGAATCAGACTAGGCTTGCATATTTCTTTGTGAAAGTTTGAATGTCTGGCACCCTTATCTGGAAAATATCTCATATTAAATGGATTACAATTTTTCAACCATTGTTAGGAGATTAATGACATGAAAATCACTAATTAATGTATACATTTGAATCAAACAGCACTGGAAAATAATAAAATAAATCAATGCGCTTGAGGTGCTCCTGCTCTCCATATACCTTGGAGCGAAATTCACACTTGAACTCCACTTTTGAAACATTTGAGATTTGAACTCTCACTCCCTAAATTGTTTTAATCAACAGTATTGAAGAGGTTGCCTTCAGCTTTAATGGGGGAAAGGATTCAACTGTAAGTTAACAAGTGATTTTACTGGTTATCTATTTAACTCAGCTGCCTTCTGTGTCATTGATGGTATTAATAACTTGGTTCTGTAGGTTTTGTTGCACCTACTCAGGGCTGGCTACTTTTTGCATAAAGGGGAGCAAAGCTGTTCTAACGGGGGTGTAAAATATTTTCCAATGCGAACGATATATTTCGAGTGCCCATCTGCTTTCCCTGAAATCAACTCGTTTACTTATGATACAGCCACTACGTAAGAGATGCTCCCCCTTTTACTCTTTTTTTTAATTGTCTTAAAATGTCATTGTATGATCAGAAGTTTCTAGTTTTCGCATAGATTTAAATGCTGGAGGATGTAGCCTTCTAGTAACATATTCTTTTTTAAGCAGCTATGGTTTGCAACTGGATATCATTCGCTCTGATTTCAAGTCTGGTTTGGAGGATTTACTAAAATCCAAACCAATCAAAGCTATTTTCCTTGGTGTCCGAATCGGTGATCCTACTGCGGTAATTGATTTTCTGTTTCGGCAAAGATACAATCATATTGTACACATATCTCTGGTTGTCAGATTATTCTGCAGACATTTGTAGCAAAGATGCCTTAACTTTTCTGACTTGCAGGTTGGTCAAGAACAATTTTCTCCCAGTTCAGTTGGATGGCCACCTTTCATGAGGGTGAATCCTATATTGGATTGGTCATACAGGTATGTTCGTACCTTTTCCTCTCTCATCTATTTTCTTTCTTTTCGGCATATGGAAAGGGCTGTTAGAGAGCAAAGTTGTCTTTATAGTGCTTTTCTCGTTGAAAGATAGAAAAATGAGTTTTCTATGTACAAAATTTCCACTTATTGAACAAACAAATCCCTGGATAAGCCAAAAGAAAATAATTCTGGTACTAGGTATCAGGTAGCTAAGAGTTTAATGCAACATGAGAATGTCATATGATCTGAATTTTATGCTTTTATATGACCTTAAAAAGTGTGACTTAGAAGTGTATTTGATCTAAATTCTAAAGTGAAGTAAATTCTAAGCTACAGAATTTAGTTACCGTTGCATTAAACCAACAGGAGGCTTCCTCTTTATCCAAATTCAAAACTCTAGTACATTCGTGGGGTTTGACTTCCATGCGCTTCATTGCAGAGATGTGTGGGCCTTACTCTTAACTTGCAAAGTGCAGTACTGCAGTCTTTATGATCAAGGGTATGTGGCTTGAATTGTTGCTTTGATGCTTGACTTTTTTCAATGCTCGCCATAATTTTTGAGCTGGTTCCTGATGCATATGTCGTAACATTTCAATTGATTGCACTGTTTTGTTATACTAGTTTAGTTATATTCGACTAATTAACTTATGTTATTTCATTCTCACAGTTATACTTCAATTGGAAGCATATATGACACAGTTCCAAATGCATTATTGAGCATTAACAATTCATCTGACAACAAAGAAGTATTTAGACCTGCGTATTTACTTTCTGATGGAAGATTAGAGAGAGCCGGAAGGGTTAAAAAACTTTCTTCTTCGGTTCGTGGGCATCAGTCTGCTGTTATGAATGGCCTTGATGGTGTGGGCTTACATAACAGTAGCCTACTCATGTCCTCAGCCATTGCTGTGGGGGATGAGATTCTGTAAGTCCTTCGTCAGTATTACATTCTTTTATTGCAATCAATGACCATAACAATATGGTTGCACCTCAGATCCTGTATCCCATTGGTTGCGCCGTGATATCAATGATCAGTGATTACTTTTTTAAATTTCAGGCGTTTTGTTGGACTTTCAGTAGAAACCATTTTGTTCAACTATTCTCTTTTGTTTTCTATAGCCTTTCATTATCTCACAGTTAGGCTGAAGCATCTCTAAATTTCTCATAGTTGTGGTTAGACCCAACGAAATTGGATTTAGTACTTCGAGTTAACTTTATTAGTCATCATGTCCATGTTCATGATCATTGTTTTTCTTACATTTTTAATTATAACTTATGCAAAGGAACACATAAACAGTCACTAGTGCCAGAAGACTGACATAGTATTTACTTCAAAACATTAAGGAAAGAAAAGATTCATGGTTTAAATGTCATAGTAACTTGTGTAACCATTTTTTCCTCAACCCAATGTTATTACTGAAGTTTATTCGTTTCTTTTTATCTGTTTGATAGCTCAGGTTTGGCACTGTTGAGGATCAAATAGGGCCTTCATTGTGTAGAAAGCTCCATTCTATTGGCTGGTTGGTATCACAAACTGCTGTTGTTCGGAATGATGTGAGTTCCTATTGCAAAGTTTTTTTCTTTTTTTTTAAGAAAAAAAAAACATAGTTGGCCTAGTTTCAGTTACCTATATATCAAATTATGTAACTGCAGTGATGGATGTGCAGTTACATGTGGAACCTGAAACATTTACTCGCACCACCTTACATTTTCATTTTCCATGACATTCTCTTGGTAACAGATAGATGCTGTCGCCGAAGAAGTCGAGCGACGACAATCAACTGATGATATGGTAAATCATTACGACCTGTTTGATGGTTCTTAGGGGTTTTATTAGTTATGAAATGGATGAGAGATTTTTCCTTTTTTTGTTCTAATCTCTAGTCAATGTTATTCGAAACTACCATGTAGGTATTTATGTGTGGAGGGGTTGGTCCACTGCACTCAGATGTCACTTTGGCAGGTGTTGCAAAGGCTTTTGCTGTTCGTCTGGTATGTTTGTTTTGGCTGAACTTTCTAAAGCACAAAATAGTGACATGTTATTGAATCTGTTAGTATTTCATTCTTGGAAAATGGAAATCTGTATTAATCCTTCAACCATCGACTTGTAAAATGGAATCCATGAGAATATCATTGAGATGTCCGAATTTATGCAATTATTTTAGTTTTTCTCGAAGCCCCTAACAATATTGAGGTTGGTCAATCTTCATTGTTTAGGCTCCTGATGAAGAATTTGAAGAATATCTAAGGCATCTTATAGGTGATCAATGCACTGGTGACCGGAATGAGGTACTTAGATGTTACAAGTTTCTTATTATTTAATGCAATGTATGATAGCACGATCTCGTTGTGCTTTGTTTCATTTCTGTTGGTTGTTACTTTCTGTGTAATATGTTCCCGTAAATAGTTATTTTACTTATCTTACAGTGACAGAGTCCTACAGCATGACTTTGATTTTATTCTTGTTTTTGCTTTCTCAGATGGCTCTGTTGCCTGAAGGTATCACTGAACTATTGCATCATGAAAAGCTGATTGTCCCTTTGGTATGTATTTGAAAGGTCGCATATGGAGTTTTGCTTTTTGTATATCTGGTCAGCTAGAATTCGTGACATCATATTGAAGCTTCCACTGGAAAAAATCTGAAGTTTCCTCTTGACTGATTTGTGTGTATATATATATATCTGACCAGTAAAGTACGGATTATATATAGAATGATCAAATGATTGACTCTTGCAGATCAAGTGTAAAAATGTAATAATCCTTACTGCAACAAATATCTTGGAGCTGGATGAGCAGTGGAACTGTCTAATTGAACTAATGAGATCCGATGGTGCACTAGCAACGATGCAACCATTTGTATCTAAGCACTTGACAACAAACCTTACAGATGTAAGTAATTCCGTATTCCATTATATTTTCAATATAATTAAGTCTTGAAAATTTGGGTGTGCGTACGCAAGACACACTCAATGTTCTTTTCCAGACAATCTCTTTTTATTTGCTGGACTGTTAAATGGAAGCATATGTTTAAACAATAAGCAGCGGTGGGCGGTGGTCCACACTGACAGTCTGATAGCAGTAGCATGCAAGACTTACCACCCCACCTCAACACACAAACGTATTGCAATCCCTGCTAATTCATTAATGTAGCTTCCATTTCAACTTCTGACATCTTATTTTCTGGTATTGAAATAAATTATAGGCATAGGTATGTTGAAGTTAAAAAATAAAGTTAGAGGTGAATTATTATTCATTTTGGGGCGACTAGAAGGTCAAGCTATTAGGTGTTGGTATCCTACCACTTTGTGGGGTTGGAAAGGGATAACGTTCCTTCATGACTAATTCGTCTTCAATCTTCAACATGGTCGAAATTTCTTCATATTCCTTCAACATACCTTGAATCTAGTGAGTTATCAAATCCAATCAAATCCTAGGCACTAGACGAGCTTATAGTACTTATGCCAAGAGCGATAAGTGGTCTGTGTGTTTGTGTATATAGTCCACTTCAGAAGGATACCTATTGATTTCTCTAAATGTTAGTCATTGAAGTACTGAGTTATAATTGAGAAGATCACATTTTCTTAGAAATTCTGGAATATATAATGTCAAACATAGAGTGCAGTATTAGCATGCGAATAATTGGGAATAAATTGATATATTACTGTTTGCGTGGTAGTCATCTCTTTTTTTTTGGGTGAAAATTGCAGGTAGAAATTGCTCAACCTCTGTCAAAACTTTGCCTTGAATTTCCGGACCTTTACATTGGTAAGTGCCTTTTGAAAACTTTAGATCTCTGGGACAACATGATATCATATATTAATTCTGATTGTGATCTTCCATGGGAAATATTAAGGTTGTCGCCGCAAATCAAGGACGGAGCCTCTTATAATCTACTTCAAGGGCAAGGTACTAGAATATTTCTTGAGGTTTTAGGTACGCAGTTACATTATATAAGTTGTTCGAATGAATATCATTGAGAATTTTGGTTGCAGGACCAAGACCGAATTCAATCAGCCATAGAGGCATTGTGCAAGAAGTTCCATCCGGGGGCTTTGGTTGAAATCAACTCAAGTTGATTGCAGCGGTTGTTCAAGTGGTCTTCTTTTGCTTCAAAATGCTGAGTTATTCTGCACTTGAACCGGCCTCTCGTATACCAAAATGATGATGGAACAAAAGGAATCCTCTGTATATTTCGATGGAACAAGGAGATCATTGCAATGGAATTTGGAAGGGGAGCGAGACGAGAAGGAAAACAGAAGAACATTATAGATGCTGGTAACCGGGCAAAGCCCGCTCCTCCCTGTAAATGGAGGAAATGTTAACAGTCATCTTCTCACTGTTTACTGAACCATTACAATTCTATTTGAGGTGATCGACCGGACGGTTCTTTTCGATCACTTGTTAGCTTATCTCGATGAATGACATAAATCCAATGTAAAACTACGGAATAAAGGTTGAGTAATACTTGACATGAATCCAAGAATCGTGTCACCATGTTAGTGTCATCCTATTACATCTGTTAATCCACAAAGAATTCTCGATGTGAAAACCCAGGCTGATCTCTGAGTAGAAAACGAGTGGATCCACAAGGTTCCAAATGAATTGGCTTGTTTGAAAAAAGCTATGTCCTTTGAAAGATCTATCTTGTGTCTGGTAGTGCATGGTTTCACTCTGTAAGAACTCCAAATCATTCTCTCCTTACAATGTGAGCACAGTTCATTTTAGAACACACCTCAAATGTGGAGGGTGTAAAATGTAATTACACTCTAATTATATGGGCGTCTTGAGTGAAAACAATTAGCCAAATCACTGTTCCTCGTCGAAATCATCCCATTTTAACATGACATGGTGTACAATGTTGAATTGTAAAATCCAATTGTGGCCTTCGTGGGTGAGAGAGAGAGAGAGAGAGAGAGAGAGAGAGCACAATTGAAAGCTGAGAGAAATGGCGGGAGGAGTCGGCGGAGGAGGCGACGGAGCCACCAGTAGCAAGAAGGGATTAGAAGGCACGGGCTTGGATTTACCAGAGAATCGCCATGGCAACCTAAAGAGTGCTTCCAGCGACCAAAACCTTAAAGACCTCCTTGTTCAAATCAAGTCCTGCAAATCCCCTGTATGCACCCAAAATCCCACCTTTCAATTTATATATATGTGTATATATGTATATGGCAATTTTCCATCGCAACCCATTAAATGTTGTCTTTTTTCATCTTCTTGCAGGCAGTCATCAATTATGGTGCATCTTGGTACGTCTCCGACTCCTACTATTTTCAAAACTATTAGCAATTGAATTTTGCACACAAGGTGTTTGATGAATTGCCTCAGTGACTCAATTGCTTCGATTTTGGTATTGTTTTCAGGTGCCGTGTGTGTAGCCAGATCCTTCCTGCATTCTGCCAGCTGAGTAACAGTTTCCCAAAGCTCTCTTTCGTCTATGCAGACATTGATGAATGCCCCGAAACAACACAGCACATTCGCTACACGCCCACCTTCCATTTCTACCGGGATGGCGAAAGGGTTGATGAGATGTTTGGTGCTGGAGAAGAGCGGTTGCACGATCGCTTGTGGTTACATTCGTGAAACGAGACATGTTAGGGATAATTGCTTCAAACTTTTTGCTATGGGTGTAGTCATCCAAGCTATTACATTAGTTGTACAATGAACTTATGATTTATGATATCTTTGATGTTCCAGAAGCCCAAAAGATTGGATTTTCTGTCTTTCGACAAGGAAATTGGAACTACTGCAGTCTACGATCATACAATTATTCGATTTCAATTGTTCGTAATAAGCTTCTAACCAAGTCCAATGCCCGAATCCTCAACAATCAAGAAGCTGGGTAATGGGAAAAATTTGGAAACATGAAAAATGATAAACAACGCAACAAAATACTAGTGGCGCCTAACTTTGCTACTACCTTAACTTAAAAGCACACATCGCCTATTCTCAACGCTGGTTTGAGGCTCGAAATGTAGACCTCGACATCAGACGTATGAGTCGAAAGTTTCTTTATTCTCTACCAAGCTGAACAGCGGCTACGAGCTAGTGTGTCACGCTTTTGGCTTGAGGATCTTGACGGTCTCCCATGTGAAATCTGGATCATCGCGGCCAAAATGACCATAAGCAGCGGTCTTTTGGTACCTGAGGTTGCCCCCTCTTTTCAAATCAAGGTCGATGGCAATCATTCCCGGCCTAAAGTCAAAGTTCTCCTTGATGAGAACCAATATGTCCTTGTCTGGGATTTTTCCAGTTTTGTAGGTATCCACGAAAACCGATAGGGGTTCTGGAACGCCAATAGCATAAGAAACCTGAACAATACAGCGGCGAGCAAGCCCGGATGCTACAACACTTTTTGCTGCCTGCCTTACAATGTACGCGCCACTCCGGTCAACCTTGGTTGGATCTTTTCCAGAGAAAGCACCACCACCATGAGCACCCCAACCACCATAGGTGTCTATGATTATCTTCCGGCCAGTGAGACCGGCGTCTCCATGGGGTCCTCCAATGACGAATCGACCTGAAGGGTTCAAGTGGTAGATAATTTTGTCATCAATGAATTGGGCGGGGACGACAGGTTTGATCACATGTTCCTTCAAATCAGCAGCAATCTGCTCGTTTGTGACATTCTCATCATGTTGGGTTGAGATGAGGATGGTGTGCACCCGAATCGGGACCATGGCCCCATTCTCATTCTTGTACTCAACAGTCACTTGGGTCTTACCATCGGGCCTCAACCATGGAACTGTTTTATTCTTTCTGACCTCCGTAAGCTTGGCGCCAATCTTTGTAGCAAGGACATGGGTGAGTGGCATGAACTCAGGTGTTTCATCTGTGGCGTAACCAAACATGTGGCCTTGATCGCCGGCTCCAATTTCCTCGGGCTTCTTGGTAAGGTGTCCATGAACTCCCTCTGCAATTTCAGGGCTTTGCTTCTCAATGTTGACGAGGACTTTGCAGTTGTCAGCGTCAAGGCCTACATCAGCGGATGTAAACCCTATTCCTCTGCAAGTATCTCGGACTATTTTCTCGTAATCTACTTTCGCTTTGGTTGTGATCTCACCTAAGACCATGACCATGTTGGTTTTCGTACATGTCTCGCATGCAACTTTGCTCTCGGGGTCTTGTTCCAAGCAAGCATCGAGAACGGCATCTGAGACTTGGTCGCAGAGCTTGTCGGGGTGTCCCTCATTGACGGATTCGGAGGTGAAGAGGAAGGTTTCCATCTCTAGACTGCGAAAAAACAAAATAATAAGAATCACTTCTCCATTTCGACAAGAAAACTGAAATCTCAAGGAAAAATAAAAATAAAGAAGCATATGAAATATGAAAGCATGCATAAAATGTCTGTCACTGGAAACCAAAAACCGAAAACCGAATCCCGAATCATGTCACATGGTATGCCAAATCTAAACAATTCCCATCTTACCTACCGATGAAATCAGAATTTCGATTACGAAAGTCTAGACAACGATGAACAAGAATTAGCCACAGATATCAGCAAACCAAAACATAATGTTATCACAAACCTCGATCTAATTAAACACCACAATTCTCGAAGAGATTCAACGATGAAATTTTACAAAACCATAAACACCAAATCCTCAAAATATTAAACAGAGAAATCTGAACGGTACAAAAAATCCATCAAATGTAATGAACGAAATGGATCTAACGAAACAAATGACTTGCAAATCAAAAACCAAATACCGATCGGGCAGACATTATTCGAAGCAATTGCGAAATAGTAGATCGAGATCGAGCGCAGAAAATGAACGAACCTGTGAATGTGAGAGCGAGAGAGGAGGAGGAAGGATGAGAGAGACTTGAAAAAATGAAAGAGAGGGATGCGGAGATTGGAGAGTGGTATTCATATAGATAGGAACTTACGTCTGACTCGTTCTCTCTCTTTCTGCCATTTGGCTTTGGCTGTGTGTCATTCTCCTAGGTGCGCTACGTTTGGATTTGCCAGCTTGGTCGTACTGGGTCCTACTTAGTTACCATGTGGACTTTCACTGGACAATCAGAACTTGCCAACTCAGCATGTATATGGTTGCGGGACATGTTTAGTTAACCTAATGCAGTATACAGGTTTCCAAACGGATCGTATTGCATGTATGACACATTGAATCCGAAACCCTAATTCGACCTTGGTCTTTTCTTGTAAATAAATTATACCATCATGACATGGTTTGTTTGGTTTGAGACATTTTCACTATGATATTCCTATTTTATGCATGTAAATCTTCCATGTTTGAGCCACCATAGCTAGGTTTTGTGAAAAATGGATTAATGTCATTCTTATATGAGATTGCTTGACCATGGAGGGGCTCTTGTCCGATTTGCAAGTTGGTGAGGCAATAACTTACTAAGGCAATGATGAGTAGTTGGTCCATGATTATCAGATGTAAATCATAATCAAGTTAGCTAATTCATTGACGGACGTAATCACACCTAAAGATGATGATAATTGCTACACATTCGAAAAATAATAAACACGCTCTCCATTTCTCTTTATACACACCCACGTTTAATCATGCTCGTTATTT
This sequence comes from Malus domestica, assembly GCF_042453785.1. Classification (NCBI taxonomy): domain Eukaryota; kingdom Viridiplantae; phylum Streptophyta; class Magnoliopsida; order Rosales; family Rosaceae; genus Malus; species Malus domestica. The sequence continues at coordinate 16,704,439 of NC_091672.1, forward strand.
CCATTTCATTTAACCAATCTAGTTGCCAAAAATAAAGACTGGTTATGATCGCTAAAAAGAGTGTTTGAAAATTATCTTCCTATATGGAATGACTATTGCCTACTGCAAATCCATCGGATTAATGAATCAAATTTGCCAAACAGACGTTTTCCCCATCATATCACAACTTGCTTACTTACTTGTCTACCAATACCATTGAAACTATTCTATAAATATTTTAATGAAAGACAAACAATTGTGTCATAATTAGCGTTTAATTTTTGGCTTTTAGCCAAAAAAGTAGCAGATCGCTCGCACATGCCTCAGTTTGGCATACTCAAATTTTGCACCCGTCGCTAACTTGTTGCTTAGGCTCATCAGTTGTATACAACATGTTTGGTTATGTGAAGAAAGAGAGAGACGTGGCATGAGTTGCATGACAAATGATCAACTATCTCTATTGAGATCAAATTCCATTTCAGGCTTATATACAAATGCAAACTCGTACATATTAAATTTGACACTAGTTCAACACCTCCGTGACGTTGGATTAGTAGTTTGGGGCACTGCAATGTCCCCGTTTCATGTAAGTCCTCCTTGTTTGGCAACACCTCATGGGTTGTGTGAAACATGTTTAGGTCTTTGCTAGCCCAGTTCTCTTGTCCGGGCGAAGCCTCAATCGATGACGAGTCACAAAATTAGCATTATGTCACAACATGTGATCACTCACCAACGAGGGACTTGCTTCTGATTAGCTAGTTAGTGAGACAACATGTTATGATCAGTAGTTAGCCTGCGTCCAATCCCTGAGATGTGAATCATAATGAGGTTATCCAATTGATGCCAGACCTAATCATATCTAAAGCTTATGATATAATATATGGAATGACTATTACCTACTGTCAGTTTCATGTCATCAGATTAGTGCACTGAAATTTCTTTTGTTTTAGTTTAACGATATATTTTACATTAAGGGGAGGGAGGAGTTTGGCTAAGCCACCAGCAACCTAATTTGGTATCGAATTCACATTCACGAGATTCGAACCTAAAACCTTTCACTTACAAGTAAAGAAGAATACCACCAGACCGTAGTACTAAGTGGCGATTAGTGCACTGAATTTGCAACAAAATTTCACCATGAAGTCAATTATATCATAACTTGGTTGCTTGCATACCACTGAAAACATTCTATAAATTTAAATAGAAGACAAACAATTGTGCTATAATTAGTGGTTAATCTTTGGCTTATAACCAATGATAAGCAGGTAAGTCTCCCATGCCTCAATTGGCTTTTAACCAATTGAGTTTGCTGATTGCCTGATACTGATAAACCAAGTGTGTAAAAGGATATAAGAAGCTAAAATGAATGATAGAAAGTACAAGGAAACTAGCTTAAGGCATGGAAAAGATAATATTAGTAGCTTAGGCCAAGTTGAAGTCCAAGGGCAGCATGGACAACAAACAATGTCATGATCCCAGTGCCCAACACCCCATGAACTGTTCTTAATTCAGGTTTACCCTGTAAAAATTAAAAAAGAAAGAACAAAAAACTGAGTTGCATGATAAATAATACAACAAGCGGAAAAAGAAATAGAGCGTAGACGAAGTTATCAAGAAAAACACTCAACACCGTTTGACTTGTTTAAGGAGTCGTTTCTCTCAATCCGATAAAATATTGAAAAGTGACTCATTAAAATCATGGCAGAAAAAAGTTGAACACACACGTCAAACTGTGATTTGTCTGCAAGGAGGAATGACTCCTTACGTGTTGTGATCTGTATCTGTGTTGTTTCAGAATAAATATTACCTCAAACAAAGCAGGTAAAATTGTTTGTATGGTCAAGAGGCTAAGACCAATGATCCCTGTAACAGCATGAGGGCTGCAAACATAGATACAGATTAATTTCAGCCTTAGTAAAGTACACGAACCGATCGCTTTCGTTGTATTTGTAGTCTTCCAAATAACTGATATGAAAATTTACAGAAAATGAAATTTAGTGAAGCATATTTTTTTTTTACCTTTCAAAAATGGATTTGTCCGAAGTGAGAAGAGACGTTACTCCTCCAGTTGCTCCAAGAGCAAAGAAGAAAAACATCCCTGCAAGAAGCTTGGGATGCAAGTCTTTGGCATGGGCCCTCTCCTCCTGAAATGACCAGAACATATCACGATCGATGTACTACTTAAAATGTTAGGCGTGATTGGTTTATCGAAACATATGATGCTGTTGGGTTCATACCACATCATCTGAAAAGCGTATCCGATAACCAAGATATGTTCCATAGCCGCCCATAGCGAAAAGCACAACAGCCTACAAAATACATGAAGCCATAGACAATAATGTCAAGCAACTTTAGACGACTATCTTTCAAGGCCAGTGTGACATGATTAAGAGAGGTACATTATTTTACTTAGCAGAGTAAAGTGGCATACCATGTTGCCCGGGTGACCCCAATGTACTAGCCAGCCAGGAAGACCAAACGATTTGACAAGCTCAACGAAAGGCTCGAACAGAGATGCCACAGTAGCAGCTAGTATCCAAATTTTCAGATTAGTATAATATCAGTAAGATTAGTTTTAAACGTGATAGACATCTAGCTTCTGTGATGAAAGGACTGTTTATGCTTTAGAAGCAGATAGCAATGCAAGGATAAATGTAGCAAGTCTTATAACTGCAACGATGAAAGGAACCAACTTAGAAAAAAGTTACAGAAAATCAGAAATAATCCCCAAAATTTAGAAAACGAAGCTTACAAAATTCCTATTTAAAGCTATAAAACCCAGCAGATTAAAAGTAATTGGTGAAATATTATCCTCAGAAAAGTTGTCAAGATTTCAAAGTAACATAACCACATGCGCTCGACAGGTGTTAGATTTTGTCACAAAGTAAGAGGCCTCATGCAATTAGAAGTGGAACCATTTGATAATAAGTATGTAATATATCATGTCAAGTTTCCGAAGTGGGGTTGCATTCTCACATAAATAAAACATCAAGTCAGTCAGGTATATACTGAAAAATGTTAGAGTTAAAATCATAGGTATACCTCCAGGAAGAACAGCCAGGAGCAGCAGAGGCAAAGGACTGAAGAGTAGAGAAGGGTCTCATTCGCATTGGCATTCCCCACTTGTTGTTTTTGGTCAGCCGCGTCATCATCTTCAACAATGTCTAAACTGAATTTGTCGTTGTTGATCACAAACGGAGATAGGAGAGTTTTTCTACTTCTGCTACTTGCTGACGCGGAAGTTACTGGTGGCATTGGCGCAGGGAAGCATTTGGAGGAAGGTGGTCGAGCATTGGTCGGAAATCGAGAGGCACGAAGCACAAGAGGAGGAGACAGATTCAGAGAGAGGTGAGAAGAGGCAGTAACCATAGCCATTGGTAGACAGAGAGAGAGAGAGTAGAGTGAGAGAGCGAGAGAAAGCAAGGGAGAAGATAACAGAGAAGTAGGGAGGGTAGTGGGAATGGCGAGGAAGGAGACACGACTGTGGGTGAATAGGAATAGAGAGAGATTCTCGACACTGAACAATTTCTCATTGGTATAGCATGTGATGGACAGCCACAGGCAATGAACTTTCCACGCGGTTTCCACGCGAGCACCTTACAATCTACAAGCCCATCTCTTTTGGTGCCTTTTGGCGACTGACTTTGTGAAACGAGGACTTCCATGTAGTTGTGGGATGTCAACGTGTTAGTGTTTCAAATTAATCACGTAATTACATGTAAATTATTTAAATACATGATAATACGTGATTCACTTAATATGATGATATTGTTTATTGTTTTGAGTATTTTTTTTTTCAACCAGAAATAAAAAAAAGTAAGTTGAATCTCAAGATAGCCCCATTTTTCAAGGGATTTTTTTACACGCCCCTGTGTATCTCATAGTACAAGTGTTTTAACATTTAGGTCTTCAATTAAAAATACAAAAATTAATATTTAATGGTTAAAACAATCCAGAGTATAAAATTGTAGAATTTTTGCATTTCCCGGTGCAAAATCTTGAAACTCTGCATCTAACTAGTGCAGCATTATTTCGTTATTAATATCTTGATACTCCAATACTAATATATTTTTCTAACAAGTGCATTGCTACCGTAAATGCTGACTATATTCTTAAGAACAGAGAATCCCTTCCTTGAAGAGAATTATTATTAAGACAAACCTACCAGGAAAACGAAAATCATTACGAACTTAAAAGCCATGGCGACTGGCGGATATATATACATTGCGAAGCATAAGACCATTTCGCTCCTCGACTCTGCCCGCCTCGTATCTCCTTCTGCGTGCGTGGTCTTCAATTCACTTTCTTGTTCAGATGGCATAGGCTTAGACTGCTTCAACTTCAATTGTAGTAGATAATCTGGCTCCTTGTCTGCACACACATTTGACATATAGAAGTTAAATTAAGTGTATGATCAACAAGAATGGAAATAAATTTGTACCCGCTACGTTAAACAAGCGAGGATCTTAGAAAACTATCCATTGCAAGAATCATCATCATAATGGGAAAAGTGAAACCGTATGGTTTCATGCATTTGATTTTGAATGTGGAAATTGGTCTTCTTGTGAGATGTATATATGGTTATTTACCGCGGTGAAAGGCAGATGGTGGACTTCCCTGCCAGAGCCAATTCATCTGTTGACATGGAGAATGTTGTTACATATGGTACCCCTGGTTACTGACTCTCTTTGAGGATCAATCATCCATTGGCCATCAACAATGAATTTTATCTGCAGTTAACAACATTTCACATCAGATACAGTTATTCAAGGTTCACACTCCTCGCCAAAGACAAAAAATGTCATATCGTTTAGCTGCTAGATGTGCACACCTCATACGTCCCTGGATAAAGCCACAGCATTGTTGACCATAGTCTAGGTTCCCTGCAAGAACGTGTAGTCCTAGCGATCAGTAAGCTCATTATTCCACTAATATTTCTGAGCATCAAGCATATAAAACACTTGAACTATTTTCAATGGAGAAATAGCACGGCAATAAAAGGGAAGATTAACAATAACCTACAATAATATGTCAACTGATTATGACAAATCTTCAGGAAAGATAAAATGCAAATTAGGCACAACGGAAGCAGCAAGATAAAATGAAAGTTTGAGGCCAAATTATACAGAGAAAAGGAGTGTTAAGACCTCTCTATGATACTAGATGATGGCTGTGAATCCATTTCAATCTGATGATACCAACCATTGAAGCTACCAGTCACCTCCACAATCTCGCCATCTCCCTGGTACTGAATCTCAACCTGATGAAATCAGGAATTCCGTTCATGCAAATGGTGTATCAGTGTATGTATGAGATTTTTGTAATTTGTATACATGTTATGTATGAGAATTTGCTTATGCATGAATGATGAAAAGTCAGCGATGATTACTAGGACTTTCGTTGCTTAGAAAACATCCTACTCACTGCCAAGACGCTCTAATAGCATAATTAAATATATACAAAAATATGTCCAGCAAAATGGTAGATGTGATACCTCCACTAATCCTGAAAGGCTTTCTTCATCAGCAAGTAACTCTGCATCTTTTTCAGAGACAAGCTTTTGTGCTTTGCTCATTGCCATTTCAGACTTGGTTTGCAAGTTTGACAAAAAAAGCTGAAGGAAGAAGTAAAATCCACTATAATCAGATCAGTAATCATATTGCCCATAAAAGTATGAAACTCCCATGGAAAAAAATTGCATGCAAACACAAGCAAAATCAGATGGATCACAAGCAAAAAAATCGGATGGATCATACATATTTCTATATTTTGATACCGTGAACAAGGTCATGAGCGCCCAAAATAGCTAACATACCTCTTCCTTCTCAATCTGTTCTTTCAACCGTGACAATTCCATCTCCTTCTGATGCTAAGAAAAAGAATATAATCAAAATTATAATCAACAATTCAAGTATATAGAACGCTACATGGCGTAAGCAGAACGTTAAGAGAATAGTACCAGCATGAACTTGAGATGATTAAGTTCAAGTCGATCCTCACTTTCACTTGTCTGTAAAACAAAAACACAACGGTCAATGTGATATTGTTGTCAAAGTTGATGTTAGAAGTAACATAGTTAAGAGTTAAGTAATGACCTTATCATCCAAATCCTTGTCATATAGAGAACTCAGCCCTTCAGTTGATGAACTATCCTCCCTGCTTTATAAACACAAAAAAGTTCTTTATAAAATTAAGAATACAATAAAACACTGTTCAGTCATGCATCACATTTGACCTCCAGATCCTTAAGAGCATAATCTAAAAATTCGGATTCTTATAACGTCATTCTTTGGGGTTTTACAACAAAATTAGGTTGAATAGTAACCACATGCAGAATGGAAGAAACAATAATAATTAGAGAAGAAAACAAGGAACTTTGGACAGATGCACAAGTTACCAACCTAAGAGAGGGATCAACTGCCGTAGTTGATGTTGATGTCCTTTGATTCAATGCCATAATTGCATCACTTCTGTCAGGCACATTTTTAGGAATTCTTATTTGAACCTCCTCAGTGTTTCCAAATCTATATTCTTCCTTGATTTCTTCATCATTATTCTCAGTTAATATGCCATAGACATTATCTGTATCAAGAAGCTCCGAGTAAATATCAAATATGAAAGAAACAAAGAATTAAGGTGAAAGAAGGATGAAAGGGAAGCATGTAACAAATAGCATGAAGGTTAAGTATATTTAGTAATGAACAGTGTGAATATAAGCATACAACTGAATGATTTAGTGCTAAAAAAAATCAACAGTGACAACAAACAAGAAAAGAAACATCATTGATAGTGCACATGAACTAAAAAAAAAATTAATTAGCAGAACAAAATTAAATGTGAAAAAAAAAAATTGAAAGCAAGGCATCTTAAGGCAAGTTACCTTCAACTGCATCCAAGTCTCCATTCTGCATAAAGTTTTCCACTTTTTCCTTCAAGGATAAATTGGGTGGAGATTCTAAAGGCGGATAACTATGATGATCAGAGTTGTGACTTGGATCAAGATCTGAACTAGAATGGTCTTCCAAAACGGAAACTGTGGTTGAAGAGCAATCTTCATTAGCCATATTGTCAACCTTCCCATCCTGACATATATCTAAGACCTTTTCATCCAATGACAAACCATCAACAGATTCTACAGGCATGCAAGGACGTCCATCGGAGTTCAGATCCAAACCAACATTTGAACTGGAAGAATTGGTTTCTTTGATATGATAAGTGGTTGACAAGGATAGGTCATCAAGTTCGCCGAAGGATGAAGGGGTGAAAATTTCTGAAGGCATATTAGTACCAATGTCAGAGTTGAAGTGTGGACAAATTTTAGAACTCCTGGATTGGTTTTCCGTAACAGAAAATTCGGTTGACACAGAACCATTTCCATTCACATCCACCTGCTCACTATGACCGTCTAAATTATACAAATCAGCTGAAGACTCCACGGTAATATCACTGTCATTGAGGCTCAGATCGGGAGGAGAAATCAAACTACCAGAATTACTTTCCAAGTCTGAAACTTCAGTTGACGAAGAAAAATCCTCAATCACATCATTCACCTCTTGATCCTGACCTTTTAAATTGTTAAAGAGGCTATCAGTAACAGTTGCATATACTATAAAATAAGGTTGCAAACATAAAAAATATATATTGACCTGTTACTATCTCTTTACGATCATTGATTGCATCCTGAATTCCAGCAAATCCGGTATCGGCATTACCATTGGTATCTGTATTGCTCGAGTCCACAAGAAGCTCTCTTATAAGTTTATATCCTCTTCGTCTGACGATGTTTGCAAGATCATTCCTATTCGTCATTTTTGATAAAACAAAAATGTCAGACTTGCTCCAATTTATGAAGTCTCCAAGTCAAAACTATAATATATATACAAACACACACACGCATACATATATACATATATATATATATGTAATATAACATAACATTAAGACTATACTACCGTTGCCACTAATGTCAAAATTTGTTGAAGAAAACAAAAATGACAACAAGCAAGCAGCAATTGTTAATCCAAACGTTCTCGAAACTTCAGAGAAATCAAAGAGGCAATTGTAATTCCAACTAAATCTTTCAGTTTCACTGATAAACCCTAACTAATCAAATTCTGGCGAGGGGAAAAAGAACCAAAATTTATCAGAAAAGTGATGGAACAAGTTCGAACCTTCCGTGCTGCGAGAGCTCCTTCAAGGATGGAACGTGACATTCCGAAAGTCCGACCGCAGTGAGGAACTGCCGGAGATCATTGCAGAGCTCCGCATTGCTCTTTACCTTCCTACTCAAAATTCCAAAACACGAAAGTGAGAAGAAGAAGAAAGAATTGTAGAAGTGAAAGCGAAGAGTGGAGACGGGGAATGCGAACCTAGTTTTCTTCCTGACGGAAGAAGCGCGAAGGGTGCAGCGCGGCGGCGGTGGACAGCGTTGTAGGGCGGTGAATCCGAGAGTGGATTGCTGGTGCGGGTGGGCGAAGAAGAGCTTGTGAGAGAAGAGGGAGAGGAAGGCGGGGAGGTGAGAGACGGGGGCCGCCATGGCTCTCTCTCAGTCATCACTCATTAGGGTGGTTTGGGAAGTGAAAGCGCTTTCTAGATAGTGATTTTGGGTTAAAGAAAACAGTTAGGAAGTGCTTACTGCAACTCAGCTTTTTTAAGAATTAATTTGCATTTTTATTAAATATTAGTTTTGAATATATCAGAGATTTCAGCGATGAAGTTGTCAACGAGCGGGATTTTTGCAGCAACCATTAAATTTCGGGATAACTTTTTAAATTTTTTATAAATTTAACCAAAAATCGATATAAAAATTCTATAATACCCTTGAGTTATGAAAATTATCCTAAATGGAGAAATTACCGAAAGAATGGCTTTATTGCCTGGAAATTTGATTCTTATGGGAAATAGGAGGAAGTTGTTGGACTTAGAAATTACTGAATCCTTTGTTCCCCGGCTCTAATTAGACTAGGAGACCCCTACATGTTTTTCTTTTTTTTTTGTATGGAGAAACGTCATCATTGGCACACCCCGCCTCAGTCAGCTTGTAGGCTGCATCAACCGCTGTTGAAATTTTGCCGCCATTGGAATGCCCAGTCCACTGGAATCCAAGGCTTGCACGTGACGATGTCATTAGGCCATCTCCAACCGAATGGTCCAGATGACTTTTTTTGTATGGAGAAACGTCATCACTGGCACACCCCGCCTCAGTAGGCTTGTCGGTTGCGTCAACCGCTGTTGAAATTTTGCCGCCATTGGAATGCCCAGTCCACTAGAATCCAAGGCTTGCACGTGACGATGTCATTAGGCCATTTCCAACCGAATGGTCCAGAAGGCCAAAAATAGTCTGAAAACCGTCTCCAACCGAGGGCTAGGCCAAAGGACTTGTGGGCCCCACGGAATCTGAAAGGGCCAAAGGGCCAACCGGTTGGCCCAATCCAGCTAGCTAGCCTTGGGCTGGGCCAAAAATTCTAGCATTCCTGTCACATCCCAGACCGGCTCCGTTGTAGCACAGTATTGTCTACTTTGGGCCCCGGCCACACCCTAATAGTTTTGTTTCTGGGAACTCCCACGAGAACTTCCCAATGGGTCACTCATCCTAGAAATGCTCTCACCCAAACTCGCTTAACTTCGGAGTTCCAATGGAATCCGAAGCCAGTGAGTCCCTAAAAAGCCTCGTGCTGTATGGAGTTGGGCATGTACATATAAGGCACATCATCCCATCTTTGTTGATCGATGTGGGATGTTACAATCCCCCCTTAGGGGCCCGATGTCCTCGTCAGCACACTCGCACCACACGGTAGAATGACTTTAATACAATTCTGTCACATCTTAGACTGGCTCCGCCGTAGCATGATATTGTCCGCTTTGGGCCCCAACCACGCCCTCATAGTTTTGTTTCTGGGAACTCACACGAGAACTTCTCAGTGGATCACCCATCCTGAGAATGCTCTTACCTGAACTCACTTAACTTCAGAGTTGGAGGTGGGCATGTACATATAAGACACATCACCCCATCTCCGTTGCTCGATGTGGGATGTTACAATTCTTGTTGGATATAATCAACAGGAATTCTAGGCCAAATTTCAAATGCAATGGTTAGCTAACGTCAGCTAGCCGTTATTTTTGAATTTTTTATTTTTACTGTTTTTATTTTTTATTTTTTACACAATTTTTTTCCTATAACTTATGTTTTACAAAATTTGTTTTATATTTATTTCTAAATTATAATTTTTTCCTATAACTTCTATTTTACAAAATTTGTTTCATATTTTTTTTTAAATTCTATTTTTTCCCATAACTTCTATTTTACAAAATTTGTTTCATACAATTTTTAAATTCTATTTTTTCCTATATCTTCCTAAACCATTATACAACATTAAATTAAATTAAGTAACATGAAACAACATTAAACAATATAAAACACATTAAATAACATTAACCAACATAAAAATTATACAACATAAAACTTAAACACCTACTTCATGCTATTTTTGGCCCAAAGATGTGCAACAAGATCCCTGCTGTAGGTACTTATTTGTGGCATGGGAAGCTCTCTCAACATCTTTCCGGTATGCCTCTTGGTGTAAGGTAAACAACTTTTCCGTGTCATTCCTAGGGTTTGGAATTGCTTGGACAAGTGTCGCCCACATTGGGTGGATGTCATCTGCCAAGTAATACCCCATATTGTACTGACGGCCGTTGATGTAGTAGTCAAGCTTATGTGCTTTACCTTTCGTTAGGCAATTGCAGATAGGTGAACGCCCAAGAACTGTAATGTCATTTTGAGATCTAAGGACTCTAAAGAAAGCATGCCAGATCCATATGTCATATGAGGCAACCGCCTCTAACACAACAATTGGCTTTCTCAACCTTCCGCAGAAGCCTCATTGCCATCCGGTGGGACAATTCTTCCATTCCCAATGCATGCAGTCTAATGACCTTATTATGCCCGGAAACCCACGGTCTTCAGCTTTGCAAATGAGCCGATTCAGATCTTCTTGATTTGGCTCACAGAGGTACTAGTCTTTGTAACCCTGAACAATTGTATCACAAAATTGTTCAAGAGTATCAAGGCATGTAGACTTAGACATACCATGGGTTTCATCCATCGAAAGTATGGATTGACCTGCTAGATATCACGAAGTAAATGCTCGAAGACATGAACCCTCAACCAGAAGCAACGTCTAAAATCCTCTTATATGTACACTGAGTTGGGGTTGAAGTAGCTGTTCATCAGATTGGCATGCATCATCGCTTTGTTTCGTGGTTTGTAAGAGCGACCAGCAACAGAGCCACCCCATTGAGGTTGTTCCTCAGTTGGCTGACACACCATGGTTGCTACCCTGTTTTGTTTGTTGCTCTTTACTTGAACTTCTTCATCAAACTCCTTATTTTCTCGTATCATTTGTGCCCATTTTTCTTCCAATTTGGAATTGGATAAGGACCCCTAATTGGAATTCATTGCAAACTTGAATTGAAAGAGATTGAATTGAAATAGATTGAATTCAAAGTTGTGTGAATTATAGCCCAATATCCACCTTATTTATAGCCAAAAAAAAATTCAAATCAAACGGCTAGCTGACGTCACTTAGCCGTTGGATTTGAATTTAAGTTGTAATTTTTAAATAATAAATTATGTTTGGCTCTTTGGCCTTTGGTTGGAGACGGTTTTTTGTGATTGGGTTAAAACGAGCCATATGAGCTTTTGGCCCTCGATTGGAGATGGAGGCAAATACGGCCCTATTATGTTCATTAAAATATTAATTTCTTGGAGGACCAGAGGGATAAAACAAACCCTTTGACCAGCGTTCGGTTGGAGATAGCCTTACGTAGTCGACAATGATTCTCTTTTTCTAAAGATTTGGGAGAAGGGATGGAAAGGGTAATTAGTGTTTTAACTCAAGGATATTTTAGAAATTCTATATGATTTTTTTTTTGTTGAATTTGTAAGAATGACAAAAGGTATGCCAAAATTCATTTCTTGGTACAAAATATGGCTAGTTATCAAAATTTCAGTTCAACTTAGCATTATTTTTTTAAAAAAAAATTGAAGGGATTTTAGTTTACAAACAAAAAAATAAGGTTAAATTTCGGCCCGTGCTAGTCTAACCAAAGGTCGCAAGGTCCAAATAACCCAATTAACTTTAGAAGCCCAAAAATAATATGCTTAGTGGCATGACAAAACCAATTTAAACTTGACACGTGTTCATGTTCAATTATTCACATAATTATAAAAATAAAAGTTGGTAAAAAAAACAAAAACAATAACTAAAAACATAAAAAAATAAATTATATTTAATGTTTAACAAATGACCAGTTTTGATTGGGTAATAGTGATTCAATGACAACATACCTTATTATAGGTACCCAAATAGATGTGGATTGCATACTTTGTGCATAGCATGAGGGCAATTGCTAGAGCATATGTGTGTGTGCGAAAGCGTATAGTCACTTGCTAGAGCGTATGTGTGCGCGCGAAAGCGTATAGTCACTTGCTAGAGCGTATGTGTGCGCGTAAAAGCACATACAGATTCATATGTTTTTAGTACATATAGAGTATGTTTAGTGGGCCGACTGGGATGAGTTATGACCAATTAAAATGGATTTTGAGTCGAGTCAATTATTTGTTATATCAAAATAGAAGGTGGACGGGATGGGTTATGCATCCACAATAGAGTAGGTTATCTAACCTATCTTTACACACGGGTTACAATCCCATCGCGAGGCAACGCAAGATTAGCAATGTAGCATGCAATCTTCCTCTCCTCCTATGTCATCATCATCATCTCTCTCTTTAGAAATTGTCTCTCTCTTTCTTTCTTATCTCAAACGGCATTCTGGGGGTCATCACGACCAGCGTTGAGCGCAGTTCGTGACCAACGAGTTTTTGATAAATTTATATAAGATGGTACATAGACTAAGTACGAGTTCAATTTGCAGTAACGTGTACAAATTGAATTTGGGTTTGATGTGGTTGCATGGTTTTATAGCGTGAATATGTGGGTTTTTGGTTGTGACAGCATCATGGGTCATGGTTGTGACGCTGTCGTGGGTTGCGATTCGTGACAAAGTCAAGTGAGTCGTTAGGAGAGAGACCTTTTTAGTATACCTTGTTCTAAGCCAGGAGAATCTTAAAGGATATCCATAAGTAGATATTAGGAGTTGCGATTACTTGTGGCACACGCCAATTCCTAAATTGTAGGAATTTCAAGAAAAAAAAGGGATCAGATTGATTCCATATCCAGATTAGATCGTGTGCCTTGCGAAATAAGCTTGGTTATTCAAGCAGAGTCACTACGAATTCGCCTATTGCCTCGGAACAGAGTGATGGGTGACATTGCTGCTCCATCTGATCCAGGTTCGTTAAGAGTTGTTGAGTCAATGAAGGGACTTTTGAGGTAACAATATTCTGATCAACCTTACTCTAGCGCTAAAAAATCATGGTCCCACAAGAGATATTGCACCCTTTTAAGAGTTGTGATTACTTGTAGTGCATGCCAGTTCCTAGATTGTAGGAACTTTAACACATATGAAGGATATGATTAATTCCATATCCAGATCAGATAGCATGTCTTGCAGTACAAGTATGATCATACCAATGAAGTCGCTAATGAAGGAAATATTTGTGGAAACTAGTTCATTTGAGCAATATATATGCATGCAATTAATAATTAAAAGGCGAAATAATGCTTGTATGCACTCAAAAACAAAACTTTACCCATGAAATTCAAGGCCTAGTAATTGTGGTGAACCAAGACTCAACTCAAGAACAAAGTGAGTTGAAAAATATTATACCTTGGTTGATTTCTCTATGTATAAACAAATGCTAATCACCCAAGAGAGAGTGCCTCATTCCTTACTTCTTAGCTCCATGGATTTCTTGGAGGAGGATGGATGAATAAATTCTTCAAGTTCCCAAGAAAGGGAACCTTTAAGTTTCCACACCAAGGAGGGAGTTGAAGAAAAGATAAGTGACATTAGAGGAGAATTCATACTAGTAAATCCGTCCAAGGAGGCTAGCCTCCTAGAGAGAAAATGAGAGCTTTTGTTCTCTCCAATTTCCTCAAGGAAGAACCCTAATGAATTTTGGCTACAAAGTCCTTTATATAGTCACTTCACTTAAGTGACAAAAGAACCAAAAACCTTTCATCCATAATATGGTCGGTCTTCTAAAGGCTTTGGGCTGTTTGGGCCCTTTTAAGTCTTTAGTCATTAAGTTGTCATACAACTTAAGTTAATGGGCTTGACTGTTCTAAAGCCCAATGGGCCTTGAGGTCCAATAATTACTCAAAAGCTAAAACGAACTTATTCGCTTGATTAATTACATATTAATTAATCCTAGCCATAAATAATTAAACCATTTAATTATCCTTACTTATCTCCGTTGTTTCTTCAATCTCTGCCTTACACAGTGTACGATCCATTAGGTTCCTTTTAGCGAGGCAATGGCCGATTAAAACTCTTCAAATCGATTGTGAATTGAAACATACTTTGAATTCTCCCTTTAGTGATTATACACCTTTAGGGCTTCCACAAACCATGAGTGACACCTAGTAGTATGTCATGGCTACCTAAGCTAATTAGAAGAGGTGGAGAACCTATTCAGTTTAGGATTACTATGCAATACGGTTTTTTTCTAATACAATACTCTTGACCACATTGAATGTGATTCTCTTACTTATATGATTACCTTGAATGTGATTTTGAATGAATTCCTAAATCTCATTCATACTCTGGCCAGAGATTCTTAATCATATTATAAAGTATTTTCCCTCAAACGGTTTGAAGGTTAGATGTAACGCCCCCTTGGAAATATTTATTTCGAAAAATAATATTAGTGATAGGCACAAATTAAACTCTTGTTTATCTAACTACCATTAATTACGATTCTTTAATTAAATCCTTAGTCCCACACATGACCTATAACCATAATTCCCTTACCAAAACGTACAATTATATTTTCAATTTATCACCATTTCCTTTTCTTAGTTCAATTTCCCAACTAAAGATAAATTCTCGATTATTTAAGGCTGCATCTAACCTCTGTTACACTGCCTACGTATCCTTGAGTGGGATCAAGCCTTTCGTAGTTTTTCACTCACCCTTTTATCCACTTCCGAAAATACTCTAATAACGGTAATATTCAATATTAGATTACAAAATCGAATCACACCAAATGGGTACCAATTACAAATTTAAAATATCAAAATTTGCATGAAAAGACGGGGTTGGCTCATTGGCCCCGGGTCGCCGCGGGTGGTGGTCGGCCGCCCCGATTAGCCGGAAAATTTAACTATTTCAAAAAATTACCAATTTTTACAGGCAAGTAGATCTTAGTGAAGGGATCAATTTTCATACTTATGGCCAAGTCCAATTTGGCCAGGAAACACATGAATTTTTCCATAAACCGCTAGAACCCTATATTTTAGATGCTCTTCAATTCGACCAAACCGCAACACCACCGCCCCTAAAACTGTTTGGGCTTTGTTCCTAGCTTCCAGAGAAGTGGTTTGATGGTGGTCGTGGTCGACATTATTTTCACGATTGTCAGATTTTACCGTGGCATCCTCGGAACCCACGATTGTTTGGGTGGAAATGGAAGAGAGAGGACTATGGAGTTGTTTGGTATAGGTGGAAGGTTGTAAATCGCCGGAAAAACGGACGGGAAATCCGTCGAAAATTGTTACAACTACGAGTTGGGTCGAGGAAGATCAGATCAAGGGGAAAAGGGTCCGGGTTGTGTGTTTTCTCCCCTCCCTCCTTTCCCTTATTCTTTCTCCATTGGTTACCCTCATTTCTCTCTCATTCCCGCATACGGCCCCCCTCTCTCATTTCTCCTCTTTCTCTTCCTTTTCCTTTTTCCCTCAATCTTCTCAGCCACTTTCATGGCTCATTTTCCTTCTTTTTTTTTCACTACAAGGCTCCCGCAATTATGGAGTCTTCCAAATTCATAACGAAATGACCATTTTACCCCCTACCTTAGTTCGTTTCTATTTCATTTGTTATAACTCTGTTTGGTGAACGGTTTTTGCCCACACGCTTTTGGAATCGAGCTTTATCCAAAAATGTTAAGAAATATGATAAAATATATGAGAATAAAATACGTCATCGTATAATTACGTTTAGCCAACTAGGGGCATTTTTGTCTTTTTCACTTAACGATAAATTATAATAATTTCCGGAAACAAAACTTTAAAACTCTTAGTAGGGTATGAAAGACTCACTATTACCAAGCCCACCTCACAATGATATGATGTTGGCTAGCATCAATAATAATGAGAGAGTACACTTACTCATTTACATCTCATGTAAGTACCCATCTTATTTGGCCCTTAGAAAATGATGTCTCACAATGATATAATGTTGGCTCCATTGCACTTAGTTAAGTCATTCCCACCATGCAAGTTTGGGTAGGGGTTCAAGAACAACCTCACAATGATATGATGTTGATCATTCTTGTTGCCTACCTTCACAACATCATATATGCGTATAAAACTCCTTCTGAGTGTAAGCACATACTTTGTACTCCCCAATGATAGGGTGAAGTCAATGTATGAGTCATAAACGATTGGAGCCTGCCACGGTGGAAGGCCACAAAAGAGTGTTCAAAGCACTCTCACACTTGTCAACTTAATAACAGTTTGGTTGAGGGTTTTTAGGTCTCATCACATATAAGCATGCATTTTAATCATATTAAAACAATTTGGTCATATTACAACCCTTGGTCCATGTGATTAATTTAGTAGTATATGATACTCCCACTATGCTTGTAAAATGGTTTTTAAAGCAAGAGTATATGGTACTACGAACATAAGCTTTGCATTCATCGATGGACTATATAGTTGCCTTAGGGCCTTAGGATGACTATGAATCTTTGATTCAATCCAACACGAGCCTAGTGTTGGATCTTGGTATAGGGATGGTGATTGATTTTAGTTATGCATTTAATCATATTAATGCGTGTTATTTTATTGGGTGTTGGACCCTACTACTCCAATTTCATGCATATCAAATAAAACAAGAAAGGAGTACTTCAAAGTAAAGAAGAGCTTATGCTCTTTTACAACATTTGATCAAAACAAATTACTTTAAAGTAAAGAAGAACTTATGTTCTTTTACAACATTTGATCGTATCAAATTACAACCAAAATCTAACCTACACATTCCCAAGGTTCAAACAAATTTGAGAGACAGCCTTTCACATAGCTCAATTATCGTAGGCTTAGGTTCATAATCACCATTTCTTTAATTAATTAACGCTTTAACTAATTAAATTTGAATGCAACATTGTCATTTGGTTTTTGTATCCATAGAATTGATTTAGATGGAGCTAAATGAAATGAAAATCCAATTCTCATTTAAAAATACAAAACTATTTTATTCTCAACTAATTTGGGCCAAAATGCAACAACTACAATTTTTGGGCTATATTGCAAAGCACAAACTTTTGAGGTCACTTTGTAAAAACACAAAAGTCCACTACTTCATGTAATTACAACTAGAACCCAAAAATTTCAACAAATGCAAAAACTTCATTAAAGGAGCAAAACAATTTATCCTTTAGTGATTTAGGGCCTTTACGTAAAAACGTAAACTTTTAGGTCAAAGTACAAATACACAAAGTATCAAAACTTTATGTAATTGCATAAAACCCCCAAAAGTACCCCCATTATAGGGGTGGCCGGTCATGGTGAGTAGTGATGATGTTGTGAGTTGATTTGTGTGTTTGAAAGGTGATTGGTATGGTGTGTATAGTAAAAGAAGTATGTGTGTTGTTTGAAAAAATCATACCATCCATCACTAACAAAAACAAATAAACAACCAAACACCTTTTTTGAATCAAAACAACAAACTTTTTTTTCTTGGTAAGAACAACAAGAACAAAGCAAGAACATTGAAGAACATCCATGAAAACCCATAAGAGCTCCATGAATGTTTTCACTCAATAAAACTCAAATTTTCACTACTCAATAGAGGGTTAACATCCTAGGGTACTTAGGGGTTCCAAAAGTCACTTTAAAACACTTTTAATAAGACAAACATGAACCCAAAAATCCAACCTTTGGATTTGGCCGATTTCCCCATAAACATGGCACCAAATTTTAGCTCCAAAATTCATGCTCATATGAACTACATCTACAATATTTGAGATGGCAAATTTTCAAGAAAAATTTACATTCAAAGAATCAAGAATAAAGCTTGTAACAATTACAACATTCAAATAAAAAACTTTGAACTACAAAACCCAAAAGGATTCACCAATTACTAGACCTAGGCTTTGATACCACTTGAAGGACATATTTGTGAAAACTAGTTCAGTTAAGCAACACCTATGCATGCAATTAACAATTAAAAAGCGGAATCATGCTTGTATGCACTCAAAAACAAAACTTTATCGATGAAATTCAAGGCCTAGTAATTGTGGTGAACCAAGACTCAACTCAAGAACAAAGTGAGTTGAGATATATTATACCTTTGTTGATTCCTCTTTGCATAAGCAAAGGTTAATCACCTAAGAGAGAGGGCCTTTGTTCCTTACTTATTAGCTCCATGGATTTCTTGGAGGATGATGGATGAATGGATTTTCCAAGTTCCCAAGGAAGGGAACCTCTAAGTTTCCACACCAAGGAGAGACTTGAAAAAGAGATGAGTGACCTTGGAGGAGAATTCATACTAGTAAATCCCTCCAAGGGGGCCGGCCTCCTAGAGAGAAAATGAGAGCTTTTGTTCTCTCCAATTTCCTCAAGAGAGAACCCTAATGACTTTTAGCTATAAAGTCATTTATATGGTCACTTCACTTAAGTGACAAAAGAACCAAAAACCTTTCATCCATAATATGGCCATCCTTCTAAAGGCTTTGGGATGTTTGGGCCCTTTTGAGTCTTTAGTCATTAAGTTGTCATGCAACTTAAGTTAATGAGTTTGACGGTTCTAAGCCCAATGGACCTTGAGGTCCAATAATTACTCAAAAGCTAAAACGAACTTATTCGTTTGATTAATTAACATATTAAGTAATCATAGCCATAAATAATTAAACCATTTAATTATCCTCTTCATTGTTTCTTCAATCTCTACCCTACATGGCATACGATCCATTAGGTCTATTTTAGCGAGGCAGTGGGCGATTAGAACTCTTTAAATCGATTGTGAATTGAAACATACTTTGAATTCTCCCTTTAGTGATTATACACCTTTAGGGCTTCCACAAACCATGAGTGACACCTAGTAGTATGTCATGGCTACCCAAGTTAATCAGAAGAGGTGGAGAACCTATTCAGTTTAGGGTTATAATGCAATACAACCTTTCTCTAATACAATACATTTGACCACATTGTTTGGTTTGATAGTTTATTCATGTCTACTATCCAATGTGATTCTCTTACTTATATGATCACCTTGAATGTGATTTGGAGCGAATTTCTATATCCAATTCATTTTCTGGCCAGAGATTTTTAATTATATCATAGAGTATTCTCCCTCAAATGGTTTGAAGGTTAGAGATCCCTTGTTGTGCATTCACTTGCCTCCATGGATAAGTGGCTTAACCCCAACTATGTTGTGGACACCCTTTGACGGAGTGACTTTGATATAGTTGAAGATCAAAGACCTAACCACAAAACAACTATGATGTCTCAGGTTAAAGGGCTACTTTTCATTATCCCAACCATAAGTTCTCATGTGACATGAGTATGAGAACTCCTCGTAGATCATGTTCAGTGGACTCATTGTCTATTGAGCACCAACATGCTTGTCTTTGTGTCAGTTACACCAATGACTCGAGACTAATCACTCTCTCTAAGAGAAGATATAGCACGTACTGATCTTAACGAACTGTCAATGCCCAATGGCAATCCTATGATCAGGAACATTTAGGATATTTATACGAAAAAGAATGGTCTCATGAATCTAACTTCTTTAAATCACATTCTCCTAATTACATATTCATTGGACTTATCGTTTAAGCATATAACGTTTATATAAGATAACTTTAAACAATAATCTTTGCCCTTTATATTAAACTAGATTAGTTTAACATAGGCCTGGAAAACGGGTTGTGTCTGACGTATTCGTGTAACACTTGTTATCTTAACGGGTCGTGTCATGTCACGCCCGTTATCTTAACGGGTCCTTAACAGGTTGGGTAAAGTGACCTGACCCATTATGACCCGTTAAGAAAAATATATTTTTTTTCCTAAATTTGCACATACCACACATTACCATATAAATATTACTTCAAAACATTAAAACACATTTGTCATTTAAGTACTACATCTACACTCGAAAATAAGAGCCTAATAAAAAAACATCCATACACTACTAGTCTATTACAAAATATTAAATGTGCAAGGATATGCAAAATGAAAGAGTTTTTGTTTTCAAGGTTGTGAAGCCTTTCTCAAAAGTTTAAACCTTGCCAATGGAACTCAAAGCTTGCATGTTATTCATTTTACTAAATCCTCAATTTTCATCAATCATCATGAGGAAATTGTATTGGAACTTTGGCTTGATCTATTGCCTTCAAGAGTTATGTTGATGATGTTTTCAATAAAGTTTTCCACGTCAGAGCTCTCTTGCACATAAACTAAGTATAGAAAAACCAAACATTAAAAACCATTCAAATTATAAGAAGTTTACCAAAATAATTATGAAAAGAAATAAAACAATAGTACTATACCATATAAAAATAGCCAATCTTGTGTGCACAACAAAGCTTGACCTATTTATGGCAACAATGAACTACGATATTGATCTAGTACTCTACCCCCAATACTAGAGAGATCAGAGTGAATGAGAGAGAAGAGAAGGATAGCCTCCAACCTAATCCACAATGGACGGCTGAGATTAAATCTTAGCCGATCCAATGGTCATCAAGTTTTTAAATTTAATTTAATATATATATATATATATATATATATAATTATTATAGTTTTTAGGGGTATAAAATTGTTAAATTAGTATATATAATTATTATAGTATTTTTTTAGGGTTATAAAATTATTAAATTAATATTTTTCTTATCATGTATCGTGTTATCAACGTATATACCCGAACCAACCCGTTATCTTAACATGTGCTTATCGGGCTACCCGATAACAACCCGATTTGTTATGTGTCGACTCAAACACCTGTTAATTTCATGTCGTGTCGTGTTGTGTTGGGTTATTGGGTCGTGTCAGGAATTGTCAGGCCTAATTTAACATGTGAAATGTTCGTAAAGTATCATCATATGATTGGCTTTAGGGCACATTTCCAACAACTAAGACTTTACCTATTGCCAAAATAGGGTGGTTGACACACCTCGACCGGAGTCGAGATGTGTTGGCCGTCACGTGAGCGTGACGTAGCCTTGTACGCAAAGCAGAAGCGATAAAGAGTAAGGAAATATGAATAATTTAAAACTAAGCAACTAGCAATCCTAGTTGAGAAAGGATGCTAGTGAGAGTCTAAGTGTATAAATACACTTTCAGAGCAATGAGAAAGTCTAGTTGCAGTCAAGTAGGACAATTACTAAGATATAACACCCAAAGGTGAATCCTACTTCTTCGGATTCTGTCAGAACACCGTGGGATTCCTTGTGGCCACCAAACTCTGCTATCTAAGACTTGGAAGGGCGAAAAACAAAGTTAAGTGGGTCAATAAAAACATTTTTACACGAAAACCTTATTTTTTTTCTTTTGAATATACTAACCCCTTACCATAAAACAAGTATATAGATACTTTCCCAGAAAATAGAATACATAAATATGTATATATCTCAAATCATGCTCAAAATCAAGATTCATATTTGTATGCATGCCATGCCTATATATAACAGAATAAGCAATTCAGGTAAGAATAATTTCATAGAAATATAACATGTTAGCCGGAACCCCTGTGGTAGTCTGTACGGCTGAATTCATAGCTCAAAAGTCAATCTAACCGGAGTCACTACAATGACCTATATGGCAATATACTGCACAAGAGTCGGAACCAAATGCAAAGGTTTGTACGACGATAATGGGGGTAATATAATTATGCTATATACTACTCTCACATAATAGTCGGGCGATAAATCGCTAGTCACCTATGAGTCGGAACCATAAATAAGGTATGTACGACAAGATTGTGCACCTAAATTGGATCCAATGTGAGCATATGGTGCGGGAGGTAACATAATAAACAGGCATGTGTCATATCTCTGGCTAAATCACAATCACCCTAAGTGCAGTGTTATGAGCTCAACAATATTCAATCACGTATCACATCATCGACAATTCACATAACCAAACATAACTTACCTGAGCTTACTTAAGCCTCCACATCACCATGCAACAATATGCATAATTATGATAATGCATATACTAAAATAAAATATAGGCATATCATGGCATTTCAATCACATTTCCTTAAATGCGTTTTCTGGGAAAAACGTCAAGTGTGTGTGTGTATATATATATATATATATATATATATATATATATATATATATATATATATATATATACTGAAAATAACTGCCCACTCACTGATATGAAGTCGGGTCGTAACCCCCATGCCTAGCCTGACTACGCCTGTCCTCCGAATAGGTCTCGCCTATAGGAGAAGCAACTATATAAACGTCACTTTAATGCACATATACAAAACTATGTAATAACTCTTCATACATAGCTCAAATTGGGTATATGAATATACCACAATGACCTACATAATCTCAGGATCGTCCCCAAATTTTTAGAATAAATTTTCGAGGCCTCATGCGCCGGCGAGTGCACGGCCAGACGCGCCCCCATGCGTGGCCAACCCTCACGGAATCCTAACTGCCTTTAGGAATAAATATTCTGTTAAAAGCTAACGAAATCCTTCTAAACTAACTAACGACGTGAGAATATTCCGTCAGACTTGACGAAATATTCCTTCATCTCATACCTCCAGCTCCGGCAACTGTTGTTGGCGCCGGAAACTGGGTAATTTTTCAAACTCTTTAATCTCGCTCATTTCTTCACCATTTTTCATGCAATTTCCACCAAAATGAAGTTTAGGAGGTAAAGAATTGCGTTATACCTCTTTCACGCCTCGAGTCACGTGAAATCAAGTCGGATAAGTCCTTAAACTCCAGCGACCTCTGCAAAACTCCGTTTTTGAGTTTCCCATGACCCAAATCCTACCAACGATGCACTCCGAGCATCGTGAGGACCTCATTGAGCATCATGAGTACCCAAGTTGAAGGTCCATTTTCCGGGGTTTTCTGACGTCCAAAATTGTTCCAATTTATGCCAAAACAAACCAGAGGACTAAGAGATTACCTTTTGAGTCTCAGAACAGCTTGAAACCTCCACGAACTGGCTTGGTGTACTGTACACCCACGGCTCCCTTTCAAACTAGGGTTTCTCGAAGGTTTCCTTACTGAAAATGGGTACCACTCAACTCGTAAGGATCCTAGGAACACACTGGAGACCTCAGAACCTTCGATCTGTGTTGTTTTGGGTTTGTTTGTGTGTGTCCGTACGAGTTCGAAGAGAGAGAAAATGTGAGTCTGAGAGAGATAACACGGGAATGAGAGAGAGAAAGAGAACACTTAGTTCTAATTGGGTCCAATAATAGAGGAATAGAACCAATAGGTCCACAACCTTAAGTCAAAATCACAATACTCCATAATAATTCTCAACGTCCAAGGGTATTCAGGTAATTTCACGTCGTCGATAATTAAATAATATACTTCTCTGAGACGGGTTGTGATAGTGGTGGTGGCACGACTGCTCTGTTTGATCCAGCTTCACTTGGAGCTATTGAGTCCATGACCAGACTATTAAGGTAACTGTATTCTGATCTACCTTCCTCTGGCCTTGAAAAATCATGGTATCACACTTATATGTTAGATGGTCTCCAAGCTCCAACTATTGCTGTTGACATATTAGAAATGCATCGTCTATGACTTCTTTTCCTAGTTGTCTGCATAATGGTGACTATCGCTCAACTTGCTTTGTTTTGGGAAGACAAAATCAAGACCTCTATTGAGATTAGGATAGGTTAAGAGTTGAGTGAGCATTCTTGTATACTGATTTAGTGTCATGTTGAAGTCTGCAACTTGCAAAGAAAGAGCTTCTAGATGGGTAGATCCCCCAGTGATATGCTCTGGCATGTCTACAAGCAGACATGTGATGCACTGCGAGCATAGCCTCTAAAGGTTGCACTAATGAGCCTAGGCCCATGAGAGCTAGGGATTATTATCAATAGGCTCGGGCCGCGAAATTGATTGAATTGGGACCATCGGTGGAGGTTGTTGTCAATTAATAGGAAGTGACTAAAAGAATGACAACTATTTGACGGTGAGTGGTCGAATCTAGTGGGATTGCACCGGCCGCAGCGATAGTTGTTATTGTAGTTGCTACTGCAATGTGGTGCTTGCTATTATTGTCCCTTGGCTAAAAGGTGCAATGGGGGGCATGAACAATGAAAAATCTGAATTCATGTTTTGGGGCCTTAGAGGCTCCATGACAATCCTAGATTGGAAGGATACGCCATTATTGTTCTTACTCGCTGTTCTTCATGTATCCACCATAGTTCTTCAATCTGAACAAGCATGATGGACGATGAACGATGAACGAAGAACACCGAATAAAGATTATGGAATTTACTTGTGTATGCAAATTTCGATGAGCATAACTCAATTTTTTTTTTTTTCACAATGAATGCATTATTTTGTGGATACAAATTTCGTACATAGTTGATTTTGCAAAATTTCACCTATGAGAGACCAAACACCGTTAGTGTAATTAACGAATATCCTAAAAAGGGGGGAATGTGTCCACGAAAAGGCCTTTGTTGCCTAAGTCAGAAAATGTAAAGTGAAAATTAGAACTTGAGAAAGTTCTAAGTAGTAAGTAGCGATTATCATTTTCTCTTAATGACTTGGCTATTTATATGGAAAAAACCCTAGTAGGCAGTTGGGAGGGAGAACAAAGCATACTAGGAAATCCTTGATAATGCAAGCCAATCTTCGTAGTATTGCTAGCTAGCAGTTCTGAAAGTCCATGTTGGTAAAAGCGCATTTGCACCAAACACCCAAGGGAAGACTCTGAAGAGTCGATGTCATGCCACCATTGGACTGGTATGACTTGGTGGCAAAACTTCTATCAAAATGATTTTGCTCAATCAAAGCAATGGTCCCTCAACTTAGTCCCTCAACTATGGAAAACAAAATAAAAAAAAAATTGTAGCAATGATCCCTCAACTTTAACATAATTAGATAAATGGTCTCTCAACTTCAACTCAATTGTAAGAATGGCCTTCCACTATGACCCATTTTGACGGAACAACTGACGGAGTTAACAAAAAAGATCATAGTTGCACGTTTTGATAAGTTAAAAGACTAATAATCACAAATTTTTAGTTAAGAGCAACACTCTAATTAAATTAATGTTAAGAAACTATTACTACAATTTTATCTTTACGCTCCACAATACCTACCTAAAATAATTCATGGACCATTGCCTTCACTAGAAGACTCCACACCGGCAAATGTGCAAATCGTAAGCATATCAATGTCGGTGATGACAAATTTATTTTTATAATATGCTATACTTAACAAAGATTAATCAGTCGGCATTTGTACCGGGATGGCAAATTCATGATAATATTCAGGTGGTTCATGAAATATTGCATTTTCTAAAGCAAGGGATGGATGGTCAGATGGCGATTAAATTGGATATGACGAAAGCGTATGTTCGGGTAGAATGGGGATTTTTTATCGACGTTATGGGGAAGTTGGGGTTTCATCCCAAATTTTGTGATTGGATTTGAGAATGCATTTCTACGGTGTCATATAGTGTCATGGTGAACGGGGTCCTATCAGGGTATTTTCGACCAGAAAAAGGACATTGGCAAGGAGACCCAATGTCGCCATTTTTGTTTCTCCTATGTGCGGAAGCCCTTTCGGCATATATTCGGAAGCATGAAGAGGAGGGACTGATTAGTGGGGTGCGAGTGGTAGCGTATGCAACGCCTATCAGTCACTTGTTTTTTGCGGATGATTCGGTGATCTTCTGTTAATCGAATGAGACGGAGGCAAAACAAGTAGTTAAGATATTGGAGGATTATGGGAAGGTCTCCGAACAAATTATTAATTTGGAGAAAAGCACTATCTTTTTTGGGAAGGGTTGTCTGAAGAAGCAAAAAAAATAAAATAAAATCTTTACGAGGGTGAACATCCAAGCCAAAGATAGGTTTGACAAATATTTGGGGATTCATGGAGATTTTGGGCATTCGAAGAAGGCATTGTTTGAATTGGTTCGCTGTGGCATTGAAAGTCGGATTGATGGGTGGGCTGAGCAATATTTTCTCCTGCTGGGAAGGAAGTGTTGATTTAATCGGTTGCAATGGCGATGCCAAACCATGCTATGGCGTGTTTCAAGTTGCCGATGAGCACTTGCAAGGAAATGGAGCGGGTTATAACTCAATTCTAGTGGAAAGGGTAGTTGAAGACTAGAGGTGTCAATGGGTGGCGTGGGATAAAATGACAATGAGTAAGAGGGTTGGGTTTTCATGATCTCATTGGTTTTAATTTGGCTATGCTCACCAAAATCAATTGAAGGATTTTATATAAGCCGGATTTGATGTTTGGGATGGTGATTCGAGATAAATATTTTCCCAACTCTTCATTCATTGAGGCAAACAAACAAGCTAAATCATCTTGGGGATGGAAAGGAATCCTATTAGGGCGACAAGTTTTGAACCGAGGGCTTCGTTGACGGGTGGGTGATGATGAATCAATTCGGGTGGTGAGTGATCCGTGGATTTCGAAGCCTCATTCCTTTAAACCAATGATGTGGCAGGGGGCCCCTAATGTGAAGGTGTGTGACTTAATTTCTCTAGACAGGCAAGGGTGGAAAATGGAGGTGGTTGGGGCATAGGTGGAACTGGAAGACATGGAATTGATTCAAACTATTCCGATTAGTAGGCGGGGTTGTAGGGATAAACAAATTTGGCATTATACAAAGAATGAGTCGTATTCAGTGTGTTCGAGATATTATGTGGCGATGGAGATGATAAAAAATGGTGAATTTGGGCGTAAAGGGGGGGGAATGTTGAGTTCGGTTGGAGGATTGGGGGGAATGTGGAAGAAAACATGGTCCTGATTCGTTCCGAATAAAATCCAGTTCTTTATTTGGAAGGCATGTTAGAAAGTGTTAGTTGTGAGACATAATATGGAACGGAGACAGATTCGGGTGGTGAACAAGTGTGAACTTTGTAGGGCACTAGATGAGACTGGGGCCCACCTATTCTTTGGGTGTGAGTTTAGTCGTGCTTTCTGGTTTGGGACGTCAATGCAATTAGATTTGGCGACCATTAGGTTGGTGGATTTTTTGGAGGGTTGGCAGAGATTAGTGAAGCGACTAGGGAAGGAAGAAGATGATGATTCTTTATTGTAGCAGGTGGTGTTTGATGTGAAAAATAAGTTAACACACAAAATTAAACCCTCTTTTTATCAATTGTAGTAAAGTATGTAAGTAGGGATCGTTCTAGGCCGGGGATTAGGAGGGATTGCTAAATCACTTGGAAACTGACTTGAAAACGTAAAAACAAAGTTTAAAACACTAACTAGACTCAAAGAATGCAAAACTATACTTTAAAACACTAAAACAAACCAAAAGACTCAAAACAGCCCCTAAACACTCAAAACTACCTTAAACACACAATCTGGGCAGTTTTGGGACTCTAACACAAACTTGGACGAATTTTGGTTTTCTAATGAACTAAAACACTTAAAAACATAATCTAAGACAAGTTCTAATTAATATGACTCAAAGAAATAAGATGGGGTTGATTTTGGACGAAAATAATTAAATTAAGACAAGAACAAAGTAAACAAATTCTTAGACAAATTTAAGTGAATCAAAACAGATTGTAAAATGAATTTGAATGAAACTTATGGATGGAAGGCTAGCTAGGAGGTTCTTCTCCACACATGTCACACTTGCATACAAAACGATTTCCAGTTGCTTTTCGATAAGCTATGAATACTCAACGCCCAAAATTAACCGTGAATTGCACTAATTAACCCTCAGTTTTTCCACAAGTTATTGGATTGGATGATTGCATACGACAACCCAAAACATTCCCTACAAGTTCCCTACATGAATTGCATAATAGAGATACAAGCAAGAATCATTAAGTTCTATGAAAAACATAAGCATTGACGAGGCACTCGTTACTATGATTTGCATGAAACTTATGCCAAGAATTTACTTAACGTGATTGTGACTAGCAACCTTCACTACTTGTGAATATAAGTTCATAACGATTAGGTGAAACTCCCTTATATTCTAGCGTTAAATTCATGCATGAAAATTAAGCGTGCACTCTCAACCAACATACACAAATCATTTTTTATACGATCGGATAAGTAAATTGAATTCACAACTTATGAATCACAACTGGATGTAATCAAATCATATTGCAAGTATGAACATGGTTTCGAATCACCCCCTAACTAAGAGGGGTTTAGTTCCTCATACTCACAAAGCAAAGATACATAAAATTAGACATTAAAATCAAAGGAAAGAAAACACCTAAAATGCTCCAACTTGGGTAGCAAGTGCATCCAAGAATTCTCCTTTGCTTGCTTGCGGCAGATTGCTTTGTGGACGGATTTTTGGGTAGTTTTATGATGTAGAATGGATGGGGAATGGTATGGAAAGGTTTAGGGTAAGTGTGGAGGAGTATTTGAGGGTTGGAGGGTGGTGGAGAGCTAGGCAAAGAGGGTGGAAGAAGGTGGAGTGGCTGTTATGTTTTCTAGGCACTAGAATGGTGTTTTTGGGGTGTTTTGCTACCTAGGGTGAGTATGGACGAATTTTCTGTGATGAATGATGAATATGAGAGTGTGAACCCTTTGCCAAGGGGTGTAAACATGTATATATAGGCCCCAAAAACCTTAGAGAATCAGGTTAGGCTAGGGAGAATGCACGGCAAAGAGTGTATGTGGTGTGCAATGGTCCAAGGGTGAAAATGAAGTGATGATGCAAAGTGTGAAGGGTAAAATGGAGTGGTCTTGTAGCTAGGGGGTATGAATGATTGTGTACATTGCATAGAGATGGAAAGGGAGGTGAAAATGTGTCAATAAATGGGTCAAAGGTGCAGCAACATGTGGTACACAAGGCATGGGATTCCAAATGTGAATGATGGAGCATCAATTGGTGCATGTTATGGTTGTGAAAGTTGTATAAAATTTTGTGGGTGAAGGGAACAAGAGGTATCAAGCAATTAAGTGTAATAATTAAATGAATTGAAACATGAAATCAGAAATTATGTAGGGGACAAGAGTGATCAAGCATGGCATGGGAATCCAAAAGGAATTCTATGTTGTTTTGCATGGCAATGAAGGCAAGTTGGGGTGACAAATTTTTGGGCTGAGTTCTTCATCTTTTGGACCATAATTCTTCACATTCTTGGCCTCTTTAGTTCTCAAATTCGTCCATCCACTTTGGCCCAAACATGTGACATGCATTCCAAGCTCCATTTTGCTCCAAAATGCATCTTCTTGCCTACTTTGTCCATAAAATCTGAAAACACACGAAAATGACTTTAAACATTAAAATAACTAAGGAAACACGACATAAATGCACAAGAACAAGCCAACTAAGTCGCATAAATATGCTCCTATCAAATTCCCTCACACTTAGCTTTTGCTAGTCCTCGAGCAAAACAAAGAGATAAAACGAAACAAAGTAAATAAAACACAACCTAAACCTTCCAACATTTGCCTCAGGGATTTCCAATGCACATGACATGTTAAAAATCATTATCCCCACAGATTTGAGTCATCTTCACACTTAAGCACGTACTTAATCATAGTCACTACTTACTTGTTCACAATTAATTGATTAAAATAATGTTTTTGATGTAGTAACATGCCTTAGAGAAATCACTCAATTCCTTACAAGATATGCACTCAATTTTCACTCAGATTTTCTAACTACACACCCTATACTAGTTATATGTGAGAAGATTGATGTAGATATGAAAACGAATGCTCACATATATGTATCACAAAGAAAGCAATTTCTGGAGTTAATAAACATGTTTAGATATGATCTCATAAATGGAATGCTACTACTTAGATGCGAGAACCAGTGACACCATATGCTCATATCAATTTCAAACTCCACATATTGAAACGCATGACACTCAAGATGAAGTTAAGGGTTGTAACGGGGCTTGGGGTGATGGCTAACAAATGAAGGATAAGGATAACAATCGTTCTTAAAGCAATAGCAAGTAAAGTAATGAAATTGAAACTTAGAATTCACTTAGATTGCAGAAATCAGCTTTTAGACACGAAGGGAAAATTCAAACAATATTTAGGGCCGAATTCTATGTTTTGGACCCTTTCTTCAACAAGCAGCACTTTAAAACTCTTTTTCGCATTTTTTTTTTTAATTTTTTTTTTCAACTCTTTTTTTACTCACACTTCCCCCACACTTGTTTTCTGCCATACATTAATCAAAAGAAATTCAATTTGAATCATGCTTTACTATGCTTCAAGAATAAGGGTATGGATGGTCCTAAACTAGGCTAGGTAAGGATAATGTGGTTTAACAAAGAATGTAGGCTATCAAGGCTCAATGGGGTTAACTTAAACATATAACGATATGGGATACATGGCAGTTTGGCTTTGGTGGTGGTAACTACCCAACTTCATCTTGAATATGTGTTATGCAAATCAATATCATGCTTTGAATGAAATGGGCATGAGTTCTAGCATTTGGAACTAAATGATGAAACGCCTTCTAAGTAGTAACCAAGCAAAGAAAAATGAGATCATGCAACGACTTTAGAAAACAATAATGCACAGATTATCAACTCTCCAAATAACGTTTAGGCTCAAGTCTCACAAGGTTGTAGCGTTAGTTTGAGTTCTTTCCTTCAAGCATGTTACAAAAACTAATTTTTTCTTTTATGATTACATGTGATTTCATAAGTTATAACCACAACCACGCATAAATAAAGAGTAAATCAAACTTTCATCCATGTTTATAACTCTCTTTAACAGTCATGCAATTACAAACCGAATCCTCATCAATGTGTTGGAAGGTACCCTAAGACACAAATAAGCACACAAAAACAACTCTTTTTGGGATTTTCAAAAATAATATTTCAAATTTTTATGAATTTTCGGATTTTTATGTCAAAACACACTGAAACACTCCAAAACAGCTTAAAAATACTTAAAACAACAAGGAACAACACTAGAAGTAATGGGTGATAAATTTCTACGAATTTCATGCAAAACAATGGTTACCCCCCCACACTTAAATCAAACATTGTCCTCAATGTTTCAAGCATATACTCACACCAAAAACAAGCAAATAACAAACGATAAATAAACATGACAAATATGGCAAAGTAAAAACCAGACAGAGTAGAGTTTAAGAACGTAAATCTGGTTTTGGAGATAGTTGATCTTGTTGACTTTCCACATCTTTGATCTTGAACTGGTTTGGAATTCTGAGCGGGGAATATCAGAGTGCAGTCTGCATTCTTCTCTGCTTGTTTCTTCTGCACGGCGGGCAGGCACGAGGTAAAGGTGTTGGTCTGTTTCTTTCTTCAATCTTTCCAAGTGCCCACCTCTTGCTCTCTTTCTCCTTGTCCTTAGTTGAGGATGAATCAGCACGTTGTCTCCACATGCTTTGAGGTATCATCTTCACTTCCCTTATACGTGAGAGACGAAGAGAAAACACAAGATGATGAGTACTCGAGAGCAGGTGCTGGCTGGAGAAAGGACAGGGAGAAAGCATGATATGAGATACTCGTGCTCTCAACCTTTATGATATGAAATACTTGTGCTCTGGATGGGTTGTTTGTAGGGGTATCCCAGGGAATGAGAAATACAGAGTGACTCGAGAGGGTTTGTTGGAAAGCCATTTCAGAGAGGATGAAGGGTTAAGTGAGGCTGAAAGTTGGGTGAGGCTGCTTCACTTTGAAGTTGAACATTTATAGAATTTTCTTAATGGCTGGGAAGGCATTGTTCTATTACTCGTGTCGGCAAGCCTGGGATAATTTAGTAGTAGTTTTCACGTGCATTCCGCTTCTCCAAAATTTTTCGACAGATTGCGCGTGATTTACGCAACGCAGATGTGCAAATTGACAGATGCTAACACGTCTCGATAAAGCAGAGGCCTCTTTAATATCCAGAATTTACGCTTCGAGTTCTAAGCTTCGTTGAGGGCAGAGATTGCATGTGACAAGTGCTGACGAGGCTGAGAGAGACAGATGGTTGGAATCGGTGCTTCGACAGACTGCCCGTGATTTTCGCAAAGCTAAGTTGCGTGTGATGGGTGCTGACGAGGCTGAGACAGTTGACACTCTTCGGTATCTGGAATTGGTGGTTTGTGAGCAAGCCCAACTTTTGAGAAAGCTGGCGCCTCTTCGATCTCCGAATGGCTTCTTTGATTTCTGAGCTCACCTCTTCGATCTCTGAAATCCCATCGCGTGCTGATTTTTATAGAGGTATGCAGGACGTTCAAAGCACTCTTGAATTTCTGCCTGTAAAAACTCCCGTTTTGCACTTCTACGATCTTGACTTGTCCGATCTCCTCTTTCTTGAACACCTCTGAAAAATGTCTGGCCCTTCCGACCGTCGTTTTGACTTGAACCTTGGTGAAGGAGCAGCCCCTCCTTCTCCAGACAACATATGGCGCCCGTCCTTCATATCCCCTACTGGTCCTCTTACCGTTGGGGATTCGGTGATGAAAAATGACATGACCGCTGCGGTGGTGGCCCGGAACCTTGTCACCCCCAGAGATAACAGACTGCTCGCTAGACGGTCTGATGAATTGGCGGTTAAGGAGTCTCTGGCTCTTAGCGTGCAGTGTGCGGGTTCTGTGTCCAACATGGCCCAACGCCTATTTGCTCGAACCCGTCACGTTGAATCGTTGGCGGCTGAAATACAGAGTCTCAAAGAGGAGATTAGAGGACTCAAGCATGAAAATAAACAATTGCACAAGCTTGCACACAATTATGCCACAAATATGAAGAGGAAAATTGACCAGCTGCAGGATACTGATGGTCAGATTTTACTTGATCACCGGAGGTTTGTGGGTTTGTTCCAACAGCATCTGCCTTCGTCTTCTGGGGCGGCACCGCGTAGTGAAGCTCCAACTGATCAACCTCTGATACCTCATCCTTCCGTGGCTCCACCGACTGTTGAGACTCCGCCGACTACTGCGACCTCTCCCAAGCAGCCTTTGTGAAGGCTCCCTCTTGTATTATGCTAAGTTTCTTTATTTCCCAGTTTCCTGTTTATTTCCATGAAGTTTAATGTTAAAATCCTTTGCATATTTGTTAATGTTTCAAAATAGAAAGTCACAACCAAAAATAATTAAACAAGTAATTGACAATCAAGTAGAATAAATGGGTTGCCTCCCTTAAAGCGCTTGCTTTAACGTCTTCCAGCCGGACGATGAACACCTCGATCAACCTTCATGGGAACCCACGGCATAGTGGGTTGTCTCCTCCACATCTTGTTCTACAAAGCTCTCGTACATTGCATCCTTGAACGGAAATGGATAGTGATGTTTGTTGATGGGTGCGTTGTGTTGCCTAAGGTTCACGTTCCTGTGCCCATCGTCGGTGATCTGCTTGGGTATCTGCACCAAAGAAGGGAACCACCTATCAACTTTAATGGGAATTGGATTTGGATAAGGTGGCTTACCTATGTGATGTGATGAAGTGGCAGCAATGTGAACATTCTTCCCCATGGTGCTTTCGGCCAATTTGATCATTGTGAGGGCAATGGCCGTATGGTCCTTGTACTCCACTCCAATTCCCTTGTCTTGCATGGTTGTTGATGCATCCTTTGTGCTTGGTGCTGAACGGTCCAGTCCTATCTTTTCAATTTTATCAATGGCACAACAAGAATGAACAACATTAGGAGTCTCAATGGATTCAGAAATTTTAAAACTAATCATGTCACCACCAAATGCCATAGTGACTAATCCTTTGGCCACATCAATCTTCGTTTGAGCCGTTTTCATGAATGGCCTTCCAAGGAGGATGGGCAATGAAGGGGCATGGTCCGATTCATCCATTTCGAGGACATAGAAATCTGCCGGGAAGATTAAATGATCAACCTGCACTAAAACGTCTTCCAAAACTCCCTTTGGATAAGCGTTAGATCTATCGGCCAATTGTATGATTACACCATCATTTTTCAATGCTCCTAAGTTCATAGATGCATAAATGGAATATGGCATAACATTTATAGAAGCACCTAAATCAAGCATGGCAGATTTGAAACGGGTATTACCAATGACACACGGAATTGTAAAACTCCCCGGATCTTTGCATTTGGGGGGTAGTTTATGTTGCAAGATGGCGGAGACATTCTCACTTACATGTACCACCTCTTTCTCCCAGACACGTTTCTTTGTTGTACAAAGCTTCTTTAAACACTTGGCATACTTCGGGATTTGCTTTATGGCATCAAGGAGGGGAATGTTGACATGCACCTTTCTAAATGTCTCTAGAACATCTTTTTCCTCCTCTTCGTTCTTTGATTGCAAAAATCTACTAGGAAAGGGGACATTCAAAGGAAAAACATTAGTCGGAATTGAATTTAACATATTCTTACCCTTATTGGACAGATTTGAAGGTTTAGGGGCCATGGACACTTGCGGCATAGGTGTGTCCATCCTTGCCGTGGTTGGGCTTGATTCCTCCTCTTCCATTTGCAACATTTCATCCTCTTTGGGACCTGTTTTTGATGAAGAACCTATCCCAACCTCCTTACCACTTCTTAGGGTGATTGCTTTGGCTGATTCAAACCCTCCTTTTGGATTTGGAATGGTAGAACTAGGGAGCCTTCCTTGGTCTCTAATCTGCCCAACAACCTCGGCAATCTGTCCCATTTGTTTCTCTAGTTGGTCCACCCTTTTGTTTTGATTTTCCTGCCCATTAGTCAAAGTGGTTAGTAACTTAACAAGTGTATCATTATCCAAAGCATTACTTGAAGTATTTGGGGCAGATTGTGGTTGGAATTGAGGGGGTGCGTATGGTTTGTTGTAGAAGCCTGGGGGTTGTTGCCTAAAGCCTCCTTGTGGTTGGGCTTGTTGTGGCTTTCTCCATTTGAAGTTTGGATGGTCTCTCCACCCCGGATTATACGTGTTGGAATATGGATCATGTCTTGGCTGATTTTGGCTTTGAAACCCAATGGCATTAGCGCTCTCCCATCCACCATTCTCAATGAGTTGAGGACACTTTTCGGATGCATGTCCTTGGATAGAACATACGCCACACACTATGGGTCCTTGAATCTTCATTCCCTCGGCCATCTGTGAAACAAGAGAAGTAAGATTAGCTAACTGAGATTGAATATTGGAAGTGGAACTTACCTCATGCACTTGTTGCCGTGGGGGTCCTCTTTGGCCTACACCCTCGTATTGTTGAGCGTTCAATGCTCGATTAGCAATCAAGATTTTTGCAGCCATGGGCGTTTTGTCTACCAATGCTCCACCCGCCGAGGCATCGAGCATTTGACGTTCTAGTGGTAGGAGCCCTTCGTAGAAGTATTGCAAAAGCAATTCCTCCTTCATCTGATGCTGTGGACAAGAAGCAACAAGTGATTTAAATCATTCATAATATGTAGGAAAAGACTCACCTTCATCTTGTTGAATTCCACTTATTTTTTTACGAAGAAGAATGATGCGAGAAGTTGGGAAAAACTTCTCCAGAAACGCCCTCTTCATACTCTCCCAAGATGTAACTATACCGGGAGCCAACTCGTATAACCAATCCTTGGCTTTGTCCATTAAAGAGAATGGAAAAGCCTTCATCTTTAAAATACTTCCGTCAACGGTAACCGAAGTCATACTTGAGCACACCACTTCAAATTCTTTCAAATGTTTGTTCGGATCCTCCATGGACAGCCCATGGAACTTTGGAATGTGGTGGAGCAAACTTGACTTTAACTCGAACTCTTCAATTTTACCTTGAGCAGCCATGGGATATTGGATACACAATGGTGCGACATTATCCAAACCCGAGGCGGCAAGCTCCTTGAGCGTACGGTTGTCCATGGCTATACCTTGCTCTTCTCCACCCACTTGTGCCGTGGGCTTCTCTTCAACCTCAACTTCTTGCTCTTCTAATTCAGGCTCGGGACTAGGAGGATTAGACTCTTGCAATTTCTTTTTCCTTCTTAAAGTCCTCTCAAAATCACCGTCAAAGTCGGAGACATGCTCACGAACAGGTTGTGAGCTACGGGTCATAAACTAGTACCTGCACACAAGAGCAACAAAGTTAGTAACCAACTTAAGAGACTCGGCACAAGTAAGGAATTAAGGTGCCTATACACGGCACACAAACAAAACACACACACACGGTGCAAATAAAAAAAAAAAAAAAACAAAACAAAACAAAACAAACAAGAAAAACTAAACAATTTAAACAAGACTCAAGACAAGGAATTAGCGACTTTGCTAATCCTCGGCAACGGCGCCAAAATTTGATGTGAAAAATAAGTTAACACACAAAATTAAACCCTCTTTTTATCAATTGTAGTAAAGTATGTAAGTATGGATCGTTCTAGGCCGGGGATTAGGAGGGATTGCTAAATCACTTGGAAACTGACTTGAAAACGTAAAAACAAAGTTTAAAACACTAACTAGACTCAAAGAATGCAAAACTATACTTTAAAACACTAAAACAAACCAAAAGACTCAAAACAGCCCCTAAACACTCAAAACTACCTTAAACACACAATCTGGGCAGTTTTGGGACTCTAACACAAACTTGGACGAATTTTGGTTTTCTAATGAACTAAAACACTTAAAAACATAATCTAAGACAAGTTCTAATTAATATGACTCAAAGAAATAAGATGGGGTTGATTTTGGACGAAAATAATTAAATTAAGATAAGAACAAAGTAAACAAATTCTTAGACAAATTTAAGTGAATCAAAACAGATTGTAAAATGAATTTGAATGAAACTTATGGATGGAAGGCTAGCTAGGAGGTTCTTCTCCACACATGTCACACTTGCATACAAAACGATTTCCAGTTGCTTTTCGATAAGCTATGAATACTCAACGCCCCAAATTAACCGTGAATTGCACTAATTAACCCTCAGTTTTTCCACAAGTTATTGGATTGGATGATTGCATACGACAACCCAAAACATTCCCTACAAGTTCCCTACATGAATTGCATAATAGAGATACAAGCAAGTATCATTAAGTTCTATGAAAAACATAAGCATTGACGAGGCACTCGTTACTATGATTTGCATGAAACTTATGCCAAGAATTTACTTAACGTGATTGTGACTGGCAACCTTCACTACTTGTGAATATAAGTTCATAACGATTAGGTGAAACTCCCTTATATTCTAGCGTTAAATTCATGCATGAAAATTAAGCGTGCACTCTCAACCAACATACACAAATCATTTTTTATACGATTGGATAAGTAAATTGAATTCACAACTTATGAATCACAACTGGATGTAATCAAATCATATTGCAAGTATGAACATGGTTTCGAATCACCCCCTAACTAAGAGGGGTTTAATTCCTCATACTCACAAAGCAAAGATACATAAAATTAGACATTAAAATCAAAGGAAAGAAAACACCTAAAATGCTCCAACTTGGGTAGCAAGTGCATCCAAGAATTCTCCTTTGCTTGCTTGCGGCAGATTGCTTTGTGGACGGATTTTTGGGTAGTTTTATGATGTAGAATGGATGGGGAATGGTATGGAAAGGTTTAGGGTAAGTGTGGAGGAGTGTTTGAGGGTTGGAGGGTGGTGGAGAGCTAGGCAAAGAGGGTTGAAGAAGGTGGAGTGGCTGTTATGTTTTCTAGGCACTAGAATGGTGTTTTTGGGGTGTTTTGCTACCTAGGGTGAGTATGGACGAATTTTCTGTGATGAATGATGAATATGAGAGTGTGAACCCTTTGCCAAGGGGTGTAAACATGTATATATAGGCCCCAAAAACCTTAGAGAATCAGGTTAGGCTAGGGAGAATGCACGGCAAAGAGTGTATGTGGTGTGCAATGATCCAAGGGTGAAAATGAAGTGATGATGCAAAGTGTGAAGGGTAAAATGGAGTGGTCTTGTAGCTAGGGGGCATGAATGATTGTGTACATTGCATAGAGATGGAAAGGGAGGTGAAAATGTGTCAATAAATGGGTCAAAGGTGCAGCAACATGTGGTACACAAGGCATGGGATTCCAAATGTGAATGATGGAGCATCAATTGGTGCATGTTATGGTTGTGAAAGTTGTATAAAATTTTGTGGGTGAAGGGAACAAGAGGTATCAAGCAATTAAGTGTAATAATTAAATGAATTGAAACATGAAATCAGAAATTATGTAGGGGACAAGAGTGATCAAGCATGGCATGGGAATCCAAAGGGAATTCTATGTTGTTTTGCATGGCAATGAAGGCAAGTTGGGGTGACAAATTTTTGGGCTGAGTTCTTCATCTTTTGGACCATAATTCTTCACATTCTTGGCCTCTTTAGTTCTCAAATTCGTCCATCCACTTTGGCCCAAACATGTGACATGCATTCCAAGCTCCATTTTGCTCCAAAATGCTCTAAAATGCATCTTCTTGCCTACTTTGTCCATAAAATCTGAAAACACACGAAAATGACTTTAAACATTAAAATAACTAAGGAAACACGACATAAATGCACAAGAACAAGCCAACTAAGTCGCATAAATATGCTCCTATCAGTGTTTGGCTTTTGGTGGATTTGAAAGTGTAGGAATGAAGCTGTATTTAATGGGACCCGAATTCTAACACATACTGCGGTGGAGTTGTGAAGAAAGCAAGTGGAAGAGTATAGGGAGGCTACAGTGGTGGTAAGGAGTTAGGGGTGGGTGGTTAGGGTGAGGAGGGGAGTTAGGGGGAGGGGCGTCATTGGGCGAAACCTCTATTTGGCATATTGAAATTGAATTGCGATGCTGCCTGGTAGAAAGATTCAAAGATAGGTGGGTTGGGATCGGTGTTACGTGACTTTGCGGGGATTCCTAAGCTTGTGGGAGGGGTGATGGGGAGGGAGGTTTGCGGCTACAATCATGACGGAGGCGGAGTCAATTAGGTAGGGAATGGAGATGGTCCTAGGTAGTGCGGTGATGGACCCATGAGTTGGATTGGTGGTGGAATCGGACTCAAAAGGATTTATTCAGATGCTCAACAAGGAGGTCACGGCTGATGTGACTCTTGATGTCTATCTCTAAGATATTTTGAGGATGGCGAGCTTGTTTCAGTTGGTGAGGTTCTGCTTTACCCTTCAGCAATGCAATCGTGCAGCTCACTCAATGACGGTGCACGTCGTTAAGCATGGCGGGAGATTTGGTTGGAATGAGTTAGGTCCAGAATTTCTTTTTAATATTTTAGTGGAAGATGCAAATGTAACCATTCGTATTTAATTCAATAAAGTCAACAAAAAAAAAAACAAAGATGTGAAAGCCTGGTTTGTCAACATATCACTGTGCTTTCTTTTGTTTTATCCATAAAAAGTTGGTCACAGAAAACTAGCAATAATAATGCAACGCAATGCAATGCGTCCAAATTCAAATTACTTTAAAGCACATATCACATGGTTCTAATTTCCAAGTGTCATAGTCAAATACACAGTTTGCATATATAACCTGCATGCATGACCATGGCAAACATATATAATGCCTAAACTTCAGATATCTTTGCCAAAAAGTTGAAAGATTTATACATATAATTAAGCACCAAAATATTGGACTAATCAAAAGGTAATGGATTCTTCTTTCTTTCATCTTTTTTATAATATTTTGACTTTCTAGACAATAATGGTGTTTATGGATTTGTAGTTGTAACTAGGAAATAATAACGATTATGATGAATGGTTAACCTCAGTTATTTATCCGTAGCCATTTAAGTTCTTACTTGCATAATTGTTTACCCGTTGGACAATTGTATAAATGGTTTTGTAGTTGTATAGTACAACTTGTACCCCATGTAATTTCAACCTTAAGCTCAAGAGTCTCACGTGTAGGATGAATAATCCGGTTATATCCTCATAGCGTGAGATTAAGAACACTAGAGCAATGATGAGTTGAGATCGATGTGCCGATTATTGCTATACTGTTTGTTACACTAAGACTAAAGTCTTAATGCAATTTTTAATTTTGCAAGATGAACTCTATGCACCGCAAACCCATCACTATGATAATTTACAGTGCAATTAATAGTGTGACAACTAATATGTACTTATTTCTCTTATCTATGTACGAGAGATTTTTCTTTGCAAGTAGACTATAATACAACGTTTATATTATGAATAGTTGGATCATTGCAGATTAACTCATCTTCATATCTTCCTTTTGTTCTACAGGTTCTTCTTGGCTAGATGATGTGGGTTTTATGGTAGCACAACTTTGATTTGTGGTGGTGGCCAGGCTTCAACGTTAGGTTTCATATCGTTGGTCTGAGAAATGTAGGCTCATGCAAGTGTTATGCTAGATTTTACTGTTGTGGATTTTAATTGTTTGCGGGAATTTTGTCCATTTTAGTTTAGTCTTTTGGAGTTATTATTTTTGCAATTATGTTGAGATTCGTGTATTGTGCAGGACTTTGATATACTATGACTTGTTTGAGAAAATTGTAGCAATGATCCCTTAACTTTAACACAATTGGAGCAATGGTCCCTCAACTAATAATTCATAACCATTGATCATTTTACTCATCACAATGTGGAACTATGGTCATTTTCGTCAACTCCATCAGAATTCCGTTAAAATGACTCATGTTAGAAGGACCATTGCTACAATTGGATTAAAATTGAATGATCATTGCTCCAATTGAGTTAACTTGGAGGGACCATTTCCAATTGAATTAAAATTGAAGGACCATTGCTATAATTTTTTTCATTTGGCATTTAATATTTGCTCCTTGATTCAACGTCATGTATGTGATAGGAGACTCGTTTTGATGGAAATTATAACAGAGATGACGAAAATGTTCATAGATAAACGTTTTGATGAGTTAAGGAACCAATGATCATGAATTTTTAGTTGAGAGATTATTGCTTAAATTGAATTAAAATTGAGGAACTATTTCTACAATTTCCTCCCTCAATATATATGGCGCGCTTCACTAATATAATGCTCAAGTAAAGGCTCCATCCTACTCGTTGCCCAGAGCCTTTACTTGAGCATTGTACAAGTGCTTAAGGCTCCTTCGGGCCATGACAACAAACAACTTTTATATAAGGCAGGGCTTGGAAGCAAGCTACCAGCACCTATCGTCGAGAACTAGGCTTGGTTAGTAGTGCCCGCCCATTCTGTCTCGTCCGCCTGCCGGCCCATGAATTCTTCAGATCGGGCTGGCAGGCGGGGCAGACGGGGACCGTCGTTTTAATGAATATAGTTGTTAAAAAATAGAAAAGTTGATTTTAGCCCTATTTTGAAGGCATAATTTTAGTGAAAACCCAAAATTTGTACATCTTCAAATTAAACTCTTTGACTAAGGGCTCGTTTGGATATGCTTTTAAAATAATTGAAAGCGCTTTTGGTGAAAATGTTTTTGGAACCAATCCTTAGTAAAAATATAAGTAAATCCTGGAAAAGCACTTAAAGTGCTTCCTAGAAGAAGCACATAACTGGTGCTTCACTTAAAGTGCTTTTGGAACCCAAAAATATTTTCTCTAAAAGTGTTTTCAGCTATTTTAAAAGCACATCCAAACGAGTCATAATGCGTAGGTAAACTTTCCTTTTTTAAAGGTGATGAATCAGATTAGGGTTTAGACAAAACTGGGGTGAAACTCTCTTACCTATTTTACTCCCTAGTAGGCACATAATTTGCTCATTTATCATATGCAATTGATTCCACTAATATTATTAGCTTGTTACATTTTTTTTTCCAAATAATTTTTTGATATTATTTTCCTTAGTTATTGTCAAATTGAATGCCTTTGATTCAAAGATGTTAACGTGATAATTTTCTAAGTATTAAATTAAGGCTTATTAGCTACGCCATTTGAAATTTCATTTTAATCTCACTTTACCTTTTATAATTTAAAAAATCATCACTTTAAATCTTGAAACTTAAAATTTGTTCCCCTTTGACTTATGAACTCTCTCATCTTCTTGACACTTATAGATCGCCTCCTAAAACATATATGTGACTCAACACTCAATAAGACTATGTCACATTGCAATAAATTTGAATATAAATCTCTATTATGCGTCAACATTCAACAATCATACAATCATAAGTTTAAAAGAGATTGAAGAGATGGAAAAATAAAATAAAAAAGAAATTGATTAGCCTAGCTCACCCAAAACAAACCCACTTAAGAAACTAACATATCTAAGGCAATGTGGAGTGATTTTGAGTATTAAAGAGACGATTTTCAAGTTTCAAGGGGCAAACTGAGTCAAAATTGAGTTCCAAGATGAAAAGTGAAGTGAATTTTGAGTTTCAGAAAGTAAAGTGCCGACTTTTAAGTTACAGGGAGCAAAGTACGTGAAACTAAAATCGAATTCCAGGGGACATAGCTAAATTTAAGCTTTAAATTAAAGTAATTGACAATTTTATGAAATAATTATTGGTGTTCATGTTCGGTTGTTCCTCAAACCAAGCCACCTCATGTTGCTCTCCAAGTCACTTGCAAGCCTATTTGCTGCCTAATTTGCTTGTCGTTTAACATGACTGAGTTCGGATTGAAAGAAAATTTGAGGGAATAAACGAATAACGTTAATTATTGGCCCCAAATTAGAGCTATCATCACTTTGTTGTTGCAAAACAGCTATTGCAATGATAGAATCTCCTTCAAATTCTGCTTTAATAGCTCACAACTCCTGTACAAACATGTCAGCCCTTGTTGCAACAATCAACTCTGCTTGCAATAGCGAAATCACGTCCACATGCCTACCTGAGAGAGCTGCCACAAAATCCCCCTGTTTTCCCTTACAATCACCTCAAATCCACCAGTATTATTGTCATCGTCTGGTTGCTTGAGTGGATTATATTTATTAGTGCAGACAGGTAGGTTTTTTTCACTTTTTTTTTTAACAAACAAAATTATCTACATTAAAGGGATGAAAGAATGGGTTAAGCCTTATAATGGGTCAGCAATAATGTGGTTCAAATTTACCTTTGGCAAATATCAAACTTAAGACCTCTCACTTATGAGTGAAGAAGAATACCACTAAACCGTAGTACTAAGTAGTTTTTCACAATTAACACTATTGACTAGGTCTAAATCAAAAGACCCATAAAAGAATCGATTTTAACACATCGCCTAGTTAACCAATGTGGCATGAAACTACTATAGTTCCACTTACATTTGTTGAGTGTGAATTACTTCCTATATTGCAAATTGGTTTTATGGTGAAACCTCAACTTTCTTCATAGTATCAAAGCATGTTGCCCTGCATGTGAAATTCAAGGGTCAAACATACTTCCATCACCCAATTTGATTTGATGTATTAGGCTTAAAAATTCGTCACATGTGAAGGTGTGTGTTGAGAGTAAATTCTTCATTAAAAAAAAATCATGCATGTGTTTATAAAGAATTGGACTATTCTTGTATTACTAATTAATTTTACAAAAAAAAAAAAAAAACATCTTTCTTCTAACATTTGACTTCATATTGATGCCTAATTCCCAAGCCTCTTGAACAGTTACCATTATTACTAGTACAAAAACATGTTTGCGCGACAAAGAAAATTTCGTCGCGCAAAGTATTTTTGCGCGACGCTAAACACCCTACGTCGGGCAAAGTGGCTTTGCGCGACGGAACTTTGAACGACGTAGGCTACGTTGCTCAAAGCTGTTTTGCGCGACGCAAACTTAGTCGCGCAAAGTTACGTCGCGTAAAGCCACTTTGAGCGACATAGGCTACGTCGCGTAAGATTTTGGCGCCAAACCGAAATGCTTTACCGCTTTTTTTCCCAACTTTGCGTGACGCAAGTGCACCTACGTCGCGCAAAACAACTTTGCGCGACGTAGTTGTACCTGCGTCGCGCAAAGCTATTTTCTAGCTCTCTCAACAAGGGCCTTTTTCTTCACATTTAACCTCTCTCTTTCAGAATCTCTAGCTCTCTCAACCTTCACCATCTTCACCTTCAGGTATTGTATTTATTTGATTAATTAATTAACTATTTATTGATTACATTTATGTTCGGATTTTTTTATTTTTGTGTATTTATGTTTTTCTTTAATTATTTTCTAGAATTTGCACTTCTGAGTTTTGCATTCAAGCAACTTAATGTTGTGTCTTTGTTAATGCTTATTTTTAACAAGTTGAGTTTTGGTTTTGAACAATT
Organism: Malus domestica; assembly: GCF_042453785.1. Classification (NCBI taxonomy): domain Eukaryota; kingdom Viridiplantae; phylum Streptophyta; class Magnoliopsida; order Rosales; family Rosaceae; genus Malus; species Malus domestica. Next base: position 16,748,700 of record NC_091672.1, read on the forward strand.
GAATGAGTAGAATGAATGACTAGGAGTATGAAGGATTTTGATTGGTTTAGGGAAACAAAAGCTAAGAAACTGCAAACTGCTTAGTTAACTTGATCTAATTTAGCGATAGATTGTTGCTCAGATAAAATCGATGCAAATTCAAAACTTGAAACAAATTAAGAAGTAATTAAACAACATGCACAAACCTAAATGATCCCACATAACCCATAATTCACCCAAAAAAATGCTGATCAACCCTAAATTGTAATCGAAATTGTCAAAACGAAACGAAGAAATTTTTTATCTCGATCATAAATATACGGGGGGAAACAAGATTGAAATAGATATGATACCTTATGTTTATGCCCTCGCTTGCCCACCTCTGGCATTCCAGCTCCACCATTTGCTGCAACAATTTCAGATGAATTTTTATTAATTTTTTTGTCAATTTTGTTGAAAACCCACTCGGACATTGCGCATTGGAACAACCCCATGTCAGAAATTGGGTCTAAAATCGCACACATTGAGATCCTTGGAGCTCTGCTAATGGACTAAAAGGAAAATGACCCATTGAAAGGATGAGATTCTTTATACCTTGATTGTAAGGTCGGTTGAATCATCAAGGACTTGGATCACGAGACGGTTGGATGACCATGAAAGTTCCCATGCAGCTCCGATGGAGACCTTGTAGACCTGACCCCATACACAAAAAGCACCATACTTGAAGGCTTTTTGTTTGATTTTCTCACAAACCCAAAAAATAAAAATGGTAAAAACAATCATATATATATATATATATATGTAGGAGACGACGTCGTATGGCACAACCAACAACAACATGTACAGGGGAGAGGGAGAGGGAGAGGGAGAGGGAGAGGGAGGAGCAAAAAGGTAAAAAAAAAAAAAAAAAAAACACACAAAACTTTGCGCGACCCAGGTATACCTACGTCGTGCAAAGCTTTTTTTTTTTCTTTTTCTTTTGGGGTTCTTGCATTGCCTTTTTCTTTGTGGTATCCACTTGTGTAAATATTTTAAATTAACGATTGAATCAGTTCCTTATATTCATATAGAATCCAGGAGTGTAGCTGTAAAAAATCATCAAAATCGGAGTCAAAATAACCGTTAAATCATGATTTTTTCGTTTATAACCGTTGAAAAATTTTGTCCTGTTACTTGATCTTTGAAGGTTTTTTTTTTTTGCGATTTTTGGCGTATGCGATCTCGACGCATATACAAACAAGTTTGACGGTTGGATCGTTGAAACTAGTTTCGTACAATGCGTATCTCATTAAAACGTTAGATTCCCTAACACTTGGATTTTATTTATACTTTCATCAAGTATAACATAAGATTTTGTGATATCCACTTGTGTAAAATATTTTAAATTGACGATCGAATCAATTCGTTGTATTCATGTAGGATCAAAGGGTGTAACTGTAAAAAATCATCAAAATCGGAGTTTAAACTACCGTTAAATCGTGATTTTTCGTTTATAACCGTCGAAAAGTTTTGTCCCGTTACATGATCTCTGAAGGTTTATTTTTTGCGATTTTTTACGTATGCCATCTCAATGCATATACAAACAACTTTGACGGTTGGATCATTAAAACTAGTTTCGTAGAATGTGTATCTCATTAAAACATTAGATTCCCTAACACTTGGATTTTATTTATACTTTCATCAAGTATAACATAAGATTTTGTGATATCCACTTGTGTAAAATATTTTAAATTGACGATCGAATCAATTCGTTGTATTCATGTAGGATCAAGGGGTGTAACTGTAAAAAATCATCAAAATCGGAGTTTAAACTACCGTTAAATCGTGATTTTTCGTTTATAACCGTCGAAAAGTTTTGTCCCGTTACATGATCTCTGAAGGTTTGTTTTTTGCGATTTTTTGAGTATGCGATCTCGATGCATATACAAACAAGTTTGACAGTTGAATCGTTGAAATTAGTTTCGTACAATGCGTATCGCATCAAGTTAAATGGTATATATATTTATTAAGTAAATTTAAATTTATTTATTTTTTACGTATAACACTTAAGAAATTGAATGATATGTATATTTATTAAGTAGCTACCAATTTATTAGTCAAGTTTTTATTAGAAAAATATATTATTGTGAGTTTTATGTAAAAAAAAAATTAAATTTAAAATGAGTAAAGCCACATTTTCAGTAATTTTTATAATTATTTTTTTAAATTAAAAATACCTTGCGCGACGTGAATTGTATACCTTCGTCGCGCAAGTTTTGATAATTTTGGCGCATGTGTGAAAAATAAGCGCCAGTTTTGATAATTTTGGACAAAATATTCCGACCCCTTCGCTCCACGCCCTCCTCTTCCCAGACCCCTTCTCTCTTTCTCTCTCTCACTCGGTCTCTCTCTTCCGTAGCCTTCCTCCTCTTCGCTCATCACGCCATCTCTCTCCCGTAGCCTTCCTCCCTTTCGCTCATCACGCTCGAACCCCATATCTTGAACCCCAAATCGCCCCAATCTCGAACCCCATTGTCGGTTGTCTCTCTCCCTCTCGTTCTAAACGAAGGGTAGCCACCACCCCCTTCGTCGTGCTCGTCTCTCTCCTTGAAAGTAAGTCTAATTACAAATTATGGAAGTGTGAAATTAAGGATTTTGATTGTGAATTGAGATGAATTTTAGAATTGAGGGTTTTAATTTGGGATACTAGGGCATGAGATGGATTTCAGGGTTTAAAACTTTGTGAATGGGAATTAGGGTTTTAATTTTGAAATGGGGATTGAATCAGGGTTTTTATTTGGGATAAATTATTAGGAAATGAGCTGAATTTCAGGGTTTAAGAATTTCTCTCTATGTATGCTAATAGTTGTCATTACGGAGTCGAGTTATAGATGCTTCTCTCACTCTCATTAGTGAGACGGCAAAGCTCAAGGTATGCTTTTTCCTTGTTGGGTTGTGTTTAATTTTTTGTTTATGTGATTGTGTGAGTGGGTTTTTGGACTTGGAATGAATTATTCAATCAACATAACTCGATGGAGAATAGTTTACCATCGAAGGACAGGTGTACGATTTGAACGATCTCATCTGGCTTGTTAATTAGGCTCCTATGGTCTTCTTGGAATTATTTTTAATTACAACCAGAGCTTCTCAGTTGTGACATTACTCTGATCATTCTCAAACTAATTTTACTAGCTGCTAGCCAATAGGGTGGGTTTGGTATTCCGTTTTTCTTTGGCTTCGGTTCGATTTTTTTGGGTTTTCGATTTTTCGAACCTATTCCTACTAACCAATGTGTATCATCTATAGTATCACATTATCTTTTATTAAATATGGTTAATGTTAATGCGTTTGGGAACAAGAGATCTGACATATTGATGTCTTCAAATTCTTTTTAGGACTTCTTATTCCCTTTTTTATTTTCAGATTCGTGTAGGCAAAGATGCATTCAAGCTCTCAAACAGTCACTTGCCAGTTGTAATAATCTTTTTATAAATGATGATATATATGAGCCCTCGGGTCCTCATGAAATGGGTAATGAGCTTTTATCCCGCACCTGAGCCAAGAGTTCGAACATTTCGCTCTCCCATGTTGGCCTGCTTGATTAGCTGATTGCAAGTGAAATCTTTCCTGTTACTGCAGTGAAGGCCCTCCTCTACCCCGGAATTGGGTTTTTTTAGTTTATGGGATTGTGTAGGTACATTCTTGGACTTTGGATTGGTTTTAGTACATTGGGTTTTATTTGGTTTTGTGCAGGGAGAGCTTGTGCGTGCTTTAGGAGGAGCTGTGGCATCCACATCTCTTCTTGGAGTTCCTCTTGGACATAACTCCTCGTTTCTTCAAGGGCCGGCCTTTGCACCTCCAAGGATTAGAGAGGCTATCTGGTGTGGGAGCACCAACTCAACAATTGAAGAAGGTATCAAATTATCTCAATTAGTAGCAAACTTTTGCTTCTCAAAACATTCAGTTTCGAGAAGATTGGTTGCCCTGCTCGTGTTCTAATTAGAATAACTTTTATGTTATAGCTATATATATATGTTGAATGTTTTGCTCTTTTTTATCAGTTTCGAGAAGATTGGCTGCCCTGCTCGTGTTCTAATTAGAATAACCCACATATCCCATGTAAAGTTTATTCTAAACCTTTCATGAGGTGGAACAAATCAGTGAAAAAATCTATCATTTTTGCTCACAAAATACACATACTGCCACGGTTTAACTAATTTGATCCTTCTATAGTGATTCTCTTTTAGGGTTTGTTCAGATGCAAGAAAGGATTAGTTTAAATATTCTTGTATTGATATTATTGCTCTAATTACTTATATTACTTTGGTTGCTATTTTATTAGTTTCAAATGCAAGAAATGATTAGTTTCTAATGTTATATTTTTATGGTTCATAAAGTGTATAGATGTCGCAGTTGATCACTCGTCGTCGGAGTGTGTCCAATGCAGCTCCTGCATTATCAGCATCTAGTGCTCCAGGCGTGAGTGCTCCATTGATTGGGGAGCCTACACCCCTTACGGAGGCTACTCCTACGACGTCCCAGGTGCCCGTATCATCAACGTCATCAGTGTCAGTTGAGCCTCTCAGTGCACGGCGGCCTCACCGGCGCCGCCGCAAGCCGGAGCCTTCTGATCACACTTCCTCGTCCTCCAGAATCGAGGATGGGGCCTCCTAACTAGGTAGTTTTTTTTCTAATTCTCACTACGTTGCATTTTTTTTCATTTCAAAACTATTACTTTTATGATTGTGAAAATGTGTTGCGGGTTGTGAATTACTGTTTTAAGGTACTTTTATGATTAGGGGAGGTTTTGCCGAATTTTCTGTTCAAATTTAAGCTTAGGGTTTTTACCATTTAAGTTTTTTTGGGCAGCTAAAAAAAACACCAGGGGGCCCAATCGAATGTTGAAGGAGCTACATCTTGTACGTATGTCTGCCTCCTTGATCAAAATTGTGTATGATGAGCGACATCGTGGAGCGGTTACCTCACAGCAGCATAACAGCGTCGTTAATTGCTGTGGTTTTATTATTAGGAATTTTTGTCCTATGCGGTGGGAGAGTTGGGCAAAAATTCCCGAGGAGACGAGGACCCTGGTGCGAGACAATTTGGAGGTTAGTATATTAATTTTTAGCAAAGTCAACATCTTTCTCTGCTTAAACTAGTGCAGGGCCATCATCTTGATTAGTAAAGTCAAGATCTTTCTCTCAATTTCTGTTTGGTTGCTAAGAAAATGTAGGGGGAAAGAGAAATCAGGTGCATTTCATTGTTTTGCACCTGATAGCTGAGTGTTGTTGTGGTGAATAATTTGGTCATGTATTTTGCACACTCTTCTTCTGTTCATAATTGTCAATTATTCTGATACATGGTCATTTTGTTTGTCATTTTGTTTTTCATATTTGTAGGTCGTTTTTGAAATGGAGGACATATCCCCTGAGGTCAGTGCCTACTTAGAGAAGACCTTAGCAAGCCGGTACAAAGATTGGAAGAGCGCTCTTCACAAGCATTTTCAGCTATGGGAATCTCCGGAGATTGCTCGCCTACAGGGTTGCCCACTTGAGTATAAGGAGCGGCGAGAGGATTGGGAGTGGCTCTGCACACATTTTACGGATCCAAAATTTTTGGTATGTACATAATACTTTAATAATAATTTATTGTTTTTGTTATTTTATTTAAGCTTTTTTTAATAATTTCTTTCAAATAGTCGCACTAACATATATATTGTATGTTTAACAGAAGAAATCTGCTGTTGGCAAGAAAGCTCGGGACTCAAAGACACTTCTCCACCATTCCGGTTCGAAGCCTTTTTCGTATAGGGTTGAGGCACGACGTGAGGTAAAAGTATATTAATTTTGAAATTTTATACAATTTATTTTTTATTATTGATTAATAAAATTTTCTTAATGTTTTTTTTTCTTTAGGAGGGTTCTAAGTTCCCACAGATTGACCTGTTCAAGCATGTTTACGTTCATCCCAACAATGAGAACAATGACCAGCTTTATGTAAGTATATGTAATTGTTATTTTTCTTATTTTTATGAATCGTTCAAATATTATTTATATTTTGTTATTAAACATTATATGTTTTTTCTTTATTATTACAGGGTGATATGGTGGAAAAGAGCAATGCTATTCTCCAAGAAGCAACATCGCAGCTTCCCCCAAAGACCCCGATCGAGGACGTCATTGTACCCAAGGATGCAGATGCTCAGATCGTGACTAAGGTCTTGGATCAAAAGTTCAGTCGTCGTCATGGTAAGGTTGTTCGGTGTACAGGGAAGGTGGGGGTTCGTGAAACGGGTGCCTCTTCTTCCAGTTTGTCCACAGGAGAGGTCAATTCCTTGAAGGAGGAAGTGACAACCCTAAGAGGTCAGGTTGCGGCCAGGGCGACCACATTAGGGCCCAGGACAAGAGGATGAATATGATTGTTCAGGCCTTAGCGATGTCCGGCCTCCAAATCCCGACGATGCCAGCACCTAATGTTGCTCCACCTTCGACTTCCCAGCCATTTCGCCCAGACGATACCGAGTAGCATGATGTATTAAACTTAGAAGACTTGTAGTTTTTTATTTTTTTGTTTGGACAAACGTACATTTTCATATATTCTATAATTAATTACTTTTTCTTGGTTTATTAATTATTGTTTAGAATTTAATTATAATATTTATTAAAAATTAAAAAAAAAATATAAATGACAAAAAAAAAAAAACTTTGCGCGACACAGTGCCCACCTACGTCGCTCAAAGCAACTTTGCGTGACGCAGAAACTACGTCGCGCAAAGCTACTTTGAGCGACGTAGATTCTGCGTCGCGCAAAGTTGCTTTGAGCGACGTAGGTGGGCACTGCGTGGCGCAAACCCTTCCTTCACTGCCTTCGCGTGACGGTTCTTGCGCGACGAAGGTTCGTTTGGGTTATTTTTGGGCGACGTATTTTTGACTTTGCACGACGACGATCCTACGTCGCGCAAAGTCTTTTTTGTACTAGTGAACGACATTAAAAATAAACGCATATATTCATCATTTGTAAGTGATCGTAGCATATATTATAGGCCCTAAAGGGTAACAGAATCGCCATGGAAGCCAATTAAAGCACGATGTTGAAGCAATTACCCAAAAAAAGAACCTTCCTAAAGTTCATAATGTATCCTCCTTTTCTAGCATTGGAAAAGGTTTCGCTTTTACTTTATTTACCTCGAGCTTCCTATATTTACCATACAATTCTGGGACCAATCTAAGTGAGATACAAGTTTGAATTGTCTATACCTAGCTATGTATGAACATCGATTAAAATATACAAAACGTGATAAGACCAAGAATCACATTACCAAAAGTCGCTTAAATTAATTCAAAATGTAACATGGTTTGTTGACTAAGCTCTTTAACCTAAGGAAGTCTAACCACACTGGGACTTATTGTTGATGAAAAATTAGGAAATTCACTCCTAATTTTTGACAACTGGAGTTCATATAATTTTTATTTATTTATTTTTTGTTGAACATTGTCTACACTAAGGGGAGGAAGTGAGTTTAGCCCCACAATGAGCTAGCAATAATGTGATTCAAATTCACCTTTGATGAAAATTAAACTCAAGACATCTCACTTACAAGGACATTAGTTGCAGTATGCCAATTATGACCAACATTCATTATTTGGTACATGGTTCTCAATCTTAAAATTATTTGGTGACCATGACTCTATTTTCTTTGCACATTTGCATGTAAGATTAAGAAAACAAATGGGTTCATAAGTCAAGTGATATGTCACTTTTTATACTTGATGCATGTAACTTGAAACTAATTATATTTTGACTTGATGTTTTGCCCTTAAAACCGACAGAGTTGATTTTTGTTCCGACAGAGTTGATTTTTGTTTATATCTCACATATTATTGACCAAACCCAATTGATTGAAAATTAAATCAACCTTATGCATGCATGCACCTCACTGGGTCACAGTTCAAAGGATCCCAAATTTTCAAACGTTCTCTTTCCATTCTTCAAGCCCTAGTTTTTTTCTCAAATCAACCAACTTCATTATCGAAGGGTTTAGGTACGTAGTTTATACACTAGTTATTTTGTTCTATCATATCAAATGCTCACACATCACTTGATGTGTGCGAATGACATAACCAATTTATAAGACTCATTGGAGCTTTTAACCCAGTTGATGGAAAAAAAATACCACACACCAAAATCAATTAATCATAATTATCCTCTAACAAAAGGTCTACAATAATATTAGGTAGTTGCTCGAATCAAATAGTTTCTTGCTCCGTCCTTAAACTGAATCTCGTAAGCCTATGCTCTCATCATTGGCCTGTATTACAAAAGGAACAAAAAAGTTTAGAAGAACATATATGGATACTTTAGTAGTATTGCACCAATGTAAACTAAATGTTAGAGTAGTGATTTTCACATTCTTATTTCTCCTTACGTGCACATTTCTTTAATTTTTGGTCTTTTGATTTTCATTGAATATTAAAGAAAAAGAAGTGAAAAAAATTATAAAAGACAATGTAAATGCGATTCTCTTATTTTATATGTTTCATGACATAAGACCTTGTTGAAGCTTTCTTTGTGTTGTTGGAGGAGGAAGAGACCAAGTAAGGTTTAGACCGGGAAGTGGGACGAGAGGGTCTATTATTCTATTAGTTTTATGATGGAAAGTTCTCCGAGAGGCTATTAGGCCTAGTAGGTTCAATTTCTAACAAACACAAAGAGTTGGAAAAAGAGTTGGAAAAAGTTAGGAGATGATTGAAATTAGAGAGGCTGTCCTTTGACTTCTGCTCTCTCTCAATAAATAATATCCCCAGAAAGCAGCAGTCACCATAATCTCTCTTCCAAGTCCTTCTCCTTCCTTGAAACAGAGGCAAAATTAGACAGCTAACTTCCACACACAAGTATTCACCACTAGCCTATTTGCATTTGAGAGAGAGAGAGAGAGAGAGAGAGAGAGAGAGAGAGAGAGATGGGGAGAGCTCCTTGCTGTGACAAGGCAAATGTGAAGAAAGGACCATGGTCACCTGAAGAAGATGCAAAGCTGAAAGAGTACATAGAAAGATATGGAACTGGAGGGAATTGGATTGCTCTTCCACAGAAAGTTGGTATGTTGTTTTTTTTTTTTATTCATGTAGTCACTTTGATCACATGTATTTGTATGGGTTTTTTTTTTTTAAACCATTATCCCTATATTTTGTTTGTGACAATTACTGAATTGCCTTTTGGTTTGCAACTGCAGGTCTTAAGAGATGTGGGAAGAGTTGCAGATTAAGATGGCTAAACTATCTCAGGCCCAACATTAAACATGGTGAATTTTCTGATGAAGAAGATAAAATAATCTGCAACCTCTTTACTAACATTGGAAGCAGGTACCCTTCTTTTTTCAAATCCCATTTTCCTCTACAATTTCCCCTTTTTTCCCTTCAATTCTTTAACATTTTCCTCACCTGGGTTATCAATGTAACTTTACATCTTACATAGAATATTGTATGGGCTATATGCTGAAAAAATTCATGACGTGTAGGTTCAGGACAATGACCTTACGATAAGGGATGAAAGATTGTTTAAGGCGCGTAGTAATTACGCAGTCTTTCAGACTGAATTTGTGCCATGCATCTAAATTATTGAATTTATGTTTTAATTTCTTGGGTTCTTTAATTTTCTTGCATTATTCAACAATATAATGTTTTAATTTCTTGGGTTCTTTCCTTGCATGCTAAGTTTAGATCTTTTATGATAATTTCATATGCAGTCACATTTCTTTTTACGGTACTAAATTACACCAATGTGCAGGTGGTCAATTATAGCAGCTCAGTTGCCAGGCCGGACTGACAATGACATAAAAAACTACTGGAACACTAAGCTAAAAAAGAAGCTTATGGGCATAAGCATTCTCCCATCCCAGCTTCTAAAATCTCACTCGTCATCATACCGAGGGAACAACACCAGCACTAGCTATTACACACAAACCAGGTCTTTCACCAACACTTTGGAGCCCATTTCTTTTTCACAAAGTCTCATGAGCAGCACTTCTACTAATACTGCTGCTGCTTCTGTACTCCAAGTCCCCCAAGAGAGCTTTGTGGGGAGACACATGCATCAGCAGCATTACCAAGTCAAAGAAAACATCTTGATATTTGGAGGTGAAGCAAGTTGCTGCTCTTCTGATGGGAGTTACAGCAATCATCAGATCAGAGAAAGAGAGTATGAATATGGCGGTGCTTATGGCGGCGGTGGCAGCGGCCGCGGTGGTGCAACTAATGGGGAGGTGAAGTTACACATGGGTTTAAAAAATTATAATTGTTTTACTGGGTTTGGAGGAGAGCAGAAAATTATGGAGAATAATTCCAGTGGAAATGGTGGGATGTGGGAAGATCAAGCACGATTAGACTATGGACTTGAAGAGATTAAGCAGTTACTTAGCAGTACAGGCAGTTGCAACAACTTTTTGTTGGATGAAGACAAGACACAGGAAAAGGTCATGATGTACTACTGATGCTGACTGTGTGAATAAAATCAAAACGATCTGGAGAAGTTAGGAAGGGATGGGATGGAGATTTTCAGATTTCGATAGTTTGTGGAGAGAGAGAGAGAGAGGGTTAGGAGGTTTCTGATGTGTGGGTGAATTTTTAATTTTTTTTATTTTTTTGACAGTACGTGGTAGAAGTTTCCTTTGTGCATTTACTTTTTGGGAAATGATGGGTGTATAAGTACAGTTTAACTGCACTACCATATTCATCAGGCATGCAGATGTCGAAAATTCAGAAGGAAAAACCCATCACCTTTAAAGAACGGACGAAATCTGCAATCTTTTCACCCTAACAATTATTTCTTCGTACTTGTGCATTGTTCTTTTCCATGGTCAAGTTTGGTGAGGCGAAATATTTTCCGGCGACAACGGATTCATGCTCTCGAATATTCCTATTTCATGCATCGTAAAAAATTTCCTACAACGAATTCCTGTGTCCATGTTGTGATGGGTAAGATAAACAAAAATTATGAACATTATCATCTTAGATCTTGGATATTAACGTCTTAAGAGTTTTTAATTATTTAGTGTTTACAACATTTCCAATTATGCTCTCTATTTTTGTAACTAAAATGACTAAAAAGTTACTCTAGTAGCTCCCTAAAAAGTTTTACTCCAATCATACTCTCTAGATTAGAGAGATAACGATTGTGGACCAATAGGTAGCGTTCTTATTTGAAATATTATTAAAACATTAGTAATTAACGCTAGAAACTTCTTTCTCACTCCTATATTTTGGACCTCCAGGGAGACTCTCTATCTTAAGAGGTGAATAGGGCGTTGGAGATGGAGTTTTTTCTAATCCTCTTTAAAATTGAGCTAGGGGCTCATCTAGGCAGCCCAATTGAGATGCCCTTAAATTTCATGTTAGAGTTTAAAAAGGATAGTGTTATTCACACATCTATTTTGTACTTTTCTCACGGCTTTGCTAATGTTTGGTCATTAATATTCTTCAATTTCTGATTGTCAGAAATTTAGAGAAGTATGTGAAAAATAAAAATAAGTTTAAAAATAAAAAATGACTTAGAAGTTAATCCCAATATCAGTCCTAATAATTTATAGAACCAACAATATTATAGAACGGAAGGCAGGCATATTAAGCCGAAACACACATCTCATTGGCGTCATCAGTTACGTCAGTTCCTTGTTTGTGCACTGCCAATGGCACACGTAACGTGATAATTTGGCAGGGTTGATAATAGCTAGTGCTAATTATTTAACAATTTCCATCTTGTATTTTTTTTCTTAAATTTTGTTGAAAAAGACATCAAATTATGGTCAGGATTTTGGGCATGGGAGCAAATAGGAGAACTAATTTTCTTTGGAGGTCTTGGAAGTAGAGCTGATAATGCCATGGGGTTAAGGCTTAAACATAATTTAAATTTTAAACTATGATTTTTAAATCAGAGCCTGCTGTTAAGCAAGCAATTATCCTGGAGAGTTGTCTCTCTTTTCAATGGTTTATTAATTAATTAATTAATTTTAGGCAAATAACATGTGAGGTTGGTGTCAATAATTGATTACACTTTTGATTAAGACTTATGAGGTAGTGAGAGGGGAAGATCCATCCTTGAATTAAAACAAAAAACAAAAAATAAAAAACAAAAACACGTAAATGATGAACAAAGGAAAGTGATTCCCAAATTATACTTCTCCTTTTAAATTTTTATGTTTTGTTTTTTACTTTAAAAGACAAAAATAAACAAAAATGTATAGAATGAGAAAAACGTACAAAATTTTTGTCTCATAGAAAGTCTGGCGTATGTCTAATTGTATATCTCTTTACGTCTATCTTTCTTGTCATAACATATAATGCACAACTAAAAATAGCTAAGATTCTCCAATAGAGCAGGGATTATTAAAGGGAACTTGATGACGCCTTTGGGGAGGCTTGAAGGGTTTTGCTGGTTTGTAATTGTTTTCCATAAGAAAGACAGAAAGCAATGTCAAAGATAAATGCATTCCATAATTTGCATTGACCTCTTCCAACATATGTTTTGTCTGCTTTTTGCTAGAAGATTAGACTAATGTGTTTTGCCAGCTATAGGCATTATATAAATGGGATTAAACAATTATAATTGTCTCTAAAGCAATGCAGAAAGGTTTCTTATCAGGACTGTCTTTTCCAGTGGAGGGAAAAAGGTAAAAGTTGTGGCACCAACTAAAACTGACCCACGAAATTTCTAAGCAACTTTTTGCAAAAAAAATTCTATAAATTAATCTGGAGTTTTGGATGTTTGTATAGGACGAGGATTCTCTCTTATTCTCTCTATGAGGATTTTAGAAAATATTTTATTATGTATGTTTATCGTATATCGTGCGATCAGTTTTTATCAAGCATTATTTGTGTTCAATTTTAAATAAAAATTCAAAATAATATTTAATCGTAGGATGACAGATGAACAAACACGATAAAGTGATCTCCAGAATTCTGAGGATGCAGATAGGATCCTATTTCGTTTATACAGAGAGGGTTATGTGGCTTATGACCAGTCTGTTGTGCAATAGCCCATAGGCAAAATAGATACTATAAATCAACTAATTGTTGTGAACATTCCTAGTTTAAGTATGATTGTGTAAATCCTAGATTAGATTTGATTCTAGTTATCCTTTCCTATTACAACTTATATTACTTGGAGAAGAAGGAATATCTTCTCTCCCTTTACTACAATAAATAAAGGCACAATGTAGGAGAGATAACAACACACACATTCCCCTACAATTCTACAAACACACATCTATCTTCCCTATCTCCTGTGCCGCCGGCCCCTCTCCCTTTGTCAGATAAAAATAGACCACAACACGTTATCAGCACGCTCCTACCGCTGCGCTTAGGAATCTGACGTTGGAGAATTTTTTTCTGCATCAAACCAGTTCATCCATATCATCACGCAATCAGGTTCTTTCAAAACAACGGCTTTTAACTCGATATTTTGCAAGCCCTGATAGCATGAACATTCACCATGATGCATGACCCAACTTTACGTTTAATGTATTTTAGATTCTACATAAATTGTGTATGCCTCATAACCAAAATTGCTGCAATTATGTGAATTTGATATTTTCCATGAATTGAATCTTACATATGTACATGCATTGAAACTATTATTTGCATATGCATCAAAGTAAATATGTGATTCATTGAATTATATATGCATCTCATTGAATTAATGAAAAAAAAAAAGAGAATTTTTTTTGTGATTGGGACTAGGGTTCTTTTGAACCCATGACCACCATCCTGCAGATGGGGCTCCACGCCAAACCGAGAGCCTACAGCTCTCCTCTTCCCAGAAAACCAGTGCCTATGATGGGCCACCTCCATCCTTTCCCGAGCCGAGAACCCATCTTGGAGCTACGGCTCCAAGCCCAACCCCGAGACCCGACGCCCAGAAGGCGTCGCCACCCATGAAATCGTTGAACAACATGGTCTGCAGCCATGCCCAACTACCCCCGACGACCTGCAGTCGCCCCCGACGAGTTCTTGTCTCCGATTCGATTTTTTTCTTTTGAAATAACAATCGAAATTCTAGGGTTTTGATATCACGTCGAGATTTCTCCAATCTCTGTTCCTAGTTGGTTCCCCGTGCTCCGCCATGCCATAAACCCCCGAAGGACAGTCGCCTGAAGCGACGCCGACGTCCACCCTATCGCGCTCCAACACCTAGCATCGTTGGGGTGTCCTAGTTCTCCTCAACCCGAGCCCTATGAGGCTCCATCATTCAGCCTGCATCAGCGCCCTTTGGGCTTGCTACTGCTCTGCGATGTCTCGGCCCAGCCTGTGCGAAAAAAAATAAATAAATAAAAAATTTGGGGTCTGCCTGCAGCAGCCCAATCACAGCCCATTTTTTTAGGCCTAGGTCTCATGGCACAATTTCTTCAAGCCACCCGTGGCTTAGTGTTTTCTTTTTGACCCCGAATTTTATTCGTCTAAATTATTTTAGACCTAATGGGTTTTTGTCACATCCCGGCCCAGGGCGGATCACTTCCCGGGCCCGCTCCACCACCGTAGCACGATATTGTCCTCTTTGGGCTTACCATTCCCTCACGATTTTGTTTTTTGGAACTCACGAGCAACTTCCCAGTGGGTCACCCATCCTAAGAGTGCTCTAGCCTCCTTCTCGCTTAACTTCGGAGTTCCTACGGAACCCGAAGCCAGTGAGCTCCCAAAAGGCCTTGTGCTAGATAGGGATGTGAATATACATTTAAGGATCACTCCCCTGGGCGATGTAGGATGTTACAATTTTATATTTTTCCACCCACACTTTAATTTGGCCCGAAGTCCAAATAAATAATTCCTTTATAATTATACAATACTTTTGCATATACTTGTTGCATATTTGTTTGCATATATATTTGTGTTTGCCTGCAGGAATATATGAACCTGAAGTTCATAATTACTTTGAAACTTGAAGTTTCTTATAAACATGCCTTGTTTGAAAACTTGAAGTTTTTCATGCAAAATTAAACCAATACATGTCTATTAGAACCTTATGTTCTACTCCTATGTGAATGGATTGATTTTTCTCCATTACATTAATCACATCTTGTCCATCTATTTTATGATAGGAACATGTCGAATTTGAACAAACTCGACTTCACCGCTTTGGAGGTCTCTGGAATGAACTACCTCAAGTGGGTCCAAGATGTGAAGCTCTACCTCATTGTAAAGAACTTGCGTCTTGTTATTGAAGAAGCAACAGATAAACCTGTTGGCGAAGCTGAAAAAGCCACTGCTATGATCTTCATCCAAAGACATATCCACGGCGCTCTGCAAACTAAGTACCTTGCTGAGGAGGATCCACGTGCATTATAGGTCGTTTTGGATGATCGTTTCGATCACCAAAAGGACATATTCTTGCCTGAAGCAAAACATGACTGGCAGCACTTGCGCTTCCAAGACTTTAAGTCTGTGAATGAATATAATTCTGAAGTTTGTCGAATTCGATCACTTCTCAAGTTTTGCAATGAAACTTTGACTGAAGAGGATCTCCTGGAGAAGACCTACACGACCTTCTCTGCTTCTAATATTGTCATGCAGCAACAATATAGAGCTCAGAAGTTCACCAAGTTCTAGGATTTGATCTCTGGTTTACTTTTTGCTGAAAAGCAGAACCAGCTGTTGATGAAGAATCATCAAGCTCGACCTACTGGGGTTACTGCTGTGCCTGAAGCACATTATAACATAATCAGCACCCAACACGCAAAAAGAGGTGTGGTAGGGGCGGCCAGAAGCCATCCCATAAAGGTCAACAGAGCCAAGGCCCATCCAAGGAAGGAAACAAAGCCCAGAAGTGCCTAAACCTTGCTCCCAAGGCCCCGAACTTCAAAAATAAGGGCAAAGCACCCACAACCATGGATGACGATATGTGTTATCACTGAGGTTCAAATGACCATTGGTCCTGTGTTTGCCGAGCTCCCAAGAAGGTTGTAGATGAATATCATTCTCGTCGTTAGAAGTTTGAATCAAACTTCATGCAAGTGGCCGAACCGGAGACTACAAAAATGGAGGTTTCTGACTCTCAAGAGGATACCGCTCCTATGGAAGATTAGACTCTTAGACATAGACTTATTTTTTTAGTTAAAATAAGACCATTGGGCCGAATTCCACCTAGTGGCCGAACCCCCCCCTTTTTTTTGGTTGATTTTGAACAATTTTCCTTTATGTTTTGGATTATTCGTTGGCGATTTGTTTTGGACATTAAGTTTTAATCCTTGAATAAATGAAATTATTTTGAATTGATATTTGTTTTTATAAACTTTTATGCATGTGACCGATTCAAATTAATTTTTCATTCTAGGTATGACTAGTGGGAAGTTAGTTGTCTGGCAGATAGTGCAACCACGCACACTGTTTTGCGTGAACGCATCTATTTCACTAACTTCATACCTAAGAATGCACCACTGACAACCTTCTCAGGCCCATCAACCTTATAGAAGGATATGGTAAGACACGCATAATGTTGTCCAATGGTACAATCTTGACCATTGCTGAGACACTCTATTCTCCACGTTCCGGAAGAACGTTACTCATTTTCAAGGACATTAGAGATAACAATTACCACGCTGAAACCCACGTAGAAAATAGAGTTGAATTTATGTGCATAACTTCTTATGAATATAGCCAGAAGCGTATTCTAGAAAAGATGGAGCGTATCCCGAGTGGTCTGTATACTACGACCATACGCCCTATAGAATGCCACTATGTGGCCGACCCTACCACAGGGACCGCGCACGAAATTACACTTTGGCATGATCGTTTGAGACATCCTGGACAAATAGCGATGTGTCGTATCCTCAAATCTTCACACAGGCATCCACTAACTCGAAGCTTAGGTTTGATCCATGAAATCGCATGTCAAACATGTTCTATGGGAAAGCTTATTACTAAGCCTTCTTATGACAAGATTCGTTCGAATCCTCTCATTTTTCTACAACGGATTCAGGGGGACATTTATGGACCGATTCAACCTCCCTACGGACCATTTAGATATTTTATGGTTTTGGTTAACGTTTCCACACGTTGGTCACACATGTGCTTGTTGTCCACAAGGAACGCTGCATTCTCCAAACTATTGGCTCAGGTTATCAAGCTCAGGGCTCACCACTCTGATTATCCGATCAAATCTATTCGATTGGATAATGCTGGAGAATTCACATCTAAAACTTTTAATGACTATTACATGTCGGTTGGGGTTGAAGTTGAACATCATGTACCCCATGTTCACACCATAACGGCCTGGCAGAGGCTTTTATTAAGCACTTACAAATGATTGCTCGAATCGTTGGTCATACGTACCAAGCTCCCGATCGCTACTTGGGGCCATGCAATATTACACGCAGCAAAGTTGGTCCGCCTGAGGCTTGTTGCGACACAACCATTTAGTGCCCTTCAGTTGGTCACCGGATGTGAACCCAACATATCGCATCTGCACGTCTTTGGTTGTGCGGTATATATGTCGATCTTGCCGCCCTTACTTACAAAAATAGGGCCTCAGCGAAGGATGGGAATCTATGTCAGATATGATTCTCCTTCGATTATTCGTTACTTAGAACCTTTGATAGGCAACCTGTTTACCGCTCGTTTCACGATTATCACTTTTATGAGACAGTCTTCCCGTCATTAGGAGGAGATAAGAACGTCAACGTTCCTAATGAATGACGTGAGTTATCGTGGACGACTCCCATTTTGTTTCATTTAGATCCCCGCATCGCTCAGTTCAAAGCTGAAGTGCAACGCATATTAGATCTCCAGAGCATAGCTCAGAGCATGCCAGATGTTTTCATCGATCTAGCGCACATGACAAGATCACATATTCCAATTGCGAATACGCTTGCAAAGATGGATGTACCAAATGTACGACGGACTGCCCTTCTGGAAGCCCGGAAGGCCAATTCTGGTGATCCACGTACATTAGCAGCTAGCCAATCATCTGCCCCTACACAAAAGCATGGCAGACCCCTTGGTTCAAAGGATTCACACCCCCGGAAGAGGAAAACCACGGCACAAGGTCCTGAAGAGCTTACCGTGAATTAGATTATCGCTTACTCATTCTACCCAACTCATGAGGAAATTCTAGATTAAAGAAGCGTCCTTGAATAGACGAATCCTCCTCCCGAGAATCATGAGATTTCGGTCTATTATGCTAGCTTAGATGATGTGTGGCGTAGAAATGAGATGATTGTCGACGATGCATTAGCATTTACAATTGCTATTGAGATCATGTTGAGCGATGGCATTGAACCGCGTTTCGTTGATGAATGTCGACGTAGAGCTGATTGGTCAAACTGGAAACAAGAATCCAAGTCGAACTCGATTCACTTGCGAAACGTAAGGTGTTTGGACCTGTAGTTCCTACTCCTTCCCATGTGAAGCCCGTTGGCTACAAGTGGGCTTTCGTTCGAAAGCGTAATGAGAAGAACGAGATTGTGCGTTACAAAGCTCATCTTGTAGCACAAAGTTTCTTGCAACGCCCCGGGATTGACTATGATGAAACTTACTCACTCGTTATGGATGTGATTACTTTTCGCTACCTTATTAGTTTGGTAGTTTCTGAAAAATTGGATATGCAGCTGATGGACGTAGTAACCGCGTATCTCTATGGCGATCTTGATACGAAAATTTATATGAAAGTTCCCGAAGGACTTACATTGGCTGGTTCAAGTATTTCCAAACCCTGGAACACGCTCTTAATTCGGCTGAGGCGTTCACTCTACGGTTTGAAACAATCCGGAAGAATGTGGTATAACCGTCTGAGTGAGTATTTAACTAGTCAGGGATATGTGAACAACGAACTATGCCCTTGTGTGTTCATTAAGAAGTCACATTCTGGATTTGCGATTGTTGCAGTATATGTCGATGACATGAATCTCATCGAAACTCATGAAGAGCTCGCGAGAACTGCATCGCATCTGAAGTCAGAATTTGAGATGAAAGATCTAGGTAAGACTCGGTACCGTCTTGGTCTCGAGATAGAGCATTGTTCGGATGGAATCCTAGTACATCAATCGAACTACACCCAGAAGGTGTTGCGCCGTTTTAATAAGGATAAAGCGAAGTTTTCGAGTACTCCTATGGTCGTTCGTACGCTAGATGCAAAACGAGATCCCTTTCGTCCGAAGGAGGATGATGAAGAGATTTTGGAGCCTGAAGTTCCTTATCTAAGTGCGATATATTGTACTTAGCTCAATGCACTAGACCCGACATCTCCTTCATTGTTAATCTTTTGGCAAGATACAACAATGCACCAACACGCAGACACTGGACTGGCGTGAAAGACATCTTCCATTACCTTAAGGGTACTACGGATTTGGGCTTGTTCTATCCCTACGAATCCTCGAATGATGCCACACCCTATGCTCATCGGGTTGATTCTCGCCTTGTTGGTTATGCCGACGCTGGATACTTATCCAATTCACATAAGGCGAGTTCTCAAATGGGTTATCTCTTTACCGTTATAGGCACTTCAATCTCTTGGAGGTCAACTAAACAGACCTTAGTTGCCATTTCGTCTAACCATGCTGAAATTCTCGCCTTACATGAAGCAACTCAAGAATGCTTTTGGTTGAGAGCAGTAGTGGCCCATATTCGAAACTTCTGCGATCTTCATCCCGCCGTTAATGCCCCGACAATGATTTTCTAGGACAACGCAGCTTGCATCGAACAGCTCAATAAGGGTTACATCAAAGGAGACAACACCAAGCACATTACGCCGAAGTTTTTCTTTACACATCAACAACAAGAGCATCAGAAGATTGAAGTCACGTAAATCCATTCACAAGACAATCTGGCCGACCTCTTCACCAAATCACTGCCGAAGGTGATGTTTCAGAAGCTTGTTCATGGAATTGGTATGCGTAAACTTTCTGAGTTGTAACTTTGCTATTTCTCTTTGGAATTATGTCAAACTCAGGGATAGTATCCTGTAGATACTTGCTTGATCTTAATGTACTCTTTTTCCCTACGATTAGGAGCATTTTTCCCAATGAGTTTTTGCTACCTAACTAGGTTTTAACGAGGCACCCACCTTGGGCTGGTCATGTCCCTGATGACGTCCTGTAGACGTTTCTTTTGACTTTGCATTTCTCATACATTTTTCCTTAGACTATGGATTTTGTCCCTACTCGGGCTTTTGCCATAGCCTTAAGGTTTTTTTAGTGAGACTTACTACTTATACAAGTTCCTACCTTATTGAGAATAAGCGTTGTTCCTTGGAATCAGTGCCGACGAGTTGACTTCCTCAACTTCTGCATGATGCTGAATCTACCTTGAGTATTTACACACTCAAGGGGGAATGTTGTGAACATTCCTAGTTTAAGTATGATTGTGTAAATCCTAGATTAGATTTGATTCTAGTTATCCTTTCCTATTACAACTTGTATTACTTGGAGAAGAAGGAATATCTTATCTCCCTTTACTACTATAAATAAAGGCATAATGTAGAAGGGATAACAACACACACATTCCCCTACAATTCTACAAACACACATCTATCTTCCCTCTCTCCTGTGCTGCCGGCCCCTCTCCCTTTGTCAGATAAAAATAGACCACAACACTAATCTTATTTCCTTTATTTTTTTCTTTTTTTTTCCTTTTTTTTCTTTTGGAAACATCTTATTTCCCTTCTAATCAGTTCTTAACTTGAGCTTTGTTTGGCCAATGGCTCACTTTTAAACAGTCATACAGATTTTTGTCATCTGATTAGGGGTCTGTTATTATACAAATTGTTTATATATGCCACTGTTTCTTCTTTTCCATTTCTTTGTTCTTTAAGTCCTAGATACTAAAAGCAATGACGAAATTAAGAATTGAGTAATCGCCAAAATGGTCCCTGAGATTTGCATAACTCATCACTTTGGTCCCAGAGATTCCAAATCGATAAAAGTGGTCCCTGAGATTGTCCACCATCCATCATTTTGGTCCTTCCGTTAAAAACTTTGTTAAGTGTCCCGGAGCTCTTGGCTGGAAGTTTGGGCAATTTTCAAAGTTTTCAAAGTTTTGTAACTCAATCGTTTCTTAACCAAATTTGACCCATAATATATCAAAATGAAGATAGGAAAGTGTAGAATAGATTATACCCATTTCAAAGCCAAATGGTTGCCGGAGATGGCTGGAAAATAGCCTTAAAGTTGACTGGTCCGAGTGAAAACTTGAAAACTCGCCGGAAACTAGGTAAATTTAAACGTTCATAACTTCTTCAATACTCAACCAAATCAAGTGATTCAAAAACAAAAATCATACATCTCAATGAGACGAAGAGAATGGTATCTTTTCTGATGGCAAACTCACCATGGTTCGGAAAATGGCTCGAAAGTAGCTAACTTGAGACCAAGACAACCACTTTCGAGCTGTTTTTCGGCCAAACCATTCTTTTTGTCTCGTCAAGAAGTATGATTTTCATTTTTGAATCACTTGATTTCGTTGAGTATTGAAGAAGTTATGAAAGTTTAAAAATTACCTAGTTTCCGGCGAGTTTTCAAGTTTTCAGTCAGACCAGTCAACTTTGAGGCTATTTTCTGGCAATATCCAGCAACCATTGGGATTCAAAATAGGTATAATCTTAATCTACACTTTCCTATATTCATTTTGATATATTATGGGTTGAATTTGGATAAGAAACGATTGAGTTACAAAGCTTTGAAAATTGCCCAAACTTCCGGTTAAGAGCTCGGGGACACTTAACGGAGTTTGTAACGAAAGGACTGAAATGATGGATCGTGGACAATCTCAGGGACCACTTTTATCGATTTGGAATCTCAAGGACCAAAGTGATGAGTTATGCAAATCTCAGGGACCATTTGGGCAATTTACCCCTAAGAATTTTAATAGAAGTATACGGTTTAACCTAAAGTCTCCACCTATTAGTATAATTACATCGTGTATTAAAGAAACATGGACACCGTAGTTGTTCTTCTATATATAAAGTCAACACAAAGGTGAATAATATTTTTAGTGTCTCCAAGCTTCAACAAAAATATTTAGACAAAAATGCCCCAAGACGAAAAACTTTAAGGGGATCCCAAAATAATGCATCAAATAAGATAAGGGCATTTTCATCATTTTAACAATGTTTTTTTAATAATTATTTTTTTGTGCTGATTTTTTTTTAATTAGTGCCTCACAATAGGTTAGTAATAATGTGATTTAATTTCTCTATTTTTAAACAAATTCAAAACATCTTAAGAGGTGTGTAATACAGATTTAAAAAAAAAAAATCTTTCGCACACAGATAATAATGTGATTAAATTAGTTGTGAAATGATTGTTTAACAAATTATATTATCTACACTAAGAGCAGTTCCACCGCTGCTCTTTGCCTGGCACCCAGTCCAAAAAATGGATCGGCTTCCCTTCAATTTGCTCCACCCAGCGCTTTAGGCTGGCACCCAGCCCAAGCCAGGCAACATGCAGGCCTAGAATGGACAGAGGGAAGAGACGGCTTATCTGACGCCAGCGTGACGTCAAATAGCTTTTTATATTTTTTTTGCGCCAGGCGCGTGGAAAGGATGCGCGACTAGGCGCGCGTCGCCGACAACAAAACAGAGGCGGGCCCGCTTGCGTAGGCGCACTAAACCTTTCTGATGGGAGTCCACGTGGCCAATCCCAAGCCGTTGGATTTCCAACGGCTAGTTATCTAGATTGTTGGATTTCCAACGGTAAAAAAAAATTGAATTTGAATTTTGATTTGGACCGTCCGATCACAGATCAACGGTCCACGTTTTTCCCGTAAAAATAAAAAAAATAAAAGAAAATAAAAAGGCACAACGATCAGAATTATGACCGTTGGCCACGTGTCAACTTATAGGCTATTGGATTTGAATATTTTTCAAACCCAACAGACATCCAGATTAATTAACTAAATTAAAATTTATAAAAAAATTAATTAAAAATTATGAAAAATTGTTGAAAAATACATTAAATTTTTAAATTTTTTTTCTATAAATACATAACCCTCTCATCTTCCACCTTACACCACATTTCAATATTTTCTACACTTTCTACACTTTCTACATTTTAATATTTTCTACACTTTGAGAGAAAAAATGAGTACGTGGAAGCTCATCGAAGATCTTACTTTGTGTGAATGTTAGATTCACATTACTCAAGACCCGATTACGAGTAATGAGATGGATAAGCGAGAAATGCGGAGGATAATTACGAAAGCGTTTTGCGATGTACATGGAAAAGACGCCAGAAGTAGTCAAGGTCTTCAAGGTCGTTGGAAAAAACTCAACGCATCATTGACTTGTTGGAAAAACGCCATCTCTCATGCTTCTAGCAATCTGCATGGTGGGACAAGTTTAGCGGATCATGTGACAATATTTGTATTTATTTATATGCATTCCACCCGCATCAATATTTTAATTATTTATTTGTGTTACACCCGCAATTTATATTATTGTCTTATCCCACCTTTATAGACACTACAAGCACAAGCATTCTACAATGCGAAGAACCATACCAATTTATTCAACAAATAGGAATGTTGGCAAATTGTCAAAGATTGCCCCAAATACAAAATTGTGGCAACTGGTCCAGAAGTTGTCATGTATGGCATGGGTCTACACAGTTCGCCAGAGGCAGACACGGCCGAACAAGAAGACAACACATTTGAAGAGACGGAAGGGGCGCTTGAAGAAGTGCCGGAGACCCAACCGACTCATCAGTCCCTCAGGCCTCAAGGTAAAAAGGCATCAAAGAAAAAAGGTAGTTCTTCCAAAAATGACTACACTAAATATATGGACGAACTAGCTCGCTAAGGTAAACTGAACATGGTGAGGGAAACGGCTAGAGATGAGGAACAAGCTGCTACTATGGCAACAATATTAGCAGCTACTAAGGGATGTGATGTGGTGTCTGAGAGACAAAGAGAAATAGTTAATCGAGACAACAAGATGATTAGAGAAGCACTTAATCGAGAAAATGAGATGCTTAGAGAAGAAAGGATGGCTCAAGTAGATTGTGACACTATGAACAAGCCTCTAGTAGGACTATCTCCGAATTTAAAATATTTTTAGACTTCGGAAAAAAGAGACGTGGTGCAAAAAAGGCGTGCAAGAGATGCGGAAACAAGTCGAGGGGATTCTAGCTACACAGATCCTAGCAACAAAGATCCTAGCACCACATATCCCAACTCCATAGATTTTGTATAATTTCGTATTTATTTGTAGTACTGTATTTAATTTTTTATGTAATTTCGTCTTTATTTTTAGTACTTTATGTAATTTCTTATTTATTATTAGTACTTTATGTAATTTCTTATTTATTTTTAGAACTTTATGCAATTTCAAATTTATTTTTTGTACTTTATTTAAACACATCAAATAAGATTACATAAACTCACCAAATAAACTTAAAAAAAAAACACCAATTAAATTTACTTAACCTGACCAAATAAACTTAAAAAAAAACACTAAATAAAATTACATAAACTTAAAAAAATACACTTTATTCTTCAACCACAAGCTCATTTTAATTATCTTCACATTCTTGCAATCCTCACTGGTGCTCAATTAAGTCATTCAAGTGGGTTATGTGCCAATATGGCTCTTGCACTGAAATGTACCGCTCAACGATCAATTCATTGTAACGTCCATCCCATTCCAACGGTTTGTGTTGCACGGGATCTTCGGTCCGATCATGAGCACAATAGATACATGTTCTTGAGTTGTTCATCGGATCCGGCTTGTATTCATCGACGGCATCATAATCATACTCATCTTCCACGATCATGTTGTAGAGAATAATACACGTCATCATGATAGATCAGAGAGCCTCGACATCAAACATTGTAGCAGTAGCCCTGACAATTGCCCAACAAGCTTGCAGGATACCAAAACAACGCTCCACATCCTTCCTACACCCTTCTTGACATATTGTGAAGTGTTTTTCTTTTTCACTCTGTGGATGTGGCACTGTTTTGACAAACATTGACCACCTTAGGTAAATGCCGTCTGTAAGGTAGCATGGTCCCTCGTATTTATGGTTATTAACCCAATATATGCATCTCGGTGATTTTCTTTGTAGTAGTTCGTCGAACACTGGAGATTAGGCAAGGACATTTAGGTCATTCTGAGCTCCTGGAACACCAAAAAAAGCATGCCAAATCCATGTATTAAATGAAGCCACCGCTTCCAAAATGATAATTTTGGCTCCTTTTCTGTCTTCATAAGTTCATAGCCACGCACTTGGACAGTTTTTCCAAGCCCAGTGCATGCAGTTGATGCTTCCAATCATGCCAGGGAAGCCTCACATCTCATCCTTCCTCAGAAGCCTTCGCATGTCCCTTGGTGTAAGTTCCCGAGGTACTCATTGGTGTAGAAGGCTTCAATTGCAGAGAAAAATCATATCAGGGACTCCAGAAAAGTTGTTTTTCCCATCCTCACGATCTCACCCACTTGATGTGTAGATGCTCCATATGCAAGCATTCGCAAGGCAGCCGTAATTTTTTGCTCGGGAAGAAGACCTAGAACTTGAAAAGCATCCTCTTTTTGCACAAAGTATGGATCATGGTTGCAAATAGCACTCATAATTTTGTCGAACAATCTTCGTTGCATTCTAAAATGACGTCTAAAAACATGATCAGGGAATACGTTGTTGGGAATAAAATAATCTTCCAAAAGATCTTTACCTTGTTTTTCCCTTTTTCTATCGAAGTTTGCGGCACGTCTGGGTTTGCCTATTTGACCCACAGCTTCCATGACATGACGAGAATGTGAGGCCCTCTGCCTTCTATGGTCATCATCCTCATCCTCTTCCATTGTGAAAGCCTCATCTCCACCTCCACCTTCCTCGAGATTGACCAATTCTTCATGTTGTGCCAACAATCTTTTCTGCTGCTCCTCAAACTGTTTATACACTCTCCTTGAAGAAGACATTGTAAGAACTCAAGATTTGAAAATGATGAAGAAGGATTCTAAGCTAAAAATAATGATTGAGTTTGGTGTGAGTATGGATGTAGAGATGTAGGGTTTATATGGACAAAAAAAATGAGGTTCTGGACAATACCACGTGGTACTACGATTGGTTGAAAATCTTATCAAAATCTTGGCATTATTATAAACAAGAAGTGACACGTGGCACATCGGGATTGGTTGAAAATCTTATCGGAATCTTGGCTAAATTATTGTAAACAGATAGTGACACGTGGCGCGTTAGGATTGGTTGAAAATCTCATAAATCTATTCACAAAATAGTACGTTCGGATAATGACACGTGGCGTGACAAGATTGGTTAAAAATCATATCCGAAATTAAAACTATTTTATTTATTATTATTTTATAAAAAAATTTAAAATATTTTAAATGGCCTAGGTGCCAACGCATTTCGTAAGGGTGAAGATCGTTTTGTACTAGTGCATATTTAGACTTTGTGCCAGCGCATTTTTTTAGGGGTGGAGATACATTTGGCCTATTATTGTTCATTAGGGCCTATCACTGTTCACTGAGTGGATTAATGCGCTGGATGCTGGTGCATATTTTTAGGGGTGGAACTGTTCTAAGGAGGATGGGTGGGATTAGCCTCACAATAGGCTAGCAATAAAGTGATGCAATCAATTGTTTATTAAATATTCTTTTCTCTATTTTTAAACACGTTCAAAACATCTTAAGAGGCGTGTAATGCTGGTTATAAAAAGGGTCTTTCACACGTGGATAATATTGTGATTAAATTAGTTGTCAAATGATTGATTTTTTTTTAACAAATGATATTATCTACACTAAGGGTGAGTGGGCTTAACCTCACAGTGGGCTAGCAATAATGTGATTCAATCAATTGTTTATTAAATGTTATTTTCTCTATTCTTAATATAAATTCTATAGAGACCGATTTTATAATATGATTAAATTAGTTATCAAATGATTGTTTTTTTTTTTTTTTGAACAAACGATATTATCTACTCTAAGGGGTTTCTTCTAATATGATCTAAGATTATTCATTTACTTCCAATATTTGACTTTCCTTTTGTCAATTCACGCATATAAATACATTTAAAACGTGTAAGTCACGTGTAGCATGCCGTGATTCAAAAAATACCTTCTACAATAGGCTAGCAATAATGTGATTCAATCAGCTGTTCATTAAATATTATTTTCTTTATTTTTAAAAACATTCAAAACATCTTAAGAGGCATGTAATACCGGTTATAAAAAAGGTCTTTCACATTCGGATAATAATGTGATTAAATTAGTTGTCAAATGATTGTTTTTTTTTAACAAATGATATTATCTACACTAAGGGGGATGGGTGGGTTTAGCCTTACAATGGGCCAGCAATAATGTGATTCAATCAGTTGTTTATTAAATATTATTTTCTCTATTCTTAATGTAAATTCTATAAAGACCAATTTCATTATGTGAATTCAGCTGCTACTTTAACTGATTTATGAGGGGTTTCTTCTAGCATGATCTAAGATTATTCATGTGAAACCCCATCTGGAAGTATGTATCTTTTTCATTTTAACGAAATTGTAAAATGACCTTTTTGCCCCTTATCCTCTTACCCTATCCGGATTCCCTTCTCTTTTTAGATTTTGTTGTTATTATTTTATAACTCTCCATTCCTCTCTGCCTACCATATGGCACCCCTATCCTTTTTTTCTCCTTCTTTCTTATCTCCCCCGAGGTCTCTTTCAGCTCACTCACTATCTCTCACATAAACTCTCTATCCCTCTCCCTGATTTACACACACACCCAAATCGTGGAAAACAATGGTGACGTCAACACCACCACGTCCACCATGTCAAGTCTCTCTCTCTTTTCCTCCTCCTCCGTGAAGCCTAGAAACCCATCAAGTTTTCCCGATGAACCCCGTGGACTTCGAGGCATTTTCTGACCTACTCCGACCACCACTCGTCGCGAAATTGATATGAATCTCTTCTTCTATTCCTAAGCTTCAATTTGATAGCTAGACCGCACCTTAGGGTTAAGAATCCATGTTCAACAGAGCTCGAGAAGCTCTGGCCTTCCATTCTGTCGAAGCGACCCAAACCCGGAGCCCAAGTCCTTTAGCACAAACCCTTTAAACCTTCGGACCCCAAACCCAAAGAGAACCAGGCCCTTGGGTCGTCTAACTCGAGCCTTAGGCCCATTAATCCCAAACCCCAAACCCTTTAGATCCTAGGCCTTTGGGTCATGCAAGCTTGAGGCTTTGGCCCAAGAAGCCCAAGCCCAAGACCCTATGCCAAGCCCAAACCCAGAACAGGGCCCAACCTTTGAGCCGTGTCACGCGAGAGCTTGCACATGGGTGCGCGTAAGGCCGAGCCAATGCCAGCGTGTGAAGCACATGCACCGCCATCCATATCGGCATCGGCTACTTTTCTGACCAACTTTCCAGCAACCCATGGCAGCTCGTGCCGCCAGAGCCACCACTTTGCGGCGGCACCTGAAGGCGCGTGGGGGTACCTGAGGTCCTCATTATGTTTTTCAACGTCCTGAATGTGTTTATGAAGTCTGTTTTTTGAATTTCAATCGTTATAATATAGTTTTATTAATTTGACCCTTTATGTGCTTAGGTGAGATTATTAGCAGCGATTCCGCCTTTCCTATTTCGCTTGGCTCTTCGACGATAGAGTATCTATGAATGGACCCTTCTAAAATGCATGTTTTAATAGTAGAAATGCATACATGAGAATTATGATTTAATGGTTATGTTTTATGAAACGTTTTATGAGTAAATTAGATTTACACTTTATGATTATCATGTTTTACTGAGAATATTTTGGAATACCGTACTTTATCGAAATTATGTTCTTTGTAGTATATATGATGGATGACTATATACTATTTATGAACATGTTTTTACACTCTTTGTAGTATATATAATGGATGACTATATACTATGATGATGTTTTGAGATATGTGTACTTATGTTGGAAAGTTATGTTCAATGTTTTTATGCTTATCTAGTGGTCACTATTCTGCCTACATGCAATGATACTTATATTGGCCTAAGGGTCAGGTGATGTAGTAGCCTACGGGTAAGAAGATATTCATATATTTGGCCTATGGGTCGGGTGATGTAGTGGCTTCGGTCGATTATGACACCACTACTTAGTACATTATATACCATATATGTTTTACAAAGGTTTTATGGCATGCTAGGGTTTTCGGAAAAACCTATTACATATTATACGATTGAGTTTTCATAAAACTTTGGGGGTTAGTACGTTGTTGAATAACTATTTCAGCATTATATATATATATATATATATAGCATTATCACTATCATTTATTTGACGTTTGAATATTATTTTGGTAAGGTTTGTATTTCAATATTACATTGTGCAGTTCGCGCGAAATTTATATGCATGTTTCACATGTTCTTGGCACATGCATTCATTAAATGGCTTGCGTCACCCTCGGGTGTTGGCCATCATGTGGCCATCATGATGTCCTCCGGACATCGGGATCGAGGCTTGTCAGATTGGTATCAAAGCATACTTAGGACTTCATTCTTCTATTTGGTAATCATAAGCTTTCTTGTAGCCATAATCTTTCGTCCTTCTAAATCTTGTTTGCCTCTTATCAGAATCATGGATCCTACTGGTGGGAATGTACCTCGAGGACCTTGTTCTGGTCTAATGGGAAGAATTAATCAGTTGACCTCCACATTGCGAAATGCTTTTCGAAGCAGTAGCAAGCCGAGTCGTACGTATATGGAGATTACTCGTAGCCACGACATTACAAAACTTAATGTAGTTAAAGTCTGTGAGAAGGTTGATGATTGGTTAGAAAATATGGAAGACACCTTAAAGAGTATGAGAAGCCCAACATATGAATGCTTGAATACCACTGGTTACTTTTTTCAAGGGAACACGAGGTATTGGTGGAAGTCAGTGACGAGCTCTTGCCTACGTAACTCTTTGATGACTTGGGCTACGTTCAGGAGACTATTCAACACACACTTTTTAAGCCCCGGTTATCAGTTGAGGAAGAGACAGGAGTTCCTAAAGTTTCGTCAGGGCAATCTAAGTATTACAGAGTTTGATAGCACTTTTTTACGCCTGTCGAGACACCATGAGGGAACTAGTATGAGATGATCATTCAACTGCAAATTGCTATGAACCAGGACTTTTGCGTAGAGGCATACCTCCTACGAAGAAATGATTGAGGTGGCTTTGAGAATTGAATAGACAAGGTGGAACAGACTTAACTAGAACCAGCATCAAAACCAAAATCAGCCTTGGAGCTAGAACCAACCTCGGAACTAGAGTCTGCGAGGTCGTGGATTCTGATCCCAGAACATTAGGAAGCATTATACTTCTTCTAATTCCTTTGGCCCTAGATGCTCTCAGTCGTTCAAGCAACATGGTCAGGGTTTGGGATCATCTAGTGAGAGCTCAGGCAGTGAGTCAACGAGGCAATCTTTCAGCCACTATAACCCTCCGATTGTGGCTTGCGCGCGTTGTGGTATGCACCATCTGGGAGATTACGTTGTGAATGTTGCCATGTGTCACAGGTGTGGTGGTACTAGGCAATATGTCCGTGTTTACCCTTCGGCGAACCCATCCAAGAGTTATGCTTCTGGTTCAGGTTACGGTGGGGGAAGTAACCCAAATACTTAAAGTTATGGCGATACACAAAGTTATGGCGGCATTGGTAATCAGAGTACCCAGTTTTCTTCTCAACGACAGCCGTAGCATTTTGGAGCAGCTTCAGGCAGTTGAGCTCAGGTAAACCAAGTAGGCCGCAACAACCAAGGTCCTAGGACTCGAGGCAATCGTAACAGTGCTTCAGGATGTTAAGTCCATGGGCGTATCAATGCCATGACTCATCAGGAGGTGGAGTAGCACCCTAGAGTTATTACTGGTACGTTGCTTATTTGTGGTACTTGGATTCATGTTCTGATTAATTCTAATGCCACTTATTCTTTTATATCCTCACCTTTTGTACGGATTGTAAACCCGCAACCTACATCGCTCGGATTTGATATGTTTATTCAATTGCCACCTAGAAATCTATTATGTGAAAAATGGAAGTATAAGGATTGCCCAGTTATTGTTGAAAGGGAAATCTTAGAGGCCAATTTGATTCCCTTCAAACTTGTGGAGTTTGATGTCATTCTGGGAATGGATTGGTTATCTAAGCACAATGCTTATGTCGAATGTAGGGAGAAATTTATGACCTTTGATCGACCTGGATGACCAGCGATCATGTTTTAGGGTGAGCGACGAATCCTTCAAAATACTATCGTTTCTACCATCCAGACAATTACGTTATTACACAAGAGTTGTGTTGGATTCTTAGCCCATGTAGTCACATGGGATGAACCATCTCTATGTGCTAGAAATATGCCAGTAGTGAATGAATTCACTAATGTGTTTCTTGAGGATTTTCCAGGGTTACCACCTGCGAAGGAAATCGAATTCACCATTGATTTACTTCCAGGTACCAACCTTATTTCCTTGGCACCATACCGAATGGCACTAGCTGAGTTAAGGGAATTGAAGATTCAACTTCAAAAGCTCATGGATAAAAGCTATATCCAGCCCAACATGTCTCCCTAGGGTGCTCTTGTATTATTTGTCAGAAAGAATGATGGGTCAATGAGAATTTGCATCAACTATAGGCAATGAATTAGGTTACAGTGAAGAACTGTTATCCCCTACCTCGGATTGATGATCTGTTTGACCAACTGAAGGGTGCTCATGTGTTCTTTAAGATCGATCTTCGTTCGAGTTACTGTAATACTGCCTTTTGCACTAGGTATGAACACTATGAGTTTCATATCATGCCTTTTGGGTTAACCAATGCACCCGAAACTTTCATGGATTTGATGAACAAAGTTTTCAGACTGTATCTTGATCGGTTTGTGATTGTGTTCATTGATGATATCTTGATCTACTCCAAAAGTAATGATAAGCACAAAAAACATCAGCTTTATACGCAGTTCAATAAGTGTCAATTTTGGCTAAACCATATCAGTTTCCTCGGGCATGTGGTTTTCGCTGAGGGATTTAGTGTGGACCTTTAGAAGATTTCAGCAGTGTCTACGTGGGAGCAGCCGAGGAATGTTACTGAAGTAAAAAGCTTTTTAAGACTGGCAAGCTATTACCGACATTTTGTACAATACTTCTCATCAATCACCCTAACTCTTAATAAGTTGACCCGGAAGGGGTTAAATTCGAGTGGGATAAGAGTTATGAAAGGAGTTTTCAGAAGCTTAAGCAGTGTCTTACTCATGCCCCAGTCCTTGCTCTTCCAGACGATTGCAGTGAGTTTGAAATTTACAATGATGCATCTTTGTCGGGATTAGGTTATGTTTTGATGCAGCATGGGAAAATCATCATCTATGCTTCCAAGCAACTCAATAATCACGAAAAAAACTACCCCACTCATGATCTGGAACTCGGAGTAGTGGTCTTTGCTCCAAAAATCTGGCAACATTACTTGTACGGTGAGAATTGCCGCATCTTCACCGATCATAAGAGTTTGAAGTATGTCTTCACCCAGAAGGAGTTGAATTTGAGGCAGAAAATGTGGATAGAACTGATTAGCAACTACAAAGGCACTCTTAAGTATCATTCTAATCACGCAAAAGCTCGACCAACAGTGTGCAGACTTAAGGGAACAACTACGGAATGGTTCTAAGCGAGACTTGAAAATCCAGAGAAATGGAGCCTTGGTGATGGGAAATAGGTTGTTTATGCCTAAGGATAATGAAGTGGTGAAGAAGAAAATTCTAGATGAAGCTCACATCTCGACGTATGCCATGCATCTGAGGAGTACCAAATTGTATCACACTATCTAACCATTCTACTACTGGTATGAGATGAAATGGGATGTGGCAGAGTATGTGAAGAGATGTATTATTTGCCAGCAAGTGAAGCATGCGGTCGAAGTTTGATGGTGTTTGGGTGATTGTGGATCGACTCACCAAGATTGCTCATTTCTTACCTATTCGACATACCTACACATTGGAGAAATTGGCACAGTTGTTCATTGACAACATTGTTAAACTTCATGGTGTACCGGTCACTATTATTTTGGACAGAGATCCAAGATTCACCTCCAGGTTTTGGAGAGCTTTCAATGACACCATGGATACTTAACTGTTGTACAACACTACCTACCATCTACATACCGATTGTTAATCTGAGAGGACGATTCAGATTTTGAAGGACATATTGAGAGTGTCTGTTCTCTAATGGAAAGGTAGTTGGGATAGTTATTTGTCTCTGATCGAGTTTGCCTACAACAATAACTACCACTTTAGTATCGCCATGGCATCATTCAAGGCATTGTATAGGAAGGTATGCCAGACACTGTTGTGTTAGACTGAGGTCGGTGAACGGGTGATAGTGGGGCCAGAAATTATTGACACCACTAATACTAACATCTAGTTGATTAAGAAAAATTTAAAGGCGGTGCAAGATCTACAGAAGAGCATTGCGGACCAACATTTTAAGGATCGTGAGTATGAGATTTGTGACTGTGTCTTTCTGAAATTGTTGCCCTGAAAGGGTGTGGTTCGATTTGGTAAACGAGGGAAGTTGAGCCCTTGATATGTTGGTCCCTACCAGATCATAGAGAGAATTGGTGCAATTGCTTATAAATTGGAGCTACCACCAAAGTTGTCACAGATTCATGACGTATTCCATGTTTCCATGCTTCGGAAGTATATGTCGGATCCTTCTCATGTTATTCAGACAGAACCATTTGAAGTGAATTAGGATGCGAGTTATGTTAAGGAACCAGTGGCGATATACTTTTCTTAGTAGTAGCAGACCGAGTCGTACAAAGTCATTCCGTTAGTGAAGGTATTGTAGAAGAACCATGTTGTCGAGGAAGTGATGTGGGAAACGGCAGAACTGATGAGAAGTCAATATTCGTATTTGTTTATTTGAGGTTGTAATTTCGGGGACGAAATTCTTTTAAGGGGGTAGATTGTGAAACCCCATCCCGAAGTATGTATTTTGTCATTTTAACAGAACTCTGAAACGACCATTTGCCCCTTTATCCTCCTACCCTATACGGATTCCCCTTCCTTTTTTTAGATTTTGTTATTATTGTTTTATAACTCTCCCCTCCTCTCTGCCTGCCACTTGAAGCCCCCATCATTTTTCTCTCATTCTTTCTTCTTTCCCCCGAGCTATCTCTCATCTCACTTTCTCTCTCTCGCATAAACTGTCTCTCCATCTCCCTGATTTACACACACACCCACACACTCAAATCGAGCAAAACAACAGCAACGACAACACCACCACGTTCATCATGTTGAGTCTCTCTTTCTCCCTCATCCTCCGTGAAACCCAGAAACCCATCAAGCTTTCTCGACGAACCCCGTGGCCTTCGAGGCGTTTTCTATCCATCTCTGGCCACCACTCGTCATGAAATTGGTATGAATCTCTTCCTCTCTTCCTAAGCTTCAATTTGATAGCTAAATCGCACCCTAAGGTTGAGAATCAATGTTGAACGGAGCTCGGGAAGCTCCGGCATTCCCTTCCATCAAAATCGGGTCAAAACAACCCAAACCCAGAGCCCAAGTCCTTTGGCCCAAACCCTTGGGCCGGGCTTTCAAGCCCAAACCCTTTAAAGCCTAACCCTTTAAACCTTCGGATCCCAAACCCAAAGAGAACCAGGCCCTTAGGCCGTCCAACTCGGGCCTTAGGCCCGTTAAACCCAAACACCAAACCCTTTGGACCCCAGGCCTTTGGGCCGTGCAAGATATTTATTTTGGCCTACGAAATTGACACGCCCAACCCCGATATCCTTCAATCATCAGGGTAGACACGTGCTGGCCAACACTCGAAGATGACGAAACCATACTAACATGCATGAGAGCAATGAAGAAATATGAATACTTATACATTAAAATATAATTAAAATGCAAACGACTAATGTGTTCAGAGCATACAACCTACACCAAGAGGACTTGAAGATGCCGATGCAGAAGTGCCCTGACGTCGAGATTGTACGCCTCGATTCTAAATCCTGAAGAGGTGCAAAACAAACATGAGTGGACCAAGTTGATATACATATATATATATATATATATAATACTCAAACAGTTATCAACGTACTAACCCCCAAAGTTTTATGAAAACTCAATAGCATAATATGTAATAGGTTTTCTGAAAACCCTAGCATGCCATAAAACCTTCATAAAACATATATCGTATATAGTGTGCTAAATAGTGGTATCATAATCAACCCGTAAGCCCCTACATCACCCGACCCGTAAGCCAAATATATAAATCTTCATTCGACCCATAGACCCCTACATCACCCGACCTGTAGGCCAATATAATATCGTTCGACCCGTAGGCCCCTACATCACCCAACCTATAGGCCAAATAAGTATCATCACCCGTAGGCAGAACAATGACCACTAGATAAGCACAAAACGTTATATATAATCTTTCCAACATACGTACATATATCTCAAAACATCTTCATAGTACATAGTCATCCATCATATATACTACAACGAGTGTAAAAACATGTTCATAAATAGTATATAGTCATCCATCATATATACTACAAAGAACATAAATTTGATAAAGTATGGTATTCCAAAATATTCTCAATATAGCATGATAATCATAAAGTGTAAATCTAATTTACTAATAAAACATTTCATAAAAGCGTAACCATTAAATCATGTTTTTCATGTATGCATTTCTACTATTAAAACATGCATTTTAAAAGGGGTCCACTCACAGATACTCTGTCATCAAAGAGCCACACAAACTAGCGAAGACAGAAACGCCACAATAAATGCACCTAAGCACATAAAGGGTCCAATTAATAAAACTCTATTAAAACGATTGAATTTAGGAAAACGGACGTCGAAAATGGATTTAGGATGTCGAACTACCCTAAGAAAGGTCCTGGGTAAATTTTAAAAAAGTCAACTAAAAGTTAACATAAGAATATTCCAAGAACATTCTGTACAGATTAGGTCAAAGGGTCCATGTTAAACAGTCCACTGGGTTGGGCCAAAGGGTTTTAGGTTTGGGCTTGGTAGCCCGGCCCACTGTTTTGGGCTGAGTCCTGTTTTAGGTTGGGTTAAAAAGGTTTTGGGCTGAGTCCTGTTCCATGGCCCAAATGCCCGGGTTAAGGCCGAGTTACAAGGCCCATGGGTTTGGGCTAACTTTGAATTGGGTTTAGGTCACATGGGTCAAGGGTTGGGCCTAATGGGTTAAGGATTTGGGCCCAGTTTAGTAAATTGGGCCGGTTAAAAGGTTAATAGTTTTGGGTTGGTTTTGGATTGGACCTGTGGTAAGGCCCAAAGATTTGGGCTGGTTCTTGCTGGCAGGTTGGGCTTAACCTATTGGTTTCGTGGGTCCCATGAATAAGAAGGCCGAAAATTCGGCCAAGAACTTCCCTAGCTCCGACGGAGATCGAAACATAATCATTTCATGCAATTCAAAACACCAAAAAGAAGCTCGAAAAAATAGGGAGTCGAAATATACCTTCCTCGTGGCTAGCAGTGGCCAGAAGATGGTCGAAAAACAGCCTGGCTACTGCTTTCCTGCCAAAAACTAGGTTTTCCTTTCCCAATGTATCACTGTATTAACTCATAAATCCAAAACATAACCTAATCAGAAACAGATCACAAGAACAAAAATAAAAAGAGTCCAAGTAACCCAAGACTTACCTAGGTCGAAGTGGGGTAGAACTCACTGGAGAAATTGATATGGGTGGTCTTAGTCCTTTTACTTGCAGAGGAAGAAGAGGAACGAATGAGATGAAGGAGGTCTGAGGGAGAGTTGACGTGTGTGTGGGTGTTATATGTGTGTGATGGTCCTCAGGGTAGATAGGATACAACGGGGGGAGAGGGAGAAATATGTGAGGGGAAAGATGAGAGTGAAAGCTAAGGGAGAAAGAGAGAGCTCGGGGAAACTGCCACATGGTAAGTGGGGAGAAGGGAATCGATGACACAAATAGAAGGTGGGTCCCTTGGCACACCAATTAAGGTTTAAAAGCAAACCCAAAATAAAATATCTAGCCCAAAACCAAGTGAAATTACCAAAGTAGCCTTGTTTCAAAAAAATCATAAATAAAATCGGGACGGGTTGTTACAGGTCGGGTGATGTAGTGGCCTACGGGTCGGAAGATATTCATATATTTGGCCTACGGGTCAGGTGATATAGTGGCTTCAGTTGATTATGATACCACTATTTAGTACACTATATACGATATATGTTTTACAAAGGTTTTATGGCATGCTAGGGTTTTTGGAAAAACTTATTACATATTATACTATTAAGTTTCCCTAAAACTTTGGGGGTTAGTACGTTGTTGAATAACTGTTTCAGTATTTTATATATATATATATATATATATATATATATATATATATATATATATATATATATATAAACTTAGTCCACTCAAGTTTGTTTTGCGCCCCCTCAAGACATAGGAACAAGGCATACGATCCGAGCTACGAGGCATTCCCCTACCAGTGACATCGTGTCAACCTCTCTGCTTTGACATCATTGTAATAGCACATTCCACTTGTATTCTGAATTTGATGTATGCTCTAAACATGTCATGCATTATCACTATCATTTATTTGATGTTTGAATATTATTTTGGTAAGGTTTGTACTTGAATATTACATTACGCAGTTCACACGAAATTTATATGCATCTTTCACATGTTCTTGGCATATGCATTCATTAAATGGCTTGCGTGATCCTCGGGTGTTAGCCAGCATATGGCCATCCCGATGTCCCCCAAACATCAGGATCGGGGCGTGTCAATTCATTATTTACACATATAAATACATTTAAAATGTGTAAGTCGCGCGTAGCACACCGTGATTCAAAAAATGCCTTATGCACACGCGTGAGCACATGCGTGAAGGCTAGTTTGTCTATTAAGTGTGGGTGGCTAACACAATGTTGGAAGCTTTTTTTTTTTTTTCTTATTAACTAGCCTTCATGCACGTGCTCTCGCGCGTGCAAAAGACATTTTTTGAATTACAGCGTGCTACGTGCGACTTACACATTTTAAATGTATTTATATGTGTGAATTGACAAAAGGAAAGTCAAATATTTGAAGTAAATGAATAATCTTAGATCATGCTAGAAAAAACCCCTCACAAACCAAGCTAAGCCCACTCCCTCCCCATTAGTGTAGATAATATCACTTGTTCAAAAAAAAAAAATACAATCATTTGACAACTAATTTAATCACATTATTATGCGCGTGCAAAATACCTTTTTTATAACAAACATTGCACGCCTCTTAAGATGTTTTGAACTTGTTTAAAAATCGAGAAAATAATATTTAATGAACAACTTATTGAATCACATTATTTCTAGCCTATTATGAGGTACTAATTAAAAAAATTGTACAAAAAGAATTAATTAATAAAAAAACACTATTAAAATGATGAAAATACCCCTACATTATTTTGAGTTGCTTTTGAAATTTTTTGTTATGGGGGTATTTTTGTCCAAAACGTTTTGGTGAAACTTGTGACTTCAAAAGGGGTTGTTGGCTTTATATATAAAGATGGGAGAGGAAATAGCATGAAACTATTTAGAGAATGAGAGTTTTGAACATGCGACGCATGGGTAGAAACTCAACGCAAAACTCGGAATGCATAGGTAGAAACTCAACACCCTATTCACTAGGATGTTGGACTACATGCAAAATAGTATATAATTATATTGTGTTTTGATAATAATCAACTAGTACTTAAACACTTGGTAATTTGTAATTTTAACAGTGCTACAAGTGGGAAATGTTGTGTCATAATGTTTCGTTAATTGTAATGTAAAATTGTAATAGTTATGTATGAGTTACACTTGGCATTCGTGTCGTGTTTTCTGTGTTCGTGTCATACCTGATATCTTAACGGGTCGTGTCATGTAACACCCGTTAAAATAAACGGGTAAAATGACCCGACCTGAAATCAACCCGATAATATTAACAGGTAATATGACCCGACCCGTTACTCGTTAAGGAAAATCTATTTTAAACCAATAAATAATCAAATGAAAAACATAATACTAAATAAGTATATACATACCGTATTGTCACATCCAAAACATAAAAACACATTTTTCTTTTAAATATATTTTCACTTACCTAAAGTCTTTAATAGTTTTTTAATTAATGTATAAGTGTAAAAAATATATAGAAAAAATATATAAACACTTGTAATGACAAGCTTTACAACTTTCATGAAAAGCTTAACTTCGAAATTTGCCACTACAATCATATAAATCATAGATCAAAATTTAACCGTTGATTGTAATTTACATTTACGCTTCATTGTTCTCATCAAATTTTTTTTTTTTTTTAGATTTTCTTTTTTGAAAACTTTATCTATTAGAGGATGCAGGAAGATGAATAGTTTGGATCGTTGATATTATATTCAGAGTTTTACGGTTAGTGAAAATATTGCTTGATGTTTATAAAGTTTCTACAAACTATATGACATCTACTCATATTTCAATTAACCGTAAATGTCGAAACGTGATATCAAAGATTTGAACCATTCATCTTCTTACATCTGCCAGATGATCATGTTTTCAAAAAAGAAAATTTTAAAAATGAAATTCAATAAAAAGAATAAAGCGTAAATGGCAATCAACAGTTAAATATAAATTTAAAGTTTATGAATTATAGTGTTGGATTTTGAAGCTGACCCCTTCATGAAAGTTTCATGAAAGTTGTAAAGTTTGTCACTATGAGTGATTGTATTTTTTTTTTTTTACATTTTTTACACTTCTACAATAATTATTATTAATTTTATTAATTTTCCCCTCAAATAAAAAACATTATTCATGAAGGTTTGGAGGATTTTAAAAATCTAAACTATAATGTACGTGTAACCATTATCTACTCATGGAGGAATAATGATGAATCACGAGTGTTTATATATTCTTTCACATTTTTCATACTTGTATGCATGTCTTCTTAGTTATTGCCTATATAAATACTACATTAGTTTATATTAATTTTGGACAACAATATGTTAAGTAAAATTTATGCTAGTAATGATAATAAGGAACTCTCATAATAAAAATAAATAATGACTAAAACTTTTTTTTTAATTTATATAGAATAATAATACAAAACTATATATTTAATATATAATATATTGTATATATTAATATAGCTATTGTATTTTATAATAAATCTTTTAGTAATTAAACTTTAAAATTATCAAAATAAATTTTTTCTTAATGGGTCAAAACGGGTTACCCACGTGTAAACAGGTTCTTAACAGGTCACTCGATAAGTTATCGTATTGACCCAAAATCCGTTATTTTCGTGTCGTTTTCGTGTCGTGTCAGAAAATGATGGGTCTAGTATGAGTGGACCAATTTCTTTAGATCCACTGAATGGTGTTGAACCGTTAACCTAATGTAGAGCCAGTTTATTAATGTTAGAGCTCTTTATATAATTTTTTTATGCTTTGAGAATAATCAGCTAGCAATTAAACATTTGATAATGTATTTCTTAGTGCTATATGCGGAAAAGTAGTGTCATGGTGTTTTGTTAAATTTGATGTAAAACTGTAATAGTTGTATATAGTTACTATAAGGGACGTGATTTTTCAAAGTTTTATGTAATAAACAGTTTAGTAGAAAAAAATCTATCGACTTGCATTTATGCTGGTGGGGTGGGTGGGTGGGTGTGTGTGGCGTCGCGGACAATGATGGTAGGGAGTGATGATAGTATAGCAATGGTAGTGGATGGTTTGTGGCGATTGAAATGGTGGTGAAGATGGTGGTGGTGGTTGCATAAATGGTAGGGTGTGTGGTGGGGTGTTAATACTTTTAGGGCACGTTTGTTTGACAGGATTCGCTGGGACTGGACTGGACTAGACTATAGTCCAGTGTTTGGTGGGTACCGGGATTAGCTTTAATGAGCTTAGGTGGGATTCGCTAGGACTAAGGGGGGGCTTAGCCGTTCTTCACGAGGGATCCCAAATTCGGGCGGACTCGTAAGCCAGAGAAACCGCGTCTTCCCACATCTCACATCCCACATCGTCCTCATCTCTGCGTCTGCCCTCGTCGTCGTCCTTGCCGTGCTCCCACATCGTCCTCACGCTCATCGTCGTCCTTGCATCTGGTCGCTGTCATCTGCCTCTAGTCGGTAAGCTTCGAATCTTGGATTTTTTTTCGTCGATTTGTGTGGATTTGTTTGTGATATTAACTGAGGTTTATTTGATTTTGTTGTTTTGGGTTTGAGAAATTCATAATATACAAGTGGATTTGCAATTGAACAAATTAGGGTTTTGTTATTTAGGTGAAATTGAGATTAGAATTTGGGGTTTTCATAAGATGAAATTGAGATTAGTCTCAGGTGTGTGCTCTCTGTGTGTGTGTTTGTGTGTACCGAAAAAAATTTGTCTGTGTGTTTGTGTGTGTGTGAGTGTGTTTGTGTGTGTGTGTGTGTATGTAATCTGTGTAACCTGTGTAATATCTGTGTGTGTGTGAGTTGTGTGTGTAAAATGTGTGTGTAATCTATCCGTGTGTGTGTGTGTAACCTGTGTTATTTGCAGTGTGTGTGTGTGAGTTGTGTGTGTAAAATGTGTGTGTAATATGTCCGTGTGTGTGTGTAATCTGTTTTTGTGTGTATGTGTGTGAGTTGTGTGTGTAAAATGTGTGTGTGAGTGTGAGTGTGAGTGTAAGTGTTTGTGTGTGTGTGTGTGTTTGTGTGTGAGTGTGAGTGTAAGTGTGAGTGTGAGTGTAAGTGTGAGTGTGAGTGTGTGTGAGTGTGAGTGTGTGTGCAGTGTGTGTGTGTATGCAGTGTGTGTGTGTGTGTGCAGTGTGTGTGTGAGTGTGTATGCAGTTTGTGTGTGTGTGTGTGCAGTGTGTGTGTGAGTGTGTATGCAGTGTGTGTGTGTCTATGCAGTGTGTGCAGTGTGTGTGTGTCTATGCAATGTGTGCAGTGTGTGTGTGTGGGCGCAGTGTGTGTGTGTGTGTGTATGTATGCAGTATGTATGCAGTGTGTGTGTGTGTGCAGTGTGTGTGTGTGTGTGCAGTGTGTGTGTATGCAAGTATGTATGCAGTGTGTGTGTGTGAGTATAAAAACAGAGTGTGTGTGTGAGGGTAAGAGTGTGTTGCACTCTGTCCCCGTGTGTGTGTGTGTGTCACTGTGTTCAGTGTGTGAGTGTGAGTGTGAGTGTGTGTGCAGTGTGTG
Organism: Malus domestica; assembly: GCF_042453785.1. Classification (NCBI taxonomy): domain Eukaryota; kingdom Viridiplantae; phylum Streptophyta; class Magnoliopsida; order Rosales; family Rosaceae; genus Malus; species Malus domestica. The sequence continues at coordinate 16,790,790 of NC_091672.1, forward strand.
TGTGTATGTAGTGTGTGTGTGTGTGCAGTTTGTGTGTGTGTGCAGTTTGTGTGTGTATGCAGTGTGTGTGTGTGCAGTTTGTGTGTGTGTGCAGTTTGTGTGTGTATGCAGTGTGTGTGTGTGCAGTTTGTGTGTGTGTGCAATTTGTGTGTGTATGCAGTGTGTGTGTGCAGTTTGTGTGTGTGTGTATGTGTGTGTCCAGTGTGTGTGTGTGTGTGACTGTGTTCAGTGTGTGAGTGTGAGTGTGTGTGCAGTGTGTGTGTGTGTATGCAGTGTGTGTGTGTGCAGTTTGTGTGTGTGTGTGTATGTATGTAGTATGTATGCAGTGTGTGTGTGTATGTATGCAGTATGTATGCAGTGTGTGTGTAAGTGTGAGTGTGAGTGTGAGTGTGAGTGTGAGTGTAAGTGTAAGTGTGCAGTGTGTGTGTGTGTGTTTGTGTGTGAGTGTGAGTGTGTGTGTGTTTGTGTGTGAGTGTGAGTGTGAGTGTGAGTGTGTGTGAGTGTGTGTGCAGTGTGTGTGTGTATGCAGTGTGTGTGTGTGTGTGTGCAGTGTGTGTGTGAGTGTGTATGCAGTTTGTGTGTGTGTGTGCAGTGTGTGTGTGAGTGTGTATGCAGTGTGTGTGTGTCTATGCAGTGTGTGCAATGTGTGTGTGTCTATGCAGTGTGTGCAGTGTGTGTGTGTGTGCGCAGTGTGTGTGTGTGTGTATGTATGCAGTATGTATGCAGTGTGTGTGTGTGTGTGCAGTGTGTGTGTGTGTGTGCAGTGTGTGTGTGTGTGCAGTGTGTGTGTGAGTGTGTATGCAGTTTGTGTGTGTGTGTGCAGTGTGTGTGTGAGTGTGTATGCAGTGTGTGTGTGTCTATGCAGTGTGTGCAGTGTGTGTGTGTCTATGCAGTGTGTGCAGTGTGTGTGTGTCTATGCAGTGTGTGCAGTGTGTGTGTGTGTGCGCAGTGTGTGTGTGTGTATGTATGCAGTATGTATGCAGTGTGTGTGTGTGTGTGCAGTGTGTGTGTGTGCAGTGTGTGTGTGTGTGTGCAGTGTGTGTGTATGCAAGTATGTATGCAGTGTGTGTGTGTGAGTATAAAAACAGAGTGTGTGTGTGAGGGTAAGAGTGTGTTGCACTCTGTCCCCGTGTGTGTGTGTGTGTCACTGTGTTCAGTGTGTGAGTGTGAGTGTGTGTGAGTGTGAGTGTGTGTGAGTGTGAGTGTGTGTGCAGTGTGTGTGTGTATGTAGTGTGTGTGTGTGTGTGCAGTTTGTGTGTGTGTGCAGTTTGTGTGTGTATGTAGTGTGTGTGTGTGTGTGCAGTTTGTGTGTGTGTGCAGTTTGTGTGTGTATGCAGTGTGTGTGTGTGCAGTTTGTGTGTGTGTGCAATTTGTGTGTGTATGCAGTGTGTGTGTGCAGTTTGTGTGTGTGTGTATATATGCAGTGTGTGTATGTGTGTGTCCAGTGTGTGTGTGTGTGTGACTGTGTTCAGTGTGTGAGTGTGTGTGCAGTGTGTGTGTGTGTATGCAGTGTGTGCGTGTGTGTGTGCAGTGTGTGTGTGAGTGTGTATGCAGTTTGTGTGTGTGTGTGCAGTGTGTATGCAGGGTGTGTGTGTAGTGTATGCAGTGTGTGTGTAAGTGTAGTGTATGTAGTGTGTGTGTGTGTGCAGTGTGTGAGTGTGAGTGTGTGTGTGTGCAGTGTGTATGCAGGGTGTGTGTGTAGTGTATGCAGTGTGTGTGTAAGTGTAGTGTATGTAGTGTGTGTGTGTTTGTGTACTGTGTGTGCAATGTGTATACAGTGTGTGTGTTTGTGTACTGTGTATGCAGTGTGTGTGTATGCAGGGTGTATGCAGTGTGTGTATGTATGTATGCATTGTGTGTGTACTTGCAGGGTGTGTGTGTAGTGTATGCAGTGTGTGTGTGTAGTGTATGTAGTGTGTGTAGTGTATGCAGTGTATGTAGTGTGTGTATGTATGTACTGTGTTTGCAGTGTGTATGTATGCAGTGTGTGTGTAGTGTATGCAGTGTATGTATGTACTGTGTTTGCAGTGTGTATGTATGTACTGTGTATACAATGTGAATGTTTTGTATTGTGTGGGGTTGATGCTGAATTGCAATTTGTTGTGGTTGTTGGTTGCAGAGAAGAGGAGCATAAACGGAAGGCTAAGGCTAAGGCTACTGCATTACAGGTGTCCTTTAATTTCCCTTTTCACATGCAATGCCTAGCAATGATAGCAATCCTCATACTAGTGTTCTTAGACACATGTTTATAGATGTATAAGAGTAGAACATTTTGAATATGATGCCTCGGGTTAATGAAAACTTTTTTTTTTCAACGCCATATGTATATTTGTTGCCTCGGGTTAATGATTTAGTTAATTTGTTTTTTGTTTTTTGTTTTTGTTTGGATAGATATGGATCGAAGGAAGCTTTTATTGATCTTATTGTTAGAGATGTCTTATTTGGAAACAATTTGTATTTGTACGATTCTTGTGGTGATGATGCTACGTGGCAAACAGAGACATGTTGAACGACCCACATTGACTAACCGTTCACTTATTAGACGAGAGATTAGTTTGTGTTATCTGAATGGTATAATAGGGAATACTGATACTGAATGTGTTAACGAATTGAGAATGGATAGAAGGACTTTTGGCATATTATGCGACTTACTTCGTCAAGATGGGAGGGTAAAAACTGATGGTTTGGTGTCTGTAGAGGAACAGGTGTGTATGACTTTACAAATATTAGCACATCATACTAAGAATCGTAGTGTTGGCGGTAGATTTTATAGGTCGGGAGAGACTATAAGTAGGTATTTCAATAGCGTATTGCAAGGAATTTTGCGATTACAAGGTTTCCTACTAAAAGTCCCACAGCCTGTGCCTATTGATTCTACAGATGCTAGGTGGCGATGTTTTAAGGTATGATGAGAAATATTTTTCATTTTCCTTAAGCTTTAACTCTTCATTCCCTTTGTATAAATTAACAAAAAGTTTTTTATTTTTTATTTTTAAGAATTGCTTGGGAGCATTGGATGGAACACACATTGATGTGCATGTACCTGAAATTGACAAACCAAGATACCGAACAAGAAAGGGTCGAGTCGCAACTAATGTGTTAGGTGTGTGTTCAGGAGATATGCAGTTCATATATGTGTTTCCGGGGTGGGAGGGTTCCGCATCAGACTCTAGAGTGCTACATGATGCAATTAGTAGGCCTAATGGTTTTAAGGTACCAGCGGGTAAGACTATTACTTAGTCTCAACTTTCTAAGTTAGGTTTAGTTCTGTTTGTCAACTACAAAACACTAATAAGGTCTGTTTTTTTTTTTCATTAGGTTGTTATTACCTTGTAGATGGTGGTTATACAAATGGTGAAGGATTCCTTGCACCCTATAGAGGAATACCTTATCATTTATCTGATTGGGAGGGACGAACACCTTCTAATAAGGAAGAATATTTTAACATGAAGCATTCTAAGGCAAGGAATGTAATTGAACGCTGTTTTGGCTTGCTAAAAGGAAGGTGGTCGATACTAAGGAGTCCATCTTTCTATCCGATAAGGACACAAGGTCGAATAATTACCGCTTGTTGCCTACTACACAATCTTATTAGGCAAGAGATGTCAGTAGATCCAATGGAGAATTTGCCAATAATAGAAGATGGACAAAATACAGAAGAAGGTGAATATGTTGGTAGTGTTCAATCATCGGACCAGTGGACTGCAATGAGGAATGATATGGCTGAGGAAATGTATAATGAGTGGAGAGCAATTATGAACCAGCAACCGAACTAGCTATATGTTTTAATGATAACATTTTATTTTAGTATTCCTTTTTATCATGCATTTGTTAGATATTAGCACAATGATTGGATGGTATGCAAATTAATTGGATATTATGCAAGTTGATTGGATATTATGCAAGTTGATTGGATATTATGCAAATTGATTATTTGTATGGTATTTTCCTTCATTAAAATATTTTTTGTTTAGGTATGGATAACGAAAATATTTTGAATGCTACTCAAGAGCCAAAAGGAAGAAGGCGTAAATGGGAAGCATTTGAGGAAGAAGTATTACTAGGAGTTCTTGAGGATTTTGTTGCTCGGAAGCAACGGTGTGACACCGGTGCTTTCAAACAAGGTACTTTGGTTGAAATAGCAAAAGCTGTCAATGTTTTATGTCCTCATTCAAATATAAAGGCAAATCCACATATTGAGTCCAAGTTGAAGAAATGGAAAAAAACATATAGTATGGTCGTTGACATGATAAACACAAGTGGATTTGCATGGAATGATGTCAAAAAGTGCGTTGAAGTTGACAGTGATGACGCATGGCAAACTTATGTGCAGGTTCATATCCTATTTTATTTATGCATTAGTTATATTCTTGCTCCTATATTTGTTACGCATGCTAAATTTTAGTTTTGCTATGTTGATATAATCTTAGAGAAATAAAGAAGCCGATGGATGGAGAAGCAAACATTTTCCACTGTTTGATAGATTTGCATATATATTTGGAAAAGATCGGGCTACGGGTAATGTAGCCGAAACCCCTGCTCAAATGGTGGAGGAACAAAGTCATGATCATGTTGGTGAAAGTGATATTGGAGGTGATAATTTTGTTTCTTCAATGAACCAACAAAGCCAACAAAGCACCCCATCTGAAAATAGCCAAAGAAAGAGGAAAAGAGCTGTGGGAAGTTCAAGTGATGGAACCGAGGCAATTATCAGTGGACTGAAAGATTTTTATGTTGAAAGTGGGAAGAGGATGCAAATGGTAACTGAAGCTTTAGTTCAAGGTACTGCAGATCATACTGACATAGCTAATGAACTTGAAGCAATGGGTCTCTCTCCTATGGATCAAATTGATGCATTGTCTCTTATTTTGGATAAACCAAAAAATGTGGGAGTGTTCAGGGCAATCAAACCGGAACTCAAGAAAGTGTTCGTCCAAAGACTTTTAAGAGACAACGCAAGCGGATGAGGATTTTGGCTAATGTTAACATGGATGTATTTTATTAACGTTAACATGGATGTATTTTATTAATCATACAGTCTTATGTTATGACTTATAACTTAGCTTTGCACTAGTATTTTGGCTTATGTTAACTAGCCATTTTGTAAATTATGGAGATCTATTTTGGCTAATGTTAACTAATGTTAACTAGGATTTTCTAAATTATGGAGATCTTATGTACTTGTATTTGTTGAAGTTGCATGTATTGGCCACTATTATTTTTCTTCTGTTGGGTGATAGAGTTTAAATCAAGCTACATTTGCAAATTAAACCCAATTCTATTAGCAGGTAATAGAAACAAAACAATTGTCAATTTTTTTTAAGATTCATAATATACATGGCAAAAATATGCTCCAATTAACCCATATCATGAGATTTGTAGCATTACTCTATTACACAATGACAAAAATTTGTAGTCCTAGTCTAAGCAAACACAAATCTGGTGAACAGTACTGTTTTTCTTATCCTGCTTCTTAGTCCGAGACTGCACCAAACGCTTCACTAAGTTAGTCCAGCTTAGTCCAGTCTAAGCCAGTCCAGCTTAGTCCCGGCAGCTAGTCCAGTCCGAGACAGTCCGGCGCAACAAACGCACCCTTAAAGGGTAATTTCCGAAAAATCGGAAACAAGGTCCAAATCTATTTCAAAAATTTCATATCATATTGGAATATTTCTAAATTCAAAATTTTAGGAATCAGAGTAATCCGAAATTTTCAGAACATTATTCGTGGTTTATGTATTTTACAAATTTTTTGATATTTTCCTACTTTTTTCGTGTGTACAATTCATTGTTCTTTTTTATATTTTGACTACAATACCAACATTTATTTAATCAATCACAATTAGGAGGTTAGATTAACTCGTATGAGTATATGTATTTATACAATCATTATATGACTATCGAAATTAAGATTGTATTAGTATTGAATTTTGGTGAAATATTTCAAACTTGTTATGATAAAATTTTCAAAAAAAAATCTATATTTTTCTTCTAGTTTATTTACTGAAATTTTGAAACATTTCGTAAAAATTCAGATCCAAATTTGAAACTTTTTGAATCTCAATGTGTCTTTCATTCGGATAGAAAAATTTCATATTCGGAGACAAATTCTAGCCCAACTTGCACCCCTACTACCTATTATGCATATTAGCTATGACAGTCTTTTGTAATAAAATATATCCACATATGGTTTTTATTAATTTTTTTATTACAACTGATATTTCTACTTTAAACTACTTTGAGACGTGGAAGAGGGTTTGAACCCTACAAATAAGCAGTGAAATGAAGTTAAATATCATAATCTTCAAGGCAATCCACAACAAATGTGATGCAACCTCAGATGCTTGATTTTGCACGCTAATAATGCCCCTTATTTTAAAAACCAAAATAGAAGGGGCCAAAATTGCTTGATTAATCTTTTCAATGAAATGTTTAAACTGAATCTCAAATTAAAGTTGAAAAGATTAAGGGGTGGTTTGGGAGTGAGGTGCTTAAAAAAAAGCACTCATGAAAAAAGACTGTGAGGGTTTTAGATGTTTGGTAAACTGAAAAAAAAAAAAAAAACTTATTTTGGAAGCTGCTGTAAGAATAAGCTGAAATCAAAGGAAAAAGTTGAAGCTGCTATTTGCAGCTTTGGAAAACTGGCTTTTTTTCAAAGCACACGGAGTTACAATGCTCCTTTAATGAAAATACCCACTATCAGACTGCTTTTTTTTTCCAAAAGCACTTTTACAAAAAAGTTTACCAAACACTCTGCAAATTTATTTCATAGCCGCTTATTCTCACAGCAGTTTTTTTTCAAAGCACGGCAATACCAAACCAGCCCTAACTGGGGTCTGTAATCTTTTGTTCAATTTCATTCTCCTCAAATTATAGCTTTCATTACATTACTTTCGTTCTAAAAAGAAAAACCTTTTAAGATCACAAAAACGGTTTTGAAGTATAAAATCTGCTTTGACCTTCATGACCAAAGTTGCAAAACGTGCCCTTCATCCAGAGCTTGCCCGGTCATCTTAATATTTAACTAGAAGATGAGCACACACTTTGTGTGTGAACAATTTCATTTTTTTTTATTTTTTTATTAAGGAGTGTGATTAGTTTTTAAAAATTTTAAAAGAGTATAAGACAATGATGATGTGATCTCTTAATAAGGGCATATTTTTCTTAATATTACATAATTATCATTTTGCTCTCTTTATGTAAATATTATGTATCAAAAGTGAGGGGGTAAAATAGGAAAAATTGTGATATAATTGTCATTTTGTCAAAAGATACAAAATTACTATTTTGCCCTCCTCATGTCAACATTGTGTATTCAAAAGTGAGGGCAAAATTAGAAGAAAAAAAAAAAGGGGGCAAAAAGTTGACAAGCTCTCTTCTCTTAATAGAACAGAATAATAGATATAGGCATTATAAAGGCCTTCATCAGTTCGAACACATCTTACATGACACAAATACACCACAATCGGTGCGCCTTGCACAATGACACAACACTACATATGAAGTTCTCTCTACATGACATTGCATGATTAGCGTAGAACGTCACGATTGTACTGCCCCTAGCCATGTAAGTTGCTCACCATCAATTTTTTTATGGAGAAGTTGTTTAATGTAGCCAAATGGAAGAGTCAAAAGCTAGTAATACATGAGATAATGACACTGGAGGAGGCTGATTTGATTTGGAATACAACAATTTGGTATTGTACAGATGGGGGGAATACAGCAATATTAAGTACAACATGCACAAATAATGGTTAGGAAGGGATGCTAATCTTTTTCTTTTTTTTTCACAAGAAATCCCATTGCCAATAAACTTTGTCTACAATTCCTCCACCACACTTTACGGCAAGGTGAAGTGTTTCGGCGGCAGGAGGAACCCCCCAAAGTAACGGCACTGCAACCGTCATTCTTAACTTTTCATGCAAACCGCCTTTCATCGCCTTCTCTGCAGCAACAACCTGAAATTGAAAAAACCAGAAATCTATAAACAAAAACTTTATTTGGGACTCAGAGTCTTCAGAGACCCGGCATCGGGCATTCTACCAAAATTATCAGCTGGCACCTGGCAACATAAGAGAATTTAATCACAATGAAACGTACAACATAAACATCTAAGAGACAAGAAGAGAGAGTGACCAGCCCTGGAGGGGAGAAATACGTCTACTAGGATGACTCTTTCCTATCGTAGGCAGAACTCTTGCTTCCAATCCAGCTACCAGAGCCAACCATAACCTTCTCTTTTGGGTGTGGAACCACTTAACCTGTTCAAAACAACATTTCAACTTTTCTACTCGTACCCAGATTCTACGCTCGTTTTACTGTCGTGCTCTCATCTCTCTTTGTCGTGTTATTATTGAACTTCCATCATTCATTTCCTTCTCAAGGAGTGGCCAATTCAGCTCAGGAGTCTAGTTTTGTTTAGTAGTTTAAGAAGTAAATTTTTACGTTATTCTTCCACAGTCTCAAAGCTTCTTTTTATAGATCAACTACAAATGGATTCAATACTTTCTGAGTCTAACCGCAAAATTAACTTCCCCATATGGAGCCACCATCACTGTACAGGTGATGCACACCATCTTGACCACCCCACGCCACAGGTAAGGAGGTTCTTGAGAGTTGAATGTTGCAGTATCGGCCCTCCTGACTTGCAACTCTTTAGCATGCCATCTAACTTACAACTGCTAATGGTTGTTATTCTGTAGTTTGTCCTGATGGGAAGTTTTGACAAGGCTTATCGCTTTCTTTTTGGCCCTACCCTCCACAGAGAATGGCTACTGGGTAAGAGCAAGCTGGCTTGCCACAAAACTTGTATACTTCTGCATCTGGAGACACATCAGCAGAGAACAGCCCCTTTGAGCAACATTGCTATGAGGGACTGTTGCTTAGGTTCTAAAGATATTAACGAGTGCCAAGCCAGCAATTTTAAATATCTTTAACATTAACCAAATTTTCTCCAAAGAAAACAATTTAGAGAATTAAACAAGTCTGTTTCCCTTTGCTCCAGCCAGAATGGAAAGTGATAACCCCTACCGGGCCGGTCACTGGACAATTGTCAATGGCCCATACGATTGTATACAATAAAATTTTTGCAGTGAAATTTACTAGACAAAACAAGCCTAACACACTTTGGACCAACATATGTGCAGTCCATCTCTTTATCAGACATTGAATTTACAGCTATCCATTTCTATCACTGGAAACAAAACATCTACTTGGAAGTGAGAAACTAAGAACTAGAGTAAATAAATAGAGAATTCAACAGAACCACACCAGAAACAAATAAATCCATTTTTTCACGGGTGATATCAGCGCAGATCTTAGATCATAAAACATGAATGAGTTTTTGGAGCCTGAATGTCTCCGTAATGATTCTTATAATTAGACCACTAGGCTACGAAAACGTAGCCAGGGTATTGAAAACAAACATGTAGCTTTCGCTCTTGGCAACTATCAACATAACAAAATGATTCTGAAAGGGAAAAAGAATGAAATGGTAAAATATTTATAACATGTTAACATAACACACCTCTCCGCCATGTTCCAACACAGTGTCTTCCACGACATCGCTAAGCATCTCTATGGAACGGCAAAAGCCAAAGATACAGAGTCTCCTGCCCATGTCAAGGCCCTAGAATGACAAATTCTCACATACATAAGACAAAGTGAAAGCGCACAGCAATCAAATGGCGAATTAAATAATACAAAATAACAGCATAAGGACTGTTTACATTTGTAGCTGCAATATCAAAGAGTGCACCCAGGCACAAACCCTGCTCTGTGTCCATGTAATCACTCTCTTGAAATCTCTGAAATCTTTGAGTAGTCTTTGACCTCCCTTGCTTCTTCTGTCAAGCATACACACTCAACTAGATGATTTAACAAACAAACTCAGTACAAAAAATGGGGTCCAAAATGAGAGAGAAAAAAAGAAGCTAGATCTTTCATACTAATTATAATCCATAAGTAATATTAGACCTCATTCGGTGTTAGGATTGGAATGGATTCGACAACTCCTTAGATTCAATTTATGTTAGAAGGAAGAAGTGGATACGACTTCCAAACTTTGTCAAGTTGAGGGTCGAAGATGCATTAGTCATTAAGGAAACTTATCCTTCCGATCGTAACAAAATATTAGTACTACGAGGGATAAATTCCCTTCAACTTAACAAAATGTGCAAGTTTACATCCATGCTTTCATTCAACATAAGTTATCTAATCAAATCGAATCTTAGAAACCAAACGAGGCCTAATAGATGAAAAGTAACATTTCATTAGGGATAAATTATCTGTTAATACAAAATCATAAGGATAATTATGGAGAAAACATACATTCGAAGAAGTGATACGTCGAGGGACCATGGAGCCTCCAATCTGAATTAGCCCATCACAAGTGAACAATGTGACTCTCTCCTCAGTAACCCATTCAATTTCTGCCAAATATGATCACAAATAGTAAAAAAAAATCATAAAAAAAAAATCAAAAGATCAGACAGTAAAAGTAATCAGGAAATGTTAAATTTAACCCTTATTAGCATGGAAATTATACTGTTTAATTACATATGGATACGATGTGTGGGGGATTGAAGAAGGGTACCTACCGGAGTCATTGGACCAAGGAAAGAAGCCGAAGAGATCGTCGGGTAAGGAATTGGACGAATTGGAGGACAATTTGGCGGGAAACCGGAGAAGGCGGGAGGGGCAAAGGTGGGAATTTGGAGGGAAAGCGGCGGAGAAGGAAGAGAAAGAGGAGTCCTTGGCGCGAGCGAAGGAGGAGAGGGAAGAGAAGGGTGAGAAGCGGAGAGCAGCAGAGGTTTCGGCCATTGGAGAGAGGAACTGCAGAGAGAGAGAGGAGAGACGGAGAAGAAAAGAAGGAAACGGAAAGGGAAGGGAAGGGAATTTGACTCCACATGTAAGGATAGCCAGGTGGGAATACCGGAAGTTTTATTAGTTAATTGTTTTTTTTCTCTTTTACAAGTGTTTTGTATCTCGATTGATATACTTGTGTTTGTTGTTTTCGTGTCATATTCATTTTGATAATAAATTATGTCATGTCAAATTTATTATCTTAATTTTTCAATCCGAAATTTGTTATTTCATGTCAGGTTAACGACTCGTACAAAGAATTGCTAGACTTCTAATGAGTAAACCTGGAAAACACGTATTTTTCGTGTGTGTGTCATTTTTGTGTCAATCATGTTATCTTAACAGATCATATCGTGTCATTTGTGGCATGCCCAAAACTTCTTATTTTCGTATTATTTTGTTCAAATTAACAGAGTCTTGTAAGAAATTACCACACTAACATGTACTATCTTATCGGTTTTTTGGGTAAAACTAGTTGCTAACCTGTTAGCATGCCACATTATAGAGAGCAAACATAATTAAGTAAAGCGGTACATCAACACCAGGACGTTTATGTCAGAGAGAGACTTCCACATGTTGTTGTGTGGTTGACTTAAGATTTAATCGGTGTGATGAAATCCGGATTTGGATCCTCTCCTGAGCTAATGGAGATGATCCTCCTGATCACTAATCATGGGTCGTTGGATTTTTATCCAACGGTTATAATTATTATAATTTTAAAGGGACTCTCTTGCTTGTAGCCGTTGGATAAAAATCCAACGGCTCATGATTAGTGGTCAGGATGATCCTCTTCATTAGCTCAGGAGAGAATCAAGTCCATGAAATCCTCCACATTAAAATGGGAATGATCATTATGTTATTAAAACTTTTTTTTCATATCAATAAAAAAATTTCGTACTGTCAAAATTAAGCGAGTATTATTATTTTATATGCGAGGTATTCTATAAGCTAGTATTAGATTCTGCAATAATTTTTTAAGCCTTATATTCTAGAGAATTTTAACGGAAAGTATACGGTACTGTTTATTTTAATGAAAAATCATATTTTTACATTAAAAAGTTAAATATGATACTATTTACTTTACCCTTTATTTTGTCCTTATCATTAAAACTCAAAATTTTCAAATTATTTTCATTAGTTTTCTTATATTCTAATACCATTGCCGCATGGGGGTTGAGAATCCGATATGAAATTTTATTGGACATGTTCAATACGGACGGGTATGATTATGTCTCTTGCACTTTCTTATCGCCAATTACAGTATCATCTTTGTCTCTTCATATATTGCTGCAAATTGACATTCCTAAAGTTTTCTAGATATCATCCCTCATGATGATTAATTTTGATTGGTAATGGTTGACTTGTTTATTAATCCAAATTGTGACTCCTTCTGCCCCTTGCTTCCATCGAACCTAGCTAAATTTCAGCTTATTTCCACTATCAAACAAAGTTATATTTGTTATAAATAGGTAAAAGTGAGAGAGAGATAACCTTTATTAGAGATAGAAGTAGAACAGGTACAATGTATCATATTGTTTATTTTTGTAAACAAAAGATGTAGGTAAAAGATGGGAGGGTTGTTGGTATTATTACTTTCACTCTTGATCTTCTGTGTTGTAATGAGTTCACAAACATACCTCTATATATAGGGGTTTTGATCCGACACAACCTTACATGCATAAAGAAAAATTTACCTTCCTACGACTTTTTCACCTAAAACTCAACCAAAGCCTAATTTGGTTTTCTTGCTCATGCAATCACATGTGTGGCGTTCACATTAAATTTCACAACAATATTTCATTATTACTCTTTTATTTTCTTTGTTTTGGTCGTCGATACTTTTTCATGTGTGATAAAAGTATGTGTTAAAGAATGATGTGAGATTGACTATAGAATAACGTAGAAAGATCAATCTAAATAAGGAGCTTGAAAAAATTATATTATTGTTCTTTCTATTATTAGAATTTTTATTAATTATTTTTATCAACAGACAGGCAAAACACCAGTAAACTCAAAGCTGATCGGTTTTGAGCATGACGACGTACCAACCAACTCACAATTACACTATTGGCACACTACAATAGCAGGTAAGCTAGGCTTAGCATGCCCAAACAAAGGGTAGCCTTCTTGAAGGATGCCTGATCCTTAGTGAGATCAAATTTTTCCCACATTGGGTGGCATGTTCCAAGTAAACTCTAGTAGACACCTCACAAATGCAGGAGCACCATATGTCACTATAGATGGTGAACCCTGGCCTAGGCCAACTCCCATGCAACCCCTCTTTCCAATAGACAACGTAATGAACCTCAACTCTTTCTCTTCCAAATCCACTACTTGTTGACCCTCATAATTCGATTGGTGTAAATTGAGTCTACAAAACCAAGCTTAATAAGAAGGCAGAGAATGATAAGCACAAGGCTTGATTGGTTGCACAAAGTTGGAAGAAAAATGTTGCTATTAACAAGGAGGTGTTTGCTCCAGTGGCCAGAGTGGATACTTTTCGTTTGGTTCCCTTAATAACTGCTCAAATTTATGGTAAATATTTCAATTAAATGTAAAATATGCTTTTTTACATGATGAGTTGTAGGAACAAGTGTATTTTGAACCACCCCCAAGCAGTGGCGGATCCAGGATTTGAACTTTGGGGGTTCCAGTTTAAATACAAGTTTTTTAGATAGGAACAAAGCGTGAAGCATGCAAAAAAATAAATAAGTTTATTCACTTGATGAGCTTGGTGTGCACATGTCAATAGATATTGGCATATATATGCCAAAGTAATATGATGAGTGATATAGAGAGGATTTGTCGAGTATTGTTGACGCAGCATGTCGAGATATGCCTATCATGCATTACATCAAACATTTAGCAAGCAGAAAATAGACTCGTACCAAACATTCGGAGGGTCCTCGGAAGACCTTCACATGTATATTTTCCAGACTCAGGTGGTCCTAAAACCACCTTGGTCCTTATTTTCATCCGCCCCTGCCCCTAAGTTATGTGCAGGAAGGGAAGGAGAAGAAGGTACATTAGTTGAAGAAAACACTCCAAAATTAAACAGTGAATTGCCTGGAACAGGTAATTCTTCGCCTTGAGGTTTTCAAGTTTCGATCACCACTTTCTTGTTGTGCGTGTGTTAATGCTTTTCCTTTTGGTTCAGCAATTTTTATTTCCATGAATCACAATTATTGTCAGTGTTTTACCATAGATTGGGCTAAATATTTGGGCCTCACTATTTAGTCAATTAAGTAGGTATGCAGGAAGAGAAACCCTTGTTCTATAAAAGGGATTCCTCACCCTCATTTTAAAAAAATGTAAAATGTTGATGGGGGACATCCAAACAACATTCAGGTAAAGGATGTAAATAACTCCCTTACTTGGCCAAACACGTGCATGGACTTGGACAAATGTGAGAATATTGCATGGTTGGGTGAGGGAGTTTTTCCAAAGGGGTACGTAATCAATTGTGAAACCTTTTGAACTCCAAACCCATATATAGGGAGATTAATTTAAGATACGGATAGCATCATATAATTATTAACTTTATAACCCCGACAATATTAATGATAAAATCTTCAGTTTTAAGAACTTCGAGTTAGCAGCTTGTATGTTTTAGGTTTAGCTAGCTCTGAAGGGTAAAGTTGTTGTCGCTCCTCTTGTTTCAAGTTTGAGGAAGTGACTCTCTACCGGAATCACTCGGCGGATTGCACAACATATTTCAGTTTTTAGGAGATGCTTTTTGAAACTAATAAAATGGTATACAAATTCGCTCAATTCGGATCGTAGGATTGGAACAGTTTTGAAATCCTGTTAGTTACAACAAAACATAAAGTCAAATAGCAATACAAACTGCACGACGATTTAAAGGAGGTAAAACCCCTCTATGGGGGAAACGTTCTCAGGATCTTTGAACTCACTTCAATCAGTCGGACAAATGAACCTACACACGGGGCACGTATGACCCGACTTGAACCATTGGACAACACAGTTTGCATGAAACATATGAGAGCATGACAGGGGCGTAACTTCTTCCCCACTCATCATCTTCTCCAAGCAAACCACACAAAATTCACTATTAGTACCACAATCTACTCCATCGATTTTTATAAACTTGTCCAAGGCCTCAACGAATACTTTGCTTGCCGGCTTCGGCCTAGACTCTGACGATTGATAATCACCCGATACAGCCTCCATCAATGTACTTATCTCTACCAGTAATGCATTAACATCCAATAATCCAGTATTGTCTCTAGAATTAGCATTGCCATTGTTAATATCATTAATCAACCCTGCAGCGGCTGCACGTGACTTAATTTCATTCCAATACATCTCAGCTGATCGCCGGTTTAAAATATCAACAGTAATTGAAACGTGGCCACGTACCCCATCACCTGGTTGTTGTAGCAAACCTGAACGTGAAAGCATAGAATGGAAACCCTTTATGCTCTCTTCCAAGTATATTCTTTCATTCATCGTATCATATTGTTGAATTGTGATACTAATCTGCTTCTCAACCTTGACTATCACGCCCAGCTTCTTCCGTAGTCCTGCAACAAGCATCCGATTAACCGAGCAACATATGTTGCCGATCATATCGTCAATGCCGTTCAGTGGCTCAGTATGTTTAACACCACGCCGCGTCTTCCATCGTAGCCTCTCTAATGGGAACGAGATCTGTATGTTACCTAACATATTTGATATGATGTCCTGCGACGGTAACGAGTGTATATCAAATTTTTGTGTTGCGACTCTGTCTTGAATGGATCTGTTGGTGCCAGTAACATGGTAGCTATTGTAAACCTCCCAAGAAATTGAAATTTGAGGAAACTTTGGAAGCGACTGATCATCTGGGAAGCCTGTGTTTTCTACCAGCACAACTATATTGTAGTCTTCGTCGTGACTCTGGTTGGGATTGAAAGACTGCATGTTTATTACGTCAGAAAGATTGGATTTTAGTGTTTTTTTAAGGTGAGTGCGTTTGTTTGTTGTGGTCATAAGTTCGTAACCCTTAATTTGTATTTATAATGATAGGCAAGTTTCAGTCGTACTAGGATTAGAATTAGTTTTCTTGTAGGAAATTGACTGTCTGGGATTTCTTATTTGCCTTATTAATAAAAGCCTAAGACAAGTAGGTTTAGAATTAGTAACCTTTTAGGATTGCAATTCTACGGAATACAACAACAAACTCTGGACAAAAATTCTCTGTTCTGCCGAGAGAGAGAGAGAACTAGGGTTTATTATCCCCCAAATTTCTATCACTTGGCTTGTTAACTGGCTTCCAATCATTCAGTCGTTTTCGACATCGTCAACGAGATTGGGGGGTCCATGGCTCTAATTTTTTTTTCTCTTTCGATTAACTAAGTTACATTTTTCTTTCGAGAAGGATTAGACGAGAGATTAGCTATTTGGCAATTGTCACGTGCGAGCCACCTACCCTCATCATAGGAGAGATGACCATTCCAACCATAAACAACCCCTGTGTCCCTGCTCCAACAATTTATTTGATAGTAATGAAACTAAATGAAAAAAATACAACCGGGGGACTAAGCAAGACCCCGCAGAGACAAGACAATTAACGAAAACAATAATAAGGACAAAATGAAATGTCACAAGCATGAGGAGAGGCTACAAAATCTGGAATTATATACCACCAGTAATAAGTATAACTACTTGCCCCAAAAGAAGTTAAAGCATCTGCACCTTTATTTCCTTCTCTATAAATATGAGTACATATAAATCTCATTTAACGAAGTTGTTAAAGACAATTCTTCCAATCCACCATTGGAAATTAAGTAGCCACATTATGAGCCTTAAAAAGATAGTGAATAACCAACATGAAGTCTATTTCAATCCAAAATGTGTTCCAATTTCTGACCCAAGCTATACGAACAACCTCAATGAAAGCAAGAATTTCAACAGCAACTAAACTTACAAATTTTGTGTTGGATGCAAAAGCACCAAGTGCCACACCCTCTGAAGAGCGAAAAATTTGGGGAATCCAGCATGGGAGGTGGCACAAGACCCATCAATATTAACCTTGAGCCACCCAGGAATTGGTAACCTCCAAATGACTGGAATAAAGAGATGGAGCACAATAGAAAGCAGTGAGATACCCATTATTGAGAAAATAAGTAGCACTGAAGAGGAGGAACGACCACTCAAGAAACACAATAATGCCGAGTCACGAAACCAAGCCGCTAGCCAACACTTAGCATAATCTAGGGAAACAGACTTTCCCTCAAACCAAGTTTGATTACGAAGAAACCAAATGCCCCATTATAAAAATACAAGCCATTATAACCCAATCTTTACGAGTAGAGCTAGAAAAAGTTGCAAGGAAAGTTTCCAAAAAAACATATAACACTGATTGTACCACTAGAGGCAGAAGACAGAAAAGCTTCAACAACCAAGACCAAAGACTCATAGTCCAAGACCATTCCAATAAAATGTAAAAGAGAGACTCAACAGCTGAATTACAAATGATTAATGAGAAACCATAGAAATTCACATATGCCGGTGAAACAAACACCCCCGAGGAGTAAACTATGCAGCTACTATATATATGTTGGGGTCTTGTTGAGTTTTAGTGTGTAAGGTACTGGGCTTCTGACAAAGGGCTCAATGTTAACAGGGTCTAGTGCAACAATGTGGGGGCCGAACCGATAATCTCAAAAATAATTCGTCGACCAAGACTCACAAGAATTGTCAACCATGCATATTCTTGTAAATGTCTTCATGTGTACAGTGTTATGATTGTAACATGTCAAATGTTCGTTAAAAGTTGTGGGAATGAATGCCCACATGTTTTTAGTCAAATGTAGGAAGACTTTAACATAGTAGTCTTGTTGTTGTATGATGTTTTTCAAAATGCACTCATTTCACTTTTGTAATTATTCACGGAGATGACTTTATATAAAGAGCATTCCGTGTATGATCACAACACACAGAAAAGAAAAGAAGTGAAAGCAATAATATCAATATTTCTTCATTCCTCTCTTTACCTACAATCCTTATGTGTTATACTTACTGTTGGAGCAGTTATGTTTTTATTTAATATATGTGTGTGTGTATGTATATATATATTTATGATTTGTTTTATTAGAAACATTAAATATATATAACTGTCATTAGGAGTAATTTTTATTCGTAAATATGTTGGAGACGTTGTCAATTAGGAGTAATTTCCATTCTTAATTATATAGGAGACGTGAGGAAGTTTATTACTTCAACAATTTTGAAATGCCTTCTCTGAATAGAGAAGAAGATCACGTCCACCTCCATATATATAATCTATCCGTTTTGGTTTTTTCATTTTGGTTTATTCCGGATTTCTAATCCCTAATTTATAATCCTTCAACATCTATTTCTTTACTTTGTATATAAATACAAGTCCTGAGTATCGATAAAAAAGAGATATATATACATATATATATATATATGGAATACTATAAGCTGAAATACAATTTTGAAGATTAAGTTTTGAAAGGGTGCAAGTTTGAAGGTTCTTTCATTGTGCAAGGAAGAACCTTATCAGAAGAAGGTTCTGGGTTGTTTGGACGACGTGGTGTTTGTGAACTACTTGCACACTTAGGGCAGAGCCGCAAAACGTCTTAAAGAGAGCGACTTAGTCCGCGACTCATCCCAAGAATCATTCACCACTCAAAGCTTCTACATTTTTCGGATAACTTCGTTTCTTTCTATTTCAATTTACAACAGTTACAAAAACAAACAGTGTGATACTTGCACTGGCTTCGTTCCTGTCCCTAGCAAAGGTTATCTCTCTAACTTTTGCCTATTTATAACACGTTATCAGCACGACTCTCTAATCCTAACCAATTCTCATTTTCATTCGCCCAAAAAAAAAAAATGCCTCCTCCAAGGATCTTATTGTTCTTCTTCCTCCTCTGTCTCACCTGCTTGACGTACCCTCGTCAAGATCTGCTAGCACCATGCCAGCTTCTAGTTCTCAATATAACAATTACTTATATTTTTTATTTCTTGTTTGGTGTAACTCTTGATTAATAACCCAATGTTCATTTATGTTAATTTTATTGCGATTTTAGATGGTGTGGTACAATCACCCATCTTGAACTGCAGATTTAATTTTACTGCAATTTTAGGTGGTGCAGTATAATCGCCCACCCTACATTGCATATTTAAATTTTCCTGCTGCTTGAGTGGTGCGATATAATTGCCTATCCTACGCTATATTATTTCAATGAGAGTGGTGCGGTACAATCATCTTCCTCGTTAATTGCATAAATCTTGAGCTAAAGCTTCGAGTGCTCATAATTTTGGCCTGAAGATGAAAATGAAAAATTTATAAGAACCAGAAGTTCTAACACTACATTCCTCCATAATACATATTATTGCAAGTTCTTACACATCGTATTTTTCTTTTAGAAAAAGAAAATGGCGAACTTGGCAAAGCTTGATTTTGTTGGCCTTGACATTACTCGGAAAAACTACCTTACCTGGATAGTGGATACTAAGATCCATATGGAGGTAGAAAATCTTGGAGAAACTATCAAGGAGGGAAATAATGTATCCTCTCAAGATCGGGCGAATACTATGATCTTTATTCTTCTCCATCTTGATGAAGGATTGAAGAACAAGTACTTAACGATTGAAGATTCATTAGCCCTCTGGAAGACATTGAGAAATAGATACAATCACCAGAAAACGGTGATTCTCCCAAGGACTCATTATGAGTGGACACACCTTAGGTGACAGGATTTCAAGTCGGTTGCTAAGCATAACTTTGCAATGTTTAGAATTAGCTCCCAAATGAAACTTTGTGGGGAGACTATCACTAAGGAAGATATGTTAGAAAATACTTTCAGCACCTTTCATGCAGCCAACGTGCTCTTGGAGTAGCAGTTTCGAGAGCAAGGCTTTACTAAGGATAACCAGCTGATATTAATGCTCCTTGTGGCTGAACAGAACAATAAGCTCCTGATGAAAAATCATGAATCCTGACCTATTGGTCAGCGTCATTCCTAGAAGTGAATGTTGCTTGCCTCGAAGTGAACATCACATCTTCTCATGGTAATAATTACAAATGAGGATGTAACCACAAACGAGGCTGTTGGAATAGAAAAGGCAAGAATCATGGTATCCAGTTTTACAACCAAGGTCCAAGGAATAATTCAGCCCGAGCTTTACCACAAAGGTAAAACTTATCTCTTAGAAATCTTAAAGAAATTTGCCATATGTGTGGTAACAATGGGCACTAGGCGTGTACATGTTGTACCCCAAAACATCTAGTGGATTTTATCAAGCCTCAGCCTCCCTCAAGGAGAAGGGTGTCGAAACTAATTTCATCGACCATGCTAAACCAATGGATATACCTGATCTAGTGTTCGATTTATCAAGGCAATTGAACATAACCCACTTGGATTTTCCAGACTTCATTGTGGAAATAGAGAATGAAGTATATCGGTCCAATTGAATCATTTTTATGTTTGATGTACTATTATTATCTGAACTTGTAGTTTAAAGTTCGCATGTCAATTCAATAAAAGTGGCATTTCAATTTCCTTTTATTATGAATAAATTGTTTTTAACTATGATTCCCTTACCAAGAGAGCATAGATAAAAACTATGGTTATTCTCAAAACAAGAGTAATTGCGGAGATATTTGTCTTGTAGACGGCGCAACCATGCATAGAATACTTCGAGATCGAAAATTTTTCTCAAGCTTGATGCTTACAAAAGTAAAGATAACAACAATATCAAGCCAATCATATATAATTGAAGGATTAGGAAAAGCCTAGATCATGTTACCAAATGGAATAATATTGTCCATATAAAATGCATTATACGCTACTCGATCTACTCAAAATTTGTTAAGTTTTAAAAACATACGATTAAATGGATACCACATTGAAACGAAAATTGCAGAAAATATGGAATATCTATGCATTACCTCTAATGATACCCAGAAGCGTACATTGGAGAAGTTGTGTGGTTTATCAAGTGGATTGTATATTGTCATGAACCAAAAGTTCATTGATCCAAAAATTTACATGTTTTGGCATTACCATCTGGGTCATCCAGGATCTACCATGATGCATATAATCATTACCAACTCTAATGTACATCCATTATTGAGCATATACATTGCTATATCAAATGATAATCCTTGTAAGACTTGTTCTCAAGGGAAGTTAGTAATTAGACCATCACATTTAAAAATTGATGTTGAATCCCCATCATTGTTGCAAAGAACTCAAGGGGATATTTGTGGGTCTATTCAACCACCTTGTGGACCATTTTGATATTTTATGGTTTTGGTTGATGCATCTATCTAATTGTCACATGTTTGCCTCTTGCCTACTCGAAATGTAGTTTTTGCGAGACTTCTTGCTTAGATAATTAAATTACGGGCATAGTTCTCATATTACCCCATTAAGTTAATCTGACTTGATAGCATTGGTGAATTTACGTCTCAAATTTTTTTATGATTACTGCATGACACTAAGCATTGATGTTGAACACCTTGTTCCTCATATCCATACTCAAAATGGTTTAACAAAAGCATTTATCAAGCGTCGTCAATTAATAGCTCACACTCTGCTCATGAAAATAAAATTGC
The DNA here is from genome assembly GCF_042453785.1 of Malus domestica. Classification (NCBI taxonomy): domain Eukaryota; kingdom Viridiplantae; phylum Streptophyta; class Magnoliopsida; order Rosales; family Rosaceae; genus Malus; species Malus domestica. Next base: position 16,812,244 of record NC_091672.1, read on the forward strand.
CAGTTTCTGCATAGGTACATGTCATCTTACATGTTGCATCATTGGTTCGATAGTGACTTACATCAATACTCCTAAGTACAACTCGTGTTTGGGCATCAACCAAACATTTCACATTTACAAGCATTTGGTTGTGTTGTTTATATGCCTATTGCACCGCCACAAACCACTAAAATGGGACATCAGCGCAGACTGGGAATTTATGTGGGTTTTGATTCACCATCTATCATTAGATATTTGGAACTGTTGACAGATGATATTTTTACAACTCACTTTGCAAATTGTCATTTTGATAAGAATTGACATAGGTTGTACCCACCTTATCTCATTTTGATCCACAAAGCACTTAGTGTGAAAATGAAGTGAAAATGATCCTTCATCTTTAAAGTATTGCTAATTAAATGCTAGATGCATTTAATGTTGCTATGAAAGTGACAAAATCACATTTACCAGCTGCAAAAGCGCCTGTAAGAATAGATGTCCCTATTAGACAAAATAAAATGGTAGCATATGGTTCATCTGTTGCATGCCAGAAGCGTGGTAGATCTCCAGGTTCAAAGATTCAGCCTCTCAAAAGAGAAAGATGAGGGCATAGCTGAATTTAAATGAAATCACTCCGGAAAAGAAAATGAATGACAAATCCACAATTCATGATTCTGTGCTTCCAGAAAAAGAAAATATCCTTGATAAGACACATCCCTGAAGAGACAGAAATACATGAAAGCAAAGAAATATCCATAAGTTATGCATTTAATAATGAATTGGAGGATCAAAATGAAATAATCATCAACAATATGTTCGCATTCATAGTAGCCATTGAAATCATATTGATATTGAGCTCTGCTCTGTTGATGAATGCAAACAGAGACAAGATTGGCATAAGTGGAAAGATGCAATTCAGGCATAATTAAATTCCTTGAAAAGACGAAGGGTTTTGGACCATTAGTCTAAACTTCGACTGGAGTAAACCCCATGGGTTACAAATGGGTATTCACAAGAAAACGCAATGGGAAAAACGAGATTGCAAGACATAAAGCACGACTCGTTGCACAAGGTTTTTCACAAAGACTTAGAATGATTATGAGGAAACATACTCTCCTGTAATGGACGCAATTACATTCAATTACTTAATAAGTTTGGTGATTTCAGAAAAACTTGAAATGCGACTTATGGATGTCATCATCGCGTATCTATATGGAGAATTAGGTTATGATATATATATATATATATATATATATATATATATATATATATATATATGTATGTATGTATGTATGTATGTATGTATGTATGAAGGTCACAAAGAGACTTAAGTTGCCTAAAACGACTAACAAACCACGAAGTATGCTCTTCATCAAATTAAGGTGATCATTATATGGGCTGAAACAATCTAGACGAATGTGGTATAAACGTCTCAGTGAGTATTTGATCAAAGAAGGATATACCAACATTGTCATTTGCCTTTGTGTGTTCATTAAGAAATCAAATTCTAAATTTGCTATAGTGGCAGTATATATTGATGATATGAACTTAGTTGGAACCCTTGAAGAGCTCAATAGAACTGTTGAATATCTGAAAAAATGAATTTGAAATGAAAGACCTTGGAAAAACAAAATATTGTCTCGGCCTACAAATCGAGCATTGTGTTAATGGCGATTTGGCATGGACAAGGCTTATCCACTCAGCACGCCAATGGTCGTTCGTTCTCTAAACATTAAGAAAGATCCATTTCATCCAAAAGAAGATGATGAAATGGTCCTTGATCCAAAAGTGCCATATCTGAGTGCAATAAGTGCTTTATTGTATTTAGCACAATGTACTAAACCAGATATAGCTTTTTCAATCAACTTGTTAGCAAGGTATAGCTCTGCTCCAACAATTCGTCATTGGAAATGAGTCAAAGATGTTTTACGATACCTTCATGGGACAACATACATCGGTATCTTCTACTCCGAGAAATCCACAAATGACCATAATCTTGTTAGATACGCAAATGCTGGTTTTCTCTCCGATTCGTATAAAGCCCGTTCAAAAATTGGATATGTGTTCACTAATAGAGATACAGCGATCTCATGGCGCTCAACAAAGCAAACATTAGTTGCTACATCTTCCAATCACTCGAAAATACTTGCTCTACATGATGCCAGTCGTGAATGTTCTTAGTTAAGATTAATAATCCACCACATCCGGAATTTATGTGATCTACCTTTAAAGACAAACACCCCAACTTCATTCATGAAGATAATGATGCGTGTGTTGCTCAAATGAATGAATGATTCATTAACGGCACTAAGACTAAATACATATCTCCAAAGTTTTTCAATGCACATGAGCTTCAGAAAGCCAAAGTTATTGAAGTTAGACAAATTCATTCCAATGAAAGTTTGGTAGACCTAGTCACCAAATATCTACTAAAGTGCATGTTTCATAAGCTAGTGCATGGTATCAGATTACGTCGACTTACCAATCAGTTAAATTTGAAGAATGCAGAATTAGGGGGAGCATCCATGATACATGCATGCTGTACTCTTTTTCCTTCGACTATGATTTTTCCCATTGGATTTTTCTTAAGGAAAACTAATGAAAATGGCTTGAAAACTTTGAGTTTTAATGATAAGGACAAAATAAAGGGTAAAGTGAATAGTACCATGATTGACTTTTTAGTGTAAAAATGTGGTTTTTCGTTAAAGTAAACAGTACCGGGTGCTTTTCGTTAAAGTTCCCTTTTTCTTATCAAGGTTTTAACGAGGTAACATAAGCATACTTAACACTATATAAACAATCCAAGCTAAGTTATACTCTTTTTCCTTCACTACTGTTTTTTTCCCACTGGGTTTTTCTGAGCAAGGTTTTAATGAGGCAACTGATGTTGATATGTGGGCATCTAAGGGGAAGTGTTGTATAAGTTGTGGGAGTGAATGCTCACATGTTTTTAGCCAAAAGTGAGGAAGACTTTGGAATAGTAGCTTTGTTGTTGTTGTTGTATAATGTTTTTCAAAAGGCACTCATTTCACTTTTGTAATTATTCATGGATGTAGCTCTATATAAAGAGCATTCCATGTATGATAACAACACGCAGAAAAAGAAAAGAAGTTAAAGCAATAATATCAATATCCCTTCCTATCTGTCTAACTTTTGTCTATTTATAACAGTCCATATATTTTGATAACTGTTGAATTAAAAAGAAAATACTTTAACTCCTTCCTTACATGTAAGAAGTAATGATTTCTAATAATTTGACATGGATATTTTTCTTCCTGCAATTTTAATTAGTTACTTTTATACATATATTAAATTGTGATTCGTATATAGAGAGTCGGAGTCAGACAATGTTCGAAAATCATTTTAAAATATGTTATCATTCCAAAATCATTTTACTTGAAATTAATCATCCCTTCAATGCACCCACAAATCACAAAACTCTACTTGAAAGATCGATTTCTATCCACCTAATATACTGAAATATTTATGGTTTCCCATGTTTTTTTCCTAGCCTCACGACTTTTCGGCCAAGATTTTGGAGGTTGAGAATTCAAGCACCATGCCATAACGTTAGGTAAAATGTTAATTCCAAAGGCTAAGGAAATGGGGTCGGAGAGGTCCGAAAAATGTGACTTTTTCTTTCATAGGACCTTGACATTAGATGCTTGATGATCTAATGCTGCACAGCTTCCTTTAATAATTTTGTGGCACATGGATCAAGCCCAGCACCAACCCCCACCCCCACCCTCTGTCACCATTTAAAAAAAAAACTCCATGATTAATAAAGGGGGTTTAGACCTGTTTAGACGTCCGCCTACTTCGTTTAGGCATCCATTTAGGTTGTGATTCTCACTTAGATAAAAAATTTAATTACTTTCATTTTGCATTTTTTTAATAAATGTAAGAGACTTGTTGAATACTTGGATGAACATTTATTATATGCTCGTATTCCCATGTTTTTAATATGTTATAATACTTTATAATTTATATATCATTTTATTTTTAATTTATATAGCCTAATAATTATGTAATATTTTTAAATATAAGAAGACACTTATTTATACGATTTATTATAAATTTACTTAAATTCGTCTAGGCTCCCGCTTAGCAGTCTAAATGCTAAACCCCAACCCGCCGTCCAACTAACGGTTAGCGTCTTTTAGAACCTTGAATATGCTCACATTTTATACTTTATTATAGTTGGGCCACAATTTGGTATGCTGTAATTAATCTAAACCTTAGCAAAGAAGAGTGAACGTGAGGTATTTGAATGCAATCCGAACTCGTAACGTGCAAATACCTAACTTGAATTTGGTTTATTTATGTGATTTGATATCCTATAGGTACAAAGTACCAGCAGTAGTTCGTTGAATTTATCAAATCACAACACCTTGAAGACATGTCTTTCACATCTTTGATGCATCTGCTTTTGACATTGTCAAACATCATTTTCCTACTAAAAAGCTTGTGTGTTCACTAGTCGAATCTTTCTTTTCATCTGCTGTATGATCTGTGATTCATCAATTTTTGGTTTGGTATTGCTTCACATGTCCAGCATATGAAAAAAAGCCAGCATATGAAAAAAAGCCAGATCCTGCTTTTCAATTGCTTGATTTTGGGTTGGGATTTTGCTGTAATTCCACATCCAAAATATTCCAACTTATATATTTCTTTTTTTTTTCTTTTTTTTTTTGAGGATCTTTAGATTGTTGTATTAGAAAAAAAAGCCCATGCCATGACCGTACATTAATGATTTCTTTGACAATAAGATAAAGCATTCATGTAATTTGTTATATACAAGCAATAATTTTTCTTTTTTTTTTTCTGAAGAAAGGAAGAGATGGAAATAATTGAGGAGGGAAGAGGGGAAAAAAAGTGATGAAAATGACAAAAAGGGCAAGGGAGCAAAGCATGGAAGATGCAAAGTGGTGTGATATACATGTATATGATCGATCGCTAACATGCACACATGGAAGCCAAAAACCAACACCCACTATGTAACAAATCATTTTCATCATTACAACACAACACACTCTTTTTGTCATTTGCCCTTTTTGCCCAAAATCCCCACTATTAATCAACTCTCATCATACCCATTAGTCTCTCATCCATGTTTTGCATCATTAATTGGATCAACCAAAGGAAACCCATGGATTTATTGTCCTAACTGACCATTTTCAAATTGTATCGTTAACCTACCTCACCTAACTTGGCTTTATCCTTATCGTTTTCTATTGTGATTTAGACGTGCCAAAATATATACTTTGATCTTAACAGGTGAGAGTTTATGTTCTGTAAATGAACGTATATTTTATATGATGCACAAAGTTTTCCACTAATGGGCATCTTCTTTTTTGTCAAAGGTAGAGAAACATTCACAAAACAAAGTCCTAATGGATGGATTACAAAGTACATAACCTTAGAAATGACCGGCCTATAGAAAGAAGACACCATTTATACATGCAAATAAAGCCTTAGTAATGGTTCTTCACTGTAGCAATCGCAAAATAGTACATAAAGGAAATAACATAAAGAGTTTCAACCCGTAAAAAAGATCCTCCACAAGGGCTCAAATATTAGAGGCATAAAAATTGCTAGTAGAGAAAATCCTAAAAGCCTAGGTGAGAGAGGACCTGTCGCAGCTGCTCAAAAACCAAAAGTGGCTAACTGCCTACACAGCCAATTCTGCACCACAAAATAACAATTGTTCACCCCAACATCATACCATATATAGACCTTAAAAGGCCCCGATTAATAAACAATTTTAAACCACATACCAACAACATCAAAATACCCAAAACAAAACTGAATTTTTTTACCAATTAACCAGCAAACCGAAAAAAGCAGCCAAACCTCATATAGCTATATCCACTGTCTGGGGACCAGTATGAACATAGTTCCGACTCCGGTGCAGTAGAACAAGAATTTAGAACCAAAAAAGAAAGCGGGGTAAAACTCCGCACCGAAACCAAGGTCTTGGTTTCGCACACATGATTGAGCTTGCTTTTTCTTTTTGTTTTTGTTGTAGAATTCAAGGTTTAGGTGAACAATTGACCTTCTTCTCCATTTTCCCCCTCCATTTTCTACTTTATAGGAAAAAGTAATTATTAACACATTTTTTTAGTAATTAATAATTTAGAACACTTTGTCAAAGACTTAAAATCTACTGTCTATTCGTAACATCACCTCAACCTTCTCTTTAAATTTTGCATTGTCAAAGTAATACATGGTCTGCAGCTACTATTATTTGTGAAATTTATAACATATTTTCCCAAAAGAAATACTTAAACACACATTCTGTTATTGAAAACCCTTATTTAAGACGTAAAGTTTGACTAAGATACCCCATGCATGTGCCTTCGACATTTTTAATGTTCCAAGAGACGGGCCATGAAAGCATGGAGAAGATGGTGTGGAAGCCACTTGACATGCTGAATTAATCAAATACATATGTTTAGCAATATATGAATATATAATTATGTTTCATTTGATGGAGGTTTGCTACCGTTAAGGATACTTATTTTTTGGAAAAAACAAAGACTTCTATGGGAAGCAAGGATACTTTCTGATTAGATCCCCACTGGAAAATAATCGAAACAAACATGTAATTGGAATAATTTGCATCTTTAATCAAAAGCTTTATCTAGAAGGAAGTAGGAAATTTCCACAAAGTGTCAAATAAATACAAGGATGTACCAACTACTATATATTATAAGGGGATGAGCCAAAAATGGTCACAAATCAAATTTCAAATGGTTACAAATAAATTGCAATGAGTTGGTGATAATAATGTAGGTCCTTTTATCATATAAATTCCCTGCCTTTTGCATTATTAAAGTGGAGTGGTAGCAATTCTAATATCTTAATATGAATAAAAACTGTATTGTCTTTTTATTTAAATATCTTAAGCAATAGCCATTGGCTTGCAATTATGCAACCTGGATATTCTCTTGCATGCATCTCAAAGGTTTAAAGTCCCCCCCCAAGAGGGAAGTTCAAATATTTAAGTCATAGAATGCCAACGTCCAATGTTGAAAATATAGAACATTTTATAGTAGTACCTAGACTTTTAAGTATGTTTTCTTAAGCTGATTTGTAAAAATAAGAGGTCATTCGATACGTAGGGCATTTGAATTGTTTGTTGAGTTTAAGGGGGTTCTTCTCGTCATAAAACTACCTCTATTTATAGGGGTGAATTTCGTGATGCCCAAGTCTGCGAAGTGGAAAAATTATGATAATATCTAATTTTTTGCATATTTTCTGAATATGCTTAGAATTAATCTCAGCTGAAACTTTATCGTTGCCATGTCTTGCCCTCTTCGATTAAAACTCTGAACCTTGACTTATTCGGAACTCGGCTACTTCAGCAGCACTATTGGCCGAGACTGAGGAGACTCAAATCAGCCAAAAATGTTCATTTAGGCCCAAACACTGAGATAATTTGGAATATGATATGGAGGAAAAAAGAAACTAATTACACGTGTGGGACTTGGATTTTCCGGACAAAATATGGTAGTGATGTTGCTATATGCAGATAAGGACTTCTCTTTCCCGATCATTTTTCAACAATAAATCCTAAGCTTTAACTAATTCTGGTTGGATATGGCGATATCTTATGTTCAAGAAGCAAATCAATCATACTGATATGCAAAACTAGCAAATTATCACGACATGTACCCATGAACCATTCCAATTGACATAATTTTTTCATCTTTTGCACCTAACATTTCTCAGTTTCTCCTTGGAGCCCATGCATGCCTGGTTTCACTTTTTTTTGGCTTTATGATTAAATAAAAGAAGAAGTGCATAAAAGAAAAAGACAGTGAAAATTACTATCTAAAATACTCAAAATAAATGTAAATTAAAGACAAAAAAACCGTTGCTTTAACCATAAAACTAACAATTATTAATATATTGAAAGTCAAAACTTAGGAGTTAGGAATCCATATTGAGACTGAGTAGGTGGACCCGATTATGGATCATTTTCTACTCCAAAGCTCTTCATTCCCTCAACATATTGATATATTAAAGATATGATAGGGAGATCAAAATTTTCAAATCAAATTTACAATAACGTGATTGTAGATTATTAGATTATTAGTTAAGTGTCGATTAACGTACTTATTTAATATTGTTGACACATCATTTCGTTTGCAAATTTGGTTTAAAATTTTGATCTTTCTAGCAGTACCTATTTATTAAAGGGTAATACTAGAGAGACCAATTTCCAAATCAAATTTTGTAAACCAAATATTGTGGATTTTAATAATTGAATTAATATTGAAGTATTGATGAACCTACTTATTTTCTATTGACAACACATAATTTGATTTGCAAGTTTAGTTTAGAAATTTGATTTCCCTAACATTATCCTTTATTAAACCCTAATTAGAGAGAGAATAAAAAAAAAACTGTTATTAGCACTTCAAAAATCACATTCTACACTCTTCACAATTGTATTTTTCTTTTTAATTACAAAAAATTTAAAATGCCAAACAAAATTTCTGGAATGCTAATAAAAATTTAAAAAAAAAATTAATAATAATAATAATTGTTCCCCCAAGAGTGCCCTACCATCTTTCTTATCACCCGAGCCATCAGTTAGCTTGCACTGCTCAAGAAGTGAAAACTTTTTCAAAGTTCTTGTTCTTCTTTTTCTATAAGTCGATTATCCTTTAATTATTTTTAAACACTGAAAGTGAGTGGTCAATTGACTACTCACTACTCAAAGTCAATACTAATTGGCTTGTTCTGGTAAAATCAGCAGCTTGAGGGAAAATAAATAAATAAAGCAAATGTATTATTGCGTCCATGGACAAAAGACCATACGATAGACGTAGTCCGGTTGGAGAAAAAGAGAAAAAAATGGTCCACATGGTAAAAAGTACACAAAAAGAGAGATGTCCAAATTTCTTGGTTTTATGACATTTTCATTAATTTGGCTGAAAAGTTAGATAACATGTGGAATAATTGAGAAATATATGTTGTTGTTGTGAAATTGAGAATACGTGTGCATTAGAATATAAAGTAAACAAGACGTAATATTTACGCGATTCGGTAAGTGTGCCTACGTCCTCAAGGTAGCAGTAGTATTTTCTTTCATTTTTTAAAATAATAATGTACAAAAATAATTCTCACTATTTTCTCTCTTCTCTCTAGCCTAGTTCATTGATATTTTCTCCTGCATAGCTCTTCTTTCTTTTCTCTCTTCCTTTCCTTTTTTCTTTCCTTTCCTTCATATGTTTTATGTTTTTTCTTATATTGTTTGTCATACATTGCATATGCTCTTTATATAGAACACTTACCATGCAAAAGTTCATAATGCCAAATATTGAATGTTGAAATTCTATAAATACCAAACTTCTTTGACTTCCATTATTCTATTTCACATGGTTGTTTATGTAGGCATTCACACCTTCATTTACAACAGTTGTTAAATTTTGACAAGACTTATTTTTAACTATGCTTCCTGAAATCTATACAAAATTTATCCTCTTCAATTTATTTTAATGTTACTTTACTCATGTATTGATCATTTATGTCTCACTTAATTGAGAGAGGATCCTCGCCGGATTCTCTTTGTGATGATCCTGAAGATCCTCCAATCACATTTGTTTATCGTATATCGTGCAGTCAGTTTTCGTTTGGTACTGTTTATATTCAATTTTAAATAAAAAAATTTACAATGATTTCTGATCGTATGATGTACGATAAACAGCTGTAATTTGATCATCTCTGAATTCTCACAAAGGGGATCCGGTCATTCCACTTAATTTACGTCATTCCGCCAACTGGGTTAAACGTTAGTATCATTAATGTGGCATAGACATTTTAATTAAACAAAACAAATGTCTTTTTTAAACTCAATTGACAGAATGAGATAAAGTGAGACATGAATAATGAATTAGATATAATAGAGTGGACAATGAAGACAATCTTATTAGCACGAAAAATATAAAGCAAAATCCAATTAATATGAAAAATAAATTGTTTGCATCCACCCTATCCCTATGTGACCTTAAACTAACAGAAAATAACTAGAAAAAGATATTGTAGTAGTTTGTGGTTGTGGTTGTGTATCTACAGCCACATCCAAGGAAATCATCCTTACTTATAAACTAAGATCCCCTCATGATCTTAATAATTAAGGAATAATCTTAAAATAAACCACACTTAACCTTATAAAAGACCATGAAAACGGCATAATGAGGGCCACATGCACCACTTTTGAACATTTGAGTGGCCACTTGAGTATTTTCTTTGGGTTTTAAATTTTATTCTCCTTTCCCATTTTATAAAAAAAAATATTGGCACTTTAAAATTTTAATTAAGCACTCTAAATTTTTTATATTTTGAAAAAAAAAAATCTTTTATAAGCAGTGCACAATTAAATATTTGAAGTGTAAATAGTAGTTTTATTTTTTATTAAGGAAATTAATCTTAATTTAACACTGCCATATAGAAGTCTGGTCACCAACCTATTCCTTTATACCTAAACTGTAACAACCTGCAAATTTCATTATATTTCTAACAAGTTTATTGGGTGCTTATAAATGTATTTAGGATGGTAATGCCAATGTCACCTTATTCTAGTCAAAATGCGAATTATAGTGTAATCTAACTATCCCCCTGTTGTAAGTTGCACACTTCCGCAGCCATGGTGCTTGGTGTTGCCAACAATTCGACCTGAATTTTTCTCCCAATCTTGTCTTCCACCGCTCCTGTACTCTATTGCTCTCATTTGCTACGCAAAAATATTTCAGATTATTAGATTAAGAAAATTGCAGAAATGTTAAGCTATGCTCAAGCTTTTGTGGGTCAAGCTTTTGTGGGTCAAACTTTTGTAGGTCAAGCTTTTGTGGGTCAAGCTTTTGTGGGTCAATATTTTGTAGGTCAAGCTTTTGTGGGTTAAGTGTAACATGATTTCGGTCCTTAAAAGTTTTGGTCAAGTTTTATTTTTAGTTTCTGTAGTCTCAACTGTAAAGGTGGCAAATCAACCTATTGAACTGTTAATAAGTACCCATTAAAACTCATTTAGTTTGATTTCACCTAACACCATCATCACCACTACCAATCTCATTTTTATATTATGGTGATATCAAATTAAATGCATTTTAATGGGTACCCATTAACAACCCAATTAGCTGATTTACCCCTTTCACTCCACTATTGCCAAGGTTCTAAAAGACGTTAGGCACTAGTCAGGCAGTGGACTTGGGCCTAGCGCTTAGGCTGCTAGGCAGGGCCTAGATGGACCAGGCGGATTTAAGTAAATTTATTAATACCGTATGAATAAATGTCTATTTTTACTTAAACAATATATAATTTCATTGAGGTATATAAACTATAAAACATAATGACATACAAATTATAGAGTATTAAAACATAATGAAACCATGGGGAACAAATACATAATGTGTGTTCACCTAAGTATTTAACAAGTCTCTTACAGTTTATTAAAAAAATAAAATGCAAAATGAAAGTTATATGTTTTCTATCTAAGTAAGATTAGCAAACTAGGCGGGTGCCTAGGCGCTCGTTCTTAATTTTTAAAGCTGAAAAATTAATCAAAGCAGTGACTAACTGCCCTAGCGCCTAGACGGTGATTTTTTAGAACAGTGGCTGTTGCGCATTAAATCATATGATTTATTAATTGTTTCAATTCAATAACGATTATTAGTTTCTACCTTTTGTAGCCTCAACTCATGAGTTGATTAAGTTGAAAAATCTACAAAATTAAACTATTTTTTCTTAAATTGTTATAGCTAGTAACCTACAAAGATTAAATTGCGCCAATTGAAACTACAACGACTATTGGATCTTCGCTCAAACTACAGGGGGTTTAGCTTAATATAAGGGTTCATACATAAGCCTTAGTTTAATTATAGCATTTGGTGATTGAAGATGAATAATGGGATCGTAACATTGTCAATTGCCGATACTAATCTACGTCTTTTAATAAGAGTGGAGATAATTTTTACACTTTAAGATATAAACCTCAAAAAGTTCAATATCTACCCTTATATAATTAGCTAAGTAAAATAATCGTAAAAAATAAGCTATTGTCCGTGAATTGCTACAATGAGTAAACTACGAGAACAATTGACATAGGAACTAAGTGGATCTACATCAAACTATAGGGACAAAATCATGATTTTGGCCTAATATAAGGGTATATGCATAAGGCCTAGCTAGTGTTGGGGTTTGGTGATTGGAGAGGAATTAAGTGACTGCAATCCCCATCTTTAGTGTTACCAATTCACTTCTTATAATATGGATGGAGACGAGTTTATACTTTAAAATATAATAATAAAAAATAAGTTCTTATATTTTTATGGAAACATAAATATGTCTTTATAGAAAATTATTTAAATTAGAGATCGTTTAGTTATTCAAATGTATCAAATAAATCAATAGTGTAGTACCAAGTAACATATTAATGATGAACCATTTAGATGAGTAAATGAGTTTTTATTCGAATGTTTTTTTTTTTTGTAAGGATAATTTTCAAATAAAAATTAAGACATTGAACAATTTCGATTATAAAATTAAGACATTGAACAATTTCGTTTTATGTATGTATGTTGATCTCTTTAAAATGAACTGTAGGATAAATACTGTAAACCAATTTGTATCGTGACATGAAATCTAACTTAAATGATAAATATTGTTACCCGTTTGTACCAAGGCTTTTTAAGATAAAACTTGAGATATAAATGATATGATCACATCCAATATTAACCTAAAGAGGAAGTTAAAGACAATATTGATGCCTCAAAAAGATCTAACGAGCTTGAATTATACACAAATTAATTCATCGTACATAAGTACTACTACACAAAGAAGAGAACTATTGCATCATTTATTACACTCATGAAACAAATATGACACAAAACCAAACAAGTGGAGACATAAATAAATAGGTGAAGCAGCGACATATGTAAGTAAAAACTGACCAGAAGAATGGGTGAAGGAAGGGCATGCTTGTGAAAAAAAATGCAACAGAAGTGGCATTTTTTAAGGCGGGAGTTACAAGAGTCGACAAACTCCCGCAGGCGAAGGCGAAGGCGAAAGCCAAACAGACAGAGCCTCTGCCAAACGAGACGTTGCAGAGAGAGAACCAGATACATGGTACGGTAAGCGTGAAAAGAGAGAAAGCTATCAAAACTCACTTTTACTTTATTCCTTAAAATTAACTAAAGCCGAACAAAAAGAACAAAAAATCCAGACCTGAATGGCGAGTTCGATGTTAATGTAATATTTCTCACATCTAGGTATAAATATATGATTGTGCCAAGAAAACAACTAATGGAAAACTTGGATTTAGTCAAGTTCGTTAAATTATTATGCTCTCTTTTGAGTGTATATATATCGTTATATAAAAAGATAACAATTGCAAACTTAAATTCAGTCATGGCTAAATCATTGTGCTCTCTTTCTTGTATTCAAGTTAGAGAATTCTTGTCCGCTTGATTAAACAAAATGTAAAAAAATTATTCTTCAATATTACGTAACATTGAATGATACGAAATAAATAACTGAGGTTAAAGAAAAAGTAAATAAGTTATCTCAAATTTGTACACAATCCCAGTACAAAAAAATACTAAAGAAATTGAAACTCCAAGGTATTTACAGGGTGTCAGATGTTAATCAGTTTATTGTATTTTAGCTAAAAAAGGGGGCTGACTCACAGCCCAGTCCGTTTATTAAACTCCAAAGCGTGATTTGAATATATTCACAGAGCCTGAAAGTCTGAAACACAACAGTTGGTTTTATGCTTAAGTTGTTTAATCGCTTCTTAAGCTCAGAGTCAGATTGTACTCTGACTAATTAAGTTAATTAATTAGGGAATATTAATCTTGCACTTAAACAAATCCAGATATTCGCTGTCATTTCTGCAAAAGATTAACTCAATCAAAATTTAAGAGCAATCCTCAGATTTGTCCACCACTTACGATTTCCTGGAATCCCACTTTAATTTTTTTTTAACAATTTCAATTATCTAATTAAAAATAACTGCAAAAGTGGAAAATGGAACTTGGGTTTGTCTTGGTCAATAAAAATAGAACGTGTTAATTAACTAATTTTTTTTGGACAAATTAATTTTATTTGTTTAAGTGTCCCTTTTTATATTGAAAGCAGCTAATTTTCTAGCAAGTGACATTTTACTACAATGGTAGAAAGAAGTTATGCTTTTAAATTTTAATATGAATTAGAAGTCCGTCAGTTCTCTAATCTAATATCTAATCACTAATGCTATCGTCTTATAAAAAAGAAAAAGCAGCTAACTTTGTTAGAAAATAGCAGAGTCTACATTGACAAAGTGAGCTCACCGTCCACAGTTTTTTCAGTCAACATTCAAAGAAAACGCAGCAATAATACAATTAAGGAATATTTACAGACCATAATTTAAATATTTTATAACGAAGGGGTTTGATTGGGTGCCTCTTAAATAATAAAAGTTATTTTTTGCTGGGTGGCGGTGGGGGTGGTGGTGAAGCGTACAGTGAGCAGCAACAACGCCGGATTTAGAGGAGATAAACAGAGAGGGGGAGCAGGTTTGAACTTTTACAAGAAAGTGAAATTTTTTCCCTTGTGCGTGCTTTTACAATTTAACTTGTACAAGAAGCCAAAGTAACTAGGCTTTGAGACCTTCAACTGTCAATCTGATTTTTTATTTATTTTATAAACTATTATTCTAACAAAAATATTATTCGTATAATCTATTTGTACTATTATTTATAATATCTGTAATGGAGTTAGAACAGACATGGTGGACCTTACCTTAATACAGTAATAGATGATAAATGTATCATTCCTCTTAGTCTAAACTACACTAATGGGGTGGAAATTTTGAACTTGAGTCCAAGAGCAGATACACTACTTTTTCTATCTGGCCTAACTTTCGTCTCAACTAACGTCTCAACTATTGCATCTATCCTTTTTTAATTTTTAATTTTTTTTTTATGGTTATAACAACTATTACATCTATCTAAGTACAAACAAAAGGAAGAAAAAAGTCATTGTGCTCTCAGGTACACAAAAGTTCGAATCTCATTTTATGTATATTAGAATAACTTTTTCTTATTACAAGGAAATTCGAATTAATTTAATTTAAA
The DNA here is from genome assembly GCF_042453785.1 of Malus domestica. NCBI lineage: Eukaryota > Viridiplantae > Streptophyta > Magnoliopsida > Rosales > Rosaceae > Malus > Malus domestica. Next base: position 16,827,342 of record NC_091672.1, read on the forward strand.
TAACAACTGAGATTAACTTGAACTCAAATGCAAAAGTTAGTGTACTGTTGGTCACTACAATCCTAGTTTAAAACAGGAAAAAATGATTTAAGTAATGGGATTTTGTAATTTTCTATTGGGCGTTGTGGGTTGAATATGTTTTGGTAAAAAAAAAAAACACATCTGTTTTCACAGTTTTGCTTGTCCGGAAGAAAATCCCTCTCTTTTCTCACTCTGTGAGTCTGGTTTTTCTTACATATTATATATATATATATATCAATAATATTAATAATAATATATCAAAAAATAAATACATTAATTAACACCTATATAATAATTTAATTGTAACAATTACGTCATATGATTTATAAAATATATTTAATAGATAATAAAGGTTGTATCCATATGTGTTGGTGAGCCTTACATCTATTAGACCTACTCTAACCCTTGGAGTAAAAATCAAATTTTAGGTTCTAAACTTACCCTAACTTGTTCCAACGCTTAGGGCAAATATAAGTTAAAACTCAAGACTCATTTTTATGACAAATTTAGCTTAGGATTCCTTCTGGATTAATGAGGCTGGCCCACCATATATGTATATTCTTTTTAGTTTTATATTTATAAATTCATTGAACCCAATGGTTAAGATTTAATTTGATCAAATCCAACAGTAAAAAAAATATCAACGTTCCAAATTTAAATCCAACGGCTAAAGTAATTAGAAAAATATTTTACGTTTTTCATATTCTTTCGTAGTGTTCTATGAGTTTTTTTGTGTCGATTTAGTGATTTTTCAATATTGATTGGAATCTAAATATTTTTGAATTATAATGTTTATAGAATGAAATTAGAATAGTCTGCATAATTTTTTTTTTAAAAATAAAAAATTACTTTAAGAAAAAAATTAGCCTAAATTCATTATTTAATAATTTGAAGCTAAAATTTAAGATCATAAGGATTGGAGTAGAAAATCAGTTTCTGAATTAAAATTTAAATTTTTTAACCCAAAAATTGAAGATAATCTTAAAAAAATAATATAAATCAGTGTTAAGTGTAGCATTACCCTATAAAAAGTGAAGCAATCCCTCCCACCGTAAAACGCACCAAAACATGGGAGGCACCAACGGAAACAGATAACGAAAAACACACAAAACAACAAAATTATGAGAGGGAGTGAAAGAAATCAGAGGAAGAGTAAGAAGAAGCAAGGACAATGAGCTCCAAAAGCCACCAGGTAGATTGAGCTAATAAAAGAGAGAGATAGCAGAGGGGAGAGAGAGAGAGAGAGAGAGAGACAGAGAGAGAGTAGAGAGAGGAGAGAGGAGAGAGGAGAGGAGAGAGGAGAGACAGAAGAGAGAGAGAGTGTTTGGCTTGTTCATAAAGCTAGGAATTTTTTTGCAAATGTCACAAGATTCTGAGGGGATAAAGACGATTGAGCAGTGGAGATGGTCCGAAATGCAAGGTCTTGAGCTGCTGCCTGATGCGGCCGATCCTTTTAAAACCAATCCACCAGCAAACCCATCAAACCCAACAGCAACAACATCAACTGCCCAAAGGGCAACAACATCAACTCCCCAAAGGGCAGACAGAATGGAGAGCTCCGAGCCCAAAAAGGACTCCACCGGAGGCGGCGGCGACGGCGGAGAAAAGTCGGAGTCTTTACCTGCAGTTCAGTTCAAGGAACTCTTCAGATTCGCTGATGGGCTGGATTACGTTCTGATGGCAATTGGGTCAGTCGGAGCTGTCGTGCATGGCAGCTCTCTCCCCATTTTTCTCCGGTTCTTCGCCGATCTTGTTAATTCTTTCGGCGCGAATGCGAACGACATGGATAAGATGATGCAGGAGGTTTTGAAGGTACTATAAGAAACGAAATCTTAGCATGTTGTTATGAATGCGGTGATCGAATCAAAAGTTCAAAACTCCATTTTTACTGACCTTTTTTTGGGTTTGTGATTTTTTCGCAGTACGCATTGTACTTTCTGGTGGTTGGAGCTGCAATATGGGCGGCTTCATGGGCCGGTGAGCTTTTAACCGTTGGCTTTATTTTTATTTTTATTTTATTTTATTTTTTTATAATAATTTTGGGTTTTCGTTTCTGGGGTTTTTGCTAATGCAAGTGAGGACTTGGGACTTTCTTCTAAATTTGGGTTGCAGAGATTTCTTGTTGGATGTGGACCGGAGAGCGGCAATCAACAAAGATGAGGATAAAGTACCTTGAGGCTGCTCTGAGCCAGGACGTTCAGTACTTTGACACTGAGGTTCGAACATCCGACGTCGTTTTTGCAATCAACACCGATGCAGTGATGGTCCAGGACGCCATTAGTGAGAAGGTGAAGCAAGCAGAAAGTTCGAAACTTTTGCTCGAAAATTCGAGTTGGTAAATTTGGTTCTCATTTGGGATTGGTTTTTTCGTGCAGTTAGGTAATTTCATTCACTATATGGCAACATTTGTGTCTGGATTCGTGGTGGGTTTTACTGCTGTGTGGCAATTAGCACTTGTCACACTTGCTGTTGTTCCGCTGATAGCGGTGATCGGAGCCATTCATACCACCGCATTAGGCAAAATCTCAGGCAAGAGCCAAGAAGCTCTGTCACAAGCAGGACACACGGTAGAACAGGTGAGAAAATGCAGCTTCCTTTTGGCTCATCTCCGTCTCCGAGCTTCGATTTTTACTTGATTTGTGGAAAAATTTAAGCTGTTTTTGCATCTGGGGTTTAGCTGATTTCTAGCCAAATTGCAGACTGTAGCTCAAATTCGAGTTGTTTTGTCATACGTTGGGGAATCGAGAGCGCTACAAGCATACTCCTCGGCATTGAAGGTGTCTCAGAAGCTTGGTTACAAAAGTGGATTTGCTAAAGGAATGGGACTCGGAGCGACTTACTTTGTAGTTTTCTGCTGTTATGCACTTCTTCTATGGTATGGGGGTTATCTTGTAAGGCACCACTTCACCAATGGCGGTCTTGCCATCTCCACCATGTTTGCCGTCATGCTAGGTGGAATGTAAGTACTGTGTTACGTTCGTGTGAGTTTGAAACTGTTTTACTAGTTAAATTGCTGTATGTTCATGCTTCTCTTTGATCAACAGAGGGTTAGGACAGTCTGTCCCAAGCATGAGCGCATTCGTGAAAGCTAAAGTTGCAGCCGCAAAGATTTTCAAAATTATTGATCACAAACCGGGCATGGACCGGAATAGCGAAGCAGGAATGGAATTAGAGTCCGTTACGGGACTAGTTGAGCTGAAAAATGTTGATTTTTCCTACCCTTCGAGGCAGGATGTTCGTATCCTCAACAATTTCTCGCTGAATGTTCCAGCTGGAAAGACCATTGCTTTGGTTGGTAGCAGTGGCTCTGGTAAGAGCACTGTGGTCTCTCTCATTGAGAGGTTTTACGATCCTTCCTCAGGTAAATCATCCAGTCATTTCATTTCCAATGTCTTCAATCCAAATTCCGAATAGATCTTAATGTTGCTCCCGAGTTCATATATTTGAATTTGTGTGCAGGACAAGTGCTGCTAGATGGACATGACATAAGGACATTGAAACTAAAGTGGCTGAGGCAACAAATAGGGCTTGTGAGCCAAGAACCAGCTCTGTTTGCTACCACCATTAAAGAAAATATACTTTTGGGCAGGCCGGATGCGGACCAAGTTGAGATCGAAGAAGCCTCCAGAGTTGCCAATGCCCATTCATTCATTATCAAACTTCCTGATGGTTTTGATACTCAGGTGAGCTAACTACGACAGTAACATACAATTATCATATTCACAAATTAGCACCGTTCAACATGAATCTGAACCCCCTCTGAGATACATTTCGGACACCCGAAACAATTAGGATTGTTTAGAACTTAAAATCTCTTAAATTTGGATCTGGAGTGAAAGGAGCCAGAGTCAGGTCAATTTCTAATGGCTTATAGTTTCTTATATTATATATTATTAAAGATGCATTAGGTTATTTGGTCAACAAACAAGAACGGACTTTATCTTTAGGTTTTTTTTCTTTAATTTTTAAATAAAAGTCAATGTGGGGAAGCGTTTGGTCATGTCTGCATTTGGTAGAAAGTAACATGGTGCAATCAACAATGCATGTGCAGGAATCATAAGGCTTGGCATGTCCATGGTGAAACATTGGACTGAATAAAGTAGAAGGGAATATTTATTTAGATTAAATAATAGCAAGTTCAAGACAAAAGAAGATACAAGGAAGAAAACCGAAGTTTGATTCCCCCTCCCCATAGATTAGAGCAGTTTAGAATGTCGTCTTATAACAAAAAAAAAAAAAGTACTTATTTTGTCTGTGATTAACGACTACACAGACTACAACCTGCTGTAAAACTTTCATCTCTTTCTATAGAGTATGTCTGAGATTAAATAAGAATGATCAAATTAATGGAAAAGTGAACTTCAGTGTAAAATTATACTCAAATTAACGATAAGTTGAAAATGGCAGGTAGGGGAGAGAGGACTGCAGTTGTCTGGAGGACAGAAGCAGAGAATAGCCATAGCTAGGGCAATGCTGAAAAACCCAGCAATCCTGCTCTTAGACGAGGCAACGAGTGCATTGGACTCTGAGTCGGAAAAGCTGGTGCAAGAAGCCCTTGACCGGTTTATGATTGGAAGGACAACTCTCGTCATTGCCCATCGCCTTTCAACCATTCGCAAAGCTGACCTTGTAGCTGTTCTCCAACAAGGAAGTGTTTCTGAAATTGGAACCCATGATGAACTTTTCTCGAAGGGAGAAAACGGTGTCTATGCCAAGCTCATTCGGATGCAAGAGATGGCACATGAAACTGCTCTCAACAATGCGAGAAAGAGTAGCGCAAGGTAGGGTCCACACATTGTTGATTCATGATTGTTTCTTGAACATTTATTTATCTCTACTGTAAATTCATAGTTTTTAACTTGACAAATCTATATGCTTATCACAGTTCTTCATTTTGCAGGCCTTCTAGTGCCAGAAACTCTGTGAGCTCACCTATAATTGCCAGAAATTCCTCATACGGTCGATCACCATACTCACGCCGGCTATCGGACTTTTCTACTTCTGATTTTAGTCTCTCCCTTGATGCCTCATATCCCAATTACCGGCTTGAAAAACTACCCTTCAAGGAGCAAGCTAGTTCCTTCTGGCGCCTTGCTAAAATGAACTCTCCTGAATGGGTTTATGCTTTACTTGGTTCAGTTGGCTCTGTTGTTTGTGGTTCTCTAAGTGCTTTCTTCGCATATGTTCTAAGTGCTGTCCTCAGTGTTTACTATAATCCGGACCATGCCTTCATGATCAAACAAATTAATAAGTACTGCTACTTGTTAATTGGACTTTCATCAGCTGCACTAATCTTCAACACGTTACAACATTTCTTTTGGGATATTGTGGGAGAAAACCTCACAAAACGGGTGAGGGAGAAAATGCTGACAGCAGTTTTGAAAAATGAAATGGCATGGTTTGATCAGGAGGAAAATGAGAGTGCCAGGGTTTCAGCAAGGCTGGCTCTTGATGCCAACAATGTCAGATCAGCTATCGGAGACAGGATTTCTGTGATTGTACAGAACACAGCACTCATGCTTGTTGCTTGCACTGCGGGATTTGTTTTGCAATGGCGCCTTGCCCTTGTCCTCATAGCCGTCTTCCCTTTGGTTGTTGCAGCCACAGTTTTGCAGGTATTTTTTTTCTTCTAAAAATAGTTCATCAAGCATGCATTAGAAATCATTGGAAACTAATTGAATCTTGCCACATTCAGACTGGACATTTAAGTGGGGAAAAGAGTATACTCTAGTGAAAATTGACGCATGTTTTACTCTTTTTCCCTGATAGATTATTTGTTGACACGGTCATGTAATTTATGGTCTGTTGGTGAATTTGTAACAGAAACTGTTCATGACGGGTTTCTCTGGAGACCTTGAAGCTGCACATGCCAAGGCCACCCAACTAGCTGGGGAGGCCATAGCCAATGTAAGGACTGTTGCTGCATTCAATTCAGAGGGAAAAATTGTTGGTCTTTTCACCAGAAACCTCCAGATTCCACTACGCCGGTGCTTTTGGAAGGGCCAGATTGCTGGAATTGGATTTGGGATAGCTCAGTTTGCACTTTATGCTTCCTATGCTCTAGGTCTTTGGTATGCTTCCTGGCTCGTAAAGCATGGAATCTCCGACTTCTCAAAGACAATCCGAGTTTTCATGGTCCTCATGGTGTCTGCAAATGGTGCAGCAGAAACATTGACCCTGGCACCTGACTTTATCAAAGGTGGTCGAGCCATGCGATCAGTGTTTGAACTCCTTGACCGCAAAACTGAAATTGAACCTGATGATCCAGATGCTACTGTAGTCCCTGATCGTCTGCGTGGGGAAATTGAATTGAAGCATGTAGACTTTACTTACCCTAGTCGCCCTGATGTCCCTATTTTCCGTGACCTCTCCCTCCGTGCCCGAGCAGGCAAGACTCTTGCCCTTGTTGGTCCTAGTGGATGCGGTAAGAGTTCAGTCATTGCACTGATACAGCGATTCTACGACCCAACATCAGGACGAGTTATGATTGATGGGAAGGATATTCGAAAATACAATCTGAAGTCCCTACGAAGGCACATTGCCGTGGTTCCACAGGAGCCATGCCTCTTTGCTACAACCATATACGAAAATATTGCTTATGGACATGAGTCAGCAACTGAGGCTGAGATCATTGAAGCTGCAAATCTGGCTAACGCTCACAAGTTCATATCTGCATTGCCGGAGGGATACAAAACATTTGTTGGGGAGCGGGGAGTTCAGTTATCTGGAGGACAGAAACAAAGAGTTGCAATTGCCAGGGCTTTATTGAGGAAGGCAGAGGTTATGCTTCTTGATGAGGCAACAAGTGCACTTGATGCTGAGTCGGAGAGCTCTATTCAAGAGGCACTTGAGCGTGCTTGCTCGGGAAAAACCACAATTGTGGTTGCACACAGGCTATCAACTATCAGAAATGCGCATGTCATTGCAGTGATTGATGATGGAAAGGTGGCAGAGCAAGGATCCCACTCCCATCTATTGAAAAATTACCCGGATGGGTGTTATGCGCGCATGATACAGCTACAAAGATTCACGCACACCCAAGCCATCGGAATTGCATCAGGTTCAAGTTCATCAGTAAAACCGCGAGAAGAGGAAGAAAGAGAAGGAAAGTAAGGTGAAATCACATACCAGTAAAGAGGAGTATATCCCCACATACCGCCCCTTCTGATTTTTTGTTTTTGTTTTCTGTTTTTCTGTTTTTGGTATAGTATATGTAGTATCTTTCTTCTTCCCCTCTATTTTTACCATATATATGTTTCTCTACCCTCATGAATCTTTGAAGAGAATGATAGACGCAAATACTTCCCTCGAGATTGAAATTGATAATTAAACCCTTGTGCATTTTCACCGAGAGATTCTTAGCTATCTCCAGTTGTACATTCTCTCGAGTCCAGGTCACGTAATAAGAGATAGAGTTAGATAGACGCAAGGAGAGATACAACCGGTTACAAGACAGATTCTCTCGAACTCTAACCTTCACAACTCGATGTACCAACCCACGTGTGCATGCTTTAATTGTCAAGATCAATCGTGCCTGGAATCCAGTTGGTGTTTCACAATAATGATGAGCACCCCTGCAGTTTGAGTATGAATTGGATAAAGTGTGTTAGAAATCCATCACTGTCCAACACTGATCGCATGGCAAATGGGTATAATGGCGTCGGATGTAGACCTTGGACTGGGATAAAAGGCATGTTAGACTTTTGATTAATTGCATGTCACTGTCCAAACTTTGAACATGATTGGTCCATCGGTCTGTGACGATTTGAAATGGTCCAATCCAACCCAGTCCAGATCTGAATAGGATAAATGCATGCATATGTGATGGAGCTTGTGGGGGACAGTATTATTGAGTTATTTGATGCCCATGTGCATGAGTTTAAAGACAAAAATGGAGGGAGATGGAATACAGATGAAAATAGACAGAGACCCAATAGGTGGAGGGAAATGAATACTTCAAATTAGTGGCTGCTAGTGGACAAAGGCTGAGAGAGAGAGAGAGAGAGAGAGAGAGAGAGAGAGAGAGAGAGAGAGAGAGAGACAGAGAGGATGAATGTATGGCATTAGAAAATGACATGGTAATTTGAGAGATTTTGGTGTTTGATTTGTGGGTGGTATGCGTGTGTGAGAGTGGCCCTCCACCTAATCTCTTTGCCCCAAGGGAATACAAGGTAAATATATGAGTGGTAAGTGATGGAAGGATTGATATGAATTGGGCAAGTCAAGGTTGTAATGTTATAAACAAATTTGCATTGCTACGTGAAACCTAAAATGAGTGACATAGTGTTATTAGTTAAGTATTTTACCGTTAGTTCAGTATATCATTGTGACGCCTCTAGAGTATATATTCTTTAGAGGAGGAGATCTAGATAAAAATTTACTGGCACCACCATTCTAGAGAGTGGTTGGAGTAGCATTATTTTTTAGGCACTTACTCCTCTGTAACTAGTTATAAATAACTGCGAAGTAATTATTTGAAGTCAAATTTAACCAACTATTTGCTAGCATTCTTGGAGATGCTTGAAGCCTGCCTGCCTTTATTCATTTACCATGAATCATTTTGTTTGCATATCCTCCCCTTTTGAGATAGTGGAAACAACACACACTGCTTTTCAGTGCTAGTCTGCTACAGAATTGATATCCCTAGTCTGAAACAGAAATGGAAAAGGTGAAAAACAAATGGAGGAGACAAGAATGCCAGATCCTCAGGCTGGATTACAGCAATGTTTCCTTCTCAATCAGAGAGTAAAAACTGAAAAGGGTGCAACTCTAACTATGGTCACCGAGAATTTTTTTGGTATGCTCTCGAGTATTTTGTTCATCGGGTTTTTAGGCCCTTAGGTCTAAAGGAAAAAAAAATCCGGTGCATATGATACAATGGAGCATATGGAGAATTTTCGTGATCGAGCAATTGAATTTAATCATCGTGTAATGATTTTAATTTTTTTTTCTCTATTTGTTAGTTATTTGGGGTGCTTATTGGAGTTGAGACACTTTCTTCAATAGACATCAAATTAAAAACCTGCTCAGAAACGGAAGAAAAGGTGGTATGCTTTGACTGTAGGGCTAGTAGAATAATGAGCCCATGCTTGCTGTGTAGGATAAAGTCACTCAGATACTTCCACAAAGTTTAGTTGAAGTCATCATTTGCTGTTGGTGCTGGTCGGACAACGGAGAGAGACTTGTCTTCCGCCTCGGGAGGCCTGGACATAGATGTAGGGATGTGCAAATAACCATTGATTATGGGTAACTGCGGTTATCCGTCCATTTAAATTAAACGGTTACGGTTATAGGTAACTATTTAGATAAATAAACGGTTATGAGTATAACCGTTTACCCGCGAAATTTAAATGGGCGGTTATGGGTATTAACCAAGGTTATAAACGGGTAACCGTTTATCCATTTATTTTATATATGTAAAACTAACACAAATCATGTTCTCGATCCAATAATACTTAGCACCCAATAAATTAGTAAGGAATTCATCGGTCATTCTCTCAATAATACTACTACAGGAATGATGATTCTCATCATCAAGGAATTGGCCAAATTAATTTAAATTCCTTGCGGGTAACCGTGAAATTGATAGAAATGCTTTCTAAACAATTTTTGTAACCCAATAATACTTAGCAAATATTATATTTACCTTCATTGGTAACAATTAAAAATATCGTCCGTAAACTATTATTTCAATTATTGGAATAGTATAAAGACTTAAAAAATTAAAATATGGAAATGTATGATGAATGTACCCTATAACAGTGTTTAATTGTCAAAAAAAAAAATTATGACATTTTTTTTAAATTTTCAAGTTGTTAAAAAACATCTAGACTGGTGAAAAAAGGGTAATGGTAAAAAAAATAAAATAAACGGGTTAAAAAGGATAAATATTAAACGGGTATTAAACGGTTACGGTTAAATAAGTATGCGGTTATGGATATGGTTAACCGTTTATAAACGGTTATGGGTATGCGTATAATCGTTTAGGCAATTACCCAACGGGTAAACGGTTATGCATGTTTGAGCATAAACGGTTATGGGTAAATTAACCGTGGTTACCCGCCCGCATAACCATTGCCCATCCCTACATACATGCATCTTTTTAGGACCCGTTTGGTGGGCTGGTTAGTCTAGGTTGTAAAAATTTAAAATGGATTTGAGCCAATGTTGTTTTTTTTTTTTTTGTCACATACTAGTTTTCGAGCTTTGGATGTAAGTTCGTAATAGGTTCTGTGCCCTAATTCTTCAACTACACCATTGATTTCTTCGATTAAGATTCAGAATATTGGATCTATGGTTCAATTAAGCTCATCACCACAAATTACCTTACCTGGAGTGCTCTCTTTGCTCTGATCTTCTGTCAGTATAATCTCACTAGAATTATTGATGACCTATGGTGGCTCCACCCAAATACCTTCTTGATTCATCACGAAATCACACATCTGCAATAAATCCTCAATATGTGGCTTGGTTTGATAATGATCAGAATATTCTGATCTAGACTAATTCTACACTCATGATTAGAATATTATGATCTAGATTAATTCTACGCTTTCTGATTCTCTATTCCTTACATTGTTGGCATTAACTCTGCTCGTGAGTTCTGGTCAAAATTGGAATCCAGACTTGCGACAGCTTCGTAATTGCCACCAAGGGAGATTCTATTGTTGCAATTTATCTTTAACAAATTGAAGAAATCGATGATGCTTTTGCAAGTGCTGGTGTCTAGTTGAAGTGTCTGAATTCTTCTCTGTCACTCTTAAGAGTTTGTTGCTTGAGTAGGAATCATTTGTTGATGCTAACCAATTTTGGCTTGGTATTACTACAAATGATGAACTTCATAGCATACTTCTCAGTAAGGAAATTCAATTGACCAATTGGAAGAAATCCTCATTTCCCACACCTTTTTAAGCCTACAATTCATCAAGTGGAATTCTCATACACCAATTGGTGACTCAAATTCTCAAGCTTATGTTGCTTAGAATGAACCTAATTTCAATTCCTATCAAGGCCGTGGTATGGATCGAAAATTTTCAAGCCCTAGAAATTTTCAGAATTGAGGAAATCAGAGGTACAATCAAGGCAATTAGAGGTACATTCGAGGCAATTAAGGTAACTAGAGGTACACTCATGGTTCTCGCTCTCATTTCAACAACTTTATGTAAAAGAATTTCATGCCAAGAACTCTCAGTCTACCTTTCATGCTAGCACCTCCTCTACAACTCTCACATGGCTTTTCGATTATGGAGCAAACTCACACATGACCAATTCTTATGCAAATTTGCAATATCTTAAAGGTTTTTATCACAAATGGTTCTTGAAATTGACCCTCACCATCAAGATGGTCATTGAAATCGAAAATCAATCAATGTAGTCCCTGAAAATAGGTTTCGCAAATCAATGTGGCCCTTCCATCACAATTCTGTTAAAACTTCCATTAAGTGATGATATGGCACATAAAAGGGTCGCATAAGTTGTTTTTTTCTCACAAATGGTCTTTGAAATTGACTGGCGACATCAAAATGGTATCTGAAATTGACATGCGACATTAAAATGGTCCATGGAATTGAAAATAAACAATGTAGTCCCGTAAGTAAGTGTTTCAGATCAATATAGTCCTTCTGTCACAACTCTATAAAAAAATTTGTTATGTGCTGATGTGGCACATAAATGGATCGCACAAGTTTAATTAAATTAAAAAAAAATTACAAATAGGTTTAATAATTCAATAGTTAATAAAAAGTTGTGAAACAAAAACCCAATCCTGCAATCACCTCCGATCCCATTCCACATTCCTCTAGCTCATTTGTTGTCTATTCTCTATAAAAAAAAAAAAATCTCAATACACCCATTTTTACACACTTCGACACTCTTCACCTAATTGAACCTAGATCGAGATCACCTTTGGTGATGGCTTGGCTGATTGGCAACAACTTCTGGGACATCACCATTAACATTTAAGTGATCAACATCCTCACAACCTTAATCTTGTAGAGCTTGTTCGGCGCTTCTCTGGTGGTCTGGTGAGTCAAAGAATGGCGAGGTCTGCCTTGAAATAATGAGGTTATAACCGAGGTGCATCTATTGTTGGTGGAAAACTATTTCCAAACCCCATCTTAGGCATTGGTTAAGCCTTGTGCCCTTAAGAATTTATGGAAGGGATCTCTCTTCGTAGTAGGTCCTACTATAACAACAAAATTTCCATTGCGCAAAAAGGTATTTAGACAACTTTTTCAATTACGTAAATCCGACCGTGAATCTGCAAGAAAGTAAAGAACACAAGATGTATCGTGGTTCACCCCAATGTTTGGGCTACGTCCACATTGATATTGTATTTCTCTGAGAGGATTATGAGGGAAAGAGTCTCTATAATGTGAGAGTGAGGCTTTGAGAGGGTGAGAGCTTCTGAGGGTGAGAGAGCTCTTTCCATGGCCTAAGAATTGGCCTCCCTTAATGAGGAGAGTGATGGGTCCTTTTATAGAATAAGGGCTCCTCACTTATTATATATTTGCCTCTTCATTTATTACATAATTACATTTAAGTCCCCCGAGTATTTATACGAGATCTAAATACGGAGGCCCTAAGTATGGTACAAACAATATTCCCCCAAGTCTTCAGTCAAGAGAGTCTTTTGGCTAGAGACTTGAAATTCAGTCCATGTGTGGGTCGAAGTAACTAGTTGTTGTCTTGAACTGATGCTGGATATGAGGCGTTGCTCAATCTGAAGTGATGCTCAACTAGAAGTAGCACATGTTGCGAGGCTGCTTGGTTGTGGCTTATGTTGCTTTGGTTGGCTCAGCTTGTGGCGTTGAAGGTGAGGGAGTCCCTTTTATAGAATAAGAGCTCGTTCCTCAATACATAAGTGATGGGTTAAGAGTGATGCTCGCGGCGAAGTGGTTGCTCAGCTGGCGGCGATGCTCTCTAATGAAGGTGAAGAAGTCCCTTTTATAAAATAAGGGCGCGCTCATCAGTACATGAATAATAGGTTAGGAGTGATGCTCACGACGAGGCGGTTGCTCAGCTGGCAGCGATGCTCTCTAATGAAGGTGAGGGAATCCCTTTTATAAAATAAGGGTCAGTACGTGAATAATGGGTGCTCTCTAATGAAAATGAGGGAGTCTTTTTATAGAATAAGGGCTCGCTCCTCAATACATAAATAATGGGCTAAGTCCCCTAAGTATTTTTCATGAGGCCCAATATATGGTACATAATGTAGTCCCCAAAGTCTTCAGTCAATAGGGTCTGTTGGCTGGAGATTTCAAATTGAATTCATGTATGGGCCGAAGTGGCGGTTGTTCAGAGGCGGTATTTGTATACCCTGCATTGAAGCTTTGTTGGTGAAGCTTTGAAGCTAAAGCTCTGTAAATGAAGCTTTTGAAGTTGGAGCTCTGTAAATGAAGCTTTCGAAGCTGATTGACATGAGTGATGCTCATGAATGTTTATGTTGATTGACATGAGTGATGCTCATGAATGTTGACATGAATGATGGTCATGAATGTTTATGTATGATTGACATGAGTGATGCTCATGTATCATTTTGGAGTACTAGACGTACTTTTGATCACCTGGTTGGTGATAATAGCAGCAAGCTGCCGAATAATCTTGGAGTACTGGGCGTACTTTTGATTACCTGGTTGGTGATAATAGCAGCAGGCTGCCGAATAATTTTGGAGTACTGGGAGTACTTTTGATCACCTGGTTGGTGATAATAGCGGTAGGGTGCTGAATAAATTTTTTGTAGTACTGGGCGTACTTTTAATCACCTGGTTGGTGATAATAGCGGCATGCTGCCGAATAATTTTTGGTAGTACTGGACGTACTTTTGATCACCTGGTTGATGATATTAGAGGGCTTGGCTCTTTTGAGCATATGGGCCTTTGCCCTCCACATAACATTCCAGCCCATTATTTTAGGCTTTTTTATTTTTATTTTTATTTTTATTTTATTTTTTATTACCCTCTGATGGGGGTTTATATAGATGTCTCCGAAAGATAAGAAAAATAAATCACATCATTCAAAAATAAATCCGACCATCTGCTCAATGGGTCACACCTATAATGCCATCATCACCGCTATTATGTCTGCTTTTTTTTTATCTTCTTTTGCTTTTGTTTTTCAGCTTTGCTTTTGCTTTCTTTCTGTTTCTTGACCCTGATGAATATGGTAGACAAGGAATGATAATAGATTTAATAATAAGAAAAGAATCTTATCTCCGCTTTTGCTTTGCTTTTCTTGATCTCTCCGCTCCTTCTCTGTCCACCCATGTTGCTTTCCTGTGATGCTCATCTTCTCTGTCCACCCATGTTGCTTTGCAAGGGCGAGAAAAACTTACACCATAAAAAGAGATAGCTTCCTCACTGAGTAGATTATAACCAAACTTCTTAGCTAAGTCACCAATACATAAATAAGTATTCTCCATATGGGTTTGATCCCCAATATTAGACCACTTTCTTGACCTGAGGGCAGGAACAAAGTTGAACATGCATTGCTTTCTGTCTGCAACCACTGTATCCTCACCTATGCTTTCAAGTTGAAACGAATTGAGCATGTTTTTCTGGGTACTTGAGCTCACCACAACATGTTTTTCGACCCTTTGATTGCCATAAAGTCCTATTCTTTCTCCTTATTGGTCAAAGCAATCATGAACTTTGGTGGCCACACCATCTCTGGCCCCGCCGCCGCCTCTCCACTCCATAACGAAGACCCGCCCTTCTTGTTATTGTGCGTCGTGTTTGAAGACGCCGCAGACTTGTTATTGTGATGAATAATCTCATCATTAGGGTGGTGGTGGTGGTGGTTTTTCTTATCGTGCGCACCCCTGTCGGGCGAGGCAATTCCCTTCAGCCCTCCTCCTCTGCCGTTGCTCTGACCTCTCATGGCAGCAGCGTTCGTAGTCTTTAAGTTTATTTGGGTTGGAGGGCTGGACTCTGTGCATGGATAATTGCTACTGCAATTGCGAAAGACTGCGGAGTTGACAGAGATGGTTGGAAATGAAAAAAATACAAACCATCGTGGACATTCAACATCCTCCATGCAGGAGGACCATGCTCTGAACCCATCAGCTAACATGGTGTGGCTTCAAAGAGATCATAGATACCAATAGCATAGCATCACACGGAAATAGTAAATACCAAGTTTCATTTCCCATCATGTAATTCATAAAAGCATTTCATTCTTCTTTTTCTAGATTTCACCGCATTTACAGACACTGTTGTAGTCTTGCTCGAGATTGGTGAGACGTGGAACTCTCCTCTTCATCTAGGTCGAGGGACTGCAGAACACGTCCTCCGCTGTTAACAACCATCACTTTGCAGGAGAATGTTGTCGTGGGGCGAGATAGGTGAGAAGTTTGCAAACATACCAGTTTGCTTTTAACTGGCCAGCCATGGCTAAGAGAAATAGAGAATAAGAAGTGGGATGCTCTTGAATACCGTGTTAGAAGCAG
Source organism: Malus domestica (assembly GCF_042453785.1). Classification (NCBI taxonomy): domain Eukaryota; kingdom Viridiplantae; phylum Streptophyta; class Magnoliopsida; order Rosales; family Rosaceae; genus Malus; species Malus domestica. The sequence goes on from NC_091672.1 coordinate 16,842,808, forward strand.
CAGGTCGAAGTGAGTGCTCAAAAGCAGCTAAAGAAGCAGACATTTTGAGCGATTAATATCGAAATCATGGAGAGCAGCAACCAGCATTTCAATCATCCCAGCCGTCCATTGAGCGAACTCGGGCGAGACGGCGTAGATCGATGAGCGAGCTGAGCTGAGATATCAACACGATCTGAAACCAAAAGCCATTTCTCTCTCTCTAGTGCTGGCAATGACGAGGACAAATCAGAATATTGGTGTGGTGTTTGGTTCTTAGGTTTCAACAGATTCACGGCGGAGGTGAAAAAATGAAAGAGGACCGACATAACTTTTCGTATCGTTTCCCACAGATGGCCCCAAATGTTGATGCACAAAACCGGAGGGGTCTTGGAACAACGTAAATCCGACCGTGAATATGCAAGAAAGTAAAGAACACAAGATGTATCGTGGTTCACCCCAATGTTTGGGCTACGTCCACACTGATATTGTATTTCTCTGAGATGATTGTGAAGGAGAGAGTCTCTGTAATGTGAGAGTGAGGCTTTGAGAGGGTGAGAGCTTCTTAGGGTGATAGAGCTCTTCCCATGGCCTAAGAATTGGCCTCCCTTAATGAGGAGAGTGAGGGGTCCTTTTATAGAATAAGGGCTCCTCACTTATTACATATTTGCCTTTCATTTATTACATAATTACATCTGAGTCTCCTGAGTATTTATACGAGATCTAAATATGGAGGCCCTAAGTATGGTACAAACACTATTCATACTTCTTCTCATTGTTTTGATCTAAAAAATGTTTTACATATTCCTGATCTCAGACAAGATTTAATTTCTGCCAATAAGTTTATACTTGATACTTGGTGCTCCATTCATTTGTATCTTTTTCACTTCATTGTGAAATATCTTTCTTTGGAGAAGATGCTCTTTAAAGGCCCTGTGAAAGCAGGATTTTATCTATTTCATGTTTCTTTTGTTACTGGCAATCAACATGTTTTTGTAGCAATTGCTAAAGCTTCTCAGGATGTATGGCATCAACGTTTGGGCCATCTTTCTTTTAAAATCTTAAATAAGCTAGCATCTAAGTTTGTATTTCAATTTCAAATAGATAATTAAGTCTGTTTGTTCTAGTTATGCCTTAGGCAAATGTTCTAAGCAGTCATTTTCTTTTGTTCCTTGTAATGCAAGAAAACCTCTGGAACTCCTTCATAACGATGTATGGGGACCATCACCACTTTCTCTCTATACATGGTTTCAGATATTATGTCATCGTTGTTGATGATTATACATAGTATTGTTGGTTCTTTCCTCTTAAGAACAAATATGAAGTGTTTACTACTTTTTTTTCACTTTAAATCTCTAGTTGAAAATTTGTTGAGTTCCAAAATTGTTGCAATAAGATTTGACTCTGGTGGAGAATTCTTAGATCTTAATTTCTCTAATTACTTCAAAGAACATAATGGTTATGTTGAATGCAATCATAGACATATGTTTGAAATTTTCATAGCTCTTCTATCTGCTTCTAAAGTCTCACACCTTTATTGGGTTGAAACCTGCTCTACAACTATCACATCAACAGAATGCCCACTAGCACCAAAACATCACCTTGAGATTTTTTATTTTTTATTTTTTTCACAAGTCTTCAGATTATACATCTCTCAAGGTTTTCTATTGTAGGTGATTTCCACGGTTGGAGTCCTATATTACTTATATTACTTCTAAGCTTGATCCCAAAAGTTAACAGTGTGTCTTCTTGGGTTATAGTTTAAATCACAAAGGATACAAGTGCATTGATAATCAAATTGAGAGGATCTACATCTCTAGACATATCATTTTTGATGAATTCACATTTCCTTTTCATCAAAAGGACTTCACTATTAGTTCCATTCCTCCATTACCCACTCAACCTCACTCCTCATCCATTTCATCAACATTAACATTTAAAACAGTCAATGCCATTAATTTAACTCCTCCAACATCTACATTACCTATCTCACATTTTCCAACCCCATCACTCTCTCCATCTTCTTCCCCTGTCACCACCGATGTTGTTCCTGTACCTACTCAATTCCATGCAACAAATACTCATCCTATGCAAACCAGATCAAACATTATATCCATTCTCAGTTATCTCAAGACCATACACCTTCTACTTATCATCAAGCTTCAAAGCATTCCCATTAGAGACAAGCTATGCAAGAGGAATTGAATGCACTTCTTCATATTAGAACTTGGTATCTGGTACCTTTAAGTCCCTCTTAGAACCTACTAGGCTGCAAATGGGTTTTTAGGATCAAAAGGAAACATGATGGCTCTATAGGCAGGTATAGAGCCAGACTTATTGCCAAAGGTTTCATCAACAATAAGGATTGGACTAAGCTGAAACTTTTAGCCCAGTTGCAAAACCTGTTACAATTAGACTTCTTCTCACTCTGGCAGCCAAGTTTGGGTGGTTTCTACATCAACTTAATGTGAGTAATGCATTTCTCCATGGAAATTTATTAGAATTTGTGTTTATAGTGCAACCTCCTAGTTTTGAGGACCCTTTTAAACCAAACTATGTCTTTCAATTACGGGAGCTGGGTATGGGAAACTATACACACCTCTGCATTCTCTTGGCTTCTTAGGATCATAGAATGATCACTCTCTATTTGTCAAGAAGGATCTTACATTGATTTTTATCTTAGTGTATGTGATGACATTCTTGTCACTAGTCTAATACCTCAAGCCCGCAAGGATACAATCTCTCAACTCAGTGATCTTTTTCCTGTTAAGGATCTGGGACCACTTTATTTCCTTAGAATTGAAATTAAGAGATCTTCTTCTGGCACTTTCATTTATCAGACTAAGTACATCTTGGACTTACTTAAGAAGGATAACATGGATGGTGCTAAGCCTTGTGTCATTTTTCTCAGTACATCAAAACTGGATCATGATTCTTCTCTTCTTCAAAATCCAAAGGAATATAAATCTTTAGTTGGTGGCTCGCAATACTTAACCTCGACCAGACCAAATTTAACATTTGCAGTGAATTTTGTGTGTTAGTTCATGCATACTTCCAAACAATCTCACTTTAAGCTGTCAAAAGAATTTTAAGATACCTTAAAGGTACTCTTCCTCATGGACTCTAGTTTCTGAAATGTTCTAAGCCTCTTATTATCAATGTCTTCTCAAATGCAGATTGGGTTGGCTTCAATATAGATAGAAGGTCCACTTTTGAGTTCTGTGTTTTTCTGGAAAATTATGTAATTAGTTGGAGTCCAAGAAATAACCAATTGTGGCCAGATCTTCCACTGAAACTGAATACAGATCACTTGCAAACACTGCAGCTGAACTCATTTGGATCTGTAACTTACTCATTGATGTTCACTTAGTTCTTACTTATCCTCTTAAGCTATGACGTGACAACATTTCTACCGTCTCCTTAGCCAAAAATCATATCCTCCATACCATAACGAAACATGTGGAAATTGATTACTACTACACTAGGGAGAAAGTACTAGCTAAGATAGTGGCTGTTCTTTTTGTATGCACACAGAATCAAATTGCAGATATCTGCAGCAAAGCATTGTCCAAGTCAAGACTCATTCTTCTCAAAGACGAACTTTCTCTTTAATTACCTCAGCTTATTTTGAGGGGGATAATAAGGGTGCGTTTGGTACGTGGGACGAGAAGGGACGGAACGGAACGAGGCGTTCCGTCCTGCGTTTGGTACGCCAAAAATGGGTGGAACGCGCTGTTCCACGGGACAAAAATTGGGTGTTTTTGCATCCGCCTCCCCCCTGGAACGGGTTGTTCCATGTATGTGGAACACAAAAATTCCACTGTCTACCCTCCCTCTCTCTCCCGCAGCCTCCCTCTCCCGTAGCTTCGTTACCCTCAATCTCCCCTGTAGCCTCCTCCTACACCACAAACCCAGCAACCCAAATGCTTCGTTACCCAAACGTAGCTTCGTTACCCAGCAACCCAGATGAATTCGAGCTCGATTTCGGGCTTTCCGAGCTGAGTCGGAGACGAATCCGTCGAAATACTGGCGAAATAGACCGAAACGTAGTCGATAAATTGGTTTTGAAAATAAATTGGGAATAAATTTAGTCCCCTCGCTCTCGGTATCACCCATTGAAGCAGGTTTTCGCACTCTGCAGCTAAACAATGGGTTTGGGCGGGACGACCTTGCAAACCGTGAAGCTCGCCCTAATTCCTCCACCTTCATTTTCTTCTTCTTTCCGCTCCGTTTTCCCAAACCTTTCTCTGCTGCCATAGCCGCATACAAAGACTTCCACTTCCTCCGCCCTTCTTCGTCAGAGGCCTTTCAACCCTGGCCGCACAGGTAACTGCCACCGCATCCCCAAAAGAAACAAGCCTAGATGAAAAGGGTTCGATCATTTCACAACCCTATTTGTAGTTTGAATAAATTGGAGCTTAATTTTTTATTTTTCTGGTTAATATATTGTGTTTTTCTTTGCGGGGAGATGCAGGTGTGAAGCAGCAATGGAAAGCAGCGACAGACTTCAAATGGATAAGGGACAACAAGGGTAAGTTAGTCATTTAATCCAGTTTCGTTCTGTTCCATCTTGTCAGTACCAAACATGACATGAATCTTTGTTTCGTCCCGTCCCGTTTGCGTACCAAATGCTACCTAAGGGCAGCTTTGTTATGCTTGGTTACATTAGTTTTGAGTCAGTTAGATGAGCTATAATTACAAGTGAGTAAATAACTTGTACACACACACACACATATGTAATTTTATTGTCATTAAGAACTGAAATCATAACTTTTTTATTACGGATCTTCTTTTTTTTTTTTTCATTTATCTCAAAAAATTGCTAATTTCTCTCCAGATATCCTCTTTCAATGGTTCTGATTGGCAAATTTTTGGACTGGGCAATTTTTGTTGAAGGGGGTTAGCACGGTTGTAGTGGAATTTGGATTTGATTTTCTGTTTGCAAAATTTGTTTTTATTTTTTACTCTTTACTTTTAAGATGGTGTGCTTTAATGGCGTATGTTATTATTTTTTATTTTTGGTTCTTTAATACTAGACCGTAGTAGCTACTTAGTATTATGGTCTGATGGTATTCATTTTCATTTGTAAGTGAGAGGTCTTAAATTCAAATCTCGTGGATGACGAATTCGATACCAAATTAGGTCGAACTCCCCCTCCTCTTAGTGTAAAAATATCAATGTACTTAAAAAAAATAAAAAAATAAAAAAACTAAACCGTAGTAGTAAAGAACTTTACTAAATAGTATTATTATTTTTTTTTATCAATACAGCTTGTAATTGTTACTTGAGTACCATGATTCCGATTTTGTCAATTACCCACCCGATGCCCATGCTTCACGTTCAGGGGTATATATTATGACCTTTTCGTATCGAATCTTACTTAATAAGTTGATAGAATGCAATAAAACACTTTTTATGAACAAAATTGGAGACTTACAATAGTGTTGTTAGATGTTAGGCCCTCCTTGAATGGGATGGCCAATCCATCGAAACACCCAAAACAACTAAACTAGATTATCCATATAACAAAAGCACTTATGAGCAAAAAGTGCTTTTGAACTTTTACTCTTTGAAGAACATTGCACTCTGTTCTGCTAACATAAACTTTAGTTGAAATGGACTTACTATGGCAAAACGCTAGTGTCTGAAAATAGGATCTAAAATAACACAACTAAGAAGACGGTACAAGGGGTGAATGCCCTAAATGGGCAGGGGTTGAAAATAGGCCTCGTTTAGTGTCAATGAATGGATTGGATCGGATTGGATTAAATAACTCACTAGATTTAATATACTTTGAAACAAGAAATGGATGCCAACTTCCAATTGTTATGTAGTTGAAAGTAGAAGATTTGATTACTTACGAAGAAAACTTATCCCTTCCAATCTAACAAAATTAGTTGGATTGAGACAGATTTGTTTCCTTCACGACTAATCCGTCTTCAAATTTCAACAAACAAATTTTGAAGTTGGTATCCATTTCTTCTTAACATTCATTGAATCTAGTGCGTCATCCACTCCACAATTTTCAACACCAAACGAGTCAATAGAGTAGAAGGCAACAGAGACCTGGTTATTGTCCAATTAGAAGGGCAACAGAGACCTGATCCAGGATAGTACATTGGTAGAATGCCAACGCACTACCCGAAAATGGAAAAGGGTCTACATTGTATGTAGCTGTTGTTATGTGGGACGCATGTGGCAGTACGATTGGATGTATTTGGTGTTGCAACTCCAGGAGATAAAAGAGTATATTGATCTAATCTTCAATGTCTAAGCACCACCCCGGTTGACTTAACTTGTTCAGAAGCCCCATCAAACCCTTATCAATACAGGAAAGTGGGAACTAGCTCTTACTCTAGCAAGTATGCACGCAAGTCGCCCCTCTCTTTCTGTTAGCAGAAGAATTTCTAGTAAAAAGTCTAGCCTAATGCTCAGTAGGATGTTCATCGACATAGGAATCAGCACAGTGCTCAAAACTGCAGTCCCAACAATCAGAAAACCTAAAATCCTGATTCTTTTAAAATCTCTCTTTAAAGCTTCTAGTTTCCTTTGATTGTCTCTGTAATCTAGTAGTGCTTCTCCTACTAAAACGGAGTTACAAGATTCGGTCTGCACCAACCTACTTCTATCATTTCCAAAAAAAATGTGAATACAGCATTGTAATCCAGAAAGAATATTACAATATGGGATTGTACAACCTACACAAGTACTTCAGCAGTTATTTTCAGGTAAAACATTACTATTCCCCAGCCATGCATTCGATGAACGATGCATAAAACTGAAAAGATCGCCTAGTACAAACTTTAGAGACTAGACCATCACAAAACGTACTAAAATACTCCACCCAAGAGTTATCAGTATTTATGAAAGCTGTTCCCATCTATTGGAACCCAAGAAATCAACAAATAGCATGGCATATAGAAACCCAAAATGAAAATCGATCCACAAATTGCGAATGTACTTCACCAAGAAACACCTAAATCATTATAGATAAAAAGAGATCCTTCTTACAACAGGGGCATGTTTCATGTATCTTCTGCTACGAGGAACATAAAATAAGACAAAAAACAGAAAGCTCAAAATGACATAAGCTTGGGACCATTATCAGGCATACCCATCCCAGCAGCTAAATCAGCGTCCAGCTGAGTGTGAGGTGCATCCCCCATCATTATCTTAACACGCTTCTTGTGACGCTTCGTCTTGAAATGATCGTCCCTCACCGATGCGTTGTTAAAGTATCGGCTGCAATTTCAAAAATGAAGTTGCTCACTTAAGCAAAATTAACAAACCCAACTAACACAAGCTAGTAACACCAATGAATCTCAAAGCTGGGTAATTTTCCATTTTTTTTTCTCAGCAACCAAGCAGACCCAGATAAATTTTTTCCATCAAAAATAAAAAACTAAAAGGAAATAAAAGCTTACTCGCAGTGTAGGCAGTAGTATTGACCCATCCCAGGAAGGTCCTGGTCCTGAGGCAATGGCTTCGCCCCGTCTTCTGCCTTCTTCAGACCATCGTACACCATATCGTCGCGTGATCAAATTCTCAGTCAAGGAACCAAATCAAAATTCCAAAAAATTGTAAAAAAAAAAAACGAGAAATTAATAATTGCGGTGAACAAAAAAGGATATCTTTGATTTCGAATTTGGCGCGGCGGTGAGTCTTGTGAGAGTATCTTCGTTTCTTGACGCTTCTGTGTGGGCACTTGCCTCCCATTTTTCTTGGATTTGAAGTTTCGGTTTCTCCAACTGCGGGTTAGGGTTTTCGTAAACCCTAGAAACGAAAAAGAGGGATGGATGGAGAGGGAAGGAATTTGGGGATTTATGTTGCTTCGGGGGTGCGGTGTCGTTTCGAAACTTTCTGGACGATATTGTTGTCGGTTGCCTTGTGTAGGCCTGTTAAAAGAGGGATGAAAGCCCATTGGTTAGGCCCAAATCATACAAATTCAGAAGCTAATGCTTTAATAACAAAAGTAAAAATACACCCTATAAAAAATGTAAAATATAAAATGACTATTTACTATTTAGGATCCATGAGATTTTAAATATATTCACATATGTATACATCAATCCACACCAAAATTCACTGTGATAAAATTCTCTTATATTCCCAAGGCTGAACTTAACACGTATAAGAATCTTATTAATCAAACCATTTGAGAACAAAATTACATTTGATTTCAATATGCTTGATTCTTTTTAGAACTGGTCGAGAAAATAATTATGCTATAAACTTATAAAGTAGGGTAATTGAGAAACAACAAAAAACTGTATTTTGCAACACGTAAGTTTGTAACTGAATGAATAATAGGCAATCTTATCTTCCTTGAAATGATGGTAATTTTCTCAGAAATTCTATTTTATACATTTGTACAAAGCAACTAAGAGATTACATTGAACTGAATTTAAAATATTATATATTTAGTTGAAGATTCAGGAAGAAAGAAATAAGTTAGTGGGACAACCATGCAATTTTTTTAATTTTTTAATTTTTAATTTTTTTTTATTTAACAAACATAGAGTTTGGTGTGGGATGAAAAGTGTAAGGTGTGAGAGTAGTATGGAAAATAAGTGGGGTGTTTTAAGATAAATTGTACTTTAAAAAGTAGATGTGAAGTGTATTAGGTAAGTACAATGTAGTTAACAATATGTGGGGTGTTAATAAAACAATCATTTTTGCAGTTGCATTTAAATCTCAAATAATAGCAATTGTCCAAACTTTTGGACGAAATCATCAAAATTTAAGGGTGTTATTATTGACACTCAAAAAATTGTCAATATGCTTTCCTCTGGAAAATTAAATGCACAAAATGACTTTTTATTTTTATTTTTACAAGAAGCGATAGTATTGTCATTAAGAAACGAGAATACAATTACAAATACATGGTAATACAATTAAAAGGGTTGAAAATTAAAGGTGGTTTTGGAGTTGTTCTATTTTTTGTTAAAGGTGGTTGTAAACACGAAAATTCTTACAACTAATGGCAGAATAATATGTGTACAATAATACCTGTATAAATGAATATTTAGGATTACAATCTATGTGGTTTATTTTTTTTATTTTAAGAAGTATTCCTCTAATCAATCTCCAAAGTAGAATTCGATTCAAGGGCGATGAACTCTTGATCTTGAATTGAGCTTGAAATTTTTTTAAGGGTTATCGAGGCTTGATCTTGAACGAAATAGGGACCACGAAGAGTTTCATGTGGTGGGTGGTATTTGGCTTTGGTCATGGATGAACCAGCACGTGTATTTTTTGTGCTTGTTGGTTCTCCATGGGTTAGATGAAGAACATAAGATTGTTTGGGTGTTTGCTTTGGCCGAAGAGATTTCTAGTTTTCTCCAAGGCTTGGACTTGCTTCCCTTCTCTCAAGTCCATTTCTTGAAAATGAGCCTAGAGTTTATACATAGCACAATTTGAACCTGATGATTTGTGGTATTCATTTTTTATTTGATTTAATTTGAGCTAATAATTAATTTAGATCTTAATCAAATCAGAATCATTGATTTAGGAAAGGGTTATTATACAAAATAGTCCATGAGATTTGCATGATCAATAGAAATGGTCCTTGAGATTGAAAATCAATAGAAATGGTTTCTGAGATTGTCCACTATCCATGATTTTGGTCATTCCGTTAAAAACTCTTTAGGCAATTTTCAAAGTTTGGTAACTCAATCGTTTCTTAACTAAATTCGATCCATAATATATCAAAATGAAGATAGGAAAGTGTACAATAAGATTATACCTATTTGGAAGCCCAATGATTGCCGGAGATGGCCGGAAAATAACCTGAAAGGTGCTGCTCCGCGGAAAAACTGGAAAACTCGCTGGAAACTGGGTAAACTTTAAGGGCCTGTTTGGTATTTAATTTGGATCCAATGTTTTTAACTCAAATACAAGTTTTGAGTCACAAATTTAAGTCTTTCTTTGGTATTTTATTTGAATATAATTCTCAAAACCACAACTCAAAAATATTTGAAAACAAAGCTTATTTGTTGAAAACACAAAAAGTGTGTTTTTAGACTTTTTTTTTTTTTTTTTTCTGGGATTCACCACTCCCCTGTGTCTCTCTCTATCACTCACTCCCCCTCTGTCTCTGTCTCTATCTCTCTACCACTCAATCCCGCCTCTCTTTCTCTCCTCTCTCTCTCTCTCTTCTCTCTCTCTTACCCCTCTCTGTCGATACTCTCTTCTCTATTGCCTCTTCAACCTCTTCCCACCTGCATCCACCATAGCCACCACCTCAATCCTTCTTCCTTCGGCCGAGATAAATCGACGACAATGAATAACTGTTGGTTTTGGAGGTTGTTAGATCTCAGATTTGAGATCGTCGACTTGACAGCCTCGGTCTGTCAGCTCAAGTTTGGAGGAAGGAGCCAGTAAAAAGCAAAAGAGGTCGCCGGGGAGGGGAGGGATGCGGTGGTCGGGAAAGTTTTGAATTAGTTTTAAGAAGTTGCATACCAAACAAAGTTTTGAATTTAAAAATTTTAAATAAAATAATATGTTTTAAAAAAAAATCAAAATTTTGATTTATGTTCTCAAGTTAGATACCAAACAGGCCCTAAACGTTCATAACTTCTTCAATACTCAACCAAATCGAGTGATTCAAAAACAAAAATCATACTTCTTGACGAGATGAAGAGAATGGTACCTTTTTCTGAAGGCTAACTCACCGTGGTTTGGTCGGACAATGGCTCGAAAGTGGCTAACCATTTTCGAGTTAGCGACTCTCGAGCAGTTTCCGGCCAAACCATAGCAAGTTAGCAGTCAAGAAAGATGTAATTTTCTTTGTATCATCAAGAAGTATGTTTTTCATTTTTAAATCACTCGATTTCATTGAGTATTGAAAAAGTTATGAATGTTTAAATTTTACCCAGTTTCCGGTGAGTTTTCCAGTTTTCCCGCGGAACAGTCACCTTTTAGGCTATTTTCCGGCCATCTTCGGCAATCATTGGGCTTTCAAATAGGTATAATCTTATTCTACACTTTCTTATCTTCATTTTGATATATTATGGGTCGAATTTGGTTAAGAATCGATTGAGTTACGAAGCTTTGAAAATTGCCCATAGAGTTTTTAACGGAATGACCAAAATCATGGATGGTGGACAATCTCAAGGACCATTTCTATTGATTCTCAATCTCAATGAGCATTTCTATTGATCATACAAATCTCAGGGATTATTTTATATAATAAGCCTTTAAGAAATTATATACATGCCATTCATGAGGGCCCTGACAAGCTCTTGGCTTCAAACGTTAGAATCTTAGGTGACGAAATAATTTCTTTTTCCTAATACAGTGATATGTTTACACTAAAGGGTGAGGCTAATAGATTGGTATCGAACTACTAATTTCAGAGATTCAAATCTAAGATATCTCACTTACAAGTGTAGATAAATGCTACTAAATCGTAGTACTAGCAAATGATGGAACAAAATTTAATGAGAAGGCTTGGCTTCTTAAGGTTAAGGAGGATTTCCTCCTCAAAATACTTTGTAGCCTACTTACAGAACTTCCTGCTTATAATCGGAATCATTCATATTATATATCACTATGTAAAAATCATCTCTTCTAAAAATCAATTAAAACTAAGATCGTCTAGTAAAACAATTGTAGCAAATAGATAGACAAAATACTTTCATTGAATTCCTCCATCTGTTTTTATACAGTTCAATAACTAAAAGGTTTTAGTTTTAATTTATTTTTTTTGTAGGGATGATCTTTACATAACGATTTATAATATGATGGGTTTTGCTCATAAATGTAAAGTTATGTGAATATGCCATGATGTATTTTGGAGGGTTCTACCTCAATTATGAAGGAGTTTCTCATCAATCCTTGGCCACCCATGTTAAATTGACATGGCTAGATCCCAAATCCAACCCAAATAGACTCCACCCATTTTTGGGCAGCCAAGGCTCACCAGCCATGACTCGCGCCATGTCGATTCTGAGACCAAGCCCAAATCCATGGCGCTGATGTCAGCAAGTCCACTTTATTTTTTTGCGCCAGGTGTGTGTGGAACACACACCCACCTAGGAGAGTGGCATGACAAAACTTGACGCTTGGGGCCCGCCATAACAGTCGGCTGGGCTTCTAACGACTACTTGCCACATGGCCACATCTCAGACGTCCATTTCAAATTCTCACTTTAATCCAACGGTTCTTAATATTTTTTTGTAATAAGAATTTTGTTTAAAAATCCAGAAAATATAAAAAAGATTCTGAAAAATAAGAAAAAAATCAAATAAAAAATAGTGTAAATTGTCAATTTAGTATGTGAATTATCATCTTAGTGAAAATTAGGCTCCTAAACTATTTTTTTCAGAAAAATCAGTCCTTGAATTATAAAAATTTGTCAATTGCATCCCTAATATTATATTCAAAGCTCATATATTCAATTTTCCATCAATTTAAGTCACGTTACTTGCATGTGATACACATTAGAAGGAAGATTTGTAGTTTTTCATTAAGAAATAGTGTATGAAGTTAATTTTGGAGGGTAAATTGGTAGTTTCATGTAAAAAATAGTGTAAGTTAACTTTGGAGGGCAAATTAGACGTTATATTCGCAACCTATATAAAATGTTAAGGGCTTATAGGCAAGAAAATAACGGTATTACACTCTAAAGTGTGTCAAGTGACTTAAGTTGGTGAAAAAATGGATAAAATAACTTTGAATATAATAGTAGGGATGAAATTAGCAATTTTTAATGAATTTAGGGACTTATTTTACTAAAAAAAAAAATTAGGAACCGAATTTTCACTAAGGTGATAGTTCAGAGACTAAATTGGCACTTTATCCAAAAAAAATATAGTACAATGTTCACTTGTAAATTTAATTTACATATAAATACTAAATCTTTTTTTCTCTTCCCACACCAAATTCTATACAATCATTTACTTTCTACATTCTTATTTTATTGTCTACATTCCTATTTTGTTTGCACTTACAAAAATGGCATTTTCCATCGAAGGTTGAGTCGAAGCCCGAATTGCATGGTCAACTGCTGAAGATATTTTCATGTGTGAGTATTGGAAAGTTGAACCAGATATAAAGTAATCTTTCAAGAGATCATCCCCTCTGGTATGCCTATGTCTGTCGATATTTGGTACACAATCGACATGTGAATCACCACATCGTTGTTGGCTTTCTTCATCAAGCATACCCGCCGTTAAAACAACTTGGGAGTTATGTGCCTCTCGCTCGATTTCATTATTAGCGTTGTCTCCATGTTCGTTCTTCATTTTGTTGCCCGACTCTCTCCAACAAGTGATTAAAGTAAGACATTGAAGGTAAAACTACTCTTATGAAATTTGAGAATTGAGAGGGGTAGAGAGGTTATAGATGATTGGTGTGAAAGATATGAAGAATGTATCCTGATATTTATGAGTAATTAGGAGATGAGGCTAAAGATAAGATATACACACGTGGCGCAAAGAGAGCTACCAGATCTATTCAAAAAGCTCAACAAGATTTCTAATAGATATGGCTAAAGATAAGATAAGGACACGTGGCGCAATGAGAGAAACCAAAATCTACTTGAAAATCTAAATAAGATTTTTATTGACATGGCATGTGACATAATCATAGTCATCTATTCTAAATTAATCTCATCCATTCAGTACAACTAAATAATTGAATTATACATTATAAATAAATATATCTTTGTGAATAGTAACAACCATGTCAATTACTAGTCTCTCTCCACCTATTGTGAATAGTAATTGACATGGCAATTTATTATTCAAGTGAAGTTACGAAGCCATATAGTGTAGTGATGTGAAAAATATAAATAAATTTAAACCTAAAAGTGCCTAAATGTAAGAGTGCGCATGTGAGCGGGATTGAACCCATTTCACATGTGGTGTTAGAGCATATGTAAAATACACTAGAGGTAAAATAAGAATTATACCATTGGAAGTAATCTCCTATATCCACATTTGCCAAGAATCCTTGTTGACATGAAAGCTTTGCCACTAAAACTTGGAAGGCCGCAAAACAAAGGTGAGTGGGCATCTCATGGATCCAAGATGAGCGGAACGGTGCGATGTGAACACACACGTGAAGGCCGGCCCTGACCCTAGACGAGTACAAACACCAGTGTAAACATGTATGATGAGTAGTAACATAAGTATGATCATGCCACAATAATATGATAATTCTAGTCAATATAATAGTATTCATGGCCGTAAATATAATTAAGGCATCTCATAATAGTACACATAAATGTGCATCTTGTAGGATTTAAAATGATTTCCTAATTCTTATCATTACGACGTTTCTGAAAACGTTAATTTAATCTTGGCATAACGTAGAAAATTCATATTAAATATATATAGAGATTAAATAAATATAAATATTATTTAAAAAAAAAGACACACTCACAGTTACTTGCAAGGACGTAACCGTTTGAACTAGGAAAACCGGAGTTTCCAATAATAATCGCACCTAAGCGTAATATTGAGGCCCATTAGTAAAACTCAGTTAAAAAGTTTGAATTTTGAAAAACGGACTGCAGATTCGAAATCAACGCGTCGTAATACCCTAAGATGGGTCCCGGACAAATTTTGTAAAAGTCAACAATCAACCCAAAAAAGTCAACTGAGACACCGGGCCGATCAACTACGTTAAGACTTTGAAAATTCACTAAATGGATGCCAAAAACATATTTAGGGCATCAAAACGAAGCTAAAGAAGAGTAAACTCGTCATATTTTCTCGGAAATTTTCAAATGGCCATATCTCTATAATTTCTTAACCAAATTCGACCCATAATTTATCAAAACGAAGTTAAAGAAGAGTAAAACAAGATTATACCAATTTGGGAGCCAAATGGTGGCCGATGGTGGCCGAAAAATGCTTGCAAAAATCATAGTTCTCATTGAAAAACTGGGGAAGTTTCCACTTGCCGTCTCTATGGTACTTCGTCATCCAAAACACACAAACTCAATCAGGATTGAACCACAAGGACAAAAGGATAAGGTTTATAGTATTTTCAAGGCTTACCATAGTCAAAAACTCGAGAACTCGCTGGAGGAAAATATGAAAGAGAATGAAGGAAAATGGCCTCAGCCTGGTTTGGGATTGTGGCTAGAAGGGTCTTAAAGTGGTGGTTGCTGGTGAAGATGCTCACCGGAGTGGTGACAGCGTGGTGGTGTTGTTATTGTTGTGTTGTTGCAAATGAGAGGTGAGGGGAAACTGAAGGGGGAAAGATCGAGGGAGTTCCTAAAGTGTGGGGAGAGAGTGACACAAGGCAAGAGGAAAAGGAAGGAGAAATGGGTGTGGGCCCCACTAAACAGAAATTTAAATAGAAAAAATAATAAAATAATAAGAAGGAAAATATCTAGGATAGTGAATTGACTAATTTGCTCTTCAACTTCATAGTTCCGTAAAACCTCCATCATAACTCCGATTTCGATCCCGCTTGTGCTCATGCATTTGTTGCAACGAATACTACACAAATACAGTAAAATAATGGATCATACATGTCACTACAAAATGGTCAACGGAAGTCAACATTCTCGCCTCTAGGGCATTTTGGTTAATTTACTCCTTTAGTAATAAAATATCATAAAATCAGGGATGGGTCCTAACAAATAGAATGCGCCGATGAAACTACAATTTATTATAGACTATAACATAACCTTTAGGCCTAGTATGGTATTGCTTTTTTTAATTTTTTTATTATCAAAATCTACTTCACTTTAAAGTTAAGCTGTAAAAAGTGTGTGGTAAAAATAAAATATCTTGCTTGTTTTAAAAGTAATGCCCTCAATAGGTTGTACGCGTTCCTTTTTTTTTATTGAACAAATGATATTTTCTATACTAAGCGGTGGCGAAGTAGGCTAAGCTCCACATTGGGCTAACAATAATGTGGTTCAAATTCGTTTTTGGCGAGAATCGAACCTAATACCTTCCATTTACAAGTGAAGGCGAATACTACTAAACCGTAGTACTAAGTGACTGTCTGTGTTCTTTCTTAATATATGAATATCATACTTGCACTAAAAAAAGAAATGCCCTCTAGACAATAGCTTTTAAAAGCAGCCTGGAGGTTGCTTTTTAAAACTGCTTTAATAAAAAGCGAAGTTGAGCCTTTAATGAATATTTTAATTCTTGTAATACACTCATTAGTTTTAAAAAATGATATTATTTATTCTTTTGGACATATTTTCTCGTTCGAGAACGAAGTGACCACGGATGAGGATCCTCTCCAAATCCTTTTTGTGAGGATCCTCACATCGTAGCCATCCATCGTACTTTGTGCGGCCAGTTTTTGTTAAGTACTATTTGTGTTTAATTTTAAATAAAAAATTCAAAATGATTTCTAGTCGCACAATGTACGATGAATGGCTAGGATGTGAGAATTTTAAAAAGGATTTGGATGGGTTACAAATTCAGTGACTACCACCACGTACCACTACAAACCCTAATCTCTTAGGCCATCTCCAACCAAAGGAGTTATGTTTAGCCCCCGTCCAGATTATAGCCTTGCAAGAAATTATTTTTAATGAACAATGTTATACCATATTTATATACCATCTCCAACTGAGGGGGGCTGTTTTTCACCCACTCAATAATTTATTATTTTAAGTTTGTTCTTTAATTTTATTGGTTAATTGAATTAAACTATCATATTAAAATAAGGGTTTTCGGACATATTATGAATGTCACTTGTCGTTAAATGAATAAGGCTATTTGCAACTATTTGAAAATACAATTTAAAAAGGTAAGGGAGGGGTGTTTATTGGAAGAGGAAAGGGAGGGGTGTTAATAAAAAGAAAGGGAGGGGTGTTTATTTGAAATTTTTTAATTTAGATTATTGGAAGAAGGGGGGGTGTTTATGAAAAGGATGTGAGAAATGACGTAGAAATGACTTAGGTATTTATAGGGAAAAAAAATTAGAATTTATTATTTTATTTTATTTTAAATTTCAGCCTAAAAAAAAAAGGGCCCCTCAAACGGGCTATGTGGTTGGCTAAGAATGCCAGCCCGATGACCAATACCACCACAACCATACCCACCACCACTACAACCAATACTACCACAACCATCTTTGCCCCCACCGCCATTGCCACTACCATTCTTACCTCTGTAGCCCAACCAACACTCCCCTTTATTGGCACCACCACCATTGCAACCATTGCCCTTGCTGTCGTTGTCGTCGTCATTGCCATTCGACACACTATCATGTCTATTTTGGTCCTTATATACAATTATATAACTTTTACATTAAAATTTACCAAACGCTCTTACACTACTTTTCATACTCATAGCACTTTTAAAAATACAATTTACCAAACGCTCAACTGCTTTATTTTGCAGCTACTTATTCTTAAAGCATAACAACCTTTTTTTATTTTATTTTTAAAGTACAACAACCCCAAAATTGACGCTTAAGCTTCAGCTAATTAACTACATTCATTAAACTATCATGCATATGGAATTAAATTAAGACCTTGTATATTACATCTCAAAAATGGAAGCTACTGGTTGAATTCGTCCTTACAAAATAAAGGTAAAAAAAAAGTGTTGGAAGTTTTGAGACTCTTGTTCCACATTGGTGAAAACAAGATTCCCAAGTACCTTTATATATGTTTTGTCTTCTACAATATTAGTTAGGTGTTGGACAATTTGGAATGAGGATTGAGGCTTGAGCCACCAATTGTTGGATTGGGCTTGATGATTATACCATAATATTAATATTAATTAATCAAGACAAGGACCTTGGGGTCTAAGAATTAAAATTAATCTGATCAATTACTTTTAATTTCGAATTAAGTTTTTAATTAAATTAATTAAAAACGTTTTGATTAAAGATACAACCTTTTGTAGAGAGTTGTAAAGCTTCAGATACATCCAAAAGGTATTTGAAGATGTATGAAAGAGCCTATATAACTGGAGTCCTCAGTTCATCATCAATCATCTTTTCTTCTTCCTTTTCTTCTGTACAAACTTTTCAGAGAGAGTAAACACACAAATCAATTCGCTAGAATTCTATAATCTAGTGCGGGTTGTAGGATTAGGTAGTTGTATCCTGGTTGAGCAGATATTATAGAACCACAAGCACAAGAGTGAGACGAAATTACTGTTCGAAGGTCATAGCTTTTATACTAGCCTCTACCTTCTGTAATCAAGTTAGTACTATTGATATTCTTATATTAATTTCTGTATTTATTGTATACTTTTCATTCTGTACAGCAAGTACTTTTTGTGAAATAAAACTGTGAATTTCAAGTTCTGTTTATTTCTGTTATTTTGTTTATTTCTGAATTGTTCTCCAACAAAAAGGTCATCAGGGCTTAGTATAATTGAAGTAGTCCATTAAAAGTAGTACTGTAGCAGTATGTATAAAATCATGGATAACAAGCATACCAGCATCGGATAGTTGTGAATCTTTTTCTGTTTCATTTTCGAGTTCATGAGATTTTCATTTCATACGATTTCTCAATCAATTCGTTTAAAGTTATGGGATCATTTTTCTCGTTTGAGAATCTCTTCCATTCTTTCACTCCAATCTGAAGAGCACATAGAACCAATTCAGTGACATTCCCTGTTTTTCTGTTTTCATTTGCTTCTTTTTTGGTGGGTAAGTTAACAACGAAGGAGAATTACAACAAGACTCGAACAATAACAGTAACAAATGCACAAATTCTCATGCAATCCATCTAGATTTCATTCAAATTGTTTATGTGTGTGTGTATATATTTAGAGGTGTGCTATCCACACATCCCTTTTTACTTCTCACACATCCTTTATTAATTTCCGTCAGTTGATCTTCTTTAATTCATCCGATTTGACGGCCAAAAACCAAAAAAGTGTGTGAGAAGTAAAATGAGGTGTGTGGATATCACACCCCTATATTTATAGGCCATTTAAGGGAAGCGAGCTCTATTTTTTTTCAAAAAAATGAGGATTAGTTGTGAGACTTGCTCTACATAGATCATCATTTGCAAAAATCCAATTCAATTTGAAACCAATTGCCTAATTATCACATTGAAATTTTATTGTTTTTTATAGAACAAATTGTTCGTCAATTTCTTTGAACTTAATTAGGTGTCTCAAATATTTCCGATTTAACAAAAACTTTGCAAGAATGATTTACGAGATGCAATTTGAAAAATAGACAGTTCAGATTATTGAAGTTTGATGTTGTGTGAATCCCACAACTAATTCCCATTAAAAAAATAAAAATCCTTTCCTTTAAAGACCTCATATATATAAAATAATAATTGAAACCACAAATTGTCTATTTATTTTGTTGCAAACTGCCAATAAAGATTTGGTGACAAGATTTTGATATTTGTCATTTGTGGGGGACCTTCTATTTATAGAAAACATACCCTCTCCCTCCCTCTCTCTCTCTCTCTCTCTCTCTCTCTCTCTCTCTCTCTCTCTCTCTCTCTCTCTCTCTCTCTCTCTCTCTATATATATATATATATGAAATCTTCAAGGAAAGGGATCCTTTTTTTTGTTTTTTTGTTTTTGTTTTTTTATAAAAATGGAGATTAGTTGTGGAGTCAACACTACATCGAACTTTAATGATCCGAACTGTCTATTTTTTCAAGTTGCACCTCATTGATCATCCGTGCAAAATATTAGCCAAATTGATAATATTTAAGACATCTAATTGGGCTCAAAGAAATTAATGAATACTTTGTTATATAAAAAATAATGAAATTTTATCTTGATAATTAGATAGGCAAATAGTTTTGGATTAAATTGAATTTTTGTAAGGATAATTTATGAATCGAGACTTACAAAATAGACGGTTCGGATCGTTGAAGTTCGATGTAAAGTGAGCCCCACACCTAATTCCCATTTTTTTGAAAAAAATGGAGATCCCTTTACATAAAGGGCATATACATATATATATATATATATATATATATATATATATATATTAAAAGTAGCATTTTTGTTGTTTTTATGTTTTTACTTGTGGCTTCTTATGCAACATCCTGGAATGCATTATTTATGAAGATAACCCACGGGCCATAACCATATTATGAAGTAAGGCTGAAGGTGCATAATTTAAACAACGAGTTAAGAATATGGTCTCTTTTTTCTTGTCATATTTTAGCCATACCTTATAGTAAACAACTAATAAGACACTGAGAAACATTCAGAAGGGGAAAAAGAAACTTTGAGAACACACACAAACGAAGAACTTGCTTCAGTCCACTAATAAGTTTGTCGCATTTCATTAGATACACAAAAGGGAGTTCTTCTCTAAACATCACGTCCGTTCTTGGTTAAAAAAAAAAAATCATAGGTAAAGCGTCAATAGGATTAATAGATAACATGCTAATAATAAAACATATATATCGATGTGTTATTGATACAAAATTTGTCATTTAACAAACGATTATTGTCCGGCACAAAAAATTCCTACACAAAAAGGGTACGTATCTCAATGAAAAGGTTATCTTAGTTTAAAGGCAGGATATCTAGATTGATCAGATTAAGATATATATTATAACTTTGAATACACAGCTATTGAAATATCAATTTCTTACCTTATAGATACATGTCTCCATTGTTTCCAACACTTGATGAGAGCCGAGAGAACCAAGAAGGCATTTGTCTGCAGTTACACCTGCACCTTTACATGGATCCCTGTGGGAGCGAGTGAGTTCATCATCATCAGACATCAGTGCAGTGCATGTGATGATGATAGTGAGGAAAACCCCACTGCAGAGACCAAATTAGAGGTGCAGGTGCAAATGCAGATAAATGAAACCACCTTGCCCATCACATTTCATTTGAATACTATAATCTGCGGCCCCTGCAAAGACAGGCACAAGTTTTCTCCATTAATGCCGTCTGTGTGAGATTGACATATATATATAGAGAGAGAGCGAGAGAGAGAGAGAGAGAGAGAGACAATATACAAGTTGATCTCATCTTTTATTATATGAAACGACAAAAATTGGAAAATTAATTGCAGTATGAAAATGGAAAATGAATATTTCTTTTTAGGGTAAATCTCAGTTTACTATCTTCAAGTTTCGTGGTTTTCAACATTTAGTACATGAAGTTCTTTTCGTCCTAGAGTCATACCTAAAGTGTTAATTTTGGAACAGTCTCATACATCCGTTAGTTTGGCGGTTAAGTCTCCCGTTAACTGATGACGTGGCGTCCATGTGACAATGATTAGACTCCACGTGGAAATTAAAAATAAAAAAAACCAAAATTTCAAAATTCAAAATTTAAAAACTAAACAAATTAATAAATTTAAAAAAATAGAAAAAGGTGGGGATAATTGCTTCCTTTCCCCGTCCCTTTTTCTCTCTTCTGCAATTATTTCTTCTGCGAATCTAGGTGCAACGGAGGTGCCTTCGGCTTTGCCCAGCTCCGATGCGGATCAGATTAAAGAACAAGAGATGAAAACCCAATGAGTGGGATTTGGTCGTGAAGTGAAGAGATGAGCAGGATTTCTCTGGCCTTCACCTTCGTCCCCAAAAAATTAAATACAATTTTCTTTTCCCTTGTTCTTCGAATTCCCTCACTTGCATTTTCATAAACATAAAGATCACACCCAACAACTTGATTTTCCCCACCACCAAAAATCCACCAACGTCAAGTTCGCCAAAAGTCAAAACCCTAAACCCCTAACCCTCAATTCCAGGTGAGATCTTGAAAGGATAGAAAAGGTTGAACTACTGCTCCATTTCTTGCAATCTTCTTCCTAAACTTCAAGATCTCGTTTTTGAGCTTCAGATCTCGGAGTTGATGAGGGACTTGTGGAGGTGGACGGTCTTGGACATGACATTGGCAACCTCGAAGTAGAGAATATTGACAGTCTGCTTTTGGGTTTTGGCGGTGGGTTGGGATTTGGAAAATGATGATTTCTTCGAAGGTTGAAGAAGAAGAAGAGCGTGCTTGAGATTGGAGCTTACATGCTTACCCATTTTCAAAATCCAAGGCTCTGCAACATTGTTGCGAAGATCCAGAGCTCTAGGCCTGGCAATTCTTGACACGATCCGATAACCCAACACGACACGAAATTAACAGGTGTTCGGTCGACACGATAACAAATCGGGTCTTATTGGGTAACCCGATAAGCACCTGTTAAGATAACGGGTTGGTTCGGGTATACACGTGAGTAACACGATACACGATAAGCAAAATATTAATTTTATAATTTTATAACCTTAAAAAAAATTCTATAATAATTATATATATATATATATATATATATATTAATTTAACAATTTTATACCCCTAATAACTATAATAATTATATATATAATAATAATTATTATATATATATATATTAAATTAAATATTAAAAATTGGTGACCATTGGATTGGCTTAAATATACATACCATTCAATTTCTTAAGTGTTATACGTACAAAATAAATAAATTTAAATCTACTTAATATATATATATACACACACACACACACCATTCAACTTGATGGATACGAATTCTACGAAACTAATTTCAACGATCCAACCGTCAACCTTGTTTGTATATGCTTTGAGATCGCTTCAGCAAAAAAAAATGCAAAAAACAAACATTCAGAGATCAAGCAACGAAACAAAACTTTTCGACGGTTATCAACGAAAAATCACAATTTAACGTTTATTTTAACTCCGATTTTGATGATTTTTTACAGCTACACTTCTTGACCCTATATGAATACAATGAATGAACTTGATCTTCAATTTAAAATATTTACACTAGTGGATACCACAAAATCTTATGTTATACTTAATCAAAGTATGAATAAACTCTTGAGTGTTAGTGAATCTATTGTTTTGATGAGATACGCATTCTACGAAACTAGTTTCAACGATCCAACTGTCAAATATGATTGTATATACTTCGAGATCGCATACGCCAAAAATTACAAAAAACAAACATTCAGAGATTAAGTAACGGGATAAAACATTTCGACGGTTATCAACTAAAAATCACGATTTAACGGTTATTTTAACTCCGATTTTGATAATTTTTTACAGCTACACTCCTTGACCCTATATGAATATAATGAATGAATTCGATCTTTAATTTAAAATATTGACACTAGTGGATGTGGATACCACAAAATCTTATGTTATATTTAATGAAAGTATAAATAAACTCTAAGTGTTAGTGAATCTATCGTTTTGTTGGGATACGCATTCTACGAAACTAATTTCAACGATCCAACCGTCAAACTTGTTTGTGTATGCTTCAAGATCGCATACACTAAAAATTGCAAAAAATAAACATTCAGAGATCAAGTAACAGGACAAAACTTTTCGACGATTATCAACGAAAAATCATGATTTAACGGTTATTTTAACTCTGATTTTGATGATTTTTTACAGCTACACTCCTTGATCCCGATACGAATACAATGAATGAACTCAATCTTCAATTTAAAATATTTACACTAGTGGATACCACAAAATCTTATGTTATACTTAATGAAAGTATGAATAAACCCTTAAGTGTTAGTGAATTTATTGTTTTGATGAGATACACATTTTACGAAACTAGTTTCAACGATCCAACCATCAAACATGTTTGTATATACTTCGAGATCGCATACACCAAAAATTGCAGAAAACAAACATTCAGAGATCAAGTAATGGGACAAAACTTTTCGACGGTTATCAACTAAAAATCACAATTTAATGGTTATTTTAACTCTGATTTTGATGATTTTTTACAGCTACACTCCTTGATCCTATATGAATACAATGAATGAACTTGATCTTCAATTTAAAATATTCACACTAGTGAATGAAAGTATGAATAAACTTCGTGAATTTATTGTTTTGATGGGATACACATTCTACGAAACTAGTTTCAATGATCCAACCGTCAAACATGATTGTATATACGTCGATATCGCATACACCAAAAATTGCAAAAAACAAACATTCAGAGATCAAGTAACAGGATAAAACTTTTCGACGGTTATCAACTAAAAATCACGATTTAACGGTTATTTTAACTCCGATTTTGATGATTTTTTACAGCTACACTGCTTGACCCTATATGAATACAATGAATGAATTCGATCTTCAACTTAAAATATTTACACTAGTGGATACCACAAAATCTTATGTTATACTTAATGAAAATATAAATAAACTCTAAGTGTTAGTGAATCTATCGTTTAGATGGGATACACATTCTACAAAACCAACTTCAATGATCCAACTGTCAAACATGTTTGTATATGCTTCAAGATCGCACACGCCAAAAATCGCAAAAAACAAACATTCAGAGATCAAGTAACGGGACAAAAAATTTCGACGGTTATCAACTAAAAATCATGATTTAATGGTTATTTTAACTTCGATTTTGATGATTTTTTACAATTACACTCCTTGACCTTATATGAATACAATGAATGAATTTGATCTTCAATTTAAAATATTTACACTAGTGAATACCACAAAATCTTATGTCATGATGATTGATGAAAATTGAGGATTTTGTAAAAGGAATAACATGCAAGTTTTGAGTTCCATTGGCAAGGTTTAAACTTTTGAGAAAGGCTTCACAACCTTGAAAACAAAAACTCTTTTATTTTGCATATCCTTGCACATTTAATATTTTGTAATAGACTAGTAGTGTATGGATGTTTGTTTATTATGCTCTTATTTTCGAGTGTAGATGTAGTACTTAAACGACAAATGTGTTTTAATGTTTTGAAGTAATATTTATGTGGTAATATGTGGTATGTGCAAATTTAAGAAATTTTTTTTTTTCTTAACGGGGTCATAATGGGTCATAACGGGTTGGGTCACTTTTGCCACAACACCATTTGTCTTAACGGGTCATAATGGGTCATAAATGGTGACCCAACCCGTTATGACCTATTAT
This sequence comes from Malus domestica, assembly GCF_042453785.1. NCBI lineage: Eukaryota > Viridiplantae > Streptophyta > Magnoliopsida > Rosales > Rosaceae > Malus > Malus domestica. The sequence continues at coordinate 16,867,620 of NC_091672.1, forward strand.
GACTCGTTATGACCCAACCCGTTATGACCCGTTATGACCCATTATGACCCGTTGGGTAAAGTGACTCGACCTGTTAAGGACCCGTTAAGATAAATGGTGTGACACGACACGACACGACCTGTTAAGATAACAGGTGTTACACGAAAACGACACGAACACCACAGACACGACCCGTTTGCCAGGCCTACAGAGCTCTAAGCAACTGGGTTGAGCCAAAGATCCGGAGCTCTAAGCAACTGGCTTTGCAACTCTTTCTCTCTGCTTTTTTTCCCAAGAGGGTGACCCCCAACACACCCAAGGGAAAAGAACATCAAAACTATGGTAAACTTTCTAAATTATTGGGGGAAGACAAAAGAATGGGAAAGCTACCCATCTTCTCTCCTTATGTACTACCCATAAAAAAAATGTCCCATACCATTGCACAATCCAAAGAGAAATGAGAGATTAAAGCACAACTAACCCATCACTCTAGTCCATGAAGGTTTCTAGAGTCCCGAGACTAATTTATCCTCCCACCAAAACCCGCTATTTCTCTTCTTCCTTGGGATTATTTCCCTGCTGCTGCTGCTCTTCTGAGATGCCTAGGCCGAGCCCGAGACCGTATAAGTGTGTCCGGCGTGAAATGTCGTTACTTTTGAGCTCACCGATTATGGCAGTGATTAGACGGTCATATTTTGCCGACAAAAGCTGGATTAGAGGAAGGAAAGCAATTGCTGACGGAGGAAAGCAATTGCTATGGAGGAAACATATTTACTGGGTTAGAGGAAGTGCTTGTGAAAATGCAGGCGAGGGAATCCAAAGAACAAGAAGAAAGGGTGGATGTAAGGGGGAGTGCAAGAGGATCAGGAAGAGAAGAAAAGTGTTTTTTTTTTAATTAATTAATTAATTTTTAAAAATTTCCACGTGGACCTCTTAATGACACGTGGTGTCAAGTTATTATCCATATGGATGCCACATCTTTAGTTAACGGAAGACTTAACAGCCAGACTAACGGATGTATAAGACTGTCCCAAAATTAACACTTTAGGTATGACTCTGGGACAAAAAAAACTTCATGTACTAAATGTTGAAAACCACGAAACTTGAGGGTAGTAAACTGAGATTTACCCTTTTTTTATTATTGCTAGTCCATTGTAAGGCTAAGACACTCTCTCTTTCTTAGTGTAAATAATATCGTTTTGTTCAAAAAAAAAAGAGAGGAGAAATTAGGTTTCCATCCCTCTTTTTTTCAACTTCATTGATTGAAACCTTATTCATTTTCAAATTTTAATCAAGGTCCCTTGTTTTTAATAAACATCATTAATTATTTCAATAATAAAATATTTTACATATCAAGATAATTAAATTTTATTTCTAAATTATTCATTTAATGTTAGAAACGTTACATTTGATATATTTATATTTATTGTCACATCTCGACCCGACTCCACTCTGCCTAGCATGATATTGTCCGCTTTGGGCCCCGACCATTCTGTCACGGTTTTGTTTCTGGGAACTCACACGAGAACTTCCCAGTGGGTCACCCATCATAGGATTGCTCTTGCGCGAACTCACTTAACTTCGAAGTTCTGATGGAACCCGAAGCCAATGAGTTTCCAAAAAGCCTTGTGCTAGGTAAAGATGAGAATATACATACAAGGCTTACATGATCCACTCCCCTAGGCGATGTGAGATGTTTCAATCCACCCTTCTTAGGGGGGGCCTCCTCGTCGACATACTTTCGATCAGGGATTGGCTCTGATACCAAATTGTCACATCCCGACCCGACTTTACTCTGCCTAGCACGATATTGTTCGCTTTGTGCCCCGACCACGCCCTCACGGTTTTGTTTCTGGGAACTCACACGAGAACTTCCCAGTGAGTCACCCATCATGGGATTGCTCTCGCACGAACTCGCTTAACTTCGGAGTTCCAATGGAACGCGAAGCCAATGAGTTTCCAAAAACCCTCGTGCTAGGTAGAGATGAGAATATACATATAAGGCTTACATGATCTAGTCCCCTGGGCGATGTGGGATGTTACATTTATGGCTAAATTTTGTATCATATATTTTTATTTTTAGTTTGTACCCATTTTAATTTGCAACCCTTTTTTTTTAAATTGTGCCAATTTTCTATTCAGTTTTAGTTTGTACCCATATATTAATTTCTTTTTGTGTCCATATTTTTCAAACTTTTAGTTGTACTCATATTTTTTTGACCTTTTATTTGGACTTATTAATAATGTACCCATTTGTCTTCAAACAGGTACCACTTTGTTATATGTAAAATGTACCCATTTTTTTTCTTTTTGTAAGTACCACCTCTTTTGTGTAAAATATACTCATTGTTTTTTTTTATATATGAAATGTACCCATTATATAAAACGTATCACCTTTTTTTTTGTATAAAATGTACCAACTTTTTGTATGTAAAATGCATCATGTAAAAATTACCAATTTTTTGTATGTAAAATGTCATTAATATAAGTAATGACAAATCATGGGTTTTATTTAAGTATAATTTCTTTTAATATTTTCAACAAATTATGAATTTTATTTAAAATCTCATTAATATAAATAACTACAAATATCAAATTTTAATTTAAAAATTATAATTACCTACATAGAAATGCATTATTGCATTAATTTCATGGACTTCAATTAAAAATCGGAATCCAACAATGTTTCAATCAAAGAACGTTGATAAATAGGAACCGTATCCAAAGTCACAAAAAATAAAAGAGTGCGGAGAAGAATTTCAACCCGAGACGTAATGAATTGACTAGAAAAGCTCTAACCAGACAACCCACAATTCACAAATGAAAAGAGTATATTGAAAAAGTGAATATGAGAGACGGTAATCTAATTTAATTTTCTTATTATATAATAAGGTAACTGATTTTTACACAAATTTTTTCTTCAAATGCATCACTTATTTTAATTGACAAAAACAAATAAGCATAAGGAAAAAAAGAGCATCATTTTCCTACAGTAATTTGATGATCCATGGTGGCCCTGGGTAGGAATTTGGAAATTTGCTTGATAGGGTTTGGCAAAGTGTATCGACTTCGTATGTATGAGGACAAGAAAGAGTCAAGTGCGCAGAGACTGGAGAGAGACCACTGACCACGTGACGGAATGGACAGAAGCACGTGGGAGTTGAAGTGTGAGCCAATAAAATGAGAGCACGTACAAAGAGTCCTCATGCCCGTCCACCTTAGGCTCGAGATATTTTTCAGTGTGACCGTCATATAAGGTGGTACACTACGTGTCACTATATAAATAGTGAGATATGTGTGTTAAGAAGTTAATAATTTTAAAAGTAAAATTTTCCACCACTTATATAAAAACAAGTGGTGTACCACCCGTGTTTCCGTAACAATTAAAAAAATTTCCTTAGGCTCGTGATGAGAAAGTGGTATCAGTCCACGGCGTTTCATCACGTGGGGTTTTCAACGATTTGGGTGAGGACCACGGACCACACCCTCCACTCTCCACTCTCCACTCTCCACTCATATTTGTCGTTACCACCCACCAACATCTCTCACATACATTTTATGTGAGGAATGCTGAGCTGAAGATTTACTCGTTTTATATGAGTTGTTTTCATCACTTATAGGTAGATGTTACTTTGTAAAGTTTTCAATTATTTTTTCCCTTCTTCTTTTTTAGAGGAGCAAATCGAACAAAATATGCTTAGTTACTCTTAACCACTTTAGTCACATGCTTCTTACTAATTGTGACTGTGAACAGTCTTTTTGAAACCGCAACTAAGCATGCTTTCTATCGACTTCAAACTTTAGTTGAGATAGGAAGATGAGACCCCCACTCATGCGTATCGACCCATCTTAATTTTTTCTCAGTCTAAAAGAAGTTGGCATATATTTACTTAGGGGCTTTTGATAATTATTTTATTTTTAATTATCAATTTTGGTATACTTATCGACCCAAAACTGAAATCTTGTTTAGTAACTACTTTTAGTTTTTAGTTTTAAAAAAATGAAAATAAAACTTTCATGAGTTTTTAAAATTTGGCCTTGAGTTACATTTTAGTTTTCTTCTTTTATTTTTTGAAAATTTCAAAAAAGTGAAAACGAAATAGTTATCAAACAACCATTTAGCTTGACATGTTTCCTAAGTTTGGAATGAGGATGGTCCATCTGGTCTTAAATAGAAAAACTCTAATCTCTATTGAATAAAATTCTTATTTTTATAAAAGAGGAATTTGCACAAGTACCACCTAAACTTTTAGGGTGTGCTAATTTGCCATGCATGCTAAATGTTTGTTCAATTACCACAGACTTTCATTTGGTGCTAAATTGCCACCTCTGTTATGTTATGCTAACTATGTCGTTAAGTTTAAGGGTATTTTGTCTATTTATATCTAAAAACCCTTAATCAAAATATTTAAATTTATTTAAACAATTAAAAAGAGGGAAGAGAAGGAAATGTACTATAGAAGGCCGAGATAGAGGGATTGAGTGAGGAAAGGAGAGAAAAAATGGAGCGGAAGAGGGATAAATAAATCAAGTTGGGAAGGAAGTTCCAGGAAACACAACGGAGGAGAAGAAATGGGGTTATGAGTCGCGGGGTTCAAAATGGGGTTGCGGTATGTAGGCTTCGAGTTATGAGATCGGGTTGGATCTGATATAAGTGTTGTGAAATTTAAATGGTGGTGGAAGTGATTGTGCCGGGGAGAAGGGGTGTAGTTAATATCCAGTAGGTGGAGGCGTGGGGATGAAGGAAAGTCACCAAGTCAGGTATGGTACTCCCCATTGTCTTTCTTCATCTCTTTTCAACATTTCATTTCATTATCTTTAACGAAAAATTTAGCATAAATTATCGAACGTGGTACTTGGCACCAAAATTGAAGTCTAGGTGGTAATTGGACAAAACTTTAACTTTGGGTGGCAAATGCACACACACCTAATAGTTCAAGTGATGTTTATGCAAATTTCCCTTTATAAAATTTTATAAAGAAATACTTTACTGTTATAAACTTCTTATTTAAGTGTGATTGTGTAAATCCTAGATTATATTTAATTCTAGTTATTCTTCCCTATTAGGACTTGTATTCCTTGAAAGAGAAGGATTTCTTCCCTCCCTTATTACTATAAATAAAGGCATTGTGTATGGGGAATAACACATCATCTACACAACCCTACAAACACATATCTCTCTACTCTCTCTCTATGCTGCCGATCCTCTCTCTCCTTGTCAGATAAAATGAACTACAATAGGTTATCAGGATGCTCATTCACCATAATGCATGACCCAACTTTACATTTTTATCTCCATATTTTTGCAACCCTGATAGCATGAACATTCACCATAATGCATGACCCAACTTTACATTTTTTTGAATTTTAGATCTACATAAATTGTGTTTGCATTATATCCATAATTGTTGAATTATGTGAATTGATATTGCCATGAATTGCATCAAATATCTGCTCATGCATTGAATTATATGTTGAATATGCATGCAGTTGAATTAAATTATAATCTAAAAAAAAAAATTAAAATTAGGGTTTATCTCTAAACCCATCATAACACCAACATGCTGTTAGCCATGAGCCAAGAGGCCTGAAGCCCTCCATTGAACCCAGCACGTGACGCCCATGGCATCGTTCTTGTCCTATTAGGCTCGAACCTGTGCACCACCGCCACTACCACCAATTTGGTGTAGCCAAGGCCAACCTAGATGACCTGCAGTCATCATTGATGAAGGATATGGTCGAGATTTCTTCAAAATCTCACCGGATTTTTTTTCTTTGAAATTTTTCATTTTGATTCCGTGATGTTCATCGTTCATTGACGTCGAAGATACATCTTCTACCACACAATGATGGTTTTTCGATGCACCATCGACTCACGAACTCACCCTCGAGGACTCCTGACCAAGACATTGTCGCCAGAAGCAAAGACGCCGGTTTCTTTCTCCGATATGCACACCCAGCTAGGCTGGGGCGTTTCAATTGATCACGAAACCTAATGGGTTTCACTTTTATCTCGGCTCACATCCCTGTTCCTTTTCTCCACTGGGCTCACTTGCAGCGACCCAACGTTGTGTCTCTAGCCGCGTCACACCAGCCTAATTGGGCTTTGGTGTTCCCATGTCTCGCGCTGCAATGAAACCCAGCCTGCGCAATTGTTGTGATTTCTATGCACCTGCACCACACTGGATCCCAACCCCTATACTAGTGTAGCAGTGTACACGATGTACACGATTGACGCCCTTTTTTGGGTTTCTGCCATCTAGGCTTGCACCTGCAACCCAACTCTGTGCATATAGGCTTATTGCCCTGGATCGGCCCACCTCATATCTAGCCCAGATTTGGGCTTGGACCTCACGGCACCAATTTTTCTCAACCCACCCATGAGCTTTTGGCCCATGTTTTTGGGCTTCAAGCTTAATTGTTTATATTTAGACAATTTGGGTTTTATAATTTTTTTTCACCCACACTTTATTTTTGGCCTAAAGTACAAATAATTAATTCAATTTTAATTATAGACCTGAAGATCTATTTGCATATTTTCTCGTTGCATATTTCTGTATATATATTTGTGTTTGTCTGTAGGAACACATGAACCTGAAGTTCATAATTCTTTTGAAACCTGAAGTTTCTAGAAACATTCCTTGTTTGAAAACCTGAAGTTTTTTTTTATTATTTTTTTGTATGAAAATTTAAACAATACATGTCTATGAGAACCTGACTGTTCTACTATTACGGGAATGGATTGATTTTTTCTCCATTACAATAACCACATCTTGTCCATTTATTTTGTGATGGGAACATGTCGAATTTGAATAAACTCGACTTCACCGCTTTAGAGGTCTCTGGAAGAAACTACCTCAAGTGGGTCCAAGATGTGAAGCTCCACCTCACTGCAAAGAATTTGCATCCGGCCATTGAAGATGAGATGGACAACCCGGTTGGCGAAGCTGAGAAAGCCACTGCCATAATCTTCATCCGAAGACATATTCATGACGCACTGCAAACCGAATACCTTATTGAGGAAGATCCATGAGCACTTTAGGTTGCTTTGGCTGATCACCTTGATCACCAAAATGACATCTTCTTGCCTGAAGCAAGACATGACTGGTAGCATCTGTGATTCCAAGACTTTAAGTCTGTGAATGAATATAATTCTAAAGTTAGTCGAATTCGATCACTTCCCAAGTTCTGTAACAAGAACTTGACCGAAGAGGATCTATTGGAGAAGACTTATTTGACATTCTCTGCTACCAATATTGTCCTGCAACAACAATATAGGGCATAGAAGTTTACTAATTTTTTGTATTTGATCTATATTCTACTTCTCGCTGAAAAGCAAAATTAACTGTTGATGAAGAATCATCAAGCTCAACCTACTGGGGCGACTGTTGTGCCTAAAGCACATTATAGCACAAACCAATGCCCAAAATGCCAACATAGACTGAAGAGGATCTCCTGGAGAATAAGAGCAAAACACTTGAAACCATGGATGCAGACATGTGCTATCACTGTGGTTCAAAGGACTATTGGTCCTGTGTGCTTCCCTAAAGGTTGTAGCTAAATATCATTCTCGTCGTAAGAAGTTTGTATCAAACTTTGTGCAAGTGGATAAACTGGAGAGTAGCAAGATGGAGGTTTCTGACTTTCAGGAGGCTATCACCTTATGGAAGATTAGAATCTTAGACATAAACTATTTTTAATTGAAATTTGGAATAATGGGGCCAAATTCCACCTAGTGGTCGAGACCCCCTTGTTTTTGGTTTAATTTTGCACAATTTTCCTTTATGTTTGGATTATTTGTTGGTGATTTGTTTTTGGATATTAATTTTTTAATTAATGACCACCCTTGAATACTTAAATTATTTTGAATGGATATTTGTTGTAAGAACTTTTATGCATGTGACTGATTCAAATTAATTTTTATTTTTTGGTATGACTAGTGGGAAAGTTAGTTGTCTGGCAGTTAGTGCAACCACACACACCGTTTTGTGTGAACACATCTATTTCACTAACTTCATACCTAAGAATGCACTTCTGACAACCCTTTCAGGATCATCCAACCTGATTGAAGTATACGGTAAGGCACGTATAATGTTGTCCAATGGTACAATCTTGACCATTAAAGAGGCACTCTATTCTCCACGTTCCGAAAGAACGTTGTTGAGTTTCAAGGACATTAAAGATAATAATTACCACGTTGAAACCTATGTAGAAAACAGAGTTGAATTTCTATGCATCACTTTCCATGAATATGGCCAGAAGCGTATTTTAGAGAAAATGGAGCATATCTCGAGTTGTCTGTATACTACGACCATACGCCCTATAGAGAGCCACTATGTGGTTGGCCCTATCTCTAGGACCGCACACAAATTTACACTTTGGCATGATCGTTTGGGATACCCTGAACGAATAGCGATGCGTCGTATCCTCAAATCATTAGATGAGAATACACTAAGCCGAAGTTTAGGGTTCGATTCAAGGAATCACGTGTCAAACCTGCTTCATGGAAAATCTTATTATTAAGCCTTTTTATGACAAGAATTGTTCGAATCTTTATATTTTTTCTACAAAGGATTCAAAGGGACATTTGTGGGCCAATTCACCTTCCCTACAGACCATTTAGATATTTTATGGTTTTATTTACGCTTCCACACGTTGGTCACACATGTGCTTGTTGTCCATAAGGAACGTTACATTCTTCAAACTGTTGGCTCAAGTTATCAAGCTCAGGGCTCACCACTCTGATTATCTGATCAAATCTATTCGATTGGATAATGCTAGAGAATTCACATCTAAAACTTTTAATGACTATTGCATGTCAATTGAGGTTGAAGTTGAACATCTAGTACCCCATGTTCACACCCAGAACAACATAGTAGAGGCATTCATTAAGTGCTTACAAATGGTTACTCGATCGTTGGTCATACGTACCAAGCTCCTGATCCCTGCTTGGGGCCATGCAATATTGTATACAGCCATGTTGGTCCGCCTAAAGCCTATTGCTACACAACCATATAAGGCCATTCAGTTGGTTACCAGATACGAACCCGACATATCGTATCTGCGCATTTTTAGTTGTGCAGTCTATGTGCCTATTTTGTCGCCCTTATGTATCATCGAATGATGGAAATTTATGTCGGATATGATTCTCCTTCGATCATTCATTACTTAGAACCTTTGATAGGCTATCTGTTTACAGCTCGTTTCGCGGATTGTCACTTCTATGAGATAATCTTCTAGTCGTAAGGGGGAGATAAGAGCGTTAACGTTCCTGATGAACGACACGAATTATTGTGGACGACTCCTACTTTGTCTGATCTAGATTCCCGCACAACTCAGTCTAAAACTGAAATGCATCGCATATTAATGAATGATCGAATTATCGTTAACGTTCTTGTCACCGATCTAGCGCGAGTGACAAGATCACATATTCTAGTTGCTAATGTGCCTGCAAAGATGGATGTACCAAATGTACGATGGAATTCCCTCTTGGATGCCTAGGATGCCACTTTGGCTGATCCACGTACATTAGCGAAGCCAATCATCAGCCCTTACACAAAAGCATGACAGACCATTTAGTTCAAAGGGTTCATATCCCTGGAAAAGGAAACCCACGACACATGCTTCTGAAGAGCATATCGTGAATCCGACTATTGCCTACTCATTCTATCCAACTCATGAGGAAATTATAGATTACGGAATTGTCCTTGAAGAGACGAATCCACCTCTCATAATCAAGAGATTTCGGTCCATTATACTAGCTTGGATGATGTTTGGTGTAAAAATGAAATGATCATCAATGATGCAGTAGCTACTGAGATCATGTTGAGCAATGACATTGAACCCTGTTTCGTTAATGATTGTCAACGTAGAACTAATTGGTTAAACTGAAACAAGCAATCTAAGTTGAACTCGATTCGCTTACGAAACGTAAGGTGTTTGGATCTGTAACTTATACTCTTCCACATGTGAAGCTCGTTGGCTACTGGGTTTTCGGTTAAAAGCGTAATAAGAAGAGTGAAAATGTGCATTACAAAGCTTGTCTTGGTGCACAAGGTTTCTCACAACGCCCCAAGATTAACTATGACAAAACTTATTCAACAATGAGTTATGCCCTTGCGTGTTCATTAAGAAATCACATTTCGGTTTTGCAATCGTTGCAATATATGTTTATGGCATGAACTTAATCGGAACTCCTGTAGAGCTCGAGAGAACTGCTGTGGTCCTAAAGTTGGAATTTGAGATGAAAGATCTAGGAAATACTCGATACTGTCTCATTCTCGAGATAAATCATCTTTAGGATGGAATCTTAGTACATTAATCAAACTACTCCCATAAGATGTTGTGCTGTTTTAACGAGGATAAAGCTAAGCCTTCGAGTACTCCTATGGTCATTCAATCGCTAGATGCAAAACAAGATTCATTCCGTCCAAATGAGGATGCTGAAGAGATTTTGGAGCTAGAAGTTTCTTATCTAAGTGCGATAGGCGCTTTATTGTACTTAGCTCAATGCACTAGACCTGACATTTCCTTCGCTATTAATATTTTGGCAAGATACAATAATGCACCAACACACAGACACTGGACTGGTGTTAAAGACATCTTTTGTTACCTTAAGGGTACCACAAATATGAGCTTGTTCTATCCCTACGGATCCTCGAGTGATGCCGCACCCTTCTTATCTCAAGTGGATTTTTTAAGACAACGCAGCATCCATCGAATAACTTAAGAAGGGTTACATTCAAGGAGACAACACCAAGCACATTGTGCCAAAGTTCTTATTCTCACATTAACAACAAGAGCATCAGAAGATTGAAGTCACGTAAATCCGTTCACAAGACAATCTGGCCGACCTTTTCACCAAATCGCTACTGAAGGTGACGTTTTAGAAGCTTGTTTAAGGAATAGGTATGCGTAAACTTTCTGAGTTGTAGCATTGTTAGTTCTCTTTGGAATTATGTCAAACTCAGGGGGAGTATCCTGAAGTATACTTGCTTGATCTTAATGTACTTTTTTCCCTACAATTAGTAGCATTTTTCCCACTGGGTTTTTGCTACCTAACAAGGTTTTGACGAGGCACCCACCTTGGGTTGATCATATCTTTGATGATGTCTCGTAGACGCTTCATTTGACTTTGTATTACTCAAACATTTTTCCTTAGCCTATGGATTTTGTCTCTACTTGGGTTTTACCATAGTCATTGGGTTTTTTGTGAGACTTAGTTCTTTATGCAAGTTCCTACTTTACTTTGAGACTAGCGTGTTCCCAAAATCAGTGTCGACGAGTCGACTTCCTCAACTCTACATGATGCTGAATCTACTTGAGTATTTACACACTCTAGGGGGAGTGTTATAAATTTCTTATTTAAGTGTGATTGTGTAAATACTAGATTAGATTTTATTCTAGTTATTCTTCCCTATTAGGACTTGTATTCCTTGAACGAGAAGGATTTTTTCCCTCCCTTATTACTATAAATAAAGGCACTGTGTATGGGGAATAACACATCCTCTACACAACCCTACAAACACATCTCTCTATTCTCTCTTTGTGCTGCCGATCCTCTATCTCCCTGTCAGATAAAATAGACCACAACATTCACCATCTTTTATTCGTTTTGAGAAAAAAAACTTATTTGTTTTGAGAAGAAAACTTATTATGTGTTTACTCCCACATGCGGGATTACAAAATATGTAGCTTTATAATTCATATTCAACACCTCAAAATCGAAAATTTGATTGATTATAAGATAATTAACTTCCTGGATTCATGCCTTCTCTCTCCTAGTTTTGACTTCCTCAATTCATAATGACTTCCCTTATATTCCCAATGAGTAGACAAGTCATTAGTTTTCTTCCTATGAAATTAGCATATGCCCCAACTTTGTGTGTGAAAATACTTTTTATTTTTATTTTAAAATGGGAAGGAGAAAGGGAGAGAAAAAGGAATGTGGATTAGAGAGAGAAGTTTTCCTTTAGCCTTTTCTTTTTTTATATTTTATTTTTCAAAATTAGAGGATGTTAGGATCATCTTTGGGCAAGGCTTTAAAAAAAATTGTAAAATTTAGTTTGTGTGAATTTACTTTATTGTTCTTGATTTTGTTTGTTGTAGAAAACAAAATTATCTTTTTACCCTCTTTTGGTTTAGAAAAAGGGTTTTATTAATGTAGTTTTAGATAATGAGAAATTTGTTGAAATGCTGAACATACAAATTTCAATTGTTGAAATGGTCACTTTTTATGTCATCAATGTTTGATCAATATATTGTCAGTTTCTAATTTTGACCATTTCAACAAATTTTGTTTTTTGTTTTTTGAACAAATGATATTCTCTACACAAAAGTAGAGAAGTGAGCCACTGGTAAGTGGCAAACGGTGGTGAAGAGGAGTGTTGCTTTTGCACCATGGTGTAGATTCGAACTTCATCAGCTCTCTAATTTAACATCTAATTTAACAAATTTATCGTTTGACAAATAAAAAATAAACAGTAAAAGAGAACCGAGCCACTGAGGTCATGCCCTCACTTAATCAACCATGATCATTGATTGAGATTTGAGAGGAGGCAAAGCCATCGGACAAGTGGTGGCAGCGGCAGTGGTGACAGATCTGCCTCGATTGAGACACTACCAGGACAAATGAACAAAAAGGCGAAAACGACCAAAACCAGCAGAAGAAAGCAGGGAAAAAATAGAAGCAGCTAGATAGATGCGATGAATTATGGAGCAACTTTCACCCTTCTTCTAATCCTTTCAATTTCCTTTCCTTCCAGAATCATGATGCATGGAGGGCAATAAACTGAAAGCACATAAATATCCTCCGTTATCACAAACTTCCACCGAAGATAGTACAAGAGTTTGGAATCCATTACGTGACTGCTCACGAGCACGTTGCTTGCTGGCCGCTGCCTCAAATTTGGCCGCTCATGCTGATGCAATTCCAAAACACCCATGTGGGGGCATGAGATTGGTGCGACTCCGGTTTTCTTTGTTAGGCTGCAAATCAGGATAAGAAAATATGCCCTATCACTGTTTGTATATAAGCATTGGACTATCTCTTGTCACGTGAGTTGCATGATGAGTCATGTGTCATGTGTCATGTGATGAGAGCGGTAGACGCATGGTCATATATAACTGGTGATGCCCAATAATGTCTCAAATACAACTAGTAAAGCACAGATTAATCAAATTTGTGTTTCATAAAGAGAAAATTTTCTACATATTCAATTGGAACATGCAAAATTTAATTGCAGAATTCTTCGTAGAAGAATACAGCAATCTTGGACCATTTCACAAGAAAAAACACAACCAGAGAATCATGCTATTATCTCAATGGCAACTTTAAACAATGAATCCTTCACAGGAAACCAACAATACAGAAAATCAGTCAGAAGTTAGCATTTGTATCTACTTTCGGTGCACACAGATCATGTTTTATACATCTACAAGACTTCAGAAAACAATGTTTTATTTGGCTATACGTGTGTCCAGCTATCTGATTTGGGCTTCGGCACAACAAATTGCTGTTTTTACAAATGGTCAACAGCAATATCCTCACTTACCCTCTGGAACTTCAAATTCTAGTCTTAAATGCTCAATGTTTCCTCTTCGACTACTTTAAAATTTACTTATAAAAAACCCAAATGCTAAATAGCAATAGCAGCGTCACTTATATTACTAGGATTGTAAGATTGTAAACATATTTGGCACTCCTTAACAGATGATAATATGCAGCACAAATGATTTACTGTTTCACCTTATATACTGCAACAGCAAGTGCATGAAGCACTCAACCCTTTAAATGACAATGGGGATGGATAGGGCGAACCACGGTGGAAGATATGGATCATGCACTCAGTGCTAGCCTACGCGTTTGGAGATTTGTCTTTGTAAGGAACTTAGCAGTATGCAAATGGTCTGACCTAATAATTTTGCTACCTGCAGTAACCTTTTCTAGATCTAAACTTACACATTCCTCCCACACTCCAGACCAAAACATAAAATAAAATTCCTCCCACACTATCCCTATCCCAGTAAATCTCTTTACGCAAATGACCAAAAGAGGCCATTCTCTGTGGAATGAGAATTTTGAAATTACTCTAAATCAGTTAATAAAGACCTCTGAGCTAAAAAAAATGACTGTACAAAGAAACCAACTTTCAGAAAGGAAAGATCACAGTACCTTCATGATTCGGCAGAGCATTAATCTGGAAGACTTCAAGTCATCTGCACTGTTCTTCGTCAGAAAGACACTGGGTCACATTCTTCATCAACTCGGAGCAACCATTACCATTCCCAACACAATCTGCACTCTCGAGGTGGCAGACATTCTTTCACATAAATCAAATTTCTCTAAATTTTCTTGTATTTCAAAATTTTGAATTTAGAGGAAAGCACAATGTGCGATGCAGGTCACTTCATTTCTGGATATCATTCAAAAATGTCACGTCATTCCATCAAACCAAAGCAGGATTCATAGGAATTCTATCTAGAGGCCACTGAGAAGCTTGTAAAGACCATGAAGCATAAACTTAAAGAAATAGCATCAAAGAAACCAGTCTCGAATAGGTGAAAGGTACCTTAATTTTTCACAAAGGTAAAATGCAAACCAAAAGGCAACAAATGAAAACTATTGCTACACCAAGCACAGCATCCTGCCAAAACATTACAGCAAAAGAAAGGACTAATAAGATCTTACATAAGTACACAGAAGACAAGATTACCTTTCATTTCCATTCAAAACAGTTACAAATGCAGTATCTGTTTGTCAAAATATCACATATCTGCATTCATTAACTATCACAAAGGGTTTCAATCAGCAGACACAGCACTGCTAAAGGATTAACTATTGCTACAAGTCTTGTCTGAGATCTTCTCTTTATTTTCATTTAATGAACCATTATTGCCTCCGGTTATTATGCTTGTCATCTTAAAACAGGATACCATGTCTTGGAGCCAACAAATGAAATGTTTATGCAGCACTGTACTATCTACAACCTGCTATTCTGAACAGATCATTTGTTCGTACTGAATATAAGAATATGCTAATTGCATTAATTTCTTAGTATTTGTTCAAAGAAACATGACAAATGTTACAGAACAATTAAATTAATGGATAGAACAATCGAAAATTGATTACACAAGCTTTATCGCAATCAACAAGACAATCAGTTATTTCCATTAACATTCTGACCAAAAAATTGTGTAAGTACATAAGTACAATAATAAACTGAACAATAATAAACTGAACCTACCTATAAAGATAAAAATAAACACTACAACCTCCAAATAATCAAATTCTTATCACTCTAGTTCATCAAGTTTGATCTCACGTTGTTCGCCGGAAGAAAGGACTTTCACACTCACCATACCCCTTTGCCACTCCGAATCTCCCACCAATATCAGCCTGTTAGCATTTATTCGTGATGCACGCTTGAATACCCTGCCATAGAAAAAATCAAACCATTGAATGATAAAATATTATAAATACAGTGATTGGTATGGAAATCTGCAAGCACCTATAAGAGGGCAGGAAATACCATTTAAGCGGTTTGTTCTCCAAGACTAAATCAACACTTTGACCTTTTCCCCTGAGTATGGTGGCAACTGTTGCAGCTGCTCCTTGGAGTCCAGGATCAAGAGCACACACAATGTTCTCTACTTGCAGGCTGAGTTCCGGTAGAAGACCCTTCTCCTTAAGCAACTATAATCCACACACAAAAATATCAAACAAATGACAAACAAAACAAAAATGAGATGAGAAATAAAAAAATGAAGCCAAGAATGAAGAATATTTAAATATTGGGAGCATTATCCAATACATACACCATTTTAAAGTAGTTTAAGGAAAAAAAAACTCTTCATAAAGCATAGGATATATATAAGTATATAGTACATAAGTTTTGACTTACTTCCACTATAACAGCATCACCAAACCCAAATCCACAAGCAGAAATGTCATCACCACCAAAAGTAGAAAGCAAGCGGTCATATCGCCCACCACCACAAATGGCTCGTAACTTTCCTCCTCTATCAAAACCCTGAAAATAAAATTGATCTGTCAGGGACTGTCTTTATTAATGACGAAGTAGAAGCAACTTTATATACATACAAGGGAGATCTAATCATTGTAATTGAGTATTCATGCATAGACATAATCAGTTTGCCATTTGGCTGCTTATTTTTTCTGTCATCATCACAAAAGTTTGTTCTTACGCATAGGCAGAATAAGGAAGACTTTCCAGTATGTTTTGCATCTGAAATGGGACAAGTTTTCACATGTCCCACGTCAGTTGGATCATAAGTAAAGACACTATCGCAAACAACTTTTCACTTACAGCCAACAGAACTCCCAAATATTCTAGTGTAGTATTTAACAAATGCTACTAACTTTAGCTCACAGGTCAGTTAAATGCATTTCACTGCTGTAAAGTTTATAATTGTATAAACTGGCAGTATGATAACATCCACAAACTACATCCTCACCGCAGACTGATGCCTAAAATAGATGTGCAGTACAATATATGATCCCCAGGTCATTATTCACACACGAAAAGATAATACCACACTATAAAGGAATATCATCAGTTACTAGGAGCAATAAACAACTAAAGAAAATGGAAAAGATGGTAGAACTCAACTCATTCTACGAGCATGACTAATATCTGCAATGTCAAAATTGTGGGAGGGAAAACATGGAAATCCTAACCTCAAAGACAATACCAGTGTAGTAGGCAAGGCCACGAACAATAGAAGCATCAAACTGAATCCATTCAGAGTAACCAAATTTGTCAGCAAGAGAGAATAGTTGTTTCAGATCAGCAACTGCTTCCCCTGCTCCTCCAAGTATCTCTACATAATAAAAACATGGAACGTATATTAATAATTGTCCCATCTACTACCAAAAAGTATTCAACTTTTTTTTTCTGGTCACACAATAAATAGAACCTTGGAAGCTCCACTCACAAACGATTGCCAAAAATAACTTCCCCAACAGCTTTTTGAAATAGTTATACAGTTCGATTTATTGTGGCCACAATTCATATTAAATTAAATTTGAACCCACTGCCTCTCACTATCCCTTGCCACTTTCAAGTCTCAACATTCTTTCTCGTCTCTCTAATCAACGGGTAACTGCTAACTCTTGATTTCTTCATCACCATTCCCCAATAATTGTCAATTTATCTCTCTGTTCATTTCTTACAGAGGTACACCTTGAATAATTTCCTTTTTGTGATCTATTGGTGTTTATCCACCTGTACTTAAGATTCAAAAGCTTAGCAAAGTCTTTATCATTTTCAATATCTACGGTACTATGCATTATCTTGTCACCTTCACTAATGTTCCTTGTGTTAGGATTTTGGCTCGTCAAGTTTGTTTAGGATTGTATTAGGGAAATTAAAGGTGTACCGATTCTTCTCCTGAAAGGACTAGGAAAGAATCAAAGTTTCCTTGTACAATTAGATTAGGGATCCTAGAAGTCTAATTGGAATAGGTAAGAAAGTGTACTTTCCTATTCCATATAGAATAGGAAACTTAATCAGAAATAGGCATGTAAATCACACCTTATACATATCTATAGGGTGCGGCAAGGCCAGGGAAAGTGTGAGAAAAAGCCAGAGACAGCCAAGGATGATTAGTTCTAGGGTTTTGCAAAAGTACTGTAACCTTATTATTAATCAAAGAAGCCGGGTTTCTCAACCAGGGAAATGACAACTGCACGTAGGCAAAAGTTCTGCCGAACTTATTCTTTAATTTGCTAACTTTAGTCTATTACCATACACATCAAAGAGAAAAAAAATCCAGAGAGAGTAGGTTACAACACCTTGACCATATAGAGTTCTTGTATTAAGACACATTTAAACTAAAGAAAGAAGTTTCGAGCTGTTAAAACTTACCATTTTAACAAACAAACATCTCACTTGCTAGTGATATAAAATCATTTGTACTAAAGTCCACTGATCCTAAGGAAAGAACTGATTAATCATTTCGGTATACCTCATGTAACATTCATCGCTGTGAAAAAAAACCAACCACCATATAGAACAGCATAAATTTGCAGAACATTATTTTGATTATTTCAAAACAAGTACTACTTACCAAAGGTTCTCACCATAAAGTCTAATAATCTACTCTCAAACTGACAAATGCTGTCATTTTAAAGACGTACTACACAATAGTAATCTTTAATCAATTGGAAAACTGCCTTTATGGAGCATGAAAGCTTTTGATCTGCAGGGGGGTGAGCTGTGCAGGAAACCAAAATATCTAATACCCTCTTACAAGTACAGATAAGCAAACAGCTGGATATGTTTTGTGCATGCTGATCAGGGAAACATACGATACATTTTCACGTCTTGGAGAGGGGGAAAGACGATTAATTTTTACCTTTTATAGCCAAAAACTTATATTTAAATACTTTCTGAATCAGTATTGATAAGACCAACCTTCCAGCTTTGTCAATGACTTTATGGAAAGAACTTGCAATAACTGTTCAATAGCCTCTTCAGATACACCAGCAGATTTCAACTCATTTTTTATATCATCCACTGGAATCTTCTCTATCTGTTTACAATTCAAATCCAGAAAGGATTAGAAACTTGTGACAAAAAAAACTATATCTTTTTGTTAGTGTATATAGATATGCTAGACATAAGATAATGGAGAAAATATTGAACAAAAAAATATTGTATTTATTTTAATATCAGACTAAGAGCACGACTAGAATCTAGATACCATATGCATACAAAGTTCAGGGACTCTAACCGTAACAGGCACATGTAGATACATATATATGCACATACAAAAGAAAATATAAAAGCAGAACATCATACTGCAACTATTGCATGTTAAATGATCTTAAATAAATCAACATGAACTAGCAACTAACATACTTTACAGTAAAATTATTAGCAAAAATTTGAAGAAAGAACAACTTTACAAAATATAAAAAATTATCTGATTTATTTTCTCAATAATATATAATCAAACAAAAATAGAATGTCATAATGGCTTTCACATCAAAATTATTTGAAAAGAATAATATGGTAGAAAACAAGAACATAATTAGCTGCAACCCAAAAACTTGCAACCTTTCAAAATTTACCTTGTCTATGATGATGCAAACTTTGCCAAATAAAGCTTCGGGTATGGAATAACGCCTCAATACTTCTTGTAAAACCTGTAAGTAGAAAAGTCAGGCTAGTAGTCATAATTTAAAATAAATAATTATATACTACAAAATGACTTGAAAACTGATTTCAACGGCACAAACAGTAGGAAAGCTTTTCTAAACTAATTTGGGATGTATCAGTTTCTTTTTTTGATAGGCAACTTGAAAATCATTTGGCCATACAATGCCTCTGGAGACAGAAATCCCACAGTCAGACAAACAATATTAGAACGACAAAAATTTGATGAAGACCTGTGAATCTAACAGTCTAAGTTCCTGCAAGAAAAAACCACCCGCACCTTACGACTAGAAACCTTGAATCCAACATCTGATGCTGTAATTCCTACTCGCTTGAAGAAAGTGACAATTGAAGAAATAAGTTCTGCTTCAGCCTAGCACATGAAGAGAAACAAAACAAGTAAAACCTGAGCTTGTCAGGGAATTGTATATAACATAGTTAAACAAATACAACAATGTGACGTACATTATGAGATTTCAATCAATGCAAGAGTGTGAGGCATCACAAAAAATTCATAATCATATAACCAATCCAGCAGAATCAGCTCCATACCGTAACCTCAGGTACACCAATAACATCCATATTCCACTGGTAATGCTCCCGACGCCGCCCCCTTGTCATCCTCTCATACCGCCAACACTGCCCAATGGCAAACCATTTCAACGGAAGGGATAGAGATTTTCTGGACAGAAAAAAAACACGAGGATCAAAATTTCCGGCTTCCACACCTGGATATAAAAAAGATCGAAGAGTAAATAATAATTATATATATACACATTAAACACATATACAACCAAGTCTAAATAGCAAAGTAACATGCTCAGCAGAATCAGAACTCAGTACCCTTTCTGTATCACCAGCCTTGCCAAAGAAGGAGTGAGCTCCGGCCTCAGCGCAACGCGACGATTTCCCCGATCTTCGAAGCAATACAGCTGCACAAATGCAGGTATATTAATATATGCATACATATATGTATGTATGTCAGTAGTCAATTCAAATTCAAGCAATGCAAGTAAAAGAAATGCTGAAAAAATCAGCATACCTGGTCTCGAATCTCCTCCCCTGCCTTTCTGATAAACAGAGCCTCCGTCTCAAGAACCGGATAGTCGACCTCTTCGAAGCCGAACAGCCGCGAGACCTCTCTGAAATTGTAGAAGAGCCAGTTGCGGAGGCGCATATCTTCGGGTGGGAAGTCCCTCGTGCCCTTGGGAGGGTTAACATCGATCTTCTGGAGGTCGTCGGTGGCCGGGGCCGGAGATAAAGCCCCGGCGCGACCACCGCCGGTGGAATTGGGGATGAGAGAAGAAGTGGCGGGGGAGAGAGAAGAGAGGGGTTTAGGGTTTGAAGAAATGGGGAGTTTGGGGAGGGGGAGTCGAAGAGCGCGAGTGAAGGGCTTGTGGAAGGTAAGGAGGGAAGACGAGACTGCAGAGAGCATGGCGATGGTGGTGAGGGCTCGATTGTCTTTTTGGTTACTGGGGTTTTTGGTTGTTTTGATAAAACCGCAGAGTTGAATGGTAAAGCGGGCGTGGGCTAGACGTTATACCAACGCATGGATTTGGCGGGGGCCCAAATTCAATACTGAAGGCCCAAAAGGTTTTAGTAGGATCCCAGACAAGCCATTATTTTTCAGAAAGACCTGGATCGTCAAGGATCAAGGACGAACTCCTCTTTAAGATACTTTTTGTTCAATTCAAGAAAATTCATGTTGAGATCGGAATCATTTGATGAAAGTATTGCAGGTTTATAAACCAACCATGAACATCACCTGTTGGAGATATGCCTTGAAAGTTAATCTTTGGAAGAAACATTTCAAGACCATGTCTAAATGTATGGTTAAGTCTAATATTTCAAAAGGAAAAAGTCACTTATTAGGACTATCTCAATGAACGATATATGTCAAAATAGTGAGTCCATGGACAATGGATCGATGGAAGAAGTAATCTAAAAATGTTAGATTATAGAGACCTTTTTCGCATAACTATAATGTCCAAAATGATCCTGGTCATAGGATTGTTAGAGGGACGTTGACAATACGAATAGACCAATACGTACTATGTCTGCTTCAATTTGAAGGATGGAAAGTCTTAAGCCATTTGTGTAGGGGCACTAAGACAAGTATGTAGGTGTTTGTTAAGGAAATGAATCCACTCAACACAATCAAATAAGAGTACTTGCATGGAGGTCTACTCACATGTCAAACAAGTAACACTTCTGGTTGGGATAATGTAACTTGCATGGAGGTCTACTCACATGTCAAGCAAGTAACACTTCTGGTTGGAATAATGTAAGTAGTCCCTTGACCTAAGACATCATAGTTGTCTGTCTAGTGGTTAGGTACTTGATCTTTGATGGTGTCAAAGGCATTTCATTTGAGTGTGTCCCGGTATTATTGGGGCTAAGCTGCCTAATCATGTAGACATGTGAATATTCAACAAGGAATCTATAATCCTCAGTACTAGAGAAAGAATACTCTAAGATATGATTGGGAAATCTTCGGCCAAAATATCAAGCAGATGGAAGATATTTCTATATGACTCAATTGAATCCTATAACATAGTAATCACATAAGGGTTTAACATAAAGTATCCATACCCTAGTAATGTGATTGAGAGTTTTGATTTAAAGAATGATCGAGTTACATTGTAATTCTAACTGAATAAGTTGTCCAACCAAAATCTACATTAGCTTGGGTAACCATGATATATGGTTAGATGTTGATCATGGCTTGTGGGTCCTTCTAGATGATTAAATAAGTAGTCATAAAAAAAGAACGAGAATTAAAAGTTTTAATTCACTAAGTGATTGTATAAGTATTAATCAATTGGATTGATACCAATCACTTCACCGCCTCGCCAATTAGAACCTAAAACGATTGTACACCGATACACTTGTGTGGTAAGATAACTAAAGGATGATGGAATTAATTAATTAGATTAATTAAGTTTTATGATTAATTAAAAAGTCTAAATAGATCATAGAAGCAATGAAAGATCTTTTTAGGCTTAAAGAAAAGTCTAGGTCCTCTCAAGCCTATTTGGGCCAAACCCATTGGACTTATATTCAAGCATAAGATGACTTGAAATGAGAAATGCCTAAGCCAAGCCAAACACTTAGTGAGGCCAGTCATAAGGTGAAGAGAGAGAGAGAGAGAGAGAGAAAGAGAGAGAGAGAGAGAGAGAGAGAGAGAGAGAGAGAGAGAGAGAGAGAGAGAGAGAGAGAGAGAGAGAAAGAGTCAATAGTTGACTTACTTCTCTTACCTTTATAAAGGGAGTTTAGTGAAAAAGTTTCATTAGGGTTTTTGTGAGTCTTTCTTGCCTCAAAGAGAAAACAAACTCTCTTTTTCCTCTCTAGGAATGGGCAAAATACCCATGAGTTTGGATAACCATGATTATTCACCCATTTAAAGTTCACGGTTACGGTTATGGGTAACCATTTAGATGAACAAACAGTTATGGGTATAACCGTTTATCCATGAAATTTAAATGGGTGGTTATGGGTATTATCCGCGGTTATAATGGGTATCCATCGGTTATGGGTATTACCCGCGGTTATAACGGGTATCCATTTAATTTAATATATGTAAAATTTAAGATTAAAAAATTAAAAACCCTAAATTTTGAATCTCTCCGCCAAACTCAGAGTCTCAAACGCGTCGTCCCCCGCTCATCTCTCCTTCCTCGCTGCCCTCTCTCTCATCTTCCCCGCAAAGCATAAAAATAATAGAGAAATACTTATATAGAAAGATCAACTGGTCGGATAATGTGTCCAATGTGCTTGACATGCCCATCTGTTTGAATCGAAAACCAGAAAGATTATGCAGAGAGCAAATATGTAACTTTGTGGTCCAACTGTTGTGTATGCACATCAGACGATATTGCTTTGCATGGTTGCAAACTATTATTTTTGTAAGATTGCTTTTGTGCTTGGGTGTAATAGAAAAATATCGTTCGTAAACTATTATTTCAATTATTGGAATTGTATGAGGACTTAAATGATAAATGCATGCTAAAATGTATCTATAACGGTGTTTAATTGTCAGAAAATGAAAATTATGACAAATTTTTCTTTTGTAATTTTCAAGTTGTTAAAAAAAAACATGTAGAAGGGTGAAAAAAGAGGTAAATGTGTAAAAAAAGGATAAACGGGTTCAAAAATGGGTAAATGATTATGATTAAATGGGTAAACGGTTATGGCGGACGGATAACCGCAGTTATTTACCCATAACCATTTATGCAATTACACAATGGGTAAACGGTTTTACGGGTATGAACATAAACGGTTATGGGTAAATAACTGCGGTTATCCGTCCGCCATAACCGTTGCCCATCCCTATTCCTCCCACACAAAACTAGCCACCTTAGAGAGATAACTAATCATCTCTTCTCTATTTGGTCATCCACTCATCCATCTCATAACACTTGTGGGTGTAGATCTTTAGAGGTCTCCAACACTTGGAGACTTAAAGAGAACCAAAAGTACTAAATCCTTAAGGTGGAGAAAGCAAGGAGGGAGGCAAGGCTCAAGGAGTCTTGGAGGTGGTCCATCCTTGGTCTAGAATCTCGACCAAGAGGTATAACACTAATCGTTCACTTTGTTCTTCAATAAGTTTCTTAGATGCATCTTACATGAACCTATGCTTCTTGAAGGGGATTTACATGACTATAGCTACGATAATATGTGATAACATGCTTCCGTTGCTAATGTATATAAATTTAGAATTGTATATGCATACTAGTCACTAGAAATACTATAGAAATCTCAATATTTTGCTTCATCACCTACATCAAATTACTACTCATATAGCTAGTTGGCATTGTTGAAGTTAGTTCTATGTATAACTTTTGCTAAGTTGAACTATTGAGTCAGCACTTATTTGTTACTCATTATATCTATGTATAAATACCCACTTGATGTACAATTTTAATTCATTCACTGAAAGATTCAGTTTTTCTATTTTCATCACCGTTTATGTTATAAAGGAAATTTTTATCTAAACACATATAATCTTGCTTTACACTCAACTTAAACTTTAAATATGAATTGTCTTTTTTACCCTATTGTATAATTACCATGAAGTATTAATTGAAATCAACAATAAAACTAAAATTTATCAGTCAAAACATACTCAATAATCAAACTCTTACCGTCACACAATCTTTCTCTAATGTTCTATTTGGCTCAAACCCTCAAACACTTATTAAGTTCTTTTTTATGGATGGATGATGATTTTGACGTTCTAAATCCTCTAACTAAGGTTTGAATCGATTTATGCAAGTTTATTTATTTATTTATTGTTTCAGACTTCGAGTGATGACCAAATGGGCTGCTCAATCTAGGGGTGGGAAATTTTGCCATAAACCGATTTACCGACCGAACCATACCGGTCGGCTCATAATGGTATGGTATAGTTTTGGCATTTTTTCATAATTGGTTGGCATTTTACCAAACCGATAATTAATGACATGGCTTCGGTAATTGGTTTTGTATGTCGGCGGTATGCCATACCTACCAATATATATATATATATATATATATATATATATATATAATTTTTTTTTTTTCTATTTAGATATTTTAGGTATTTTTTACATGATTGACTCCTCAGTTTTAGGGTATAGAAAATAAATTACTCCTTAGTTTTAGGGTTTAAGAAATATATGCACGACTTCCTTCTCTCAATTTTCTTGTTCGCACACCTCCTTGTCCGACCAACTGCTCTCTGCTAGAAATCTTCTTCTTCATCAGCTTTCAAATTTAGGTAAAATTTGTGAAACCCCCTTCTTCTTCATAGTAGTGTTACATTCTAGTATTATTTTTAAATGAATTTTTTCTGTTGTATCTCCTTATTTGGAGTTAGAAGATGTACGCATATATCATAAGCCCTAACACCAATCGATAGATCATGTAGAAAAGTTGAACTATATTTTATCTTTTTAAGCAAAACTGAATAAAGGCACAATAAAGATATATTCTTGATTTGAGAAATTTGAGATTTTAGTAAAAAGCTTTTACGTTTACACAATATAAGATATATGTATATGTATATGATTCATGCCATAATAAATATAGAAAATATTATTAACAAAATTGATAGCATGATGATTACTGATACTATATATACATGTATGTACATACATATGATTTTGAATGTATACATGTTGCTTATGTTTAGGATAATGGAGTCTAGCCAATCAACCGCTAGTGCACAACATGGATTAACCCAAAATGAACCACACAATGCAACCGAACAAGCACCCTAATCTGAAAATCAAATTGAGCCCTTGGAACTGGAAGATACCGAGGAATAAGTGGAACATGTGAATAACAAGAGACCCAAACAGGGTTGTTCATTTGTTTGGGATCACATGGTTAGAACTAAAAAGGTTGTTGATGGGAAAGCTAAGTTCATTGCGATTTGCAACATTTGCAAAGCCCATGTTCCTGCACATCCAAATAAAAATGGTACCTCATCTTGTAGGAACCACCTTAGACAGCAATGTAAGAATTCATCGTATTATATGAAAGGTGCTGAGAAAGGTCAATCTGTATTGACAAATGAGGCAATGGTTGGTGGGACTTTGGGTTACCACTCATTTAATCAGAAAAGGTGTGAAGATGTTCTCATTGAATTTGTGATCAGAGATGAGATGCCATTCAGGGCAGTTGAGGGGGAAGGGTTTTTGAAGTATAACTTTGAGCTTCAACCTCATTTCAAGGTGCTTAATAGGAAGAAGGTTGCTACTAGTGTGTGGGAGTTGTTCTTAACTGAGAAAGCTAAGATCAAGAGTGTGATGGAGGATCAAAGAATAAGTATCACAACCGATACTTAGACCTTGATCCAAAACATAAACTACATGGTTGTCACTGCCCACTTCTTGGACAATAAATGGAAACTACATAAAAGGATAATAGCATTAAAAAAATCACAAGTCATAAGGGTGATGACATTGGGAGGCATCTAGATGAGTGTTTGAATGATTGGGGTATTAAGAAGGTGTTTAGCATTGTGGTGGACAATGCTACATCTAACGATGTGGTGGTTGAACACATGAAGGAAAGATTAAGGTCCTTAAAGACCTTATTGTTGGAAGGGAAATACTTGCATATGAGATGTGCCTGCCATATTCTTAATTTGATTGTTAAGGATGGAATGAAAGATCTTGCCAGCTCATTGGAAGCGATAAGGAATTGTGTGAAATATATTCACTCAAGTGCAACCAGGTTGGACAAGTTTAGGGACTTTGCTATCTTAGAGAGGTTAGATAAGATGGCAACTGTTCCCTTGGATGTAGCTACAAGGTGGAATTCCACCTATAAGATGATTGTGCTTACAAGTATTGAAATGTGTTTAAGAGGATGGCAGATGAAAATGCTCCATTTATTGCTTATTTCGAAGAGAAGGTGGGAGACGAAAAGACAAAAGGGTGGGGGCTCCAAGTGATGATAACTGAGAGGACGCACGTTCATTCACTCATTTTCTGAAGAAGTTTTATGACAAAACATTAAAATTCAGTGCCACCAAGGCTACAACTTCTGATTTGCTATTCTTGGAAATAAGTTCAATTCAAGTTGAGATTGACAAAAAAAATGAAGGATACTAGAGATCCTACATTGCAAAAGGTGGCTTATTCGATGAAGAAGAAATTTGAGAAGTATTGGGGAAGGTATGACCAGGTGAACAAGCTTATGTATGTGGCTACTACACTAGACCCTTGATTGAAGCTACAAGGAATTAAAGTTGGCTTTAAAAATATTGGATGGGATCTTCATGAACAAGACCAAGTTTTTAAAGATGTTAAGGCTTGCCTATACGAACTATATGAGGAGTGTAAGGGAACAGCTAATGTTGAGAGTCATTCTTTGAACGATATTGACCATATGAATGGTGACGATGATGTTGAGATTGATGGTAATGATGCTCAATCACAGTTCCTAAGGGATCTTATCCATGACAGGCAATAGCAACATCTTTTAGAGATAACCAATGAAGTAGATCAATACCTCTCTGATCATTTTGAAAGTGTCAAGAATCCCAAGTTCAACATATTAGATTGGTGGAAATGTAGCCAATCTAAATATCCCATCATTTCAAAGATGGCCAAGGGCGTATTTGCCATCCCATCTTCAATTGTGGCAAGTGAGAGTGCATTTAGCCTTGGTAAGAAGGTAGTCGATCCTTTTAGGGCTTCCTTGACTCCAAAAATGGTAGATGCATTAGTGTGCACTAGTGATTGGCTTAGGGTAGGTGGATTCAACTTCTATAAAGAGCCAACAGGGGAAGAGCTTGAATTGTACAAGACATGTGAAGAATTGGAAAAATGTAAGTATTGCTATATTTTTTTTCTAATTCTAATTATAGTACTTTAATCCAACATTTATTGATGTTTTTAATTTATTATTCAATATACTTCTTATTCTAATCATACTTCTTTTATGTAACACTTGAATTGAAATAGTTGATGGTTCTACATCTCAAGCAAGAACATCAATTCCAAGTGCTTCGAAGAATTGAATCATGGAAGATTTCACATGCATTGGTTGCTGCTACTTCAGTGATGTTGCATTATCAAAACAAGAAGTTATTTGTTTTGGGATTATAATAAGGGGATCTTATAACCAGAGCCATACTTTTGAGTTTTGAGTTTTTTGTTTATGCATTAGTTGCTACAATTGAATTTAGACAATTATATTAGTTAGACTTTTGAGTTTGTGAACTTATAACTATTTGGATTATGTTTGCTGATATTGTTGTTGGCTTATTAAGTTTTGATTTGATTTCCATTTTAATTTGTCAAGTCATGATTATGTTAGCTTATTTGCAAACCACCAGTTGTGCCATTTACCAACCGAACCAGCCAATAATTTTGGCTGAACTAATTTTTGGCAACTGCAAGAAGACGGTTGGCTAACAGTAATTGATTTTCGATAATTATTTATATGTGGCTAGCAGGTGGCACAAGGAATTTGGCATGGTTTGCCAACTGAACCCAGCCCTAGCTCAATCTTCTCATTACATATCCTTGAATTTCTTGCACCTCATGTTGCTAATAAAAGCATCAAAAGTGGGCAAAAAGGGTGTTATCAAGCTTTTCCAACTTGGTAATCACAGAAAGGATGGCTTTATGCCATCCTCCTGCAAACTTTAAATGATAAATTAATTCTCACTATATATTATTAATTTTGATTTTGATTTCTATTAAATTATGAAGAATTGAAAGGAAAGAAGACTAACTTATTGGAAGGAGAGAATGTTGTCAATAGGAGAGAATGTCAGACAAGAGAACATATACTTTGATTTTGGGTTTATCTTTTGAATGGGTTTAAAGATAAATTTACATATTGAATGTGATTTTTATGGTAGTTTAGGTAGTAATTAGGTTTCTTTTTTTCTTTTTGAACAACGATATTATCTACACTAGGGGGAGGGGGTGGGCTTAGCTAGGGCTGGAAAAAATTCCCAAAAATCTCAAACAGTACCGAAAAAATCCCAAGCCGAAAATCCCGAAAATTTTGGTACACATCCCGAACCAATCAGTATGGGAATCGATCTCACCATTTGACTCGTTTGGTAATCCCGAACCGAATTGAAAATAGAATATATATTGGGTTTCAACCCCTATCTCACACTCTGTCTCTCATCAACTCTCGAAGCAGCCACTAAGCCACCTCTCTCTCTCAACTCGCGAACCCTATTAGTTTTTCACTGTGAGCCTGAAACTCTCCACCCACTCGATCGAGTCCTGACCTTCACTCTGTCTATCTATCTCGACCTTCGCTCAATCACTCTTCACATATTTACTCTGTGTGCGTGTGTGCGCACGTAGAGATTATAGGAATTGCTTTCATACCAAATTGAAGTCAACCATTGGTGTGCACTGTGTAGATTTGGAACAAGCAAAGTAATTAAGCAAGGTTGCAACTTGCAAGTGCAAGCTATTTTTAATTGAATTGTGAAAATATTTTCGGAATCCCGATCCATCCCAAAATACCTAAAACATTTCGGGCATTCTGAAAATTGGAAATACCGAAATTTCAGTTCGGGATTGGTCTTCAAATGATCGTCTCAAAAATTTTCGATTTTCGATTTGGGATTTCATTTTTGGTTTGGGATCCCATACCGAACCACCCCTAGGCTTAGCCTCACAATGGGCTAGCAACAATGTGGTTCAAATTCACATTTGGCGAGAATTGAACCTAAGACCTCTCACTTACAAGTGAAGAGGAATATACTAGACCGTAGTAGTTTAAAGAGATATTAATAGTTTAAAATAAAAATAAGATGGGTGTAGAGAGTGTTTGGTATAAAGTAACACTCTGTTTGGATAATGAAATTTAATATTACTAAGGAATTTTAAAATGACAGAAATTAAAATGACGGAATTTTATTTCCTATAATTTGTGATTTTTCTTTTTTTAGCTAACCTAAAAGAACAATGGAATTTTCAATACGGAATTTTTTATTTTTAAACTCTTACTCATATAAAAATTCTCTCCTCAGTGAGAGCTCTCTTTCATCTGTGAGATTTTTCTCTCCTCTGTGAGAGCCCATTGATTTAACTTTCTTCCTGTGCGTCTTCTTTTCCCCTATTGATATTCCATCTCCTCTTTCTAATCCCCACCCACCCCGTCAATTACCATTATTCCCTAGTCTATGACTAGTCTCATCTCAAGGCTCTTAGATCCTGTTGGTTCTTGTGCATTCATGGTGATTTAAGGGCCACGGTTAATCCTCAATTATCTGACAGGATGCTACAACTACCATAAGGAATGCATTTATGAAAGAGTTAAGGGTGGAAAGAAGCAGACATAACAAAAAGAATTCCACTACAGATTTATAAGAAACAGAACTGCTACTCGATGGCTCAAGCGGAGGTTGAAGATCTCATCGTTTGATTGAAGGAATCTTTGAAACTTTCCAGTATGGAGCAAGGAATTAAGCTGGTGGGAATATCTCTAACAACAAAACCCCTAAACAAACTTATTTTTTGGGGATGGGGTGGGGGGGGGGGGGGAGGAGGTTTAGAAACATCCTCTAAAGCATGTGGAAAGAAATTGGAGATATTAACATTAACTAAGTCTAGGAGAATATGTTCATAGTTATTGTGAAGGATGAAGGGATGGCAAACCAAATTACTGATCAAGTTCCATGAGGTATTATGAACCAAAACTTCTCCATTAAAAGGTGGCCCAACAACCTATCCCTGGAAGAAATTAAACTGGACCTCATTCCTTTTTGGATCCAGATGAAGGGTCTCCCCCTGAACCTAACAACGGAGGCTAATGATAGACGATTGGCGAAGGAGGTGGGCGAGTTTATTGAGTTGCAGGATCTGGAGCATGCCAAAGGTTTCCTAACTGCTTGAATCTTAGTTAATACAAAGCAACCTTTGGTCACTAGGTGTTGGCTTTAAAGATCGAGGGATATCGAATCTTGGATTGAATTTCGCTATGAACACCTTCAAGATTTTTGCTATCGATGCGGAGGAATCGGGCACCTCAACAATGAATGCTTTTTTCCCTCGTGTCGTAGTGGTAATGCAAGCTACGATGATTGAACTAGGACAAAGAAACCTAGGGATATCCAGGAGAAGAACAACCCTAGAGAGACA
Source organism: Malus domestica (assembly GCF_042453785.1). Taxonomy (NCBI): domain Eukaryota; kingdom Viridiplantae; phylum Streptophyta; class Magnoliopsida; order Rosales; family Rosaceae; genus Malus; species Malus domestica. The sequence continues at coordinate 16,898,389 of NC_091672.1, forward strand.
CCGTTCGACGAACCCCAGCAAGCAAGAGCAACTTAGGAACACCAGCGTGATCCTCGTCAGGAAACAAATGCCCAAGGGCATGTGCTTGAGAGTGTGGGAAGAAACGGTGGGGCTTCAGCCTTTAACAAAGTTGTTGGGGAAGCGATGAGGCTCTTAGTACGAGGTATTCTAATCCTAGAACCCTATTTGTTGGTGGTGATGACATAAAAGATCAGAATGGATACTTCCAGGTTAGCTTTGGTAGGGCTTTTCCTTCTGGGCATTTGAATAACACCTGGGAGACTCATCTAGCCCATACTCAAGAGCCCAAAGAGGGGTTATCATTAAAAAATTAGGTGACTTAACTTCTTAAGACAACCCACCAATATTTGCGAGGCCCACTGGGGTTGAAATTCCATTTCCAAGTTGAATTCCTAAAATGATCCCAATTGGTGATCCCATGCCTCCACAAGCACAATAATAAGGTCTGTAGTGATAAATAAGAGTCATTCACCATCTCAACCTAATATCTATGATTAGACGTTGGTGGAGGAAATCAGAGTCACTTCACGATTGTCCTTAAGGGAGCAATGGTCGGAGGTGGAAAAGGATATTCTAGCGAAGGAAGATAATCTTCATGATGTCACCATAATTGAAAATGATAATATATGGGATTACTTGGATGGGATTGCGAACGTGGAAAGTGATGTGATAAAGGCACGAAGAACATGAAAGAAATCTCGGGGTGGTGGCAGCTAGCCCTGAAATAGTCGTAAAATTACCATGATCTACCTCATATGGAACTGTCGTGGTCTCGGGTCGGACATGGTGGTTGAAGCTCTTCATGGGTTTATTACGAAACATAGACTTTATATGATTTTCTCTCGGAAACAAAAATGAAAAGTCACAGATTATAAGGAGTCAGAAGAAGAATGAGATACAACCACGATTGCGACGTTCCTCCTGTTAGGGCGGCGGGTGGTTTGTGTCTCTGGTGGAATGATCCTACTAAAGTTCAGGTTCTTTTATCAACAAAAAAATTAATCTATACTAGAATTCAAGGTGGTTCTAATGCTGAGTGGTGTGAAGCATCCTGGGTCTATGAGAATCCATACTGTGCTGAAAAAAAAGGTTTTGGAAGTGGCTGTCGAGGGTTCTCGAACCTTCTGTTGACCTCTGGTTTGTGGTGGGGATTTCAACGAATTTCTTTGGGATCACGAAAAATCTGGTGGTAGAGACTGTTCTTCAAACCGTCCCTATTTCCTTCAGGATTTTATGTTTAGGATAAAGTTATTTGACCTTGATTTCCATGGGCCCTGGTTTACTTGGTACGGTACTCGTAACAACCATCTTGTTTAAGAATGACTTGATCGTGGCTTGGTGAATGAGAGTTGGCAAGGAAAATGGCCAACACATCTATCATCCATGGTACTTTTCTTGTGTTTAACCACTACCCGATTATTGTAAACTGTGACCCGAGGTCGGTCAAATGGAAGAAATTATTTAGGTTTAAACCTTTTTAGCTTGAGGAGAAAAGATGTGGGGAGATTACTGAGAGGTTTTAGAGCAACCAATGTGAAGGGATGACACTTGGTAATTAGCAGAGGAAGCTTAATTCATGCAGAGGGAAATTAATACAGTGGAGCAAGATTAAATTTAAAGAATGATGGAGATTGACAAGTTGGTTAAAAAGTTAGGCCACCCAAGACAATTGGGAGGACAATGGTGATCAAATCAAAACCATCACGAGGCAAATTGATAGGATGAAAGATTGGGAGAAAAAATTCTGGCATCAGCGTTCTCACATCAAATGGTTGCAGGGTGGGGACTCAAATTCTAAGTTCTTTCACCAAACGGTTATTTAGCGGCGTCATTTGCAATTATTCCTACATATGGTTAATGATCACTTTACCAAGCTTTTTCTTACGACCACCAAGATTGGGGCTCAATTTTGGAATGTGTGGAACCTATAGTCTCGGATGTAATGAATTTTCATTTATCAAAACAATTGAAATGGAAGAGATTCGAGAAGCTGTTTTCCAGATGGCTGGTACGAAAGCTCCTGGCCCTGACCGTTTCCACGAGATGTTTTTCCACTCATACTAGATATAATTGAATATGAGATTAAAGGTTTTGTCCAGGACTTTGTGAGTGGGACAACGAGCCCTAGGAATCTTAACTCCACCCATATTGTTCTTATTCTAAAGGCTTAAAATCCTGAATCAGTCAGTATATTTCAGCCCATTAGTCTTTGCAATTATTCCTACAAAGTATTCTTCAAGATCTTGGTGAACCGTCTCAAGCCCTGGCTGCCCATGATTATTTTCCTACCCAAAATGCTTTTTTTAAGGGAAGGCAAATCCAAGACAACATCATAATCGCTCACAAAGTGTTCCATTTTTTGAAGATGAGGAAAGTTAAAAAGAATTTTGAGTTGGCTATAAAGATTGACATGAACAAGGCTTATGATCGAATCGAGTAGGATTTTTTTAGGGAAGTTATGGCTCGAATGGGTTTTAACAATTGGTGGATCCAATTTCACCCTATCTATTTCTTATTGCTAATGAGGTTCTTACAAGGCTTCTTCAGGGGGCTACTGATAGGGGTTTACTAGAGGGTATAAAGATGAGCAATACTGGTCCCACTCTTTCCCATTTGATGTTTGTTGATGATACGTTAATTTTCCTCAAGGTAAACTCCTAAAACTGTCATAATATTATCCACCTGCTGAATGGTTACTGTAGAGCCTTATGACAAAAAGTAAGTGTGCAAAAGTCTGCCGTTTTCTTTAGAGCAAATACCCCGAAATCTATTAGGGATGAGTTGTGCTTTATTTTGGGCATGCCGCAAGTTTCTGATCCTGGGCTTTATTTAGGTATCCCGACGGCTTGGGGGAGATCGAAGAAATATGCTTTAGCTTTTGTTAAAGACAAAGTCCTTGCTATGCTCCAAGGTTGGAAGTAGAACTTCCTTTCTCAAGCAGGGTGATAAATCTTAATCAAAGCTATTGTGCATGCTATCCCTGCCTATTCTATGAATATTTTTTCGATTCTTTGAAACTCTCTGCCATGAGATTGATTCAGCAGTGGCTCAGTTTTGGTGAGGCCAGAATGATGGTGATCGTAAAATCCATTGGGTCAGTTGGGAGTCATTAAGAAAGCCAAAATGGGATGGGGGATGGGTTTCCAAAATCTTAGTGAGTTTAATTTAGCTATACTCATTAAGCAGTGTTGGTGTTTACTAAATGAACCAAACTCACTATAGGCGTAAATGTTCAAGGAAGTATGTTTTCCTAATTCTTTCATGGAAGCTTGACGGGGTGGTAGATCATCTTGGGCTTAGTTAAATCTTCTTATGGGCATAGATGTAATTACCAATGGAAATCATGAATGGTGAACAAACAAAGATGTGGATTGATCGATGGCTTCCTTCTTTGAATTTGGGCCACCCAACCCTCTTACAAGGGGCAATCTTAACAATGGACCAACCTGCCTCCTCTCTAATCTGTCTAGGCTCTCAAAGTTGGTAGCTTGAGTCTCTCGATGGCTTGGTCTCAGTGGAGGACCAATTAACGATCCGTGATATTTCTATTAGAGATGAGGGAATGCATGACCGACTAATTTGGCCGACAGATCGGATGACGAAATATATTGTACGCTCCGATACCATCGGGTGCACGATAATGCTTGGCGAACTCGAAACCACCGCCCATCCTCCTCAATGACATTTAGCTTTTTAATGTGGAATTATATTTGGAGTTTGGTAGTCTCTCCAAAAGTAAAGAATTTCCTCTGGATAGTTTAATCGGGCGGTTGTTATAAAACTTGATATGTTCTGACGGAGATATGGCTTATCACCTTTCTAACCATTTTGCAAGGCGCTAGATGAATCTATTGAGCATATGTTGCTTCTCTGCCTATGGGTGGAGAGTGTGTAGTTTGAGGGTTAGTTGGGGAATTGCATTGATCAGAAATCTATTACCACTTTTCAATCCTGGATTAAAAGTTTTCTGACGACGGTTCAGGGCAACAAGTGTGAGCGTTTGCAAACCTTGGGTCACATGGCCTTTACTTGTTAGCATATTTGGAAAGCTCGATGCAACACCATTTTCAACGGCTAGTTGCCATCGCCAACTCGGACCATTCATGCCATCTCATGTGCTTTTGCTTATTTCTTGAATGCGAATTCCTTGAGGTCTCGATCGGGGGTTGGATGAGGGCTTGCTATGCTTCCCACCGTTACTTAGTCACCTCCACCGTTGGATATGGTTAAGATTAATATTGACATTTTTGGAGAACTTGTAGTGGTGTTGGTTAGATTGGTGTGGTGGTACGGAACTCTGATGTTGTGTGTCTTGTTGTTCGTAGAATGGTGATTCGTGCTCCATCTTGCTTGTTGGCGACGGAGGCTATGAGTGTGTTGGAATGCTCCATCCTTGCTTTTCATCATGGTTTTTTTAAGATCATTATCGAATCTGATTCAAGGGAAGTGATCTCGTGGGTGAATAGATGTATCGATAATGGCAACTGGGAGACGTTTCCTACGCTATGAAAAATCCGACGGCTGAGAGACTCTTTCCATGCATGTGACTGGTTTTAGGTCCCAAGATCAACAAATGAAGCGGCGGATTATGTGGTGTCGCATGTGGGAGCGAAGTTGTACGACTTAGTCTGGGTTGACAGACCCCTATCATCGCTCGTTCAAATTCTAAGTTTTATAGTTGTATGGGAGTGTTGTGGTTCGTCTTATTCTCACGCCTCTTCCTGCTCCCTTACTTCTTTATTTTGTTCCAAATGTTGTTAGCATGGTTTGACTTTCCTTGTTTTTCTCTGGCTTCGGCCCTGGCAATGAACATTTCCAGTTTAAAAAAAAAAAAAAAAAAAAAAAAAAAATCCTACTCATATAAATTTGGAAATGGTATCTATTTAAATGAAATTTAAACTTGGGAATTGGAGGTCCTAATTTCCAAGTTTTTTTTTTTCATGCGGAAATTCTAAGTTTCTATGTTTATAAATCCAAACAAGAGAACTAGTGCACGTCAATTTATAATTCCGACTTTTATCAAAATTCCAAGCTTATTTCCCTCATCCAAACATAGTGTAAGAGAAAATGAGTACAAATAAATTTTTTCTACTATAAATCATTATGTAAAGATCACTTTTGAAAGAGAATTTAATAAAAATATGAAATTATTTAGTCATTGAATAGTATAAAAACAAATTATCAATATTGATAAAAATATCTCTTATTTTTCTGGTTTAAACATCATCATAGTGTGTGTATCCCAAATAATCATTCTATGTTTCAGATATAATAGCCCACAATATAAACATTCCCTGCGATTTTTAATTTGTCACATAACATAATGTAGCATATTGTAACATTTATATTAACGTTCCTTTTGTGTTTGAATTTCTGGCTCTCTATTCTTCAGTCAATCATGCTCATTGATAAAAGCAAAGAAATGAAAAATAAAATAAGTCCACAAATGTTATTGACAAGATTTATTTTTATTAAACGATATCTAGGGGCGAAATAATAATTAATTTAATTTAATTTAATATTTGAATTTATGACTTTTAACTTACAAATGAAAATAATAGTATTCGATTATAATATCAAATGCCCCCCTGTATATTTTTTATTTGTTGATAAGCATGTACTATTTTAATACTTATCTATTTATATGCATACAAAATTCTCATCAATATCATCATGATTATCACGCATCCTTTATTTTTTTTATGTCGATTGTTCTTGAAACACACATATGCATCCATCCAAATTTCTCCAACTGCATACATACGCACTGACCCATATTTCATATTATTTTAGTATTATTTTCAACATTTCCCCAACAGGAACTACAGTACTCCCTTCTGGCATGCTTCGAATAAAAAAAAAAAAAAAAACCATTTTGTAAGAAATTAGCTTGACCTACTTCGTAGAAATTAGGTATTCATATTCGGTTTAGTGACCATCTACAACAGGCTAGTTGAATGAAACCTCTTTGGCTATATTAGCGAAAACGAGAAAGACATACAACTTCAATATGGTAGCTATTCTAATGTGATGAAAAGGTACTCGCTATAGTATCCCGCATAGATTAAAATAGTTAGTAGTGTTGGGGATGTTTATGCGAAATTTGTTGAAGCATTTTCATTCTGAGTTAACAAATTTACGACTAATAGTATTCGCGATGCTTTTAGTATTCACTTCTTTAGAGTATCATCTAGCAATTTAGTATTTCTTTAAGGCTAAATCGCCAAAATGGTCCCTAAGATTTGCATAACTCATCATTTTGGTCCCTGAGATTCCAAATCGATAAAAGTGGTCTCTGAGATTGTCCACCATCCATCATTTTGGTCATTCCGTTAAAAACTCCGTTAAGTGTCCCAAAACTCTTGGCCAAAAGTTTGGGCAATTTTCAAAGCTTCGTAACTCAATTGTTTCTTAACCAAATTCGACCCATAATATATCAAAATAAAGATAGGAAAGTATAGAATAATATTATACCTATTTTGAAGCCCAATGGTTGCAGAGATGGCCGAAAAATAGCCTCAAGGTTGACTGGTCCGAGTGAAAACTTGAAAACTTGCCGGAAATTGGGTAAAGTTTAAACGTTCATAACTTCTTCAATACTCAAATAAATCAAGTGATTCAAAAACAAAAATCATACTTCTAGATGAGACAAAGAGAATGGTACCTTTTTTGACGGCTAACTTGCCATGGTTTGGCCGAAAAACGGCTCGAAAGTGACTGTCTTGGTCTCGAGTTAGCCACTTTTGAGCCGTTTTTCGGCCAAACCACGGCGATCTAGCAGTATAAAAGGGTACCATTCTCTTTGTCTCGTCGAGAAGTATGATTTTCATTTTTGAATCACTTGATTTCGGTGAGTATTGAAGAACTTATGAACGTTTAAAGTTTACCCAGTTTCCGGCGAGTTTTCCAGTTTTCGCTCATATCAGTCAACTTTGAGGTTATTTTCCGGCCATCTCCAACAACCATTGGGCTTCAAAATAGGTGTAATCTTATTCTACAGTTTCCTATCTTCATTTTGATATATTATGGGTCGAATTTGGTTAAGAAACGATTGAATTACGAAGCTTTGAAAATTGCCCAAACTTCCGGTCAAGAGCTCTGGGACACTTAACGGAAGGACCAAAATGATGGATGGTGAACAATCTCAGGGACCACTTTTATCGATTTGGAATCTCAGGGACCAAAGTGATGAGTTATGCAAATCTCAGTGACCATTTTGGCGATTTACGCTTTCTTTAATTATCATTTATGAGATTCGAACTTAAAATCTCTCATGCTAATTAATTTGACGTGTATTAATTTATGCATGCTATTTTCTCTATATTATCAGTTCAATTAGGTAGGATGTCCCAAAGAAACATCATTTTCTTTGGCATTGGTGTCAAGTGTCCCATTGTTTTTGTTCGCAGCTAGCAAAAGATGCCCAAATATATCCCACCTCCTTAAATACGATAACTCACAAAAGAGCCAAACCTTCTCCCTAACTTATCGAGCCAACCTTCCTCATCAAGTTTCACGCCCTAACAAATATCCTTCTAAAGATATTTGAACTTTTAGTGGCCCTTTTGGATCTTTTCAAGCATAGCAAATTAGCAAGTTTAAAACATGTACATCTTGCCAGCTATTGTTGGCATTCTCACAAAGTCAAACACTTCTTCCTTTACCAATTTGTGGTTAACGGTTTAAGTGTGACTTGTTGACGCTTATATATGATTTTTGTCTTTTCATCCATCTTAACATGTACAACTATAATCAAGACATGTGTTATAGAAATTCGACTTTAACTTGTCTGATCGTCGTTCCTCAGTGTAATTATAGGTTCTAAATATTATATGAAGTTTTTTTCCTTGTTTTTTTCTTTTTGGTTCGCACTTTAGAACTCATAATTGGGGTATTGCGTTTTGGACTGAACTTCGATAACAAAATATATGGCTTTGGTGTTGATGTTGTAGCCGAAACCAAATGCGACCGTAATACGCAATTGGAGCATCGATTATTTAGGGTTTGGTCAATGCAACCATAATTGGATTATATTATATATAACATATATATATAGTTTTTCAACATTGGTTTGGATTTTATTGGGAAGAGATAATGTAACATCCCACATCGTCCAGAGGAGTGGATCCTGGAAGCTTTATATGTATATTCCCATCTTTACGTAGCACGATATTGTCGCCAGCTTGAGATCATGGGTAGGGTAGTTTTGGAGCCAATCCCTGGCCGGAGGTGTACTGACGAGGACATCGGGCCCCTAAGGGGGGTAGATTGTAACATCCCACATCGCCCAGGGGAGTGGATCTTGTAAGCCTTATATGTATATTCACATCTCTATCTAGCACGAGACCGTTTGGGGGGGGAGTGGATCTTGTAAGCCTTATATGTATATTCACATCTCTATCTAGCACGAGGCCGTTTGGGAGTTCACTGGCTTCGGGTTCCAAAACGGATAATATCGTGCTACGGCGAAGTCATGCCCAGGATGTGATGAGGGCCCGGGTCAGGATGTGACAGATAATGAGATCGAAATGTTATACTTAAATCGAATTCCAATGGCTGATTGAGTGGTCAAATTCTGCATGAACTTGTAAACTTCAAATGTGTGTTTTGCATGACCCTTGCCAGGAGCATTGCATTTGCCCCATAAAATTATAAAGGAAGCAAGTCCAAAATAACTCTATAGGAATATGGAAAAACGTGAAACATTGCACAACGTGGGAAAACCGTAAACGCCCATGACTAGCTAGACAAAACAGCGATGTGAGATTGATATTTCAACGCAGGCTTTTCTGATCGCAGACTCGAAGTTGTCTTTCCCCTTTCATTTTTTTTTCTTTTCCTTTTCTTGTTTGGATTTGAGGAAATACAAAGATAAATGTGTACCAAGATTCTATCGTTTCAGATAAACCACACAATAATTACTTATTAGTACGTATGATAACCACCATTAATAAAACTGAAACTTGAAATTTTCCCTTACAAGTGACGAAAAATACATTAAAATTAGTGCTAGTGAAATGCAAAAGTAGAATGCACAAAAAAAAGAAAGTATTATATTGATCCTTATGGATAAATACTTACGTAACATTCTAGATTATAACCCAACTTGATTTATTTCTTCGATTCCTCCTCGCGCCTAAATCTTAGATTGAGCTGCTCATCATTTTTTTTTATTCCTACTCAAGCATCTATAACGTCGAAATTAAGCTACTGATCATATTCCATTTTACATGATTAATTAATTTGCTCCCTCCATCCATTTTTCTTCACCTTTCCTTTTCATGATGTTTTACTATTGATCTTACAAATTACAAAACTTATGTGGCGCACAATACCAAGTAACTATGAGCTAATCATATCCTTCTTGTGAATGCGGGCGTGCCAACTCGCAATCGAGCTCGGTAAGGCGAGTAGAATAGATATGATGGTGGTGTCAAATATGTTGTTGACTTCTGCATCGAACCAATTATGACCAAGGAAGAAACACATCTCGACCTTTGGTTTTAGAACCTGAAGACAAAGGTTGCCTAAATTACGGCGAAGTTTTGGATCTCCCAGACCAGGTTTGGCTGCCTTGACTATATTCGTAAGGATATAGGTTCGTTGAATTAGTATCAGGCTGTAAGGACACAAGCACTCAAAGGAAATGAACGTTTTTATAATGAAGGTAGTTTGGTCGTCTGAATGTCGAACTGCAAAATGCACTTGAGAGTAACCAATAATAGAACACTCCACTTAGCTGGGAAGCTAATGAAGTGACTTATTTCGGTGAGTAAGTTGAAAACCCTTAACCCGCCGAGACTAGGATATATAATCAACCAACTAGAAGTAATGTTGTTAGTCCAAACTGAAGGTGCTTCTTGATCACTTGGTTCTACGACTCTAGTGCTATTAGTTCAAACTGAAGATGTTGCCAGTTGTCAAAATAGTGTTGTTAGTCCAAATTGAAGTATTGACGGGAAAGTTAGGATAATTAGTGTTTCTCAGGGTTGTGAGAAGGGTTTCGCGTAAAGTGAGGGTTGATGTGTAAAGCGTTTTGAGTTAATTGTTGAATTGAAGAAAGGTTCAATGTTGTAGAGGCTTCTTTATTTATAGATGAAGCTTTTGTGATAAACAAGCATGCCGAGGTAAAGTTTTGATGGGACTGTGTTGGCTTGGCATTTGCTCGAATATTCCTTTATCCCTTTTAACTCGAAACTTCATCTTCATCTAATCTCAGCTTCTTTGATTCTCACCAAGGCTCTGAACCTAGCTCTGTTACGAGATGTATTCATCTTTATTGGGGCACGCATGCATTCTGATCCTTAGGATAATTCGCATTTATCCAATGACCAATTTGATCCCCTAGAAATTTTAATTCATATAGGACTAGACCAGACCACCCACACTTGATCTCTTTACAGTTCTTCTTTCATAAGGACTCAATCGACCTTATTTATGGGCTAACAGCCCATTGACTTAAAGGATGCATACTGGGTCGAGAACTGTAGTCCTCAGGTCCGCCCATCTTAGCCCAAACTATTATTTCACGTCCAAAATTGCCCCCTCGCTTTTGAAACTCTCGGCCATGGACAGTTGGCCTGAAGGTTTTTGAGAAGCAAACATCCTTTAAATTGCCCAATATCTTGCATTAAATACCTCAATCTCAGTTAACACGCTAGCCTCAACTGATACACTTTTCTTTTGCCACGAGTCAGATTTCTACATCGCATCTTTTTTTTTTTTCCGGTCATCTCACGCGCCTTACTCATTCGAACAATTGAGCCGTCGAAAAGTCTCTTCTCGAAACACTTGAACTAAGCCTAATGCTAGGGAGACAAAATTTGGAGACAAAGTTTTGAAAGTTAAAAGACATGGAAGTAGATGATTGATTTATTACTTAAATATTGATAAACATATTTATTCCTATTAGTGACATATCATTTAGTTTGCGAATTTAGTCTCCCTAGCATTACTTCTTAAACTAATACCAACCGTAAGCTTTCAAACCGGATTAATCAATTGAGATTGCTTCGATTCCCCACGACTATTATGATTGAAAGTATGTCCCGAGATTTTCTTGATTTTGAAATTCAAAATTAATGATTAGAGTTTTAATCTTCCCCCTCTTTTTGAAACCCCTAGGCCTTTTCCTTCTTCTTTACGCCCTCAATTTGTTAGGCCTTTTCCTTCTTCTTTACGCCCTCATTTCTTAGAACACTTCGCCATTCCTATTTTCGAAATCCCATTCTCTTCTTTCTTCAATTTCAAAAAACTCCCCAACTCATGTTTTTTTTTTTCAAAAAAAAAAAAAAAATGGCCAACAATCAATCTCCAATGTCATTCTTTCAACAACTCTCCTGTGAGCTCGAGTGCGTTAAGGAGAACATCGAGCGCCTCACCACCAAAATCTTCAAGTATTAGGACGAAGATGAAATAGAAACCCAGGTTCTTGGTCCCCTGGTTAATGCTCACTACTGGACTCCATGGTTGTGCTAATGAAAAACAACATGCTCCCAACATTCTTCTAGGATGGCGATTGGTCGAAGCGGGGATCTGCGAATAATCCACCAAATAACACTAAGGAAGAAAAAATCAAACACATGAACTCAAATTTTTTACTTATAATTTTTTTTAATAGAATACACAAAGAAACAAGTGATAAACTAATGTGAAAATTATGAATTAATATGGTAATATTTACATCATCCCTGATCCCTCCCCTCTAATGAAAACGGTCCATAAACGGTTTACCATCGTTTTTCATAATAATTGGGTTAGTGAAACTGTTTAATTCACTTTTTTTTCTTTTTTTTTGTCCAAAACCTATTTGATTCACCTTAGTTCTATTTAATTCACCTTTAATTCCATTCAGTTGAGCAAGAAAAAGGGGGGAGGTTGATTGGGACACGTCAGGGTCTAGTCATAATTAGCTAACTTGTCACGATGCCATCGTTTCTTGACAACCATTAGTCCAACGCGGCGGCAATCCACCGAGCCGGTAGTGCCACGGCCTGTCTCTGCTGACTGCACCCCACATCATCATTAATCCAATTAAATATTACACCCGAAACACCATAATCATACCCACCACACATCTCACATGCATACATATCACATACCCATACATAAACATACATAAAAATCTTAGAAAATTCCACGATATCTCAATCAACCCACCTCCCTCCCCTCTTCCTATATATTCTCATCCTCCAAAAATAACATACACCTTCTTGTTTGTTCATCTTATATCCCACACCCACACACCCACACACCCACACCAACAACTACTACACATGGGTGAGGTTAGTAAAAGTAATCAAACTTTGTCATTCTTCAGTTACTAATAGTTTGCTTCCTCTAAATTGTATGTTCTAACGACGGATTTATTTGTCCTTGCAGAAAAAGGAATCCCCGAAGAATGACGGTGAGAAGAAGCCCACCGACGCCGCCCCCAAGAAGGACGACGGTCTGAACATCTTCATTTTCAAGACCGACATCCATTGCGAGGGATGTGCTAAGAAAATCAAACGGGCTGTCAAGAATTTTGAAGGTATGTCAATCACGAATTACCCGCAATTGTATCGATTTCACTTAACAAGTTTTGATCACAATGATAAATTTGAGCTTCTGTGTTCTTATCATTTCTGCCTTCTTAATTTAGAACATTGTATTGTCCAAAAAAAAAAAAAGAGTTCCGAGTTTACCGAGTTCACCAGAATTCAGGCTGCATTGAATGGTTCGTCTCTGAGTTTAATGGAAATTAAAAGGGACCAAAAATAAATAAATATGTATTAAGTTTTGGATAAGATTTGAGCCTTTGTTTATAAAAAAAATAAAAAATAAAAAATAAAAAAGAGCCTTTTTTAGTCGCTGAAGCAAAAGGAAACAGTTCGCACAAATTTGACTTTAATGGTGTACATGCATTTTTCCATTAATTTTAAGCTTGAATTTGTTGGTCTAACAACTACTTACGTAACAAACACGATTTTATTTTGTTAATTGATTTTGGCTAATTAGGTATTAATTTTTTAATTTGTTAGGCGTTGAACAAGTGAAGACGGATAGTGCAGCCAACAAATTGACTGTAACTGGGAAAGTTGATCCCGCCGGACTCAAGGAGAAGCTCGAGCAGAAGATCAAGAAGAAGGTCGACCTGGTTTCTCCTCAGCCCAAAAAAGATGGTGGCGGTGGCGGTGGTGGAGACAAGAAGCCTGCCGCAGATGGAAAGGCTGAGAAAAAGGGTGAAGAGAAAAAGCCAGCTGATAACAAAAAGCCAGCGGATGACAAGAAGGCAGCTGAAGACAAAAAGGCCAAAGAGGCACCCAAAGAGGTAATTCAATGGCATTCACTTATGTAATGTTGAATTAGGCTGTAAATTGACTCAAAACAACTCGAACGTATACATTTTTTAAAAGGGGACTTTAACGAAAAGCACCTGTTACTGTTCACTTTAACGAAAAACCACATTTTTACACTAAAAAGTCAATCCTGGTACTATTCACTTTACCCTTTATTTTGTCCTTATCATTAAAACTTAAAGTTTTCAAGCCCTTTTCATTAGTTTTCCTTTTTTAAAATACATGCCACTTCGAGAATATTCTCAGAAAATAATTCACAGAAAAAATATGGTGGTGAGCAAAAAATTTCCTAGAAAATTTCACTTTAGATCTAACTGGTGCACGTGGCACATTTTTGTTGACTGGGAATTGTTCAGTCAAAATAGTGAATTTTTGGGTGCATTAATGTTTGTTTTTCGTGGAAACCCAGGTTTTATATATTAATTTTGTTGTTAAATTTGTTTATTTTTTGTTGGGTGGTTTCAGAGTGCTGTGGTGTTGAAGATCAGATTGCATTGTGATGGTTGCATGCAGAAGATGAAGAGTAAAATCTCCAAGTTTAAAGGTCAGCCAGATTCCAATCACTTCTCAGACTTTTCATGACTTGAATAATAAAATATAGAATTGGGATTATATTAATTTAATAAAGAATGATGCAAGCACACCCCTGGCACCACGCTAGTAAATTTCAATATTATTTTAGTAGATTTCGTAAAATGACTAGTCTTAGTCAAAATTCATAGAAAATTAAATCGTAACGATACTTTTATCCTTAAAAGTTAATATGAAATTAGCTGTAAACTTAAATACTTAATATTCAAGTATTTTGTTTACAACATTTGAGTTTTATATGCACTTGCTCGCCGTTTTAAAAATTTCAGGAAGACTTTGTGATCAATTTTAAAATTTTTGTGCTAGAGCTTATTATTTCTTTACCAAAAAAATTGTAAATAATCAGGAGCAAATTTGTCATTCTAGTTATCTAACAAACAAGTGGATTATTATGGGGGTTGGCAGGTGTTAACAATGTGAGCTTTGACGCATCCAAGGACCTAGTAACGGTGAAGGGCTTCATGGACGTAAAGGAACTAGTACCTTACCTCAAGGAGAAGTTCCGGAGGGCCGTGGAAGTGGTCCCACCCAAGAAAGATGACAGCGGAGCCGCCGACAAGAAACCAAAAGACGGCGGCGGGGACAAGAAGGAAAAAGAAGGTGCAGGAGGTGATAAGAAGGAGAAAGAAGGAGGTGGTGAGAAGAAAGATAAAGCAGTCGCAGCAGGCGACGGAGAAAAGAAAGAAGTTGTCGCGGCCGCAGGCGGCGGAGGAGGAGGAGGCGCCCCGAAGATGGAGATGAGCAAGATGGAATATAATGGGTACCCTTACCCACCTCCTTCTTACTATTGGTACGACGAAGGGCACGTTTACAACCACAACAAGTTTGTAATGGAGGCTCAAGCGCACCAAGCGCACATTAGCCAAGGGTCGTCTAGCCACGGCTACGCCGTGCCGATGGAACACTACCCTGCGCCGCAGATGTTCAGCGACGAAAATCCAAACGGTTGTTCGGTGATGTAGGGTGCGGAACCGATCGAGCGTTGGTTGGTCGATTAATATTCTTTGTCAAGAAAGATATTAAAACTGTAAATATTAAGTAAAGTTTAATAGAAGTAAATACAAGGTTTACTTTTGAGTAGGAATTGATGGGAATTTTGGCCTTTATCACACGATGTCGTAAGGTTTGCCGGCCAGATGTGGAAGCCGGTTCAGATTGTTGGGTTTGGTTATTGGTGGGGTTTAATATAAATATTCTGCTAATTCTTTATTATATTGCACTGGATCGGTCGATGGTTTAGCTTTGTGGCACAGACGAGGCCACTTGATGCTCTTGTTGATTTCACTGGATTAATTATAATCTATATATTTAATAATCTGTCGTTGTTAAGTTTGTGTCCTCTTTTAATCATCAGAATTATCATATTTTGTTTCACATCATTAATACATAGTTTTTTAAGAGAATCGATATTATTATTTGATATATTCAAACTCAGAGGGAAATTGAAATTAAAAATGAAATGGAAAGTGTTAAAGGACTATGCGAGACAAAATAAAAATAATTACGTAGCATAATATTTATCTACAGACTAATTACTTCGAATGAAAATTGTCTTGTGGTGAAATATTTTGATAAAGAAAAAGTTGTGCAGATGAATATCATTATCTTCCATACCTATGTTCCAATTATAAAGTCGTTAAACTTTACATCACTTTATAGGTTTAACATTTCTTTCTTGTTGGCATGCAGAAATGAAAAAGCCAAAAATGTACACGTAGTTGAATTGTATATCTTAAATGTATTCCCCTTTTTGGTCACATATTCAAAACTTTAAGTGGGATTAGGTGAGAGGGAAAATACTTTGCTCAAATAATTCCTTCTTGAATGACGCCGTGTATAAATGTTATAATCGAAAGAGAATAAATTTGTCGGTATCTAAACATTATCTTTAGATCTCTGAAAGAATGGACTACCGTGATGAAGCTAACAGCTGGTCCCCCTACAAAAAGAAAAAAAAAAGAGGAAAGCATCATCTCTAGATTAATTCAATCAATGAAAAACACTTAGTCATAAACAAGTCCCAAAAAATCGACAATTATGGTCAAAATAAACATTCTCATAACAAGCCATTAACTTGTTTGGTTTCTATAGATGACCAGCCGGTTTTCAATTCAAATATTTTAAAAGATAATATTTAAATGATGATAAAAAAAAAATAATCAGTTTTTGACTATGACATTTTGTTGACCTTAAAAATTACCAAGCCTATGTGGCGTGTAGACCGAGTAACTAATGAGCTAACTACATCCTTCGGTTGTATGCAGGTGTGCCAACTCGTCGGCCGAGCTCAGTCGAGGAGTAAAATATGTTGATGTTGTGTTGAGTGCGCTATTGACTTCTTAATCTTGCGACTACGGCCGAGGAAGGAGCATGTCTCGGCCTTCGGGTTTTAGAGCCTGAAGACAAGGCTGCTAGTCTTGCGAAGTTCACGGATCGTTGGCACCATGTTCGGTCACGGTGACTATATTCGTGAGAGTATAAGCATGCTGAACTGGCTTCAAACTATATCGACACAAGTACTCAAAGGAAATATATGTCTTGATGGTAAACATGGTTCGACCGTCAGAATGCCGAACTCTAAACCCTACTTGTGAATAACCAATCATAAACAACTCGTTGTTCAATGTGCCGAGCCCAGTAATTTGTAGTACCTTACTTTGCCGAGAAGGCTAATGAGATGACCTCTACCAATAAGGATTCGAAAATCATTCTCGACCGAGACTTGGATATATAACCAGTCAGCCTCGACGTAGTTTATCCAAACTGATTCTACAGCAGCAATGCCTCGACGTACCTTACTTTGCGGTCGACTGATTCTACAGCAGCAATGCTGTTTATCCAAACTGAAGATGTGTTGGTGGAAAAAGAAAATAAAAATCTCAAGGTTGTTGAGAGGTTTGCGTAGAGCGAGGGGTTGCGCAGGGCAGTTTGTGTGTTGAATTGGAGACAGCTGAATGTGTATTCATCATCTATATTTATAGGAGCGAACCTACTTTTGGCCGAGTTAAAACCTTACCTAGACTAGGACTCCTCATCCTGATCTAACTAAGACTCGACCAATCCTACTTTAATTAGGACTTTGAACACATCTCCACAACGAACCAAATTCTTTTTGTGTTCCTTAGTGCCTTTAGCTTTAACACTCCTGGGGGTTTAATGATTCATCCTTCATCTTTATCCAAATCAATCCTTCTCACAAAGGGACTTGATCGACAAAAAACTAGGCAACTCCCAGTACCCAGCCGGCTCATGATCCCCCTTATGACCATTGGATCAAGAGTCTCGGCCCATTTGTTACCTTTGGCCTAAAACATCGTTTTGGACCCAAACACATTTATACAAAAAATTATGTCACGTTGTTACTGAACAAGGAGGAAGACCATAAGGTCAACACATGGCTTTTCATTACCGTTCTTGAACGGGGAGATCAAATTTCTAAATTAAATTTTATAAATCAAATAATGTGGATATTAATGATTGGATTATTATTTAAGTGATGATTAACGTGCTTATTTTCTATTGGTGACACATCATTTGGTTTGCAAATTTGATTTAAAACATTATCCGATTTTAGATAATATCTTATTTTTCGTTTTTGCCATAAAATAGTTGGCCTTTTGTTTTTCCGGCCTTTGAAACTTTGAATAGATATATATGAATGAACTCCGGCCTTGGCTATATCTATCTATCTATATATATATATGTGTATATATATATATATATATATTTAACAAATGATATTATCTACACTAAGGAGGTGGAAGAGTTGGCTAAGTCTCACAATGGGCGAGCCCTAATAATGTGGTTCAAATTCGCCTTTGGCCAGAATCAAACCTAAGACCTCTCACTTACAAGTGAAGATAAATATCACTAAATTGTAGTACTAAGTGGTTGATAATGTCCCTAACTTGATCATTACCACAATCCATAAAGTATGAAATTTTATCACAAAATGTCTCGATTTGGCAAGAAGATAGATCACCCATTAAGAAAGATGTGTTGGAGGCACCTTGGCCTTGAAAATATTGATGCATAGGTTCCAAGTCAAAATCCCGTGGCACTGCCTTTTCGTTGCAATAAAAAGCTAAGCACCTCTATGTATGCACATAGTGAAGGTTTAACTCAATTTTTTATTGTCAACAAAAATATAAAAAAATTAGGAGCTCAATATTTTGGTCGACTCGAGCATTATAATAGTCAAGGATCACATATTAGTGACCCTAAAATTTGGTTTACAAAAGTGTAAGATGGAACTGATGAAGTGTTGGGAACTTGGGAGGTGCAAACCCTGAGAAGATAGCAATCTAAATTAAAGAAACAAAATAAGGTTATAAATATGATATAGGTGTAATGTCGGCCAAAACAAACATTATTGTTGATGACATTGCTACAGTTCGGATACTTTAATTCTCAATAGGAACACCTTCTTTTTATGTGGCACCTACTCTGCGTGGTGTCGTTCTTTTCATTTCATATTAATAAATGTTCACATACAAAATGAAATAGCCTATATCAATCTTATAGCATATTTTAAAAATCATTCCAAACTTAGAAGGAGTAAAATATAGGGTTCTTTAGATATAGACCATTGCAACTCTTATTTACTAGATAAAAATTCACATAATTCTAAACATCCAAATAAAACCCAAATTTGAAAAAGATTGCCAAGTAAAAAAGTAATTGACCTATTATGATAAAATATTTACAACTTGTGCCACAATATTCAAATCAAATCAATAAATGTTATTACTCACCTTAATTATAATGAACGAATAATTATTGCATATACTATTACCCCTAACACACACACACACACATATATATATATATATATATATATATATATATGCACGTACACACGTCAAAAGCATATAGTACTACTATATGTTCAATAACATGTAATTTACCAATATGTACTACTATACGTTCAAATATATATATGCATAATACTAACATATATGTTAAAAAAATATTATATGTAATTAATGAACCTATATGTAAATTTATGAATAGCAAATAATATATATTTTGTAGGTAAATTAATAATGAATCAAATAACATTCCTTCGTTTTGTAGGTAACTTATTTTTCATATATTATTACATATATTTGACACATTTTATTATTATAAGATATATACAAATAATAGGTAAATTAACTTCGAATCAAATAACCTTGCTTTATTTTATAAGTAATTTAATTTTAAATCAAATAGCGTTCTTTTGTTTATATATTTGTCACATTTTATCATTATGTATATATAATAGGTAAATTAGTATTAAATTAAATAAATATTTTTTTATTATGTAGGTAAATTATTTTGCTTGTATTTTTCATATATTAGATTTGTTATTATGTAGGTAAATTAATTTTCATGTATTTTACATATATTGGGTAAATTATTATGTTTTTAAAGCAATCTTTAATAGTAGGTGCACTATTTGAATTAAATGTTTTTTTTTTGTAGGTAAATTATTTTGCATGAATTTTACATATATTAGGCATATATATATATATATATATATATATATATATATGTGCGTGTGTGTGTGAAATAATTTAACTAGATTAATATGTAATTATTGACTTAATTAAGCATGTTTAATAAGGAAAAGGATCCTCGCTAGATCCTTTTCCTGGGGATCCTAGAGACTTCACGATCATGATCGTTCATTGTATATCGTGCTGTCAGTTTTCGTTAGATCCTATTTATATTTAATTTTAAATTTTAAATTTTGAAATGATTTCTCACCGCACGATGAACGGCCACGATCACGGGATCCCTAGGATCCCCAAAAAAAGAATGCGGCAAGAATCCTTTTCCGTATAATAACATATACTGAAAATATAACTTTAGCCCATAAAACTTAATTTTCTCGACGTAAAACCCAACATAAGTTTTTTACTTGAATAAAACCCATTAACTACATTCTATATCAGCAAATTCATTAATTATGTTTGACTTCACACATTTAAAAATTTCGAATGCCTATCATACATTATGTAATCACATATATTATATAATGTTATTTGATTCATTATTAATTTACCTACAAAATATATATTATTTTCTATTCATAAATTTACATATAGGTTCATTAATTACATATAATATTTTTTTTATATATATGTTAGTACTGTGCATATATATATTTGAACGTATAGTAGTACATATTGGTAAATTACATATTATTGAACATATAGTAGTACTATATACTTTTGACGTGTGTATGTGCATATATATATATATATATATGTTAGGGGTAATAGTATATGCAATAATTATTCGTTCATTATAATTAAGGTGAGTAATAACATTTATTGATTTGATTTGAATATTGTGGCACAAGTTGTAAATATTTTATCATAATAGGTCAATTACTTTTTTACTTGGCAATCTTTTTCAAATTTAGGTTTTATTTGGATGTTTAGAATTATGTGGGTTTTTATCTAGGAAATAAGAGTTGCAAGGGTCTATATCTAAAGAACTCGCTTTAGATATAGACCCTTGCAACTCTTATTTCCTAGATAAAAACCCACATAATTCTAAACATCCAAATAAAACCTCGATACATACAATTTTACAACCCTTTAATTAATTAAATATATATTATATATTTTAATATATCATACATTATGTAGTCACATATATTATATAAGGGATAGGATCAAGAGACAAAGATTTTGACAAAAATTTTGGCACTCTTTTGTAGCCTTTATATGTGATGACCTGTCCCAAATTATTATATATTTTTCTCCCCGATTGTGTAATGTGACAAATATGCCCTCGTTGGCTTGGTGACGTGGATGCACATATGTAGTTTTAAATTATTTCCTCGCCATTGTAATTACATTGTACTTGACGTCACGAGCGTGTTGACGCGAGTTAGGGTCGAATCGGATTTCTAATGAAAATGTTAGGCGATTAAAGATTGAGATGGGGTAGAAATATAATTTTGGGTTGCCTATCACTTATTCACCAATCATTTTAGTCCCTATATTCTTGAGCCAATCAGATTTGGATTGTTTTGTTTTCCTTTGGCCAACTATAACCTAACTCTCTCTTCCTCACGACAGCGTAATCAGGGCTTGTGATCATTTTCTTTTGACTAATCTCGTGCACACACACACATACACCCACACATGTACACATCCTTCTTATTTCCCTCACCTTCTCGACCTTTCCTTGTTCGTACACCGTAGCACCCATACACCCAACCATCATCAACTCGCACAGATTGGGCTTTTAAAGACCACCTTCATGTTCCTTGTAAGCTTAGGAACCTACCGTACCCTTAGTTTGAAGAATGGATCACAGGAACTCGAGAAACCATAACCTCCAGCGAGGTGAAGTTTTCTCCGTCATGATCCTGACGTGATTTTGAGGTTTTAAGGCTTAGTAAGGTACCCATTCAACTTCTCTAACATCTTGGAGCAATTTTGGAGTGGTTTGGATGTCGGAATAGTCGAGTTTTTGAAGTTCCAAGTTTGGTTGGTTTTTTCCAAGGATAATTTTGACCGTTTCCCATTTGATTTTGGACTCTCAAGAGGTATGAACTTGTTCTATTCCTCAAGAGCTTCAAATCCATATAAATTTCATGGATTTTGGTTGAAAAACGAGTTAGATATAAGAGTTTTAAAATTTTCTAGAAACCGACGAACCAGACGGCGGCTGACGGCGAACTCCGGCAAGTCACTGGAGAAGAATGAGCATATTCTGTTAACTTTAACAAAATATTCTAACGGCGTAAGGTAATTTAAAGGAATATTCTATTAATTTAACGGAATATTCCCTAACGCTGTTAGGGGTTTCGTCAGCGTGCCAGGCACCTGCCTGGGCGTGGCGGCTCATCTGACGTCCAATTTTTTTCTAAAAATATGAGGGTGTTCGTGTTGTCAAGTAGATCATTTTGGTATATTCAAACACCCTATTTGAGCAACGTATGAGAAGTTATTCTTAGGGTTTGTGTATGTGCTTTAAAATTAATGTAAAATTAGTTATTTCACATATAGGTGAAATGTACCGCGATGACGAGTGTGGACAAGCGAGATTGGGGGGCTACGATCCTGTTACTTATCATTGAGTGGGCATTTTCTTTCTCTCTCTCTCTATATATATATATATATGCCAATTCGAAAATGATTTGCATTTTAAGTATTGCATTATTATAAGTCGTGAATTATATTGTTTGATGCTACGGAGGCTCAGGTAAGCTTTAAGTGATTATATTGTGATGGTATTGGTTGCATTGCACATCATTATACATAGATGCATTTAGAGCTCATCATTGGTGCACCCAGGTGTTAGTGCTCCCGCCTGAGGTTAGGGCACAGTCCTTCACGTGTTTTTCACATCCCGCACCTTACGCTTATCTTGGATCCAAGGTTGGTGCTAGCCCTGTCGTACAGACTACAATAGGTGGTTTCGACTCGTAGGTGACCTGCGATTATTCACACAGCCTTCATGTGATCGTAGCACTTGAGCGTACATATTTACACCCAGCCCTATCACACAGACCACAATAGGTGGTTCCGACTCGTGTGCTAGCATATACTGATGAGCTATGGGTCCAGTCGTGCATGTCACATTAGATGACTCCAACTAGCATATTACTTTATATTGATTTCACCTGGCTTACATCTTTTAGTGCGAAAACATTATGGCATGGCATATTTCAATTTTTACTGGCCTTGTGCAGTGGTATTCGTATGTGTATACATAGTATTATTTTCTAGAAACTATACAGGTTTTACAGTGAGGGGTTATTATGTTCAGAAAAGATAAATGTGTTTTCAAACGTTTTGTTTTTGCCCACTCACCCTTCTATTTTGCACCCCTCTAGGTCCTAGGTAGTTGTACATCTTGGTGGCTCACGAGGACTTCTCGGCGGTTCTAACAATCTACCAAATAAATGTAGGGATCTTTTCCCTGTTTTGTATAATTAGCAGTTAGTTGGTTTGATTGCACTGTTGGATTGCCTATGCTCCGAATACTTGTATTTCGTACTTGATCACTTTCACGCACTTATTTATTATCACTAGTTAAATTAGCTTAGGTTGGTTTTTATTTATTTGCATTTACCTATTCTATCATCATTTCTGTTGTGTACTTGGCTACGTCACCCTCACGTGATGGCCAGCACGTCTCGACTTTGATCGGGGTGTGTCATTATATCTTATAAGATCCAAGGTCTTGATTAAGAGTGACTTGGAGGCTTTTAAAAATTAAATGACTTGGATGATTATGTAAATTATTGCTAATAAGGAAAATATTAATTTAAATAAAAAGAATATCAAATAATAATAAGATTGAAAAATAAATAATCAAACTTTGAAATATCCAGTGTAAAAAAAAAAAAATGAAATTCCATTTCCATATTTGCTGAAGAGGTCTGCAACTTCTTGATGAAAAGTCTTTCTTTCCTTCAAACAAAGAACCCTAATTACAGAAGAAAAAAAACATGATACCAGGCAGAAAGAGTTTTTCTTTGACAATAATTTGTTTTGAGTTTAAGCACCCTAATCCTAGGCTAGCAACTCAATCACTTTGCCACCTCCATAGCAAAACCCTATCGAGTTAAGCATGTTTGAGATTTCTACAGCCATAAACTCATCAACTGCATTTGCACCATATTAAAAAAAAAAAAAAAAAAGTGAAATCCAGGAGTCAAGATTGAAGATTTAGAATTTAGGGTTTGTTCTGAGAAGATTCAAGAGACTAATAGCTTGATTCGTTGTAGTGTGCATCAAAATTTTGTATCAATCAAATTAGAGCATCACAGGTAGTGAGGCACTAGAACATCGATCTATCTCCTCACCTTTCTTAGGTGTTCTTCACTAGGGGTTTTGCATTCTTTTTTTATCAGTCAAATTTTGTTTATTTTTTCAATTTTACTGTATAAGATAATTCTATTTTATTTAAATTTGTGTTTTCCTTATTAGTTATAATCCACAAAATCATCCAAGTCATTTAATGTTTAACAATCTCCACATAATTCTTAATCTAGACTATTGAATGTTATAGGATTCAAAGGCTACAAAGGAGTGTAAAAGTGTTTGCCAAAATCTTTGTCCCTTGATCCTATCTCATTATAATATATATATATATATATATATACACATATATATATATATATACATATATATATATGTATGTATGTATGTATGTATATTATACACTCTAATCCATTTTAATAGATGTTGGCCTATTATAGAATCGTATGTCCAGAAAAAAAAATAATAATAAATTTGGTTCCTTAAGGAGAAACTCATACTTAAATACACCATGACCTATCACATAACTTCGTATCTATAATCGGAACTGTTGACATTATAAATCATTGTATATAAAAATATGTCAACGGATTTGGTAAAAGCATTATGAACGTCTATCTATTTACTATACCTGATTGGCTAAACAATCTTAGTTTGAATATATTTTTCGATCTTTATATATTGATTTATAGTACAAACGGTTCCGATTATAAACGTGAAATTCTGTGAATAGGCCATGAAGTATTTTGAAGAAAAACTCCTCCTTAATCTTAAGGAGCCAAGCTCTTCTTTTAGCTGAAGTAGTATTTTGTAAATTAGAGCAATCAAATCCTATTTTGTCAACACTCCTTCATGCCCTTTTTCAAAGATAGAATTAGAGCAATCAAGTCCTATTTTTGAACACTCCTTCATGCCCTTTTTCAAAGATAGAAACATTTTCATTGATAGATACAAGGACTATATCAAGTTGGTTTGTAACTTGAAAACAAAGTTTGTGGAATATTGGTTAAATCTGTTGTTCTGCTAGTGGGGAAATAATAGGTCAAGGGCTATACCACTTCGTGGTTTGACAAGACCCATGTCACCAAAAGCCATCAAACCACGATTACAAATATTTTTACAACTCTCATTCCCTTTCAATTCTCTAGAAATAACACAATCGTATGTTAAAAGCATTTCCAAATCATTTTATGGTTGATTGTAAAACATGGATGATTGAACGAAAGACTATCATTCAAAAAAGACAATTTATTTGTAAGAAAACTATAGGACACGTGAAATTAGGTGTATACTTAATTTCTTAGTTGAACGAGGGGACAGCGAAACATTCTGAGGATAAGGGAGGTTTCCATTACGCATCTGCATGCATCATCACGCACGCTCCTTGCCAGTGATCCATTTGCGCCATTAGTGTATGATAACGATTTTCTTCAATACATATTATATTGAAGGGTGGAGGTTGAGTTAAGTTTCATTTTGGGTTTAGATGTAATAATTTGGTTTGAATTCCTTTTGACGAGAATCGAACTTAACACCTCTCATTTACAAATGAAAAATAATACCATTAATAGACACGTAGTACTAAGCAACATATGAGAGTGATTTTTAATCAACAAAGAAAAAAAGGTGACTTTAATGTTACCTACCATTTAATAGTATGTGATCCTTCACTACAAAAAATTAAAAAATAAAAAACAACTTGCCTGATGAAAATTTTTGTCGGGTCAAACAGGGTAAAACTTTAGGTGACGAAAATTCAAGGAAGGAAAAGTTTGTCACACAAAAGCCGTCGATCAAAATCTTACCCCACCACACCGTACCCACCCACCCCCACCCTGTTCCCATCCCACCCACCCACCTAAAACCACCCTCGTAACCACCCACTCTGTCCCCGCACCCACCACCCACCAATCACAACAAATTTCACAAAAATCACAATCCTAACAAATTCACAAATATCAAATCCTACAAATTTCACAAAAATCTCACAATATTCACAAAAATCACAATCCTATCAAATCTTGAAAATTGATATCAAAATAAAAAATAAATAAGAGAGAGAGGACTTACAGTGGAAGTTAGTCGGGAGAGAGATTTAAGAAAAAGTGGTGCAGAGAGAGAGATTTGAGAGAGAGAGAGAGAGAGAGAGAGAGTAGAGAGACAGAGTGCAGAGAGACAGAGAACAAGAGAGAGCGACATGAAGAGGAAGAAAGAAAGGCTATCGGTGTTATAGCATTTTAAACCTTTCCTCGACGGAATGGTTCTCGGACAAAGGTGTTGATGCACAAAATCAGCAAGAACTTTGGTACAACAGAAAGTGTTAAGTTTGTGACCCTCGCTAGATTGCTCCGGTCACTAGTGTGGATAAGTAAGTAAATGGATAGGGACAGGGAAGCAAACACAAGATGTACGTGGTTCACACAGATTGGCTACGTCCACGGAGTAGAGGAGTTCTTATTAATTGTGAAGGGTTTACATAAGTACATAGGTTCAAGCTCTCCTTTAGTGAGTACTAGTGAATGATTTAGTACAAATGACATTATGAAATATTGTGAGAGAATGATCTCTATTTATAGAAGAGAGTTTCTAGTTTAATTCTGACATTAACATGTGTCGTGTTGCGATTGGCTTCTGATGTTAACACGTGTCGCGCTATGATTGGCTTCTGATGTCGACATGTGTCGCGCTGTGATTGGCCTCCTGGTTGGAGGGAAACTCTTCTGGGTCCTTGATGGTATAACGTTGACCGATGCTTAGTAGTTTCGGGATTGGTCAAGTATGGTACAAACAGTGCTCCCTTAAGTTCCCGAGTGAGGGAAGCTCCTCAGTTGGGGACTTGCAAGATCCAAGCCATTGAGTAATCACGAAACTTCTAAGTACCGAAGTGTGGTATTATTTTCACTTGCCTTATCTGTCTTATATGTAGATGTGGCATTTTATCTGGAAGTACTTTTCCTCTATCAAGGGATGGTATCTTTAACCGATGAAGATGCACAAGGTAATGTATCAATTTCACTTGAAGCTTACTTGTAGTTTCAGGGTTGGTCAAGTGCGATACAAACCCTATAGTAGGAGTCCCCCAAGTCGCCGAGCTAGGAGATTTGCCGAATGAGGTAACAGACAAGGTAAGCAATTAGACTTCCAAGCAAGCAACCTAGATCAGAGGTTTGACTTCGGCTTCCGGTTGACTGTTCTCATTCTCCTTGTGTCGTAAATAGCACCAAGGATAAGGAGAAGAAAATGGAGAAGAGATGATATGAGATACTTTTGCTTTTGAAGAAGTAACTTTCCACATGCTTATTCTTGAACTGGGCTGGAGGGTTTTCTGGTTTCCTCCAGAGTATAAGGCCAACTCAAGAATTTGAGGGTCAAAACAAGTCCATCAAATCTAGAGTACGTTCGACCCTGATGATATGGGATACTTTTTCTATTGACAAAGTAGTGGATGTATCGGCACGTGTTCTGTTACGCTTGTCCCCACATGCTTCATTGTATCCTTCTCACTTGCCCTATCTGTTCCTCAGGCAGATGTGGTATCTTCTCTGAAAGCATAAGATGTTGAAGATGAGTACTCGAGAGCAAAGTCCGGTAAGTAATCAGGCAAGGGGTTCCAGGCAGTCAGTTCCTGACTGGAAGCTTGATTCCAAGTGATGACTGATTGCTCTCTTTCTCCTTGTCTTGCAGGTAAGAACAAGGCCAAAGGAAAAGACATGGAAAAAACATGATATGGGATACTCTTGCTTTTAACCTTGATGATATGAGATACTCTTGCTCTGGTGTGGCTTGTTTACAGAGGTATTATCGGGAGGAAAAGAAGCTGAGTATTTCGAGAGACTCTGTTGAGAGTGCCTTCTCGGATGTGAAGAAAATTTGAGCATTTTTTTTTATTTGCAGGTTTGCCTGGCTGTGGAGGATGGAGGTCGACATATATAAGAGTCTCCCTAACAACAAGTAGTAGTGCTATTCTTTTACCCTTCTTGGTCATAGCAATGTAGTGGGAGCTGCAAGTTTCACATGTTTTAACTTTGTCAGATTACTTTGAAAAAGTGGTCTGTGGTATTTGGAAAGTTGATTTTGTGTGTGAAAATTGCAGATAAGCTTTATCCAAGGAAATCTGGCTCTCGAAGTTCGAAGAGCGGTGCCTTTTTGGTTTTCGAACAAACAATCCTGTCGAGGATCTGGCTCTCGAGATTCAGAGAACTGTGCCTCTTCGATATTTGAGAAAGCAATCTTGTTGGGAGTCTGGATCTCGAGATTCGGAAGGCGGTGCCTCTTCGATTTTTTAGCACGTAATCCTGTTGGGAGTCTGGCTATCAAGATTCGGAGAGCAGTGCCTCTTCGATTTTTGAGAAAGCAATCTTGTTGGGAGTTTGACTCTTGAGATTCAGAGAGCAGTGTCTCTAAAAGTAATCCTGTTGGGAGTCTGACTCTTGAGATTCAGAGAGCAGTGTCTCTTCGATTTTTTAGAAAATAATCCTATTGGGAGTCTGGCTCTTGAGATTCGGAGGGCGTGCCTCTTCGATTTTTGAGCAAGTAATCTCGTTGGGAGTGCTTTCTTGAATGTGAGTAAAGGTTGGGCATTTTTGCAAGTCTGCCTTGCCACGGAGCACGGAGGTTGACACACATTGGGACTTTCTAGTTATCAAGTAGTTGTGCTGTTCCTTTACCCTTGTGGGTAATAGTAGGGTAGCTGGACCTTCAAAATTTATGTGTCTAAACTTTGTCAGAGATCTTTGGCAAAGTTATCTGTGGTACCCGAGGAGCTGATGTTGCATGTGGAAAGTGGTGCTTCTTCGGAATCTGGAAAGTGGTGCCTTTTCAATTTTTAGTGCTCCCTTAATTTCTCGAGTGAGGAAAACTTCTCGGTTGGAGACTTGAAAAATCCAAGTCACTGAGTGGTCGTGAGACTTCTGAGTATCAAAGTGCAGTAGCATATGGTAGGTGTCCCCCAAGTCTCCGGTCGAGGGAGTTGATGAATTAGGCATTTCCTTTCTAAGTGGTAGCCCAAAACTCCTCCTTCATATATATTTGTTATGAAAGTTGTTAGGCCCAAAGAAGAGGAGGCCTAGGCAATTTTTTTTTTTTGAATTTTCGAATTTTCGAAATTTCGAAATTTTTTTTTCGAATTTCTGAAAAAATATATATATTTTAAGCTTTGAGGTTGAAGCTTTGTTGGGCACCATGAATTGATTTTGCTTCACACTATCTTGATCAAGATAGTGTGAAGCTTTTGTAGGTGAAGCTTTTGTGTTGAAGCTTTGTAGCTTTTGTGGGTGAAGCTTTTGTGGGTCAAGCTTTTATGGGTGAAGCTTTTGTAGGTGAAGCTTTTGTGGGTCAAGTTTTTGTAGGTGAAGCTTTTGTAGGTGAAGCTTTTTTGGGTCAAGCTTTTGTGGGTGAAGCATTTGTGGGTTAAGCTTTTGTGGGTGAGCTTTTGTGGGTCAAGCTTTTGTAGGTGAAGCTTTTGTGGGTGAAGCTTTTATGGGTAAAGCTTTTGTGGGTAAAGCTTTTGTGTTGAAGGTTTTGTAGGTGAAGCTTTGGAGTTGAAGCTTTGTAGGTGAAGCTTTGGAGTTGAAGCTTTGTAGGTGAAGCTTTGGAGTTGAAGCTTTGTAGGTGAAGCTTTGGAGTTGAAGCTTTTGTTGGGTACCATGAATTGATTTTGCTTCACACTATCTTGATCAAGATAGTGTGAAGCTTTTGAGAATTTGTAGTTATCCTCCATTGATGAAGCTTTTGTGTTGAAGCGTTTATGGGTGAAGTTTTTGTAGGTGAAGTTTTGGAGTTAAAGCTTTTGTTGGGTACCATGAATTGATTTTGCTTAACACTATCTTGATCAAGATAGTGTGAAGCTTTTGAGAATTTGTAGTTGTCCTCCATTGATGAAGCTTTTGTTGGTGAAGCTTTGAAGTTGAAGGTTTTGTTGGTGAAGCTTTGGAGTTGAAGCTTTTGTTGGTGAAGCTTTTATGGGTGAAGCTTTTGTTGGGTACCATGAATTGATTTTGCTTCACACTATCTTGATTAAGATAGTGTGAAGCTTTTGAGATTTTGTAGTTGTCCTCCATTGATGAAGCTTTGTTGAATTTCCCTTTTTTTTTTTTTTGGGAAACTAGAAATTTGAAAATGTGGGAGAGACAACATATACAAATTTTGCTTCCACACTGTTGAGCAAGAGATTGTGATGCAAGCCACACTTTGTAGTAGTCGAATGTTTGGATGAACCATATCAATTGAATTTGCTTCGAAGGTTTGAGAATTGTAGTTGCCCTTTATTGATGAAGCTTTTGTTGGCACCATAAATTGGTTTTGCTTCACACTGTCTTGATCAAGAGTATGTGAAGCTTTTGAGAATTGTGGTTGAACTCCTTTGATGAAGCTTTTGTTGGCACCATAAATTAGTTTTGCTTCACACTATCTTGATCAAGAGTGTGTGAAGCTTTTGAGAATTGTGGTTGCCCTCCATTGATGAAGCTCTTGTTGGCACCATAAATTGGTTTTGCTTTACACTGTCTTGATCAAGAGTGTGTGAAGCTTTTGAGAATTGTGGTGGAACTCCTTTGATGAAGCTCTTGTTGGCATCATAAATTGGTTTTGCTTCACACTGTCTTGATCAAGAGTGTGTGAAGCTTTTTAGAAGTGTGGTTGCCTTCCATTGATGAAGCTCTTATTGGCACCATAAATTGGTTTTACTTCACACTGTCTTGATCAAGAGTGTGTGAAGCTTTTGAGAATTGTGTTTGAACTCCTTTGATGAAGCTCTTGTTGGCACCATAAATTGGTTTTGCTTTACACTGTCTTGATCAAGAGTGCGTGAAGCTTTCTATGAGTTGTAGTGTTTGCATTGTTACAGAGGGGAAATGTTTGAAGCAAATGCAAGAGGGCTGAATAGCTTGATCTTCGTATGCCATGCACTGAAGTTGTTGTTGGCTTGCAATAAGACTTTGGTTGTGACTATAACTCTTGTTGGGCATAAGTGCTCCCCTAGTTGAGTTGTCAAGCTTGAGGGTTTTTTATTATTTGTGAATGCTAGGAGTTCATATGTACAAGTTGTACCACTCGTCTTCTGGTAGGTGGAATGAATGGTGAGTTGCTTTCATTACTTGGTTGGTGGTACGAAGGTGAGTTCCTTCATCACCTTTCATCACATTTCATCACCTGGCTGGTGGTACGAGGATGAGTTCCTTCTTCCCCTGATTGGTGGCATGAATGGCAAGTTGCCAAATGATATTAGAGTACGAGTTGTACATTTCATCACCTGGTTGGTGGCATGAAGATGAGTTCCTTCTTCACCTGGTTGGTGGCATGAGTGTTAAGTTGCCAAATGATATTAGAGTACGGGTTGTACATTTCATCACCTGATTGGTGGCATGAAGGAGAGTACGGGTTGTGCATTTCATCACCTGGTTGGTGGCATGAAGATGAGTTCATTCTTCACCTGGTTGGTGGCATGAATGGCAAGTTGCCAAATGATATTAGAGTACGGGTTGTACATTTCATCACCTAGTTAGTGGCATGACAGAGAGTACGGGTTGTACATTTCATTATCTGGTTGGTGGCATGAAGCTGGGTTCATTTTTCACTTTGTTGGTGGCATGAGTGGCAAGTTGCCAAATGATATTAGAATACGGGTTGTACATTTCATCACCTAGTTGGTGGCATGAAGGAGAGTGCGAGTTGTACATTTCATCACTTGGTTAGTGGCATGAAGATGAGTTCATTCTTCACCTAGTTAGTGGCATGAATGGCAAGTTGCCAAATGATATTAGAGTACGGGTTGTACATTTCATCACCTGGTTGGTGGCATGAAGATGAGTTCATTCTTCATATTGCATCACTTGGTTGGTGAGAATAAGGGCAAGGTGTCTAGGCACATTGTAGCAAGTGTCGAATGACACAAAGTATGTTGAACCCTTTCAAAGGACAGTTGGCTTATGTATGAATGTGTTGGAATGTATGATTGAACGAATATACTGTGAAGCTGTTCGTTTATTTGTATAGTCTTGTTGACATATACTTAGACTTTGTTTCATGTTGGAAGCATTCATGTTGAAGTTTTGAACCCGAGTGTTTCATTGCCAGGAATGTAAGAGGATTATGACCGAGTTGTCTAAATCACCTCTTTATTGAATTCATGCTAAATAGTATTCGTTACATAGGATGCCGAACGGCTGAAGCTTAACACTTGTATAATGTCAGTTTACTTGTAATAGTACTTCAAGTGATCAAAGTTCCATGGATGGCCAAGGGTCTTGCCATCGGAGCTTCTAAGCTTGTAGAAGCCAGGGCGACTGATGCCAACAACTTCAAACGGTCCATCCCAGTTTGGACTAAGTGTTCATTCACTCGGGACTCTATCGCAAAGTAATCTTTTCTTCAATACCTAGTCCCCCACTTTGAAACAACGAGGTTTGACCCTTGAGTCATAGTAGTTGGAGATACGCTACTTGTAGTCGACATTCCTCAAGTGAGCCTGGTTTCTGTGTTCCTCGACTAGATCTAAGTTGAGGGTAAGTTGTTTTTCATTTTCGCTTTGCACGTAGTTCTGGACTCCGAACGTTGCTTGCTCAAGCTCAACTGGGACAACTGCTTCTGTACCAAAGGCAAGTGAGAATGGGGTTTCTCCTATTGATGTCCGATATGAAGTGCAGTATGACCAAAGAACTTGGGGTACAAATTCTGGCCAACAACCTTTAGCCTTGTCCAAGCTGGTTTTCAAAGTTTGCTTGATTATTTTGTTGATAGCTTCAACTTGTCCATTAGACTGGGGATGAGCTGGGGAGGCAAAATATAAGTTGATGATGAACTTAGAGCAGAACATCCTGAACTTATTGTTGTTAAACTGTCACCCGTTGTTAGTGACTATCGCATTGGGAATGCTGAATCTGCAAATGATGTTCTTCCATACGAAGTCTTCTATTTTTGCCTCAGTAATGGTTGCCAAAGGTTCTACTTTAGCCTACTTTGTGAAGTAGCCAACTGCAACGATTGCATAATGAACTTTGCCATTCCCTGCAAGCATTGGGCCGATCAAATCAAGTCCCCATTGGGCGAAGGGCCAAAGGCTGATCATAGGAGTAAGCGGCTCGGGAAGGAAGTGAGGAATAGTTGCGTAGCGTTGACACTTATCACATGAGTGGGATATTTTAATGGCATCTTGGTGGAGTGTTGGCCAGTAATATCCTTGGTGAAAAGCCTTGTGTACTAGGGATTGAGATCTAGCATGATCTCCGCAGACTTCTTCATGTATTTTTCGAATGACAGTTTCCGCCTCTGTAGGCGTAAGGCATCTTAGGTATGGTAGGTTAAAACCCCGCTTGTAGAGTTGGTCATGAATGATTAAGTAACGGGTAGCCTTGTATCGAATTTGCTTAGCTTGGACTTTGTCATTTGGAAGGGTACTATGAGTAAGGAATCTATAAATCGGGGTAATCCAACTATCCCCCTGTTGTAAGTTGCACACTTCCGCAACCATAGTGCTTGGTACTGCCAACAATTCGACCTGAATTTTTCTCCCAATCTTGTCTTCCACTGCTGAGGCAAGGCGAGCCAAGGCATCTGCATGACTGTTTGTCGCTCGAGGAATTTGGGTGATCTGGTAGTGGAAGTGATTGAGCAACAATCGTATTTGTACCAGATATGCTGCCATGAAGCTATCCTTAGCGTCAAAGTTGTTGGTGACCTGGTTAACCACCAATTGGGAGTCACTGAAGATATCAATTTGTTTAACCCCAAGATGTTTGGCCAAACGTAAGCCTGCTAGGAGGGCTTCATATTCGACCTCATTGTTTAACATCTTGAATTTGAAACGAAGAGCATACTCCATTGCCACTTTGTCAGGGGTCATAAGGACTAGTCCTGCTCCACAACCCTGTTGGTTGGATGAGCCATCAACATATAGGCTCCATGTTGGGGATGTTGGTTCTGTTTTCTGAGCTTTTGAGGGTAATGAAACCACTTCTTTAGGCGTAGAAACAATGTCAACAGGATATGTGAAGTCGGTGATGAAGTCTGCCACTGCTTGGCCCTTCTCAACTAGCTTTGGTTGGTAGGAGATGTCAAACTCACCCAATGCTATCGCCCATTTAATCATTCCACTGGAATCTGTCGAAGAGGATGATTGGTAAGCATGATGATGGAGTGTGCTTGGAAGTAATGGCGAAATTTTCGAGCAGACATAACCAATGCTAGAGCCAATTTCTCAATGTTGGAGTACCGTGTCTCCGTATCTTGTAAGGCCTTGCTAGCTTAGTAGACAGGCCGTTCGACATTACCATCTTTTTGAATGAGAACGGAACTTACTGCTGAAGCCTATACCGACAGATAGATAATGAGAGTGTCACCAACCTCAGGTTTGGAGAGCAAAAGGGCTTTACTCATGTAGTCTTTGAGGGTCTTGAATGCCTCAGCACATTCATCAGTCCATGTAACGTACTTCTTACTTCCCTTAAATGCTTTGAAGAAAGGAGCACATCTGTCTGTGGCCTTAGAGATGAACCTAGTTAATGTTGCCACCTTGCCAGTAAGGCTTTGGATGTCTTTTGAAGTTACCGATTCCTTCTTGTTGAGGATTGCTTTGATCTTCTCGGGATTAGCCTCAATGCTTCGTTGGCTTATCATGAAGCCTAAGAATTTGTCAGAGCCTACGCTGAAGGCACATTTATTGGGGTTCAACCTCATTCGATACCTCTTCAGAATGGTGAAAGTTTCAGATAGGTTGGTGATGTGTTATCAGCATGTCTGCTCTTGACTAGCATCATCAACGTAAACTTCTATGCTCTTCCCAATCTGTTCGGTGAACATTGAATTGACCAGTCTCTGATAAGTCGCTCATGCATTCCTTAGGCCAAAGGGCATGACTTTATAGCAATATAGTCCCTTGTCAGTAATGAAGGCTGTGTGTTCTTGGTCTGGAGGGTTCATGAGGATTTGGTTGTATCATGAGTAAGCATCCAAGAAGCTCAGGAGTTCACACCCTGCTGTAGAGTCTATAAGTCTGTTTATGAGAGGAAAAGGAAAGCTATCATTCGGGCATCCTTTGTTTAGGTCGGTGTAATCGACACACATTCTCCACAAGACCTTTTGGAGTAGGAGACTTTCCTTGGTCGGATTCTTCTTAACAAGGACAACATTTGCTACCCATGTTAGATAATTGACTTCATGGACGAAGCTTATTCCTTTGAGTTTTTCAACTTCTGCCTTCATTGCCTCGTATCGTTCAGCGTCATAGGATCTTCGCTTCTATCTCACTGACTTGGTCTTGGGGTCAATACTTAAGCGATGACAGATGATATCGGGAGAGATGCCTGATATGTCCTTGTATGACCAGGCGAAGACCTCAGTGTTCTCTTGCAAAAAAAAGATTAATGCCAACCGAATAAGTGGTGACAAGGTGGTGCCAATCTTCACCATGCGATCCGGATAATCTTTTGAGATAGAGACCTTCTCCAACTCTTCAGCGGGTTGTGCTTGCTGGGTGAAAGAGTTATCTCGAGGATCGTTGGGTTGACTGTTGCCACCGTGAAGATCCAAGTTGGCTTCATCTAGGCTGGTCTTTATGACTTGGTCATGTATAGAAAGGGTTTCCTTGGGCACAGGCAGGTAATGTTGCTTGACCGAAGTGTTGTAACATGATCGTGCACTAAGTTGATCTCCTCTGATGTAACCATTGCCATAGGGAGTTGGAAATTTCATCAACAACATATGTGTGGAAACCATGGCCTTGAGATCATTGATGCCTGTGTGTCCCAAGATGACATTGTATGTCATTAGGCAATCAACCACCAAGAATTTAGTGGTAATGGTAGCTGTGTAAGGGCCTATACCAATGGTGAAAGGTAAGTGTATACTCCCCAAAGGTTGCACGATATTACTGGAGAAGCTTATCAAATGGGAAATCGAGCGATCGAGCAAGTGTTCAGCTACATTAAGTGCCTTGAAAGCTTCAGTAAACATGATATTGACTGAAGCCCCCTTGTATACCAGGATTCGTCGTACTTCAAAGTTGGCTATGTGAGCTTCCACGATTAGTGGGTCATTGTGAGGGTAGATGATACCTTTTTCTTCCTCAAGGTAGAAACATATTGGATCCCAGTTTGGCTTTTGATGCTTGCCTCCCTTGATGTCTTCCACGTGAAACACTTGGTGGTCAGACCTTAAAGCTCGTTCACTATTTTTCATGGCCCTGTTGGAAGATTTAGATATGGGTGTGCCACCACTTATGGAATATATCACATTCACTTGGCGTTGGTTACGGTTACCCCTTGAAGGGTGAATGAGGAATTGATCAATTTTTCCTTCAGGTGTCAAAGCTTCAATATGATCACGAAGGGTGATACACTTCTCGTCGTCATGGTCGTTATACTCGTGGTAGCAGCAAAACGTGTCTGTGTTCTTCGTGGACTTGTAATCCGGGTGCCTCGGCTTTGGCTTTGGTATCAGGTGTGTTATGCTGGGGTAAATGACCACGCATGTGGCATTCAAAAGTGTGTATGCCACATACCTCGAGGTAGGGGCTGTCCTGACACGTGCTTGACCCACTGTGTTGACTGCCTGGGGTCGGGGATTATCGTGGTGATACCCTTGGTTATCGCGGTAGTGTCTCTTACTCCTTTTACTAAAATGAGACTGGTGAGGATGGAAATCTTTCCTTTTGCCCTGAGATTGATATGTCTGTTAACTTGGCAAAGTATTAAGTAAGGCAGGGGGAGGCACCACTGCCGTTTGGAAGGTTGAGGTCTTCTTATTTGGTTGGATCTGGCTTCCACTCCCTACTTGCTAATAAGGGGTGGCTGTGGGGGGTTTCCCTTGATATGTCCTTGCCTCGGTAGAGGCATGGTTGTAAACATGTGCCATCACCTCAGAGTAAGTCTTCCAAGGGTTGGCATTGATCATGTACTTGAAGAAACAATCACGTAGGCCTGCCGTGAAGGCCTTGAGGGTGGTCTTGTCATCTGCCTCAACACAGCAGAATACTCATGGATGAAGCGACTGGCATACTCTCGTAGTGACTCGTCCGGCTTCTGGCGAATAGTGTACAAGTCATCTGCAGAATGCAAGCGATCGGTCGGGAAAATGTGTTGAGAAACAAACAGTTTTCTCAATTCCTCAAATGAGTCTATCGTCTGAGATGGAAGACGGTAATACCAGTTTAGAGCTCTGCCAAAGAGGGTGGAGAGGAAGAGAAGACATCGCTCTTCGTTGGTGTGCATCCGGTATGCCATGGTGGACTCAAAGAGGTTAAGGTGTTCAATTGGGTCCTCATTTCCAGTATAGAGTTGCAAGCCAAGCTTCTGCTTTGTCTTTGCTTGGAGGGGGTGTCGAGGATCCTCCATGTAAGAGGGCCAGGCCTAGGTTGGTTCTAATCAGGTATCTCAGCTTGTCGTTCAGCCTTCAACTGGTTTACTTCCTTAAGAAGCTGTAGGATATGAGGGTCCTGAGTGGAGTCATGTACCATTGGAGCTTTCTTTCATAAATCTCCATCTCCTCTTGGAAGTAGGAAGGTTTGATCAAAAGCATGTGATTTTTCCCTGGACTCGCCGTACTGACTTTCAAGGTATGTCTGTCGAAACATCTCTGAGTCCCCTATACCTTCGTGTTTCTTTAGGACTTGTTGCCCCTTCCCTAAATTGGTAGCCGGCTTGGGACGTGGAAGGGGACCGAGTCTTTCAAAAACTCTTGGGTTATTGATCTTCGAGCTTATGTGGAGGGGATTCTCTCGACGTTGCTTTAGGAAGTCTCGGCAGTCACGATAAACAGCTTTCGATCCTTCCAACCTTTCTGCAAGGAGGTGTCTTCCTATAGTAGGTCTCCTGCTTCGGGTCGAAGCAGCTGGGTTGAAAGAAGTCTCATGTTGATCAATGTTTTGATTATTAGCTCGCTCCTCATCAGGGATACCCATGTCGAAGGAAGGTGACCCTCCTTGTTGGGAGATATCCAGATGATGGTTGATGTCAACAAAGGTAACGAGTTCGTGAGTTTGAGTACGCCTAGTTTCATGAAGCTTTTCAAAAAGCTTCTCATACTGCTCTTGGAGGACCTCATGCTTTCTTGCTATCTTGTTGTTTTGAGATTCAAGCTCATCGACTTTAGCTTGAAGAGCAACCCTCTTTCCTTTTTTCTTTCGTTGCTTCGCACTAGGTGCAATAGGGGTGTCATTCTGTGTGCTGTGGCTTCCTTCGCTCCTCATGTTGGAGAGGGATGCCTGGTCAAAAGAGAGTGTACGAATGGTGGAAACCAGCTTAACAAAGTTGAAGAGAGTGAGAATAAGTGTTGTTCCCACAGACGGCGCCAAATGTTGATGCACAAAATCAGCAAGGACTTTGGTATAACAGAAAGTGTTAAGTTTGTGACCTTCGCTAGATTGCTCCGGTCACTAGTGTGGATAAGTAAGTAAATGGATAGGGACAGGGAAGCAAACACAAAATGTACGTGGTTCACCCAGATTGGCTACATCCACGAAGTAGAGGAGTTCTCATTAATTGTGAAGGGTTTACACAAGTACATAGGTTCAATCTCTTCTTTAGTGAGTACTAGTGAATGATTTAGTACAAATAACATTAGGAAATATTGTGAGAGAATGATCTCTATTTATAGAAGAGAGTTTCTAGTTTCATTCTGACATTGACACGTGTCGTGTTGTGATTGGCTTCTGATGTTAACACGTGTCGCGCTATGATTGGCTTCTGATGTTGACACGTGTCGCGCTGTGATTGGCCTCCTGGTTGGAGGGAAACTCTTCTAGGTCCTTGACGGTATAACGTTGACCGGTGCTCAGTAGTTTTGGGATTGGTCAAATATGGTACAAACAAAAGGCTTTTAAAATCTTGACATGCGTTAAAAACCTCGGTCAAACGAAGGTATTTGTTGGGCGAAGGTTTCCTGAAATATTTAATTTTTACGAAAAATTTGTGGGAAAATAAAGTTTGCTTGACGAGTTTTGGAATATTTTGCCAAGCAACCTTTTTTTTGGGTACAAATTAGAGAACTTTTGAGGTTTGCCCCAACGGATTGAGTAATGTAGCTGACAAATCTATTTATGTTTGGCCAACGATCTGCACCTAATTCATTGGCCAAAGTTGAAATTTTTTTTTCCCTTACTTTTTTTAATATAGTTTCAAACGGTCAAAATATTACATAATTTGATGATTATGTCAATTCAATGTGTGATTTTACTATCAATTACCGTCCTTCAACAAAATCATCAATGTCAAAGAATATATTATTTTTCGTCCAATTCAGTTATTCGACTGGTCCTTAGCCTTCCTCAAATTGGAGCATATTCAACTTGGGCAACATCTCATCTCCAGATAATTCTCTTGGTCTAGTTCAATAATTTGTTGTCCCATCAAATGTTTCAGGCCTGTTAAGCCACTAGTGATCCTAGGGGAGCCATCTTCGATGACCCAAGTAGCATACCTTCCCAGCATTCAAAAAGAACGATGTGCCCTCATTGCATGTTGGGCAATGCCATATACCTTTTGGTGCTCCAGCACAACAACATATCATAAGTTGGGAAATCATTAATTGTCCACATAACAACATCTCATAGAGTGAACATTTCTTCTAGGGGAGCAAGTTATAAGGAAGAACGACCACCGGCCAAATGATGTGCTCATTTGAAAATTTTCCAAACGAATTGAAGCCGTTAGAAGCAAGTCCAAGTCTGACATTCCTTTGCTTTGTGGCAAAATCGAGGTAGATTCCATCAAATTGTATCCACGCTTCGCCGTCAGCCAGATATTGCAACACATCATCATCATCAACCGGTTTGTCCTTATGCCACCTCATATCACGTGCAATACGGGTCAACATGTACAATCTCGGTAATCTTGGTGTTAGGGGAAAATAACGCAACACCTTATCCATAATCTTGTTTTTTCGATATCTCAGCTCATTGCAATTGGGACATTTATCTAACTTCTCGAATTCATGGTAAAACAATAAACAATTGTTCATGCATGTACATATCTTGTCTTTTCCCAACACAAGATCTTTCAAGACCTTCTTCGAGTCAGAATGCTTTTGCAGGAAATGCATTTGGTTTTGGAAGCAAACATTTAAAAATCCCCATCAACATATCGTAGTTCTGATTGGTCTTGTTATTACACTCTAATTTCATGTTCATCAAGTCTACGACGGCTGTTACGACAAAAAAAATCTTCATAATTGGGTTTCAATTCTCGCTCAGCTTCCTTCAACAATTTATCGTACTTCTTGGGGGTTGTGGACGGCTCTTCGTCCATATTGATCACAGCATTAGAGAAAACATATGTCCATCACTTGGTCGTCATTAACACGACCAAATGAAGAGGGTTTATGCTTAACTATCTCACTCTCAGAAGACTAAAGTGTGTATCATCCCTTTCGAATTTATTACATGAATTTAATCAACATAATTAATTTCATATAAACGGTTATGAAAGTTTAACAAATTTCACACCACGAATTCCTACACTAATGCTGCACAAATTAAATTCATCTTATCTACATATATTCAATAACACAAACTCAAAATTTCACATCATACACGATTTCCACATTTATCAATATCACAATTAAATAAACTCAAACTTACTATTTATACTTAAGAGACAAATACATTAATTTCCTTTAATTTACTTCCAATCCAATCGCAAACCTACATAAATCAATATTAATTAACCACACATCAAAGACAAAATTTGTTTGGACCCAAATTTACATCATCGGCCCGTGCGATCGAGGCCATTGAATGTAGGGGTGGGTTCAAAAAACCGAAAACCAAACCGAACCGAAACCGAAAAAACCGAACCGAACGAAAAAACCGAACCGAATTGAAAAAACCGAACCAAACCGAATTCTTTTGGTTCGGTTCAGTTTTAGTGATCTAGAAACCGAACCAAACCGAACCGAACCGAATTAATTAAATTAAATTTTTTATTTAATTATTTGTTTTGGGTATTATTTTCTAAACCCAATTTGTAAATTAAAATGTGCTAAACCCAATGTGTTGCCAAACTTTAAGCTCAAAATATTAAAAAAAAAAGGCCTATAAAAACTCTAAACCCTAACCTATTATTTATCCCCCATATAAGGTTCCGGAACCAAACCTCCTCCTGAAGTACCTACATCCATCTCCGTAGCACTGTCTACTTCTGCCCCAGCTTTCTTTTCCAAATCTACTCTCGTATCACATGTAACAGAATCCATAAACATTTATTTCGGGTAGATTACTTGGGTAATTTGTGATGGAAAAGAATCCAAGACACTAAATAAATCCACCCACGCATTACTTTTTTACTAATCCAGTTGTCAACATCCAGTTACAAGCAAACAACCTTGAACTTTGAACAACATCATACAATTTAACTTTTCTAAGTCATTTGTACGATTTTTGTATTGTGAGGTTGTTAGTTTGGACTTTGGAAGACTTGATTGATGATTTTAGTTCAACTTTAAATGCTTAGTTTCATTGTCTTTGATTCTAGTTAGAATGCTTATGTTATGATTGTGTTGGATATGTTAAAATTTAAAATTTCAATGTTTTTCATTTTTTGAAAAAAAAAAAAACAAAAAACCGAAACCGAACCAGAAAAAACTAAACCAAAAAAAACCGAACAAAAAAAAACCGAAAAAAAAATGAACCGAACCGAACCGAACCGATTTAAACCGAACCCACCCCTAGTTGAATGAGCATAGCTCCTAACCATCGGATGAAAAATGAAGATAATTTTGTTATTATTGAAAGATAATATTATGATTTTTATCATAATAATTATCGTTTAACAAATTATCTTGATATTTTCTTATACGGGAAGCAGTACAATTCAAATAGACTTAGGACTCCTATTATCAGATTGTACAGCATGGTGATGGTGTATTACGATGAGGTTTGAATGGTAAAGATGCATGGTTTGAAGTCAAGATAACGATGCAAACTAGAATATCATTGGTACATGGAGTTTGGATGACAGAGATCCATGGCATTTAAATATTATAACCAATCTTTGGATTAGATTTGTGTTCTGCAAAGATGAAAGGAGCACACGACATTGACCCGAGGAATCTTGACTTTGAGGGAAATTATCAAAAAGGTTCTTTATCACAATATCCTGACGCTGAGAGTTAGAATGGAACTAGAATACTTTATTTCAGTGGCTAAGCATTACAAAATCTATAAATAGAGGTAGTGGTAACGACAAAAAAGGACTTCCAATTCAACACATAACTGCCCTGCACAAATTCTCTCAACAACCTTGAGACTTTTTCCTTTTTTTTTTTGCCGACACACCTTCAGTTTGGATAAACAACACTGTGAAGGCAACCGGTGATATCTTCAGTCTGCATAGATAGCACTGTCACCATAGAACCAGCGGGTTTAACAGCATCTTTAGTCGGCATAGATAGCACTGCGTCGAGGGTGACTGGTTGTCTATCCAAGTCTCGATCGAATAGGATTTTCGAATCCTTATTGGTCGAGGTCATCTCATTAGCCTTCTCGGCGGAGTGAGGTGCTACAAGTTATTACATTCGGCACATTGAAAGCCGAATTTGATATTGAACTTCGCAGAACTAGCAGCCTTGTCTTCAGGCTCTAGAACCCGAAGGCCGTTTCTCAGCTTCAGTCGTGAGATTTAAAAGTCAGCAGCGCACCTAACGCAACATAACAAATTTTACTCCTCGGCCGAGCTCGCCCGACGAGTTGGCACGCCCCTCATACAACCGAATGACGTAGTTAACTTACTAATTACTGGGCTTGTGAGCCACGTAGGCTTGGTAGTTTTTAGGGTCAACATTTTGGTACGCCTAGTGGGACCCAGCGCTAATACTATGAAGTTCATATGATATATCAAGATTCCAATCTGGCTCAACGTAGCCGATTGTACGAGCTCTTAGCAGAATTGAAAAAACACAATGAGGAATGTAAAAGATCTTTGGAAGTGGAAAAAGTTCTTCGTGGCGTAAGAGCCAGGCAAAAATCATTCGCCTCCATGTTGAGAATAGAAGCTCCTGTTACCCTACAAGAGCAATGGATAAACGAAGACAGGGCTTGATTTAATGCCTGGCTATCAAGAGAATATTTTCCTTATGTTTTCGACTACCAATCAATTCCATTTAAAGAATGGTTAGTTGAAAAGACCAGGGGGCAATTTTTTACTCCGGCCAAAACCAACATTCGGCCTAAGAAAATTGTCGAGACGGCCGAAGCAAAACCTAGGCCACTTGTTGTTTCGGTCGAGACTGAAAGTATGGTAGACCTAGAAGAAAAAATTCAACTCCCTGAGCTATATACAAAAATTGACTTGGAAAAAGATTCGTCAAAGGAATGCTCCAATGAAGAACGAGGCCGAGATATTGGCCTAGCCCAAGAAACTACGCCAATTGATATGATTATTGGCAATAAAGCCTATATGGAGAAATCCTGTTCCGCTAAGTTATTTGAATTAAAAGCCAAAATTATGCCTAGGGGGCATAATAATTGTTCCACATATTCGGCAGCCGAAAATGCAAAATATTTTGCCGAGTCAAAAATATTTGAGAAAATTCTTTATTCGGCCTAGAGCGAAATCAATTTGAAAATTTTGATGAAAAAAGATATCGGCTTGGAATAAAGCATCGTTGGCCTCCTCCTCTTTATTAGTTCAGCCACTTTCGTTTTTTCTTTTGTTAAAAAAAAAAGAATAAATTATTTTCTTAACCATCCGGCTTTTTAGGCCGATGCATAAGAAAATAAGGGGCAACATAGATATAATCGGCGGTTTAAATTTTTTTTTAATCTCGCCAAGGATGAGCATATATAAAGGAGCTGCTTGGTGAAATTTGATACTCGGTGCAGAAGAGAGAAAAAGTAGGAATTGTGGTTTGCTTCTCGGTGATCATGTCTTTGATGCATTGACTGGAAAAAAAAAACAAAACAAAACTTTCGGCTGTCTAGGCCAAGGCCGAGAGTCAGGAAGATGCTATGGTGGCCATATAGGTGTTGGCAAATTCAAGGTTGTGTATTGCCAATGCCATTCAATGCATGCTTGCAGCTTGGAGAACAAGAGTATAGCCAACTATTTTCGAGCTCGGCTAGCATGAGCTGGTGTTCGGCACTGGTTACCATAAGGCCGAGCTGTCAAGAATGGTTTGTCTCGGCCCCAATTGTCGACATCAGCCCAAATATCCGCTCTTAGCTTTTCTGGGCACACACACATATATGTATATAAAAATACATACATAAATAGGTAGTAGGCTAGCCTATGGACATGAGGCGTAAGGAATCATGATTTGCTACCAAGCTAGTGAGGAGTCATGATTTGCTTTCAAGTCAAGTCATGTCAGAAAATGATTCCAGAGCTATCAGGCTATGGCAGGGTGGATGAGGTGTTCTTTAGGCACAATCACAAGGAAGAGCAGAATTATTTTCTTGAGTCTATGGACACTTTTCTTCCTCGGAAGGCGGCCCACTCGGCGAGATGCTCCAGTACATTCGCGTAGTCGGCTGGTGTATAGCCACTCGGTTGGTGGATTCGGCCAGTTATTGATGTGACTTCGACTGGTTGTGGAGACACTTCAAGCAGTTTATTTTGTTGGTTTTTGGTGGTTATAGCTTAGTTTCAATGGTGCTGAAATAAAATAATGCTTGTGAGATAGAAGGCACTCGGCTGGCAATTACGTATGATCGCGAAGCATGCCACTTCGACAAATCATTTTGACCGACGATGGATCATGTTCGACAACCTTAACGTCGTTTCACTAATACTAACTTGGTGGGGATGTTTGGAGACATGGTCATCAATGGCATCAAATATTGCTTTTGGTCTGAAAGCTTCGACCAAAGGTTTGGGATA
The DNA here is from genome assembly GCF_042453785.1 of Malus domestica. Lineage (NCBI taxonomy): Eukaryota > Viridiplantae > Streptophyta > Magnoliopsida > Rosales > Rosaceae > Malus > Malus domestica. The sequence continues at coordinate 16,942,918 of NC_091672.1, forward strand.
CTCTACCATAGATTTTGATTCATGAGAGATCAAGTACACTTTTTGCGGAGTTAGTATGTGTTCGTTGGATTCATGTGGCGGTTGCAGAAGTTCAAATACAAGAATAAATTTCCTTAACCATTTGGCCTTCGTGCCGAAACTCAAGGAATTTGGGGAGGGAGGCAATGTTTGGACCCAAATTTACATCATCGGCCCGTGCGATCGAGGCCGTTGAATGAGCATAGCTCTTAACCATCGGATGAAAAATGAAGATAATTTTGTTATTATTGAAAGATAATATTATGATTTTTATCATAATAATTATCGTTTAACAAATTATCTTGATATTTTCTTATACGGGAAGCAGTACAATTCAAATAGACTTAGGACTCCTATTATCAGATTGTGCAGCATGGTGATGGTGCATTAAGATGAGGTTTGAATGGTCAAGATGCATGGTTTGAAGTCAAGATAACGATGCAAACTAGAATATCATTGGTACATGGAATTTGGATGACAGAGATCCATGGCATTTAAATATTATAACCAATCTTTGGATTAGATTGGTGTTCTGCAAAGATGAAAGGAGCACACGGCATTGACCCGAGGAATCTTGACTCTGAGGGATATTATCAAAAAGGTTCTTTATCACAATATCCTGACCCTGAGAGTTAGAATGGAACTGGAATACTTTATTTCAGTGGTTGAGCATTACAAAATCTATAAATAGAGGCAGTGGCAACGACAAAAAAGGACCTCCAATTTAACACACAATTGCCCTACGCAAATTCTCTCAACAACCTTGAGACTTTTTCCTTTTCTTTTTTCACCGACACAAATTCAGTTTGGATAAACAGCACTGTGAAGGCAACCGGTGATATCTTTAGTCGGCATAGATATCACTATCACCGTAGAACTAGCCAGTCTCGCAACATCTTTAGTCGGCATAGATAGCACTGCGTCGAGGGTGACTGGTTGTCTATCCAAGTCTCGGTCGAAAAGGATTTCCGAATCCTTATTGGTCAAGGTCATCTCATTAGCCTTCTCAACGGAGTGAGGTGTTACAAGTTATTACATTCGGCACATTGAAAGCTGAATTTGATATTGAACTTCGCAGAACTAGCAGCCTTGTCTTCAGGCCCTAGAACCCGAAGGCCGAGAATGTTCCTTCCTCGGCCGCAGTTGCGAGATTTAGAAGTCAGCAGAGCACCCAACGCAACATCAACAAATTTTACTCCTTGGCCGAGCTCGCCCGACGAGTTGGCACGCCCCGCATACAACCGAAGGACGTAGTTAACTTACTAATTACTCGGCCTGCGCGCCACGTAGGCTTGGTAGTTTTTAGGGTCAACAAAATTAATCAACAAATAAAATTAAACTAGACTTCAATTAATTCGGAGAGGAAGAGATGGAGGAAAGTGTGTGTGTGTGTGTGTGTGTGTGATAGAGAGAGAGAGAGAGAGAAAGAAGGAGAGAGAGAAAGAGAGATGTGGGGAGAGGCAACGGCGGGGGAAGAGGGGAGAGGTCGAGGAAGCAGAGAAATGAAAAATTGGGAGAAAGAAGATAGGCACGGACCTAAATGGTGAATTAGGGTTTGCTCGACGGAAGTACTCATCGGGCAACTGCTCTGATGCTGTCGAGTAAAAGCCTTTCCGCTCGTTTACAACACGTCAGCAAAGTCCTTTACCCAACAAACAGAAACAGTTTGTTGATGAAATTGTCCGTCGGGAAAATAGTACTTAGCAGACAAACTGTGGTTTCGTCCGACAAGCCTCAATGCATTTCATGCCAATTTTTTCTCTTGGCGCCAAAAACTTGCCCGACAAATTCATTCTTGCCTTACTACATTGTTTTGTTTCCTATAAAATTCCAGTAAACCTTAAGTGTTGACCAAATTCGTCGTACGAACGGGCCGTTTCGTCGGGTAAAAGATTGTTAACAGACGAATTTCCTTCCGTCAGGCAGGATTTCGTAGGGCAAGTACTATTTTCTAGTAGTGTATATCAAGACTTTTGGAATTTATATATGTTTTGTTTCACCAAAGGTTAGACCTTTGAAGGAGGAAATAGAAATCAAATTAATACACATATATAACCATCTTAGAATGATCCAAGTTGGATTATCTGATAATTTCTTATTTAGTTGAATGCGAATCAGTACTGCACGTTCACACATGGCTGATGGCTCTTCCTTATAAGCCGTCCTTATTCACAAATAACACAATCACAATGATTACATATATAACATGCCAAACAATTAGTAAGTAAACATTTTACTACATATGTGTATACAAGAAGATGTTTACTTACTAAGACCTTGACATGTTATATATGTTGTCTGCATGCATACGCATTCTAGTTAGCTAGCAGCCTATTAAATTACATATTATATAATAACTGGTTTACGTTTAAACAATCTCTCAAATAAGTTTATATGATAGACATTCTTAGATCTACTTCGCATTATATTTTAAAAGACCATTAAAAAACATTCATTGACTACTCAATTAAATGGGTGTCATTATAGTCTTTTAGTTGAAGTAATGTGTTAACACTACTAGAATTTTGACTAAAAGCCACCCTTTTCATTGGTGTCTATTGTCGAGTGTGGACACTCTAATTGGTGGCAAACCTCAATGGCCACCAAGCAGCCACAAAACTAGAGAACATGTCCTATGTAGAGGACTTTATTGTAACAATGGCTACCAATATTGCATTGGTGTCATCTGCAAAACAATGCCACCCTAATTCACATTGGTGGCAAAGTTGCAAAATAATATTAAAAAAAAAGGATGCCCTATGTGGGCACCTAAATTGGAGTATCATATTTCTTTTTCTGTTTTTGGTGAGAAAACAAATTAACTCCGCATGTGTAAGTTTATCTTACATTGCCAGTCCCAAGCCCGGATAAAGAAGGAGGGGGAGGGCGTCAGGTAGTCGACAACCGGCACTCCACAGTTACGTCGAATCTTTATGACAATGAATCCAGAACGAAGTCACGCTAAAGCTAGGACGTCACCCATAAGTGGCGCGCTGTGTAGTCCGAGCACAGTGATAAGTGAGCAAGGGTCGCTGTATCTCCATCGGCACCTGGATGCAGTGTTAAATGAGTAAGGGGGCCATATAAACTTCTTTTCGAACGACTCCACTCAAAGTTGTTTGGGAGCATATGCTCCTATCAACTTTACACAGGACACACAAAAGAAGTACTTTGATCCTATTAGACGGGGGATGGTGAAGAAGCTAGGACAGAAGGGTAGAGTTCAAGAGAGTAGAATGAGTTTAGGAACGTGGAATATAGGAACCTTAACGGGAAAATCTATGGAAGTAGTGGAAGTTATGGTGAGGAGAATGATAAATATTATGTGCCTACAAGAAACTAAGTGGGTTGGTCTTAAGGCAAAGGATCTAGAAAACTCAGGGTTTAAGCTTTGGTATTCGGGCACAAATAGAACGAGAAACGGTGTTGGCATCATTGTGGACAAAACCTTGACACAAGATGTTGTAGATGTCAAGAGGGTAGGAGATAGAATCATGGCAATCAAGATTGTAATAGGACAAGAACTCATCAATGTGATTAGTGTGTACGCACCTCAAGTAGGGTTGGATACGAGTTCGAAGGAGAAATTTTGGAAAAACCTTGGAGACTTGGTGCAAGGAATTGCTCAGACGGAGAAGTTATTTATCGGAGGAGATTTAAATGGACACGTGGGCAGGGAGACAGGCAACTATGAAGGTTTTCATGGTGGCCATGGTTTTGGGAAGAGAAACGAGGATGAGGAAGCTATCTTGGATTTTGCAATGGCATATGATCTCTTTTTAGCCAACACCTTCTTTAAGAAGAGAGAAGAACATGTGATCACCTACAAGAGTGGGTCGTCAAAAACACAAATAGATTTTCTTCGAATGTGGAAAGGGGATCGTATAACTTGTAAGGATTGCAAAGTTATACCGGTGGAGAGCTTGGCTAATCAACATCGTTTGTTGGTAATGGATGTACATATCAAAAGAGTGAGAAAAAAGAACAAGACTTGGAAGTGCCCAAGGACTAGATGGTGGAATCTAAAAGGAGAAAAACAAGTCATTTTCAAAGAGCAAGTAATCACCCAGTGTGTGTGGGATAGAGAGGGGAAAGCTATCCTAATGTGGGATTCCATGGCTAGCTGTATCCGAAAAGTAGCAAAAGAGGTATTAAGAGAGTCCAAGGGCTTTGCTCCATACCAAAAGGAATCTTGGTGGTGGAATGAGGAGCTACAAACAAAGGTGAAGGCTAAGAAGGAATGTTGTAAAGCCTTATACAAGGTTATGACCGATGAAAATGGTGAAAGGTATAGAAGAGCGAAGCAAGAGGCGAAGAAAGCTGTGAGAGAAGCTAAGTTAGCGGCTTATGACGATATGTATAAGCGACTGGATACCAAATAAGGAGAGTTGGATATCTATAAACTAGTTAGAGCAAGGGAAAAGAAGACAAGGGACCTAAACCAAGTGAGGTGCATCAAGGATGAGGATGGAAAGGTTCTTGCTACAGAGAACGCGGTCAAAGACAGATGGAAAGGTTATTTTCATAATCTTTTCAATGAAGGACATGAAATGAGTACTTCTTTAGGGGAGTTGAGTAACTCAGAAAAGTGTAGAAACTACTCATTTTATCGTCGAATCAGGAAGGAAGAAGTGGTTGTAGCTTTGAAGAAGATGAAGCATAGAAAAGCAGTGGGCCCAGACGATATACCGATTGAAGTGTGGAAAGCCTTGGGAGAGACAGGTATAGCATGGCTCACTGACCTTTTCAATAGGATTTTGAAAACGAAGAAGATGCCAAACGAGTGGCGAAAGAGCACCTTGGTGCCTATTTACAAGAATAAGGGCGACGTACAAAATTGCATGAACTATAGGGGTATTAAGCTAATGAGTCATACAATGAAGCTCTGGGAGAGAGTCATTGAGCATAGATTGAGGCAAGAGACACGGGTTTCGGACAACCAATTCGGGTTCATGCCAGGGCGCTCAACCATGGAGGCAATCTATCTCTTACGAAGATTGATGGACAGATATAGAGATGGGAAAAAAGATTTACACATGGTCTTTATAGATTTGGAAAAAGCGTATGATAGGTTCCCAAGAGACATTCTTTGGAGGATTTTAGAGAAGAAAGGAGTACGAGTAGCATATATCCAAGCTATAAAGGATATGTATGAAGGAGCAAAGACTACCGTAAGAACTCATGAAGGACAAACCGAAAGCTTCCCCATAAATGTAGGATTACATCAAGGCTCATCCTTAAGTCCTTACCTTTTTGCATTGGTAATGGATGAGTTAACAGGACATATTCAAGATGATATTCCATGGTGTATGCTTTTCGCAGACGATATAGTGTTGATAGATGAAACTCAGGAATGGGTAAATGCGAAGCTTAACCTTTGGAGAGAAGTGTTGGAATCTAAAAGTCTTCGCCTAAGCCGATCAAAGACAGAATATATGGAGTGCAAGTTCAGTACAAATGGAGGCCAAAATGAGTTAGGGGTGAGGATCGGAGATCAGGAAATACCAAAGAGCGACCGTTTTCGCTACCTAGGATCTATCTTGCAAAAGAACGGAGAATTAGATGGAGATCTCAACCATAGAATACAAACTGGATGGATGAAGTGGAAGAGTGCATCTGGCGTGTTGTGTGATCGTCGTATGCCACTGAAGCTTAAGGGAAAATTTTATAGGACGGCAATAAGGCCGGCGATGCTATATGGCACAGAATGTTGGGCGGTGAAGTATCAACACATATACAAAATGGGTGTAGCGGAGATGAGGATGCTTCGTTGGATGTGTGGGCACACGAGAAAGGATAAGATTAGGAATGAGGATATCCGAAGTAAAGTAGGAGTAGCCGAAATTGAAGGAAAGCTGAGAGAAAATCGGTTACGGTGGTTTGGACATGTGCAAAGAAGGCCTACTGACGCTCCGGTTAGAAGATACGACTACAGGACAGAGGTTCAGGGCCGAATGGGTAGAGGAAGACCTAGGAAAACTTTGGAAGAGACTCTAAGAAAAGACTTAGAGTACTTGGATTTAACGGAGGACATGACACAGGATCGAGCACAATGGCGTTCTAAGATTCATATAGCCGACCCCACTCAGTGACTTGGATTTTTCAAGTCTCCAATCGAGAAGTTTTCCCAACTCGGGAAATTAAGGAAACACTACCTCAACCTACATGCTCCACTCACAAAGCTTCAACATACAAGCTTCAACAAAAGAAAAATTCAAAGAACTTAGTGAAGAAGGCTTTGGTGTATTTAACACAATACGTTGAAATGAAACAAAGCTTATTTATTGATATCTCAAATAAGGTACAAATATGTACATATACATGAGTCATAATAAACAAACAAGAGGGAGCCTTCACAAAGGTTGCTTAGGAAAAGTCTCAGCAGTCGGTAGAGCCCCAGAAAGAGAATGCACCGGAGGGGGATCATTCGGACCCTCAGTACTGGACAGCACCCTAGAAGGAGGAGGCATCAGAGGTTGATCATTTGGAGCTTCATTATGCAGTACAGCCCCAGAAGACGAAGGCAATAAATGCCTTTGGAACAAACCCACAAACCTCTGATGATCATGTAAAACTCTGACCATCAGATTCCTTCATCTGGTCTAGCTTCCTCTTCATGTTTGTAGCATAGTTATGTGCGAGCCGGTGCAACTGTTTATTCTCATGCTTGAGCCCTCTAATCTCCTGTTTGAGATTCATCACTTCAGCCGCCAATGATTCAACTTGGCGGGTTCGAGCAAATAGGCATTGGGCCATATTAGACACAGAACCTGCACACTGAACACTGAAAGCCAAAGAATCCTTAACAGCCAACTCATCAGACCATTTGGAAAGTAGTCTGTTATCTTTGGGAGTGAGAAGGTTCCTGGCCACCACTGCAGCGGTCATATCATTCTTCATCACGGAATCCCCAACGGTAAGGGACCAGTAGGGGATAAGAAGGATGAGCGCCATATGTTGTCTGGAGAAGGCGTGGCTGCCTCTTCAACAAGGTTCAAGTCAAAACGACGGTCGGAGGGGCCAGACATTTTCAAAGGTGTTGAAGAGAGAAGAGGTCGGACAAATCAAGATCTTAGAAATGCAAGAAGGGAGCTTCTACTGGTGGAGATTCAAGTGTGCTTTGGAACTTAATACCAGCCTCTATAAAAATCTGCACTCGATGGAGCTTCAGAAATCGAAGAGGCGCCTGCTCAAAAATCGAAAAGGCGTTTGCTTTCTCAAAAGCTGGGCTGCTCAGAGACCACGAGGGCCGATCTCAAGAATCGAAGAGGCGTTTGCTTTCTCAAAAGCTGGGCTGCTCAAAGACCATGAAGGTCGATCGCAGAAATCGAAGAGGCGCTTGCTTTCTCAAAAGCTAGGCTGCTCAGAGACCACAAGGGCCAATCTCAGAAATCAAAGAGGCACCTACTTTTTCAGCCTTGTCAGCACCTGTCACATGCACACTCAACTTTGCAGAAATTACGGGCATTCTGTCGAAGATTTCTGGTGAAGTAGAAAGCACGTGAATATTACTGTTCAATCATCCACTTTCCACACGCAACATCAGCTCACGGGTACCACAGATAACTTTGCCAAAAATCTCTGACAAAGTTTAGATACATGAAGCTTGCAGCTCCCATTACATCGCTATAACCAAGAAGGGTAAAAGATTAGCAAAGAAATAGCACTAACAAAGTTTAGACACATAAATTTTGAAGGTCTAGCTACCATATTATTACCCACAAGGGTAAAGGAATAGGACCACTGCTGGATAATTGGAAAGTCTCTGCGTGTCAACCTCTGTGCTCCGTGGCAAGGTAAACTAGCAAACAGGCCTAACGTTTACTCACATTTGAGAAAACACTCCCAACAAGATTGCTTGCTTCAAGATCGAAGAGGCACCGTCCTCCGAATCTCGAGAGCCAGACTCCCAACATGATTACTTTCTCAAAAAGCGATGAGACACCACTCTCCGAATCTCGAGAGCCAAACTCCTAGCAGGATTGCTTTCTCAAAAATGGAAGAGGCACCGTTCTCCGAATCTCGAGAGACAGATCCCCGACAGGATTGCTTGTTCGAAAACCGAAGAGGCACTGCTTTTTCAACTTCGAGAGCCCCTTAGATAAAGCTTGTCTGTAATCCTCACACCGCTTTCTCAACTTCGAGAGCCAGATCTCCTTGGATAAAGCTTATCTGTAATCTTCACACGTAACATCAGCTTTCCAGATACCACAAACCACTTTTTCAAAGTGCTCTGACAGAGTTAAAACACGTGAAGCTGGCAGCTCCCACTACCGTGCTATGACCAAGCAGGGTAAAGGAATAACATTACTCCTTATTGTTAAGGAGACTCCTATATATGTCGACCTTCATCCTCAACGGACAGGCAGACTTGCAAAAATGCTCAACCCTTCCTCAAATCTGAGTGGGCACTCCCAACGAAGCCTCTCGAAATACTCAGCTTTCTTTCCCCCCGAGAATACCTCTACAAACAAGCTACACCAGAGTAAGAATATCTCATATCATCAGGGTTAAAAGCAAGAGTATCCCATATCATGCTTTTTCCCTGTCTTTTCCTTTGGCCTTGTTCTTGCCTGCAAGACAAGGAGAAAGAGAGCAATCAGTCAGCACTTGGAATCAAGCTTCCAGTCCGAAACTAACTGCCTGGAACCCCTTACCTGATTACTTACCTGGCATTGCTCTCGAGTACTCATCTTCAACATCTTATGCTTCCCGAGAAGATACCATATCTGCCTGAGGAACAAATAGGGCAAGTGAGAAGGATACAAGGAAGCATGTGGAAACAAGCGCAACAGAACGCGTGCCGATACATCCACTACTTTGTCAACAGCAAAAGTATCCCATATCAGCAGGGTTGAACGTATTCTAGATTTGATGGACTTGTTTTGACCCTCAAATTCTTCAGTCGGCCTTATACTCTGGCGGAAACCAGAAAACCCTCCAGCCCAGTTCAAGAATAAGCCTGTGGAAAGTTACTTCTTCAAAAGCAAAAGTATCTCATATCATCTTTTCTCCTTTTCTTCTCTTTATCCTTCATGGTGCCTGCAAGATAAGGAGAAGGATAACAATCAGCCGGAACTCGAAATCAAACTTCTGATCTGGACTGATTGCTTGGAGCTCTGATTGCTTACCTTGTCTGTCACCTCTTTCAGCAGATCCCCTAGCTCGGCGACTTGGGGGACTCCTACTACATGGTTTGTATCGCGCTTGACCAAGCCTGAAACTACAAGTAAGCGTAAAGTGAAATTGATACATTACCTTGTGCATCTCCACCAGTTAAAGATACCACCCCTGAAGGGAGGAAGAGTACTTCCAAAGAAGATGCCACATATACCTATGAGACAGATAAGGCAGGTGAAGACGATACCACACTTCGGTACTTAAAAGTTTCGTGATTACGAGATCATTCTCCCACAATATTTTCTAATGTCATTTGTACTAAATCATTCACTTGTACTCACTAAAGGAGAGCTTGAACCTATGTACTGTGTAAACCCTTCACAATTAATGAGAACTCCTTTACTCCGTGGACGTAGCCAATCTGGGTGAACCACGTACATCTTGTGTTTGCTTCCTGTCTCTATCCATTTACATACTTATCCACACTAATGACCGGAACAATCTAGCGAAGATCACAAACTTAATATTTAAGATGATATTCTTTGGTGTATGCTTTTCGCAAACGATATAGTGTTGATAGATGAAACGCAGGAAGGGGTAAACGCGAAGCTTAACCTTTGGAGAGAAGTGTTGGAATCTAAAAGTCTTCGCCTAAGCCGATCAAAGACAGAATATATAGAGTGCAAGTTCAGTGCAAACGGAGGCCAAAATGAGTTGGGGGTGAAGATCGGAGATCAGGAAATACCAAAGAGCGACCGTTTTCGCTACCTGGGATCTATCTTGCAAAAGAACGGAGAATTTGATGGAGATCTCACCCATAGAATACAAGCTGGATTGATGAAGTGGAAGAGTGCATCCGGCGTGTTGTGGGACCGTCGTAGGCCACTAAAGCTCAAGGGAAAATTTTATAGGACGGCAATAAGGCCGGCGATGCTGTATGGCACAGAATGTTGGGCGGTGAAGCATCAACACGTAGGTGTAGTGGAGATGAGGATGCTTCGTTGGATGTGTGGGCACACGAGAAAGGCTAAGATTAGGAATGAGGATATCCGAGGTAAAGTAGAAGTAGCTAAAATTGAAGGAAATAGGAGAGAAACTCGGTTACGGTGGTTTGGACATGTGCAAAGAATGCCTACTGACGCTCCGGTTCGAAGATGTGACTACGGGACAGAGGTTCAGGGCCGAAGGGGTAGAGGAAGACCTAGGAAAACTTTGGAAGAGATCCTAAGAAAAGACTTAGAGTACTTGGATCTAACGGAGGACATGCCACAAAACCGAGCACAATGGTGTTCTAGGATTCATATAGCCGACCCCACTTAGTGGGAAAACGCTTTGTTGTTGTTGTTGTTGTTGTTGTTGGTGAGAAAACAAATTGTAATATCATTAAAATATAAGAATACAACTATAAATTTGCATAACTGACATTTTATACAATTTTGTACAAATGGTGGAAGCAAACTTTAAAAAGTCTTCGAACCCTTTGTTTCCAAGAGCTCAATCATCTCAATAACTTGAATCTGATCATCAGTTGCAGCCTGCACCCAAAATCAAACCCACAAATTTTGTAAGAATAACGTTTATCTCAAGTCCAACTGTTAAAGTGATTAGAGTTGAGGACAACACTGAGATATGATCATATAAATACCTGGGACAAGTAGATTTCCAAGGGGTTTGCAGTCATAACTTACCATACAAAAATCTCCACAAATTTGCTGCAACCCTTCTGCAACTTCAACTACAAACATATTAAATTGACAAGTTCATGAATATGCAGACCACCTTCAACCTTGAAACAACAAATGATCTCCCAATATGCGTGGGTATTCAAGAATAAGATAAAGAAAGCATAGATACCATATTTATGACTAATGGGCAGAAGACAAGATACAAACAAAGCATTTACATATGAATGAGGGAGAACAGAAATAAGAATGAAATATCAGTGAAGAGCGCGCGTATACTCACACATATACAACAACAACAACAAAGCCTTTTCCCACTATACTCACACATATAAATGCATTAATATTTTCTCTTTTATTTTCAGAAACTCAAAAAACCAGGAAATTCCAATACAAGAGTTTAGGATAGAAACATACAGTTCTTTCGAGAAGGAAAGCAGCCCCTGCACCTAAAGTGGCTCCAATTGAATCTGCAACAAAGCCAATAGGTAGCCCAAAAATATAATCACCACCAAGCTGAAACATTAAAACGAGGAATCACAAAAGGGTGCAAACTTGCAATTAAATAAAAAATAAAAAATTTCTTTTTTGAAAATCTTCCTCTCTGTTTCTCCCTAGACCATGAATTGATATTGCAGAATATAACAGTAAAAGAAAACTATAAGTGAAGTATGCAAAAACATATGCTAGATCATTAGTCCACCAGAATTAAAGTGGAGTAGCAACAATTGCTAAGGCATCGGACAAATGCTTACAATAAGTACTAAATGTTATATATTTAACACTTGTAGGATTAGACTGAATGCAAAACATATATATAAAGACATTTAATACACAAGTAGCTGTACAACTAGTAAGTAGACCAAAATGCTTAAAGTAAGTACTGAATATAAGGATTAGATTGAATGTAAGTGGTATTAGGATCCCATCTTAAGCGGAAAATTTGCTCCGGCCACAAGACAGTCCATTTCATCTGCCTTGTCAAGAGAAATCCCAAGCTTTTCTTTAAAAAGATCTGCGTAATTGAATGCCCCACCACCTGCGGCCTGCTCACCATTGTCATGAGTCAATAAATTAGCTTGTATACATGCCAGAAAACAGTGATACAATGGCCAAACCAAACAGTTGGTATTACCATAATAACGCACTTCGTGCGCCCAGAAGCTCCATGTTGTTGGGAGCCTGAAATCATCTACAACCATAAGCAATGACCCAAAACAGAAAATGATAGCTACAACTACTGAACAATCAGCTATATTCAGGGCATATATGATCTTCTTTCGTATTTCATTTTCAGAAGTTTAAATCTTCTGAAACTACAAAACTTTTGCAGTAAAAAATATGGGTACTAATTACTTAAGCTGAAGTAGTTCATTTACCTATAAAAATGGTAGTTTGAACTTGCAATCCAAGATTTCAACATGAACACTTAGTTTAACAAAACAAGGTTAAAAAGTCTCAATTAGTGAAAAAATGAATCTTCCCATATCCCAAGTTGATTGAAACGAAAAATGATACAAATGAATCAGGAGATGGAAAGCAATCAAATACTTTTTAAGCATTAAGCATACCAGTAAGGCGAAGTTGCTTGGATCGAATGAAGTCTATACAGTCATTGATTTTCTAAGTTCCAAACTTTGCAAAATGGAGCTTCCCTTCAAGAACAGGACGCCCTCTATCGCCATTAGAAGCTGCTAAACTCTCATTGAAGAAGACGAATCGTCACTCTTCGTTGAGAAATACACCAATTTTATCAGAGAACCTGCCAACAGACAAAACAATCGAAAAATCATGAGAATTTGAGCAATTGGACTCCAAAAATTAAATAAAAAGCCAGGGTTTTGAAATCTCTGTAATTCCAACGTTCCTAATTTCCATTTTGGGTCGGCTTCCTCTTGATTTGAGCTTTTATGTTGGAAAAGAACTTACACTGAAGGACAGCCCAAGAGGAGAGGATCATCTTTACCTATTGGGTCGAGGTCTCCAATTCCGGCAAGCTTGGCCGTAAATTGGCCGGAAAACCCGCGGTTACCGTTTCTTAGATCTGAAATTGAAATAATTCAGCTTCGAATTTGTTGAAACTAACTTGGGAGTTGGAAAGAGGACGGGAAGAGGATTTTGGAGGTACAAGTTGACGGTCGTTGGTGTTCTCATCATCGTCGTTTGTCTTCGACTCCCATTGTCGACGCTGTTGCGTGAAGAGAAGAGGGAGAGGAGAGATAGAATGAAGCGAAGGAGGCGTTGGACGTTTGTGAATGGGAGAGAGAGGATTTAGCTTTTTACACAAAAGCAAGACACCAATCTCAGCTTAAAAGACACCAAAAATAAAAGGACACCAATCTCAAATAGGAAGGCCACTCGTATTAGTGGCATTAACTAAAAAGACACCAAAAAAAGCCAAGAGTGCTATCTTTATGTCTATGGTCACCAATTGCAAATAGTGTGTAAATATTGTTGTCCTATTGCCATAATTCTAGTAGTGTAAAATATTTTCTTAACTACAATTAGGCGTCTTAACTGTTGTGACATATGTTCTTATCAACATTGTGATTGTGTAAATTCTAAGTAGAGATAAAATAGGAATTATTTGGAATCTAGAAGATCTTTCCTAATATGCTTTGTATTACTGGGAAAGCAAGTTTCTCTCCTCCTTATTACTATAAATAAAGGCACAAGAACTGAGGAATTAATACACAATTCCTCAAGCCTATTCTCCACTCTCTTGTCTCCCTTTGTCGCCAGCTCTCCTTCCTATGTCAGTTAAATATAGGCCACAACACGTTATCAGCACGCTCTTCATGTTGTGCTAAAGAGAATTTATTCGTCTTCAATTAGGGGAGTATTACGTTTCAATTATTTTTAATTGATTAAATTTTGGTTTTCTTGAATTCATATACTTTTATTGATTCAATTTAATTTTTTTCTTATGTTGAGCGTGACACAAGCTTTAAAGATGGAAAGTCAACGGTTTTTATCTTGATATTTTTGCAGCCCTGATAGCATAAACATTCACCATAATGCATGACCCAACTTTTCGTTTTTCGAATTGTAGATTCTACATAAATTGTGTATGCATTATATTCATAATTATAAAATTATATGAATTGATATTGCATGAAATTAAACTATATATATATAATTGAATTAAATTAAACTTTAAAAAAAATTAGGGTTTCAAGACCCCAACTAGTGAGAAATGCAGCTGCGATGCATTAGAGCACAGCTCTGCTGTGCTGAGAACCCAAGAAAACGATGCCAATTGGCGTCATCCCCAACCTAGAAAGCCTTGCCAGAAGCTGAGCCCACAGCTTTGCCATTCTTTTTCTGGACATCACGACCTGCAGTTGTGTCCCCTTGGGGGTTTACTCCATCATCTTTGACGACGTCCCTTGAATTTCCCGTTGAAATTCATCGAAATCAATAGTTTCCTACATCAAATCCCCTCGATTCTACCTTTTTTTCCAACATCGAGGATTCTCCTCCGTCGTTAAGACCGGTTCTTCGATGAACCACCATGCATCGCACCTCACTCCTGAGGTTTCTCGACCAAGATTATGTTGCTAGAAACGCTGGCTCCAGTTTTCTTCCTTGGTGAACCCACCCACATCGTTGGGATTCTTGATTGGACCCTTTGGGCCTGGATCACCTCGGCCTACGATAGGGCCTGCACTCAAGGCCTGCTACCCCTCGCGCTCAGCCCACATGATACCAGCCCAATTGGGCTCGGTGTTCACATGTCCACGTCGCAGGAGAACTTATTCCGCTTGTTTATTGAGGATTCCCTGCATCGTAGCACACTGGATCGCACCCTACTTGGGCCTTCCCATCTGGGCCTGCGTCTACAGCCCTTATCTGTGCACATGAGCCTGGCTTTTCCAGCCCAATTTTGGGGCTTGGACATCCTATATATTTGTTTTTAGAATTTCAGCCACTAGTGGGCTTTGGTCCATTTTAGGCCACCAAATTTAATCACTTAATTTTTTTTTTTTAGGCTTTGTTGGGTTTATATTTTTTGCCCAATTCTTCCCATTGGCCCGATGACTAATAATTAATTAAATCACCAAATATTGTTGCCTACATGCATTTTTCAATTGCTATATTTTTATGTCTTGTATATATATTGCGTTTGTTTGCAGGTACTATAAACCTGAAGTTCATACTTACGAACTCGAAGTTTTGAAAAAGTGCCATAGAAACCTAAAGTTTCTTAACGCGCAACACTCATGTTGAGACCTGAAGTTCTCCATGCTTAAATCTGTTTAAAACCTGAATGTTCTAACGTTAATGTTTATGGAATTTTTATTTCTTAAAACACCAATCACATTCTTGTTTCCGCCATTCAGCGTATTGTTGAACCATAATATGTTCGATTTCACTGATTTGAAAGTTTCGAACAAGAAACTATTTTATGTAGATCCAAGACGTGACATCCCCCTTGACAATAACTAGTTGCGAAATCATTGTAGTCAGTTATGGTGTGGAAGAGTTAAATAAGCCTCTGCCATGATCTTTATTCGAAAACTTATCCTTGAAGCATATCAAATGGAAGTACTTCACGGCCGAGGACTCCATGGCTCTTTGACTCGCTATGGACTGTTTCAAATCATGCAAAGATAAATTCTTGCCCAAAGCAAAACATGATTGAAACATGTACTTCCATGAATAGGTAGAATTCTGAAGTTTATATCGTATCAAATTTTGACAGGAAGAAAATCTTTCTCGTCATTCTATATCTACATGTTCTTAAAGTAGCAGTATAGAGAACAGAAGTTTACCAAATTCTCATATCTGATTACAATCACACTTGTGAGAGAATGGTACCCCAGTAATTCGGCTGGGAGCTACCGAATGGTATAGACCCAGTTTCGGCTGGAGTGTACCGAATGGTGGTGCCTTACTTTGGTAGGGGTACACTGACATGCATGTTTTGCCTCGACAAAGGTACACCAACGGGCATGCTCTGCTTTGGCAGAGGTGTACTGAACGGTATTGCTCTGCTTAGGCAAAGGTTACCGAATAGACCCTCTAGTTTTGGCTGGAGCCTACCAAACCCAAGTCTAGATCTGTCTCTCTCTCACAATCCTATTTCGAGTTTGTTTTACAATATATGGTAGAATTAGGCCTGGGAAGAGGTGGTATCATGCCCGAAGCATGATCCCTAACACCTAACACTTCAAGAATAAGGGATACTATTCCAAAACCTCAGCCTTGCAAAATCTTACTTTGTTTTGAAGAGTACCATTCCAGTAGTTAGTCTATGAGACTAATTTTGCTCCACCTAACACATTTGTCAAGTGAAATTTGGCATGGAAGACCCTATTAGCCGAACCCCCTTGTATGTTTGGTTTACTTTGTGAATAATTTATTTTGTTCTTGGATTTAAGATTGTTGTTTGGATGTCACTATTATTCTCGAATAAGAGTTAATTAACGAAATTACCACATGTGACTATAATTAACTCATGCTTAGGTATGTTTTGTGGGGAAGTTAGTAGTCTGGTTATATGTTAACTTCATACCTAATCATTTTCTGACAGCCTTTCAGGCTTATCCAACCTGATTGTGGGGCATGGCACTGCCCTATATTGTCCAATGGTACTAATTTTACTATAAAGGGAAGCCTTATACTCATTCGTTTTGGAAGAATGCCTTTTTTAGCTTTAAGGATGTTCGAGAGTATTACTACCATATTGAAACCAATGTAGAAAATGGAGTAAAATTCCTTGGCATATTACCATATTGCACTTCCTATGAATATAGCCAGAAGCATATTCTAGAGAATATGGAACACTTAATGAGTGGATTACACCCATTCAAGCCCACTATGTGGCTGGCCAAAAGCCCGCGAATTTTCACAATGGATATACATTTGGGATATCTAGGATGATCCGTGATGCGCTGTTTTGGGCATCATTTTGCCAGAAGTAAAGACATCATACCTTGACGCATATTATACATTAGCACCCTCCATCTTTTCTACAAATGATTCAAAAGGGGACATTTATGGATTGATTCAACCACCCTACGAATTATTTAGATACTTTATAGTATTGGTTGATGCTTCTACACATTGGTCACACGTGTGGCTGTTGTCCACAAGCTGCATTCCCCACACTGGTGGCTCAGATTAACAAGCTTAAGGCTCACCACCTTGATTATCTGATTAAATTTATTTGATTTGATAAGTTGGAGAAATTACATCAAAAACTTTCGATGGATATTGCATGTCGATTGGGTTTTGAAGTTGAACATCCAATACCCTATATTCGTACCCAGAACAATCCCGAAGAAGCATTCATTGAACGCTTTCAAATAATTATGCGATCGATTGATCATACCTACCAAGTTCTCGATCTCTACTTGGGGCTATGTAATATTGCAAGCACCCATATTGGTCCACCTGAGGCTCATCATGACCCAATCTTATGAAACACGTGTTAGTTGGTTACTATAAACGAACCCGACATATTGCATCTGTGCGTAGTCTATATGCCATTTTTACGTCGCCTTTACGTACAAAAGAGAAAAAGGGTCCTCAGGGAAACATGTAAATCTATATTGGTTAAGATTCTCCTTCTAATATTCATTACTAAGAATCTTTGACAGGCGATCTCTTTACCGCTCATTTTGCGGATTGTCACTTTTATGAGACAGTCTTCCCATAGTTAGGGGGAGATAAGAACATCAACGTTCCTAAAAGAACGACGCTACTATGTCTCATCTCGATCCCAATCTAGATCATTAGAGTATAACCAAACACTTCCTTTGTTCTAGCAAAAATGACAAGATCACGTATACCAGCTACAAATATGTCTGCAAAGATGTGTACTAAATGTACGACGGACTTTCGTCCTGAAAGCAGGAACGCCACTATTGTGGCTGACCTGTGTACATTGGCGGCTAGCCAATCAATCTGTCCTACAACATAAGTGTGGTAGATCAATCGGTTAAAAGTGAAGGAACATGGCATGATCAAATCCGCCCCTCGATTGCTATCTCAATCCTTTTCATCTTATGAGATTAAATCTGGATTACTCCCAAGACCTGAAGTTCTTGGATTAAATCTGGATTACTCCCAAGACCTAAAGTTCTTGGTCCTGTATACCAGTTTGGATAAGATATGGAATTGGAATGAGGTTATCATAGATGATGTTTCATTTATATGGTAACTACCAATATAAATGAAAAGCGACGATAACAAACCACTTTTCGTTGATTAGTGTCGACGTATAACTGATTGGTCAACTACAAGAATCAATCTATGATGAATAAGATGAATGAAATAATGCGATATGATGTCTTGTAGCGCAAGGCTTCTCTCATACGCCATGTGATTAATTGCAGCATTACAAACGTGGTTTAGTATCTCTAGGATCCTAATACGAAAACTACATGGAGTTTCCAAAGAACTTACATGTACTGATTCAAATAGTTCTAGACCATAAGAACACCCTCTCAGTTCTCAAGAAGCCTTCACTTTGCTGATGCAGAACTATCCAGGCGAATGTGGTATACCCGTCTAAGTGAATATTTGATCAGTTAGGGATATATGCCCCTGTGTGTACGAAATCCAAAATTTCTAGAGTTGAGAATACTGACTCGCACCTAAAGTCGGACTTTAAGATGAATGATCTTGGGAAAACTCGACATTACCTCGACTTGAAGTTCCAAGCTAGTTCTGATGGTATTTTGGTCCACCACTCGAACTAGACCCAGAAGGTGTTACGTCTAAGTATACCTTGATCATCTGTATGCTAGATGCAAATGAGACCTTTATGGAGGGTATGAAGCATAAGGTTCCATATTGGAACGTGAGGCAACCATATCTAAGTACCATTGGCGTTTGTTGTACTTAGCTCAATGTACTAGAATCAGACATCTTATGTGTTGATAATCTTTTAGCATGAAGTAGCATTGTGCCTACACCCCACCACCAAATTTGGCATTAAACATGTTTTTTCGTTACTATAGATTTGGGCTTATCTATCCCTATGCATCTCAAAATAGATCACACCTACTTGATCTTTAGAATGATGCCTACCTTGTGAGATTCACTGAATCAGACCATCTGTCTGACCGCATAAGGTATGTTCCTACATTGTTATGTCTTTGCCATTAATGAACACCGCAATATCTTGGAGGTCAACTAGATAGACCTTTGTTGCGAAACCTTAGAATTGTTCCAAGACTTACTGTATCTCATCACGTGAGAGATATAGTTGACAACTCTTGTTGAGCATATTCAAAATCTCTACGATTTTCATCCATCGTTAAGTCCCAATAACAATCTATGAAGATAACGCTGTATGTATCGACCAGATCATGATACATCCAACAAGTCAATACCAAGCATATTGTGTCTACATCAACATCAGCATCAGAAGATTGAAGTCAAGTATTTTGATCTCTTACAACCTTACCGACCTCTACATGACGTCATTGTCGAAATCTACCTTCCAAAAACTTGTCCAAGGAATTGGTATGCGTAACTTTTTAATTTGCGATGCTTGTAGTTTCATTTGGAAGTTTTGTCAAACTCAGGGGAGTATCCAGAAGTGTACTCACTTGACCTTAATGTACTATTTTTCCTACGATTAGGAGCATTTTTCCCACTAGGTTTTTGCTACCTAATTAGGTTTTGACGAGACACCCATCCTGGGTTGGTTATACCTTTGTGAGCTCTTCTACTTGCGTCCAAAAGACGTATAGTTTTGACTTAATGCAACTTCTCACTTTTCTCCTTAGCCTATGGATTTTTCTCCCACCTTGGGTTTTGCCATAGCAAGGTTTTGTGAGTTTTACTACCCATGCATGCTTCCTTTTGTTTTGAGACTCACATTCGCTACTTGTGCCGACTAGATGAGACGACTTCATCTATTACTTCTACATTTGCCTGAAGATCTAATGTGCCATCTACTTGAGTATTTGCACACTCAAGGGGGAATGTTGTGACATATGTTCTTATCAACATTGTGATTGTGTAAATCCTAAGTAGAGATAAAATAGGAATATGTTGGGATTTAGAAGATCTTTTCTAATATACTTTGTATTACTTGGAAAGCAAGTTTCTCTCCTCTTTATTACTATAAATAAAGGCACAAGGACTGGGGAATTAATACACAATTCCTCAAGCATATTCTCCACTCTCTTCTCTCCCTCTGCCTCCAGCTCTCCTTCCCCTGTCAGTTAAATATAGGTAACGTTTTAAATTTGTCTTAATGAAGAACTAAAAAAAATAAACAGTTTGAATAATTGAAACAGCATTCCAAAAGGGGCCTAACAAGGTATCCTTTAAATAAGATTAATTAGAGATTCCTCAATAGAAATTGATACATACATATAATAGCGCTCAATGGTAAAACTCTGAACATAAAATCAGTGATTTGAACCGTTCATCTCCCTACATCCTCTAAAAAAATCAAGTTTTTGAAAAACAAAATTTGGTAAGAAAAATGGAGTGTAAATGTAAACGACAATCAATGGTTAAATTCCAGTATATATATATATTAAAAAAAATTATTTTAAACTAATAAATAATCACATGTAAAATATAATACAAAATTATTATATAATACCACACACACACACACACATATATATTTTCATGAGTTTTAAATTTTTCTTATTTTTTAAGACAAAATTTGTAATTGATTAATGAAATAGAGATAGATAGTTAATAATATATGGAATGGGACATTGTTGAATATTTTTTCTAAAGGGGTATAAAAAAAAAACTGAATTGTTGCAGGCCTATTTGATTGAACGATCTAGAGTTTAGAGAGAGAGGGGGGGCCTGCCATTATTAGTGAGAAGAGAGATTGATTTAATTGTGAGGTGTGTTTGATTAACCCCATTGTGCTTTTATTTATAGTAGTAGGAAGGGTAAAACCTTTCCCTTTAGGATTACAACATGTAATAAGTAATCTAGTCCTAATAGGAATATAGATTCCCTAGGATTTACACAATCACATTCCTATTCTAAATATGACTGCAACACTCCCCCTCGAGTGTGTAAATACTCAACAAATCATCGCATCAGATCTTCAGCAGATAAGGTAGAATAGTTGATGAGGTCATCGGCACAACGGGTGATCGCGAGTCTTAAATTTAAGTGAAGTATGCATTTGCAAAAACTCACAAAAACATTGCTATGCTAAAACCCAAGATAGGCAAAAACCCATCGACTAAGGAGAAAAGTAAGAAAATATGCATAATGTCTAAAACACTCGTCAAACTGGACAAAGGTAGTGAACTCATTGATAGGAGCATATTTATGCGACTTAATTGACTTGTTCTCGTGTGTGGAGCCAAAAATATTCACAAGGCGACACGTGGGTTTTTTGGACAAAAAGGACAAAAATACCCTCGAGGCATACCAGGTCTCCTACACGCGAGCAGTGGAGAATCATCCATCAACCAAGTCAGAAGTACCCAAAATGGGTAACAATTCAAAACCTATTTCATATATGTTTTTACCTCATTTTTTCCTTATTCAATTAGCCATTTATTTCAAACATTCCATAACATCCTCAACCAATTAATATAATCAATATATTAAAGGCTAATTACATCACAAAATCACCCCAAAATCACACCAAGGGCCGGCCATTCCCATCCAAAAAGAGCTTATCATATTCTCTACCTTTTCCACCATTTTCCCTTTTTAATTACACTAATTAGCTAGCCAATTAAACCCATAACCATCAAAACATTCCTTTATGTTTAAATTAGCCAATTAATCATAATAAATTGGCTAATTAAACCTAAATTAAACCTAAAAACCCTAGCCACCTCCTAACTCTATAAATAGGCACCTATTCTCACCAAAAAATCAATTCCAACACTTTGGCAAAAATCCCAAAATTCTCTAAACACTCTTTCTCTCTAAATTCTAACTTTGGCATCGGAGGTTCTTCGGCCAAAGCCCCCCCCCATTCATCGTGGGCTCGTGAGGCTTTTGGCCTTAACCTAAGGTGCTAGTTGTTTTGTAGGTGCAAAATCGTCCAAGATCGAAGAGGAGAAAATTTGCATCCACAAATTGGTGCTTTCATTGAGAGTTGAAATCCATACTCGTAGAAGACTCTCGCACAAAAAGGTTTTTTTCTTTATTTTCTAGTCCATTTGAATATTTTTCATACGTTCTTATTATTAGAATTTTTTACTTGCAAAGGTTCTTTGATAAAACGTATAAGCAAAATATAATGGCTAGAAATTTAGAAAATTCCACAAGTGAAAATTCTAATGTTCAAGAAATGGGATTGCGGAGATCCGTGAGGCTAAATGCGACAATAAGGGGAGCGGCATCATCATCACGAGCTTCCACCATGGGAACCACAGTGGTGGCTACCTCGGTAGCCACCCGCGGCGAGGTCTATGGTGCCTTCACCACGGCCACCATGGGAACCACCGCGGTGGCTACTTCGGTAGCCACTCGTGGCGAGGTCCATGGAGCCTTCACCACGGCCCGGAGATCCGTGAGGCAAAATGCGACAATAAGGGGAGCGGCATCACCACCACGAGTTTCCACCATGGGAACCACCGCGGTGGCTACCTCGGTAGCCACCCACGGCGAGGTCCATGGTGCCTTCACCACGGCCACCATGGGAACCACCGTGGTGGCTACTTCGGTAGCCACTCGTGGCGAGGTCCATGGAGCCTTCACCACGGCCCGAGCCGTGCCATCCAAGGCTCACGGTACTAAGACCACAATCCAAGCCGTGCCATCCAAGTTTACGTGGACCCAAGCCCAAGCCTCGCATTCACATGCACCGCGCATTGAGCAGCCTGCTTTCGTTGAGCAGCCCACTCCCATGGCCCAGCCTGCTCTTGTGACCCAGCCTGCTCCCGACGAGCAGCCCACTCCCGTGGTCCAGCCTGCTCCCGACGAGCAGCCCACTCTCGTGGTCCAGCCTGCTTCCGTCGAGCAGCCCAATCCCGTGGCCCAACCTGCTCCCGCCAAGCAACTTGCTCTCGCGGCCCAGCCTACACCCGCAAAGCAACTTGCTCTCGCAGCCCAGCCTGCTCCTGCCAAGCAGCTTGCTCTCGTGACCCAGCCTGCTCCCGACGAGCAGCCCACTCCCGTGGTCCAGCCTGTTTCCATCAAGCAGCCCACTCCCGTGGCCCAGCCTGCTCCTGCCAAGCAGCCTGTTCTCGTGACCAAACCTGCTCCCGACGAGCAGCCTACTCTCGTGGTCCAACCTGCTTCCGTCAAGCAGCCGACTCCCATGGCCCAACCTGCTTCCGTCGAGCAGCCCATTCCCGTGGCCCAGCCTGCTCCTGCCAAGCAGCCTGCTTTCATGACCCAGCCTGCTCCCGACGAGCAGCCCACTCTCACTGCCTATCTTGCTCCAGTGGCTTTCCAAGCAGCCCAAGTCGGCCCAAGACTATCTCAACCATCCGGACCTACCATCGAACCGGGGGCATCTCACCACATTTTTTCGCGGGTTTGACATTTCCCAACTCAAATCTCATGCTCGAAGTCTACCACCCTTTCACCGCCCAAGGAGGCGCATTCCTTCCAAGCTCTTCCAATCCAAATGGCGAACAACACTTGTCTCGACAAGTCATAGAGTTGACGAGCGCCCTTGCACAACAGACAACCTTGGTGAATCAACTTTTGCAACACATTAGGATCCAACGTGCCCTAGACGAGGTATCCCGAAGTAGGACAAGGGCAGACGGACATTTCCAGCAGCGTCCCGGCAAGCAGCCACGAGCCGAACGTTTGGGCAGTGTACATTCCCGGCTTAGAGCGCGAAGGAGCATGCACTCTCGACTAGGCCCACGGAGGAGCATACATTCACGGTTGGGGTTATACTCCGATAGTCAACATGAACAACCTTCCGGGCAAAGTGTCTATTTGCAGCTAAGCCCACAAGGAGCGTCATCCACCTCACATCAGAGTAGGCAACACGACAGACGGAGAGAAGCAGTCACTCAATCCAGCTCAAGTTCAACCAGCAGCATGCGAAGAACTCGCTCGCCTACTAGGAACGCATCACATGCACTGCATCCGCGGCATAGACGAGCCAAACACATGGAAGAGCAGCCTAGACCAGCAAGTCATGACTGGGGGCAGCCGAGAGCTCCGCTACCCCAACAAAGGCAAATTCAGGAAGAAGTAGAGAGACTCTTGACCAAGCGATTGCATGATTTCCAACGTAACGAGGTCACCGACGAGGCACTACGACGGAACATAACCAACATAAGCAGGTCACCCTTCACGGAGGAGATTGAGCAGGCAGAGCCTCCACGCGAGTTCAGCATGCCACATTTCACATCTTTCAAAAGGGATGAAGACCCGGAGAGACACTTAAAATGTTACCAAAGTGCAATGATCCTTTATCGAAACAACGATGATCTCATGTGCAAGATATTCGCCACCACTCTACAAGGCGAGGCGCAAGATTGGTTCTACACCCTGCCGCCACAATCCATCCGGAATTTCTACGAACTTTCTTTGGTTTTCACCAAAGAATATTCATCCTATCGCTCGATAAAAAAGAAGTCTGACCATTTGTTCGACGTCAAGAAGAACCCAAAGGATTCGCTTCGCGACTATGTGAAGAGGTTCAAAGTAGAGAAGGCAAAAATAGTTGGATGCAACGACTCGATAGCTAGAGCAGCCTTCCAAAAAGGACTTCCAGCAGACCACCCGCTATTCAGAAAATTGATCATGAAAGAAGATCTAACTCTGGCAGACTCTTTTGCTTTAGCAGAGAAGCATGCACTTTGGGATGAGGCTCGCCAATGCACATTCAAGGACTTGAAGAAGTACCCGACATCACCTCCCTAGAAGCAGCGGAGGACTTATTCGCATGTTTGACGGTATCTAAAGTAGCAATAAGCTCTACCATCATGCGAGAAGAGCTGGGGGCTCGACTACCTGTATTCTACAGTTACCTGCAGTCATCATCATGACGCACTATTCCGCCGAATCCAAACCGACGACGATAAAGGCGTAGACCCTGGCAGATGCAAAGTTTTCTGACGGACATAACAACTCGGCCCCACGATGCCCCGAAGGCAGTCGATCACACTTTAGCCGCACATATTCCCTCAATGGAGATTTCTGGCATTCGCATGTCAACGGCGCATCCAACTACAAAGGCTCGCGAGCAGCCGTGGTTCGTGGCAACCGACTACTTCACCAAATAGGTGGAAGCAGAGCCCATGACGACCACGATTCAGACGGACATATAGCGCTTCATATGGAGGAACATCATGTACCGATTTGGCATCCCTTAATCCATCGTCACCAACAACGGCCTGCAATTCGTGGGCAAAGATTTGGCGAAGTTCTTCCAAAAATATGGCATCAAGCAGCATATGTCCATGCCGAGATATCCTTAAGGCAATAGGCAAGCCGAAACATCCAAAAAGATGGATCTCATCTAGGAAGGTCTGTACAAGCTCAGCAGAATAGGCGGCAAGAGTGATTATACCCCCGCTACCATGAAACGATAAAAAGATCGAAAAGTAGTGGAGCGCCTACAATCTGAAGAAGTACCATGTGTGACCTCCGACTACATCAAAGCTCGAAGACTTAAGAAGCTCGACGGGCACCACCTCACAAGTCGATGACTATCCAGTTGTTATGCAGTTCCTACCTTACAGCTAAGTTCTCGTTCGTTTCACTCGTTTTTCAATGAGGAATTCAGAAGTAATCACAACTTGGCTCGGCTGCATGCTTACAACAAGTGATCACTCCAGCACTTCAAAAGAAGACTGTGCCCTTCTTAGGGACCCATCGCAGGAATTGCGCCCCCCGAGGGACCAACCATGCTCTCCAGTGCGAGAGGGTAAACCAATTCCCCGACACTCATATGGGTCGGCTCTCCAAGACAGGAGGATAAACTTTACACTCCGAATATCCAGACGTGGATGAGTCTGGCTGCCCTAGTATAACTAGATGCACGATGGCTTGCGCCGGGATTCCTAGAAGTAGCCGCAATGGTCTTTTTCAAGACTTAGCTAACTGAAGGATTTTGGGTCTCTTGGCCTAATCCGTGGGGAACTGGGCCCTAGAGACGGAGAGGGCACATTACGCAGTACATCCGATGGACGGCTACCCTGGAATCCTAAAGCTGCTACCGAGTGCACTAAGGTAGCCTACGGATTCCGGAAGACTGCCTACGGCTTGCCCTTCGAGCAGTAAAGCCGCGCTAGACTTACACAACCGCACATTCTTGTGAAAGGTTAAACAAGCTAGCGCGCATATACGAAGTTTTATCGACTGCCGACATGCTACGTAGTCGATAAGCTTCACCTCTGCCAAGCGCGGAACAACCTACACCAAGTCCTAAAGTGTTGTGATACTTGCTACGCAACCTACGGAATTGAAGAAAGTCAAGGTTAACAGCCTAGTGGTTACGCGGACTTGTCTTCTTCTGTAAGTAAGGCATCCGGCTGCCAACCCTATGGCTAACAACTTTGCAAAGTTCTACACCAACACCTACAGCTGCATAGGCTACGCGAGCTTGTCTGCTTATAAAAAAGTAGCATGCCTGCCACTGGTCTATTAAGTCTAAAGGTTAGGGCATGAACAAAAGAAGTGAAGATGAAGAAAAACGAAGGAAAACATGTTTATAAACAACTAGCAAAGGCCGAAGGAGTTCAAGCAAAACAAGAGCTACAAGGAAAAACAAAGAAAATCCTAAATGCTACCTAAAATACTACACTACAGCAGCTTGGACATCCCACGACTACTCGGTCGCCACACCTTCAACAGCCGTAACACTCTTAGCAACGGCATCATCCGGCGCTTCACCCCCGGCTGCCCCAGTCTGGGCACTAACTTCTCCAACTACTTCACCAATGGAAGCCTTAAAAGTAAAAGCAAGCAAGTCTTTCGGAGAAATAGAGAAGGTCTTAAAACCTCAAGCTCATCATTCTCACCCTTCAGCTGCTCATTCTTCTTAAGCAGACTAACACAGACGCGCTGCAGCTCATCCACTCCCTTCTTAGCATAAGCAGCGAAACGAAGCTCAGAAATTGCAAGCTTAAGATCTTGAATCTGAGGCGAATCAATCTCAGCAGCAAAGGGAGCAGGCTTTGGCGCCACTTTAGCAGCAGAGTCCACCTTACCACTCTTCATAATAGCAAGTCTCTACAAAGGTGAACCAGACTTGGCTCCCAAAGAACGTCCTGGTACAGACTTCGGCACTGGGGGCATGATAAAACCTTTACGCTGAGCAATCTTATCCACAATTGTACTAGCCATTCTCAACATGGAAGACGCCACATGCTCAGATCTAGCAGCCTTATTTTTCTTCCCATTAGAAGAAGTCATGTCAATCACATACCTCTCGGTAGCAAGCGGACCCTCATGAGCAGCAGAAAAAGTCTTCAGTTTTTTCTTAACTAGGCATCTCATGAGCAGGCGGGGAAGATCTCTTCTTTCCATCTTCATTCATAGTAAGCTCCACGACAGCGATCAGACGAGCCAATGCATCCGCCTTGATCCTCTTTACCTCATCTTTCTGGAGCAGCCCACCTTTCTTTCAGCAAAGAAGACTAAGCAGCCAACGACATTCATGGTACTCAGCAAGGGAGCTCAACCCAGCATTCCAGCAGGCAGAAGGCCTGCATGCCCAACATTCCAGCAGCCCATGAGACCGGCAATCTCCTTATTTCTCTCAATCGCCAGCCTGGCCCGAGTCAGGTCCAAGAGCCCAAAGGACATGAGCCATGCGGCTCGCCTAACATTGTGCCCTAGCGCCACAATCCTCGACCCCAGCTGCACAAGCTGCCCTTGGCTCAAGCCAAGCCAAGCTGCCCAAGCAGTGGTCCCTGCCACGACATCTCCTCAGCTCATGCCGAGCCAGCTCCTGGCCCCTGCCAGCCGACGTGCCGCACCACCTCGACGGCTACCCCGCAATAGCACTATCCAAGAATAAGGCAAGAAAAATTAAATTTTTCTTACATTGGTGCGGCACGAGGAAGACGAAGAAAGCAACGAAAGACGGTCCTTTGCACGGGCAAGATGTATAAGATTGCTAGAGGAGGGGGAACAAATATCCTCTAAGCTATCTCTCTCTTGTAGGGTAGAATAAATCGCTCTCCAAAGTTGATTTAATAACCCACTTAAGGTGGACTTAAATAGGCTTTAAGAGAAATTTATTTCCCTTTCCTAGAAGGATCTAATTTCCTATTAAAGAGAGAATCTACATCAAAATAGGAAGCAGTCCTAAGTTTCCTAAAGCAAGAAAATCTCTACACCTGCCGCCCTTTTCTGCGAGCAGCCCAACAGGTGTGGGGGCATTTGTGGAGCCAAAAATATTCACAAGGCGACACGTGGGTTTTTTGGACAAAAAGGACAAAAATACCCTCGAGGCATACCAGGTCTCCTACACGCGAGCAGTGGAGAATCATCCATCAACCAAGTCAGAAGTACCCAAAATGGGTAACAATTCAAAACCTATTTCATATATGTTTTTACCTCATTTTTTCCTTATTCAATTAGCCATTTATTTCAAACATTCCATAACATCCTCAACCAATTAATATAATCAATATATTAAAGGCTAATTACATCACCAAATCACCCCAAAATCACACCAAGGGCCGGCCATTCCCATCCAAAAAGAGCCTATCATATTCTCTACCTTTTCCACCATTTTCCCCTTTTAATTACACTAATTAGCTAGCCAATTAAACCCATAACCATCAAAACATTCCTTTATGTTTAAATTAGCCAATTAATCATAATAAATTGGCTAATTAAACCTAAATTAAACCTAAAAACCCTAGCCACCTCCTAACTCTATAAATAGGCACCTATTCTCACCAAAAAATCAATTCCAACACTTTGGCAAAAATCCCAAAATTCTCTAAACACTCTTTCTCTCTAAATTCTAACTTTGGCATCGGAGGTTCTTCGGCCAAAGCCCCCCCCATTCATCGTGGGCGCGTGAGGCTTTTGGCCTTAACCTAAGGTGCTAGTTGTTTTGTAGGTGCAAAATCGTCCAAGATCGAAGAGGAGAAAATTTGCATCCACATCGTGCACTTATGTTATGTTTCATTAGCTATTTTAGTGTTTAAAGTTACTTTTGTGTGTTTTCAGATTCTAAAGGCAAAATATGCATTTTGGAGCAAAATGGAGCTTGGAATGATTATCACATGCTTGGAGCAAAATGAATGGATGAATTGAAGACTTGAAGAAATTAGGATTCCTAATCAACGAAGGATTCCTAATTGACGAAGGATTCCTAATTGACGAAGGAT
The DNA here is from genome assembly GCF_042453785.1 of Malus domestica. Taxonomy (NCBI): domain Eukaryota; kingdom Viridiplantae; phylum Streptophyta; class Magnoliopsida; order Rosales; family Rosaceae; genus Malus; species Malus domestica. Next base: position 16,971,962 of record NC_091672.1, read on the forward strand.
TCCTAATCGACGAAGGATTCCTAATCAACGAAGGATTCCTAATTGAAGATGGATTCCTAATCACATGAGGATTCCTAGAAGAACAAGGATTCCTACTCCAACAAGGATTCCTACTTGAAGTAGGAAAGTTAAGCCAATGTTTCTTATTTTGGTTTGACCTTTCCTAATCCTAATTGTCCCTATGTTCCAGCAACTTTGAAGGCCTTTTAAGCATTCTAGGACACAAATTACACATTCCTTGCACCATTCAAGCCACAAACATCCCCATTCATAAAAAAACTCACCATTCACGCCAGAAACTGAACTCCATCTTCAACAGCCTCATTCCTTCACCATTCACCATATTTTCTGACCCAAAACCACCCTAGCCGCACCACCCATCAACCCTAAACACTTCCATACATCCTCCATCCATTCTAAATCATCCAAGAACCCAAGAACCTACCCATATTCCCTGTGCCACAGCAAAGGAGAGGAAGAAGAAGTACTTGGAGATTCTAGCCGTTCAACATCGAATCGTTGGAATATTTAGGTGTTCTCTTTCTTATATTTACAATGTATGAATCTGTTTTCTTTTGTTCTGTGAACATGAGGAACTAAGCCTTTTGGCTAGAGGGTTATTCAATACCATGATTATGCTTGCAAGATGAATTGATTATGTCTAATTGTTATTTCATGAATTGTGAATGCAATTTGCTTAACCGTTTGATTGATGACTTATTTTTGTGTGTTGATTAAGGTGGCCAACTTAGTTTTCATGCAGGAATTTGAAGCTAAAACATAAGGAAGTTTCACCTAATAGTTACAACTTTATGTTTGCAAGTAGTGGAGGTCGCTTACAAACGATCGCGTTAAGTGAATTCTTGGCAAACGTTTCATGCTTTTCATAGTAACAATTGCCTCGTCAATGCTTATAGTTTTCATGAAGCTTAATGATCTTTGATTGTATCTTTATTGTGCTTTTCACGTAAGGAACTTTTAGAGAATATTTTGAGTTGTTGCATGTGCATTCCCATCCAATTCACTAACTTTAGGAAAACTTGAAGGTTAAAAAAGTGCTATCACAGTTAACCTAGGGCGTTGAGATTCATAATTCATTGAAAGAAACAATTGGAAATGAAAGTTGAATGCAAGTGTATCATGTGTGGAGAAGAACCCTCTAGTTGATCTATCACCCATCAATTTACTTAACTTTGTCTTAAAATCTGTTTACTTTGTTTGTTTTAATTAATTTCGTCCAAAATCAAACCCACCTTATTTCTTTGAGTCATATTACTTAGAACTTGTCTTAGAATATGTTTTTAGGTGTTTTAGGTCATTAGGAAACCAAAATTCGTCCAAGTTGTGTTAGAGTCTCAAAACTGCCCAGAAAGTGGTTTTTAGGCAGTTTTGAGTGTTTGTTTGCTGTTTTGAGTCTTTTGGTTTGTTTTAGTGTTTTAGATATTAGTTTTGCATTCTTTGAGTCTAGTTTAGTATTTTAAACTTTGTTTTACAGATTTGAGTCAGTTTAGAGTGTTTTAGCAATCCCTCCTAATCCCTGGTTTAAGAACGATCCCTACTTATCCATACTACAATTGTCAACAAGAGGGTTAATTTGTGTGTTTAGTTAATTTACGCAGCACTCATCAGAGTATGATTATCCCAGGATGGGTGCCTCATTAAAACCTCATTAGGTAGCAAAAACCCAGTAGGGAAAAATGCTCCTAATCGTAGGAAAAAGAGTACATTAAGGTCATGTGAGTATGCTTTTAAATACTCCCATTGAGTTAGACATAACTTCTAAATAAGAGAACTACAAGTGATTTAACTCAGATAATTTACGCATACCGACTCCTTGGACGAGCTTCTGAAATGTAGACTTGGGCAATGACTTGGTAAAGAGATCAGCCAGTTTGTCCTGGGAATAGATTTGCTTGACTTCAATGTTCTGATGCTGCTGCTACTAGTGTGAGTAAAAGAACTTCGGCGCTATGTGTTTGGTGTTGTCTCCTTTGATGTATCCCTTCTTCAGTTGCTCGATACATGCTGCATTGTCTTCAAAGATCATTATAGGAAGGTCAACGATTGATATAAGACCACTATTGCTTCGAATATGTTCCATAACTTCTCTCAGCCAAAAGCACTCACGCGATGCTTCATGTAGGGCAAAAATCTCAGCATGGTTAGACGAAGTCGCAACTAGCGTTTGCTTGGTAAACCTCCAGGATATAGCGGTGTCTCCAACGGTAAAGACATAACCCATTTGAGAACATGCTCTATGTGGATCAGACAGATATCCAACATCTGTGTAACCAACAAGGCGAGTATCAATCCAAGGGCCATAGGGGGCGGCAACACCTGGAGATTTACGGGTATTGAACAAACCCAAATCCGTAGTACCTTTGAGGTAGCGAAAAATGTCTTTAACACCATTCTGCATGTGGGCGCATTGCTGTATCTAGCCAATAGATTCACAGCGAATGAGATGTCGAGGTCTAGTGCACTGAGCTAAGTACAATAAAGCCCCAATTGCACTTAGGTAAGGATCGGGTTCCAAAATCTCTTCCTCATCCTCATTTGGACGGAAAAGATCTCGTTTAGCATATAGAGTCCGAACGACCATGGGTGTACTCGAAGGCTTCGTTTTATCCTCGTTAAAACGTCGCAACACCTTTTGGGTGTCATTCGATTGATGTACTAGGATTCTATCTGAACAATGCTCGATCTCCAAGCCTAGATAGTATCGAGTTTTCCCAAGATCCTTCATCTCAAATTCTGATTTCAAGTGTGTAGCAATTTCCTCAAGCTCTGCAGGAGTCCCAATGAGGTTCATGTCGTCGACATAGACTGTAACAATTGCAAATCCGGAATGTGACTTCTTTATGAACACACATAGGTATAGTTCGTTGTTTACATAACCCTGACTTGTCAAATATTCACTCAGACGGTTATACCACATCCGCCCGGATTGTTCTAATCCGTAGAGTGACCTCCTTAACCTAATTGAGAGAGTGTTCCATGGTTTAGAACTATTTGAACCAATCAATGGAAGTCCTTCTGGAACTTTCATATAATTTTCCGTATCTGGATCCCCATAGAGATACGTAATTACCACGTCCATAAGCTGCATATTCAGTTTTTTGGAAACTACCAAACTGATTGGGTAGCGAAACGTTATAACATCCATTACGGGGGAATATGTTTCCTCATAATCAGTCCCTATGCGCTGAGAGAAGCCTTGCGCTACAAGGCGTGCTTTCTATCGCAGTATTTCATTTTTCTCATTACGCTTCCTCACGAAAACTCACTTGTAGCCAACAGACTTCACGCGTGGTGGTGTAAGAACGATAAGTCCAAATACCTTACGTTTCGCGACCAATCGAGTTCGACCTGGATTGCTTGTTTCCAGTTTGACCAATCAGTTCTACGTCGGCATTCATCGATGGAACGTGGTTCAATGTCATCATTGAGCATGATGTCAGTAGCTACTGAGTATACGAATGCATCGTCAACGATCATCTCATTCTTATTCCAAACCTCATCCAATATTGTGTAGTGGACCGAAATCTCACGATTCTCGAGAGGCCGACATGTTTCGTCTGAAGTATCACCGTAATCTAGAATAACCTCATGCGTTGGAACGGATGAGTAAGCGATGGTCGGATTCAAACTAGGGTCACTAGTTGGTGCCATTTTCCTCTTCCGGGGTTGTGAATCCTTTGAACCAAGGGGTTTGCCACGCTTCAGGGTCGGAGTAAATGATTGGCTAGCCGTAAATGTACCTTGCCATGTGGAGGGTGCGACCTCCCTATCTTCAAAGACGGTCCAGCCTTTCTAGGCAGGTTGTTGACGTACATAGGGTACATCTATCCTTTCAGGTGTGTTTGCAATGGGTATGCGTGATCTTGTCACCTTTGCTAGATTATTAAAAGCATCCGGCATGCTTTGAGCAATGCTCTGAAGATCTATAATTCGACAAACATTAGTTTTAGACTGGGCAATGCGGAGATCTAAATGAGACATAATGGGAGCATACCACGATAATTCGTGGTGTTCTACGATAACGTTAGCATGTTTATCTCCCCTTAACGACGGGAAGACTGTCTCATCAAAGTGACAATCTGCAAAATATGCGGTAAAGAGATCTCATGTCAAGGGTTCTAACTAGCGAACAATTGATGGCGAATCATAACCAACATAGATTCCCATTTTTCTCTGAGGACCTATTTTGGTATGTAGCAGTGGTGCTATTAGTACATAAATGGCTTACCCAAACACCCGTAAATATGAGACATCAGGCTCATATCCAGTGACCAATTGTAACAATGAATGTGGTTGGGTAGCAGTGGGCCTCAAGCGGACCAATATAGCTGCGTGCCATATTGCATGGCCTCAGGCAGATACCGGCAGTTTGGTTTTCATAACCAAAGTCCGAGCTATCAATTGAAAGCGCTTTATGAAAACTTCTGCCAGGCCGTTTTAGGTGTGAACATGGGGCACATGATGTTCCACATTAATCCCTACTGACATGCAATCAACGTCAAAAGTCTGTGACGTAAACTCTCCAGCATTATCCAGTCGAATCGACTTAATCGGATAATCAAGGTGGTGAGCCCTTAGCTTAATGATTTGAGCTAGGAGTTTAGAAAATGTGACGTTGCATGTGGACAACAAGTAAACATGCAACCATCGTGTCGATGCATCAACTAACACCATAAAGTATCTAAATGGTCTGCAGGTTGGTTAGATTGGTCCACAAATGTCCCCTTGAATCCTCTGAAGAAATTTAGGGGGGTTGTGAATAATCTTTGTATATGAAGGTTGAGTATTCGACTTCCTTAAATAACACTATTTACATGGTGGGAGTCCAACGTAGGGATGTAACTTATGCCCGTGTGAAGATTTGAGGATACGGCACATCATGTCACGTCCAGGATGTCCCAAACGATCATGCCAAAGCAACATAGTGTCCGGGAACTCAGGCATAAGGCCAGCCACACTATGGGCTTTTATGTCGTGAATGGTTGTGACGTACAACCCATTCAGCAAACGTTCCAACTTCTCGTGAATATGTTTCTAGCCATATTCATACGAAGTGATACAACGAAATTCAGAACCATGATCTTCAGTGGTTTCAAGATGATATTGATTATCTCTAATATCTTTAAAACTTAGCAACGTTCTTCCGGAACGTGGAGAATAGAGTGTCTCCTTAATGGTTAGAATTGTACCATTAGACAACATGATACGTGTCTTTCTGTATCCTTTAATTAGGTTGGATGAGCCTGAGCCTGATAGAGTTGTCAAATGAGCTTTCTTGGGTATGAAGTTAGTAAAATAGTGTCGTTCATGCGTGTTGTTGCACTATCTGCCATACAACTAACTTCCCCACTAGACATACCTAGAAATAAATTGATTAAATCGGTCACATGTATAAATATAAGTTATTTCATTCAATTAAGCAATTTGAGAAAATAATATCCATTCAAATAAGAATCCATAATTCAAAACAAACCAAAACCAAACAAATTATTCCAAATACTTAGAAAAATTGTTCAAAATTAAACCATAAACCTAGCAAAATTAGGGGGGTAGGGCCGGCCACTCCTAGTGGGTTCGGCCACTAGGGGTAAACACCCTAACAACATGTCTAATTTATTCATTCATAGGTGCTGACGCCTCCTGGAAATATGATATCTCCATTGATGTTGTTGCATCTTCTGGATGATCCACCTGTGCAAACTTAGACTCATGACGAGAATGATATTTGGCAATAGCCTCAGGGGAAGCTTGACATACACATGACTAATGATCCCTTGATCCACAATGATAACACATGTCCAGTTCAATAAAAGCAGCCTGAATTGGAGCTTTGCCCTTGTTCTTGAAGTTTGTGACCTTAGGGGCGAGTAGTGGACGTTGCTGGGTCATATTTCTTCCTTTAGGTGCGGCACTCTGTTGACCTTGGACCCGTGGTTGGGCTTGCTGCCCATTGCCATGGCCATAATGATTCTTTTGTCGTTTATGGCTGCTAGAATAGGTCGCATGCATTTCAGGCACGGCGTTCGAGCCATTGGGTCGAGCTTGATGATTCTTCATCAAAAGCTGGTTCTGCTTTTCAACGAGAAGTAAAACAGATATCAAACCCGAAAACTTGGTGAATTTATGTGCCCTATATTGTTGTTGCAGGATAATATTGGTGGCATGGAAGGTCGAATAGGTCTTCTCCAAGAAATCTGATTCGGTTTATTCCACTTTGCAGGATTTCAACAGAGAACGAATTATACAAACTTCAGAGTTATATTCATTCATGGACTTGAAGTCCTGGAATCGAAGATGCTACCAGTTGTGTCTTGCTTCAGGCAAGTATATGTCTTTCTAATGATCGAAATGGTCGGCCAGAGCAAGCCAGAGGGTGAGTAGGTCCTCCTAAGTAAGATACTCAGTCTGCAGTGCATCATGAATGTGTCTTAGGATGAAGATCATTGCAGTAGCCTTCTGAACTTCGTCAACAAGTTTGTTGGTGATAGGTGCCTTGATGGTGGCTTTAATACCCTTTGCAGTAGGATGGAGCTTCACGTCTTCAACCCACTTCAGATAGTTTCTTCCAGAGACTTCTTGAGCGGAGAAATCGAGCTTGTTCAAGTTCGACATGTCCCTAAAACGGAGGGAGAAAACGTGATTAGTCATATGGTAAGCCATAGACATATATCTTAGAACATACATGTTCTATAGACATGTAGTGGTTTAATTTATGCATGAAAACTACGAGTTTCATGTGGTATGTTTTGAATAAAAACTTCGGGTTTCAAAGGCACTAAATTTGAAACTACAGGTTCAATTTAGTTTTGTGAACAATTAGTTCATAATGAGATGTTCTTGCAAGAAACACAGAATGCAATATACTATCTAAGTGTAGTGGATTTGAGGTTCTTCGGGAACTCAAGTGTGAGAGCTTCGTTACTATGAAAGTATGTGACAGTTCAAAGTATAAAAATAAATTATTGAATCGTTAATGTCCAAAAGTGATCTTCAGGTCAATAATTTTGGATTTATTATCAGATTAATGGACTGCATGTCACTTTTAATTAATTTAATAAATCAGGTCATACGGGGTTGATTGTATAAGCTAAATAATATTAAAATAATATTATTGGATCGAAAATATAGCCCCAAAATAATTTTGGGCTTGGTGTGGTGTCGTGGGTTAAGAGGCATGAGTTTGGGTGCCTTAAGCATAAGGCGAGGCCCAAAGGACTTTGGGGGTGGACTACAGGCCACGGGTCCAAAGAAAAAATAGGCCTAAAGGCCTTATAGGAATAGGAGGAACCCCAGCCGTAGCTGGGTTCTTCATGTGGACCGAAAAAAAATAGGGGTCACGAGCAAGCCTAGGAAAACTGGGCTGGAGGTTGCATGTGCGCGGGACAAGACCCAGCCCCATGGGCTGGGTGACGTAGACCTATGGAAAAGACCCAGCCGAATGGGCTGGTGGAATCGGCTGCGGGTCGAGGCAACAGCAAGGTTCAGCAAGCAGGAAGGCGTGGAGACATTGGTATAGGTAGGGCTGCAGGCCCGTGGTAAAGAGACTCAAACCAGGCGCACGTCCTGGTTGTTTACACAGTGCCATAGTGGTGCGGTGGGTGTGCCGCACCATGTCCAAGTTCCCCTTTTTTCTTTTTCTTTTTCAAAATCCCTTAGGGTTTAGGAAAAACCCTAAATATGCTACTAATTTAATATTGTACTTTGACTCATAAATTCCACATAACAATTTAATTGTGCGATGCATGAAACTTATACAATATATATATATATATATATCGAAAGGAAAATATAAACATAGAAGGGTCCATGCATCATGGGGAATGTTTTCATGCTTCGTGGACGTTTCAAATATCTTCTTTTATTTTAAGCGTACCTGATTAGCAGAAAATGAATAAACCTTTGAATTTGGTGGATGATAGCCTCCTCCAATGATGCTTCAATTCCTCAGCTTCTGGCAAGAGAATGCTGATAATGTGTTGTAGGCCTTTGATTGAACAATCTAGGGTTTAGAGAGAGAAAGGGGGCCGGGCACTATTAGAGATAAGAGAGATTGATTTAATTGTGAGATGTGTTTGATTCACCTCATTGTGCCTTTATTTATAGTAGTATGAAGGGTAAAACCTTTCCCTTTAGGATTACAACATTTAATAGGTAATCTAGTCCTAATAGGAATATAAAATACTTTCCCAAATTCCCTAGAATTTACGCAATCACATTCCTATTCTAAATATGACTGCAACATGAACATCCAAGATCAGCTTTTTAACAATTTTTGGTGAAAATATCCAAAAAGACAAAGTAACAAAGCTAGCTTTGGAAATTGGGAATCGGTGCTTTAGTAACTCTGTCGGTCATCTCCAACCAACCCAGCTAAATGGGTCATAGGGCCAAAACTAGTTTGAAATGACACAAAAACCGTCTCAAACTGAAGGCTAGATCAAAGGGCTTGTGGGCCCCATAGGGCCAAAAAACCAAAATTATGCCCACGGGCTGGCCATTTCCAGCCAGCCCTCCACCCTAGCCCACTTAACAGCCAATGGCTACCTGGAGTTAGTATGACACCAGCTGCCAGCTAGCAACAACTAGCTAACGTCAGGTTATCGTTGGAATTTGATTTGTTTTTCCTATAAATATCTAAGCCATTCCTACACCATTTCTCACATCATTTTCATGATTCCATACTATCTTACCTCTTCCAATAATCGTTCCTTTAATTTTTTCAGTAATTTTCAAATGGCCACATCTACAATGAAAGGAAAGGTTTGGACCTGAAAAGAAGATAAAGCTCTTTGCAGGGCTGATAGATGGGTCTCATAAGATAGTGTCAATGGTAGTTCTCAAACAAGTGAAGGTGTTTGGACTCGTATATCCAAAAAGTACTATGAGTTTCTACGAAGGCACCACTCCACCGAACCCCCGAAACCACGAGAGTTGTTTTTCAAAATGAAAAAAACATCTTCAACCAAGTTTGAATAACACTTGAATCTGGAGGGTTACTCATGTTAGCAACACGTGTCACTTGAAATTTTATCCGAAAAATTATTGAGATTATATAAAGATAAGAATTAGGAGGCATATTCATTTGGCGACAAATGACACTCAAAATATGTCCGAAATTATTATTTTAATATGTAGTTTAATTTAATTAACCATATTAATTCCATTAAAATAATAAATTATGTTTGGCCTATGGCCCTTTGGCCCCTTGGTTAGAGATGGTATAAAATATGGCCTTACATTGTTCATTAAAATATAATTTCTTGTAGGACCATAAGGCTAAACATAGCCCTTTTGCCCTCATTTGGTTGGATATGGCCTTATGTGCAAACCTATTTTCCAAGAAGCGCTAAGGCCTTTAATGAAACTTTCAAATACACAAAATGACCTTAAGAAAATAAATAATTTACACATCATACCAATTGGAAAGACATCGCCGGCCTTAACTGGAATGACATCATCGCCGAACCCTCCACGACATCGTTCAGTACTCCCAGCTTCAACAATCACCATTCTTGGCCCTTGATTCCATACCCTATGACGTTGTTTCTACCTCTGGCCTTCCTCTCATCCCTCGTTTGTCCCCTCTCGCTCCCAACTGACAAAACCAAGCCGAGAAACACCATATCTTTTTTGGCAAGACCATATTCGAATTCGAATTCGATTTTGGCAACGTGGACTTGCCCAGATTGCATCGCCAATAAGTTATTTTCTATACATCTAATTTGCCTTAAATTTGAAGCTTCGACCCATACTCAAGTGACTAATATGATCCTTGTCTTCTTCTTCTTACCAAACTAGTCTTGCAGAACCCCCAACTTTTCAAACTGCAGATCCGTTCCTTGAAAATCACATCAAACTGTAGATCCACTCCTTTCCCTTTCCCTCTCCTGAAAAACATTTCAAAACTCAGTAAGTGAGATGAGAGGTTAGACGGAGAAATGAGAAAAGAGAGAGGTTCGGCGAAAAAATATTATCTGAATGACTCTGGAAATTCTAGAGAAAGATTATAAATAAAAAAAGTTATAATTAACAAATAAAATAAATCATTATATTGTTAGGATTTTGGCTCATCAAAGTTAGTTCTATTTTCTTTAATTAGAATTGTATTAGGGAAAGTAAAGCTGTACCGATTATTTTCCTAAAAGGACTAGGAAAGAATCAAAGTTTCCTTGTACAGTTAGATTAGGAATCCCAGAAGTTAAATTAAAATAGGTAAGAAAGTGTACATTCCTATTCATAAAATAGGAAACTTAATTAAAAAAAAAAAAGGCATGTAAACCACACCCTATACTTATAAATAGGGTGCGGCAAGGTTAGGGAAAGTGTGAGAAAAACTAGAGACAGCCACTGGAAAGAGAGAGACAACCGCGAGAAAGAAATGATTAAATATAGGGTTTGCAAAAATATTGTATACTTTATTATTAATCAAAGAAGTCAGGGTTTCTCTACCCAGGAAAATCACATAAGGACGTAGGCAAATGTTTTGTTGAACCAGCATAAATCTTATGTATTTCTAGCTATTATCTAATTTGCTAAGTTTAGTCTATTGTTGGATACATCAAAAAGCGTGATCCAAAGGAGAGTTAGAATTATAACATATATTACATCCAACATCAATACCCTTTTTAGTCATTTAACATAACCACATCAGTTTTATATAAAAGTTCATCAAACAGTCAAACATAACTTTTTTTGTTGAAAGAACTTTTACAAAAAATATTTGTTTCTAATAATTAAGGATCATCGAAAGGAATAGTCACAATCTTTAAAACCCTAAATCACATCAACACGAATATATATTAACCTGGCATTTGTGTCGTGTTTTCAGTCTTCGTGTTGTTTTGGTGTCATACTTGATATCTTAATGGATTGTATCGTGTAACACTCATTACAATGAACGAGTAATATGATCTGACCTAAACTCGACCCACTAATATTAACAATTAATACAACCCGACCTGTTACCCATCAAAGAAAAAATATTTTAAACCAATAGATAATCAAACGAACAACATAATACTTGTTGATGCATAAAACAGGAGGTCTTGGAACAACGTAAATCCGACCGTGAATTTGCAAGAAAGTAAATAACACAAGATGTACCGTGGTTCACCTTAATGGTTAGGCTACGTCCACACTGATATTGTATTTCTCTGAGATGTTGAAGAGGGAGAGAAAGAGAGCTTCTGAGGCTGAGAGAACTCTTCTTAATCTCAGAGGCTTGAGGGGATGAGGAGGCTTTGGGGATCTTAGGCCTAAGAATTGGCCTCTCCTAATGAGAAGAGTGAGGAGTCCTTTTATAGAATAAGGGCTCCTCACTTATTACATATTTGCCCCTTCATTTATTACATAATTACATTTGAGTCCCCCGAGTATTTATATGAGATCTAAATACGGAGGCCCTAAGTATGGTACAAATAGTAGTCCCCCAAGTCTTCAGTCAAGAGAGTCTTTTGGTTGAAGACTTGAAATTTAGTCCATATATGGGCCGAAGTAACTAGATGTCATTTTGAACTGATACTCGATATGAGGCGATGCTCAATCTGAAATGATGCTCAATTAGAAGTAGCACATGTTGCGAGGCTGCTCGGCTTATGGCTTATGTTGCCTTGGTTGGCTCGGCTTGTGGCGTTAAAGGTGAGGGAGTCCCTTTTATAGAATAAGGGCTCGCTCCTCAATACATAAGTGATGGGCTAGAGTTGATGCTCGTGGTGAGGTGGTTGCTCAGCTGGTGGTGATGCTCTCTAATGATGGTGAAGGAGTTCTTTTTATAAAATAAGGGCTTGCTCCTCAGTACATGAATAATGGGTGCTCTCTAATAAACGTGAGGGAGTCCATTTTATAAAATACATGAATAATGGGTTCTCTCTAATGAAAGTGAGGGAGTCCCTTTTATAAAATAAAGGTTCGCTCCTCAGTACATAAATAATGGGCTAAGTCCCCTAAGTATTTTTCATGAGGCCCAGTTGAGACCCAATATATGGTACATTGTGTAGTCCCCTAAGTCTTCAGTCAATAGAGGCTGTTGGCTGGGGACTTTCAAATTCAATCCATGTATGGGCCGAAGTGGCAGTTGTTCGGAGGTGGTATTTGTATATCCTGCACTGAAGCTTTGTAGGTGAAGCTTTGCAAGTGAAGCTTTGAAGCTAGAGCTCTATAAATGAAGCTTTCGAAGTTGGAACTTTTGTAAATGAAGCTTTTGAAGCTAAAGCTTTGTAAATGAAGCTTTTGAAGCTAGATTAACATGAGTGATGCTCATGAATGTTTATGTTGATTGACATGAGTGATGCTCATGGATGTTGGCATGAGTGATGCTTATGAACGTTGACATGAATGATGGTCATGAATGTTTATGTATGATTGACATGAGTGATGCTCATGAATGTTTATGTATGATTGACATTAGTGATGCTCATGTATAATTTTGGAGTACTGGACGTACTTTTGATCACCTGGTTGGTGATAATAGCGGCAGGCTGTCGAATAATTTTTGTAGTACTGGACATACTTTTCATCACCTGGTTGGTGATAATAGCGGCAGGTTGCCGAATAATTTTTGTTAGTACTGGACGTATTTTTGGTCACCTGATTGGTGATAATAGAGGGCTTGGCTCTTTTAGGCATATGGGCCTTCGCCTTCCACGGAACATTCCAGCCCATTATTTTGGGCTTTTTTTTATTTTTTTATTTTATTTTTATTTTTTATTACCCTCTGATGGGGTTATACAGATGTCTCCGAAAGATAAGAAAAATAAATCACATCATTAAAAAACAAGACAAGTAAATCACACCATTCTGGTGGGGTGTTTATTCCTTGCTTTTGCAGTGTCCCTATGTGCTCTCGCAGAGGAAAGCCTCCCTTTTGCTTTCTGCTTTTTCTTGGTTTTTTCTGCTTTGCTTTCGCTTTTGTTTTCTACTTTTCTTTCTGCTTTCTGCTTTTGTTTCTCACTCCATTTTCAGACATCTTTTGTTTCTGCTTTCTGCTTTTGTTTCCCACTCAATTTCTAGACATCTTTTGCTTTTTCTTTTCTCTTTCTGCTGCCTTAATGGTTGTAATTCCACTTGCATACATGAAAACGCATTGGCGTGGGCGTCGGTCCCAGTTCCCTCGTTGGAGACGACACCTTTCCGTAAATTCCATCATTCACTCTAGATGAAAATATCAGGAGAAGAGCATGTCCTACCTTCCAACAATAAAATTTTCCAGCTGGGCATGCAGATGTATCAGGCCCGTCAGTGCCGTCAGGGCAATCGCAGAAGTCGTCATTGAGCTGAGCCCTGCTAAATTTCTTCTCAACGTCCACATATCACATCACAAATTCCATCAACTCGTTCGCTCTGACTCAGTGATTTAGTGCCGAGTTGACTCAATTGAACCATGAGCTGGCTTAGGAAGATCGAGCTCGTTGAGTCCTACTACTGCCCGCCGCCCCCGTCGCTGCTTCTTCTCCGAGAGACCTCCACTTTTACCGCTCCCAAAATAGGGGACTACTGGTTTTTGTAGATCCACCTTCGAGCCAGCCAGAGGAAGGCTGATGTGGGACATATGCCAACAAATTTATTAGGAGAACTCAGATCCTCACGTACCCATTTCAGATCCTCCAGTAGAAAATTACCGTTCTGCAAATCTAAGGTGTTTCTTGTATGCTTTTTAGGGAGTCGTCGATGTTACGGAAAATGGTGGCGAGGTTGAATCCGGTGTCCATGACGGTGTCGAGCCGGGCATTTTTCACGGCGAGAGAGTTCTGTCTTCCAAGCAGCTTCGCACTCAGCGACCTCGCGTTCCCGCTCTTCGATGTGGCTCTGCATCTCTCACTCCTTCATGATTCTATTTTGGATATCGGCATCCAGAGCTTCCTTGAGCTCTTGGACAAACTTGTCCACCACCAGTTTGATTCTCAGAGACATCTCATATTACCAAAGGCACGAGTCTAATTGCTGAACCCTAGCGCGCTCACTGAGTCATCGACACGGTCTCTATGTCGGTTTCGGGACTGAGGACGACGGTCCAGCCGGGTGGCGTTTGCCGAAGAATGAGACAAACGAGGATGAAATTGATGAAATTGTTCTTCCAGAGAACCAGGATGAATCAGATGATGATAAATCAAGCACTAGAGACTCATGTATCGTCAGATCTAAGAGTGACGGCTTGGGAAAGTGCTTGTCTGATCTGAATGAACTTGATGGGGTCCAAGGTCTCCCCGAACCACCCCATTGCTTCTGATTCTAAGCAGCGCCCTTGATGAACCACGGATCTACATTTTTCCCATTGAGAAGATATGGGTTTTCCCGAAACAGTTTCTGAACTCCAATAAGGTCGCCAGACTGAACGCAGCTGTGGATGGTAGTGGCTTGGCGGATCTCGATCGTTGATCTGGGCGTCAATGCATCATTCCCTCCTCTCCCTCCAGTGTACTTTTGGATGGTGGCGTCGGGAGGGAGATAAGATCGGCGACAAGAGGCCGGAGTTTGGCGTCCATGAGCTTGGTGCAAGTCTCACAGGCAACCTTGTTGTCAGGGTCTTAGGCAAGGTATGGATCTGCAGCTTTCCTTCATTTTTTGCTGCTTCTGATTTCAGAAGCTTAGAAATTGAATGAGTTGGGTTCTGTTTCGTTTTGTCCTTTGACTTGGAAACGATGAGTACTGACTACGACTGAGGGGAGAGAGAAAGAGAAAGGTTGTTGGGTTTCAGAGTTTTTTTTTGTGATTTTGCAGATTGACGGTGGCGAGATTTGATGAAAAAAATGAAAAAGAACCGACATAGTTTTTTGTGTCGATTCCCACAGACGGCGCCAAATGTTGATGCACAAAACCAGAGGTCTTGGAACAACGTAAATCTGACCGTGAATCTACTTGAAATGTAAATAACACAAGATGTATAGTGGTTCACCCCAATATTTGGGCTACGTCCACACTGATATTGTATTTCTTTGTTTGTGAGAGGATTGTGAGGGAGAGAGAGCTTTGCTCTGAACCTTAGACCATTTGAATATGAAAGTGAGCCCCCCAATTGTGAGGGTGAGGAGGCCCTTTTACAGACTAAGGGCTCCTCCCCTTTTTACATATTTGCCCTTTCATTTATTACATAATTACATTTGAGTCCCCGAATATTTATACGAGGTCTAAATACGGAGGCCCTAAGTATAGTACAAACAGAAAACATGATGTTTTAGAGGATGCAAGAAGATGAATGGTTCAGATCTTTGATATTACCTTTAGAGTTTTACCATTAGTGAAATATTGCTCAAAGTTTATCATGTCTCTAGAAACTATTTAACATGGACTCATATTTTAGTTAACCGTAAATATTGGAATGTGATATCAACGATTCGAGCTGTTCATTTTTCTATATATGCTAAAGATAATTCTGAAAAACGAAATTCGGTGAGAAGAATAAAGCATAAACGACAAGCGATGGGTTAAATATAAATCCAAGGTTTATGGATTATGGTGTCAAATTTCGAAGTTGACCCATTTACGAAAGTTGTAAAGCTTGTCATTACAAATGATTGTATACTTATATATATATATATATATATGTTTTTTCACACTTTTACAATAATTATGGGGGTTTGGAGGGTTTTAAAAACCTAAACGACAATGTAACTATCGTATACTTGTGGAGGATGTCATCACGGGCGTTTATATATTTTTCCCACAATTTTCACACTTGTACTTTAATTAATTTTTATCTATTTTGAACTCCCCTAAAATACTATTCATGAGGGTTTGTAGGGTTTTAAAAATTCAAACAACGATGTACCCACCTCAAAGAGTAGATGAGCAATCACGAGTTGCATATTTTTTGACATTTTTCGCACTTATAAATTAATTTGTTATAATGTTTAATCTCACTTTTAAAAGGACAAAATATTTATGAGTATGAGAGAAAGTAAAAAGCTTTGTTAGGTACTTTACTCAAAAATTGGAAGTCTGTCTGTACTAATACTATATTAGTTTATTTGAATTTTGGACAGTAGGTCAAGTGAAATTTATCCTAGTAATGATAATTAGATCCTTCATAATAAAATTAAATAAGTAAGTAAAACTTAACTTTATAACTTGTACAGAATAATAATAGAGTAATACATAATATAAAGTATATACTATGGCTATTGTATTTTATGGTAATTTTATTTAGTAGTTTAATTAAATCATCAACATAATTTTTTTCTTAACGGGTCGAAACTGGTCATCCATGGGTTACTCGCGTGTAAACCCGTTATTAATAGGTTCTTAAAGAATGACCTGATAATGACCCGATTAGTTATCGTGTTAATGCAAAACTCGTTAATTTCGTGTCATATTAACGAATCGTGTAAAAAATTGCCAGGTCTATTAATATTATGCTCAAAACTAAGCTACGATTCACATCACATATTGTTTAAGGTGTGCCGAATTTTTATATATCATGGTTGAGGTAGCAATAAGCTCCCTCCATCTTGTGACACATCCAAAATCAATTTAAAAATTGATCATGGGATTTACCTAATTTAGCAATAATAGAAGATAATGAAATTTAATTTGAGAATGCATTTGCCATTTGTCAGCAATTTGATCACGTTACTACAAAGACAAAATCTGGAAAAAGAAAAATGAAAAGTTGATGGAGGATTGATGGGTGAGTCATGAATGAGGTCCTAAATCTCTGACTCAGCCATGACCACGACTCGAATTGCTTGCCCACTTTCCTTTCTAGATGTTGCAATTTTCCTGCCGCTTCCTACCCATACATACATGATGATGCGATCGATGGCATGCATGCAATGCATACATGCATGGTCATGACATACATGGGCATACTTATGATGATGTGGTGGGTCCTGAATAGTTTGAAAAGGGTTTAGGGTTTTTAAGATCGGGTGGGCTCTGGGTATATTGAAGGAAATTTTATTGGAAATCATACTATTTATTTTTATACCCAATTGACTCTCTGCATGGAATCATACTTTGGTTGAATCATACGACTTACCTCAACCTTTAGTTTCCTAGTAGTGTACGCATAAAACTACGAGCAATCTTTTACAGAAAAAAAACTATAATTTTTTTGTTATTTAAAATTTAGAAGATACGTACTATTGGTAAGTTGTTCAATAATTAAACTCTTGTTGTGAATCTATTTTTGTAATTTAACATTAGTTCCTAAACTATCTCATTCATATAAAAAAAACCTACTCAATTATCTAATCTTTTCTTTACCGCATTTGTTGTTTTTTTTTTACAATTTCATTCCCAGAAACTTGGATACGAACAGAGGGGGAAAGTGGGGATGGCAAAGCTTGAGATTACAAACATGAATTTTAGTGCCACTTAAACAATTATCTAAATTATCTTCTTATAATTAAGAACTCTAAATACTTGTGTTCAAGGACCTTCCTTTCTACGTATAAGTTCCATCTTTGCTCTCATTGGTTCGTTTTTACCCAATTGATTTGTAACAGACATTCATATAACTTGGGTCACAAACCTACATATAATTACTTCGTTGTTACATCACTCTCTCGGATTCTTCGACCGTCACAAAGTGACAAACTTTTGAAACAATCAAATCATACATGAAAATTAGATAAAATATTCAACGCAAATTTGGTTTAAGATTTATTTGATAAACAGAAGTTTACAACCAGAAAAACCCAAGAGCCATGGTTAAATTTCACATGAAAAACACTTAGAATCGGATTCTCTCTCCTTCCGTTCATTTCTCTCATACTTTTTATTTTGTCTTTCTCTTTTTTTATAAAAGAAATTAACATAAAGTGTTGACCTGACTTAATTATTACTGTTCAAATATAAGAGGAAAAAAAAAGGAAAAAAAAAAAGGAAGAGAAAAATCCTAAACATAATGGTATTTATAAACAATATAAAAAATATATATAAGCTATTGGAATTTCAAGTTGGGTAGAAATAAAATTAATGAGTTTGGTATCGATGCATCGTCAGAATTATGTACTCTAGCCTCCGGACGAGACGCGACCTGTGGGTCCCCTCCGCGTCAGCTGCACAAAGCGCCGAGTTGGAGTTTGAATTTGCACGCCAAGGAGAGGAGAGAGTGTGGGCTAATTTGCCCCATTCCAATACGTCTCTTGCATGTTCTCAAACCCCATTTCTCAAAATTTCTTAGCACGAGGAAAGAATTTAATTGTTGACCTTGTTGTATAGATATTAGGATGAACAGTTAGGGTTCTATAAATTCTCTATTTATGTTTTGAGTTTAGAACATTTTTGTGCAAAATCTTTAAGAATAGATGTCATTTTGTCAATTGATACCTTAATTGTCTTATATTTCGAGATGGGATCATCTTTTAAAGTCATTTGATTAAAACGTAATGCAAGAATGTAATAATTTGACTTGACGTTCGCTATCATTTACCTACTTATAACTCGTTTGCTGAAAATGGCTTGGAAAATAGTATCAAGCTAGACCAAAAACCTTGAATGCTTTAATATAAAACCAAGATCTATGACTTTCAACCTTCAGCTAAGTAGAAAACCTCTAGACCATTAGACTTAAAAATTTGAAATCTACGTACTTTTCTTAATGACTGCATGCTTAATGAAAAGTGAGTAAAACATTGTTTTATTTGTCTTGGCAGCAACTAGTTTCGCCTGATAAATTGTCATCTCAGTCATTTGGTTGAAACTTTGAACTCCTTAAATGTTTTAGTTGCAGCAGCCGGCATTGCAATTGTCTTATTATCCGTACACAAACATGCTAATGAAAAAAAGTCCGAGCGTGAGATATGTTTGAAAAAAACAATTTACAAAGAAGATAAAGTTTGTTTGATTTTTGAGTAGATGATGACTGTAGAACCCTAATTTGGGGAGACACCAACGTGCGCATACTTGAGCTCTTTTTGACATTTGAATTCGATACTGCTTATTTTCTCTTCCTCTTATCTAATAATAAAGGAAAATAATAGTTTTTTTTTTTTTCTGTAGAATAATAACCGATTCCATTTTTCATGATGATAACTGGGACCTAACTACAAGATCAAGATCAAATTACCAAACCCTACAGAGCAATTATGAAGATCAAACACAATTGTTCATAAAAAAAAATAAACAATAAATAAATAAAAGATCAAACACACTTTAAACAACATATTGCAAAAGCAATGAGCAAAAAGAAAATAATTATGCCTTACATTATCATTTAACTATTACATATCAAAATGAAGGGAAATACCCAGAAATAGGACAATTTCTTAATTTTGGGACAAAAATGGGAAATTTCGGATATGCACACGGCATGCACAACAATCGGACAGAAATATGATTTTTTTTCTACACCTTGAAATGACCAAATTGTCATCCCATATAAATGGGTTATCCATAAATTTTAGCCCTCATTTCTCATTTTGTAGAGAGATAGAGAGAGAGAATCTCTCGCCTAATTCCAGTTTGAAGAACCTTCATCCTCTAACCCACCAATCTTCTTCATTCAAACTCTCTATCTCTTTATTTCTCTCTCTCTCTCCTCTCTCTCTCTATATCTCAAATATGCATAAGAGTTGTCTCTCTAACCTATCCATCTTCTTTGATTTTTACCTTTTCATTGGTAGGTTTTCTGAATTGTGTTTGCTTAATTTTGCTATTTGATTGATGGATTTTCGGAGTTGAAGTGATTGGTTTGGTGTTCCTTAGAGGAGACCCAAATTCCTCAACTTTTATTTTTTATTTTTTTATCCTCTTTCTTATTTACATATGGGTTTTCATTTCTTCTGTCTTCTCCCTCCTTCTGCTTCCTCTCTCGATCCAAATTTACAAGCACTAAAATAGGGTTTGGCTTTTGCTTCAATTAAATGAAAAAACGTATTAAAGGTCAGTTGCCTTTTGGAGAAGAGATAAATTTGAGGGAAAAGAGAGAAATTAGAGTGGAAAGAAGAGAGAATGATATGGACGAAATTGTTTCGAGTACTCATTCGCTCTCTTCGTATTAAGTTCACTCATACATTGTATGCACATAACATATACATGACATGCACATGTTATGCTCATAGATATGAGCTCAATCCAAAAAGTCATAGTTCATAGCTAAAAAAAAACGCAAACAAATAAATGACCCTAAACTTTATATGAAGAATCGAAGATCCATTAATTTGAATTTGGTATCAAATTTGATTGGGTTCAAATATTTCAAGGATTTGAAAATTGCAGTTTGAATGGGCACGAAAAAACCCAACTTAATCAAAGGAAATTGTTTCACGAACTCGTTCGCTTTTTTTCGTATTTGCAGGGCCTGCCTCTGAATCAAAGCCAAAAGTAGTAAACTACGTTAATGCGAAAAGTATCAAAGATGTAAATTCACACCATATACACTATATGCACACCACATGCACATAATATGTACAGTACATGCATATGCTATGCACAGAACGAGAGAAACTTTAACAGCAACGTATTGGTACAATGGACAATTAAAATAAAATTGTTACGTATATAAGGTTACAGTGAGAGTTTGAAAAGTCTTGTTACGTATATCATGTAAGAATATGAACATGAGATTAGGTGATGTGGCATTAGCTATTTGAGACCAATTGGTATAAGAAAACCTTATAAGAAGATGTATACTAGTATTTGTCAATAGAGGATTCTGTTGAAGTTATGAACTGATATGGATTGGGAAAACCTAAGTTGTTTTCCATAAGGATTCTAATAGGAAATCCTCATTCCATTGTGAGAAGGGATATGTGTATGTATATATATAGCGGCCTCTCCTCTCATAGGATTACGCTATTTAAGAACTAAGCCATATTCTTAGTTTGAGTAATTAGCATCCTGACAGAGGGAAGAAGAGCTGATGTGCATTCAAGTTGATCGTGGATAACCATAGCTGCATCCAATGGAAGTTCTTCAGGTTAGTATACTTCAACCTTATATGGATTGGTGTTTTGTATTTTGTTTGGTTGTGATTCGTGTAACTGAATCTTGTTTGTGGTTTAGAGTTAACATGTGGTATCATAGCCTTAGATTCATGTTCTTAAATTCAATCAACAAAATCGATAAAATCCAAATAAATAAATAAATAAATAAAACCGATGTCTTCAGGTTTCGAAACTGGTTTTAGACTTAAAATTGGGTCTAGGAAAAAAACGGTGTGTTTTAATAAAATATGATTGTTTAATTTTTTTGACCATTAGAACTCGAAACCTATCTACTTTTGGGGTTTTTCTTGGATTAGGAATACAACAATTTACCTTTTCAATTTTGAGTTTTATTGATCTAGGTTGTTCAAGTTGTTGTTGAGTCTTCAATATTTATTATAAATGTTTCCCAGCTGCTAGGTATTAATACTCATAGTCTTCTAAACATTGGATTGAAATTTGGATTTTGATCTTTCTTGTCTCGAATATATTCCTTTCATCAGCATGATTTGAATAACAAGCATCATGATTACACTTATTTCTACCTTTCAATCCCATGATTATGCATTTTCTCTAACTATCTGTCAAAGAAAGTTTAGCTTGGACCTTTTGCATACACCGCTCGCTTTATGCAGAAAAACTTGATGAAAAGAATTGTTTGTTTGAGACAAATCTTTTATATTGTTGAGATGGATGTCCATGATTACATAACAATTGATTCTTAATGTTCTAAAAAACTTTTATTCTATATGTGCTTATCAACCTTTTGTTGTTAAGATTATGTATATGGATAATAGTTTTGATTATATGATGTGCAATAAACTAAAGAAAGAAATGTGGAACCTTAAAAGTTCTTTTGTGATTTCATTGTGTTCTTTAGTGTCTTCCATATCAATGAAGACCCTCAATTTAGCTAACATTCCAATCCTCACTGGTGAGGGAAATTATAAGAAGTGGAGAAGGGACATAAGTTTGTTATTAACACTAAATGAGTTTGATATAGCAATTGAAAATCCCAAGCCTGTCATCAATGATCATAGCACTAGAGCTGAAAAAGAAAATTTTGAGAGATGGACAAGAGCCAATAAAGTGGCACTGTCTATCCCTAGAGAATGGTATGACTGATACAATTCGAGGAGGAATCAAGAAACATGATTTGGTTGTTGACTACCTTAATGCAATTGAAAAGAAGTTTAAAGAATCTGAGAAAGTTGAAGTGAGTCAATACATTTCTCTATTGACTACATACAAGATTAAGGGTATTGGTTCTATAAGGGACCACATTATGAACATGACCGATGTTATGGAAAAACTCAATTCAATGGATGTAAACATTGATGAAAAGCAACTGGTATTCATGATTCTTCAAGCGTTTCCCAATAAATATAGCTAGTTAAAAGTTTCCTACAACATTAAAGATAAAAACTAGGACATTGATCAGTTCATTGCACATGGTGTACAAGAAGAAACTCATCAAAAGCAAGAGAAAGGCAAAGAAATTGAGGATGTCAATTTTCTGCAAACTGGAAAGGAGAATAAGCTATTAAAAAATGAAGGCTCTTCTGGTTCTGGTAAGAATTCTAAATCATTTAAGAATTCTAATAAGGGTTTTGAACTTAAGACTAGCTTCTGGTTTTGTTTTACAATTATAGGATGTGCTCTATGTGCCAAAGATGAGAAGAAACTTAATTTCTGCTTCCAAAATTGTAAAAGATGGTTTTTCGTTTGTTGTTGATTCGGTTTTGGGAACTGCTTTTCTATCTAATAACTTGTGGAGTCTAGAATGCTTAGTGGAGTCAAATAATCACTCAGTATTGAATGTTGGTTCCAAAAGGATGCTAGAAAATGACACTTCTTACATTCTCTGGCACAAAAGGGTAGGGGATATCTCTAAAAAAAAAGTAATTAAACTTTCAAAGGTTGAATTAATTCCAAGATTAGATTTCACTATTGCAAATGAGTGTGTTGATTGTTTAAAGGGCAAAATGACTAATTTTAGAAAAATGGATGCTAAGAGAAGTCAAGGGTTATTACAAATCATACACACTGATATATGTGGTCCCTTTCCAATTAAATTTTTTTTATGGGAATAGGTATTTTGTCAATTTCATTGATGACTTTTCTAGGCTTGGATATACTTTTCTCATTGGTGAGAGGTCAGATGCATGTAATTGTTTTATTATTCAAAGAACTGAAGTTGAAAAACAGTTAGGGAAGGTTATTAAAATTGTTAGATTAGATAGGGGAGGAGAATACTTTGGAAGGTACACTGAATCAGGGTAGCAAAAGGGTCCATTTGCTCTAAATCTTGAGAAGAATGGCATAACGGCACAATACACCACACCTAGAACACACCTCAACAGAATGGTGTGTCAGAGAGAAGAAATAAGACTCTCATTTGCATGGTTAGGAGTATGATATGATCTAGACTACTAGGTTTCTTATGGGGAGAAACTTTGAAAATAGCAAATTATATATTGAACCGAGTTTCCAATAAGGCAGTTTCAACAACACCATTTGAGTTGTGGCATGGGAGAGTCCCAAGTTTTGTCTACTTTCATGTTCAAGGATGTAAGGCAGAGGCTAAATTTTACAATGCTAATGAAAAGAAGTTAGATCCCAAAACACAATCATGTTACTTTGTTGGCTACTCTGAGAAGTCAAACGATTGCAGGTTCTATATTCCTCAAAACCATACTCGGATCCAAGAAACACATAATGCAGCCTTTCTAGAAGATCAAGGTGCTTCGTATTTGTGAAGGGAAAATTTTGTATTTGAAGATATGCATCAGATTCATGATAACCCTATAGCAATGGATTACACTCAAGTTCCATTATTTCCTCAACAATTGTCACCTGCAATTGAATATTTAAGTGAAGAATTAGGGACTCATGTTGATAACACTATGGAGGTTAAACAATTATCACAGTCTACAACATCAATCCCACCTTCAATTGAACTAAGAAAATCTACAAAAGCTCGAAAAGCTACTACAATAAGTGACTCTATGTACTTACAAGAAAGTGATTTTGATATAGATGACATTGATGATCCTCTTACATACACTCAGACAATTGAAAGTCCTTAATCAGTTCTATGGCACAATGCTATGAAGGATGAGTTAGATTCAATGTTCAAAAATCAAGTTTGGACATTGGTGGAATCAAATTCTGAAAATAGGCCAATAGATTGCATGTGGGTGTATAAAACAAAAAGGGATGCTAATGGTAGAATTGAGAGATATAAAGCAAGGTTGGTTGCTAAGGGGTTCACTCAAAGAGAGGGAATCGATTATAATGATACTTTCTCTACAGTTCCTTTAAAGATTCCATGCGAGTTATCATGTCTTTAGCTGCCTATTTTGATCTTAAGTTACATCAAATGGATGTAAAGACATATTTTCTTAATAGAGACCTACAAGAGGACATTTATATGAAACAACTTGTTGGATTTGTTGAAAGAGGGAAGGAAAATATGGCTTGCAAGCTCAATAAGTCAATATATGGCTTGCAAGCTCAATAAGTCAATATATGGCTTGAAACATGCATCAATGCAATGGTATTTGAAATTTGATCAAATTGTCTCTGCACAAGGTTTTGTAGAGAATAAGCTGGATGATTGCATATATATTAAGTTTTTAGGATCCAAATTCATCTTCCTAGTGCTTTATGTTGATATATTCATCTTGCTAGTTCATGTCCACAATTGCTTCAAAGCACTAAAAGAATGCTAAGTGATAATTTTAAGATGAAAGACCTCGGTGAAGCACATTATGTATTGGGAATAGAGATTGTTCGAGAAAGACAGAAGAGGTTTCTTGGTTTATCTCAAAAAGGTTACATTAACAGAGTATTAGTGAGGTTTAATATGGAAAACTACAACAATGGTCAAGTTCCAGTTAATAAAATAGATAAGTTCACGAAAAATCAGTGTCCAAAAATTGATTTGGAAATGAAGAAAATGCAGTCTCAACCTTATGCTTCATTGGTTGGAAGTCTCATGTATGCAACTATATGTACAAGACCAAATATTGCCTTTATTGTTGGCATGCTAGGTAGGTTTCAAGCAAATCCAGGTGAAGCACACTGGGTGGCAGCTAAGAAAGTCTTGCGATACTTGCAGAAAACCAAAAGTTATATGTTGGTGTATGTTAGAAGCGATTCTTTGGAACTTATGGGATAAATTGACTCAGATTTGACTGGAGATGTGGATGACAAAAAGTCAACAGGAGGTTATATCTTCATGCTCAATGAAGGGGCAGTTTCATGGAAAAGTGCAAAACAAACTGTCATTGCTACACCCACTATGGAGGCTGAATTTGTAGCTTGTTTTGAAGGTATGAAACAAACAACTTGGTTGAAGAATTTCTTGACATATTTAAAGATTGTAAATTCAATTTAGGAATCTATTAAGATGTTTTGTGATAACAACTCGGCTATATTCTTTGCCAAGCGTACTTCCGCTTCAAGGTTAATGGATGTGAAATTTCTTAAAGTCAGAGAACGGGTAAAGAAATGAGTTATTGAAGTCCAGCACATAAGCACTGCTATGATGCTTGATGGCCCCTTGACTAAAGCAATGCCTATTGGAGTATTTAAAAAACATGTTTCTAGGATAGGAGTGCTAGAGGGTTTTGATTAATGGGAGTAATCAAATGTGTTTCAAGAGCTTGGGATTGCAGCTATATGTGATTTGGAACAATGGGTGCAGTTCTGACAAGCTGAGGTTAATTTATACATAGCTAGTTTGCTAGTTTTATTTTGTGTTTTTAATAAAAGTCTTTGTCTTGAGACTCAATGCTTTAGTTTTAAAGTATTGTAGTTCTAATGATGGACTGAGTTAGAATTTAGATTCATTTGATACTTTGGAAAAATAGTTTGTTTGTTTTAAAGTTTATAGTTAAATGAATTTTATTTACTCATTAATATGTTCCTTTTCATTGAAGATTAATATGTGTTATAATCTTTTGAAAAGTGGGAGCATAATCTTGATTCTTTATATCAGCTTAAGTCATGAGTCATATTTGCAGATTGGATATATGTGAGCTTTGAATCAATACTGCATTTTGGTTGTAGTTTGAGATTCTTGGTTTCTGTATTTTGAAATGTAATGAGATGTTAGTCATGATGGTAAATCTTGAATAAGGCTGTGTGATCACTTCTTATAATTGTTGAAAGCCATGCCTGATCTTTGTCTCATTCTCAAGTGGGAGAATGTAAGAGAATATGAACATGAGATTAGGTGACTGGCATTAGCTATTTGAGACCAATTGGTATAAGAAAGCCTTATAGGAAGATGTATACTAGTTTTTGTCACTAGAGGATTTTGTAGTAATTATGAACTGATATGGATTGGGAAAACATAAGTTGTTTTCCATAAGGATTCTAATAGGGAAATCCTCATTCCATTGTGAGAAGGAATATGTGTATGGATATATATAGCGATCTCTCCTCTCACAAGATTACGCTCTTTAAGAACTAAGCCCTATTCTTAGTTTGAGTAATTAGTATCCTGACAGAGAGAAGAAGAGTTGTTGTGCATTCAGGTTGATCGTTGATAACCATGGCACCATCCAATGGAAGTTCTTCACGTTAGTATACTTCAACCCTATATGGATTGGTGTTTTGTATTTTGTTCGATTGTGATTTGAGTAACTGAATCTTGTTTGTGCTATAGAGTTAACATATCAACCACTGCTTAATCATGCACGTGGAAAACATGATACTCGTTGTCATTATTTCATGGACACGCATGACCTTAACGTCTTTTAAGCTTTTTCTTAATTTTGTTTTTCGCCGAGGCCAACTATGTTGTGGTCATACTCACTAAATTCCGAGGCACAACATACGTACATCATAACTAGTGAACATTTTCGCTTCTCATATTAAGATGTAGCCATGCACACCACATTCACATTACAGAAAAAAATTTACAAATTTTTGCAGTTGAACACTTGAACAAGAAATTGTTCTATCCCAGTTTTGTAGCACGTCAAAACTTAAAATTTATTCCACAACCCATACGCCCCAACATGAAAATTTAACTTCTAAGTATTAATTCATCTTACAAACGACCCATTTATTCCATAAATCATTGATTAAGGAACTTGGAACTAAACACCCTACCTTACAATGCCTGCCGAAGCTTTAGTCGCCAGAAAAAATGAAACTTTCCGGCCAAAATAGCAAATATGGTTCAAAACCCAACTCACTCTTCTCACCTCTCTTTAGACTTCCCTCTCTTTGAAATCGGAGCTTAGAGATCTGAGCTCAACCCAGAAACCCAGAACTTAGAGAGCTCTCTTGACATCCCTTTTTTTCCCAAATGAGAATAATGATGCAAGAGGTTGATGATTTTTAGTATTTATATGTGGGTATTTTAGTAATTTCGGTTTTGTGCATGGTATGCATAGCTTGTTCATGGCCAGTTTGTCCTATTTATGTCTCAAGATTATGAAATTGTCCCATTTTGGAGTATTTCCCAAAATTAAATAATAGGTTCCAGCCACTGTTGAATTTCATTAAGGTGTTGTATTTAGAATTGTGGGTTTTTTATCTTTTGTCTACTTTTAGGGTTTGGAGCTTAGGGTTTAAAACGACAACTTTTACCAACTTTCTTTGTACAAAAAGGAAAAGACAAAAAGAGGAAACAAGACTTTTACCTATCCAGTTTTAATTAACTAGTTAATTACTGGTTTGCAAGTTAGTATATTTAGAAAATAGAAAACTTCATTTTGATCTCGAAATAAGATTAAATTTTCAATAATACAGTATTGAAGATTAAAAACTAAAAATAATCATTTGACTCGTGTCCATGTCAGATTATATAGTCCATGTCATATTTTATTATTTTTCTACAAATTTATTATATTTTTAGTATCCCTATATTGCCCTTAGGTGCAGATAAATTTTTAAACATTTTGGAGTTATTGATCCCTCTTATCTCTTTGCATTCAGTTACGATTCAGCTTTCCATCTTCGGCATCAATGAAGTTTTTCCCTTTTTCTCTGCTGATGACGATGTTCACGCTTCATTTCTATATATTGATCCCGAAAATCAGTTTCCCCTTATTGGTTGGATTGTTTCATTATCAATTCATAGAAATCATCCTGATTTTCAGAATTCTTATATAAACTCTTGGGTCCAAAATCAAAGTGAAGCAGTTGTTGTGTTATTGACTGGTGATCCGTGCATTCTAGACTATTTTTCGTTTGGGTTTTCAGCACCAATTTTGACCAGTCCATCCATTCTGGGGTAAGTTCTATAAACTGTAGAATGTTGTTCTTTAATTCTCTCAAATGTTTCAATTAACATTTTACAAATAGTTGAAGCATGGATTACCTTTGATTGAATTTGTGTTGGGGTTTACATGATCAATCCACAATGCATATATTGTGTTTGATGAATGCTCAAGTGAATTCCTTTTAAATGATCCCGCACATGCGAACTTGGTGGCATAGTCTTACTAATATGTGCATTAGTGACAGTTTTGATGGCAATTTGTACCAAATTCTTTAGTATATCATAACATTAGTTTTACTAAACTGTGCACAATCCCTTCTCTGTATGTCCCTAGTGCACCAAGTTCTATAGTATAATTTTACTAGAGAAGGCATTGTGATTGATGATGCATTCGTATCTTGTGTGAACAAATTGTGTACCTATGCATTCATACATTTTGTTTGCTTTCTTGCTTTTTAGTTATTTCAACAGCAGTATCTTTCTTAACTAAAGAAGTAATTTAGTTCACAATCATATTATGTACAGTACCACAAGTGAGGCACTAATAACAAAATTCAAACAACAATCATTTGTTCAACACAAGAAATACATTAAGTTGTCGGACATACTTTGTTTGTTCAGTTGCCTACTTATAATCCTTTTAAGTTGTTCTTGAGGACTATCTTTTCCACTGGTTGCTTTCAATTGTTTGTTTAGGAGATTTGACCATTTTGTCTCATTCTTAGGTACACATGGTTAGTTCATTGCACTCACTTTTGTTTTATGTTTTATTTGTTTGTAGGAGAAATGGAATTGGCTATCATTGGCAGATGTAACCACAATGCAAAGATGGATTCATACAATATGAAAACGCATCATGGTTTACAAAATGGTTGAAATGTATTAGGTATTACAACAAGATGGATTAAATAAGTCCTCAGGTGAATTCAAACCTAATTATTACTAACGATACCAACTTTTTCATACCAAATTGTTCAGACCTACACTATTGTTGACCCTAAAAACTACCAAGCCTATGTGGCACGTAGACCGAGTAACTAATTAGCTAACTACATCATTCGGTTGATGCGGGCATGCCAACTCATCTGCCAAGCTTGGCTGAGGAGTAAAATATGTTGATGTTACGTTGCGTGCGCTGCTAATTTCTTGATCTTGTGATTGTGGCCGAGGAAGAAACACTCTCGACCTTCGGGTTCTAAAGCTTGAAGACAAAGCTGCTAGTTCTATGAAGTTCACAAATCGTCGACGTCGGATTCAGTCACGATGATTATATTCGTAAGTGTATAAGCACGCTAAATCAACACCAGACTATATGGACACAAGTATTCAAAGTAGATGTACGTTTTGATCATAAATGTGGTTTGGCCGTCAGAATGCCGAACTCTAAATCCAACTTGTGAGTATCCAATCATAAAATAACTCGGCGTTCAACGCACCAAGTCTGGTGATTCGTAACACCTCACTTCATCGAGAAGGTTCGTGAGATGACCTCTGCTAATAAGGATTTGAAAACCCTTCTCGACCGAGACTTGGATAGATAACCAGTCGACCTTGACGCAGTGTTGTTTATCCAAACTGAAGGTGCTTCACGGTCGGCTGATTCTGCGGCCACAGTGTTGTTTATCCAAAGTGAAGATGTTCGCCGGTTACCTTCACAGTGTTGTTTATCCAAACTGAAGATGTTTGCTGGTGTCGGCGAAAAAGAAAATAAAAATCTCAAGGTTTATTAAGAGGTTTCGCGTAGAGTGAGTGTTTCCGCAGGGCAGTTTATGTGTTGAATTGGAGGGGGCTTGAATGATGCACTCCTCCCTCTATTTATAGTAGAAGATTGAATCAAAACTATACTCGGATTAGGACTCCTTACCCCGATCCAATTTTATCTCGACCAATCCTACTCCGATTAAGACATTGAATTCAACCCCTTATCAAGCCGCATTCATTCCCAAGTTTTAGCATCCTCATCCTGCCGAGACTCCTTATTGTATCAGGATTCAACTACCCCATCCTGATAGGACACAGCCGGACCCGGAGCAACGCTTCCGGGCTGAGAACAATTCTAAACTCGGCCCAAACCGGTATTTTGGGCCCAAATAACTATAAACATAATTATCTGAAAGTGTGCCCAAATTGAGTTTACCAAATTAAACAGACCCAAACATCATAACGTAAGCAATTGAATTCACAACCTAATTGACCATTCCCAAGTTTTAGCATCCTCATCCTGCCGAGACTCCTTATTGTATCAGGATTCAACTACCCCATCTTGATAGGACACAGCCGGACCCGGAGCAACGCTTTCGGGCCGAGAACAATTCTAAACTCGGCCCAAACCGGTATTTTGGGGCCAAATAACTATAAACATAATTATCTGAAAGTGTGCCCAAATTGAGTTTACCAAATTAAACAGACCCAAACATCATAACGTAAGCAATTGAATTCACAACCTAATTGACCATACCGAATCAAATGGACCAAAACGTACAAATCGTACCTATCTGACCATACCAAATTGATTGGTCCTAAATGACAGTACAAAAATTACAAAAAATAAATAAAAACAAAGGATGGCATTGCACAGCCAGCAAAGACAAGGCCATATCCTCATTCCCTTCCCAACTAAGATGCATAATATACTATTTTTTTTGGGAACTTTAACGAAAAACACCCGGTACTGTTCACTTTAATGAAAAACCATATTTTTACACTAAAAAGTCAATCCTGGTACTATTCACTTTACCCTTTATTTTGTCCTTATCATTAAAACTCAAAGTTTTTAAACCCTTTTCATTAGTTTTCCTATTTTTCAATGAGCTTTCATCCCCCTGCTTCACATCTTATTCTACTTGCAATTTTGCAATGTTTAAATCTCATTTATCTTTACGCTGTCTCAAATGAATTCATTTTTTTTTATAGTTTTGGACTTAATAAATTAAAATTGAGAAAAGATAAATGAAAAGAACTAATTGTATGTAGAGAAAATGACTGTAACGAAACTATATAGTGTACCTAACTAACCGTACCGAATGGAGATGACCTAATTGACCATACCAAATGGAGAGGACCTAAACAACCATACCGAATGGAGAGGACCTAATTGACCGTACCGAATAGATAGGTGATTATAGGCTAATCTACATAACTTGAAAAGGTTAATAGACTTAGAAATGCACTAAAAGCAATATAGCTTGATCGTTATGTCTAAACTTCTTCCTAATTGATTGAGTTAAAGAGACAATCCTTCTATGTCTCACATGGCAAATAACTCGGTTAGATAAAGGTACTTTTGTGTGTAATTTACTATATTGCACATAAATTTTGTTTTGATTGCTTTTCTTTTTTACTAGACAGTTTTAATTTGGCCTTTTCACCCTCTTTTGATTGACAAATAAAGTTTTGTTAAAATGCAGTTTATATTATGAAAAATGAAATCTCTTTTCGGATGATTTTTCGTTAAATATGTATTGAAATAAGTTAAATATAAATTTGAAACTACGCAATTTGGATACAAATACAGTAGATAATGATATGAACCTTTATACCAAACAAAATAGTATGACTTTGGCGTGTGTTTTTGTTTGTTCAACCTGGAAATTATTTGTTTAATAGTAGTCGTTTAAAATTTCAAATTTCAACTAAATAGACAACGTCTAGACATTAATATGACTTCAAAATAGTTTTTCGTATGACTTTCTAGGCATCATGAGATCCTTAAGGGTGCGTTTGTTGCACCGGATTATCTCGGACTGGACTAGTTTCAGGGACTAAGCTGAACTGGCTTAGAATAGACTAAGATGGACTAATTTAGTAAAGCGTTTGGTGCAGTGTCGGACTAAAAATCAGGATAATGAAAAATAGTGAAATTACAAATTTTAACGATAGAATTACATCCAACTCAACTGCAAAATGCCCACAGTCAAATCAAATGATAATTACATTAAACTCAACAACAATTGCTTGGAAACGAAAGAAAATATTGAGTTTTTGTGCATTGTAGCATTGCAATTTGCAAAAACAAACAGCGCTTTCCTACAACTTAGGAATTTAGAATCAGTACATCAAACTTTCTCACTTTTTGGTCTAAAATCCCTTTAAGCCTCTATAATTGAGAAATCTATAAACATTCAGCAACCCAAAATTGTTAAAAACTCAAACTTATCAGACCACAAATTTGGAGGAAGAAAATTTTGATTTCTTCTTCACAGCCTCCCAAAATCCATGAATAATACCATATTCATTCATCCTAATGTTAACATACAATTGTAACATCACTATCTGACTTTGCTAAATTTGATAGAGAGACATCCTTTGCACTTTGAGCGTAGCTTTCAATACAAAACAATTGAATTTTACAACTCCTGTTTAATGATTTCATCCAAAGAATTAAGTTACAACAATTGAATCAAACAACGACTACGATACAACATGAACGATACATTCATGGCACAACCAACACAGCAATTACCCCAAAGAAGCAACTCCAAGAATTGTGCTTCTTTGTACACTTACTGACGATGTTGATTGAAACATCACCAATGCTACTGCTTTTCTCTAACTTGGTGTATTAGTATAGTTTGCAGACTTTGCACGTCTAGTGGGGCAAACAGAAGAATATTGACAGAACTTGCATTTCCATCCCTCATCCTTAGGAGTGTAACTTGTTTCTCGCTCTCCTAACCAGAACTCAAGACAACCCTGTATTTGATTCTTGACCCAATCATAGTCGTATGCAAACTCATCTTCACCAAGTAACGAATGATCTTTCTGTAACTCATATCTGACTCAAAAATAGTCATATCAGTATCTTCCCAAAAGTTATTGTGACCAAGCAAATGTAAAAGATCTCGTGTATAAATTTTATACTCACCTCAATAGCAGCTGGTCATGTGTAGAGGGCAGCATGCTACATGTGTTTTTGTAGTATCTCACTATGTCATCAAGGGTCTGCACAACCAAGAGAAATTGTTTACCTATACAAATTACTAATAAACAAAACAAATTTTGTTTATGAAACAAATTTTTCACCTATGTCATCAGTGGTAATTATCTGAAAAATCTATGTCACACAATTTTGTTTATGAACTAATAAACAAAACAATTACTAAAAAAAAGCATCCTTAATATCAAGTGATTGGTTTTTGAAGCAAGTATAGTGATAATGGGAACATCAAACAATAGAAAACCCCGAAAATCCTGATTTCCTAGACTAAATGTATCAAATAATTCAATGGAGAAACTTTACCTCTGCTGGGAACCTTGAGTTAGCAGCCATCTCTCTGATTTCTTCATATAAGATACCATGAGGATTTAAGGAAAAAAAGTGAAAAATTTCTTTGATGGGAATTTATCAGCAACTAAATCATCCCAAATGTACTTGTAGCACATTAATTGAAGCCTGCCATAATAGAGTGTGACTTCATTCTGGTGCATTTCCTCATCAATGGCAACTTGGCAACAAAAAATCAGCCCAAAACAGAAGCTAATAAAGGTGCATACCTTCCATTTCTTCGTTGTGGTTCAACAGTAAGTGTATCTTTCACACGAGTCCTTGTGTCAACTAATATTGGGTTTCGGTTTGTTTCTGTAACAGGCATTCGAATCTCATCAATCACGCCCATCATCCATACCCCTTTTGCAAAACCTATTATGATATCATAAGAAAATATAGCCAATTATTGAAGGAAATGAGGTTAAGGAGATCAATGCTCCGATATCATCAATTCTAAACAGAGAATTGGCTGTAAGAATAAAGCCAAAGAAAGAGTGTGCCTATCTGACGTACCTATATATAAAGGTAGGATGTTTTTCTAAGACTTTCTCAATCATGTTTCATTTTTAGTACTGATGTTTCAGATATCTAGAGCAGTGTCTCATTAGGTCCCAAAAACTACATTGGATCACCATCAGCAACTAGTTGTGCTTATTTCATATTATTTCAATCAAATACATGACAAGCTTCAGTTAAAGGGCACCATAATCTTACAATCCAGGATTCATGCTTACATCCAACCCATACAAAATTTCCAAACAAAGGAACAGAGCTGTAAGCTTAATCCAGACATCACTCCTTACAGATGATATTGATAACCAATTAACTACTTTATGGAACAATAATGATCCATATGATCCATTTATTAATTGATTATAATGCTAAATAAGCCCT
Source organism: Malus domestica (assembly GCF_042453785.1). Classification (NCBI taxonomy): domain Eukaryota; kingdom Viridiplantae; phylum Streptophyta; class Magnoliopsida; order Rosales; family Rosaceae; genus Malus; species Malus domestica. Next base: position 17,006,250 of record NC_091672.1, read on the forward strand.
AAGAACGCCTCTATCTAACTCATTATGACAAAATTCCCCCCAAAGATAAATTAGTAAATAGAAAGATAAACCTTGGACCTCGCATAGATTGACAGATACAATATCAAGTAGCTCTATGCAGGAGGTTAAAAGCCACCTAAACAATGTATCAGGAGTCAAAGATTGAATCAAGAGACACAGATGAATTAACTTACAGTGGCAGCAAATGGAATTTGCAATTTCCCAGAAGCAGAAATCAAATCCGTACAACTACATCATAAAATACCCAGAAGCAGAAATCATTGAAGAACAAGCAATTTCAAAGCATAAGACCAACCCAGATTTCACAAAATCAAAGCAATCCAGATTTCACATAATCAAAACAACAAATGGAATTTGTAAATGACGAGTGAGAGAGAGACTGACGATTTCTTAGCCTGCTCAAGCGAGCGAGCGTGGCCGATGTAGTAAGTCGAGCGATCAGGACGATCTAGACGAGCATGACGAGTAGGGCGAGCAGGACGAACACGAAGAGCGAGCGAGCAGAGTCCCACTTAATGAAGGAGTTAGTGAAAGCGAGTCCCACTTAATACCATTAAACTTAGTCCTGCCAGCCAACAAACAGAGGATTACACTAAAAACTAGTCCAGTCCAGTCCAGTCCAGGTTAGTGAAGCCAAACAAACGTGCCCTAAGTGTAATACCCTGATAATTTTTAAATACGTGATTTAGTTATTAAATTCAAATTAATTGATAATTATGAAATCCAAATGAATGGAAATGTGAAATCCCGTTTCAAGATTTTATTATTAATTAAGTATTTTATTGTCGTTTCCTGAGTTACGACGTATTTATATTTACAACATATATTTATTTGGTAAATGAAAAAGATAAAAATGCGCCTAGTTGGCTAAACAAAATTATACGGGGACGTATTTTATTCTTATATGTTTCGCCATATTTCTTAGCATATTTTGATAGAGGTAGATCCCATGAGCGCGTAGGCGAAAGCTGTTCGCGAATCAAAGTTATAATGAAGGAGAAATTAACAAGCAATGGCAAGGGTAAAATAGTAAAGTTAAGCACATTTTCTAGAAGGCTCCAGAAAATGTGGGAGAAGTTTCCTTTGGAGAGAAGCCACATGTGTGGCTGGCATTGGGGAAGAAAGAAGGAAATGAGAGAAAAGAGGGGTGCTGCCTAATCAAGAGGAGAGAAAATGAGGGAAATGAGATAGGGGGAATGAGCAGCCAACCTGGGTCATCACTTAACCCGTTTCCAAATCGTGACCCGGCCCCAGCGTTGTCCCAGCGATTTGATCATCGCCACCACCACTCCTGAACTTCTCTCATCATCACGAACATCATCCTCCCAAATTTGGCCCGATTTGATTATGATTTCAGGAGAAAAAAGAAATGGATCCGTAAGGGTTCTGAGTTTCCCGACGATGAATTTTTCGTCCCTGGTCACCACCGTGCGCACCACCACCACCAATTGACTCCCCTTGAACCCAGGAGTAAGGACCAAACAATATCTAGGGCGTTGGAGCATCAATGGAGACAAATCGATAACCACCAATTTCTAGGGTTTTCGGCAGATCGAGGGCAGTTTCAGGTGTTTCCTGGCCCAGTTTGACTTTGGCCTAGGTATGAAAATTCTTCCCCTTATTGTGTAGTACAAATCTATGAAGTTTGGTAATTTTTGGAGTTAGTCGGAAAATTGGGTTTCCGTTTGCCGAAAACTGCCACGTGTGATGGCATGTGGCCAGTGGGCTGACTTTGCCATTTTAAGCTAAATTCGATATTCTGATTTCATATTTGATATTCGCTTGATATGATTTGATTGTTTGGATCTAGTATTGAACATATCCACCACTTGCATATTTTTAGTAAACAATTTAAATTTGATGGTGAACTACAAATGGCTTGATCCCAAACGAGAGTGATTTAAGAGTCATTCATCAAATCCTGGGACCCCTTTTCAAGGATGCAGTGCCATCGTCCATCACCAACCTCTTCAAAGACCATTACCTAACACCCTTGCTGCAAAGGTTCGATTGGTCGAAGTGGTGCCTGACGAAGCCTTAAGGTGTCTAACCTTCGACCAACGCGACCTGGGTGGCGTGGGTCGAACGGATGGAAAAATTCTTCGGCAAAGAATGGGAAGCTCTTGGCATCCACGATGCCATTAAACTTTCGACCATGGAGATTGCCATGGAGAAAGAACTCCTTATGGCAACTCTGAGCTTCTAATGCTTGGCCACCAACATCATGATCATTCCCTTCGGCCGTATCACCTCCACCATCACGACATCTCAGCTATCCTTGGGACTTCTCCCTCTGGCATCCCAGTAGATACCGCCATTTTTGGGTGCCCGTCAAATCTCAACCTTAAAACATTATTCGATGAACGGGTCGTCAAGACGCTGAGTCAAGAAGGTCAAGAGCCTTCAAAAAAAGAAGTTCAGAAGTTGCACAAGAACTTCTTCAACTACAACACCCTCATCATCCATTTTGCTGGCTGAGGGGAGGAGAATTTGTCGAATGGAGAGCACGAAGCCTTCCTATTTTATTGGTACAACAAGTTTATATGTTGTACCAAGTCAAATAAGTGCTTGGTTGAAAATATGCTGGTGGCTGAAACCCTGGCTAGTGGTCACTCCTTGGAGCTTAGTCTAGCTATCCTCGCTAACCTTCTGCGCTGTCTAGCCAAAACGACCATCAACAAAATTGACCCACACCAGAACGGACCTCTCTTGGTATTCTAACTCTAGCTGTAAGTCTATTTTTTCCACATTTCGGCCAAAGATCCCCAACTTTCAGTCTACTACAGCGCTCGGTCTTCAGTTGGCATCTCGACTGGCGCCTCAGCACCGGGCCAAAAAAGTCTTCAAATACTTCTTCAGCCTAGATGTCCTCTTAGACGACGAATTTTTGATATTTTGTCGTCAAAAATACCTTTTTCCTATTAGGCTTCCAATATCTACATGGAGTGAAAATGAGGATGCTGGTCTTCATCAAAACTGGGGGTCGTTCGTGATAACACTTGACCTTGCCTTTGGCTGCGACACTCGCCGACCGAGCTGAGAGGTCTATCACCCTCACTTCGCTGCCCGACAGCTCGGCTACCTCAAAGGTTGCCTGGTGCCTTTACTTACTTCCTGCTCCCTCCTAAGCTAAGAATGCCTCTATGGCTCCTCAGAGAAGGAGTGCGGAGATACCGAGAAAAAGTTTTAGGAACAGTGCAAAAACTTTTGTCTCGACGAACTGTTCCTAAATCTCTCGGCACTAACACCTTCGGCGATTGGTGGGAAGGATATACTCATGACTTTTTTGGCACTTCGGTCGAAGATGTCATTAACAGAAGTTTTGTTATTCTTCAAACATTTACTCGATTTTACTAACTTGACTTCGCTTTCTTAAGCAGTCGAGTACTGAAGCAAGCAGACGTGAAGCAGCTTGAACAACTGAAGATGGATAAGAGGAATCAGCAAGCTGAGGTCACTATAGGCTAGGTGAGGTGGTTGGAGTTGAAGGCCGTTCTTGAATCTCTCATTCCTTCATCACCCTAGAGTTATTTAATTATAAACTGATCGACCAATTCTACTTGTACACCCTTTTGCAAACTTAATGAAATGAACTTTTATTCCCGCATTTCCCATGTGACTAGATAGTATTTCTTTAAAAACTTCCCATTGATTGGCAACTTGTGAATCACACCAGTTCGATCCCTAAGATGGTATGCCCCATTGCCAAGAACTTTATGAATAACGAATGGCCCTTCCCAATTTGGCGACCATTTGCCGAACCTGGGGTCTTTAATTCCTACGGGTAGTATAATTTGCCAAACCAACTCCCCTTCGCCGAACGTTTTTTATTTGACACGTTGATTATAAGCTCGCTCGGTGATCTTCTTTTGTGCCACTAATAAGTTATAAGCATCAATCCAAGCTTTTTCTAAATCTTCTAACTCTTGTCTCATAGCCCGACTGTACTAGACACTGAACAAACTACTTTGTTCGATTACTCGCAACGAGTTTTTACAGAGCTTAACCGGTAACATTACGTCGTGTCCATAAGTCAACGAGTATGGAGTTGTTCCAGTGGCTGACCGGAGAGAAGTTCGATAGGCATGAATGATGCGAAATATATAAGTCACACAAAGTAAACCCTCTTTTTATCAATTGTAGCAAAGTATGTAAGTAGGGATCGTTCTAAACCGGGGATTAGGAGGGATTGCTAAACACTTGAAAACTGACTTAAAAACGTAAAAACAAAGTTTAAAACACTAAACTAGACTCAAAGAATGCAAAACTAAAATTTAAAACACTAAAACAAACCAAAAGACTCAAAACAGCAACCAAAAGACTCAAAACTGCCTTAAAAACACTTTCTGGGCAGTTTTGAACTCTAACATAAATCTGAACGAAATTGGGTTATAACTTGAATCAAAACACTTAAAAACATAAACTAAAACACTTTCTAACTAATCTAGGACTTCAAAATAAAGAGGAGATTGGTTTTGACGAAATTGCAAATAAAACAAAAACTTTATAATTAAAACAGATTGTAAAACGAATTGGGAGTTTAAATGGATGATTGATTAGTTAGAGGCTCTTTCTCCACACATGACACGTATGCAAACGACTTGATTTCCAATTATTCCTTCATAGAACTATGAACGACATTGCCCCAAATTAGTCGTGACATCACTAGCTAACTCTCAGGTTTTCCTTGTATTATTGGATTGGATGGCATCATTCGACAACCCAAAGCATTCTTCAAAGGTCCCCTACATGACATCATAATAGAGATACGATCAAAGATCATTACGTTCAATGAAAACCATAAGCAATGACAAAACACTTGCAACTATGACATCATGTCACTCATGCTAGGAATTGAACTTAACGCGATTGTGACTATCAACCTTCACTACATATGAATATAAGTTTGTAACGATTATGTGAAACATCCTTATACTCTAGCATCATATTTATGCATGCCAATTAAGTGTCGACCCCTAATTAACAAACACAAATAAGTTATTTATCAAATAGTTAAGCCAATTGCATTCACAATTCAAGAATTCATAATTGGAATTTATCAAATCAAATTGCACACATAGTCATGGCTTTGAAATCACCCCTAACCAATAGGAGTTTAGCCACTCATGTTCATAGCAAAACGAAAGGGAAAGAAATTACACAATGAAATCATAAAACGAATTACACCTAGAATGCACCAACAATGAAGCTTGAACATCCAGGGGTCCTTCCTTCTTCCTTCTTGCTGCAGCACACAAGTGGTTTGGTGATGAGTTTTGGGGGTTATGGATGATGTAGAAGGGTGGAATGGTGTTTAGGATGGATGTATGGTGCGGCTAGGAGTGTTTGGGGTCAGAAACTATGGAGATTGGTCAAGGATGGGTGCAGCAAAGGTGGGTGAATGCTTTCTGGCGTGAATGGGAGTGAATGGATATTTTATGGCTGCAAAAAGGATGCTTATTTAAAGGATTTCAAGAATTAAAGCCCTAGGTTATTTAGGTAATCAGAAATTAAGTCTAAAGCTTCTAGAAATAGGAAACAAAATCAGAAAATTAAAGGAAAGGGCAAGGGATATGCGGCACAGCCTTAAAACACATTAGGAATGTGTTTTAATGCATAGAATCAGGAAAGACTCCTCTCCCTTGCACATCAAGGAAGGGAAAAGAGCAAGGAAGTGCGGCAAAGGGTGATATTATGCAAGGAATGTGTGTTTGATGTCCTAGAGTGCTTAGGAAGCCTTAAAAGTTGATAACGTTTAGGGACACTTAGGAAAGGTCAAACCAAAGTAGGAAACCTTGGCTTAACTTTCCTACTTCAAGTAGGAATCCTTATTGGAGTAGGAATCCTTCGTTGATTAGGAATCCTAACTTCTTCAAATCTTCAATTACGTCCATTCCTTTTGCTCCAATCATGTGATAATCATTCCAAGCCCGATTTTGCTCCAAAATGCTCCAAAATGCATCTTCTTGCATCCTTTAGCCTTAGAATCTGAAAACACACAAAAGTGACTTTAAACACTAAAATAACTAAAGAAACACAACGTAAAAGCATGAGAACAAGCCAATTAAGTCGCATAAATATGCTCCTATCAATGAACACTTCGTTTAGCTTTAGATGCCACATACCAGGCCTTTCTCTCACCATTTTTTTGAAGAATACCAATCAAAACTTTATTACTTGTTTCGGCCTGCCCGTTTGCCTGCGGGTAATATGGCGTAAACTGTTCAAGTTGAATTTTCAAATTTGCCGTATAACCCTTAAACCTGTCGGATGTGAAGATCATACCATTATCTATTATAATTATTTATGGTATGCTGAATCTAGTCACGATATTTTCTTCTACGAAATTACAAACTTCTTTAGACGTTAACTCGGCATATGACTTCACTTCAACCCATTTGGTGAAGTAGTCCGTTGCGACAAGTATCCATGCATGCTTTGCGAACCCGGAAGATGGCCTAATTTTGCCGATTACATCTATGGCCTATCCTCTGAAAGGCCATGGGTTAGTGACTGAATGTAGTGATTCGGCCAGGACCCTCTGTATAGGACCATGAATTTGGCACTGTACACATCCTCGTGCGAACTCAAAATAATCCTTCAGTATACTTGGCCAAAAATAGATGTGTCGGTGAAGCAACCATTGCATCTTTCAGCCCGACTTATGAGCCCTACAAATTCTTTCATGAACTTCTACGATTGCTTGGCAGCCTCTTGCGATCTGAGGCATAACTGTAATAAACCATCCTCACATTTTCAGTATAATTCAATTTGGTATAATACTTAGTTTGTGGCATGGACCCTTGTTCGTCAGTCGTGTTTTTCGCTAGGGTTATCAATATATCGCATAATCGCCCTTCTCCAATCGTCTGGTAATGCCTCGACAGCACAAACCTCAATAGTGTCATTCCGTTCTAACAACAAAGGTAAGGATATGACCCATGCACGGATCATACAATCACGTTGGAGAACTTGTTGATTAATCAAGGCCGAGTGTGCTTGTCATGACACAGGTATTTCTCGACTTAATTTTCCCCCCGTAAATTGTGCTCCGAAGGCTATTTGAGCTAATTCGTCGGCATCGGTGTTATGAACTCGTGAAATGTGTTTGAAAGTAACATGATCGAAAGATTCGACCAAATAACTAGCAACCATATGGTAGGGCGGCAGAGTACAACTCATGCAATGAAAAGTCCCATTGAGTTGATTAATTACAAGTTCAAAGTCACCAAGAACAAGGACGTAAGTCGCCCGCAAATCGTGTATTACACAGAGGCCGATGACAAGGGCTTCATATTCGGCATGATTATTCGTACAATCAAAATCGAGCTTGAGAGAAAAATACCAATGGTTATGAGTGGGGGATTGAATAACAATCCCAACGCCAGCCGAGACTGAAGTACTAGAACCATCAAAGTACATCGTCCAGTAATTATCACGTTTTTGGGTTTTATTATCAATTAAGTATTTTATTATCGTTTCCAGAGTTACGACGTATTTATATATACAACATATATTTATTTGGTAAGTTAAAAAGACAAAAATGCCCCTGGTTGGCTAAACAGAATTATACAGGGACGTATTTTATTCTTATATGTTTCGCCATATTTCTTGTCATATTTTGATAGAGGTAGATCTCATGAGCGCGTAGGCGAAAGCTGTTCGTGAATCAGAGTTATAACAAAGGAGAAATTTACAAGCAAAGGCAAGGGTAAATTGGTAAAATTAAGCACATTTTCTGAAAGGCTCTAGGGAAGAAAGAAGGAAGAAGGAAAGGAGAGAAAGGAATGAGTGCTGCCTAATCAGGAGGAGAGAAAATGAGGGAAATGAGATAAAGGGAATGAGCAGCCAGCCCAGGTTATCACTTAACCCGTTTCCAAATCATGACTCGATTCCAGCGTTGTCCCGGCGATTTGATCATCACCACCACCACTCCTAAACTTTTCTCATCGTCACGAACATCATCCTCCCAAATTTGGCCCAGTTTCATCACGATTTCAGGAGAAAAGAGAAATGGATTCGTGCGGGTTCTAAGTTTCCCGACAATGAATTCGTCATCTCTGGTCACCACCGTGCCCACCACCACCACCAATTAACTCCCCTTGAACCCAGGAGCAAGGACCAAACAATAGTTGGGGCGTCGGAGCATCAATGGAGACAAATCGACAACCACCAATTTCTAGGGTTTCTCGCAGATCGAGGGCAGTTTCAGGTGTTTCCTGGCCATTTTGGACTTCGGCCTAGGTATGAAAATTCTTCCCCTTATTGTGTAGTACAAATCTGTGAAGTTTGGTAATTTTTAGAGTTAGTCGAAAAATTGGGTTTCCGTTCGCCGAAAATTAGCGCGTGCGGTGGCATGTGGCCAGTGGGCCGACTTTGCCATTTTAAGCTAAATTCGATATTCTGATTTCATAGTTGATATTCGCTTGATGTGATTCAATTGTTTGAATCTAGTATTGAACATATCCGCCACTTGAATATTTTTAGTAAAAAGTTTAAATTTGATGGCAAACTACAAATGGCTTGATCACGTTTGAGGGTACATAGGCAGTCTAACGAGGAGGTTAGATGCAGCCATAAAGTAATCGAAATAAATATTGTGAATGATTGTAATATAAGGAAATTTATTTTGGATAATAGCGTAAAGATTAACCATGACTTTATGTTTGGCCTATCACCATGATTAACTTCCGAATAAAATTTTAAGCCGGTGCATTAAACCTTAGCTTGGTTGATGAAAAAGTGAAAGAAAAACATCGTTTTATTTAGGGTTCTTTAGAAAAAGGCCCTCGAAACTCCTATTTTTCAAACAAAAACCCACATAATATTAAACATCCAAATAAAACCCAATTATTATCACATATTTACAACTTATGCCACAAAACTCTAATTATGTCAATAAATATTATTACTCACCCTAATTATGATTAGCAATTAACCCCATATGGAAATTTTACCTTTCTTGTATGATAAATATTAGGAATATATATATATATATATATATATATATATATATATATTTAGCCATGTTCATAAACAATTATGGGCACATTTTTTGTATGGAAAAAAAAATCCTTTGTACAATTAGTTATTTTGCATCAAATAATAATATTATTTGATAAAAACAACAAAGAATCAATTAATATTCTTTTATGTTGTAGGTAAATTATTTTACCTAGATTATTACATACATTAGGCAAATGGAGGCCAAAATGAGTTAGGGGTGAGGATTGGAGATCAGGAAATACCAAAGAGCGATCGTTTTCACTACTTAGGATCTATCTTGCAAAAGAACGGAGAATTAGATGGAGATCTCAACCATAGAATACAAGCTGGATGGATGAAGTGGAAGAGTGCATCCAGCGTGTTGTGTGACCGCCATATGCCACTGAAGCTCAAGGGAAAATTTTATAGTACGGCAATAAGGCCGGCGATGTTGTATGGCACAGACTGTTGGGCGGTGAAGCATCAACACGTACACAAAATGGGTGTAGCGGAGATGAGGATGCTTCGTTGGATGTGTGGGCACACAAGAAAGGATAAGATTAGGAATGAGGATATCCGAGGTAAAGTAGGAGTAGCCGAAATTGTAGGAAAATTGAGAGAAAATAGGTTACGGAGGTTTGGACATGTGTAAAGAAGGCCTACTGACGCTCCGGTTAGAAGATGGGACTACGGGACAGAGGTTCAGGGCCGAAGGGGTAGAGGAAGACCTAGGAAAACTTTGGAAGAGACTCTAAGAAAAGACTTAGAGTATTTGGATCTAACGGAGGACATGACACATGACCGAGCACAATGGCATTCTAAGATTCATATAGCCGACCCCACTCAGTGAAGAAGGCTTTGGTGTATTTAACACAATACGTTGAAATGAAGCAAAACTTATTTATTGATATCTCCGATAAGTTACAAATATGTACATATACATGAGTCAAAATAAACAAACAAGAGGGAGCCTTCACAAAGGTTGCTTAGGAGAAGTCTCAGCAGTCGGTAGAGCCCCAGAAAGAGAAGGCACCGGAGGGGGATCATTCGAAGCCTCAGTACTGGACAGAACCCTAGAAGGATGAGGCATCGGAGGTTGATCATTTGGAGCTTCATTACGCGGTACAGCCCCAGAAGACGAAGGCAATAAATGCCTTTGGAACAAACCCACAAACCGCTGATGATCAAGTAAAACCTGACCATTAGATTCCTTCATCTGGTCATGCTTCCTCTTCATGTTTGTAGCATAGTCATGTGCGAGCTGGTGCAACTGTTTATTCTCATGCTTGAGCCCTCTAATCTCCTGTTTGAGACTCATCACTTCAGCCGCCAATGATTCAACTTGGCAGGTTCGAGCAAATAGGCGTTGGGCCATATTAGACACAGAACCTGCACACTGAACACTTAGAGCCAGAGAATCCTTAACAGCCAACTCATCAGACTGTTTGGAAAGTAGTCTGTTATCTTTGGGAGTGAGAAGGTTCCTGGCCACCACCGCAGCAGTCATATCATTCTTCATCACGGAATCCTCAACGGTAAGAGGACCAGTAGGGGATAAGAATGATGGGTGCCATATATTGTCTGGAAAAGGCGTGGCTGCCTCTTCAACAAGGTTCAAGTCAAAACGACGGTCGGAGGGGCCAGACATTATCAAAGGTGTTGAAGAGAGAAGAGGTCGGACAAATCAAGATCTTAGAAATGCAAGAAGGGAGCTTCTACTGGTGAAGATTCAAGTGTGCTTTGGAACTTAATGCCAGCCTCTATAAAAATCTGCACTCGATGGAGCTTCAGAAATCGAAGAGGCGCCTGCCCAGAAATCGAATAGGCGTTTGCTTTCTCAAAAGATGGGCTGCTCAGAGACCACGAGGGTCGATCTCAGAAATCGAAGAGGCGTTTGCTTTCTCAAAAGCTGGGCTGCTCAGAGACCACGAGGGTCGATCTCAGAAATCGAAGAGGCGTTTGCTTTCTCAAAAGTTGGGCTACTCAAAGACCACGAAGGTCGAGCTCAGAAATCGAAAAGGCACTTGCTTTCTCAAAAGCTGGGCTGCTCAGATACCACGAGGGCCGATCTCAGAAATCGAAGAGGCAATGTTTTTTTCAGCCATGTCAGCACCTGTCACATGCACACTCAGCTTTGCTGAAATTACGGGCATTCTGTTGAAGATTTCTGGTGAAGTAGAAAGCATGTGAATCTTACTGTTCAATCATCCACTTTCCACACGCACCATCAGCTCATGGGTACCACAGATAACTTTGCCAAAGTTCTCTGACAAAGTTTAGACACGTGAAGGTTGTAGCTCCCACTACATCGCTATGACTAAGAAGGGTAAAAGAATAGCAATGAAACAGCACTAACAAAGTTTAGACACATAAATTTTGAAGGTCTAGCTACCATATTATTACCCACAAGGGTAAAGGAACAGCACCACTGCTGGATAATTGGAAAGTCCCTGTGTGTCAACCTCTGTGCTCCGTGGCAAGGTAGACTAGCAAACATGCCCAACCTTTACTCACATTCGAGAAAACACTCCCAACAAGATTGCTTGCTCCAAAATCGAAGAGGCACCGTCCTCCGAATCTCGAGAGCCAGACTCCCAACATGATTACTTTCTCAAAAATCAAAGAGACACCGCTCTCCGAATCTCGAGAGCCAGACTCCCAGCAGGATTGCTTTCTCAAAAATCGAAGAGGCACCATTCTCCGAATCACGAAAGCCAGATCCTCGACACGATTTCTTGTTCGAAAACCGAAGAGGCACCACTTTCTCAACTTCGAAAGCCAGATCTCCTTGGATAAAGCTTGTCTGTAATCTTCACACGTAACATCAGCTTTCCAGATATCACAGACCACTTTTTCAAAGTGCTCTGACACACGTGAAGCTGGCAGCTCCCACAACCGTGCTATGACCAAGCAGGGTAAAGGAATAACATTACTACTTGTTGTTAGGGAAACTCCTATATATGTCGACCTCCATCCTCAACGGACAGGCAGACCTGCAAAAATGCTCAACCCTTCCTCATATCTGAGAGGGCACTCCCAACGAAACCTCTCGAAATACTCAGCTTTCTTTCCCCCCGATAATACCTCTGCAAATAAGCTACACCAGAGCAAGAATATCTCATATCATCAGGGTTAAAAGCAAGAGTATCCCATATCATGCTTTTTCCCTGTCTTTTCCTTTGGCCTTGTTCTTACCTGCAAGACAAGGAGAAAGAGAGCAATTAGTCAGCACTTGGAATCAAGCTTCCAGTCAGGAACTAACTGCCTGGAACCCCTTACCTGATTAATTACCTGGCATTGCTCTCGAGCACTCATCTTCAACATCTTATGCTTCCAGAGAAGATACCACATCTGCTTGAGGAACAGATAGGGAAAGTGACAAGGATACAAGGAAGCATGTGGAGACAAGCGTAATAGAACACGTGCCGATACATCCACTACTTTGTCAACAGCAAAAGTATCCCATATCAGCATGGTCGAATGTACTCTAGATTTGATGGACTTGTTTTGACCCTCAAATTCTTCAGTCGGCCTTATACTCTGGAGGAAACCAGAAAATCCTCCAGCCCAGTTCAAGAATAAGCCTGTGGAAAGTTACTTCTTCAAAAGCAACAGTATCTCATATCATTTATTCTCCTTTTCTTCTCTTTATCCTTCATGCTGCCTGCAAGATAGGGAGAATGAGAACAATCAGCCGGAACTCGAAATTAAACTTCTAATCTGGGACTGATTGCTTGGAGCTCTGATTGCTTACCTTGTCTGTCACCTCTTTCAGCAGATCCTCTAGCTCGGCGACTTGGGGGACTCCTACTACATGGTTTGTATCGCGCTTGACCAAGCCTGAAACTACAAGTAAGCTTCAAGTGAAATTGATACATTACCTTGTGCATCTCCACCAGTTAAAGATACCACCCCTGGATGGAGGAAGAGTACTTCCAGAGAAGATGCCACATCTACCTATGAGACAGATAAGGCAAGTGAAGACGAGAGCTTGAACCTATGTCATTTGTACTAAATCATTCACTTGTACTCACTAAATGAGAGCTTGAACCTATGTACTTGTGTAAACCCTTCACAATTAATAAGAACTCCTCTACTCCGTGGACGTAGCCAATCTGGGTGAACCACGTACATCTTGTGTTTGCTTTCCTGTCTCTATCCATTTACGTATTTATCCACAATAATGACCAGAGCAATCTAGCGAAGATCACAAACTTAATACTTTCTGTTGTACCAAAGTCCCCACTGACTGTGTGCATCAACAATCCTGAAGTCCTTACCTTTTTGCGTTGGTAATGGATGAGTTAACAGGACATATTCAAGATGATATTCCTTGGTGTATGCTTTTCGCAAACGATATAGTGTTGATAGATGAAACTCAGGAGGGGTAAATGCAAAGCTTAACCTTTGGAGAGAATTGTTGGAATCTAAAGGTCTTCGCCTAAGCCGATCAAAGACAGAATATATGGAGTGCAAGTTTAGTGCAAATGGAAGCCAAAATGAGTTAGGGGTGAGGATCGGAGATCAGGAAATACCAAGGAGTGACTGTTTTCGCTACCTAGGATCTATCTTGCAAAAGAATGGAGAATTAAATGGAGATCTCAACCATAGAATACAAGCTGGATGGATGAAGTGCAAGAGTGCATCCGGCGTGTTATGTGACCGTCTTAGGCCACTAAAGCTCAAGGGAAAATTTTATAGGACGGCAATAAGGCCGGCGATGCTGTATGGCACAGAATGTTGGGCGGTGAAGCATCAACACGTACATAAAATGGGTTTGGACATGTGCAAAGAAGGCCTACTAACGCTCCGGTTCGAAGATGTGACTACGGGATAGAGGTTCAGGGCCGAAGGGGTAAAGGAAGACCTAGGAAAACTTTGGAAGAGACCTTAAGAAAAGACGTACTTGGATCTAACGGAGGACATGACACAAAACCGAGCGCAATGGCGTTCTAGGATTCATATAGCCGACCCCACTTAGTGGGAAAAGGCTTTGTTGTTGTTGTTGTTGTTGTTGTATTACATACATTAGGCATTTTTTTGTTTGTTATCATATATGCTTGTTAAAAATAATTTATCTATATTTATATGTAAAATATAAGAAAATTAATTTTGAATCAAATAGCATTTATTTTGTAGGAAAATTAAAACAGTAGTTCCATTATTTTGGTAAAGTTAAATAGTGCCTAAATTATTTCGTAAAAATTAAACCAAGACAAATTATCTCCATTAAAATAAAACAGTACATATTCGACAAAAAAAATAAATAATAAAACAGTAGATACATTATTTTCTTATAAGATTAAACAATAGGTAAATTATATTGTAGGTACATTATGTTTGTAATATAAAAAAAAATTGAAATTCATAAACAAAAAGTAGTAGATATTTTATTTTTTTAATCAAATTTCCTTTATTTGTAGGTGAATTATTTTCATGTATTATTGTCACAACCCGTCCCGGAAATGTACATTATTTTGTTATCATTGATGTGAAAATACTAAAATGCCCTTGAGCGTTTGTGGCATTGTGGGACTATGTGTGGTTGAGGACCAATGTATTAAATTCCTATTATTTTGAAACCAATTGGAAGTAAGGAAAATGGGTTGTTTTGATTGGTGACCCAAAAATCTGGACCACATATCCTGTCTCTCTCTCACTCTCCCATGCTCTCTCTTCTCTCTCTCTCGGTTTCACTCTCTCTCCTTCGAAATGGTACGGACAAGCACCCAAGACCCTTGAAACTTCACGGATCGTGGCCAAAATTAGTACCATTGGGTTTGTGAGGACCATACGAGTTCAAAGGTACCTATTTCAGGTAAGAACCCGTTCAATATCACATTAAAAAATTCAAGCTCCGAGTTGAGCACTACTCACGAACTTTTAAATGGTTATGTTTTAGGACAATCCAAGCTCATAGCGAGCTTAGTGAGGTCCCAAGGAAGCTCGGAGTGCTTCGTTTGAAGGTTTTGGACGTCTGGATCGTGTGGACGAAGTTTGGCCGATTTTCTTGGAATTCTCTGGTGAGATCCTGTGACTTTTAGAGCTTTAAATTAGTATGATCGTGTTCTACAAGTTAAGAGCTTCATTTTGGTATAAATTGCATGAAAAATGGTGCAAAAACGAGTGAGAAAAAGGCAGTTGCAGGTCTACCCAGAATCCGGCACCGGCGACACTATTCCGACGTCTGGAGGTTTAAGAAGATGCGCGTGTTGGGCATGTGAGGCCGTGCCCTCCCCGGCGCGTGGGGGCGCGTGAGCCACCTAAAAATTTATCTAAAAATATCACGATGTTCGTGAGGTTGTGTACGTTACTATGGTATATTCATATACCCATTTTGAGCAATGTATAAGAATTTATTAGCTAGTTTTGTATATGTGCTTTAAAATAATGTTTTTATAGTTAATTCGCATATAGGTGAGGCCTATCCCGAGGACGAGCATATCCACGGGCGACTCGGGGGCTACGACCCTTCGACATACCAGTGAGTGGGCTTTTGTTTTCAATATATATCTATATACTTGATATATATTTCCAGAAATGCATTTTTAGTAAAGTATGCTTTGAATTAATATGCCAATTTCTTTTGTATTCTGAATATGCATTTCATGGTTGCATATATATATATATATATATATATATATATATATATATATATATATATATATATAAATGTGGTGCTGTGGAGGCACAGGTAAGTGTAGGTAAGTTATGTTTAGTTATGTGAGTCATCGATGATGTGATATGTGATTGATTGATGTGGAGCTCATAAAACTGCACCTAGAGTGATTGTGATTTAGCCAGAGATATGAAGTACAGACCTGTTTATTTACGTCACCTCCCGTACTATATGCTCGTATTGGATCCAACTTAAGTGCACAGCCTTGTTGTACAGACTTTATTTATGGTTCCGACTCGTAGGTGACTAGCGATTCATCGCCCGGCTATTATGAGATAATTATATTTCACCAAATCTTGTCGTACATACCCTCTTTTTTGGTTTCGACTTATGTGCAGTATATTGCCGTATAGGTCATTGTAGTGACTCCGGCCAGATTGACTTTTGAGCTATGAATTCAGTCGTACAAACTACCTCAGGGGTTCCGGCTAACATATCATATTTCTATGAAATCCTTCTTACCCTGGATTGTTTACTTTGTTATATTTTTGCATGGCATACATATGAATATGATTATGTGAAACATGAATTGAGTTGATATATTTCATATCTAATTATGTATATGCTTATATCTTGATTATGGGAAAATTATACATGTTTTACAGCGAAGGGTTAGTATATTGATAAATGAAATGATTTTGTAAAACATTTGTTTTTGCCCACTCACATTTTCTGTTTTGCGCCCCTCCAGGTTCTAAGTAAACTTGTTGTTGGTGGCTCAGGATTGTCAGTTGTTCTGACTTATCTAAATAATAGTACGACATTCCTGGTACTGTGTAACTGGTACTTGTCCTATGGACTGCACCTAGACTTTATGCTCTGATTAGGAGTGTTTACTGTTGTAACTAACTCCTATCACTTTCTGTTTAGTAATTCACTCTAGTAATCTGGTTTTTTTTTAATTATTCGTATAGTTGCTATCTTTATCACTTCCGCACTGTGCACATGGCTACGTCACCCCTCATGTGACGGCCAGCATACCTTGACCTCGGTCGGGGTGTGTCAGTTTGGTATCAAAGCTAGGTTTCGCAATCCTGTATATTTCTTGAATGTTCTAATCCTTGTGATGTCTTATGTCAAAACTATGCCGCCTCGTAGAGAGCCCCGTCAACCAGCTGAATCTAGTTTCCCTGATATTGCTCAATTAGGGGAAGCTATAGTTTCTGCCATTCAGTCAGCATTCCGTACTCCCCAGATGACACCTCTTGAGACAGTCCATAATTTGAAGGTGACTCACTTCATAGGTAATGGAGGTCATGAGGGGGCGGAAAAATGGTTGAATCATGTGGAGAAGACATTTCAAGTGATGCAGAGTCAGGGGAATCTTCCTCCTGATAGGTGGGTCGAGATGACTACCTGGTTTTTAGGAGAACAGCCTACATCCTGGTGAAGACAGGAGTCTTACGAGATGATCCCAGAAGAGATTATAGACTGGGGAGTGTTTAAGGAGCGGTTTCGGAAAAGGTTCATTCCTCATGCGTATATCGATCTTAAGAAACAGGAGTTTACTCATCTAAGGCAAGGAAATATGTCTGCTAATGAGTATTACAGGATGTTTACTGATCTGTCGAGATATGATCTGGAGGTTGCTGCTAATCCGGTAAAGATGTTTCCCCGTTTCAGTTTAGGTACTAAGAAGAAATGGCGTCCCATATCAACATCGACTCACTGTGCCTCTTACCAGGAGTTTTATGAGATTCTACTAAGGATTGAGGCCTTAGAGAGCATGCCTAGTGAAAGTGAGGATGAGGAAGGAAAGAATGGGGACCAGAGACGAGATGACAAAGGAAAAAGGGCAAGCATTTCAGGGACCCCGCAAGACCCAGAACTTTAAGAGGAGTAGTGGCAGTTCCAGCTCTTCTAGTGGAGGATTGAGACTAATATGCAGAGGAAAGGTGGCAGGTTTACTGAAGGCCCTAGGTTCCAGAGGCAGAGAGATTATGGTGGTTTAAGTGGACCTGGTACTCCCTTATGTCGCAGGTGTAATAATCAGCATTTTAGAAAGTGTAGGAGGGGCAGTAATGGATGTTTTACTTGTGGACAGATGGGTCATAGGGCTGCTCAATGCCCTCAGAGTCAGCAGAGACCCCAGCAGCTTTCTTTCCCATCACCTGTACCTACCCAGTACGCTTCAGGATCTGGTGGTTATACTCAGACGAGACGAGGAGGTGCTTACCACTACCAGGGCAACGCCGCTCCTTACACCTCAAGACAGCAGCAGCAGTATTCTCAGGATCCTCAGTACCTGAGTGGGTACCCTCAGTACCAGGGAGGATCTATGTCTTATCAGCCTCATTCAGCCGAAAGATCTCAGTGGCATCAAAGGGGACAGCCCCAGCAAGGAGAGATTGCTATTAGTAGTGCAGGATCTTCGAGGCAGTCGAGTCAACAGAGGCAGGGACATCGTGTTCACACCAACAGAGGTCACGGTGGACGACAGCAGAACCATGCACGTATCCATAACATGTCACTGCAAGATGCCCAGAATAATCTAGATTTAATCATGGGTACGTTAAATATTCTTGGTCATTTTGCTAGAGTGTTGATTTAATCATGGGTACGTTAATCATGGGTACGTTAAATATTCTTGGTTATTTCTCATACATTTGCTCAAATGACGCAACCTCATCCTACACCTCTAGGGTATAATTTAGAATTTTCTATGCCTAAAGGGGATAACTGTTTTGTGGATCGAGTATATCCAAGATGTCCAGTGATAGTAGAGGGTATTATTATGTCGGCTAATCTTATATCGTTGGATATTATGGATTTTGATGTGATTTTGGGCACTGATTAGTTGCACTATAATAGTACCAAGATAGATTATTATGGGAAGACAGTCACATTTCATTGTCCTAGATTGCCTGAAGTTACATTTGTAGGAGAGCCTAGTGGGGTGAGGCATGGGATTATTTCAGCCATGAAAGCAAAGAGATTGTTGTCGAAAGGTTGTCAGGGATATTTGGCTCATGTGGTGTTAAATGATGATGCCCCTAGTAGTGTGAAGGATGTTCGTATGGTCAGATATTTTCCAGATGTTTTCCCTGAGGATTTGCCTGGATTGCCGCCAGATAGAATGGTGGAGTTTGTTATTGATCTGCTTCCAGGTATGAATCATATATCTTTGACTCCTTACAGAATGGCTTCTGCTAAATTAAGAGAATTAAAAGTGCAGTTGTAAGAGTTAGTGGATAAAGGTTTCATTCAACCTAGTACTTCACCTTAGGGAACCCTAGTCTTATATGTGAGGAAGAAAGATGGAACTTTGAGGCTCTGCATTGATTACAGGCAATTGAATCAGGTAACCATTAAGAACCGTTATCCATTGCCTAGTATAGATGATTTATTTGATCAACTCAGAGGTGTCTGCATATTTTCTAAGATTGACTTGAGGTCAGGATACTATCAATTGAAGATTAAAAAGGAAAATGTCCCTAAAACCGCATTCAGGACTCGATATGGTCATTATGAGTTTCTTGCGATGCCATTCGGGTTAACTAATACACCAGCAGCTTTTATGGATTTGATGAATCGAGTATTCTAGCCATATTTGGACAAGTTTGTTATTATCTTCATTGACGATATCCTGGTATACTCTAAGTTTAAGGCTGAGCATGCTAAATATCTGAAATTGGTGTTGAGCAGTTTGAGGGAACACCAACTATATGCTAACTTTAGCAAATGTGAATTTTGGTTGAAGCAAATGGCATTTTTGGGACATGTCATTTCTGCTCAAGGCATTCAAGTGGATTCTCATAAAGTAGCAGTTGTGGAGATTTGGGAGCAACCTCGAACCGTCACTAAGGTACGGAGTTTTCTTGGCTTAGCAGGCTATTATAGACGGTTTGTTAAGGATTTTTCAGTGATTGCTTTGCCATTGACGAGGTTGATGCGCAAGGAGGTTAAGTTTGAGTGGGATAATAAATGTGAACAAAGTTTCCAGCAATTAAAGTATTATCTCACTCATGCTCATGTTCTAGCGCTTCCAGATGATAGCGGTAATTATGAGGTTTATAATGATGCTTCTTTGAATGGTTTGGGTTGTGTATTAATGCAACATGGTAAGGTAATTGCTTATGCTTCGAGACAGTTGAAACCTCATGAGAAGAATTACCCTACACATGATTTAGAGTTAGCAGCTATCATCTTTGCTTTGAAGATTTGGAGACATTATCTTTATGGTGAGAAATGTAAAATCTTCACAGATCATAAGAGTCTCTAGTATCTGTTTACCCAGAAAGACCTTCATCTTTGGCAACGGAGGTGGATTGAGTTGCTTTGTGACTCTGATTGCACGATTGAGTATCATCCTAGTCGTGTAAATGCAGTGGCGGATGCACTGAGTAGAAAGACTCCAACCAGACTTAATGCCATTTGTGATTGTCATGTTTCTTTTCTAGCAGATTTATGGCCCACTGGAGTGGAGCTAGGAGTGGAAGATCAAGGAGAGGCCTTGCTTGCTAATTTCCAGGTTAGGCCAGTTTTAATTGATCGTGTGCTTGAGACTCAAATGATTGATGAGAAGACTCAGGAAATAATTCAAGTAAGAAGCCAAGGAAAAAAGAAAGATTTTGAGATTCGAGAAACTGATGGCATGCTTATGTAGGAAAGTATGATGTATATGTCGAATAATGCATAATTAAAGAAAGAAATTTTGGAGGAAGCACATATTTAGGCATATGCGATGCATCCTATAGGCACTAAGATGTATCATACCATTAGACCATTTTATTATTGGCCAGGTATGAAAAGAGAAATTGCCGAATATGTGAGTAGGTGTGCCATTTGCCAACAGGTTAAAGCTGAAAGAAAGAAGCCATTTGGGTTGATGCAACCACTTCCCGTTCCACAGTGGAAATGGGAAAATATTACTATGGATTTTGTGTACAAGCTTCCTCGTACACAAAATGGTTATGACGGCATTTGGGTGGTAGTTGATCGGCTTACGAAGTCAACACATTTTATTCCAGTGAGGGAGAAGTATTCGTTAAGCTGATTAGCTAAGTTATTTATATCACAGATTGTGAAGTATCATGGTGTGCCAGTTAATATTCTCGAATCGGGATCCCAGATTTACTTCCAAGTTCTGGATAGCATTCCAGGAAGCTCTTGGTACGAGATTGCTTTATAGTACGGCATATCACCCTCAGACAGATGGACAATCTAAGAGGACCATTCAGACATTAAAGGATATGTTGAGATCTTCTGTGCTACAGTTTGGAGATAGTTGGCATGATTGTTTGGATTTGATGGAGTTCACCTACAACAACAGTTATCATTCTAGCATTGGTATGGCACCATTTGAGGCACTTTATTGGAAATCTTGCCGTACGCCTCTATGTTAGTCAGAGGTTGGCAAAAGAGTTTTAGTGGGCCCTGAGATTGTGAATGTGACTACTCAAAATGTTCAAGTAATTAAGTCTAACTTGAAAGCGGCCCAAGATCGACAAAAGAGCTTAGCAGACAAACATGCCACTGATCGAAAGTATGATGTAGGTGATTGGGCATTTCTGAAGTTATCACCTTGGAAAGGTGTTGTACGATTTGGAAAGAAAGGAAAGTTGAGTCCTAGGTACATTGGACCATATATGATCACCGAGTGAGTCGGTGAGGTTGCTTACAGGCTTGAGTTGCCTCCAGAGTTGTCCAAGGTACACGATGTGTTTCATGTTTCGATGCTTCAACATTATGTTTCAGATCCTTCGACATTATGTTTCAGATCCTTCGACATTATGTTTCAGATCCTTCACATGTGATTCCTCCTCAACCTTTGGAAATCGATTCAGACTTGACTTATGATGAGGAGTCAGTGACTCTGTTAGATTGGAAGGATAAAGAACTAAGAAACAAGAACGTACGCTTGGTGAAAGTTTTATGGAGAAATCATTCAGTGGAAGAAGCTACTTGGAAGACAGAGGATCGGATGAGGGAGATGTATTCACGATTGTTTTATGATTATTAGTGGATGTATTTGTTATGTCTAATTTCGAGGAAAAATTTTTATAAGTTGGGGAGATTGTCATAACCCATCCTGGAAATGTACATTATTTTGTTATCGTTGATGTGAAAAGACTAAAATGCCCCGGAGCGTTTGTGGCATTGTGGGACTATGTGTGGTTGAGGACCAATGTGTTAAGTTCCTATTATTTTGGAACCAATTGGAAGTAAGGAAAATGGGTTGTTTTGATTGGTGACCCAAAAATCTGGACCATACATCCTGTCTCTCTCTCACTCTCCCGTGCTCTCTCTTCTCTCTTTCTCGGTTTCACTATCTCTCCTTCGAAATGGTACTGACAGGCACCTAAGACCCTTGAAACTTCACAAATCGTGGCCAAAATTAGTACCATTGTGTTCATGAGGACCATACGAGTTCAAAGGTACCCATTTCAAGTAAGAACTCGTTCGATATCACGTTAAAAATTCAAGCTCCGAGTTGAGCACTATTCATGAACTTTTAAATGGTTATGTTTTAGGACAATCCAAGCTCATAGCGAGCTTAGTGAGGTCCCGAGGAAGCTCGGAGTGCTTTGTTTGAAGGTTTTGGACGTCTGGATCGTGTGGACGCAGTTTGGCCGATTTTCTTGGAATTCTCTGGTGAGATCCCGTGACTTTTAGAGCTTTAAATTAGTATGATCGTGTTCTACAAGTTAAGAGCTTCATTTTGGTATAAATTGCATGAAAAATGGTGCAAAAACGAGTGAGAAAAAAGCAGTTGCAGGTCTGCCCAGAATCCGATACTGGTGACACTATTTCGGCGTCTAGAGGTTGAAGATGATGCGCGTGTTAGGCGCATGAGGCCGTGCCCTCCCCAGTGCGTAGGGGCGCGTTAGCCACCTAAAATTTTATCTAAAAATATCACAATGTTTGTGAGGTTATGTAGGTCACTATGGTAAATTCATATACCCATTTTGAGCAATGTATGAGAAGTTATTGGCTAGTTTTGTATATGTGCTTTAAAATAATGTTTTTATAGTTAATTCGCATATAGGTCCTATCCCGAGGACGAGCGTATCCACGGACAACTCGGGGATTAGGACCCTTCAACATACCAGTGAGTGGGCTTTTGTTTTCAGTATATATCTATATACTTGATATATTTCTCAAAAATGCATTTTTAGTAAAGTATGCTTTGAATTAATATGCCAATTTCTTTTATATTCTGAATATGCATTTCATGGTTGCATATATATATAAATGTGGTGCTGTGGAGGCACAAGTAAGTATAGGTAAGTTATGTTTGGTTATGTGAGTCATCGATGATGTGATATGTGATTTATTGATGTTGAGTTCATAAAACTGCACCTAGGGTGATTGTGATTTAGCCAGAGATATGAAGTACAGGCTTGTTTATTTACGTCACCTCCCGCACTATATGCTCATATTGGATCCAACTTAAGTGCATAGCCTTATCGTACAGACCTTATTTATGGTTCCGACTCGTAGGTGACTAGCAATTTATCGCCCGGCTATTATGAGAGAATAGAATTGAGCATAATTATATTTCACCTAATCTTGTCGTACATACCCTCTTTAGTGGTTCCGACTTATGTGCAGTATATTGTCGTATAGGTCATTGTAGTGACTCCGGCCAGATTGACTTTTGAGCTATGAATTCAATCGTACAGACTACCTCAGGGGTTCCGGCTAACATATCATATTTCTATGAAATCATTCTTACCTGGATTGTTTACTTTGTTATATTTTGGTATGGCATACATATGAATATGATTATGTGAAGCATGAATTGAGTTGATGTATTTCATATCTAATTATGTATATGCTTATACCTTGATTCTGGGAAAATTATACATGTTTTACAGTGAGGGGTTAGTATATTGATAAATGAAATGATTTTGTAAAACATTTGTTTTTGCCCACTCACGTTTTCTGTTTTGCGCCCCTCCAGGTTCTAAGTAAGCTTGTTGTTAGTGGCTCGGGATTGTCGACTGTTTTGACTTATCTAAATAATAGTAGGACATTTCTGGTACTGTGTAACTAGTACTTGTCCTATTGGACTACACCTATACTTTATGCTCTGATTGTGAGTGTTTACTGTTATAACTAACTCCTATCATTTTCTGTTTAGTAATGCACTCTAGTATCTGGTTTTTTTTTTAATTATTCTTATAGTTGCTATCTTTATCGCTTCCACACTGTGCACACGGCTACATCACCCTCACGTGACGGCCAGCATGCCTTGACCTCGGTCGGGGTGTGTCAATTATTATGTATATTGGGCACATTTTACTACTAATATATATGTGTGCAATAATTTACCTATATTATTATATAAAATATGGATGAATTTATTTTGAATCAAATAACATTTTTTATTTTATAAATTTTTTTTTTTTAGTTGAAACGATAGCAATTTTATTAATGTCAAGAAGACAACATACAATCATC
The DNA here is from genome assembly GCF_042453785.1 of Malus domestica. Lineage (NCBI taxonomy): Eukaryota > Viridiplantae > Streptophyta > Magnoliopsida > Rosales > Rosaceae > Malus > Malus domestica. Next base: position 17,030,341 of record NC_091672.1, read on the forward strand.
CAAGAGGGTACCCTGGAGTAAATTATTTTGCATGTATCATTACATATACAGGGCAAATTTATTACTAATACACATGTCCAAATAATTTACCTATATTTTTTAAATATAGGTAAAAAAATTTATAGTGCTCTTTCAGATTTTCATTTGGTAAGAAAATGACAAGATTAAATTAAAATTGTCTAATTTTATGAAAATTTTAAAAACAATTACGAAATCTTAAGGAAAGTGTAACATTATTAGTTCTTTTTTGCCTTAACATACAATTTGTTTTGATATATTAATGCAATGATTTTAAACATTAAAACATTTTTTTCATTAATCTCTCCCTTCAAATCTGCATAGAATTAAATGTCTACATCAAAACTGTAATTAGGGGTATTTTAGGCATCTGAAAAATGCAAAATGTGTAAAGGCAAACAAAATTAATGAATCTGCTTATGTGGAGCCTAGTCATTGGGTTTTATTCAAATAAAAAGACTATGTCGGGTTTTATGTAAAGAAACTTGAGTTTCAGGGGCTAAAGTTATATTTTCAGTTTTATTTATGTTAATTAAGCAGCCACTAGTTTCGCCTGATGAATTGTTTGAAACTTTGAATTCTTCAATTGCACTGTATGTATTGAGACTGAAACTTTGAATTCTTTCATGCTTTTCTTTTTCACAAAGCATGAAAGACTTTTAGCAACCTTTGTTTTTTCTGTATAAAAAGAATACAAAGACTTTAGTACGTTGCCAACCTAGTTTCAAATTTCAATTACCTGGTATGCACGTTTGTGTATTTAATCTACACTATTATTAACAGAACATACCTTGACAGTCCTATTTCTAAAATAGCATTCACGTTCTCATTTTGTTTTACTCATAACTGGGGCAACGGGATATAATAAAGAGAATCGAATGATAATACTTCGGTAGAAAGCAACTAACACATCCTAGAATTCACTATGAAAAAAGAGAAAAAGCTCATGTTTATTGAGTAATAGTCGAAAAGATTACCAAACATAAGGCCAACCTATTTATAATGTAACTTAACCTTAGAAACCCTAGGAATTCAAATATAAAAGGAAAAAACAAAATATATAAATAAAAAAAAACCTAAAATAATAAAATCTGAATTAAACATGGTAAACAATGTAATTCACCCACCCTTGTTGTATAACAAGTCTTGTAGATCTCATCTTTCTCTTAGAATTCATATATTAGTGGCCCAAACAAACATAACAAACCAAAGTTGCGTCAATCCAAATAATAGGAAAAGTCCAAAACATCAACTTTTGGGATATAACAGCTGCAAATAACCTATTAACATGTGAATTACCAATTTTTCAATCACTTTTTTTTAAGGAAAACTAATGAAAATGACTTGAAAACTTTGAGTTTTAATGATAAGGACAAAATAAAGGGTAAAGTAAATAGTACTAGGATTGACTTTTTAGTGTAACAATGTGGTTTTTAGTTAAAGTGAACAGTATCAGGTGCTTTTCGTTAAACTTCCCTTTTTTATATAGATCACACTTCCTTCTTAAATTTCACTGATGTGAAATAACCTAATTTCTTTCCTATATCATTAACAAATAACATTTACATAATAAAGAGAAAATAATAATTTAGCATAATATTAAAATAAATTAAACTTTTTTCCCATTTGTTTCAAATATCTATCTTCTCCATATGTTTGCATGTTTTGAATTGCTAGTAAGGTATAAAATATCGATGATATCGGTATAAAATATTGATGATATCAGAAATATCGGTAGTCCAAAAACACGGAAATTTCGATGGAAATATCGAGATATTATCGATATCGATAAAAATTGAATAAAAACCACGGAAATTGTAAGAAAAACTTGGAAATTTTTATTGAAACTTTGCAGGATGTTTATTTAGTTAATTATCTATTAGTTTATCACAAAAAATTGGAAGGAAATGCATTGCATGATAAATATAACTGATTTAAGTTGATTATATAGCGAGCTGACAAGCATTGTGAGTGTAGAAAACATGTAATAATTAATTAAAGAAGTTTAAACACACTATAATCATTTATATATAATGAATTAGTACAATATTTTACACGTTATACATTGCATGGTAAGATACATGAGTGACTTAACAAGGTCTAAAATATCGATGATATCAGAAATATCGATAGTCCAAAAAAATATCGGTAGTCCAAAAACACGGAAATTTCGATGGAAATATCAGGATATTATGGATATTTTAGACCATGTTTGCTAGTTTGTCTATGCATATAAAGTAAGAAGATAAAAATGATGAAGCTTTCAAAACTCGTAAAATGCCTTATATTTTTAATGTTTTAAAGAATACAATTAAATTAAAAAGGAAAAAAAAACAGTTAAAATACAAAAGCCAATACAAAATAAAACGACTTCACGTAGAGGAGGGAGTAGCTACTAACGCATGTCTATTTTTATTTTTATTTTATTCTTTTAAAATGTAAGTTCAGTCTTTTAATAATAAAATAAAATGCAAAAAAGTAAATTATCACAGGCATAAGTATGTGATAAAAGGCGCGCGCGCGCGCGCGTGTGTGAGTGTGTGAACTTTACGTGAATGTACAGCAACTTGCAAGCTTAATGCTTTCCGCCTTTAAAAGTCAAAATTTAATCATAAGTAAGTGCTTATGCGTAGGTGCGCTATCACTCCTTCCATACAAATCACAATTTCAATTCATGTGATCTGCAGGTAAGCATATAAGATTCCTTAACACCGTAAGAAGCCCATCATTGCACTTAACCCATCATTGCACTTAAGTCGTTGTAAATGTGATCTTTCTAATAAAAGAAAATTAATGAAAATGATTTGAAAATTTTAAGTTTTAACGATAAGAACAAAATAAAAGATAAAGTAAATAGTATCAGGATTGACTTTTTGGTATAAAAATATGATTTTTCGTTAAAATAAACAGAAGTTTTTCGTTAAAGTACTTTTTTAATAAATCAAGTCTGAAAACTTTACGTGAATGTGCAGCAACTTGCAAGCTTAATGCTTTCCGCCTTTAAAAGTCAAAATTTAATCATAAGTAAGTGCTTATGCATGCATGTAGGTGCTATCACTCCTTTCATACAAATCACAATTTCACATGTGATTTGCAGGTAAGTATATAAGATTCCTTAACACTGTAAGAAGCCCATCATTGCACTCAAGTCGTTGTAAATGTGACCTTTTTAATAATAAAAAATTAATAAAAATGATTTGAAAACTTCGAGTTTTAATAATAAAAACAAACTAAAAGGTAAAGTTAATAGTATCAGGATTGACTTTTTAGTGTAAAAATATGATTTTTCATTAACAGTACCGGGAATTTTCCGTTAAAATTCCCTTTTAATAAATCAAGTCTGAAATGTTGAAAAAATGGCCATAAAAGTATTAATATGACTGATTTGAACATCGTTAGAATTAAAAGCAATTATGAACCTACAATTATTTAAACCGAACATTGCAAAGTATTTGCTAAATTTAGTCACCAGTCCTTCAAATATTAGCAAATAAATTCTCACATGCAACTAATCCCTCCACAGATAATCGGACAATACCTGCAAGTTTTAAACATTTGCAGTCATAATCTTCATCATCTGCGCAGGTAACTTTGTCTTCAACCTTCCCATGTATTCTGTTGAATTCAAAATTCACGAACTTTCTTACGACAGCAGGACAACCACAAGATCTAGATCATATTACCAAACCCTAAAGATGAGAAAATACTAGTTTTATCGTTCAAAGTTCGCAAAGCATGAATGAATTCTACCAACCTTTTTATGTATGAATAAAATAATTAAGACAAAAAGAAAACAATGTTAGGGAAATTATATTCAATATGCAATAGACTGATATCAACAGACTAACGAAAACAATGATATAACAGTACTTATATTACTATATAACAACTATTCCACTATACCAGATACAATATGTTATAACAATGAAATCGTTGAAACAAACAAGAAAATGATATGAATCGAAACAAATTGACTTGTTGAGTAGACAGAGTCTTGCGTATTGACAATGTCAGACATAATTTTGCCCTTCTTTGTGCTTGAAGTTCAATGAACATCTATCTCCCAGGTTTTCCCTATCAAGATGTAAATATATAACCCCCACCCCCACCAAATTATTCAGATTTTACATCAGAGTATTATGGGGTTTAGTTTGGGATCCACAATTTTTACTCGATTTGTGTTATTAAATGCATTTCGAATCTTTGGCAGGAAGTGTTGGAATATAAAGGTTTTCGCCTAAGTAGGTCAAGGACAGAGTATATAGACTATAAATTAAGTGGGGACGGGGGTCCAAGTGAGATAGGGATGAGGATTAGAGATTAGGAAGTACCAAAGAGTGAACGCTTGCGTTATCTTGGACCTATCTTGCAAAAAAGAATGGAAAATTGTATGGAGATTTCAACCATAGAATACAAGCTGGATAGATGAAGTGGAAGATTGTATCAAATGTGTTGTGCAACCATTATATGCCACTAAAACTCAAAGAAAATTTTATAGGACGAAAATAAGGCCAGCACTGATTTACGACACAAAATGTTGGCTAGTCAAGCTTCAGCACGTGCAAAAAATGAGTGTAGCGGAGATGAGAATGCTTTGTTGGGTGTGTGGGCACACGAGAAATACATGATTAAGAATGAAGATATACAAGGTAAAGTAAGAGTGGCCGATTGAAGACGAATTGGGAGAAAATTGGTTAAGATGGTTTGGACATGTGAAACGAAGACCTACAAATGATGTGGTTAGAAAATGCGATTATGAGATAAAAGCTTAGGATTAAAGGGGTAGAGGAAGACCTATGAAGACTTAGAATGAGACTTTAACAAAAGACATGGAGTACTTGGAGTTAACGCAAAACTTGACGCAAAACGAAGCCCATTGATGTTCTGTCATATACTGGACCCCCTTTAGTAGGATAAGACTTTGTTATTGTTGTTGTGTTAGTAAATGCATGAGTAGTATGAAATTGGAATAATTTTAGTGCTCATACTTTAGTAAACACAATAAAGCCAAACATTGAAATAATTTCAATATTCATTTTATGTAAGTTAAGATATCGTAAATGTCAAAAGGTATAAGATAGTGCTATGCACACACCAATTTTTACTTAGGAAAACTAATGAAAAAGGTTTCAAAACTTTGAATTTTAATCAGAAGTCATCCTATAACTTTATTTAACGATAAGGACAAAAGAAAGGAAAAAAAATACAATAGAAAAATCCAATTAAAAGCACATGAAAAACAAGTGGGTATAACAAATCCTAAACGCCTCCCAGCATTGTCTTGAACCCAGACTAGCAGAGAACTCGATATTAGAGCACCGATGTTGATAGAAAAGTAAAACCAGTTGAAGAAGGATCCTTTCTTTACTTTTTCTGTTTTATCTGTATCATCAAACTGGTCCGCACTAAAAGACGAAGGAATAGGATTCTCTGCCCTCTTATTTCCATTCCTTTCCCTCTCCTCCTCTCATCTCACAAATTGGTTTTTGTCTTATTTTGGGTATTAAAAAAATAACACAAAATGTTAACGTGACTTAATCGTAATCGTTCAAATAAGAGGGGAGAGAAGAGGAAAAAGACTAGGAGAAGAGAGAATCCTACACATGGCTTGATAGATAAAACGGAAACACATGGAATGTTCCCAGCGCAATCAGATGGAGTCTAAAGAAGAACACTCTATGTGGTGCTAAGAAACGGAAGAACATACCGAATCCACACATCCTGGAGGCTTCAATGCAAGAACTAATACATATACATATACATATACATACATATATATGTGCATGTATATGAGTGTAAACACGGAAATTCCTGCGATGAATGAGACAAGAACATGTGTACAAAATAATATTTGTATTAATGATTTAAGGGTTACAATCTCTTCTACAAATTTAGCCTCTGATTCTATCTTTGAAACGTGTAGATGTAGTGTTGTTGATCCAGGGGCCGTCGAGGCTTGATCTTGGACGAACAGTTGATGAATGATGAACACCTTCTTCAAGGGCCGTCGGGGCTTGATCTTGAATTGGTGGAAGTTCTTCAAGGGGCGTTGGGGCTTGATCTTGAAGGAGGATTTCACGAAGAACAAAGAGGGCTTTCTTGATCCTTCGGGATTTGCTTGAGAGCTTCAGAGTTTCGAGGCTTCAAAGCTTTGGTGTGGTGTGAATTCTCTTCCAATTTGGGAGTAGAGAAAGTGTATGTAAAAAATCCTCCCTTGATTCTTTGATGGAGGAGCCTATTTATTGGCTTTGGGAATGAATCACCACCATCCATTTGTTTTGGTGGATGTTGTAGGTGAACTTGGGTGGATGTTGTAGGTGAAACTTGGTGGATGTTTGTAGATGAACTTAGTGTATGATGTAGGTGAAGTGAATGAAGGTTGTAATTTTAATACAATGGTCAACATTTATTTCACCAAAATTTCAATGTTTACAAATGTAATCTTAATGCAATGGCTAACATTTATGCCACCGAAATTTCAATGTCTACAAATGCCCCCACTTCAAGGCGCGTTGTATACATGTGCTTGTTACATGTAGAAGATGCGTTTTGAAGTCCCTTAATGTAGTTGTCGATCTAAGGGCCGTTGAAGCTTGATCTTGAACTGGGCTGGTAATTTCTTCAAGTGCCGTTGAGGCTTGTTCTTGAATTTTGTTTGAAATTTCTTCAAGGACCGTCGAGGCTTGATCTTGAACTTTGAATTTGGACCACAAGGAGCTTTACGTGGTAGATGATCTTTGGCTTTGGTAGTGAATGAATCGGCACGTATTTTGTTGCGCTTGTTGACTTTCCACAGCTTTGATCTTGAACTAGGCTGGAGGAGTTTTCTGGTTTCCTCCAAAGGACTTTCCACAGACTTAATCTTGAACTGGATTTGATTCAAGGGCGGTGGACACTTGATCTTGAATCGAACTTGTGATTTCTTTAAGGGCCGTTGAGGCTTGATGTCGAACTTAAACATGACCACGAGCAGTTTCAGGACACGCATGCTTTGAAAGATCAAGGAAGTTTGCAGCATTTTCATATGAACCCTGAGCAGTTTGGTCAACGGTATGATCTTCAAGATTGATGGGCTCTTCTTCCAGTTGGTGACTTGATCTTTAAAGATTATCGAGACTTTGCTCTTCGGTGACGGTGCCAGCGAAAGGTTGCTGAAGCTTCTCGAGCTCTTTGATTAGAGCAACGGTGTCTAGCTTGGATCTTTACTTGAACTCCTCCGTCTGGATTATGCGATTATGCGGGGAAGGGCTTCGTGCTACATGATTTGTTCCAGCTCGTTGTGTTGCATTCTTTTCTGCTTGTTTCTTTTGCATAGCTGAAGTGGTGTACAACCCTTTGCCTTTAAATGGTTCTTCGGAGCACCACCTCTCAGCGACTCACTCATGCTTGGCAGCTTCAGTGCAAAGAGTCGATGTCAACAGATCCACTCTCCTGAAGCATTCGCTGAGGGAATTCGAGACATATCAGCAGTTAAAGATGAGCACTCGAGAGCAACGCTAGGTAAGTAACCAGGCAATCAGTTCCTGATCGGACGTTTAATTTCAGGTTCTGACTGATTACTTCTTTTCTCCTTGTTCTGCAGGCAAGAGCAAGGGCAAGGGAAATGATGGGGGGAAAGCATGATATAAGATACCTTTGTTTTCGACCCTAATGATATGAGATACTTTTGCTTTTGAAGAAGTAGCGGACGATCAGCACATGCATTCATTGCGCCTGTCTCCACATGCTTCGATGCATCATCTTCACCTGCATCATTTGTTTTCCAGGCAGATGTGGTAGACGAAGAGGAAGCATAAGATGTTGAAGATGAGTATTCGAGAGCACGGCTAGGTGAGCAATCAGGAAAAGTTCCAAGCAGTCGGTTCCAAGTCGAAAGGTTGATGCCAAGTGCCTGCTGATTGCTCTCTTTCTCCTTGTCCTGCAGTGAAGAGGAAGGATAAAGAAAAGGATAGGGAGAAAGCATGCTGTGAGATACTCTTGCTCTCAACCTTAGTGATATGAGATACCTTTGCTCTGGTGCCACTGGGTTGAAGAGGTGTTTCCAGAGAGTAAAAAAAAACCGAGTATGTTGAGAGGTTTTAGTTGCAGATGTGTTCTTGGCAAGGAAGAAGAGTCAGGCGTTTGTATTTTCAGGGAGGAATAAAGCTGAGTATGGTGAGAGGTTTGGTTGCAGATGCATTCTTGGCAAGGAACAAGAAGAGTTAGGCGTTTTGGATGTGTGCCTTGCCATAGAGGGTGAAGGTCGACCTATATAGGGGTTTTCCAACAGCAGGTAGTGGTGCGGATGTGGCCTTATCACCCACGCTTGTCGGTAGAAGTGCGATAGTTGACATAATGGACTTCACACATTTTTAACTTTGTCAGTGATCTCTGACAAAGTTGCACGTGATAGCCGAAAGCTGAGATTATGTCTGAAAAGTGTCGACAGAATTTACGCAGGAAAATCTGGGTTTTGAAATTCGGAGAGTGGTGTCTCTTCGATTTTTGAACAAGTGTTGTGCTGCCTCTCCTTTTTAAAGAAGTGTCAATTGTATTCAACGTGCACACTTTGAAGATTGAATGCCCGTGAAAAATTACCCCTGCTGCATTTCTGAGATTTTGCTTCATCCAACCTTTTTCTTTTATCATTTCTGAAAATGGCTTCTCCTTTCAACATTTGCTTAGATTTAAGTCTTGGGAGCGATGCGGGCGTGCCGCATCAGGGTGATATATGGTGCCCGTCTTTCATATCTTCTAATGGCCCTCTTACAGTTGAAGACTCCGTGATAAGGGATGCAACAATGGCTACGGTTGTAGCTAGGAACCTCCTCACTCCTAGAGATAATAGGTTGCTTTCGAGGCGGTTGATGAGTTGGTTGTCCAAGACTCCTTGGCTTTCAGTGTTCAGTGTGCGGGCTCTGTGTCCAACATGGGCCAGCATTTACTTGCTCGAACTCGCCAAGTTGAATCATTGACGGCCGAGGTTGAAAGCCTTAGACGAGAGATCAAACGTCTCAAGCGTGAGAATCGAGAGTTGCGCATGCTTGCAAATGATTATTCGACGAGTATAAAGAGAAAGCTTGATCATCTGCAGGCGTCTAAAGGTCGGATTCAAAGCGACCATCAGAAGTTTGCGGCTTTCTTCCAGAGGCACCTTTTACCTTCGCTTTCTGGCATTCGACCAAGCATTGAGGCGCCAGATGATCAATATTTAGTGCCTTCTTCTTCTAGGATTATGCCGAGTGCTGAGGCTTCACGTGAGAAACCTTTGTGAAGTCTCCGTCTTTTCTCTTTTGCTTTTCTTTTCCTTTTTTTTTACACACTTGTAATTTCTTAGAGATATCAATGGACATACTTTATTTTATTCAGTATGTTGTGCAAAATACAAATAAAACGTATATCTGACTAAGATGTATTACTTCCCTATGCACCCACTTCCTTTTAGATGGTGACTAGTGCACCCATTTCCTTTTAGATGGTGACTGGAAGCATCATTTTGTCACCACCACCCATTTCCTTTTCCATTATTGACTTGCTAATAGTAATATACACTTGTGAGTGGCTTGATGATAGCACGATTGGGTTTCTTTGTGGGTGCTTGAATTGGCATAGGATATCATTCCTCTTTAGAAAAAATGTGAGCTCCATCTTTGTAATACGGCTTTGTAACCAAATCATTCCTTTAAAAAAATAAAGTATTCATATTTTGAATTTGCTTTTTATTCTTCAAAGTGTTTGTGTTTTTGTTGGTGATGTGACTGTACTTGAAGTTTTGAGGTTTCAAGTTGCCTACGTACCCTCGGTTGAAGAGGGATCAAGTCATAACGTAGTTCAAATGAGCGATGAAATTTTTTTTTTATGGTGATTTTGATGATGATTTTGATGGTGATTTTGCCGTACACAGTTTATGCTTTTGCGGGCCAGGAGCTTTGTGACGTGTACTGTTTAGGCTCATGCAGGCTAGGAGCCTTGGTCGTCGCCTTTTAGGGGTAGTAGCGCTTCAAGAATTTGCCGTTGATGGGGCCGATCTTCAAGCCGTCTTCTGCCATGATTAAGTAGGCGCCGTTCGTGTAGACCTCTTGTATTACGTACGGTCCATCCCACTTTGATGTGAACTTGCTTTTTGTCTTGTGAGTTGTGATGATAGTCCTTCGTAATGCAAGGGCGAGATCTCCATTTTGGAAAGACCTTGGGTGGACCTTCTTGTTGAATGCCTTGGATAACCGTGCTTGGTAGCATTCCAAGTGTTGTTGAGCTTCGAGCCTTCTTTCGTCGAGTGCTTCCAACTCTTGAAGGCGCAACTTTGCATTCTCTTCATCAGTCAAGCCTTCTTGTATAGCCATTCTTAGTGAGGGGATTTGACTTTCTAGCGGTAGGACAGCTTCCACGCCATATACGAGAGAATAAGGGGTAGCTTGGGTAGGAGTCCTATGCGTCGTCCTATATGCCCAAAGTACTTCGCTTATTCTTTCGTGCCAGTCTCTCTTTGTTCGGCCGATCACCTTCTTTAAGAGGTTGCACAATGTTTTGTTGAACGCTTTTGCAAGACCGTTGGCCGGGGCATGATACATGGAAGACTTGTGCTGCTTGAACTTGTATTTCTCACAGAGTTCGTCTGCAAGTCGGTTGGAGAACTGTTTTCCATTGTCAGTGATAATGTAGCGAGGCACACCATATCGATGGATGATATGCTCTTTGATGAAACGGACAACGGTTTCTTTTTTTACTTCCCTTAGAGGTATGGCTTCAGCCCACTTGGAGAAGTAATCTGTTGCAGCTAGGATGTAAGCTTCTCCTGCAAATGACTTTGGAGTAATTGATCCTACGACGTCCAATCCCCATGCATCGAATGGCCATGAAGTAGTTGTAGGGTGTAATGGTTCAGGTGGTTGATGTATGAAGTTGGCATGGAATTAGCAGGCTTGGCACCTTTTGGCATGTTCCAGGCAATCCTTCACCATGCTTGGCCAGTAGTAACCCATTCTTTTGAGCTGGAAATGTAGCTTTGGTCCAGATTGATGCGCCCCGCACACGCCTGAGTGTGCTTCTTCCATGGCTTGATTGGCTTCTTCCTCACCTAGGCATCTCAGAAGTACTCATTCGAAAGAGCGCCGGTAGAGTGTTTCTTTGTAGTAGAGGAAGCGAGGTGCTCGTCGACGTATTTCAGAGCGGTGTCTAGAATTATTTGGAAGTTTTCCATGCTCTAAGTAGTCAATCAGCGGTTGTCTCCATTCTTCAACATCGACTAGAAGTACTGAGATGACATTTGTATCATCTAGTAGCATTTTGGTGACGAGGGGGATAACCCATCTTTGGCAAACTGGCACGTCTGCAGTTTCGTCTTCTCCTAGTGTCATACTCGAGGCTAGGTTGGCGAGAGCATCTGCCATTTGATTTTCTTTTCTCGGCACATGTTCTAGTGTTATGGCCTTGAACTTTTGTAACAGCTAAGTTGCCAGTCAGAAGTACGGAACGAGATCATCTTTCCTCACCTCATATTCAGTTAAGAGTTGACTAATTATGAGCTTGGAGTCGCCATATACCTCAAAGGTTGTGATTTCCATGTTGATCGCCATTTAGAGCCCGATGATTAGTGCTTGGTACTCAGCGACGTTGTTGGAGCATAATTCGCTTAGTTGGAATGAATAAGGTAGTATTTGCCTTTGTGGCGACATGAATACCACTCATGCCCCCGCTCCGTCTGCTCGTGCGGATCCGTCGAAGAACATCGTCCATGTCGAGAATATGTCGATGTAGAATACCTCATCGTCAGGCAAGTTGTCTGAGATTTTCCAATCGGCTGGGATTGGATGATCGGTAAAGAAGTTTGCTAATGCTTGTCCTTTGACGGCTTTAGCTGGGACGTAGATGATCTCGTATTGATTGAGAAGCAACGCCCATTTAGCTAGTCGCCCTGTCAAAACTGGCTTGGACATGACGTATTTGACCGGGTCAGCTTTAGCAACCAAGTGGATGGTGTAAGCATGCATGTAATGTCTGAGCTTCTGGATGGCAAACACCAAGGCAAGACACATTTTTTCTATTGGGGAGTAGTTCAACTCAGCGCCGGTGAGCGTTCGACTCAGGTAGTAAAGCGCTCATTCTTTCTGGAATTCATTTTCCTGTGCCAAGAGTGCTCCCACTGAACTTTCCTGAGCGGCGATGTACAATATGAGTGGTTTCCCGGGCACAGGCGCCCCCATGACAAGTGGACTTGATAAATATTTTTTTATGCTTTCAAAAGCATTGTGGCACGCTTCGTCCCATACGAACAGAACATCATTTTTCATGAGTCGACTGAACGGTTAACAACGCCCTGCAAGGTTGGAGATGAAGTGTCTGATGAAGGCTAGTCGTCCTTGTAGACTTTTCAGCTCGTGCGGGTTTCTTGGCTCGGGCATGCTTTGAATGGCCTTGATCTTTGATTGGTCCACTTCAATGCCACGGTGCTTGACAATGAAGCTGAGGAACTTTCCAGAGGTGACGCCAAACGCACACTTTAACAGGTTCATCTTAAGGTTGTATTTTCGCAGCCTTTCGAACACTACTCACAAATCCTTTAAGTGATCTGCTCTTTTCTTTGTTTTGACCACCACGTCGTCCACATAACATTCTACGTTTTTGTGCAGCATGTCATTGAAGATTTTCTGCATTGCTCGCTGATATGTGGCTCCAGCGTTCTTTAGACCAAAGGGCATCATCTTATAGCAGTAGATACCTTTTGGAGTGCGGAATGCTGTTAGTTCCTCATCTTCGAGAGCCATATGAATTTGATTGTATCCAGAAGAGCCGTCCATGAATGACAGTGCCTCGTGGTCAGTGGTTGCGTCCACCATGATTTCGATGATCAGCAAGGGAAAGTCATCTTTCGGGCAAGCGTCATTGAGGTCCCGAAAGTCTACACAAACACGTATTTGTCCAGATTTCTTAAGGACGATGACGATGTTGGAGATCCACTTGGGGTATTGCACCTCTCGGATGAAGCCTACTTCGATTAGCTTGTGAATCTCTACCTCGATTTGTGGAATGAGCTCGGATCGATAGTGCCTTTGAGTTTGCTTTATCGGTCACGTTCCAGGCTTAACTGCAAGATGATGCACAGCGATGACAGGGTCAAGGCCGGGCATTTCCTTGTAAGTCCAAGCAAAGACGTCTTTGTACTCTGATAACAGTTGGTAATACTCCTCTACCTCGTCCGTACTTAGCAGCGCACTCACGAAGATAGGTTTCTGCTCCTCTTTTGTGCCTAAGTTAAGCTCATTGAGATCATCAACCGTGGATTGCCCCTCATCCTCGAGTTGCGGTGGCGCAGCAGTGACATCTTCTTCGGGGATCTCATCTTCTTTGCTTTCTTGGATCGTGATGTGGAAGACATCTTGGGATTCCTCTTCAGTGTCGTCTTTCCGGGTGTTGTAGTTATGAAAATCTATGCAAGCGCGAAGTTCCCCTGATTTTTTAAAGGCAACGTTTAAGTTCCTTCCTACGTCCATGACCCCTTGAATTAGATCACCTTCGATCATGTTGTCGATCTCAGCCTCATCCAGGCTTGAAAGTGTATTAATAATGGTTTCTTGCCCCTTTTTCGACTGGTGCATTTGTGAATGCGACATAGGCTTCACGTGTAATTTCTTTGAAGTGACATGAGTCCTTCCTTCAACCTTGCTTGACTTGGAGCATGCCCCCAGCAGTTGAGGCGACGACTTTGAGTCAAAAGAGCCAAAAGCAACGTCTTCCTTAGGGGTTTCATCTCCTTTGTCTTTTTGGATCGTGACGGGGAAGATGTCTTGGACCTCCCCTTCAGTGTTGTCCTCTTGGGCTGGTTGGCATGAAGATTGTCCAGTGTGGATGATGGTACGCCTTCTTACTTTCAGTGGTCCATTTGTGTCCACCTCTAAGATTGCTTGGCGCTTCATCCTTAAAGGAATTGAGCTTCGAATGTCGCCTTTTTCTACTAGCATGTCGAGCTTTTCTTCCTTTGACGTTGTCTCCCTATTTCTAGAAAACTTCTTGTTGTCTTCAAGTCTTTCCAAAGCTGACTAACGAGGAAGGCAGCTAGCCGTGTTGCTTTGCTTCTTAGGTTTTGACAACCTTTAAAAAACAGAGCTTTGGGATGCTGGCCTGTTAAGTATCTTGAAGACGGAGGTTCAGTTTTGACCACCAATGCGATTAAATGCTGACGTTCTGGGTCTTGAACGATTCATCCTATTGAAGACTGACGTCCGAAGGGCGGATTTAGGCTCTTCTTGATCTGGTTCAATGATCACGTTGATGTGTTGAGTGCTAGCATTTTTCGCTTTGCTTGAAATCTTCACGGGTGCATTTAGTGTGAAGCCAAATCCAGCTTTGTTGTTGTCCACTCCGTAACCATGCTTTTTCAACTTCTTTTGAGTCTCGGTGAGGTCGCGTTCTTTATTGTTGACGGTGTCTGAAACCTTCTTTCCAGGATTCGAAGAAGAAGCGAAGTCGTGCCCAGCTATCGACATGAGTTTGTAGGCGTTTGGATCAAAACCTTCTTCGGTCCTTTGGATTGGGAGGAAGCTTGGTTCCACCCCCTTTGGTAGAGCTTTTATGAAGCCTTGTGGTAGTTTTGCAACCTTAGTATCACCTAGCTGTGTCAGAGGCAAAACTGCATTCATCTTGAGTAACTTTACGTTATCCATATGTCGTTGTGCATCGGCTTTGTTTGCTCCAGTTTCGAACGGAGATTAACCATTCTTTCTTCTCGACATCGGAATGTATCGAAAGACGGATATGTTTGGTCCATTTGAGGGCGTCCTACTCCCTTTGGTTGTTGCATGTTTAGCCAGCTCATTATCGTCCTTGCTTGAAAACGGCATAACTTCTTCTTCTTACTTCTTCGGCATGGCTTGCTGCTCCTACTTTTTAGGTGTTGCTTTGCCCATGGATTTGATCTCTTTTGGAAGAGTTTCGGGCACCATGTCTTCATCCATGTAGAACTTGGCGTCTGTGAAATGTGATTCGGCTTCAGTGAATAGTTTGGTGTCGCCATAGATCACCTTCACTCCTTCTCGGTAGAATTTTAAGCATTAGTGAAGGGTGGACGGTACTACTCCATTCGTATGGATCCTAGGCCTTCCTAAGAGCAAGCCGTAGGAAGTTCTTGCATCAATAACGTGGAATATCGTGCTTGACTTGAGTTCACTAATAGTCATCTCCACTCGAATCATGCCCATCGCTCTTTGTCCTCCTTGATTAAAACCTTGGATTAGTAGATGACTTAGGGACAGTTCATCCGCTTTGATGCCGATTGTAGTCATTGTTGACTTTGGCATGATGTTTATGGCTGATCCACCATCCACAAGCATGCGGTTGACTTTGTGCTCCCTTACGTACCCAGAGACGAAGAGATGACGGTTGTGAGGCTTGGATCCTAGCAGCAAGTCTTCGTCGGTGAAATGGATTGCGTCCTCGATGGCACAACATGTGGCACATTCATTTGGCCGAAGCTTCAAGCCTTCGTTCTTGCTTTCTTGCACTTCGTGGTCATTGGGACTTTCCAAGACCGCTGCTAATGCTATTCGCATCTTCTTTGGTAATCGTAGTGCTTCCTCAATGCTAAAGTGTGTTGGCAGACCTTCTTCGAGCGTGAGAGTTTTTTCTCCCTCAGTGGTGATATCTTTTCCTTTTGAAGGTTCTTCCATTTCTACTTCGACCATGTGGCATGCAACAATAGTGCATTTTTGGAAGAAGTCATTCGGGAAGTACTTGTGCAAGGAGACAGGAATGCGTGGCTCTTGCTCCATAAGTTCCCCAACATACATTGGCTTATCAACTTTTACGTTTCTTTTGGGCTTCCTACTGTTGCGGCAACGGTGTTTTCTCACTTGTTCCACCTTTGGTCTTGTGGCTTGTGGTTTTGGTTTCCTTGTTTTTTTGTAGGTCACCAATGTCCATCCTTCTTCATCATCGGTATGTGCATCTTGTTCGTTTACCCCCGGCGATGGTTGTGTAGAAGGCGTCGTGTAGCTTGCACATTGATAGGAATGGTCGGGTGTCGCTTGGAGAGGCACGGGATCGAAGGATCCAAACGCCACTGTAGTAGTATGTGTTGCGGCTGTGTCTTCAAGGTCGAGCTCGATTCTCCCTTGTTGCGCTAGCTTCATAATGAGTAATGACGAAGCACTTGCCCACATGATGGCTCACGATACGATGGTACTTGCAGTACCTAGGATCGTTCGTTCGATTCATTTCTTCAGGGCGCTTGCACTCTGGTAACTCAATCACCTTATTTTCCAGCAAGTCATCTAACATTGCATCCACGTCTGAGTCAGGAAAAGGGTACGTCTTTTGCTCCAACTCTCTCAAGGTGTTTTTATACTTGTCTTGGGTGCGAGGAGGCTCACTTCTCTTTGTCTCCTTTGCCTTGGTCTTGGAGGAAATCTTGATAAACGCAAAGGAGGTCTTGATAAGCGCAGATGAGGTTTTGATGGGGGTAGTGTTGACGGTAAAAGTTTCCTTGGCGCGCTTTTTTCGGTCTTGTCTACACTCGGGGCGAACACCTTATCCTTCTTGAAGTGGGTGATCGGCTCATTCTTTCCGTGATTGGTGATACTTAGCTCCATGTCGTGGGAACGAGTTGCCAGCTCCTCAAACGTTCTTGGTTTTATGCCTTGGAGAATGTAATGTAACCCCCAGTGCATGCCTTGAACACACATCTCAATGGCAGAGGTTTCAGAAAGCCGATCTTTGCAATCCCGACTTAATGAACGCCATCTATTGATGTAGTCGACGGCAGGTTCCTCATTCCACTGTTTCGTACTGGTCAGCTCCAGCATGCTTACGGTGCGGCGCGTGCTGTAGAAGCAGTTGAGGAATTCCCTTTCTAGCTGATCCCAACTGTTGATAGACTCGGGCTCGAGGTCGGTGTACCAGTCCAAGGCGTTGCTTTTCAGTGAGCGCATGCACTGCTTGACGAGGTAGTCTCCCTCTGTTCCAGCATTGCTGCAGGTTTCAATGAAGTGGGCGACATGTTGCTTCGGGCTCCCCTTCCCATCGAACTGCATGAACTTTGGTGGCTGATAACCCATCGGCATCTTCAAAGCATCAATCTTCTTGGAGTAGGGCTTTGAGTATAGTACGAAATCATGTAAGCTTCCTTCATACTGCGCCTTGATGGTGTTGGCGATCATCTCCTGCAGCTGCTGGATAGAGAGAGATCCCATGAGCGTCGCCACTTGGTCTGGCTTCAGCTTCTCTTCGACGTTCTCCACTGAATGCTCCTCATCCTCGTCGTTTTCCTTATTTACTGGATTATCCCCTTGCTTGACTTTCCCATCGGGCTTTGCATCTAGTTGGTTAACGAGTGCTGCGATTTGCAGGTCTTTGTCCTCCACAGTCCTTGTGAGTTTTATGATCGCTTCATTCATCTGAGCCAGTTGCTCCTCAATTGAAGTCGCTCCAGTAACCATGACTTGCATAGCTATGCCGCTGCTTGAGTCGGCATCGGAAAGTAAAGATTCAGAGTACTTCCTTTGGCTTTCCTCTCTTGGCGCCCTGAGCGAGGCCAGGGTGATCACCGGTTCATGCCTCGGGTGCTCTTGTGCCTTCAGCGGAGTTGATGCAGAGGCGGCAGAAAGAGCTTTTGCCTGGCTTCGAGTTATAATGCCTGAAGTGACGCCCTCTGCCGTGATGACATTCTTGTTTCTTGCATCGG
The DNA here is from genome assembly GCF_042453785.1 of Malus domestica. NCBI lineage: Eukaryota > Viridiplantae > Streptophyta > Magnoliopsida > Rosales > Rosaceae > Malus > Malus domestica. The sequence goes on from NC_091672.1 coordinate 17,048,012, forward strand.
CAGCGAGAACAACTTAGGCCTTCTTTGACGCCATTTGTGCTTGTTGCGGATTCAAAGATAGAGATAACAGGTAGAAACTGTCCCACTGGGCGTGCCAAATTTGTAAACACGGAAATTCCTGCGATGAATGAGACAAGAACACGTATACAAAATAATATTTGTATTAATGATTTAAGGGTTACCATCTCTTCTACAAATTTAGCCTCTGATTCTATCTTTGAAACGTGTAGATGTAGTGTTGTTGATCCAGGGGCCGTCGAGGCTTGATCTTGGACAAACAGTTGATGAATGATGAACACCTTCTTCAAGAGTCGTCGGGGCTTGATCTTGAATCGGTGGAAGTTCTTCAAGGGGCGTTGGGGCTTGATCTTGAAGGAGGATTTCACGAAGAACGAAGAGGGCTTTCTTGATCCTTCGGGATTTGCTTGAGAGCTTCAGAGTTTCGAGGCTTCAAGGCTTTGGTATGGTGTAAATTCTCTTCCAATTTGGGAGTAGAGAAAGTGTATATAAAAAATCCTCCCTTGATTCTTTGATGGAGGAGCCTATTTATAGGCTTTGGGAATGAATCACCACCATCCATTTGTTTTGGTGGATGTTGTAGGTGAATTTTGGTGGATGTTGTAGGTGAACTTGGGTGGATGTTGTAGGTGAAACTTGGTGGATGTTTGTAGGTGAAACTTGGTGGATGTTTGTAGGTGAACTTAGTGTATGATGTAGGTGAAGTGAATGAAGGTTGTAATTTTAATACAATGGTCAACATTTATTTCACCAAAATTTCAATGTTTACAAATATAATCTTAATGCAATGGCTAACATTTATGCCACCAAAATTTCAATGTCTACAATGAGATGAAATTCAATAAGCACCCAAAAAATGGGAAGAAAACGCAAATTTGTATTTGTATTTACAATAAAGAACGCCCCATATGTGTGCATGAATATGTGTTCAGTTTTAAGAATAGTGTAGTTCCCGTGTTCATATTTAGAAATAGGGTAATATTCGCGTTTAGTTTCAAAAATAATTAGTGTTGAGTTTTCAAAAATAGTATTTAGTTTAAAAAATAGTGTAGTACCGTTAAGTTTTAAGAAATAATGTAGTATTGTTCAGTTTTAGAAATACTGTAATACCGTTTAGTTTTATAAATAGTGTAGTACTGGTCAGTTTCATAAATAGTGTGTGAATGACACAAGACCTTTTTTTATTATTATATTAAACTTTTGTCATTTTCATTAAAGTTTAAGTCATAATAATTTTTTATTCAAATAAATTTAAGTTATTTTCATTAAATAAAATTACAGGATGATTTCATTAAAGTTCGGGAGGTGAGGCCGGAGGTGGAGTGAGATGGGCTCCAAAAGTCTAAAACATGAGCTCATTCCAAACTTTTTGGGCCAGGCCTTTTTACCTTTGGGCTTCATATAGACCTTTTTATTTTCTAGGAAGAAGGCCACCCGAACTAAAAGAAACTTATGGCGGCTTGTAAGCATGGGCCATTCACAAAAAAAATTATACAAGGCTAGGTCACAATTAGTCATATAAACTTGTAAGAGCCGGATTTGAAATTTCTCACTTAAAAATAGAAACAGAAATATTTTGAAATGTCGTATAAACTTGTACACATTTTTCAATTTGTTATATAAACTAAAATTTTGAAATTTGTTATCTTACCCTAACTCCGTTAAGTTTTCCATCCAAAATAAGTCATGTGCGTGGTACATGACTCGTGTTCAGGGTTATTTCTGTCATTTTGACACTCCACATCCTTCTAGTAAGTTGCATTTGATCAAAACAATTCTAGGGTTTCTAAAGCCCCAATTCTAGGGTTTCTTCATTTAGACATTTGGTTAATGTCATTTTTTTTTCTTTTTATGAAGACAAGGTTGTGAACTTTAACCAGTCTTTCCTCAGTATTTGGTCTTTTTGATTTTGAACATAATCACGCAATGGAACAATATTTTTATATGGTAACAATGAAATGATCATATGCACTGCATTCTCGTATGGTTGCTCAAAATATGCTTAAGATACATAAGTGGGTGTGTTCACTTAGTATGTCATGAAATCGAATTTTATATGGACTTTGTTATATGAGAAACGGGTTGAGGTTTGGTGCCAGAATTGGAGTTGTAGATGCATATACGTTGCTCGAACACAACGATCCGCATGAATACCATCGAACACAAAATTTAAAGGGTTTTACTAAAGAAAAATAAAGAACTTGTAAAAAGATCTTAAAATAATAGAAATAACCCTGAACACAAGTCATGTGGGAGGCACATGACTTATTTTGGTTAGAAAACTTAATGGAGTTAGGATAAGATGACAAATTGATGATTTTCGAAAAGTTGATATGACAAATTGCTTAAAATTTTAGTTTCTATGACAAACTGAAAAAGGTGTACAAGTTCATATGACATTTCAAAAAATTTCCCAAATAAAAATAAATATCACTAAACTATAGTAATAATGGTTGTAAGCATTGCTCTACTAAAAGTAAATATAAAAAGAATTTCTTTATACAACAATGTGTCTATCCCTATTATCACATTATTGTTATCATGTGCTCATTTGTTGGAAATATCAACACACTTGTATACATTCGGTGGAAATTTCACGGAACATTTTCTAGCCAATTGATTGAAGAGTCCTGCTCTCCTAAGGTCCTTATTTTGAAAACTTATGAGGTCTAAATACATATTAGCTACAAAATTATTTTAGTTTAGATCCAAAGTCTTAAAATGTTTGACAACCTACTAAAACAAAACATGACAACGAGTTTTCAAATGGTTTATGGATTTTAAGTTGGTTTTTCTTTATTAAGTTGTCAAATATGTTAAGCTTTTGAATTTAAACTAATATAATATTATGGTTAATTTGCATATAGACCTCACATGTTCTAAAAATGAGGACATTAGGAATGCAGGACTGATTAAGTTGTATACATCTAGTGGAAGTTTCACTGAACATTATCTAACCAATTGATTGAATAAGTTAATGGAAAAGCCAACAACAAAAACAAAAGAAAGAGTGCATAAGGAAACTAAGGTCTCTCCTTGAGTGAGAGCAGCAACAAAACTAAGGTTTCTCCTTCAGCCGCCGGCGCTATTTCAGTTTAGGGTCGGTGGCAATCCCTTCTTTTCCTCTTTGCCTTCTCTTTTTGTACTTCTGTTACTTTTTCCCTGCTTTCCTTCATGTTCTGCTTTGCCTTTCCACCCTAATTGCCTCTTGCTGCCTCAGATCCGATCTTCCTTTTCCCTATCCATCCATCTGCATATTTACCTTCCATCTTCTTGTCCTACATCCATACCTTCATTTGCATGCCCCTTTTTCTGTCTTCCATGGATTTCATCCCAGAGCCGTTCTGCAATCACTTTTGACAGCGATTTGGTGCGGTCCTTCTATGAAAAGGTGCGTAAAGTTCGATGTTCACACTAGCTCGGGTGGCCACACCACCACCTTTTCTCTGTCTGCCTTTTTTTGGCAATGTTGCTAGTGGTAATTCCACGAGCTTCTTTGGTTTTCCTAACCTGGTGGTTGCTATCTACGAGATGCTATCTGATGAAGGACAGAATCTACTTTCCTTCCATCTCTAAGGTGCTATTTGGTTGGGCTTTCGGCAAGTGGTGGCTCGTGCTTGTTGTGGGAGTGCGACGCTTACAATGGCGTCAGTAGGAGGACGATGTTGGGGTTTATTTCAGTGTTGTTTTGTTTTGGGCTCTTGGGTTACTTTGAAGGTCCATTCTTTTGCTTGTGTTGTTATGGTATATGGGCCTTCTATTATGTAATTGTTTTGCTTTGTTAATAAAGTAACCCCTTAGACAAAAAAAAAAAATTAATAAAAAATGTTTCAAAAATTTTGAGTTTTAACTATAATAAGTTAATAACAAAATAAAATGTAAAGTAAATAGTATCAAGATTGATTTTTTAATATAAAAATGTAATTTTTCATTAAAATAAACTGTACTATAAACTTTTCATTAAAGTTCCTAAAAAAAAAAAATTTTAAAAAGAAACAAGCATAAAAAAGAAAAAGAAAAAGGGAAGTGCTGAAGTTATTTACCTTTCAATTTTCTTTTAGTCGGAGGAACTGAATTGGGCCTGAAGTAGCAAAATACTGCATTCAAATCAAACTTGATGGTCCCTCAGAGTCGGAGGCATCATCATTTGCAAATGCAAAACGACCCAAGATCTCCACTTCTTGTAGCAAACATGGGAGGGATTATTAGGAAACCTCCTGAAGAAACACACGCACTGTAGATGTTGACATGGATAAATATTCAACGCAAAGAAACTTGAATGGCATCAGCAATCTGTGGGAGGCCATTGACATTCTTCACATCTCGAAGTCGGAGCCACAACCATCCATCAGATCAGATGCCGGTGTTCCTGCTCTTAGACTCGTCGTCCCCAATCGCCGTAATCCTCTCCGTCATCCTCTTCCTTCTCCTATTTCGCTTTGCTATCCTCCTCTTGTTCCTCGTCCTCATCTTTTTTCTCTGCGCAGACCTCGTCCACCTCCTCTTTCGTCTTTGATTTAATGTAAAGTTTTGATCTTGAGTATTTTTATCAGTTTAAAGTGATGGGTGTCTCTTAATTTACAGTTGTGAATGGAATTTTTATTTATTAAGGAATCGGTTTTTGGTTTTGGATGTGCAGGTGAGGGTGGTGATAAAAGGGAGAGTGCAGGGTGTGTTTTACGGGGACTGCACTGTGCGGGATGCAACTGAATTAGGCTTGAAAGGTTGGGTTCGGAACCGGATTGATGGGTCTTTGGAACACTGCTTTCCGGGAACCCTGATGCAGTTAAAGAGATGGAGCAGAGGCGTCGCCGTGGTCCTCCATCCGCAGTAGTCACGGGGCTCGAGGTTGACAATCTTGCTTGCTTTATGCTCCTTAGTTTGGAGGAATCTTAGGCTTTAAGGGGAATACTGTAAATTATTCTGTTAAAGATAAGACTTAGAAATTGTCATTACTACCGTGTGTAAATGGGTGTATATATATTCAAAATGTAATCTTATTTCTTTAATCAATGAAATCATATATTTGTAACATAGCATCGCCTACCTCTGTCTAGCGACCCGATCCAAATCACGCTTCCCTCCTTCTCTAGTTCGAATTTTCATCCTCTTCAATTGGATCTTCATCCTTTGCTTGCCTCTGCAAACCCTAGGCCTTGGAAATGGCCACCTGCTTCTCATTCATCTGATTCTGCATCTCAGATTCATCCTTCTCCAACCATGAATCCAAGCCCTAACACCTCTAATACTACTTCAATCTCTTCTATTACAATTCAGAATATTGGATCTATGGTTCCCATCAAGCTCACAACTACAAACTACTTGATCTGGAGTGCCTTGTTTGCTCCGATTTTCCACCACTACAATCTCACCGGCATCATCGATGGATCGAAATTTCTTCTTGATGCCTCTAGAAATCGCATCTCAACCTTGAATCCAAAATACATGGCCTGATTCGAAAATGATCAGAATATTCTCTCTGGATCAATTCTACTCTTTCTTTTTATTTAATCACGAAATCATATTTTCCATTATGGTATCAGAGCTCTATCCAAGTTGAGGTTCAATCTTCTTCGAGACAAACTTTTTCTTCGAAAATCTCAGCTCAGTTTGGGGAGGGATATTAAGGAGAATATTGTAAAAGATTCTGTTAATGATACTTAGATATTGTTAAGTTTATTATTTTGGGTTATGTTAGTTTTGGCTAGTTAGAGTGAGCTTTCATTACTAGTGCGCTTAAATCAGTTGTATATATGCTCAAAATGTAATCTTATTTCTTTAATCAATGAAATCATTTTTCCCAATACTAAAGACATCCTTAGTCAAGCAACTTACAGTTTTTGCTGGTATATCCTCTTCCAAAGCTGTTGAACGTGCAATGTCGAGTTTATGGTGCGTTTGTTGCACCGAACTATCTCGGACTGGACTGGCTTAGAATAAACTAAACTGGACTAAATTAGTGAAGTGTTTGGTGTAGTTTCGGACTAAGAAGTAGGATTGCAATATTATATTAATTTAATATAAATCTATTAATATTTTATTATATATTAATATTTTGTTTCTAGAATCATCCTCGTCTCCCTCCCCTCCCTTTTTTTTCTCTCGTTTCATCTCTGTATACTGTCCCCTCTCCCATCACTCTCTTTGTATTTCTTTTTTCTTTTTTCTTCAGATTTGGTATCTGTATTTTTTGGGAAAATCATAGTTGGTCAAGAAAAATCACTCAGAATCACTGTACCCATGCTAAAGTTTTCAATCTTGTTGTCGGCAGAAGAATCTAGGTCACCATCAGACCTGTTTTTATTGTCATTCAGGTCGACCCAGATGGCAAAAGACCCTAAATCACTGACCCAGATGCCAAAAGGGCATTGGGTTTACGGGACGATGGAGATTGGCGACAAAGGTTTTTGGTTTGGTCACTGGAGAAGAGAGGGTTGATGTTACTCATGCAGGTTCGCGCGACGCTTCTTGTAGAAGAAGGAGACAGGATTAGCAATCCCGTAGTTTTTTTTTTTTGGGGGGGGGGGGGGGGGGAGGGAGGGCTCACTAAGACCTCTTAGTGTAGTCCCGCATCCCGCATGATAATAACAACAGACTGGACTAATAGTCAGTCCAATCTAGTCTAGTGGGGGGGGGGGGGAGGGAGGGCTCACTAAGACCTCTTAGTGTAGTCCCGCATCCCGCATGATAATAACAACAGACTGGACTAATAGTCAGTCCAATCTAGTCTAGTGGCAGTTAGTGAGGCAAACAAACACCCCCTTAATGTATAAGATCAGTTAGCATCGTAACATGATTGAATTGAATTCGCAATCCTGCCAAAGTGGAAGGGCATTTGTTCAAGAACATCACATGAGAAAATTTGAACAGATACCACTCAAGTGAAAAACAAGACGTTAATTATGTCGCTCGTAAGCAAAGTTTTAGTGATAAAATATAATCTAAGTTCATGAGCCTCGTTTTGATGCATCTGGGAATGATATGGGCAAAATTCCATACCTGCATTGCATCAGAATCTTGCCAAAAAGTTCGGGCAATTCAATTTCTGGATATAAACAAATGTTCAAACATGTCTCTAAAGAACAGTTAAGAACATGAAAAATTAATCAAAGTTAAATTACATTTGATTACTCTCATGACTCATCTATAATTTTTATCATTATATCCTTATTAGTCTCATTCGGTTTATACCTTATTTGCACTATAGGCCCATATCCCATACGCTTTGAGCCGTTAGATTAAAAGAAGACCAAGATGATTTTTAATAACTTTTCTAGATATTATTATGGTTTTAATAATCATAGTACATTGGAAATTATCTTGAAAGAGCTTAAGAATAGGGCTAACTAAGGAGTCTAATGTTTCATGCAATACGGACTCATTTTGAGGTGATGGCTAGATATGTGGTGCATGCAATTATCTCTAGTAGTCTGGATATAATCACGTTTGAGGTTTGGACTTGATTATGAATTAAATAAAGTTTATACTTGATGAGTTCAAAGGAGATAAGGGGGATGGATTGGCCATGAGGAAATTGAAGATAATTTCAAGTATATCAACATAATATTCCAAGGAGTTGCAAAGCCAGAGGACCTTCAACTCAACACACAAATCAATGTTCAATGCAAAAACTGTAACGCCCCGTTCCAAAATATTTGTTATTTTCGGGAATATTATTGGTGATAGGCCAAACCTAAAAATCATGTTTAGTTGACTACCATTAATTATTTATTTTCTACTATATTCAATTCACTAATCCTTACATGAAATTCAAAACCAACCTTTAATTAAATAACCATAAGGTAAAGATTCAAATTATTTACTAAATTCCTTTCTTTAGTACAAAATCACCACAAAGGATTTCTCTCAATTATTTAACTACCACCTATCGTAATCCTTCAATTATCTGTCTTGTTTACAACCATGACTCATAATTAAAAATTTAAACACCAAACTTACAAATTTATTCTCACTTTGTCACTATTTCCTTTTATAAAACACTTCCACAACAACAACAACAACAACAAAGTCTTTTCCCACTAAGGGGGTCGGCTATATGAATCCTAGAACGCCATTGCGCTCGGTTTTGTGTCATGTCCTCTGTTAGATCCAAGTACTCTGAGTCTTTTCTTAGGGTCTCTTCCAAAGTTTTCCTAGGTCTTCCTCTACCCCTTCGGCCCCGAACCTCTGTTCCGTAGTCACATCTTCGAACCGGAGCGTCAGTAGGCCTTCTTTGCACATGTCCAAACCACCGTAACCGATTTTCTCTCATCTTTCCTTCAACTTCGACTACTCCTACTTTACCTCGGGTATCCTCATTCACAATCTTATCCTTTCTCGTGTGCCCACACATCCCACGAAGCATCCTTATCTCCGCTACACCCATTTTGTGTACGTGTTGATGCTTCACCGCCCAACATTATATGCCATACAACATCGCTGGCCTTATTGCCGTCCTATAAAATTTTCCCTTGAGCTTCAGTGACCTACGACGGTCACACAACACGCCGGATGCACTCTTACACTTCATCCATCATCCATCCAGCTTGTATTCTATGGTTGAGATCTCCATCTAATTCTCCGTTCTCTTGCAAGATAGATCCTAGGTAGCGAAAACGGTCGCTTTTTGTGATCTTCGCTAGATTGCTCCGGTCATTAGTGTGGATAAGTATATAAATGGATAGAGATAGGAAAGCAAACACCAGATGTACGTGGTTCACCCATACTGGCTACGTCCACGAAATAGAGGAGTTCTCATTAATTGTGAAGGGTTTACACAAGTACATAGGTTCAAGCTCTCTTTTAGTGAGTACAAGTGAATGATTTAGTACAAATGACATTAGGAAATATTGTGGGAGAATGATCTCGTAATCACGAAACTTCTAAGTACCGGAGTGTGATATCGTCTTGACTTGCCTTATCTGTCTCGTAGGTAGATGTGGCATCTTCTCTGGAAGTACTCTTCCTCCATCCAGGGATGGTATCTTTAACTGGTGGAGATGCACAAGGTAATGTATCAATTTCACTTGAAGCTCACTTGTAGTTTCAGGCTTGGTCAAACGCGATACAAACCATGTAGTAGGAGTCCTCCAAGTCGCCGAGCTAGGGGATCTGCTGAAAAAGGTGACAGACAAGGTAAGCAATCAGAGCTCCAAGCAATCAGTCCCAGATCAGAACTTTGATTTCGAGTTCCGGCTGATTGTTCACATTCTTCCTATCTTGCAGGCAGCATGAAGGATAAAGAAAAGAAAAATGAGAAGAGATGATATGGGATACTTTTGCTTTTAAAGAAGTAACTTTCCACAGGCTTATTCTTGAACTAGGCTGGAGGGTTTTCTGGTTTCCTCCAGAGTATAAGGCCGACTGAAGAATTTGAGGGTCAAAACAAGTCCATCAAATCTATAGTACGTTCGACCCTGCTGATATGGGATACTTTTGTTTTTGACAGAGTAGTGGATGTATCGACACGTGTGCTGTTACGCTTGTCTCCACATGCTTCCTTGTATCCTTCTCACTTGCCCTATCTGTTCCTCAAGCAGATGCGGTATCTTCCCTGGAAGTATAAGATGTTGAAGATGAGTACTCGAGAGTAATGCCAAGTAAGTAATCAAGTAAGGGGTTCCAGGCAGTCAGTTCCTGACTGGAAGCTTGATTCCAAGTGCTGACTGATTGCTCTCTTTCTCCTTGTCTTGCAGGTAAAAACAAGGCCAAAGGAAAAGACAGGGAAAAAACATGATATGGGATACTTTTGCTTTTAACCCTGATGATATGAGATATTCTTGCTCTAGTATAGCTTGTTTGCAGAGGTATTATCGGGGGGAAAGAAAGCTGAATATTTCGAAAGGCTTCTTTGGGAGTGCCCTCTCAGATATGAGGAAGGGTTGAGCATTTTTGCAGGTCTGCCTGTATGTTGGGGATGAAGGTCAACATATATAGGAGTCTCCCTAACAACAAGTAGTAATGCTATTCCTTTACCCTGCTTGGTCATAACACAGTAGTGGGAGCTGCCAGCTTCACATGTTTTAACTCTGTCAGAGCACTTTGAAAAAGTGGTCTGTGGTATCTGGAAAGCTGATGTTGCGTGTAAAGATTACAGACAAGCTTTTTCCAAGGAGATCCGGCTCTTGAAGTTGGGAAAATGGTGCCTCTTTGGTTTTCGAACAAGCAATCCTGTCGAAGATCTGGCTCTCGAGATTCGGAGAACGATGCCTTTTCAATTTTTGAGAAAGCAATCCTGCTAGGGGTCTGGCTCTCGAGATTCGGAGAGCGGTGTCTCTTCGATTTTTGAGAAAGTAATCATGTTGGGAGTCTGGCTCTCGAGATTCGGAGGGCGGTGCCTCTTCGATTTTGGAGCAAGCAATCTTGTTGGGAGTGTTTTCTAGAATGTGAGAAAAGGTTGGGCATGTTTGCTAGTCTATCTTGCCACGAAGCACAGAGGTTGACACACAGGGACTTTCTAATTATGCAGCAGTGGTACTGTTCCTTTACCCTTTTAGGTAATAATATGGTAGCTAGACCTTCAAAATTTATGTGTCTAAACTTTGTTAGTGCTGTTTCTTTGCTATTCTTTTACCCTTCTTGGTCAGAGCGGTGTAGTGGGAGCTGCAAGCTTCACGTGTCTCAACTTTGTCAGAGAACTTTGGCAAAGTTATCTGTGGTACCCATGAGCTAATGTTGCGTGTGGGAAGTGGGTGATTGAACAGTAAGATTCATGTGCTTTCTACTTCACCAGAAATCTTCGACATAATGCCCATAATTTCCGCAAAGCTGACAGGTGCTGACAAGGCTGGAAAAGTAGGTGCCTCTTCAATTTCTGAGATCGGCCCTCGTGGTCTCTGAGCAGCCCAGCTTTTGAGAAAGCAAGCGCCTCTTCGATTTCTGAGATCGGCCTTCGTGGTCTTTGAGCAGCCCAACTTTTGAGAAAGCAAACGTCTCGTGGTCTCTGAGCAGCCCAGCTTTTGAGAAAGCAAACGCCTCTTCGATTTCTGAAGCTCCGTCGAGTGCAGATTTTTATAGAGGCTGGCATTAAGTTCCAAAGCACACTTGAATCTCCACCAGTAGAAGCTCCATTCTTGCACTTCTAAGATCTTGATTTGTCCGACCTCTTCTCTCTTCAACACCTTTGAAAATGTCTGGCCCCTCCGACCGTCGTTTTGACTTGAACCTTGTTGAAGAGGCAGCCACGCCTTCTCCAGACAACATATGGTGCCCATCCTTCATCTCCCCTACTGGTCCTCTTACCGTTGGGGATTCCGTGATGAAGAATGATATGACCGCTGCGGTAGTGGCCAGAAACCTTCTCACTCCCAAAGATAACAGACTACTTTCCAAACGGTCTGATGAGTTGGCTGTTAAGGATTCTCTGGATCTCAGTGTTTAGTGTGCATGTTCTGTGTCTAACATGGCCCAACGCCTATTTGCTCGAACCCGCCAAGTTGAATCATTGGCGGCTGAAGTGATGAGTCTCAAACAGGAGATTAGAGGGCTTAAGCATGAGAATAAACAGTTGCACCGGCTCGCACATGACTATGCTACAAACATGAAGAGGAAGCTTGACCAGATGAAGGAATCTGATGGTCAGGTTTTACTTGATCATCAGAGATTTGTGGGTTTATTCCAAAGGCATTTATTGCCTTCGTCTTCTGGGGCTGTACCGCGTAATGAAGCTCCAAATGATCAACCTCTGCTGCCTCCTCCTTCTAGGGTTCTGTCCAGTACTGAGGCTCTAAATGATCCCCCTCCAGTGCCTGCTCTTTATGGGGCTCTACCGACTGCTGAGACTTCTCCTAAGCAACCTTTGTGAAGGCTCCCTCTAATTTGTTTATTTTGACTCATGTATATGTACATATTTGTGACTTATCGGGGATATCAATAAATAGCTTTCCTTCATTTCAACGTATTGTGTTAAATACACGAAAGCCTTCTTCGCTAAGTTCTCTGAATTTTCTTTTGTTGAAGCTTGTATGTTGAAGCTTTGTGAGTGGAGCATGTAGGTTGAGGTAGTATTCCCTTAATTACCCGAGTGAGGAAAACTTCTCGGTTGGAGACTTGGAAAATCCAAGTCACTGAGTGGGATCGGCTATATGAATCTTTGAACGCCATTGTGCTCGGTCCTGTGTCATGTCCTCCGTTAGATCCAAGTACTCTAAGTCTTTTCTTAGAGTCTCTTCCAAAGTTTTCCTAGGTCTTCCTCTACCCCTTCGGCCCTGAACCTCTGTTCCATAGTCGCATCTTCTAATCGGAGCGTCAGTAGGCCTTCTTTTCACATGTCCAAACCACCGTAACCGATTTTCTCTCATCTTTCCTTCAATTTCGGCTACTCCTACTTTACCCCGGATATCCTCATTCCTAATCTTATCCTTTCTTGTGTGTCCACACATCCAACGAAGCATCCTCATCTCCGCTACACCCATTTTGTGTACGTGTTGATGCTTCACCGCCCAACATTCTGTGCCATACAGCATCGCCAGCCTTATTGTCGTCCTATAAAATTTTCCCTTGAGCTTCAGTGGCATACGGCGGTCACACAACACGCCGGATGCACTCTTCCACTTCATCCATCCAGCTTGTATTCTATGGTTGAGATCTCCATCTAATTCGCCGTTCTTTTGCAAGATAGATCCTAGGTAACGAAAACGATCGATCTTTGGTATTTCTTGATCTCCGATCCTCACCCCTAACTCGTTTTGGCCTCCATTTGCACTGAACTTGCACTCCATATATTCTGTCTTTGATCGGCTTAGGCGAAGACCTTTAGATTCCAACACTTCTCTCCAAAGGTTAAGCTTTGCATTTACCCCTTCCAGAGTTTCATCTATCAACACTATATCGTCTGTGAAAAGCATACACCAAGGAATATCATCTTGAATATGTCCTGTTAACTCATCCATTACCAACGCAAAAAGGTAAGAACTTAAGGATGAGCCTTGATGTAATCCTACAGTTATGGGAAAGCTTTCGGTTTGTCCTTCATGAGTTCTTACGGCAGTCTTTGCTCCTTCATACATATCCTTTATAACTTGGATATATGCTACTCGTACTCCTTTCTTCTCTAAAATCCTCCAAAGAATGTCTCTTGGGACCTATCATACGCTTTTTCCAAATCTATAAAGACCATGTGTAAATCCTTTTTCCCATCTCTATATCTTTCCATCAATCTTCGTAAGAGATAGATTGCCTCCATGGTTGAGCGCCCTGGCATGAACCCGAATTGGTTATCCGAAACCCGTGTCTCTTGCCTCAATCTATGCTCAATGACTCTCTCCCAGAGCTTCATTGTATGACTCATTAGCTTAATTCCCCTATAGTTCATGCAATTTTGTACGTCGCCCTTATTCTTGTAGATAGGCACCAAAGTGCTCGTTCGCCACTCATTTGGCATCTTCTTTGTTTTCAAAATCCTATTGAAAAGGTCAGTGAGCCATGTTATACCTGTCTCTCCCAAAACTTTCCACACTTCGATTGGTATATCGTCTGGGCCTACTGTTTTTCTATGCTTCATCTTCTTCAAAGCTACAACCACTTCTTCCTTCCGGATTCGACGATAAAAAGAGTAGTTTCTACACTCTTCTGAGTTACTCAACTCCCCTAAAGAAGCACTCCTTTCATGTCCTTCATTGAAAAGATTATGAAAATAACCTCTCCATCTGTCTTTAACCGCGTTCTCTGTAGCAAGAACCTTTCCATCCTCATCCTTGATGCACCTCACTTGGTTTAGGTCCCTTGTCTTCTTTTCCCTTGCTCTAGCTAGTTTATAGATATCCAACTCTCCTTCTTTGGTATCTAGTCGCTTATACATATTGTCATAAGCCGCTAACTTAGCTTCTCTCACAGCTTTCTTCGCCTCTTGCTTCGCTTTTCTATACCTTTCACCATTTTCATCGGTCCTATCCTTGTATAAGGCTTTACAACATTCCTTCTTAGCCTTCACCTTTGTTTGTACCTCCCCATTCCACCACCAAGATTCCTTTTGGTGTGGAGCAAAGCCCTTGGACTCTCCTAATACCTCTTTTGCTACTTTTCGGATACAACTAGCCATGGAATCCCACATTTGGCTAGCTTCCCCCTCTCTATCCCACACACACTGGGTGATTACTTTCTCTTTGAAAATGACTTGTTTTTCTTCTTTTAGATTCCACCATCTAGTCATTGGGCACTTCCAAGTCTTGTTCTTTTTTCTCACTCTTTTGATATGTACATCCATCACCAACAAGGGATGTTGATTAGCCACGCTCTCTCCTGGTATAACTTTGCAATCCTTACAAGTTATACGATCCCCTTTCCTCATTAGAAGAAAATCTATTTGTGTTTTTGACGACCCACTCTTGTAGGTGATCACATGTTCTTCTCTCTTCTTAAAGAAGGTGTTGGCTAAGAAGAGATCATATGCCATTGCAAAATCCAAGATAGCTTCCCCATCCTCGTTTCTCTCCCCAAAACCATGGCCACCATGAAAACCTCCATAGTTGCATGTCTCCCTGCCCACGTGTCCATTTAAATCTCCTCCTATAAATAACTTCTCCGTCTGAGCAATTCCTTGCACCAAGTCTCCAAGGTCTTCCCAAAATTTCTCCTTCGAACTCATATCCAACCCTACTTGAGGTGCGTACGCACTAATCACATTGATAAGTTCTTGTCCTATTACAATCTTGATTGCCATGATTCTATCTCCTACCCTCTTGACATCTACAACATCTTGTGTCAAGGTCTTGTCCACGATGATGTCAACACCGTTTCTCGTTCTATTTGTGCCCGAGTACCAAAGTTTAAACCTTAAGTTTTCTAGATCCTTTGCCTTAAGACCAACCCATTTAGTTTCTTGTAGGCACATAATATTTATCCTTCTCCTCACCATAACTTCCACTACTTCCATAGATTTTCCCGTTAAGGTTCCTATATTCCACGTTCCTAAATGCATTCTACTCTCCTGAACTCTACCCTTCTGTCCTAGCTTCTTCACCCTCCCCCGTCCAATGGAATCAAAGTACTTCTTTTGTGTGTCCCGTGTAAAGTTGATAGGTGCATATGCTCCCAAACAACTTTGGGTGGAGTCGTTCGAAAAGAAGTTTCTATGGCCCCCTTGCTCATTTAACACTGCATCCGGGTGCCTATGGAGATACAGCGACCCTTGCTCACTTATCATTGTGCTCGGGCCACACAGCGCGCCACTTACGGGTGACGCCCTAGCTTTAGCGCGATTTCGTTCTGAATTCATTTTCATAAGGATTCGACGTAACTGTGGAGTGCCGGCTGTCGACTACCTGATGCCCTCCCCCTCCTCCTTTACCCGGGCTTGGGACCGGCAATATAAGATAAACTTACATAGGCAGAGTTTATAAAACACTTCCCATTCTAAAAATTATTTTTTGAGTTATTTAAGGTTGCATCTAACACTGTTAGACTGCCTACGTACCCTGGAGTGGGATCAAGCCTTTTGTAGTTCACATATCCACTTCCAAATTCATTAACTTCGAGTTTTTAGTGACTAACTATCACAAAATCGGTCCAAATAATTGAATCACACCATATGTACATCAAATATAGATTCAGAGTATCGAAAATAGTGTAAAAGAGGTAGAGATGGCCCACTAGCCACGCGCCGCCATGGTTGGCAGTCGGCTGCCCCGACTTGTCGGAAAAATTCAACTATTTCTAAAAATTCTCAAAATTTACAGAAATGAAGATCTCGAGCCAACTTTATACATGTGGTCAAGTCCAATTTGGCTGGGAAAAGCTCCAATTTCCCTCAAAACCGTCGAAACCCTAGAAATGGGTGTCCTTGATTCGACTCCAAACAAACTCCAACGCCTCAACCATTGCTTGGACTTTGTTCCTGGGGTTAAGAAAAGTCTATTGGTAGTGGTAATTGAATCAAATCATTTCAGATTTGGTGGATTTCAAGCAAGGAAGGTCGCGAAACCCTCGGGTGTGTTCTTCCCAAATGCAAGACCAAATTTCATGATTTTTGGGGGGTAATAGGGAGAGGGAAGGTCGTAGAGGGGTTTCCAAATGGTTGTTTGACACAATTCACCCAAAAAATGGGTGAAATCCCGTCGGAAATATGTATGGCACCGAACCAGGTCGAGTCACCAAGGCCCGGGTTTCGATCCCCCATGTCTTTTTCCTCTCCTTTTCTCTCCCGGTTCTCTCTCCCCATTGGTCCTCCCCCCTGATTCTTTCCCCCTTTTCTCCTTTCTATCTTTTCTTTCAATCCTAACCATCCATTTTTTGTTTCTTCCTTTCATCTCAGCCACACATTTGGCATGTCACATGGCTCCAAATTTTCTGGAGCCTTCTAAAGATGTTTAAAATTACCAATTTATCCCCGATTTTAAACGTTAATAACTTCTTCGTTCCAACTCCGTTTTACGAATGGTTTGCGCTTACGCGTTCGTAAGATCGAGCTCTATTCAAAATTATAAATTTTGACATCGAAAGTTCTACGTATTTTAAATAATTAATGTCCAAACTTTAAACCTCGTAACTAGTTTAATTTAAAACTAAAATTTTATGAATTAATATAAATTCTAAATTCTTTTCACATATTCATAATTATGAATACCCAATTCATATATTTAAAATTTTCAGGGTATTACAAAAACTTTGCACACCTTTTTTGTGAAATTGACTCACTAACCGTCAACACAAATTCTAATTGGATAGACGGGTTTGGGTTGGCAGCCGAAGGACGATGACCAACTGAATAGACGGGGTTTTCCATAAGTTACCACTGAAGGAGATGAATTAGATAGGCGGGGCTGGAGCTATAGAGTTAGTTTGCCTTAAGAGTCTTAAGCGACTGGATAGACGAGGATTCTCTCTGAGTCTGTGGCTGGCTATTTATCCTAAGTCTTAGCCGACGAAGAATCTTTGATTTTTTTCGCTAAAAGAGGTCACTTCATTAGACTTCTCGGCAAAGTAGGGTGTTCTATAATTGGTTACTCTCATGTCACATTCAGAGTTCAGCACACAGATAGCCGAATCATTTTTATGATTAAGACACTCATCTCCTTTGAGTATTATTGTCCACACAATTTGATACCAATTCGACGGACCTATATTTTTACCAATATAATTGAGGTTGCTGAACTCGGTACACAGGTTCCAAAATTTCATAGTGATTTGCATAACTTTGTCTCCAAGTTTTAGAACTTAAGGCTGAGAGTGTTCCTTTCTCAGTTGAAGTCATTCGATTTAGAAGTTAGCCGTGCATTTCACCACATCACCATTTTCAAGTTATTCGCCCAGCCTAGCTCGGCAATGAATTTGCACGCTTGCATCAACATTCAAGCCATGAAAGACATAGTTAGATCTTAGTTACTTGCCTCGCGTGACACGTAGGCTTTATAATTTTTGGGATCAACATTTTGACATGCCCGGTAGGACCCTTTGTGCAAATCTGTGAAGCCCATATGATATTTAAATATTCCAATCTATCTTAATCAGCAAATTGGACGAGATCCAAGCTCAACAAACTCATTCAAAAGGGTGAGGAGGATAAAAGGGCATGGAGGTGAAGAATATTCTTGATACATATGAAGAGATGAGAAAATCCTTCTCCCAAATGTTAAACCCGAAAGCTCATGTTACCTTACAAGAACAATGGGTAAAAGAAGACAAGGCCTGTTTTAATACATGGCTAGATGAGAAAAGCTTTCCTTTTGTTCTTGGGTACAAATCAATTCCATTTAAAGTATAGTTATATCAAAAGACCGGGCTCTTATCATTCTTAATTTCTGTTGAAAAAAGGGGAGGTAGTGTCTATTTCTGTTCATATTTCTTGAACTATCTAAAGCTGGTTCTGTTGCCAAATTTCTTAATCACTGTATTCATTTTCTTAATGGAGTGGAGAAACATATGATATGCCAGAAGAGTGAAAGCTAAATCTCAACCTCTCATTGGACAATTAAACATGCACATGGCTGTGTTGCCTACCAAATACATATGAGATACCTGAGCAGATAAGCAATGGCTGGAAGGAAGAATGGTAGGCCTTCTTTCTGGAGAAAGTACTTTCCTCCCTACGAGTCATATAAAGTGCTTCTCAGGCCCTATCAATAACTGGTAGAAGAATGCAACATCAAAGATCAAACTAAATTCGACCCCATAAAAAGGGAGTGCAATGACATTGACAAGTCGATTGCAATACACATGCATCTGCCCAATCTTATAGTTTCTTGCCACTAGAATTTGGAGACAATCTTGGTAATGATTATGCAAATGATATGTGAGTTGGGTGTTTGTTATACTAGCAATGTCTTTCCGTAGAGGGGATTTATAGCATACAATCGGATAAATATCCAGTATTTTTTTATAGCTCATCAAAGAAGTATGAAGAAATGTCATAAGGGAAACATCCACAGGGCAAGCAAAGAATCTCTGTAATCGGATGACGCACTCAAACAGAATTCATTTGATCCACACTACAAGGACGGCCACTAGCTACCAATAACTAACAGTAGCTAATGTGTGGCAAAAGATACAAATGCCACTATAATTAGGTCTTCCATCCTTAAATGTTTCCATAATATTTGAAATTAATTTGTCACTGTTCTTCAGTCTTCCATCCCTAAAAAGGCCGTTTTCCTTGTATGGCCATGAACTAATTCAAGGTCTGACAATATAGCATACTAAACTATCATAACATATTTGTCCAAAGAAAAATTACTAAAAAAACAGAAATGAAGCAAACCAAGAAACCACCCACTAACGTGGGAGTTTTTTTTTTCGTTGTTGTAATTTTTTTTTAATAAACTAAATGTAAAGAGTATTGCTAAGGAGATTAAATTTGTAGGCTAAATTTGCAAACTAAACAATGTGTCACTAATAGATAATTAGCACGTTTATCAATGCTTAAGTAATAATCGAATCAACAATTTTCATGTTATTTAGTGTACAAAATTTTGTCTACAAATTTAGTCTTCCTCACATTATTCAAATGTAAAATATCATTGAACAATCATAAAGCAATTTGAGAACCTTCGCTAATTGCTAGTTGAATGCAGTCAGTACCATATAGGTAATGTTAGGGAGACTACATTTATAGACAAAATTTACAAATTAAATGATGTGTTACCAATAGGAATAAACACGTTTATCAATGCTTAGTGATAAACCAATCATCAGTTTCCATTAGGTCTGACAATTCCTAACACGACCCGATAACCTGACACGACACGACACGAAATTAACAGGTGTTCGGGTCGACACGATAATGAATCGGGTCGTTATCGGGTAACCCGATAAGCACATGTTAAGATAACGAGTTGGTTCCGGTATACACTTTGGTAACACGATACAAGATAAGCAGAATATTAATTTAATAATTTTATAACCCTAAAAAATACTATAATTATATTTATTTATATATATATATATATATTAAATTAACTATAATAATTATACCCCCAAAATATTAACTATAATAATTATATATATAATTTTAAATTAAATTTTATACCCCTAAAAACTATAATAATTATACGTACATAATAAATAGATTTAAATCTACTTAATAAATAAATAAATAAATATATATACCATTGAACTTGATGGGATACGAATTATACGAAACTAATCTCAACGATCCAACCGTCAAACTTGTTTGTATATGCTTCGAGATTGCATCATTAAAAAATCGCAAAAAACAAACATTTAGAGATCAAGTAACCAAACAAAACTTTTTAACGGTTATAAAACAAAAAATCATGATTTAACTGTTATTTTAACTCCGATTTTTATGATTTTTTATAGCTACACTCCTTGACCCTATATGAATACAATGAAGGAATTCGATCTTCAATTTAAAATATTTAAACTAGTGGATATCTTATGTTATACTTAATGAAAGTATAAATAAACTCTTAAGTGTTAGTGAATCTATTGTTTTGATGGAATACGCATTCTACGAAACTAGTTTCAACGATCCAACCGTCAAACATGTTTGTATATACTTTGAGATCGCATACGCCAAAAATTGCAAAAAACAAACATTCAAAGATTAAGTAACCGAACAAAACTTTTCGACGGTTATAAAACGAAAAATCACGATTTAACAGTTATTTTAACTCCAATTTTGATGATTTTTTACAGTTACACTCCTTGACCCTATATGAATACAATGAATGAATTTGATCTTCAATTTAAAGTATTTACACTAGTGGAATACTTAATGAAAGTATGAATAAACTCTTAAATGTTAGTGAATCTATTGTTTTGATGGGATACGCATTCTACAAAACTAGTTTCAACGATCCAACCGTCAAACATGTTTGTATATACTTCAAGATCACATACGCCAAAAATTACAAAAAAAAAACAAACATTCAGAGATCAAGTAATGGGACAAAACTTTTCGACGGTTATAAAAAGAAAAATCACGATTTAACAGTTATTTTAACTCCGATTTTGATGATTCTTTACCGCTACATTCCTTAACCCTATATGAATACAATGAATAAATTCGATCTTCAATTTAAAATATTTACACTAGTGGATACCACAAAATCTTATGTTATACTTAATGAAAGTATGAATAAACTCTTTAAGTGTTAGTGAATCTATTGTTTTGATGGGATACGTATTCTACGAAACCAGTTTCAACGATCCAACCGTCAAATATGTTTGTATATACTTCGAGATCGCATACGCCAAAAATTGCAAAAAACAAACATTCAGAGATCAAGTAATAGGACAAAAAATTTCGACGGTTATAAAAAGAAAAATTACGATTTAAAAGTTATTTTAACTCCGATTTTGATGATTCTTTACAGCCACATTCCTTGACCCTATATGAATGCAATGAATGAATTTGATCGTCAATTTAAAATATTTACACTAGTGGATACTACAAAATCTTATGTTATACTTAATGAAAGTATGAATAAACTCTTTAAGTGTTAGTGAATCTATTGTTTTGATGGGATACGCATTCTACGAAACTAGTTTCAACGATCCAACCGTCAAACATGTTTGTATATACTTCGAGATCGCATACGCCAAAAATTGCATAAAAACAAACATTCAGAGATCAAGTAACGGGACAAAAATTTTCAACGGTTAGAAAAAGAAAAATCACGATTTAACGGTTATTTTAACTCCGATTTTGATGATTCTTTACAGCTACACTCCTTGACCCTATATGAATATAATGAATGAATTCGATCTTCAATTCAAAATATTTATACTAGTGCGTACCACAAAATCTTATGTTATACTTAATGAAAGTATAAATAAACTCTTAAGTGTTAGTGAATCTATTGTTTTGATGGGATACGCATTCTACGAAACTAGTTTCAACGATCCAACTGTCAAACATGTTTGTATATACTTTGAGATCGCATACGCCAAAAATTGCAAAAAACAAACATTCGGAGATCAAGTAACGGGACAAAACTTTTCGACAGTTATAAAAAGAAAAATCACAATTTAACGGTTATTTTAACTCCGACTTTGATGATTCTTTACAGCTACACTCATTGACCCTATATGAATACGATGAATGAATTCCATCTTCAATTTAAAATATTTACACTAGTGGATACCACAAAATCTTGTTATACTTAATGAAATTATGAATAAACTCCTAAGTGTTAGTGAATCTATTGTTTTGATGAGATACTCATTCTACAAAAATAGTTTCAATGATCCAACTGTTAAACATGTTTGTATATACTTTGAGATCACATACGCCAAAAATTGCAAAAAACAAACATATACCAAGTAACGGGACAAAACCTTTCGACAGTTATAAATAGAAAAATCATGATTTAATGGTTATTTTAACTCCGATTTTGATAATTTTTTACAGCTACACTCTTTGATCCTATATGAATATAGTGAATGAATTCGATGTTCAATTTAAAAAATTACACTAGTGGAAACCACAAAATCTTATGTTATACTTAATGAGTATGAATAAACTATAATAATTATATACATTAATTTAACAATTTTATACCCCTAAAATCTTATGTGTTTTAATGTTTTGAAGTAATATTTATGTGGCAAAGTATGGCATGTGCAAATTTAAGGAAATTTTTTTTTTTCTTAACAGGTTATAATGGGTCGGGTCATTTTACCCGTTGAGTAAAGTGACCCGACCTGTTAAGGACCTGTTAAGATAATAGGTGTGACACGACACGACCTGTTAAGATAACAGGTGTTACACGAAAACAACACGAACAAGACAGACACGACCCGTTTGCCTGGCCTAGTTTCCATGTCATTTAATTTTCAAAATTTTACCTACAAATTTAATCTCCCTAACATTACTTCAACCGGATTATGTAGCACGTTTAATTCACCTCTTTGTTTATTATTTGTCATGTATTTTGGTCCAATATTCGTGTCAATTTTATGTTTCATATTTGATGTTGGGGAATACGATGGTCAAACTAAAAGTCCACCAGCACAACATCCGTGTCAATTTCGTGTCATCCCTAAAGTTTGACCGTCAGATCAAAAACCCTTCTGCGAAAGGACACGTGGAAGCGACCGAGCCCGCGTTTGCATTAACCAACATGTCGTCACACTGAAACAGAAACTTCGTTCTTTTCCCATTCGAGTTTCCTTCACGAAACCTACTATAAATCCCCATCCTCCATAGAAATCGACATCACTCATCCAAAAAACCAAAACCTATCCAGCAGCCTGAGGTCTACTACTTAACCCTAAAAATGTCTACGGAGAAGAACTGCGGATCGAAGAAAGCCGAGGATCGAGGTTTGATGATGCTGAGGCTGCTCATTGGGAAGCTAGTGCACAAGGGTCTCTCAATCTTGGCATCAAGAGGCCCTCACGATCACCACCCTCGTCACAATGATTTCGACGAAGATTCAGAAGTGGCGACGGTGGTGCCGAAAGACGTAAAAGAAGGTCACTTTACAGTTTTTGCAGTGAAGGGTAATGAAGCAGAGAGGTTTGTTGTTAAACTGGAGTCGTTGAGTAACCCTGAATTTTTGAGGTTATTGGAAGAGGCCAAGGAAGAGTACGGATTTGAGCAGAAAGGTGCTCTTGCAATTCCTTGCAGGCCTCAAGAATTGCAGAAAATCTTACAAACATGCAGGAGGAAGAAGAGTAGTAGAACATCTAATAATATTAATTTTGCAGTTATACAAGGATACTAGCTAGCTTCTTTTGCAGAAATTTGTGTAATTTATTTATCTAATTATTCCCTACATTTCTGTATGTTTTGCACTGAATGTAGAACAAACTTCTACATGGAAATAATGGGAAATTGATGCTATATTATGTGATTTCTGCCGGCAGTAATGGTGGGTTTGGGGATGACAATAATTGATCATGATATTTAAAATATTGTTGTAAATGTGGATGGTCTTATAAATACGAGTTTTTATCACCAATGGTATGTGAAATTGATACACCTTATTAAGATGGTTTTTGAAATTAATTCACCTTGTCAATATGGTATTTGAAATTGAAAATTAATCAATGTAGTCTCTGAAAATGGATTTTCGCAAATCAATGCAATCCTTGCGTCGAAATTCTATCAAAAATTATGTTATGTGCTGACTTGGCACATAACTGAGTCCCAAAAGTTTAATTAAATATTATCATTTGTAATAAGAATATTTAAATAATAAAAACAATTTTTATATAATTAAAAACTTAAAAATAAAAAATAAAAAAGAAGAAAAAGATGAGTAGTTCATCAAGGAATGCTCTGTGAGGACTCCTTGTATTAGTCCATGAAAAAGACATGACTGTGGAAAACACTAAAGTATGGGACAGTGGGTTTTGAATCATACTAACTCATCCATTTGCTTATAAAACCAACTCAATTAAATGTTCTAGATATAACACATCACAATAGAGAAATTCAGATAAAGTATACCAAGGCTACAGAGGGGACATAAATAGTAAAAGTTGTCTTTGTACTCTTATTATTTCAAATAATGAAAGAAACTATTGTTGTTGTTCTAGAACATAGGTACACTTGTCGAACCTCTTAAATATTCTATATTTTTTACTTTATATGCCATTATAGATATATATTGTTTATTTTACTACACATTATCAGCACGACAATCTCTCGTATCAGCAGTAAGCAAAATGACATGGATATGATGAAGCATTACCTACTTCTCACCTCTATCGGCGGGAATCTCACATATAAGAAAATCTTCTTATTTTAATATTTTATCCTCAACCCCCAATACAACTAATTTTCTTAAAACAAGTTATCTTGTTGTAAGCCTGTTATTATCATTGGCAGAAGCAAAAAGCACAGATATAAAGAGAATGAATGAAGATAATAGTGCAACCTTAACTTGAAGAAGATAATGCAAAATTCAATGATAAAGAAGAAAATGATAATGTTGACTCTAAAAACTACCAACCATACGTGACGCACAAGCCGAATAGCTAATGAGCTAACTACGTCCTTAGGTTGATGCAGGGCGTGCCAACTCGCCGACTCAGCTTGATCGGTGAGTGAATGAAATATGGTGGTGGTGGTGTTGAACGTGCTACTGACTTCTTATTCGAGCAATCGCGGCCGAGAAAGGAACTCATTTCAGCCTTTAGGTTCTAGAGCTCATAGACAAGGCTGTTAGTCAATGTGAAGTTTAAGAATTGTCTGCACTGGGCTTGGCTGCTTCAATTATATTTGTGAAAATATAAGTGCGCCGAATCAATACCGGACTGTATGCACACAAATACTCAAAAGAGATAAGTGTCTTGATCGTAAATGTGGTTCGGCCATCGGTGTCACAGCCCGTCCCGAAATAAATTATCGTTGACTTGAATTGACTATTTTACCCTTGGAGGTGAGTGTTGCGTTGTGTGATGCATGTTGATGGGGGTCCAAACTTGCATTTTCCCCCTAATCTTTGGAACACTTAGGAATTAAAATGTGTATTGGTTTTGGTTGAGGACCACGTGTGCCACACACACATACACATTTTCTCTCACTCTCTCTCTCTCTCTCTCTCTCTCTCTCTCTTTTTTCCTGTGCACTCTCTCTCATCCCTTACGATTTTCTTCTATTTTCTATACAAACCGTAAGCATTTCACGCACATATCGACGTTGAGAAGGTAAGAATTGAACTCCTTGCTTGTCCCTGAGTTCATATATGCTATTTTTAGGACCTGAAAGCCCCGAGAACTCTAACCTCTGATTTGGTGCACTGTTCATGCACACGTAAATGTGAAGGTTCAGTGGATTTTAAGTTCACAGGAAGCTTTAGAAGGTCCTCACGAAGCTCGAAAAAGAAAAACCAAGCGATTTGAACGTCAGGATCGTCAGTTTCAAGCTTGGCCGGTTTCTCTCGAAATTCTCCGGCGAGATTCCATGAGATTTAAGTCTTAAAACAGGTATGGGAATGTTCTACAAGTTGAGAGCTTTAATTTGACACCGATTTCATGAAATTTGGATGAAAATCGACTGAGATATAAGGTTTAGAAAAATTTCCCAGTTTCCGGTGCCGACGACGGTCGCCGAAGGTTCGAGGTTAGGGATGACTGAATATTCCAACGGCGTTAGTTAATTTTAACAGTTTCCGTTACTATTTGACAAAATATTCTACGGAATATTCCTAACGAGGTTAAGGGATTCAGTTAGGGTCCCTGCACGTGGGCGGCGTGTCTGGCCGTGCCTTGGCCGGCGTGTGGGTGGTCAGAAAATTTTTCTAAAAATATGGGGATGTTCATGAGGTTATGTAGATCACACTGGTATATTCAAACACCCCATTTGAGCATTGTATGAGAAGTTATTGATTAATGGCATGTGATTGAATAACGTTGAGCTTATAAACCTACACCCCGATGTTAGTGATTAGTCAGAGATATGGCACATGCCTGCTTATAATGTCACCTCCCACACCATATGCTCACATTGGATCCAATTTAGGTGCATAATTTTGTCGTACAGACCATCATAGGTGGTTCCAACTCGTAGGTGACTAGTGATTTATCGCCTAGTTATTATGAGAGAGTAGTATTGAGCATATTTATATAACACCCAGTCTTGTCATACAGACCCTTTCATTGGTTCCGACTCATGTGCAGTAGAGTGCCGTATAGGTCATTATAGTGACTCCGGCTAGATTTGATTATTGAACTATGAATTCAGCCGTACAGACTTCCATAGGGGTTCCGGCTAATATATTGTATTTCCATGAAACTATTCTCACCTGAATTACTTATTCTGTTATATCTTGGCATGGCATACATTTGAAAATGATATTGTGAAGCATGATTTGAGTTGATATATTCTCATATATATTTATGTATATGCTTATACTCTATTTGTGGGAAATTATACATGTTTTATGGCGATGGGTTAGAAATGTTGAGAAATGAAATGGTTTTGTAAAACATTTTTTGCCCACTCACGTTTTCTGTTTTGGGCCCCTTCAGGTTTTAGGTAAGCTTGCCGTTGCTGGGTACGAGGATTTCGGCTCTTCTGACATATCTAAATAATTGTAGGACATCTTATGCTACTGTATAATTAGTACTTGTCCTACTGGACCGCACCTAGACTTTCTTTGCTCTGAATAGGAGTATTTACACTTGTACTTCACTCCTAGCACTTCCTGTTTATTAGTGCACATTAGTAGCATTCGATTTTAATTTATTCGTATAACTCTTATCTTTATCGCTTCCGCACTGTGCACATAGCTACGTCACCCTCACGTGACGGCTATGTTGGAAATGTGCCCTAAAACCAATCATATGATGATACTTTACGGACATTTCACGTGTTAAACTAATCTAGTTTAATATCAAGGGCAAATATTATTGTTTGAGCCATCTCATATAAATGTTATACGCTTAAACGATAAGTCCAAGGAATATGTGATTGGGAGAATGCGATCTAAAGAAGTTAGATTCATGAGACCATTCTTTCGTAGACACATCCTAAACGTTCCTGATCATAGGATTGCCAATTGGGCATTGACAGTCCGTTGAGATCAGTACGTGCTGTGTCTTTTCTCAGGGAGAGTGACTAGTCTCGAGTCATTGGTGTGTGTGACATCAAGACAAGTACGTAGGTGCTCAATAGAGAATGAGTTCACTGAACACGATCAACGAAGAGTTCTCATATTCATGTCACATGAGAACTCATGGTTAGGATAATGCAAAGTAGTCATTTGACCTGAGGCATCATAGTTGTCTTGTGGTTAGGTACTTGATCTTTGATTATGTCAAAGTCACCCCATCCGTGGGTGTCCACGGCATCGTCGGGGTTAAGCCACTTAGCCATGGAGGCAAGTGAATGCGCAACAAGAGATCTCTAACCTTCAAACTGTTTGGGGGAGAATACTCTATGATATGATTAAGAATCTCTGGCCAGAGTATGAATGAGATTTAGGAAGTCGTTCCAAATCACATTCAAGGTAATCATATAAGCACACGAATCACATTGGTTAGTAGACATGAATAAACTATCAAACCAAACAATGTGATCAAGAGTATTGTATTAGAGAAAGACCGTATTGCATTTGTAATCCTAAATTGAATAGGTTATCCACCTCTTCTGATTAGCTTGGGTAACCATGATATGCTACTAGGTGTCACTCATGGTTTGTGGAAGCCCTAAACGTGTATAATCACTAAAGGGAGAATTGAAAGTAAGTTTCAATTCACAATCGATTTGAAATGGTTTTAATCGCCCACTGCCTCGCTAAAAGGAACCTAATGGATCGTACACCGTGTAAGGTAGAGATTGAAGAAACAATGGAGATGAGTAAGAATAATTAAATGGTTTAATTATTTATGGCAAGGATTAATTAATATGTTAATTAATCAAACGAATCAAGTTCGTTAAAAGACCACGGGTTAGTTTTGGGCCTCAAGGCCCAATGGGCTTCGAACGTCAAGCCCATTGACTTAAGTTGTATGACAACTTAATGACAAATAATTCACAAAGGCCTTAAAAGCCCAATGAAACCCTATGGCCGGCCATTTAGAGGAAGGGTAGTGAACTTGCTTTAATTACAAGTTTGCCACTCCAATGAATAAAGGTATAAATATGACTTTATAGCCAAAATTCATTTAAGGCTTTTCTTTTGGGGAAAGGATGAGAACATAAGCTCTCATTTCTCTCTAAAGTGGCCGGCCTCCTTGGAGGGTTTAGCTAGCAATCTTACTACTCCAAGGTCACTCATTTCTTCTCCAATCTAACCTTGGTGAAGAGACTTAGAGGTTCTCAATTTTGGGAACTTGGAGAACCATTTCATCCATCCAAATCCATAGATCTAAGATGCAAGGAATGAAGGCCCTCTCTTTGGGTGGTTAGCCTTTGCTTATGCAAAGAGAAATCTACAAAGGTATAATTTCTCAACTAACAAATGTTGTTTTAAGTTGAGTCAAGGTTCACCAATCTACTAGGCTTTGAATTTCATGGGTAATGTTTTGTTTTGAGTGCATGCAAGCATGATTCCGCCTTTAATTGTTAATTGCATGCTATATAGATGTGGCTCAAATGAACATGTTTTTCACAAAATTTCCTTCAGGCTAGCATGCCTTGATCTCGGTCGGGGTGTGTCAATCGAAGTGCTAAACTCTAAAATGCACTTGTGAATATTCAATAATAAAATAGGTTTGATTTTCAATTTGCCGAACAACGTAACCTGGTAATACCTCACTCGCCAAGATACTGATGAGATGACCCCTTTCGACAAGGACTCAGAGATCCCTTGGACAGAGACTTGGATAGATAGTCAACCGAACTTCGAGCTGTTTATTCAAATTGGAAGATATGTTTGACGAAGTTAGGAAGGTCAATGTTTTCTCAAAGATGAGAGAGTTCATGTAGAGCGATAAATTGTGCATAATAGATTTATATATTGTGTTGGAGGTCTTTCTCTGTTACATGACCCTTGTATTTATAGTAGTCATATTTTTGCTTGGCATGGCCTGCCTATCTTATAGAATCCAATTTCAACTCTAATTTTGTGGGAGATCACCTGCTTGGAAGTAACCAATCACCCTGCATACCAAATCCTTCAGCCGTTTGAAAATCTCTAAGATAGGACAAAACTTTTCTTTAGGCTTTTCCTTAAAAGATGGAAAGATAGGCTCAGAAGCCTTCCACGTGACTTTATCACATCAATCTTCACTTTGTATGCCTGCATATTACCTCGGAGCATTTTGCTCGCCAATAGACGCTGGTTATACATTTAATTATTTATTATGTGTCATTTCATTTAATTTTAAATAATTTTTACATTAAATATTATTTTTTAATTTTAAAAAAGTTAATCAAAATTAAATAAAATGATACGTGATAAATAATTAAGTATATGATAATCATATACTAAAGTTTAAGGTACCCGTTAACCTCTGCACCCTTATCCCTTCAACCAATCTACCCTTATCACATCACCATCTCATTTTTTTTCAAACCATTCAATTGTTGGCGTGGACTTGAACTATCATCACCACCATCCAAAAACCGACAAGCACTTTGTGCTGCTTGCCACCACGTTCGTATTGCTAAGCTGTCATCAACTCATATTTGACTTGTCAAGGGGTAATCCTTCATCCATCTGTAAACAATCAGCTGAGATTAAGTTTAGATAATTAATATATTATTAGGAGAGAATTATTATGATTAAAACTCACAATATTATGTCCAAACACTAATTAAAATTATCTCATCAATTGTCTCATCTAACGATTTAAAACTCTGTTTATTCAACGACTTTAATTGCACGAGTCAATAATGTAAAATCGGATTCAAACATATAGAAAAAAAAGAATAAGAAAAAAAAGGAAAATAAGATTGTGAATTAAAGTGTCGGCAATAGGAGCAAAAAGGGGAGTTGGTACTAGTTCACCAACTAGAAAGAAAAAAAAAAAAAACTTTCATAAAAAGAGCTTGGATTAAGTTTATTTTAATAAAAAATTATGTTGTAGCTTTATTTAATTAAAATTTTTAAATTTTAATGAAAAATCCTTAAATTTTAATAAAAATGACAAAAGAACTTAAATTTTAATGAAAAATGCATAATTTTAATATTAAAAAAATCAGACGCACGGATCCACGCATCCTCACACAAACTGTTTATGAAATTTTCTACATTGTTTATGAAACTTAATGGTACTACACTGTTTATGAAATTTAACGGTACTACATTGTTTATGAAATTTAACGGTACTACAATATTTATGAAACTTAACGGTACTACATTCTTCTCTCTCCTATTCTTGAATTTTCTTGGCACATTCTCACCTTCCAAGCACATTTTCTTCTAATTTTCTTTGATACTGATCAAATTTTTTTTTCTGTATCTCTTCAATTTCTTAACTTTCTACACCAATTACTTAATTTTCTTCTATTGTCTGCCCATCTGCGGCTTCCTCTTCTTCTCCACCTACAATCTTAACTTTATACACCACGTGTTATTATGTAAGTGATGAGAAATTTTATTTTTGAACACAAGAATCTCACCACTTGTATAGAGACATGGTGTATCACTCCATGTTCAAGGCACATTGAAAAATCTCTTGTCATCTTGACTACTATTGGGAAACAACACCCCAAAAATAAAACTGGAAAAATGTAATTCAATTTGAAGTCTTTCTTTTATTCTAAGCAAAATAATAATAATAATAATAATAATAATAATAATAATGTGTTAATGATAGCAGACAATAGGGAGAACACAGTGAAAATGGGGGGTGGGGTGGGGTGTATACGCACCAATGCATGTGTATTTATTATTTTGTCCCTTATCATTAAATAAAGTTAGTGAATGATTTTTTTATATTAAAATACAAAGATTTGAAGCCTTTTTCATTAATTTTCCTAAAAAAAATGTGTTTAGTGATTGTACGGTGAGGAGAACCAAAAAAAGGGAGACAATGTCCTACTCTTTGTCTTTGTTTTATTATATATATTTTAATTATTATGATGAGTGCAGTATTATTGCCCATCTTATATATATACACACACACAAGCACATGGTGAATTGGGCAATTTATTGCTCTTCCTATATTAACATACATACATACATACATACATATATATATATATATATATATATATATATATATATATATATATATATATATATGAATGGTGCGGCATTATCGTCCTTCTCATAAAGCAGTCGTTATTTTTAAGTTTTGATATTTATGTGAATATGTTGAATAAAATCCCTTGTGACAAGTTATATTATTTAAAGTAATTTGTTTACAGTAAGTGAAATTATTGCCCTTTGCAATGATTTATTTATTGTACAATATCTTGTTAGGATGAGTATATACCAGAACCTGAAGTTCCTTGATTCTAATCATATAAGAAGATCGGACCCGAAGTTCTTTGATCAAAATTAAAACCTGAAGTATTTTTTCTAAATCAATTGAGAGAGCTACATTTCCTCAACTAAATTAAATGAAAGCCATAAGCTCTATTACATGAGGGCCAGAAGTTCCTTGAATTATGTAAATGAGGATCATAAGTTTCTTAATCCATGTACAATTAAGTATGAGCATGAATTTCAAAAATAAGAACCTAAAGGCTCTAATATTGTTGATATTGTGAATAAATTTCAAGTACATATGTTTAATGTCTTGACCTGAAGTTCAAAATATACATAATATTGAGAACTTGAAGTTTTAACACTTTGTGTGAACATATGTTTATATGGAATGAATTAATTATCACAAGTTCCATCATACCTCACTTTCTTCCCTTTGGGAATAAGAAAATGGTGGACTTAGGAAAACTCAAAGGGTCACCCCTCCTCAAATGGTGGACTTTATAAAAGGAGAGGCAACGTGCTACTTGCCCAAAAATCAAAGGGTCACCCTTCCTCAAATTTCAAAACTCGAGATTTTCCTTAATAAAGTTCATTGGTATTTACAAATGCATATCTCAGATTTCAGGATACCATGGGCAACTCTGCTAAAATATCTTTGAAAAGGTCGAAACGGGTGAATTTTATAGTTCTAGCTACACTACTGTTGTCGACAAGTTTGGATATGGCGCCAACGACACCACTATTTACTATTGGAAAGAACATTATATATGTCGACCTCCGTCCTCTATGACAAGACAAACCTACAAAAGTGCCTAACTCCCCTTCCTTGCTGAGAATGCATTTTCAACCAAGTCTTTCAAAATACTCAACATTCCTTCAACTATATCTCTCAAAATGCCCAACTCATTCTTCAGCAAGAAAATATTTTTAATCAAGAAGTTTTACATTAACATCAAATTCTTCTACTATTTTTCTCTTTGAAAACATGTTTCATGAATGAGTTTGTATGTAGCGGACAAGGGACTAATTAGGATGCTTCTTGAGATTGAAAACATGCAGTGTGAATTAAAGCAAGTAAAAGGCAAAATGCACATTAGACTGTCAACGTAAAAGTTCATTCAAAACTTCCAGATTGATGAAAGGGTAAAAATAAGCAACATTGCATGCCACAAAGCTTACTATTTGAACAAAAGTAAGAAGAATGCATCAAGTTAAAAGATAAGAAGACAATTTTATTTTCATTTTTATGTTGTTCATCCATAATATTTTGTTGTAATATTGAATGATTACGACTGAGATAGGAATTTGAATCTGTCAAATTCGTGCAAGTATTTATCTGTTGTGGTCCTACTTCTTGTGCTACA
This sequence comes from Malus domestica, assembly GCF_042453785.1. Taxonomy (NCBI): domain Eukaryota; kingdom Viridiplantae; phylum Streptophyta; class Magnoliopsida; order Rosales; family Rosaceae; genus Malus; species Malus domestica. The sequence continues at coordinate 17,080,626 of NC_091672.1, forward strand.
TTAATGTCCTTTTTCATTTGATGAAATTTAAAAACTTTGCTTCATAACGTTTTTCCTAACATTGTAGTTTTTTTCAGGACAATTTAGACTCATTTGCAGTTTATTTCAATCCTCCAAGTACAGGTGAATTCAATCAAGTAAAGGTGAAATGCACATCAGACTATCAACTTAAAAGTACATTTGAAGGGTAAAAAGAAGCAACAGTGCATGCCACAAAGCCTAGTATTTGAACAAATGTAAGAAGAATGCATCAAGTAAAAATATAAGAAAACAATCTTATTTTCATTTCCATTTTGTTCATCCATAATATTTTGTTGCAATATTGAATGATTATGTTTGAGATGGGAATTTGAATTTGTTGAATTCGTGCAAGTGTTTTTCTTTTCTAGTCTTACTTCCTGTGCTACCTTAAGATCATTTTTCATTTTGGGAAATTTTAAAAATTTGCTTCACAACATTTTCTTTGAACATTATAGTTCTCAGGGACAATTCAGACTCATTTGCAGTTTATTTCAATCTTCCAAGTACTTGATGCGTGACATACATGCTTTGAAAGAAAGAAACTTATATGAGATTTTACGCAACATTTTCTTAGGTTTGTAGTATACTTTATTATATTAGAGGTGGTGGATTCTAATGTGCAAGTCTTAATCATCTCTATCAAGAGACAAAATTTGATGAAAAATGACGATTACTATGTGTTAATTGTATGGTTTTTATGTTGAAAACATGTTTCATGAATGAGTTTGTATGTAGTGGAAAGTAAACTAATTAGACTATTTCCAAAGGAGATGTCAAATATGACAAATAAGATTAAAAGACATTCAAGTGTTCTCCAATGAATATGTCATATATTATGTGGCATGTGAGTCATTTGACTCCTTACTTTCTATCTGCCTTTTTTGAAATCAAACAAAGGTGTCAAATATATTTAATTTAATTTAATTTTTTAATGCATGAGTCCTATTAACAACCAATAGAATACAAACTAAAACTAATTTTGATTATTTTTTAATAGTTAATGTAACTCTAGGTCCAATAGAATAATAAAATAAATATTTGACAAATCCATTGGAAAAGAAGAAGATTTAGCACTTGTATTCAATTTGCCACATCAGACATCAAATAAAATTTTGACATACTATATTTGACATATCCTTTGGAGATGCTCTTAGGATACTTCTTTAGGTTGAAAACATGTAGTGTGAATTAAATCAAGTAAAAGATTAAATACACATCAGATCGTCAACGTATAAATACATTCAAAACTTCCAGATTAATGAATGGGTAAAAAGAAGCAACAGTGCATGCTACAAAGCCTACTATTTGAACAAATGTAAGAATAATGCATCAAGTTAAAAGATAAGAAAACAATCTTATTTTCATTTCCATTTTGTTCAACTATAAAATTTTGCTGCAATTTTGAATGATTACGACTAAGATAGGAATTTGAATCTATCAAATTCTTGCGTGTATTTTTCTTTTATAGTCCTACTTCCTATGCTACTTTAAGGTCTTTTTTCATTTGGTGAAATTTTAAAATTTTGGTTTACAACATTTTTCCTAAATATTGTAATTCTCCAGGACAATTCAGACTCATTTGCAATTTATTTCAATCTTCCTAGTACTTGATGTGTGGCATACATGCCTTGGAAGAAAAAGACTTTTATGAGATTTTAAGCAATCGTTTCCTAAGTGATAGGAGCATATTTATGCGACTTAGTTAGCTTGTTTCTTGACATTTATGTTGTTAGTTCCTAGTTATTTTATTATTTTAAGCTATTTTCGTGTGTTTATCCAAAGGGCTAAAGTGGCAAGAAAGTGTATTTTGGGGTATTTTGGAGCAGTTTTGGGCTTAGAATGGATAGCACATGCATGGAGCAAGGTGGATGGACGAATTTGAAGACCAAAAGAGACTAGGAATGTGCTAAGAAGATGAAGGAATTAAGTCATGAAGGAGGGAAGAATTTGGAGCCATGTGTTCCCTTCCATGTCCCCTTGTTGCATCAAACTTTCTCTTTCCCTTTCACTTTGTGTCATAACTTTCCCTTTCCCTTTCCCTTTCCCTTTCCCTTTCCCTTTCACTTTGTGTCATAACTTTCCCTTTTCCTTTCACTTTGTGTTATAACTTTCTCTTTATCCTTTCATTTTGTGTCATAACTTTCTCTTTATCCTTTCATTTTGTGTCATAAATTTCTCTTTACCCTTTCACTTTGTGTCATAACTTTCAATTTTCCTTTTACTTTGTGTCATAACTTTCTCTTTACCATTTCACTTTGTGTCATAACTTTCTCTTTTCCTTTCACTTTATGTCATAACTTTCTCTTTACCCTTTTACTTTGTGTCATAACTTTCTCTTTATCCTTTCACTTTGTGTCATAACTTTCCCTTTCCCTTTCACTTTGTGTCCCTTGTCCCCTATGCCTTTCCTTCTCCTATAAATAAAAGTCTTTGCCACACCATTCAAAGGATCCATCCTTCACCAGATTTCATCCATCCTCCACCACAATCCATTCACCACCATACATACTTTCAGCCATTCATCCATAAAAACTACCACTCAAACCTTCACCCAACCCTTGTGCCACAACAAAGAAGAAGAAGGAGAGCCATTGGACGTGCTTGCTATTCAAGTTAGAGTTGCTGGAACGTTTTAGGTGTAATCTTTCTTTTGTTTTCAATGTTTAAGTTTAATAATCTTTGTTTTGTGAGTATGAGGAACTAAACCCTTCTTAGCTAAAGGGAATTTCGAAACCATGATTATACTTGCAATATAATTTGATTACATCCAGTTGTGATTCCATAAATTGTGAATTCAATTTACTTATCTGTTTGAATTAAACTTGTTTGTGTATGTGGGTTGAGAGTGCACATTTAATTTTCATGCATAAATCTAATGATAGGATATAAGGGAGTTTCCCCTAATCGTTATGAACTTATATTCACAAGTAGTGAAGGTTGCTTGTCACAATCGCGTTAAGTATATTCTTGGCATAAGTTTCATGCAATTCATAGTTACAAGTGCCTCGTCAATGCTTATGATTTTTATATAACTTAATGATCGTATCTTTATTATGCAATTCATGTAGGGAACTTGTGAAGAATGCTTTGGGTTGTTGTATGCAATCATCCAATTCAATGAAATTCGGAAAATTTGAGGGTTAATTAGTGCAATTCACAGTTAATCTGGGGCGTTGAGATTCATGGGTATTGAAAAGCAACTGGAAATCATTGTTTGCAAGTGTGTCAAGGGTGGAGAAGAACCTCCTAGCTAGCCTATCATCCATAGTTTTACCTGAAATTCGTCCAAATTTTGCTTAGTTTACAATCTGTTTGTTTTGTTTTCAAGTTCACCAAAACCAAACCCCCTCTTTCACTTTGTTGAGTCATATTAGTTAGAACTTGATTTAGTTTGTGTTTTTAAGTGTTTTGAACCAAGTCAAAACCTATTTTCGTTCAAATTTACTCTTAGTGGCATATTTAAGTCTTTTAGCTTGTTTTGTGCTGTTTTGAGTCTTTTGAGTTGTCTTAGTTTTTTAGAGTTTAGTTTTGCATTCTTTGAGTCTAGTTTAGTGTTATAAACTTAGTTTTACGTTTTTATTCAATTTCAACTGTTTTAGCAATCCCTCCTAATCCCCGGCCTAGAACGATCCCTACTTACATTCTTTACTACAATTGACACAAGAGAGTTTAATTTGTATGCTTATAAATTTTCGCATCAAATTTTTGGCACCGTTGCCAGGGATTAGCACATTGCTAATCCCTTGTTATTTCTTTTTCATTTATTTTTGTGTGTTTTTATGTTAGTTACTGACCTTGTTTGTTTTCTTGTTTTAGGTACTAGTTTATGACTCGGAGTTCTCATCTGATTCGTGAGCATATCTTGGACTTTGACGACGATTTTAAGAGGACTTTGAGAAGGAATAGGAATCAGCAAGATCGTAACCCACCTATTCCTGAACCTGAGTTTGAAGAACATCCACTTGAAGAAAAAGAAGAAGATCCCAACATGGCTGCAGACAATCGAACAATCAAGGATCTTTCCGTTTCGGGATTGGACAATGCCGCTCCCCTATGCATCCAATACCCCATGGTTGCCCTAGGGAAGATGAACGAGTTCGAATTGAAATCAAGTTTGTTGCATCACATTCCTAAGTTCCACGGGATGTCCATGGAAGATCCTAATAAACACTTGAAGGAGTTTAAGGTTGTTTGTTCTAGTATGACTCCCGTGAATGTTGATGTGAGCATTTTGAAAATGAAGGCTTTTCCCTTTTCTCTCTTAGAAAAGGCTAAAGATTGGTTGTATGAGCTAGCCCCCGGAACTGTCACATCATGGGAGAGTATGAAACGGGCATTTTTAGAGAAGTTTTTTCCAACTTCTCGAGTCATTCTACTACGCAAAAGGATTAGTGGCATTCAGCAAAACCAAGGTAAATCATTTCCCACTTACTATAAGCGTTTTAAAACATTTGTTGCTTCATGTCCACAGCACCAGATGAAGGAGGAGCTTTTTCCTCAATATTTCTACGAAGGGCTTCTACCAATTGAACGCCAAATGCTAGACGCCTCAGCGGGATGAGCTTTGGTGGATAAAGCACCCATGGCTGCCAAAACCTTAATTGCTAATCGAGCATTGAATGCTCAATAATATGAAGGTGTTGGTCAAAGGGACACCCCACGGCAGCAAGTGAATGAGGTAAGTTCCACATCCGACATTCAATCGCAATTAGCTAATCTTACTTCCATTGTGTCTCAGATGGCCGAAAGAATGAGGATGAAAGAACCTAGTGTATGTGGTGTATGTTCTATCCAAGGACATGCCTCTGAAAAGTGCCCTCAATTGATTGAAAATGGTGGATAGGAAAGCGCCAATGCAATTGAATTTCAAGGCCACAACCAGCCAAGGAATGATCCATATTCTAATACGTACAATCCAGGTTGGAGAAACCATCCAAATTTCAAGTGGAGGGAGCCCCAACAACCCCAACAACAATGAGGCTTTAGGCAATAACCTCCGGGCTTCTATACCAAGCAATACACACCAACACAAGCCCCACAACAACCTGCCCAAAACACCTCAGGTACATCTTTAGATAATGACACACTTCTTAAGTTACTCACCAATTTGTCTCAGGGGTAAGAAAATCAAGCCAAAGCAATGCAAAACCAAGACAAAAGGGTGGACCAAATGGAGAAGCAAATTGGGCAGATTGCGGAGTTTGTAGGACAATTCAGAGAGTAAGGTAAGTTGCCTAGTTCAACCGTTGTCAACCCGAAGGGAGGATTCGAATCTGTAAAAGCCATGAGTTTGCGAAGTGAAAAACAAGTTGGATTTGATCCCCAACCGTCCAATTCACGTTCCAATGAGGTTGAAGAGTTGATAATTGAAAAGGAGGAGCAAAGCACCCCCACGGCAAGGGTGGAAACACCTTTGCCGCAGGCCCCAAAAGCTCCTAAACCATCCAATTCGGCCAACAAAGGTAAGGAAGTTCCAATTTTGATTAATTATAACGTTGTTCCTCCAAATGTACCCTTTCCTCGTAGGTTTATGCAATGAAAGAAGGAGGAGGCTGAAAAGGATATTTTGGAAACGTTTAGAAAAGTTCAAGTCAATATACCACTTTTGAATGCAATTAAGCAAGTTCCAAGGTATGCCAAGTTTTTAAAAGAACTTTGCACAACTAGGAAGAGAATTTCGAGCAAGGAGGTTGTCAAGGTAAGTGAAAATGTCTCAGCTGTTTTACAACGTAAACTACCCACTAAATGTAAGGATCCGGGTAGTTTTACCATTCCTTGTGTAATTGGTAATACTCGTTTTGAATCTGCCATGTTAGACTTAGGTGCATCCATAAATGTCATGCCTTATTCAATCTATGCATCTATGCACTTAGGCGAATTGAAAAATGATGGTGTGATTATACAATTGGCCGATCGATCTAATGCCTATCCAAAGAGAGTTTTGGAAGATGTTTTAGTGCAGGTCAATCACTTAATCTTTCCGGTGGATTTCTACATGCTTGAAATGGACGAGTCGGACCATTCTCCTACATTGCCCATCCTCCTTGGACGACCATTCATGAAAACTGCCTGTACAAAGATTGATGTGTTTAATGGAACTTTGACGATGAAATTTGATGGGGAAGTTATCAATTTCAATCTTTCAGATTCTATCAAGTATCCTAGTAAAGATCACTCATGTTTTTCTATTGATGTATTTGCTTCTTTGGCGCAAGACCAATTTGAACAATTGAATGACGATGCACTTGAATTGGTCATTGCACGAGGAATGGACATTCAAAACAATGAAGCAGTAACCATGCACCCCCACGGCATGATGATTTTTCCCTTGATGTACCCCCTAATGAAGACGTGATTGAGATGGTGGCTGCCCTCGAATCATTGCCACTACAATCTGGTAAGTTTTTGGACCCAATTTCCATTTCAGTTTCGGCTAATAAGTTACTTCCCTTAGTTGTGCAGCCACCTACACTTGAACTTAAGCCATTGCCAAGCCATTTAAAGTACGTTTTCTTAGGCGATGATGAGACAATTCCCGTCATCATCTCAAGCACACTCACGGCACAAGAGGATGACAAGTTGGTAAGGGTGCTAAGGGAGTACAAAACAGCAATTGGGTGGACATTGGCAGACATAAAGGGAATCAGTCCCACCACTTGCATGCATCACATACTTTTGGAGGAGGGGTTTAAAACATCTCGAGATGCTCAACACCGACTCAACCCTCCGATGATGGAAGTTGTGAAGAAGGAAATAATCAAGCTTTTAGATTGTGGAGTGATCTATCCGATAGTCGATGGGTTTCACCCGTTCAATGTGTTCCAAAGAAATCCGGAGTAACTCTGGTGACAAATGCTGAAAATGAGCTTGTGCCTACTCGAATCCAAACAGGTTGGAGGGTGTGTATTGATTATAGGAAGCTCAACGCCACCATTAGGAAGGACCACTTCCCTTTGTCATTCATTGATCAAATGCTTGAGAGGTTAACGGGTTATGCTTTCTATTGTTTTCTTGATGGTTATTCTGGTTATAATCAAATTGTCATAACACCTGATGACCAAGAAAAAACCACTTTCACATGCCCCTTTGGTACATTTGCTTATCGTCGCATGCCATTTGGTTTATGTAATGCACCTGCCATATTTCAAAGATGCATGATGAGCATATTTTCTGATTATGTTGAGAAAATTATTGAAGTTTTTATGGATGATTTCAGCGTTTTTGGTGATTCATTTGATGGTTGTTTGCATAATCTCAGTTTGATCTTAAAACGATGTGTTGAAACTAACCTTGTTCTCAATTGGGAAAAATGTCATTTCATAGTTAAACAAGGCATAGTTTTAGGACATATCATCTCTGATAAAGGAATGAAGGTTGATAAATCAAAGATCGATCTTGTACATCACTTACCCTCTCCTACTTCGGTTAGAGAGGTTCGTTCTTTTCTTGGACATGCAGGTTTCTATCGAAGATTTATCAAAGATTTCTCAAAGGTTTCCCAACCTCTTTGCCGTCTCCTTCAAAAAGATGTGGCGTTTGACTTCAATAAGGAGTGCACGACATCCTTCAAACAACTCAAGGAGTTGCTGACCACAGCTCCCATTATTGTTCCACCGGATTGGAGCCTTCATTTTGAGCTCATGTGGGCTGTTTTAGGACAAAGGAAGGATAAGAGGCCGCATGTCATCTACTATGCGTCACGGACGTTGAATGATGCCCAATTAAATTATTCCACAACGGAAAAAGAACTTCTTGCTGTTGTCTTTGCTTTAGATAAATTTCGATCATATTTAATTGGTACTAAAGTAATTGTTTTCACTGATCATGCAGCTCTAAAGTATTTGCTCTCCAAGAAGGAAGCCAAGCCAAGGCTAATTCGATGGATATTGCTGCTTCAAGAGTTTGAAATTGAGATTCGAGACAAAAAGGGAAGTGAAAACGTGGTGGCTGACCACCTAAGCCGTATGATGCATAATGAGGAGTCCCTACCCATTGCTGAAACGTTTCCTGATGAACAATTGATGTCCATTAAGGTAAATGAACCTTGGTATGCTGATTTGGTAAACTTTTTGATGTCTAAACAAATTCCAAGCACTCTCACTAGACACCAACATGATAAGCTCAGAAATGACGCACGGTTTTATATGTGGGATGATCCATATTTGTGGAAATATTGCCTGGATCAGATTATTCGTCGATGTGTGCATGATTCTGAGTTTCATTCCATTTTAAGCTTTTGTCATACGTATGCATGTGGTTGTCACTTTGGCACACAAAGAACAGCACTTAAGGTGTTACAATGTGGGTTCTATTGGCCTAGTATCTTTAAGGATGCTAGAATTTTTTGCTTAACATGTGATAAATGCCAAAGAACAGGAAATATAAGTGCAAGGGATCAAATGCCGCATGTTTCCATCCTCAATGTTGAATTTTTTTACGTTTGGGGTATTGATTTTATGGGTCCTTTTCCTTCCTCACATGGCTTCCTTTATATCTTACTTGTTGTGGATTATGTGTCGAAATGGGTGGAAGCAAAAGCCACTCGAACTAATGATTCTCAAGTGGTTGCAGATTTCGTTAGAACTAACCTATTTGCAAGGTTTGGAATGCCAAGAGTAATCATAAGTGATGGAGGTTCTCACTTTTGCAATCGAACCATTGAGGCACTATTGAGGAAGTACATGTTAAACATAAGGTTTCAACACCTTATCATCCTCAAACCAATGGGCAAGCCGAGGTGTCTAATAGAGAGATCAAGCAGATTCTAGAGAAGACCGTTGGGCCAAGAAAGAAGGATTGGAGCTTGCGTTTGGATGATGCATTGTGGGCGTATCGTACGGTGTACAAAACACCCATTGGGATGTCCCCATTTTGGCTTATCTATGGCAAACCATGCCATCTCCCCGTCGAATTAGAGCACAAAGCTCATTGGGCAGTCAAGAAATTCAACATGGACCTAGCTGCAGCAGGAAGTTATAGGAAACTCCAATTACATGAACTTGATGAGATAAGGAACGAGGTATATGAGAATGCCCGCATTTACAAGGAGAAGACCAAGGCTTTCCATGACAAAGTGCTTCGTGACAAAACATTCTCCATAGGGCAGAAAGTGCTATTGTTCAATTCCCGTCTACGTTTGTTTCCCGGTAAGTTACGTTCTAAATTGATTGGACCGTTTGTTATTACTAACATCTCTCCTTATGGTGAAATCCAGATTCAAAGTCTCAAAATAGGTCATGAATTCCAAGTGAACGGACACCGTTTGAAGCTTTACTACGAGCACTTTGAGGAGCATGTCGTGGATGACATCTCCCTGCATGCTGTGGGCTCTAATAGGAAATGAATGAGCTCCTCGTCCAGCTGCACGACGTTAAAGCAAGTGCTACTTGGGAGGCAACCCATGCATTCAATAAAGGAAGATATAGAAATCACTCCACTTCCAGATTTGCGTTCCTACACCCTTCTCTTTGTTGTTGTTTCTATTATGCATGTTAAGTGTGTTTATTCATTGTTTGTTTGTTTGCTTGTTTTTGTGTGAGTTCGTGCTTGAAACATTGAGAACAATGTTTGATTTAAGTGTGGGGGGGGGGGGTAAACAAGTTGTTTTGCATGAAATTCATGGGAGTTTATTCACCTATCACTTCTAATGTTGTTACTCAATGTTTTAAGTGTTTTTAGTGTGTTTTGAAATGTTTTGGTGTCATATAACAGAAAAAGAAAAAAAAATCGAAAAAAGTTTTTGAAAAATACCAAAAAGAGTTGTTTTTGTGTGTTTGTTGTGTCTTAGGGTACCTTCCAACACAATGATGAGGATTTTGGTTTTTAATTGCATGACTGTTAAAGAAAGTTACAAACATGGATGGAAGTTTGATATACTCTTTGGTTTATGCTTGGTTATAGTTATAGTTTACGAATTCACATGTAATCACAAAGGAAAAATCAGTTTTTGTAACATGCTTGAAGGAAGGAACTCAAACTAACGCTACATCCTTGAGAGACTTAAGCCTAAAACATTCTTTGGAGAGTTATTAATATGTGATGTTTTTGTTTTCTAAAGTCGTTGCATGATCTCATTATTCCTTGCTTGGTTGCTACTTAGAAGGCGTTTTATCACTTAGTTCCAAATACTAGAACTCATATCCATTTCATTCAAAACATAACATTGATTTGCATAACACATAACAAGATGAAGTTGTTTAGTGAACCAGAGCTAAAAAGCCGACCCATTCACATGTTTTGTAGGTTTAAACCCCGTTGAGCCACTGTTTAGCCTATGTTCTTTGTTAACCCACATTACCCCGACCTAGCCGAGATTAGGACTTTCCATACCCTTGTTCTTGAAGCATAGTAAAGCATGTCTTAGAGGGAATTCCTTTTGATTATGCAGAAAAACAAGTGTGGGGGAAGGGTTTTCAAAGTTTGTGTGTTTGAAAAAAAAAAAAAAAGTTGTGAAAAGAATGAAAAAGTGTTGCAAAATAAGTGAGAATAAACTCACATGTGTTGGCTGTTGAAGAAAGGGTCCAAAACTATGAATTTGACCCTAAGTAATGCATGAATCTTCCCTTGTGTTTAAAAGTTGATTTTTGCATTCAAAAGTGAATTCTAAGTGTCAATTTCATTACTTTGCTTACTATTGCTTTAAGAATGTTTGTTTTTCCTTACCTTTCTTTGTTAGCCAATACCTTTAGCCCCGTTACAAACCTCAACTTCTATATTGAGTGTTGTGTATTTCAATATGTGGAGTTTGGAATTGGTATGAGAATATGGTATCCTTGGTTCTTGCATCTAAGTAGTGGCATTCCGTTCATGAGATCATATATATACATGCATTAGTAATTCCAGAAAAGTGCTTTCTTTGTTATAACATATGTGAGTATTAGTTTTCATGTTTACATCAATCTTCTCACATATACCTAGTGTAGGGAGTGTAGACAGAAATTCTTGTGTGAAAATAAGAGAGCACCTGGTAAGGAATTAAGTGAATTCTCTAAGGCATGTTACTACATTCAAAACCTGTTTTAAATTGATTAAATGCGAGCTAGTAAGTGGTGACTGTGATTAAGTATGTGCTCGAGGGTAAAGATGATTAAAATCTAGGTGAGTAGTGATTTTTAACATGTCATGTGCATTGGAAATCCCTGAGGCAAATGTTGGAAGGTCTAGGTTATGTTTTGTTTATTTTGTTTTGCTCGAGGACTAGCAAAAGCTAAGTATGGGGGAATTTGATAGGAGCATATTAATACGACTTAGTTAGCTTGTTTCTTGGCATTTATGTTGTTAGTTCCTAGTTATTTTATTATTTTAAGCTATTTTCGTGTGTTTATAGGTCCAAAGGGCTAAAATGGCAAGAAAGTGTATTTTGGGGCATTTTGGAGCAGTTTTGGGATTGGAATGGATAGCACATGCATAGAGCAAGGTGGATGGACGAATTTGAAGACCAAAAAAGACTAGGAATGTGCTAAGAAGATGAAGGAATTAAGTCATGAAGGAGGGAAGAATTTGGAGCCATGTGTTCCCTTCCATGTCCCCTTATTGCATCAAACTTTCCCTTTCCCTTTCACTTTGTGTCATAACTTTCCCTTTCCCTTTCCCTTTCCCTTTCACTTTGTGTCATAACTTTCCATTTCTCTTTCACTTTGTGTCATAACTTTCTCTTTACCCTTTCACTTTGTGTCATAACTTTCCCTTTCCCTTTCACTTTGTGTCATAACTTTCCCTTTTCTTTTCACTTTATGTCATAACTTTCTCTTTACCCTTTCACTTTGTGTCATAACTTTCCCTTTCCCTTTCACTTTGTGTCATAACCCTTCCTTGTCCCCTATGCCTTTCCTTCTCCTATACATAAAAGCCTTTGCCACACCTTTCAAAGGATCCATCATTCACCAGATTTCATCCATCCTCCACCACAATCCATTCACCACCATACATACTTTCAGCCATTCGTCCATAAAAACTATCACTCAAACCTTCACCCAACCCTTGTGCCGCAACAAAGAAGAAGGAGAGCCCTTGGACGTGCTTGCTATTCAAGTTAGAGTTGCTGGAACGTTTTAGGTGTAATGTTTCTTTTGTTTTCAATGTTTAAGTTTAATAATCTTTGTTTTGTGAGTATGAAGAACTAAACCTTTCTTAGCTAGGGGGAATTTCGAAACCATGATTATACTTGCAATATAATTTGATTACATCCAATTGTGATTCCATAAATTGTGAATTCAATTTACTTATCTATTTGAATTAAACTTGTTTGTGTATGTGGGTTGAGAGTGCACATTTAATTTTCATGCATAAATCTAATGCTAGGATATAAGGGAGTTTCCCCTAATCGTTATGAACTTATATTCACAAGTAGTGAAGGTTGCTTGTCACAATCGCGTTAAGTATATTCTTGGCATAAGTTTCATGCAATTCATAGTTACAAGTGTTTCGTCAATGCTTATGATTTTCATAGAGCTTAATGATCATATCTTTATTATGCAATTCATGTAGGGAACTTGTGAAGAATGCTTTGGGTTGTTGTATGCAATCATCCAATTCAATGAAATTCGGAAAATCTGAGGGTTAATTAGTGCAATTCACAGTTAATCTGGGGCGTTGAGATTCATAGGTATTGAAAAGCAACTGGAAGTCATTGTTTGCAAGTGTGTCAAGGGTGGAGAAGAACCTCCTAGCTAGCCTATCATCCATAGTTTTACCTTAAATTTGTCCAAATTTTGCTTAGTTTACAATCTGTTTGTTTTGTTTTCAAGTTCACCAAAACCAAACCCCCACTTTCACTTTGTTGAGTCATATTAGTTAGAACTTGATTTAGTTTGTGTTTTTAAGTGTTTTGAACCAAGTCAAAACCTATTTTCGTTCAAATTTACTCTTAGTGGCAGATTTGAGTCTTTTAGCTTGTTTTGTGCTGTTTTGAGTCTTTTGAGTTGTCTTAGTTTTTTAGAGTTTAGTTTTGCATTCTTTAAGTCTAGTTTAGTGTTTTAAACTTAGTTTTACGTTTTTACTCAATTTCAAGTGTTTTAGCAATCCCTCCTAATCCTCGGCCTAGAACGATCCCTACTTACATTCTTTACTACAATTGACACAAGAGAGTTTAATTTGTATGCTTATATATTTTCGCATCACTAGGTTTGTAGCATGTTTTATTACATAAGACGTGGTGGGTGCTAATGTGTAGTCTTAATCATCCCCATCTAGAGACAAAAGTTGACGGAAAATAACATCAATTGTTGTGTGTTAATTGCATACAAACTCATTCATGAAACATGCTTTCAACCTGAAAACCAAACAATTAACACACAACAATTGATGTCATTTTTTGTTAGCTTTTGTCTCTGAATAGGGATGATTAAGACCTGCACATTAGCACCCACCCCCTCTTATGTAATAAAGCATGTTGTAATCTTAGGAAATAGTTGCTTAAAATCTCATAAAAGTTTTTTTCTTCCAAGGAAAGGGTTGTCATACATCAAGTACTTGGAAGATTAAAATAAATTGCAAATGAGCCTAATTGTCCTAGAGAACTACAATATTTTGGGAAAATGTCTGAAGCTCCTAATCGTGGATGAGTCACCGAAAAGTGATCATTTCAAAGATCATTCAAAGGCAAAGGTTGCACACCACTTTTGTTGTGCAAGAGGTTGAAGCAGAAGGATGAACAATGAACCTATAAAAGTTCAAGAGGAAAAACTGAGTGGCTGACTAAGTAAATGGAGGACCAAAGTTTAATGATGGGAATCAACCCCAACTAAAAAGTGCATTCACATTCACACGATCACCTTACTTGTACTGATGGTCAAGGACTTCTAAGGAGAAAACATTTAATGCGTCAAAATTCTGACAAACTCTACCTCAATTTACGACAACTACAAAACAAGCACGACTTCAACTATTATTCTGTCTCACCAATTTATATCATTCAATTGATGTACAAAACGGTAATCAAATCTTGACAATTACTAGTTAACTACTAAATGATTTAACAAGTTAAAAGAAAGATGGTGCATTGATACCAGTCCCAAAAGGACAATTTATAGATATAGAAGTTTTAATATATTTCATGCCTAAAGAATGATAGACGTATATGTTCTAATGGTTCAACACTTCAACTCCCTAAAAGTGGAGATTAAAAATCCAAGCTTTATAACACTTTAGAGGAGGTTATGATCCACATTCTCTAAACAATTCATCTTATAAGAGATGATTGTCCTATAAGAGACAATGTAAGCCCCTGAAGAGGCAAGGATATCCAAAGCAATGAAACGCTTATAAAGTATTCATCTATATGCACATGAGAATTGTGGGATCATGAATTAATGCTAATCAATAATAATTCTGGTTTTACAGTAGTTACTAGAATCATCAATGAGTAATGTTGTTATTGAGTCACGTTCTTGCGTTAAACGTCGATGAAAAATTACTAGCCAAAATGGAAAGAGGCAATTCCATTACAATTTAGTATGAACATGGAGAAATGGACCTATAGTACAAATCTTTAAAGATGTTAAACACAAAATGTTATATATAGGCAATTGTGATACAATGAAATGCACTCACATGATAGGTTTCTAGTTGAAACCTAAAATAGTGATATACTTTAGTAAACATGATTTCCCATTTATGAAATGAGTTCACTTCATTTCATATGAATGGAGAGTTATATATGATACGAAGAGTTATGAAATGATGGAAGCATATATCCATAAGTAATTCCATATAGTATGCATTAAAGCAAATTGCTTTGTATAAATTCCAAAGGATAATGTGTCATGAAGAGTAGAAAATTTTGAAGGATTCAAAAGCAAGCCCTGGAAGGGTAAAGCACAAATTATATACTCAACGCCAATTGATGATATAAATTACCTTAGTGAATACTTTTATTATGATATGGTTGCAACATACTAAACCTTTTGCAAGAGTAGATACTATATTGGGACACTTAAAGAGACTATAAAGATTATAAAGTATTGAAAGACAAATATTGTGTCAAACTACAAATCGAGCAACATGTCCACATGGGCGCTATGTCATTAGTTAACGGAGATTCTGATGGAAAATTTAACGGATGTAGGAAAGTGTCCCAGAATTATAAGTTTAGGTGCCACATTGAGACGAAAAAAATTTGATGTATGAAATGTTGAAAACCAAGAAACTTCAGAGTAATAAACTGAGATTAACCCTAACTTTTTAATGCATGGTCCCATTGACAACATAGGGTGAAAACTAACTATGGGGCCCAATATAAAAATAAAGTAAAGATTTGACATATCCTTTGAGAATGAAGAAGATTTAACATCGATATTCAATTGGCCTTACCAACAATTAAATAAAATTTTGACATATTATATTTGACATCTTATTTGGATATGCTCTTAAATTTAATAGCATACTTCTGAATATGCAAAATTATTATCTTATTAACAACGAACATATTTTGATTCCTATGGTAGTAATGTATAAACAAAGAGGGAATAAGAAAAAATGGTATTTCTTCGTTTATATTCTTCAGCTTTCACTATGCCATATCTCGTCAGATTCAAGACCCAGGAATCACTGAAGCTATTTTTTGTCGAACAAAACCAGGTTATACGGGTAGTCAGTGTCGCAAGAGATGGTAGATAGGTGGTTCATGGGCAAGGGCGGATTCAACTTGGGGCAAGGTGGGTCATCCAAGTTTAGAAATCCTCCATGAAAGAGCTTGGTGATGCCCTTTGAAAATTTGCGATGCTCTTGAAAGTTGCCCTTTAACTGCTTGATGAATTGCCTCTATAGGTATTGGGCAGGGTAGTTGCTAGCCTTATGCCTTTGTATGCGTTGCTATGGGCATCTTTCGATAGGCTCACTCGGCATATGTTGGCATGTTTGCCCAAAAGTTATTAACATCAGTTGACATGCTCAGTCAGAAGTTGTTGACATCTTTCGTCGGGTGTGCAATATGACTTGGCAAATGACCTCATGCCTACTAAGGCTCGATGTATGCTAATTTGCATGTTATTCCATCCAAAAATTTTGCGCCCCTATTCTTATTGTTCCTCCCAATAATATTTCTTGGATCCGCCACTGCTAATGGGGAGGATAAAGAGATTATGAAAAATATAAATATGGTTATTATTGTACTTTAAAAAGTTTCATTAAACTGCTCTCCACCTCTTTCAAATTCAGTTTGCGCAGAAGCTTTTTCAAGTTACCTTCAAGGTAGCTTTTTCACACCACAACTTTTTCAAAAAGTAGAGGTTAGGTCACTTACCAAAGAAAAATACTAGAGACCATCGTTTTAGACCATATTTTATAAATCAAATTACGTGATGGTTGATGGTTGGATTTCATTTTAATGATTTAAAAAAAAAAAGAATTCAACCATTAATCGCCACATCATGTAGTTTACAAGTATGGTCTCTTTAACATGGCCAAACATTTTATCAACTAAAACATTTTTATAGGGTAGAAAGCTCGCCCAGATAAGCAAATTATCCTAAACTAGGTAGCACCGGCATTGGAGAATTCTTGAATATAGTAATACGAATCTGTACTTATAAACGCACTGGAATGATTTATACCGTGTTTGGCCAGGTTAGGACCAACAAATTTGGAGCTTTTCTTCTTCCTTTTCGTTTTATTTTTTTAATGAACAATTGGAACATGGAAATGGACTAATGGTCATGGCGGTGGAAAATTCCAGCCAAATGCTCCGTTTGCACTTGTTTCGTTGCTCTATATTAGTCTTTTTTTATTAAGAAGGAATATTCTAATTGTCTTCATATTATCACTTCTTAATTACAAGTTCGTTCATTTCCTTTTCATAATTAGGTTCTTTCAATATTTAAGTGGTATTTATGGGACCCTATCTATTTGGACCTCGGGAATGTGAGGAATTGATGAGAGTTGTAGTCAGAAAGTTAAAGAACCTTGCATAAACTTATAAAAAGTTGGGTTAGTCTTTCATTACAAATACGTTTAGGATGGAACCCCACCTTTTGTAAGAGAACGTACATTTTGGTGAATACTATGAAGTTGATAGTACTACCCTTGAGTTTATTCCACCACCAACTCAAGATTTTGAAATAGAAAGTTCAATCCGAGATAAACAAAAAAACAACAAACTTCTCTATCCCATGAAAGAATAACGAAGAATACGATACATGGAAGTTTTTCTCGAGATTAACCCTTAACTAGTAAACTTAGTGGTTGTATTAATTCCAAACCTTTGTATCTAGAAGTAAGATCTCTAGTGAACCGTATGGTAAAATGTTCACAGTTATACAGAAGCTAAAATGTGATTCATAGTTCGGTTCATGGCAGCTCATCTTGTCACCAATGGCATCGACATTGTAAACCCTAAAATACATAAAATTAGGTCGGAAAAACAGGAACGCGAGATGGAAAATGTCGAGTGAGAACTGAAATACATATAATTAGGTTTAGATTTACATTTTATTACAGTCACACGAACAGATGACACAAGAATACTCACTAATTTCTCCTTTGCTTCGAAAAAAGCAGACCAAATTGAGAAGCAACTCGTTTAGAATCAATATACCTTCTCTTGAACGTCATCATAAATGTTTTAACATTTACAATCCTACTTTACAAGATTGACAGGGTGCAAATGAAGGAATCAGTGAAAGTACTCACTGCACTACTATTTTACCTCAGAGCAATTATTTGCGTCTACGGGTTCTTTCAAGCAGCTAGATATTGCCATCACCGCAGATTCAATCGCTCCATCTTCTCCCTGTTCCATCCAGCAGGTACAATCATATTATTTTCTCAAGAAAATCTTGTGCATTGCAATGCAAACAACCACATAACAACTTCAGTTATCTAAAGCAATAGGGCCCTAACTTCTTCACCTTCTCTTTCCAGTAAAACATATTTCCATACTTCCCTGCCAAGCGGCTCCAAAAGCTGCGTGGAACATCTAGATCAACTGAAGCTCCCACGTTGAAGTTTAGTATATTGCCTGCTCAAAGAGATCAAGAGACACATTAATTAACCTAGGAAAGAAAAGCGTAAATATAACAGATCAGATCAGTGAGTATGAGTTCAATACCAAAGGTCGGATCAGCAACAAAGACAATAGTTCTATCATCCACTTGCCAGAAATCTTTAATCGCTAAACCTGCAAAAAGTTGGAAAACAAAACTGTAAAAACCATGTAAATGTGATATTCTCAGACAGTATCTCAAACATAATCTAATTTACGATCTGGCAACCTGACGTGTTAGACTGCATGACACGAGAACATTTTCTCGCGTCAATCCATATTTGAAACAAGAAAACAAAAGCAAACTACTCTGCTTGGTGAATGCCAAAGCCTTACAAAACATTGAGCAAACCTGGTGTGTCAGGATAGTTCTGGGCAAGAACCCTCAGCTTGTATCCAGTATACTTCTCTATATCAGCAATCTCTTCGGCTAGTCTTTTCTCCTGGAAAAATTTTACCATACATAACATACTTGAGCTCAATTTAATTCTCTGATTTCATTCCGAATGTTTAAAAATAAAAGAAAAAAAATCCCATTTCCCAATATAACTTACATGCAAGTTTTCCACTTTTCCAACCCAAAAATCTAAGAAAAACAAATGAAAAACCGAAAGGGAAATTCTATTTGAATACATGTTTTGTATCTCTACACCCAACTTAAATTTTTAAGTGAAGTGACTTTTTCTACACTATTTTACAATTACCATCAAGGACAAGATGCAACTAAAATTAAATTTAAAATTTATCAATACATCCTCATCAACAGAAACCAAACCCTCACACAATCTCTTCAACCCACAGTCCATTCTCGCTAAAACCCTCACCGGCTCTACCTCCAATTAAAATAACGGAATAACCAACAGATTGTCCCAAGCCATACAAAATTCGACCTGTAATAAAATACTCTATAGCGAGGCAAAGGGTAAATGTGCAACAACAACAACAAGGCCTTATCCCACTAAGTGGGGTTGGCTATATGAATCCTAGAACGCCATTGCACTCGGTTTTGTGTCATGTCTTCCGTTAGATCCAAGTAGTCCAAGTTTTTTCTTAGAGTCTCTGTCCAGACCCAACTTACATAGGGACATTGATCAAGACCCAGCTTGTAGAGATTCGGATGTAACAATGGTTGAATGTATAAATTTGTTAAATCGGCAACAATGGTTATATATGAATATGTTCTAAATTGGCAAGACAGAAAACCTAGTTAGTTAAGAACATTTAAACACACAAGAATTCAATGAACTCAAACTAACTACGCAGAACACTACTACATTCATGGTCATTGAATCAAGAACATAAGTGAGTCAACAGAAACCAAAGCATACAAACCAAAAAACGGACCTGGCCATCAGAGAGGAAGCCAGCTACATCAATTACAGGGCTAAACTCTTTGGGAAGCAATTCTGGTTTGTTCACTCCAACTTTTGCCTCTGCAATTCCTGCTCCTACACAAAGATAAAAGGAGTTTTTACATTCCTGGTGTTCTATGTTATATTATATACAAAAACAGAAAAGGATAACAAAAACATGGAAAGGCTTGCCTGACCTGAGAGAGAGACTCCGAGAGTGAGAGCCCCTGAGAGCACTAAATTTAAAGACTTGGACCGGAACTCCGAGACCCAGTTGTTGGAATTGGCTGTGGGCTTTTGGGTTGAAGGGAGATGATGAGACGACGTAGTGACAGTGATGGATGGTTTGAATGCAGGACGTGAGGTTGGGTGGGAAGTGGGCGACGGACATGGCGGATGGAGATATGCCATGGTTTCCTGGTTCTGTTCTGGCACCGTGGCAGCTGAAAAGGTTGTGGATAATGGGATGTTAATCTTTTTCTTTTATTTTTAGTGTAATTTTCACATGGTAGTGGCAAGTTCCCTTAATTTGGAATTTGGGTATGGTTTCAATGTTACGTATGATTTAATATTACTGTTGGCTTGGCCGTCAGAATTAGTTTTTTTTAACTGTTTAGATCTTCTATTTTCACTAACGTACTATTGAATGATATAGGAATGAATGAATGACTAATGTTTCATATTAACGTCTCCTACCATTCGTTTGGATAATTATTTCGTCAAAATTGAGAATGAACTTTTGTTCTTAAAAGTCTCAATTCATTGTAAGTGATCATTTACCATAATGGTGGAAAGATGTTGAGCTCTTGCATGACGGCGTAGGTTCAAATCTTGTTGATGGCTAATCTAAAATCTAATTTAACAACAAAATCTATCATTTGACCCAAAAAAAATATTTTTTTTAAAAAAAAAAAAGTTTCAATTCATCTTCTTCTTTTTCTTTCTCAAAACTAATTTACTAGAATTCCAAGTAGTTATGTGAAATTAAACTTTGATGCGCCACCATTTCCGTTGCGGAGGCCGTTATGGTTGGCTTCTGAATTTCAACATATCAATTGGAAGCATATTGATAGGGAGGCTAATTTCGTGGTGGACGCATTAGCTCATATGGGCCTCAATGTTGCCAACCCACATTTTTGGGATTTTTGTCTTCCGATTTCGGCTATGGAGGCTTTTAATTTTGATTGTATAGAAAACGGTTGTATTAGAGGTTTTAAGTTTTAATCAATTTATTCTTCATCAAAAAGAAAAAAACTAAATAAACTTGCGAGTGTAACATTTTTTAACATAATATGCCCTCATAAGTTGGTCATATGCATTGCACCATGTGATGATTTAACGGAACCATGAAAATTTAGGGGCCTCAAAATCTATTTCAATGTTCAAAGAGGAGTGAAATAACATCCAAAATTCATGGGGCATTACTATGTTTTTCGTTTATTTATTTATTAATAATTTTGTCCACGAGATCACATGTGGTTCAATATCCTAGTAGATAGAATGTTAAATTTATACTCATGCGTCTCATGTTTAAAACTCTTCATTTCCAAAATAGCATAATAATTTCAAACCCTTCCTCTCTCTTATATAAATTGAAAGAAAAAAAACAAATTTCTCGTACACGAAATTTGAGTTGAAAAAGAGCTTATTTAAATAAATTGGAGACCGAGAATAGCTAGACTAGTAGACTGGCTATATTCCAACGTCATATTTTACTTATCTTATGTGATTTGTAAGTGAATGCAATTATCCAAAATTTTACGGGTTTTTGCATATGATCCAATATCCTAATTAATAAAGTGTGTTGTGTTTCTAGCATGCATCTCGAGTTCAAAACTCCTCTTCTCCTAAATTAATGTAATACTTTCAATGAAGTCATGGATTCCATGGAAAGGATTCAGAACTGCTTGGCAAGAAAATGAGAAAGCTCAAAGCCTCAAGGTGAATAGCCTAGATCCACTAACCTTTGATCACAACCTCTGTAAAGCAAATCCCAGTCCCTTTTTTTTTCTTTTTTTTTTGAGTACGACGATATATTTTTACACTAAGAGGAAAGGGGATTTCGGCTAAGCGACACACTAGGCAACCGAATTTGGTATCAAATTCGTCATCCACGATATTTGAACTTAAGACCTCTCATTTACAAGTGAAGAGGAATACCACCAGTGACTGAGTAGCAATCCCAGTCCCTTTTTACCAAGTGCATTTAATCTTAGGACCTAAGCTAGAGGACTTCAATGACACTCTAAGGACTTTTGTCCTTGGGGAAGTTAAGGGAGGGGTTCATTCCCTTAAACGTTAGGACAATAATCCTTTCTATTACCACATTATGCAAACAGGAAGCCTGAGGTTAAGTGGCAATCTTCTCAATCAAAACACTACTAAGAACCCTTATAAGACTTACATCATTCACTTGTCCAGAAGAGAACGAAGCTGAATCCTGTAGTAACGCAGCTACGAGAGTTCTCCAAGCAAATTTTTAGCAGAAAAGTTCTCACATACCGTCTTAATCGCACAGCTAATTACCCAAAATAATGCTTTTCAAGCTAAACAATTTTTCCCCCACCTACCAATTCACAAAATGTAACAAATAGCTTGCAATGTGCTAGCAATCAAGATAGTTTTGCATTACCTTATGAAACTTTTATCCCGAAAAGGCCAGCATCATGTCTGAATAAGAATGACAAAATATGTTACGATGCTTGTCAAATATCGTTACAAATGCAGAGATTCAAAGGAAATGATTTTTGCAAACCACTTTTCCGCACGCCCGTGTTTATTTATGTTCCTGGATTCCAAGGCAATGGGCGTGCGGAAATCATTTTCAAACTCAATCACCTGCAGAAAAAATGATCACATCACACAACTCAATGGCATTAGCAATGATAAAGGATAAAATTCGGATTTAAGCACTCGATTCAATACAGAATATGATTACAATGAAGAAGCATAATAAACCTTATAACCCTTCATGCTATGAGAGTTTCAGCTAAGTCGAATTAGAAACAAGAGCATGCCCATTTCAACATACAAGTAAAAACAGCTAAGGGAAGTAAACAGGCCAGTTGAAATAGTAGGACTCCCTGTGGTCCCTGTCCATGTACTCGTTCCACTGCAACAGCAACAAAAAAAAAAAACATCCCTTAAATTACAGGGCTCCAAGATTTTCAAAACCCACAAAATTACCAGTTGGGTTTCATAAAAATCGGTAGAAAGCTTCAAAATTTCAGCTTGTTTTTCAACATTTGGGACACAACCAACCAAACATACCTTAAATTTGTAGGGCTCCCCTTTCTTCATGGCCTTCTTCCAGTGGTACTGCTCAAACAGCATTGCTTTGTCATGCCAACTGCAACCATTTTTTCAAAATTGGGAAAAAAATAAATTCAGAAATTCAATAAACACAAAATTACAACCAAATCACAAACTGGATAATCGTCAAAACTCAAAAAATGGTGACATACTTGAACTGATTGGAGAGCTGCCACATGTAGGGATTGACCCAGGTGAGGGCTGAGAAGGCGGCGGACCCGATCCATATGTTCACAAATCGTTCCGGGTCGGCGTGTGGGACCCCCGGGTCGCCTCTGTATGCGTTTCCGAAGTACTTCTCCATTTCTCAGTCTCTCTGTTGCTCTCTGCGCTCTCTTATCCTCCACCTCCGATGAACACAATGAGCAGAAATATATATCCTCGAGTTTTGATATTTGGGCCTTGACGGGTATAACAGGCCCGTACAAATCCCGAGCCCAAAACCCAAATATGGGCCCATCTAATCTGTACTAAGAATTAAAGAGGGGAGTTAGGATTTTGATTACGGACTCACGAGTCATGACCAAAAGTTCTACGGTACTTAAGAATACAGAATATTTCGGACTTCTGACCTGTAAGATTTTAGTTTGAGAAATTTGGAGAAGTAACCATATTTTAGATTCTATATAGAATTATAGCCATCATTTTAATTTTATGATAATTCTAACCAAAACTTGATGTAAAAGTAATAATATACCCTTAATGACAAGAAATTCCCCATTGCTCTAACCATGAAAAAACAACAATTAGTTGAGATCTTGAAGCATAAAAGAGGTAGCCTCTTGAATACTACCGAGTACCCCTACTCTCGAACCTATAGATATTCAAATGTAATCTGAGAACGTGAAAATTGAAGATAACCCCGTAAACTAAACATAAAAATTAATCAAAAACTGAATCTTCGAAGCAAAATTTGAATCTAAAAATAGAGGAGCAAAAACCCTTTTAAACTAAAATCTGTGTGACGTTTTTCTGCTAAACTGGTGATTGAAAATATAAAAGCCAATAATGTAATAAATCCCGAATGATATAAAAGCCAATAATGTAATAAATTCTGAAGAAAAACATCCACATCATGCGCTAGAATGGAGTCTAATTGGATTCCTGCAAGTTTGGCGATTGTGGTATGTCCCACCACAACGACTACACTTTTTCACTATCCTTTCCTCCTCTGAGATGGGATTTTGTTTGTCTTGCGTCTTCCAAATACAACTTGCCTAATTGGAGGTAACACAACTTTATTTTGCACCTCTTCCGGCACACTCCATCCACTCTTGTTTCCAATAGGCCAAATGGGCTCCTTGTACGCTAGCACAATTGCATTGGCTGTGTAGAATTTGGAGCACATATTGTACACTGATGTGTTGCGAATTCGACATGCAGCAGTTGCATGGACACATGGAAGTTGGTCGAGATCAAACCTTCTACATGTGCATGTCTTGGCATTTAGGTCAACTATATGATATAAGTTTGTCTCATTTACTTGCATTGCATAGTGATTAATGGAAGATACCTGTATAGTTGTCAACCATGTGAAGAAAAAAAATTATAAAATGCACACACAATACCTTGAAGAAACACCAAAACAGAGAATATGTCTAACTCAAAACTCACATCTATTGAAGTCTCACTAATCTGGGCATTGTCTTGAAGAACTTGACTTGGTTGTTCATCACCCAAAATGTCCTCATTCTCTTGAATTGCCACTGTTGGTGATGGGGAACTGCATGCAATTGGGTGTTCATCTTCAGGTTCGTTTAGAGGATATGTTGTGACATATAACGGAATCTTATCGGTTTTGCAGAAAGACTTTCACATGCCCAACTAGTCACATCGTCATTGTCAATAATCTCCATCATATTTTGCATCCCTAAGTTGCATTGATAATATACTGAGATTCTAAATTCACTCGGACTAACACGAAGACATTTATATATTCCATGTATAAGATCTTGATGAGTAACTTTGGTTGACACTACCATTGCTTTCGCTTGATCATCTGTGTATTGGCTATCAACCCTCCTCCATCCGTAGTGGACCACGGTCACAAATTGAGTCATATTCTGAATGAAAAAAAAGATTAATTAGCGCGTCTAACTAACCTACAAATATATTAAAATTAGGAAAAAGTTTCAGAGAAAAATTAATTAGCACATACTAACCTGCTTATGCAAAATGCCAAAGAAACATTGATATGGTTGCTTTATTGGAGCTTTTAATTCTTAAATCAACTTGTTGATTTGTCGAAGGATTCATAATATATTCACTTGCATTGGAACATGAAAATCATTAAAGTTTTGACTAAAATCATGATATGAAATATCAAGAAGTTGATTTAGGAATGGGAATCTACAATTGACCAACCATACCATTGTTTCTTGGACAATTTAAAAAGGCTGATGCGTCTTGCTGCCTTTTTTTTTTGGTCAAAACATCCCTGCTGCTTAATTATGCAAAATCGGCAAAGAGTGCTCTTCTGGTTTAAGGTGAGAAACCAGAAGGTTGCGAAATAGTTTAAAGAAGGTTTTGTTTTTGTTGTGAGAAACCCTAATATTAAGGGTTTATTAGTACTTTTACATCAAGTTTTGGTTAGAATTATCATAAAACTTAGATGGTGGCTATAATTCTATATAGGATCTAAAATATGGTTACTTTTCAAAATTTCCCCCTTTAGTTTTTGTGTGTTTAAATAAAAATCTAATAGTTTAAATGTTTGGAATATCATATAATCTAGACCACCGTAAAAAATCTCTACTCTTTACCTAGTTTACTATAATGGGCCACTTGAAAGGTTACAAATCGAAAATCTGATGTGCAGATCTTTCGAATTGAATTACTACAGTTATTGACTCTACGGTTGAACTTTGAACAAGGGTTGACTTTTGTAATTGACGTGTACAACCTAGAATTATGTGTTTTATCACTAGAATTCTTAGAGGGGACTTGTGATTTGTTTAGGCGACGATTGTACTTGAGCGCCTCAATCATTGTGCTAGGGCGTTGTAGCGCGAACTCTAACTTTAATATCTGTGTTATTGGTTATTACTCTAAAAATTCTCATGCTGGTATATTTAGTGGATATGGCATGGATTTACAAAATGTGTTTTTTTTTTATTAATTATTGCTTTTATATTCAATCATTGTTCTATTTCTATGAAATGTGGTTTGCTATACATATTTGAAATGTTTGTGAAATGTGAGGGTTAGTAGAACTCGTATCATGTCTAGTTCCATTAAGCTATTGTGAACTAGGTTCCTAGAATTCTACTTGGTTATGTTGAGTGGTCACAAATAGTGTTCTGCTTGGAGCAAGCGTAGTAATATCATTAAAAAAATATAATAATAAATCACCCTAACCCGCTCAGCAGAAGGCCCATCCATATTCCAAGCCCACAAAAAGGCCCATATGCGGCCTCCGAGTTTAGTGAAATCTCTATAAAAGTAAACCCAAACCCCCCGTTCTCATCATCGACCTCCCTCGCCTTCTTCTCTCTCTTCGTTTCCCCAAATCTCCTTCCCTTTTGAATTTTGATGCCAATTTTGCTCTAGGGTCTTACCAGAAATTTATCGAATTTCAATTTCTTCTTTTCAAAAATTCATAAATTCCCTCCATATTCCGAACCTTCTTCCCTCTCGCAAACCCTAACCCTACCCAATTTCCCTTCCTTCCTGGAGGGTTTGCGATGTTTCTCAAAATCTGAATTCCAACTCTGTAATTTGGCTTCTGATTCGTGTTCCGGAGTCTTCAATTCGCTGCAAGACTCCGAGAAATGCGTCTCTTTCACTTCAATTTTTGAATATCTTTGAGCTTTGCGTTCTGGGTTTTTTTCTAGGGTTTCTGAGTGTCCGGCTCGATTTTTATTTCCCCCTTTATATGTTTCTGTTTGACTGCCGAGAAAACGAGGGAAAAGGAGGGGAAATTCGTGGGTTCTTGCCGGAATGCGCTCACGGGTCGATTAATATGAGAGTTGAAGAAAAAGCTGAGTGATATGAGGGTTTGAATATGAGCCATGGAGATGCGGACAGTAGCAGCAGAGTGAATCAACCCGGTAGTGATGTGCCGAGGAGAGCAGCAGGAGGAGGAGCCGATGAGTTTGGCCGGGCAGTGTCGAAAGTTGCGGTGGCGCAGATATGCGAGAGCGTTGGGTTTCAGAGCTTCAAAGAGTCTGCGATGGACGCCATGGCCGACATTGCCATCCGATACCTCCGTGACTTAGGGAAGATGTCGAGTTTTTACGCCAATTTGGCGGGCAGAACCGAGTCCAATGTGTTTGATATTATTAGGGCGCTGGAGGATTTGGAGTCATCGCAAGGGTTTTTGGGTGCGGCGGAGGTGGGTCATTGTCTTGCAGAGTCCGGGATTGTAAGAGGCATTGTGGAGTATGTAGGTTCGGCTGAGGAGATCCCGTTTGCACAGCCGTTGCCTCGGTTTCCAGTGATCAAGCAACGAAAATTGATCCCGAATTTTGAGCAGATTGGGGAGGCACCGCCGAGTAAGCATTTGCCCAATTGGTTGCCGGCTTTCCCTGATCCACACACTTACATTCAAACACCAATGTGGAATGAGAGGAAGACTGATCCTCGAGAAGATAAGATGGAGCAGGCTCGGCAGAGGAGGAAGGCCGAGAGGTCTCTGTTGAGTCTGCAGCAGAGGTTATTGTGCAATGGAGAGGCTTCTAGTTCAGGAGGAGCCTCTGCAGCAGTGGCATTGGCTGGTGGCAACGGCGTTAATGATGGAAGGGGATTGTTATTATTACAGGGGAATGAGACTGATCAAAGTAATCCATTCCTTGAACCGCCAATCCAGCCGGGGGAGAAAGAAGTATCAGTATCCCAAGTGGTTTTGCCATCCCAGTTTTCGGATGAAATGGCAAAAGGGAACAACAATGATGGTTCTTCCCTTTTGGATGCGTTTGCGCCCGCCATTGAAGCAGTGAAAAGCGGAGCATGGATGGATGGAGAGGACGAAAGGAGGCAGCTTCTTCCTGAAAGCAGACCCGCAGTGAATTTCAAGTTGAGAAGCGGGAAGAAGTTTTTGGGGCAATCGTTGGATCTGAGCCTGCAAAAGAAGGGTTCCGGAAGACCGGCATATTGGTTCGGGCGAGAGGAGGAGAGGGACGACAAGAAGAGGAGAGCAGAGTTTATTCTGAGACAGTCGATGGAAAACCCACAGGAACTCACTCAGTTGTAGATTAATTTGACTGACTGGTTTTCTAGGGATTTTAGAAGTGGGGCTTTTGTGTACTTGGTTGGTTGTTCTACGAGTAGAGTCTAGCTGTTAGTAGTCCCACTCTCACATATTTTTTTGTTAGAGGTAATGTAAATGTATTTTTTTGTTTCCTTTCAATTTCCATGCTTTCTTGTGAACCAATTTTTCTGGGGTTTTTTCACCATCATTTGGTATTTGTATTGACACATTGAATTCTAATATTGAGTTGATCATATAGCAGCAAATCATGTGCTCCTCCATGATCTTCAACTTTTATTTCCTTTTTGGGTAGTCATTTAAAGTAGAGAAAAATGGAAAGCGGTTTTCCCACTTCTTTTCTCGCCATGCAAGTATAAGGATAAATTGAGACGAGCAAATCTCATTGGAATTATAATTAGAAAGCTGGAAAATCTCCAAGTGGAAAATCTCATTGGCAACGAGAAAGTCGGCAGGTATCTGTCTTTGGTAGGGGGGCTACAGATGTTAAGAGAAAATACAAGAGCACAGTCCGAGACAAGTATGAAATGTAAAGCAACATATGCCAACTGATCTGCCAAATGCTGCCATTCTACCCTTTTAAAGGCCAAGAAAGAAACTGAAATCGGTCCCAGTTCGCTTGATTGAAAAAACCTCAGTGTTTGAACTTCAAATCCATCTCCACAGGTAACACTCTGGCACGATGGTTGAAAATCATAAAGTCAAGGTTGTCTGGTAGAGAAACAATCCTGCACTCCAAAAATAAACGAATGTCAAATATCTGATCAAACATCTTGCATATACCAATTCCAATGTCAAATTAGCTATCACTCCACAACTCTGAATTTCCAGTGCTGAAACCGTGGAATAAATAGCAACTGACATATTTCATTCACACAGTTTCTCTTGCAAAGTTTATGCCTAAAAAGCGCAGACATAGCTGGTTCTTTCCTTGTTGAAGAGTACGCATTTGTTATCCACCCATCTCTATGAATATGCATCAAGGATTAGCCCTCAGTCTTACTGATGCATTAAAAGTTACTTATGCAAGGAAAAATGAACTTGATAACTGATGGGAGACAAATTAAGGTCAACCACATCTTCGAGTAACCTTAAAGTATCTGGCCATGCAAAGAGGGTTACAATATATTTCCCAATTACTAAACAAACCCAGATAGTTTACAAGTGAAGTCCAATATCAGGCTCATTCGTAGGTTGCCTTTAACTATTATCTTTTATAAGAGATAGTTGCCCAAAATTATTAAGGGCAGCTTCTATATGCATTACGTAAATTGATGGTCATCTTATATTAAAAAAAGTCAAAAGCTATATTGCACTCGCCCTTTTTTTGTCTCTAAACTCAAGATTTTAATCCCTACGTTTTGTATCTCTTTACAAACTTCCCTCCCTTTATCCCACTACTCTCACATCCCAATTTTATCTCGATAATAAGTTTTTTGTTATGTGGTCGACCTTTTTTTCAGATAACTCCCATTTGCATATTTGCAACATGTTTCACCAATAACAACAGGGAGCATGTCAGTGCATTCCCATTTGAATAGCATTCAACTTCTCAGTTAACTAAGAATGTGAAACTATCTACTGCATCGCCAAAAAACTGCAGAATATTCTCTCTTACTTTACAATAAATTTACAGAAAGAAAGTTCCGTTTTCAATCTGTAAGGGAGCATTGCTCCACAATCTTCAGAAGGACATGGGAACAACAGCTAATAACCTTATCCATAAGCCCCACTACAAGGAGATATACAAATTCCGCTCTTAGCCTATGTTGGGTTTATCGATAATCAAGAAAGCAAAGAACTACTCTCTGCGCTTGAAGAAATGGATGTCAACCTCCAAATCTGTCCAAGTTGGTGGAAGAAGATAATACTCGGACAAAATTTGGAGTTGGCATCCATTTCTTCAATCAACACACATTCTCTTTATTTCAATCCAATCGGCCTTTATCTTTCCATTATCCTATTATTAGTGAAAATATAAAAGAAAAGGATTTAACTCCAGGGTTTTCTTCTCAAAGTCTATCTTCCAATTAAATTAAGATTTAATAAAGTTCCCAAAGTATTAACATATTCTCTTTATTTCAACTTAACCAAGCACAAGGGAATATTCAAAGTTCCCGTTTTTTACTTTATGGTCTCTATTTTCTCAATCTGACTATAATCAAACCAGTGTATTAAAAGCGTGAGGCGTGGGCGAGGCGCCCGAGGGATAGCCCGGCCTAGGCTTGACGCGTGACGCGAAGGCCTCATAGGACCTAAATTTTTTAATACATACACTGAGCGTACACATATATTATATTAAAAAAAAAAGAAGATTATTAACCAATAATCACTCTAAGCACACGAATATATTATAAATATATATACACACATATATAGACACATTATATTATATATATATATATATATATATATAATAAAAGATGAAAAGCGTAATCAGCACACATATAACAATGCACGCAGATAACACACACATCCATTATATAAAAAATAAAAATCAGAATAAAAAGGCAGAGAGACGATAATGCAAGGAAGAGGTATGAGGCAGTTAAAACCCTACCCAAAATTTGGGTTTGGGAGTTTAAAAAAAAAAAAAAAAAAACCTGAGGTGCGCCTTTGGCTGCCTAGGCGGCTCCAGCGAAGCCTTACTCCCACTCCCTCAAAACAGAGGCGGCAACCCTGAAGCCCAGCCTCAGAGGGCACCTAAGCGCACCCTGAGGCAAGCCTTTTAAAACATTGAATCAAACATAAAATTTGAAATTGTTGACGTCTTCTTTCGATCCAATCCTTGCCAAATCACAAATTCGCAAACATGATATTCTAGACCGTATTATATGCAAAGTGCATAAGCATAACACAATGATTACAGTTTACTTCAACTTTCAATTCAATCGAAAATAAGTCCAATCACACCCTGAACTCAAATCTAAGTCAGATGTTGAACAGAATAAAACGCATAAACATACCGATTCTCTTCAGAATGGGGATGAATCGAAAGAAATGTGCCCGGGACAGTAAGTGCCGCCCACATACAGAACACTAACCCTAGAAGCAATTCAGCCACCACCTGTATCCCCAACAAACCCTTTTAGACAAATAAGCACCTAAAACACAATCAGAACAATTTTCAGAATTTGTTTTTGCTAAATCTTACAGTCAATGGAGGTCCTGGAAACTCTTCCTCCATAATCTTCAACAATCCTCTGTCTGCAATCAAATCAATCAAACAGTCCAATTTCAATCACACAAAACCCCTAAAAAAATTTACTCAACTACTGCAAATCGATCTTTAAATACATATACACACACACACACACACACATATAGATATATAGATATACAGAAGGTTAGGGCTTACATTGAACGGTTGAATAAGCGGCATGAGAGAGAATTACAACGCCCAAGATGCCAACAACGAAGCCCAAACTCATCGCCATTCTGGCTGCGATCTCGAGCAGGCTAGAACTCCGGTATCGGCCCTAAACGACGTCGTTAACGATGCAAGCACGAATTGTCGTTTGGCTTTTCTTCTCCAGTCCACACTGAGAGCTTCTTCCCCGTTTTGCTTCGCTTTGTAGAAGCTGCGAATTAATACTTGGGAAACTACATGCCGTCTTATGAATCAGTTCTTACTACGAACCGTTTCATTCTTTACGACACGTCGTTGATCTCTTTTCATGCAACCGTCTCTCCCCCAACTAGGGCCGGGCCGGGCCCAATTTTGAAGGGACCGGATTGGACTCGAGTTTAAAAGAGACGGGCCTGGCCGGGTCCAAGGGTCCATTGGGTTTTTTTTTTTTTTTTTGTGAAAAAAAAACTTAAAATTTGCACAAATTCACCACTAGTGCAATATGCAGATTTTACAACTTGCATAAATTACATCCCTGCACAGATTCACATCCAATCCAAACATTACAAAGAACACCCTGTCTAGTGCAGTAACCTTTTTTTCATATGAACATGATTGGGCCTGTAATTCCCTATAAGAGTTACAAAATGA
Organism: Malus domestica; assembly: GCF_042453785.1. Classification (NCBI taxonomy): domain Eukaryota; kingdom Viridiplantae; phylum Streptophyta; class Magnoliopsida; order Rosales; family Rosaceae; genus Malus; species Malus domestica. The sequence continues at coordinate 17,112,494 of NC_091672.1, forward strand.
GGTACAAACACAGAAAACAGGATAAATTATCTAATTCCACTATAGATTCACAATCGCACTCTTCAATCTATCATTAAGGTTCTATTGTATGATGAATCCCTTGTCTTCTAGGACAAAATAAGAGGAGAAGTCTACTTATCCTAGTGTATTAAACAAGGAAAACATTGGTAAAGCGTTTGCAGTACTTAAACTCCTATTGCATTTACCAACAAAAAAAAGAATCCTATTGCATAATTGCAAGACAATGGAGAATGCCATTATAAATTGTTGCCCACAGGCACTCAAGGGAATTTACATAATGGAAGTGCAAAGTGCTAACATAAGGCAGTAACCATAGTGATCTAGCTCCTTTCCCTATCTTGTAGTAGTAATTATATTGCTTCTTTCCAAGTAAAAGAAGCACTTTCCAAGTAAAAGAAGCAAGTAGCTCTTAAATACAAGTTGTTTTTTCACCTTGGAAAATTTCCATATAGGAGCTAATCATGTAAAAGCATGAACCACAAGAAACTATTCCCCACCCCAAGAACAAATTTCATTGTTTCAATTTCACAATTAACTTAAGTAAAACAAATGCTTCTAGCAACCTTTTTGCTTTAGTTAAACCCTGTGCATCATATAAAGGATGATATCATGAACAAAACACCACCTTCTGTTAAGTAATTGTAAATAGAAACTACAAAATACATAGAACGAATACGCGGAGTTGTTTGAAAAATAACCAAAATCATAAACCGTAATTGTGAATCAGACAATATCAACAAACCACAATTTCATCTATTATCCATGTACTATAACAATGACACTAGTTTAACAATAATTCCTCCGCAATTCAATACAACAAACAATACTAGGGGAAAACATTCAAACTAAACTCTAACAAATGATAATGCGATTACCTACGAATGATCATTTGCAATGACTTAAATCACAAAATGTAAATTAACGAAAACATTACTTGCAAATATTTAAAGCTTTAGAGACAGAGGAATGTGAAGCTCAACTTGATATTAGCTCTTGACCTGCATCGATTATAGCCATTTGCCCCTCCTTCCCATAACCCCAACACCCACGAAAATGAATACCCAATACCCAATTGGAGGGCAAATGAACCCAGTAAAATCAACACCCACGAAAATTCTCGATATTCATCAATCTACAAATTCTAATTTAAAAACCCTACAATCACTACACCAGAAATTCACATTAATAACAAAACCCTAATTCAAAATTACCTAAATTTTAGAGGGATGATGGCTGGTAGCAGTGTTCTCGACGACAGTGATGGGGTGATGGTGGTTGCGAATGCGATGGTGTTGTCGAAGAGGAGAGAATTGAGCCAACGTGGTTCTAGGACCTAGGTTCTCTAGGATGTCATCGAGAATGATGGCTAGATGGGTGGTGTCGTTGGTCGTGACGGTGGTGATGGGCTGGGTTCTCTAGGATGTCGTCGAAGTCGAGGGAGTGACGGATGGTGGAAAGGTGGGAGTGAGACTGATTCTAGAAACCTGGACTTGGGATGACTAGGGTAGAAAGTTTAGAAACTAACTGTTCAGATTGGATGATAGGTTATCATTCAATCTCGACCGTTCATTATAATTAGAAATGGGTTGGTCCGGGCCTCGTTTTTCTAGGGTTTAGGACTCGGCCCGCCCCGTAAATGGCATGGGCCCACTCCGCCCCGCCCCGCCCCGTTTATTTTCTAAAACATTTGCAACCGGCCCGTACCCACCCCGACCTACGATTCCTTTACCCGTTTACCCACCCTACCCCCAACTCTCCCAAATTCTCAGGTTCTTTCCATAACGTCACTGCTTCTTTCCCACATCCTCAGGCATTTCTCCCAAACGTCACTGTTTCAGTGTATCTCAGAGCAAATTTCCTTGCCATTAATTTAGCATTTAAGTGTAAGGTAATTTACTCAAAACTCTAATCCACCAGCTAAATTTCACTTCTTTTTTTTGTTTAATGTGATTAATTTTCAATTTTTTCAATTGGATTTTGCTGTTTTAGGCCAATGGAGGATGATTGAGTTCCTTGCCTCACTTGTAGACTCTGAGAAAATTTCCAAAGGGAGGAACTTGCTGCAAAAGTGGAACAATAGAGATTCCAATCCAATGCGATATTAACAATTAAGTATTTACACCAATCCGGGGCTAGAGTTGTTCTTGCTACAGTGTTGTTGTGAATATACATTTAAGAACGGAAAAAACAGAACAAATTTGAGAAATCGAAAACAAAATAACCAAGATAAACAACACCAAGAATTAACATGGTTCGGTTATATGTGCCTCTTCCACGGGGCAACTACAACAACAATCTTTTATAGCATATCAATAACGAGTACAACGGATAATCTACCCAAGCCTCTAGGATTAAGACTTCACGAAAACCTGAAAGAACAAGAGTAAGAAATATACTCTTATCTCTTTTTTTTTTCCTCTTGCACACACTTAGCTCTTCTCTCACTCTATGTCCTTGAGTGGTATACAAATTATTGCTTTGCTCCAAATTCAAAACTAGTACAATAGCCCCTTTATATAAACATAATAAAAGTCTTCTTCAATAAGGATTACTAATTGTAAATGGAATCTAGTTATAAATCTTTCTCCAATTGAGAAACTAATCCCAATTAGGAAAACAACTTAAATTGGGCAAGCAATTTAAACGAGGTAAACAATTTAAATTTGATAAATAAACTTCAGTTGGGTAAACAACTCAAACTTTAATTGGGTAAACAACCTTAATTGGGAAAACAACTCCAACTGGGAAAACCATTCCAATTGGAAAACCAACTCCAATTGGGAAAACCACACCAATTGAGAAACAACTTCAATTGGGAAAACAATTTAATCCTCTAAGACTATATTTCCCAATAGCCTTAGGACAACTCATTATGGGCTGTAAAAACCCAACAATCTCCCTTACAGACCATGAGCAAGGTATACCAAAATAGGATTGCTCATTTTAATCAAACTTCTCATAATCAGGCTTCCCCTGATTGAATTACTCATGACCAGACTCCCTTTAATCAAACTATTCATAACCAGGCTTATTCTAATTGAACTACTCATAACCAAACTCCCCAGGTTGAACTATTTGTAACCAGGGTCATCCTGATTGAAACTACTTATGATCAGACTTTCCTTGATTGAACTTCTCTTGACCAAACTCTTCTTGATCAGACTTCTCATGACTAGGCTTTCTGAATCACAGTATCCATGACCAGACTCCCTTGATGGAACATCTTTTGATTAAATAGTTTAAAGTAGGTAAATAGTTTAAATTGGGTAAATAACTCCAATTAGGATAACTACTCCAATTGGGAAACTAACTCCAATTAGGAAAACCACTCCAATCGAGAAACAATTTCAATTGGAAAACAATTTAATTCTCCAAGACTATATTTCCCAATTGGAGTATGAGAAAACAAATCCTTAGGACAATTCATCACGGGCTGGAAAAACCCGACAAAAACAAATCCTAAATTGTTTGTTGCATAGGCTTTTGCAGGTACATAATGCTTCTTGGTAATGTTAGTTTAAATTTATGAACGACATTTAGGAGATTATGATGTTCGATTACAGCTGACATTGTGTTGTTTTAGCATGATGAGGCTATGCTTCATGACAATTGAACATTTTAATAATTCGTTTATTGCTTAATGGTCTCCACATTTTGAATTTCCTGTCATCTTTTGTTTATTTTTTTGGAAGGGATGTTATAAGAGCACAGGCCAAAAGCCAACAGAAAAACAGAGAGCCCACACAAGGGCAAGCACAGCAAAACAAACAAAGGGCTGTGTGAGGGAGAACAACAGAACAAGGACGCTACCACAAAGGTGAGACGTCGTCCCAACACACACCCAAACCAAAAACCACTTACGGAGGGCAAGGAAGACCATCTTTGTTAAGAATGTGAACCAAAGAAGATGGGGGTCGCCTGACCCAAATGATGCCGCACATCTCCAAATTAGACCTCGACGCCAGATGGTCCGCCGACTAATTGGCCAGTCTTGGAACCCAAGACCAGCGACAGCCCTGAAAAGAATTCCCCAACCATAAAATAGATTCTAGGATGGGGAATACTTCCCAGCTGCCCTGGGCAATATCACCCTTCAAAGACGAGACTACCTCAAGCGAGTCCGATTCAGCAACAATCCACCGAAAACCCAACTCAGCCGCCAACTCACAGCCCTTTAGCATCGCCAAAGCTTCAGCGAACACCACAAACGGAGCACCAATAGACCACTTGTGGGCCGCAACAAAAAGCCCATTATGATCCCTCAGCACCGCAGCCAACCTAGCCATACCATCAAACTGACACCAGCTAGCATCAACATTAACTTTAATGAAGGGAGCAGATGGGGGGGGACCAACGAGGATCTAGAATGGGGGAAGGTCGGGATCGGGACAAAGGAACCTGCACCTCCAAAAAAGAACCCAAGGAGAAAGAGATAGAATGCAGCACCTGGGAGGGAGCTAAGGCCGAAGCCTTAAAGATAAAATTACATCTAACCTTCCAAATGTACCAGCAAGAGAAAGCAATGACAGAGAGAAGCCTCGATCGGTCCTGAAGATTAGGAGTATGGTTGATCAAAACACTGAGCCAGTGATGATAAGAAGACACACCTTCACCAACCCTCCGAAGACCAAGCGGACCACCATACCAAATTGGCTCAACCCAAGGACACCTCAGCAGCAAATGAAGCACTGATTCCTCCTGAGTCTTACAAATAGGACACATGGGAGATGAAGCAGACCTGCGCTTAAACAAACCCCCCACAGTGGCCAAAGCCTCACTAACAGCTCGCCATAAAAAATGACGAATTTTCGGCGGGGCTTTAGCATGCCAAATAGCTTTCCAAAACGAGGTCCCCAAAGTACTTGTGACGACAGAAGCAGGAGCCCTCGTCAACTCCCATGAGGAATGGATCCAGTGATAACCCGACCGGACCGAATAATTACCCAACCTACTCGACGTCCAGATCAATCGGTCCCGGCGAGAACAATTCCCCAAAGGAATATCATAAATAGCTTTTAGTTCCACCTCAGAAATGAACGGACGTAAAAATTCAATGTCCCACGACTTGGTACTCGGGCAGATAAGGGAGGAGACCTTGGTATTCAAAGTGACAGAAGTGGGAGAACTGGGAATAGGATGCCCAAGAGGAAGAGAGGGTAGCCATCTATCAACCCAAAGCCGAGTATCCTTGCCATTCAGAATCTGCCAGTGAGCTCCATTTTTCAGAATGTCACGACCCACGGGAAGGCTAGCCCAAGCCCAAAAGGCACGACTTCCTAACTTCGCATCCAAGAAGGAAGAGTGAAGGAAGTACCGTGCCTTTAGCGTCTGAGCCCATAACGAATTAGGATTAAGAATCAAACACCAGCATTGTTTGACTAACAACGCATCATTGAAGTCCTGGAAATTCCGAAATCCCAAACCCCCTTCATATTTAGGCCGACCCAGAGTATCCCAATTCACCCAATGAATCCTCCTATGCCCACCACAGTCACCCCACAAAAAGCCCGCGGACATAGAGTCTAGGTCTTTGCAAACAGCAACCGGGAATTTAAATAAATTCATATGGTAGGTAGGAATAGCTTGAACAACAGCCTTCAGTAAAACTTCCTTCCCTGCAAAAGAGAGAGCAGATTGCTTCCAGCCCTGAATCTTTCCCAACACTCCCCCTTTCACAAAAGCAAGGCTACTACGCTTAGATCTTCCTCAAATGGCAGGCAGCCCAAGGTACACCCCCGGGTCGGACACCGACGGCATACCTAATAAGGAGCCAAGCTGCGACCTCACCTGAGCTGGAGTGTTCCGACCAAAGTACACACTAGACTTTTGAAGATTCATCATCTGACCCGAGGCCAAACAATACTGGTTGAGGATATGCATAATATTTTCACCATTTCTCTGAGTCGCCTGAAGGCAGATTAAAGTATCATCCGCGAAAAACAGGTGCGAAATACAAGGACCACGAGGATTCATGTGGATACCGTTAAGCCGCATATCGTCTACTCCCCTCTGAATCATACGGGAAAGAACATCACTAACCATAAGAAACAAATACGGAGAGAGAGGGTCTCCTTGACGGATTCCACGAGAGGGAGAAAACCATTTCCCAGGCTGACCATTCAGTAAGATCGCAAACTTCACCGTACGCACACAGTTCATGACCAAATTGGTCCAGTCACGACTAAAACCGAGTTTCAACAAAACCGCTTCCAAGAAGTCCCATTCAACTCGGTCATACGCCTTTTGCATGTCCAATTTAACACACATCTCAAACTTCTGCTTAGTTTTCCTCAGCTTCAAGAAATGGAACAATTCATGAGCAAGCCCAAGGTTCTCCTGAATTTGCCTATCCGCAATAAAAACGTTCTGCATAGGTGAGATTAACAGAGGCAGCAAAGGTTGCAAACGATTTGCCAACACCTTGGAAAGAATCTTAAAAGAGAAATTGCAAAGACTGATAGGACGATATTGGGACACCAGTTCAGGAGTAGGGACTTTAGGAATCAAAACTAAGTACGTAGAGTTAATGCTTCGAGAGTTACCCACACCCTGCATGAAATCCATCACCAAACCATTCACCTCAGCAACAATAATGTCCCAGAAGGAGTGATAAAAAATACCTTGAAACCCGTCCGGTCCCGGAGCCTTCAAACCCCCCATTTGATGAACAGCAGCCTTAATCTCCTCCTCAGAAACAGGCTTGATAAGATCAGCATTCATTAACTCCGAAACCATAGGCTCCAAACAGTTGAGTATATTACCCCAATCCCTACTACCCATGGAAGTATAAAGGGATTGAAAGTGATCATCCACTAAGGTGAAGACCCTCCTACCATCATCCACTCATTGGCCATCCACATCTTTCAACCTAACAATTGAATTAACCCGTCTCCTTTGAAGAGTCGTGCGATGGAAGAAAGCAGTATTGGCGTCACCATCACGTAACCAGTTGACTCTAAACCTCTGCAACCAATATAGTTCCTCCTGTTCACGCAACTGATCAATGCGATTAAAGACGACTTGTATCTCCTCAACATTATCCTCCCAATGAAGCTGAAGCAAATCCAGATGATGCACCAACTCCTCGATTTCCAAACCGCGCTTCTTAAACTTGTTTCGACTCCAAGTGATTAAATGAGATTTACAGATTGAGAGTTTCTGATGCCACGTATCGAGCCACCGCCCCTTACCTAGAGAGCTCCAACACTTTGTCACCAAATCCCTACAATCCTCCTCCTTAGCCCAGAAAGCCTCAAAACGGAATATTCGTTTACCCTTACGCGCAGAGGGCTGGGATTGAACCACGATTGGGCAATGGTCCGAGCCAATCACTGTCTCATGAAGGACTGAAGTATGAGGTCAAAGATTTTGCCAAAGAAAGTTAACAGCCGCCCTGTCTAACCTTTCCTCAACAAGATTACCATACCGCATACCACGCCACGTGAACTTCGGACCAATGAACCCCAGATCCATCAAATTAGCCGCATTCAAGAAATTGTTCAAGTATCCAGGTCTATTGTAAAGAACACGAGCTCCCCCAGATTTCTCATGGTCCCACACAAACTCATTGAAATCCCCACCACAAAGCCAGGGAATATCCGTCGGACCAAAGTAGTTAGTCATCCAATTCCAGAAATCCATCTTTTCTCTTCTGTACGGCGTACCATAAACAAAAGTACAACGCACCCAGGAGCGACAATCCTCCATGCAGAAACACACATCAATAATGTGAGTAGAAGAAAAGAGGATATTAACATTCATCGACTCATGCCACCATAAAATTAATCCCCCTGCTCGACCAATAGGCGAAACATGGAAGCCAAAAGAGTACCCCATATGCCGACGAATACCATCAATCCTATGATCCTTCATTTTCGTCTCAGATAAAAAGATCATAGAGGGTCTATGTTTCCTGATCAGCCCACGAAGGGCCCGAACTACCGGGTCCGACCCTAGACCACGGCAGTTCCAAAGAAGGTAATTCATGGCTGCCTTGCGGCTGTTAGGGGCCAGCCGCCACCGCCACGAGATGAACCATCATGCTGTTGCTCCGTACTAAACCTCTGCTCTATGTCTCCACTTTTCTCCGAAAAAACTCCATGGGCTGGGCTGTTAGAATGAAACTCCAGAAAAGGTTTCTGCACCAATGAGTCCCGCTCCCCCTCCAAGTACCTGGCCTGGACACAAAGATTCCGAAATCGCGTTTTATCTTGTTGCGGAATACCACCATCTCCCTTCTTTATCTTCTTCGTGACAGAGAGAGCCAAGTTTGCATGTTGTAATTCTAGCATTCTCTTCTGTTTGGAACCTTTACGGGGGAGGACTGTCCTTTATGTATAAGAAACCAGTAAAGGTGTCTGAATGACGTGCATCATTGGGTTCTCCATACCCGTTGTTGATTTAAGATGAATCTCGTCTTGGGCTTCCGCGTCCTCCGTCAGACTCGAGCCAGCCGTGGGTCGCCCAGTAACGCCATACGGACCCTCATCCAGGTGAACAAGTCTTACTGATGGGCTCAAATCCAGCGGGATGTGAAAGTCTAGAGTTCTACTAGATTGAGGGCCCAGTAAGCCAGAAGCCCGACCTAACTGACCATTGATCACGTGCAGGTGTTCAGCTAGGGCCCACGGACAAGACCCCTTCTTGAGATCCACGATGTTAGACCCTCCAATCTGTCTCCAGGTCTGCATTTCACTGGGAATGCGAGCCGCTTCAATGTGTGTGGGGCCCTCCGTGCTTGCCACATTAGCTTCACTCGACGGGGTCGCCCTGCATCCCACGCGCTGCCCTCCACCTCCACTCTCTATCAATCTCTTCATACCCGTCGTTTTCCGTCCGCTAAGATTGGTTTGAGCTGGTCTCGGACGTTCAATAATTTCCCGAATCGGGGCAGCTTTTAACCAATCCCCATAACCATTTCCACCACCCCGATGTTGCTCAAATGGGCAATCCGTATTCATATGCCCAATTCTTCCACACCTGTAGCAAAAATCCTGGAGTCTTTCATAGCTAAATTCAATCCAGGTGTCCTGCTTCTGTTTACTGGGCAACCAACATCCCGTGATGAGAGGCATAGTAGTATCAACAAGCACTTTCGCTCGCAGAAATCCACATGCCATAGACGGATCTTCCACTTCCTCCACTTGCCCAATAGCCATAGCTAACCTTGTGATGTTTGAAGACGAACTGAGACATAACGGAACGCCCCTGATTTGGACCCAAAAGGGGACCAAATCCCATTTAATTTCCTCCAAAGCTAAGTCCTGGGACCATCTTTTAACTGAATTTTTTTTTTCATCACAGCCCAGGGAACCTGAGATAGAATTTGCCTAGCCGAGTTCTCATCAGGCACTATAATGATATACAGATTATCTTTCACCCATTTGACTTACATCTCTCCCATTTCTTTCCAAGCTGCCCGCAGAATTTTTCTGACCCCCTACTTGTTGAGTTGCTTCGCGTGTAACACCGCTCCCACCAGTTTCACACCTTGCTCCATCGGAGTTAATTCTAAAGATTCCTCTAGGTGTACGACCAGATCCTCCATCGCCGAATGCACCTAAACTCGATCGTCCTCAGAAATAGAACTCATGTTGTGGGTGTGGGTAAAGGTAAAGAGGACAGAGAAATTGGTACTTCTTTCTTTGAAACCCAGATAGTGAATGCTTGCTAGAGAGCTCGTTATCCCCGCTATTTTGATTGATTTGAGGTTAGACGGCACTATGCGAACCACTGCACTCATGGTTGAGAAACAGACTATCAGAGCAATAACTGCTCTTAGTTAAACCGCCACCAACCTCTGCTGACAGACCTTCAAGCCTCCGACCTTCCGGTTGTAAAGGCGCATAGAATGAGAGCCTGACCCCTAAAAAGCTACGACAAGAACACTCTCACAGAGGAGAGAATAGAGCTCACAACGGAGGGCTCTCACCACGGAGAGAAAATTTTTGCAGAGTCTATGCTGTTTGCTGGCGGTTTATCGTCATCTTTTGTTTATTACAAAGTTGTTCCGGTACAATGTATTTCATGTAACATGGTATCAAAGACGGAAGATTTTAAGAAATGAGATATTATTCTTGTTGTGAATCTTTTTGAGTTTCAAGGGGAAGTTACCAATTGTTCAAATTTTGCTCAAGTTGTTGTCATCAAGAGTTGAGAAGAGTCTATCTTAAATTAGAAGGGTTGGAGAAACTGTAAAAAAATCTTATGTATTGTATGTATCTTTAGGGTAAAATCATAACCACCATGATTGGTTGAGAGGAATAAGAGTTCATTCTCAATGAAAGCACCAATTGGTGGAACCAAATTTGTGTAAAGCCGCAAATGGTGAAGGTACAAATCCGAGTAACCTGCAAAACCGTGAGTAATCTTGAAACCAAGGGGTGTGCTAGTCAATGGCTCTCCGATGGTCAAGTTAATAAGCAGTTTTAAACTCAACCAGTGGGCAAGAGAATTATAGTATCGAGATTGCATTATTAGGGACGAACCCTACATGAATGTATCTATATCATTGGAAGGGAGACCTTTTTAGGATATAATCCTTGTTCTAAGCCAAGAGAATCCTAGAGGATATCTAAAAGTAAATATTGCAACATCTTAGGAGTTGTGATTACTTTCGGCGCACGCCAGTTCCAAGATTGTAGGAACTTCAAGTCATATGAAGGATCTGATTGATTTCATATCCATATTAGATTACGTGACTTGTGAAACAAGCATGGTCATACCAACGGAGTCGCTCGGGCTTAGCTTATTGCCCCGAAACAGGGTGATGGTGGCACCATTGCTTTGTCTGATCCAGCTCCACTTAGAGCTGTCGAGTCCATGACTGGACTTCTAAGATAACTGTATTCCAATCAACCTTACTCCGACCCTAGAAAATCATGGTCCCACACATGAGATGGTCACTACCATAAATAATAAACCTAAGGGGTAAACAAGTTAGAACTACTCTGTTGGATACATATAAAACTAATATTAAAAATGAGTTGAAACCTGTTAAACAGACATGGCGCACACACTGGGTATCCATCATGTCAAATAGATGGTCAAACACAAAGCACAATCCACTCATAAATATTGTTGCAACAAACAATTGAGAATGTATGTTCTTGTATGCAAATGATTTTTTAGTTGTTCTTAGACCATGGAACCACTACGGCAAAAGTTGTTGAGCTCGCACAAAGTGATTGTTTTTGAGATGAAGTAGATTCCATCGTAAAGATCACAAAGCCTATATATTAGTTGGTAAAATTTTGTGATGGCGATAGACAAAAATGGGTGAAATTTATGAAAAAAGATGGATAACATGCTTGGTGAAATAAAAGATAAATGACAAAAGAAGATAAAATGCACGAACAAGATTTTTTTTTATTTTGAAAAAATTGTGCTTAGTAGATGGTAACATTAATTCCTTTACATTGTCTAGCATTAGCTTTAACCCTGCGATTTTATAATGTAGAATATCTATTAGAAATAGCACCAGGAGGCACAACTAGAAAGATGTTGTCACAACCAATATCAAGCTCATCAACGGAAGGAGTTTGGAGCACATATCCATATTCCATAATGTTAAGAAAAATAAGTTGAATTGCTTAAGAGTAGATAATTTGTTTTTGTTTATTCGAACATCCATTTTATATCACATTTTTGCAAAATTTATGAAGATGAAGCTTATAAAAAAATGAGATGTTAATCTAAAAGAGACAAATCTAAAGGATCATGTTGGGAGGTTTGAGGAGGCAATCATTGGAGGAGGAAGATCAGACTGCCAAGCAGTTCAAGCAACAATTCGAGGGCTCAGGGGAAACGACATGCATGATGCTGGTCCTTCTTCAGTTATTTGTTTTTTGTTTCCATATTTTCAAATTTTAGCTACCTTTTAAATCTTGTTTGAATATTTTTGTGGTATTAAGTATTGTCTTTACAATATTCATTAGATTAAATTTAAAATTTAGTTCTTCAAGTTTTGCTGCTTCCACTTCTATATGTGATTGGAAGATGAAAACACATCAAAGTCAATTAATTAACTTAATTGTTCAATCAAAATAATATAAAATATTATCAAATTTGATAAAACAAATGTTACATTCTTATGTAATATATTCAAACACTTACCGCAAAGGCACAAATGACAAACCAGAACAGCAAATGCCAAACCAAATTGTTGAAACCAAATTTGCGCATCAACATAAAAGGTGGAGATGTTCATACTTGTTTACCTGTAAAAGAACACACAACCATGAGTAAGCCAAAGATCAAAGGGAGGAGGTGTGCCGGTCAAAGGCTCTTTGACGGTCAAGTTAGTAAGCAATATTAACACTTAAGTAATAGGCAAGAAAATAAGTGTGCAGGAATTGCGTTCCCAAGATAAACCTAAAATGGTGTATTTATATTAGTCGAGGAAATGACCTTTTCAGGATAGTGGAATCCTTATTAAATTGCATTCTCTTACGAGTGCGATTACTTGTAGCCCACGCCAATCCTTATATTGTAAGGACTCCACTATTAGAGGAAACCCATTGATTCCTTACTGGATTAGGTTTTCATATCTTGTGGAACAAGCATGGTCAATTTCAGGCGTACTGATTCCGGAACAAGATGAAGGTGGCATCAATACTTTGTTTAGTCGGCTCCGCAATGAAGGTTGCTAAGTCCATAACCGGACTTCTGAGGTATTCATATTTTGATCCGCCTTACTCTGTCCCTGGAAAATTATAGTGCCACACAAATCTAAAAGGGACAAGCTCATAATTATCTTGAGTCTCCCAATCATGGGTGATAAAAGAGATGGAAGGATAAACTCAATAAAGATTACCATCTGATGAGGAATTGACGAAGATGAACCTATAAATTTACAGGTGCGTTTTCATTTCTTTTCTTCAATTTTTCTGTAATCTCGTTGATGTGGGCAGAAACGCAGATATTCAGTGACTTATCTGTTCAACTAACATGGTCACTTATCTGTTCAACTAACATGATCTCCTCCTTGAAACAAAAAACTCTCTCGATGCATTCCCACTTCTGGGGTGGATTCGAAAACAAAAAACAAACCGAATTGAAGGAAAAAAACCAAATCGAAATATGTTTGTTTGGTTTTGCTTTATTGAACCGAAGCCCAAAAAATCGCATAAAAAAAAGAACTAAATTTGGCAAACCGAAGTGAACCGAAATATATTTTTTGGTTTCAGTGATTTAGAAACCGAACCGAACCGAACCGAAGTTTAAAACTCGTTTTACTTGACCCCCTCAGACCTTGGGTACACGACGTCGTTTACCTGTTATCGGCAATTCCTCCCTCAGAGCTCTAGTCTCTCTCTCAGACCCCTGCGAATTCCTCTTACCTTGAGCCTCGGACCTTGAAACCGAAGCCGGTCCTCCCAACCCTCGCGAATTTCTCTCTCAGACTCTCAGTCTTCTGAATCACTCGCGATTCGCGAATTCCCTTTCTGAATCACCGGCGAATACCCTTCCTGAATCACGCCGTCCCCGTCTCACAGCTCGCTGCCTCCTTGCCGTCGCTCAATGGTAACGTATTCCCTCTCTCTGGTACTTCCGATTTTATCTTTATACCTGTTTGGGCGGCTACTTTTAGTTTCAGATACCAAATGTTGCGAAATTAGGGTTTCCGAATGTATGTAAATTGTATATATTTCTTGCCAATTTTAGTCTTCGTTCTGGAATTCGCTAAATTTCTGATAGATTTGAATGATTTGGGTGTGCAATTTTACCATTGTTGGTTTTGATTGAGCTGCGTTTCAGATCTTCGAGGGTTCGGTTTTGTATCGAATCCTCGTTTGTATATGCTGAATAAATAGATATATAATGTAAATGATTTGTTTCTTGAGATATTTGTTGAAATCAAAAGCAGGGGATTATGAATTTTGAGATTATAGTTCATGCATGATCATGTGAAAATATTTGTTGATACTCTGTACCAATAAACGATCACAAAATAAAGCATTCCAAATTTCATTCTGGTTATAATTGGCATGATCATGTGAAAATATTTGTTGATACTTATTTCATTTTGATTATAATTGGCGTTCAAATTTCTTTGGAATTTAAAGCATCAGAACGCTCAAGTTTTAGAAGACTCAAGATTCACTTCCGATGTTAAGATCCCTGATAATGGCAACCTTAAAAACATTTTTCAGGTAACCGAAAAAAAAAAAAAAAAAAAAAAAACCGAATTAAACCCATACAGAACCCGACAAAATCGAACCGAACAGTAATTTTGGTTCGTTTTTGGTTTTGGCAAAAAACCAAATTGATTGAAACCGAACCCACCCCTACCCTCTTTCTCCAACCCCACCCAAACCTATCTGCAGACTCCCACCTAGGTCTCACTCTGTCCGCCCTGTCCATGTCTTCCTCTGCCGAAACTTCCCGGAAAAGCCACGTGCTTTCAGCCTTGAAAAGCCTTGAAATTAGAGATGAATAGATGAACAACCACTGAATTTACCACCGAGTTGCCAACGAATCGGTTCATCCCTACCATACGGAATTCAGATGCTCTTTCTGTATTCGGCAAACTATGGTGTTGGGTCTCTAAGTGCTAATTTTGAATCTAATAATCACATAAGCAGTTTGAAAGAACTTGTGAGCTTCAATGCTTGTTTTACGGAGTTCTTTTTGTGAGTTTTGGTTTTGAATGTGAAATTACTTGTTCGTTACCCATATAAAATTCTACCCAATGAAGGGGTGCATTTCAAATTGGGCCATTTGAAATTAGCAGATCTGAAATTTTAGATCCTTATGTAAATGAGTTTGATAACTCAACCAGAAAATATTATGAAATATACGGAGAAATTGAATTTGGGGTGTATTAATGTGAATCCTTGGTGCATTTGGTGTCCTCTGGTTAGGTTGGTTCCTTCTATTTATTTAACTTGGTCTTTTTTTTTTTTCTGAATTGATTTTTTCCAGGCTAAGCTTAACTCCTCTCCTTACAATTAACTAGTTGGATTTTCACCAAGTTGAAGGTCAAACAAAGTATAACTCGAAGCACTGGAATCTGAGAGCAAGAGCATATAGATATCTTGTTATGCATTGAACATGCAGATAGGGTCAACAGTCATCATGGACTCTGAGGTACATCCTCATCAGGGGAGCTTCTTGGTTCAGGATGGAGGTCCAGTTGTAGCCCCAACCATCTCAACTCATGTCGCACAGCAGCAGCCTAGTATGCTTAATGCGAAACTTATCCTAAATTTATTTATTATGGGCTTCTGCTGAATATGTCAGTTTCCCAGGTACAAATTTCGACGTTCTAATTGTTGTGAATGTGCAGTGAAAAAAACAACACGGCAATGGGCTGCTTGGACACATCAAGAGGAGGAAAGTTTCTTTTCTGCGTTACGACAAGTTGGGAAGGCATGTTCTTGTTATTTGGGGTTTTTTTTTTGTTGCCAATCTACTATTTTAGACATAATAATCCCTAACTGTTCAAACATTGATTGCAGAATTTTGAAAAGATCACTCGACGTGTTCAAAGTAAAAACAAGGATCAGGTATTTGATCACAGTTACTTTTGACCGTTTTCACGATGGTCCATGGATCCTCCTTTTGACATCTTGATTTTAATCTTCTTTCTGTTTCATTTTGTTTTCTTTCCCCTTCATGGTTTCCAGGTCAGGCATTATTACTATCGTCTTGTGAGGCGTATGAACAAGCTGCTGGGTCCAGAATTGTATTTGGATTCCAAAAATTCTAAAGATACGAATGCTGCTATGCTTCGATGGTAAGATTAGTTACTAATCAGATTACCCCTATTTTTATTTCCTGTGGACCTCCTCTAAAAATATACAGACTGCAGTTGGATCTTAGTTTTTTAACAGTCTTTGTTGGGAGCATTTGACCTGATATTTATCATTGATCAAAGGGCTTAGGGACATCATGATTGACAATTACTTGTCTGCCGAAATTGTCTTGATAAATAGTACAATTGTGCAGAGAATTATATGTTTTGAATGATTTTGTTGCAGGTGGTCTTTGCTGGAAAAATATAGTTGCAAAGCATCAAAGCTTCACTTGAAGCCCCGAAGGTTTAAGATCTTTATAGAAGCACTGGTTAGTAAAATACACTAATTGATCCATGAATACTTTCTTACAAATATATGTATATACATATAGATATATAATGGATAAAGAAATACTATCTTATGCTTGATAGATTAGAATTTTGCTGACCACCAATTTAGCTGACCATGCCTTGTGTTACACACATCAACCATGGGTAACTATAGTGTAATTCGTGTACATGATGAGTGGAGCAGTTTATGGTGTAGCATGGTTAATGTAGTTTCATAGAAGGGCACTATGTTTGATTTTGATCTAATATACTGGTCATGGATTGACTAACATATGTCTTTTCCTTAAAGGAACACCAACTCCTGAAAGACCGGAAGAAGAGTGTTAGGAAACGGCCTTCTCAGGGGGAAAACTGCCCTCCTAATGCTCCGAGTACTGTTTCCAATCAGAATAGACCATCAGGACATGATAATCGCACAGTTAAACTGGTTCTTGTTGACAGTCACAATATTCAGAAATTAGGACCTGGAAAAGCATCAATGAAGCGCAATGTAAATATAGGTGTTAATCGTAGCAACAAAGGAGACTCAAGTACCATGAAACCTGCTAGACAACGACGGAAACCAGGTGATTCTTTTCGTTAGTCTAACCACTTTTCAGTCTCTCCTTGTAACAGATGCTAGTTTATGTGGTCTTTTTGTTCTGGTTTCTTCCTTTAGGTAATTAGTCACATTGACAATCTTTTCATGTAAAGTTTAGTATTTAATTCCTATTTGCTGCTTTGTCCCAGCTGTGCAAATTGGCCTCTAAATTGTTTGGTGCACTTTTTGCTCATATATACTTTCAGCGAAGTGGTATAAGGATGAGCATAAATATCTGATGTTACCTTCCTCCTAATATGAAGGAATATCTGAGTGCATTTGGATTTTAGGGTTTCACCCTCATTAATTTTATATAACTTGCTTGAATCTGAGGATGGTTATGGTTAAATTTATTTTGGTTTATTACCTTTAAGTTTTCAAACTACCAAGTACCTTTGTGACTCTAGTTTCTTAGATTGCTGTTCTTGCCTCCTTCAAACTTAATGTCTGGCTTTATTCTTCTTGTTTTCTTTTCCCGAGAATAAAATTGACTTATCTTCCTTTTACAACAACAACAACAACAAAGCCTTTTCCCACTAAGTGGGGTCGGCTATATGAATCCTAGAACGCCATTGCGCTCGGTTTTGTGTCATGTCCTCCGTTAGATCCAAGTACTCTAAGTCTTTTCTTAGAGTCTCTTCCAAAGTTTTCCTAGGTCTTCCTCTACCCCTTTGGCCCTGAACCTCTGTCCCGTAGTCACATCTTCGAACCGGAGCGTCAGTCGACCTTCTTTGCACATGTCCAAATCATCGGAGCCGATTTTCTCTCATCTTTCCTACAATTTCGGCTACTCCTACTTTACCTCGGATATCCTCATTCCCAATCTTATCCTTTCTCGTGTGCCCACACATCCCACGAAGCATCCTCATCTCCGCTACACCCATTTTGTGTACGTGTTGATGCTTCACCGCCCAACATTCTGTGCCATACAACATCGCTGGCCTTATTGCCGTCCTATAAAATTTTCCCTTGAGCTTCAGTGGCCTACGACGGTCACACAACACGCCGGATGCACTCTTACACTTCATCCATCCAGCTCGTATTCTATGGTTGAGATCTCCATCTAATTCTCCGTTCTCTTGCAAGATAGATCCTAGGTAGCGAAAACGGTCGCTTTTTGTGATCTTCGCTAGATTGCTCCGGTCATTAGTGTGGATAAGTATATAAATGGATAGAGATAGGAAAGCAAACACAAGATGTACGTGGTTCACCCAGATTGGCTACGTCCACAGAATAGAAGAGTTCTCATTAATTGTGAAGGGTTTACACAAGTACATAGGTTCAAGCTCTCCTTTAGTGAGTACAAGTGAATGATTTTGTACAAATGACATTAGGAAATATTGTGGGAGAATGATCTCGTAATCACGAAACTTCTAAGTATCGGAGTGTGGTGTCGTCTTGACTTGCCTTATCTGTCTCATAGGTAGATGTGGCATCTTCTCTGAAAGTACTCTTCCTCCATCCAGGGGTGGTATCTTTAACTGGTGGAGATGCACAAGGTAATGTATCAATTTCACTTGAAGCTTACTTGTAGTCTCAGGCTTGGTCAAGCGCGATACAAACCATGTAGTAGGAGTCCCCCAAGTCGCCGAGCTAGGGGGTCTGCTGAAAGAGGTGACAGACAAGGTAAGCAATCAGAGCTCCGACTGATTGTTCACCTTCTCCCCATCTTGCAGCAGCATGAAGGATAAAGAGAAGAAAAATGAGAAGAGATGATATGAGATACTTTTGCTTTTGAAGAAGTAACTTTCCACAGGCTTATTCTTGAACTGAGCTGGAGGGTTTTCTGGTTTCCTCCAGAGTATAAGGCCGACTGAAGAATTTGAGGGTCAAAACAAGTCCATCAAATCTAGAGTACGTTCCACCCTACTGATATGGGATACTTTTGCTTTTGACAGAGTAATGGGTGTATCGGCACGTGTGCTGTTACGCTTGTCTCCACATGCTTCCTTGTATCCTTCGCACTTGCCCTATCTGTTCCTCAAGCAGATGCAGAATCTTCCCTGGAAACATAAGATGTTGAAGATGAGTACTCGAGAGCAATGCCAGGTAAGTAATCAGGTAAGGGGTTCCAGGCAGTCAGTTCCTGGCTGGAAGCTTGATTCCAAGTGCTGACTGATTGCTCTCTTTCTCCTTGTCTTGCAGGTAAAAACAAGGCCAAAGGAAAAGACAGGGAAAAAGCATGATATGAGATACTCTTGCTTTTAACCCTGATGATATGAGATATTCTTGCTCTAGTATAGCTTGTTTGCAGAGGTATTATCGGGGGGAAAGAAAGCTGAATATTTCGAAAGGCTTCGTTGGGAGTGCCCTCTCAGATATGATGAAGGGTTGAGCATTTTTGCAGGTCTGCCTGTCCGTTGGGGATGGAGGTCGACATATATAGGAGTCTCCCTAACAACAAGTAGTAATGCTATTCCTTTACCCTGCTTGGTCATAGCACGGTAGTGGGAGCTGCCAGTTGCAATGGTACTGTTCCTTTACCCTCTCTTCGCTTTTGAGAAAGTAGTCATGTTGGGAGTCTGGCTCTCGAGATTCGGAGGACGGTGCCTCTTCGATTTTGGAGCAAGCAATCTTGTTGGGAGTGTTTTCTCGAAAGTGAGTAAAGGTTGGGCATGTTTGCTAGTCTACCTTGCCACGAAGCACAGAGGTTGACACACAAGGACTTTCCAATTATCCAGCAGTGGTACTGTTCCTTTACCCTTGTGGGTAATAATATGGTAGCTAGACCTTCAACATTTATGTGTCTAAACTTTGTTAGTGCTGTTTCTTTGCTATTCTTTTACCTTTCTTGGTCAAAGCGATGTAGTGGGAGCTGCAAGCTTCACGTGCTCAACTTTGGCAGAGAACTTTGGCAAAGTTATCTGTGGTACCCATGAGCTATTGTTGCGTGTGGGAAGTGGGTGATTGAACAGTAAGATTCATGTGCTTTCTACTTCACCAGAAGTCTTCGACAGAATGCCCATAATTTCTGCAAAGCTGAGTGTGCGTGTGACAGGTGCTGACAAGGCTAGAAAAGTAGGTGCCTCTTCGATTTCTGAGATCGGCCCTCGTGGTCTCTGAGCAGCCCAGCTTTTGAGAAAGCGAGCGCCTCTTCGATTGATTCGGAGAACGATGCCTCATCGATTTTTGAGAAAGCAATCATGCTGGGGGTCTGGCTCTCGAAGATTTGGGGAGCAGTGTCTCTTCGATTTTTGAGAAAGTAATCACGTTGGGAGTCTGGCTCTCGAGATTCGAAGGGCGGTGCCTCTTGGATTTTGGAGCAAGCAATCTTGTTGGGAGTGTTTTCTCGAATGTGAGTAAAGGTTGGGCATGTTTGCTAGTCTACCTTGCCACGAAGCACAAAGGTTGACACACAGAGACTTTCCAATTATCCAGCAATGGTACTGTTCCTTTACCCTCTCTTCGATTTTTAAGAAAGTAGTCATGTTGGGAGTCTGGCTCTCGAGATTCGGAGGACGGTGCCTCT
This sequence comes from Malus domestica, assembly GCF_042453785.1. Lineage (NCBI taxonomy): Eukaryota > Viridiplantae > Streptophyta > Magnoliopsida > Rosales > Rosaceae > Malus > Malus domestica. Next base: position 17,132,654 of record NC_091672.1, read on the forward strand.
TCGATTTTGGAGCAAGCAATCTTATTGGGAGTGTTTTCTCGAATGTGAGTAAAGGTTGGGCATGTTTGCTAGTCTACCTTGCCACGAAGCACAGAGGTTGACACACAGGGACTTTCCAATTATCCAGCAGTGGTACTGTTCCTTTACCCTTGTGGGTAATAATATGGTAGCTAGACCTTTAAAATTTATGGGTCTAAACTTTGTTAGTGCTGTTTCTTTGCTATTCTTTTACCCTTCTTGGTCAGAGCGATGTAGTGGGAGCTGCAAGCTTCACGTGCTCAACTTTGGCAGAGAACTTTGGCAAAGTTATCTGTGGTACCCATGAGCTATTGTTGCGTGTGGGAAGTGGGTGATTGAACAGTAAGATTCATGTATTTTCTACTTCCCCAGAAGTCTTCGACAGAATGCCCATAATTTCTGCAAAGCTGAGTGTGCGTGTGACGGGTGCTGACAAGGCTGGAAAAGTAGGTGCCTCTTCGATTTCTGAGATCGGCCCTCGTGGTCTCTAGGGAGCCCAGCTTTTGAGAAAGCGAGCGCCTCTTCGATTTCTGAGATCGGCCTTCGTGGTCTTTGAGCAGCCCAACTTTTGAGAAAGCAAATGCCTCTTCGATTTCTGAGATCAACCCTCGTGATCTCTAAGCAGCCCAGCTTTTGAGAAAGCAAACGCCTCTTCGATTTCTGAGCAGGCGCCTCTTCGATTTCTGAAGCTCCGTCGAGTGCAGATTTTTATAGAGGCTGACATTAAGTTCCAAAGCACACTTGAATCTCCACCAGTAGAAGCTTCATTCTTGCACTTCTAAGATCTTGATTTGTCCGACCTCTTCTCTCTTCAACACCTTTGAAAATGTCTGGCCCCTCCGACCGTCGTTTTGACTTGAACCTTGTTGAAGAGGCAGCCCCGCCTTCTCCAGACAACATATGGCGCCCATCCTTCGTCTCCCCTACTGGTCCTCTTACCGTTGGGGATTCCGTGATGAAGAATGATATGACCGCTGCGGTGGTGGCCAGGAACCTTCTCACTCCCAAAGATAACAGACTACTTTCCAAACGGTCTGATGAGTTAGCTGTAAAGGATTCGCTGGCTCTCAGTGTTCAGTGTGCAGGTTCTGTGTCTAATATGGCCCAACGCCTATTTGCTCGAACCCGCCAAGTTGAATCCTTGGCGGCTGAAGTGATGAGTCTCAAACAGGAGATTAGAGGGCTCAAGCATGAGAATAAACAGTTGCACCGGCTCGCACATGACTATGCTACAAACATGAAGAGGAAGCTTGACCAGATGAAGGAAACTGATGGTCAGGTTTTACTTGATCATCAGAGATTTGTGGGTTTGTTCCAAAGGCATTTATTGCCTTCGTCTTCTGGGGCTGTACCGCGTAATGAAGCTCCGAATGATCAACCTCTGATGCCTCCTCCTTCTAGGGTTTTGTCCAGTACTGAGGCTCCAAATGATCCCCCTCCGGTGCCTTCTCTTTCTGGGGCTCTACCGACTGCTGAGACTTCTCCTAAGCAACCTTTGTGAAGGCTCCGTCTTGTGTGTTTATTTTGACTCATGTATATGTACATATTTGTAGCTGATCGGGGATATCAATAAATAAGCTTTCCTTCATTTCAACGTATTGTGTTAAATACACCAAAGCCTTCTTCGCTAAGTTCTTTGAATTTTCTTTTGTTGAAGCTTGTATGTTGAAGCTTTCTGAGTGGAGCATGTAGGTTGGGGTAGTGTTCCCTTAATTTCCCGAGTGAGGAAAACTTCTCGGTTGGAGACTTGGAAAATCCAAGTCACTGAGTGGGATCGGCTATATGAATCTTAGAACGCCATTGTGCTCGATCCTGTGTCATGTCCTTCGTTAGATCCAAGTACTCTAAGTCTTTTCTTAGAGTCTCTTCCAAAGTTTTCCTAGGTCTTCCTCTACCCCTTCGGCCCTGAACCTCTGTCCCATAGTCGCATCTTCTAATCGGAGCGTCAGTAGGCCTTCTTTGCACATGTCCAAACCACCGTAACCGATTTTCTCTCATCTTTCCTTCAATTTCGGCTACTCCTACTTTACCCCGGATATCCTCATTCCTAATCTTATCCTTTCTCGTGTGCCCACACATCCAACGAAGCATCCTCATCTCCGCTACACCCATTTTGTGTACGTGTTGATGTTTCACCGCCCAACATTCTGTGCCATACAGCATCGCCGGCCTTATTGCCGTCCTATAAAATTTTCCCTTGAGCTTCAATGGCATACGGCGGTCACACAACACGCCGGATGCACTCTTCCACTTCATCCATCCAGCTTGTATTCTATGGTTGAGATCTCCATCTAATTCTCCGTTCTTTTGCAAGATAGATCCTAGGTAACGAAAACGGTCGCTTTTTGGTATTTCTTGATCTCCGATCCTCACCCCTAACTCGTTTTGGCCTCCATTTGCACTGAACTTGCACTCCATATATTCTGTCTTTGATCGGCTTAGGCGAAGACCTTTAGATTCCAACACTTCTCTCCAAAGGTTAAGCTTTGCATTTACCCCTTCCTGAGTTTCATATATCAACACTATATCGTCTGCGAAAAGCATACACCAAGGAATATCATCTTGAATATGTCCTGTTAACTCATCCATTACCAACGCAAAAAGGTAAGGACTTAAGGATGAGCCTTGATGTAATCCTACAGTTATGGGAAAGCTTTCGGTTTGTCCTTCATGAGTTCTTACGGCAGTCTTTGCTCCTTCATACATATCCTTTATAGCTTGGATATATGCTACTCGTACTCCTTTCTTCTCTAAAATCCTCCAAAGAATGTCTCTTGGGACCCTATCATACGCTTTTTCCAAATCTATAAAGACCATGTGTAAATCCTTTTTCCCATCTCTATATCTTTCCATCAATCTTCGTAAGAGATAGATTGCCTCCATGGTTGAGCGCCCTGGCATGAACCCGAATTGGTTGTCCGAAACCCGTGTCTCTTGCCTCAATCTATGCTCAATGACTCTCTCCCAGAGCTTCATTGTATAACTCATTAGCTTAATACCCCTATAGTTCATGCAATTTTGTACGTCGCCCTTGTTCTTGTAGATAGGCACCAAAGTGCTCGTTCGCCACTCATTTGGCATCTTCTTCGTTTTCAAAATCCTATTGAAAAGGTCAGTGAGCCATGTTATACCTGTCTCTCCCAAAAGTTTCCACACTTCGATTGGTATATTGTCTGGGCCTATTGCTTTTTTATGCTTCATCTTCTTCAAAGCTACAACCACTTCTTCCTTCCGGATTCGACGATAAAAAGAGTAGTTTCTACACTCTTCTGAGTTACTCAACTCCCCTAAAGAATCACTCATTTCATGTCCTTCATTGAAAAGGTTATGAAAATAACCTCTCCATCTGTCTTTAACCGCGTTCTCTGTAGCAAGAACCTTTCCATCCTCATCCTTGATGCACCTCACTTGGTTTAGGTCCCTTGTCTTCTTTTCCCTTGCTCTAGATAGTTTATAGATATCCAACTCTCCTTCTTTGGTATCTAGTCGTTTATACATATCGTCGTAAGCCGCTAACTTAGCTTCTCTGACAACTTTTTTCGCCTCTTGCTTCGCTTTTCTATACTTTCACCATTTTCATCGGTCCTCTCCTTGTATAAGGCTTTACAACATTCCTTCTTAGCCTTCACCTTTGTTTGTACCTCCTCATTCCACCACCAAGATTCCTTTTGGTGTGGGGCAAAGCCCTTGGACTCTCCTAATACCTCTTTTGCTACTTTTCGGATACAACTAGCCATGGAATCCCACATTTGGCTAGCTTCCCCCTCTCTATCCCACACACATTGGGTGATTACCTTCTCTTTGAAAATGACTTGTTTTTCTTCTTTTAGATTCCACCATCTAGTCCTTGGGCACTTCCAAGTCTTGTTCTTTTGTCTTACTCTTTTGATATGTACATCCATCACCAACAAGCGATGTTGATTAGCCACGCTCTCTCCTGGTATAACTTTGCAATCCTTACAAGTTATACGATCCCCTTTCCTCATTAGAAGAAAATCTATTTGTGTTTTTGACGACCCACTCTTGTAGGTGATCACATGTTCTTCTCTCTTCTTAAAGAAGGTGTTGGCTAAGAAGAGATCATATGCCATTGCAAAATCCAAGATAGCTTCCCCATCCTCGTTTCTCTCCCCAAAACCATGGCCACCATGAAAACCTCCATAGTTGCCTGTCTCCCTGCCCACGTGTCCATTTAAATCTCCTCCTATAAATAACTTCTCCGTCTGAGCAATTCCTTGCACCAAGTCTCCAAGATCTTCCCAAAATTTCTCCTTCGAACTCGTATCCAACCCTACTTGAGGTGCGTACGCACTAATCACATTGATAAGTTCTTGTCCTATTACAATCTTGATTGCCATGATTCTATCTCCTACCCTCTTGACATCTACAACATCTTGTACCAAGGTCTTGTCCACGATGATGCCAACACCGTTTCTCGTTCTATTTGTGCCCGAATACCAAAGTTTAAACCCTGAGTTTTCTAGATCCTTTGCCTTACTACCAATCCACTTAGTTTCTTGTAGGCACATAATATTTATCCTTCTCCTCACCATAACTTCCACTACTTCCATAGATTTTCCCGTTAAGGTTCCTATATTCCACGTTCCTAAACGCATTTTGCTCTCTTGAACTCTACCCTTCTGTCCTAGCTTCTTCACCCTCCCCCGTCTAATAGGATCAAAGTACTTCTTTTGTGTGTCCCGGGTAAAGTTGATAGGAGCATATGCTCCCAAACAACTTTGAGTGGAGTCGTTCGAAAAGAAGTTTCTATGGCCCCCTTGCTCATTTAACACTGCATCCGGGTGCCGATGGAGATACAGCGACCCTTGCTCACTTATCACTGTGCTCAGGCCACACAGCGCGCCACTTACGGGTGACGCCCTAGCTTTAGCGCGATTTTGTTCTGGATTCATTTTCATAAGGATTCGACGTGATCATGGAGTGCCGGCTGTCGACTACCTGACGCCCTCCTCCTCCTCCTTTGACTTATCTTCCTTTTAATTAGAAAAAATAATTTGAAGGTTTTACTTAATTTGATTTTCCCCGTGTTGGATACGGTGAGGAATTGCTTCTTGTTTCATATGATATCAGCTTCATGTTATAAAATTACTATTCATATGATATCAGCTTCATTTTATAAAATTACTATTCAAAATAATTAGCAGTATCTGGTTTTTGAAATAAGTAAGTGAATATGGTCACATATTCTTACTGCTGGTTCCATATTGAGGAAATTTGGTATTTTTCTGGTTACTAATGTATTATTAGCAGGTGCTGTCTCGTCAGTGGCGTATAAAAAGTGGGAAAAGGCTGCAATTGCTGGGGTTTCTTTGGTTGCTGATGCTGCTGAGCACCTGGAGCGAGCAGCAACTGATAAAGAAGTTCAGCAGCAGGACAGAAGCACTGAAGGTGAGTCATTTTTTGGCCAGTTCTTATCTGCTACATTATATGTTCTTGAAAGGCTTATCGTCAATGAAGTTGTGCAAAGTTTCTTAATGCAATGGTTCTTTTCTTTTGATTTCCAGGGCAAAGCAGCTCTGTTCCTGCTGGAACCGTCCTGTCCCCTATGCCCACTTTCCCACAAAAAATTTATGCAGAGAACAATTGTATGAAACTTAAACTCCAGTTGTTCCCAATTGATGATGTTACTAGGAGAGCCTTGGAAATTGTAAGCACTGGCATAACTAAAATGTTAGAGTTTGATTTGTAATAAAGGTTAAACACCTGAACACTTGTTAGAGATGTAACCAAAATTTGGGTTTTCATTGGTTCGCAGGATAAACATAATCCACACTTGGAGCTCACTCTTAGTACTCGGAAAAAGATATCATCAGTTTTGGAACACCTAAATCGCAAATGGGGGAATTCAAATGTAGCATCAGGAGAGCTAATGCTTTTCCCTTACAGTGTTCAGAGAGAGAACCTGATGGGTTATCCTAGATGGGCACAAGACTCAGTTGTCAGTGCGGCAGATGTATACTCAACAATTGGAAGCCCTCCAGTTTTTCGTTTAAGGTTTCTACTTCTTTCTTTTGAACTCAAATATAGTGTCTTATATTGGATCACTAAATAACATAAATGACTTGCACTATCATTGCAGGTACGGTTGGTTCTCCAATACTGAGCTCAGGTCTGTTGAATTCCAATCACCTATAGCATCTTGCAGCATTCAAGGGGAGCACATGAATGTGGAGAAGAGGAACGAGCAGATTGTGGATTCAACTCCTATATCTCATCTATCAACTAACAATCAGTCTGTGGATAAGAACTCTCTTGCTTTGACATCAACTGATGAGCCCAATGAGATAAGTGGCTGTGTCTCCTCAAGTCCAAACAATGTGGGGGCCCCTACAGAAATAAGGACATTGCATAGAAAGGAGGCTGGTGATCAGAATACCTCAGGACATCGGGGAGATCTGGTAATTGACCTTCCTCTGCCTCAAGCATTTAATTTTATTATTCATTCCTGGCTCATAGGCCTGAATAGACATATTAACAATTGACCTTCCTCTATGGGTAACTTCACCTCTCTAATTTTGTGAACCATGGAGTAGATTGTGCCGTAAACTCTGTACATATTGTTCTTGTTTATATTTGCTATGCTATTTTTCTGAACATTTAATTTGTCTGTAAAAACCTAGGATGGCACGAGATTAATTAATGGCAATTCACTATCATCCGGTGATTGGGCGGATAGCTTAACCAACATAAGTGTTGGAGATTTGCTATTAGGAGTGTCTCATGATTTAGATTCTAACTGCATTGATCCACCTGCTGCTGAAACCTCCCAATGCCTACAGCAGATCCCATTTAGCTGTGATTCTTTTGATGCTGTGATTGCCGCTCATATTGCTAGACAGGACAAGATGGGATGTCAATCTATTATGGAATCCCATGTATCTTCTATCTGGGATGCTGAAGAAACATGTGATGGCTTCTCATTTCCAAAGAATCCTGTTTTCTGTCAAGAAGTTCCTAGTTTATCTGGGGTTGCTCCCCAAGGGCCCTGCAAACAGACAGTTTGTACAAGCTCAGCGGGATCTGATCTTATGGTTGAGGTATCATTTCCTAATACATAATTTTTTTACTCAACTCTGCATGGTGGATGGGGAATAGGCAGAGTTGCTTTGTGAAAACACATTGTGTAATGTGACTTTTTTTTGCAGGACATACCTGTCGTTGACAGGCCCATTGGTCCTCCCCAAGGAGACCGTGTGGACCAGTGTCAGCCGGATCTACATATTGAGAGTTCAGTAAAAGATTTTAACGCATTAGCAGATATATATTGGGTATGTTTCTTTTCAGCATTTTCTGTCTTTAACTTTGAAGCTTCATGACCTGTCTTGCCGGGTCTTGCTGAAACCTACTCCTGTTTGTTATCAAAGAAGCAGAGGGTCCTTTCAACAAAATGTTATTGGAATTGTATCTGTATATATGTAGAATTATTTTAGCGATACATCTATATGGCATTTCAGTAATATTTTGGGGATAAATCTGATTTTTGTGTCCCTATCTTTACAGCCGGAATCTTTAGGACCATTAGATTTGGAGATGCCGTCCTCCAAATACAATAACGAAGATTTCATGCTGAGTGATAGCCTTAGTGGGTTGAACCGCCTTATTGCCAGCAGTCTTGATGCATTTCAAAATTGCTCCTTTTTTGGGGTGAACAAGAAAGAACCAACACCATCAGCCGAAGGTCGAGAAACTGCATCCTTTTCAGATTTCAAAATTGGCAACGGAGTTTGATATGTGCGAAATCGGACAACAGCGTAACACCCTTCTAATTGCGGGGCTTCAATTGGAGTTCAGTGACTTTAACGTTTTCTCAGTTTAGCTCTGACTTGAGGATTGCATGCCAAAGGTGCCCCTGCGAGCCCGAACGGAAAGCCAAACCTTTGTATGTACAATTCTCTGATCAAAAGGTCGTAATTTGTACAAATGTAGAGAACTTGTATTTTGGATTTTTATTTTTTGCCTTCTTTTCCTTTTGTAAATTGTATTTCATAACTGATGTACGACCTACTGCAACCTGACCAGATGAACCTGGTTGTCTCAAACCCTAGGGTTGGCAGTGTTATTTGTACATTCGTTCCTACTCAATGTTTATCATCTTTTGCTGTGAATTTTTATCACAGATACAGTTTATATATAACTATTTCCGGTACCGACGTATTTTCATCCTTTGGAACTGTTAACAAAACCGAGAAGCATCTCGTTTTTCAACCTGCCTGAATTTGCACTCATCAGACGGTTGATCTTCTCTGCTATCTCCGCCATTCGAACGGGTTTAACCCTATCACAGAGATTCCGTCCAAACCCCCGGTCATCAACCACTAGTTTTCAATTAGTGGTTTGGTCAGCCAAGAAAAGGGAAACACATGGGAATGACACACCGCATACATTCGAGTATGGAATCCCATCCGCAATGTGTTAAGAACCCTCCTGCTGCTGGATGTGAAAGCACCTTAATTTGAGAGCACCATGGCACAATCAACCCTCCTCTATCACATTCTTAGCAACTGTAGCAATGCTTCAAAATGAAATGTACAAAATGGAACCATGAGGCTTGCAACCGAGCCATTCGGTGCAGTCAAACTTAGTCGCGAGGTTTGTAGCCACTACAATACTCTTCGTAGGTTGATTGGGGAAGACGGGGCCAATTGCATATGTGGGTTGCTTGTCTTGCAAGGCTGAAAGGCACTCGGATTCGATGGTGTCCTCGTTATTCTCTGATAACTCAACTATCAAAATGACATATACTCAATTCGAATTTTCTTATTCCAAACTGTCAACTTAAATCACTCATGAGTCGTGAACTTGTGTATTGACAGTTTGACAACATAATATGTCATATTGTAGTAAGATAAGGTATTCGTAACCTAGCTGTGTCACCTAAAACTTGAGAAGATTTATGAGAAGGCTATTACGTATCATGAGAACAAAAATGACCATTTTTTTTTCTTAGGAGGTCCAAGTGATAGTAGAGGCTTAAGACCAAAGCTGGCTCAGTCCAGAAGGAAATATGGACAAGGTTGTGCTTGTGGGCTATGGTTGCTGGCCAAGTGTGGAAGGTATCAGCAATCAAGCAAGTGATCGAGGGGTCTGATTGGACTAAATCTCCAACAAGTTCATCGACATAGGCAGGGAAGACATCAACACACCCTCAAGATATTTGCCGAGGTTCTAATACTGGTTGAAGGCCAGCAGAAAACTATCACTCACGGTTTTTGTAGCGTATGTCTAGGCTGGACTTGCGTGCTGTGGCGAATATGTTAGTTTGATCATGATCCTCAGTGTTCTTGTTGGGCTGGGATTTTGTTATATGGTGGTGAATAAATTTGGTGTTGATAAAATTGACCCTGTGACGCAAGCTTCATGGCCAGATTGGTAAATGGGATTACATAGCATTGGAGAGGGAGAGGCACCATAATTGCAAGGCTTTGAACGATCTTCCATCTCTCTCTCTCTCTCTCTCTCTCTAGATTTGCAAGTCATTGAAAACACTATATTTTCACCTCTCCCAGACCCTGCGTAAAGCGGGAGCCTTGTGCACTGGGTACGACCTTTTTAATGCAAAGTCATTTTCACTATTTTCTTTTTTCTTTCTCGGGTGCTTCCGAAGAGTAGACAGATTTTATTCCCACAACTTATACATATGGGTTTCTAGGCAATTAATATCAGTTGACATCAACATAAGTTAACTAATCAAACCTGTATAAAGTTTGTGCAGATTTCGAGTCCGTTACCTTGTTGTGTTGGAAACTGCTTGTTCTACTTGATACATCAAATTTTCCAAACATAGTGTTTGATCTGTGTAGTCTTCTGGAAAGTTTACTTATTGCTGCCTTGTTAATTTCTCCCACCCTTCAGCATCTGTGATCCTAGTAACTTGTTGATTCTCATATAATGTCCTACATGAATCGGTGAGACTATTTTGTAGTATAAATGGTAAACTTCTGCTCTTGCAAAAGGCACGCTTGGTTTTGGACCAAGACGTTTTGTTAGTACAAGCGTTAAGCCTTCAACAGAGAGGAGAAGTTCTACTGTGATTGGCTATGGCATCATCTTCGTCGATCTCTACAGGTTAGGTTTGTTCTTTCATGTTATTGATACAAGACTGAAGCTGAGTTCTAGCTCCCACCAAGTTTTTGTTCCAAAAAAAAAGAAAATCAGCTTTCACCAATTTAAACCGCTGTCTTTTCGTGATGCCTTATTTTCAAGGGGCATTGAGCAGTCAAAGAATAGATCAAGCAGAGCAGTAATGTTGTGTACTTGTGTGGAAGATGTAAGTCACGTTCACTATATTCTCAAACTAAAAGCTGAAGACAAAAGAAATTCAAAGCCTAATATGAATTTTGTAGTGAATATTGGAGAAAACTTAAGGCCTGCAGAAGCTGGAAGTAACATTGTGCGTAGAAAATTGTTAAATATGTACATGCAGACAAGGTTGTACTTGTTGGCTATGGCCGCGGCCCAGGTGTGGAAGGTATCGGCAATTAAGCAAGTGATTGAGGGGATAGATTGGACTAAATGGTGAATGGGATTACATGGCCTTGGCGGTGTAGAGGTACTATTATTGCATGGGGCTTTGAATGACTGTCCTCCATTATTGCAAGCTCTCTCTCTCTCTCTCTCTCTCTCTCTCTGTCTCTCTCTCTCACAACACACACACACACACACAAAGTTGTGTTTTTCTTTAGTATGGGGGTGCATTATTCTAACTTTTCACAACCCGACAAATTAGGCAGGCAAATAGTTACCCGACGGAATACAAACATTCGTCAGGCAAAACGGTCAACGTTTTGGTTTTTCCAGAGGCTTTTGCTTGACGACAAGAGTTCGACAGTAAAGCTTCTATCCTCGGGTAAAGTTTTTGCGCCAACGGAAAACGTTGGAGCGTAAAATGGCAACCTTTACGAGATAAACCATCCGGGTTTCGTCATGCAAAGATATAGTTTACGATCTATATTTCGTCGGGCAAAGATGAGGGACATAATTGCCATATTTAATTCCTTCAATGATTTTTGCAGTCTGCAAAATTAATTTCAACAATTCAACCGTCGAACTTATTTGTAGATACTCCAAGATTGCATACGCCGAAAACCACTGAAAAAAACTTTTGGGGATTAGGTATCAGGACAAAATCCTTCAATGGTTACAAACGAAAAATCACGATTTAACGGTTATTTAGCTCTGATTTTCATTATTTTTTACAACTACACTCCTCGACCTTAGAAGAATACAATGAACAAACTGAATCATCAATTTAAAATATTTACACTAGCTGATAGAACTAAATCTTATGTTCTACTTAATGGAAGTCTAGAAGAAACTCTAAGTGTTTGTTGAATCTATTATTTTGTGATGGGGTACCCATTATACAAAACTAGTTTCAACGATCCAACCGTCAAACTTGTTTGTATGTACTTCGAGATCGCATAGGCCAAAAATCATGGAAAACAAACATTCGCAGATTAGGTGATGAGACGAAATTCTTTGATGGTTACAAACGAAAAATCACAATTTAACAATTATTTTAACTCCAAATTTTGATGATTTTGTACAACTACACTCTTCGGCCATAGAAGTATACTATGAAGAACCTGATCATTAATTTAAAATATTTGCACTAGTGGATACAACAAAAATCTTACGTTCTACTTAATGGAAGTATAGAATAAATTCTAAGTGTTGGTTGAATCTATTGTTTTGATGGGGTATGCATTTTATGAAATTAGTTTCAACGATCCAACCGTCAAACTTTTTTGTATTTACTCCAAGATTGCATACACCAAAAATAAATTTTTGAGGATTAGGTAACCAGACAAAATCCTTCGACGGTTACAAATGAAAAGTCACGATTTAACGACTATATACATGACCTTTGATTTTGATTTTTTTTTCTAGAACGGTAATTGAGAGTAAGACCATAGATTAAAGGGACTTGATCATCAAGTTCAATGACCTTCTAACAGTTGGAAATTAAATTAAAAAAGTAAGGAAATTAATTTTTTTTGATGTTTGCCCAATGAAATAGGTGCAAGTAGTCCGGCAAACATACATATATTCGTCGGACAAAAAATCAAATTTGCCCCCAAAATAAAAGGTTGTCCGACAAAATATTCTAAAATTTCATTGAGAAAACTTTATTTCCTACCATTTTTTCGTCAAAATTAAACTGTTTTAAGTGACCTTTGCCCAACAAACATTTGAAGTTTGCCCGAAGAAATTTTATGGTTTTGAACACGTGTCATATCTTTTAAACCTTTGTCCGACGACCCATTTCATCGGGCTATAACCAGAGAGTCTTCCTCCTCCTTGTACCATTTAACCTAAAAATCTCATCTTTCTCTCTATAGTCTCTTAGTCACTCTCTCTCTACTCTCCCTATCTTCTCTATTTGAGCCACCACCACCATACTCTCTCTGCGAGCCACCACCTGTTTGGATTAAAACTTGACTTTAGGCCCAAAGTTGGAGTCGGCCCAAAAGGAGGCCTGGAGGAAGAGAAGATCAAAGCCCAGTCGAGGCTTGGGAAGGCAGGAAAGGGCCTTTTTCTGACTTGATACAATTCACAAAGGCCACTTGCCTACCTACCCAAGGACCAAGTGGTGTAGACTGATCAGACTGCACAGCCCATAAAGTACTTTATGGTGGCATTACATGTAATAAAGCTGATGAGTCATCACCCTCAGACCGCATTCGTGCAAAGCTGTTGCTACAAGAGTCGAACCGAGTTGTCTATAAAAGGAGGAAGAGAAGACAGGAATGAGGACACTCAATCAAACAAACAAAAGCATAAACTCTGCTCAAAAAGCCAGATTTGCCTTCAAACGAAGCTGTAGTCAGCCCAAGCTTTCATCCCCCTCGGGATAATCTTTTCTCCTAAACTTTGTAATAGCTCTGCTACCTTGTTCAAACTTGTTGTAGTATCGATTCACCCTTTTGTATTCAACTTTCCCCTATCCACCTAAGCTTTCAGACCTTTGACAGAACCACAAAGATAGGGACCTGCAAGACGATCAGCCTTAATTGATAAGGTTTAATCTTGCCCGACCTGCTTTGTTCTGTCTTTGTCTTTTCTTTCTTTAAAGTCTAGCGATATGTTGTATGTTTTTAGTTATATGCAAGTTGTTTCTAGCAAAATCACGATGACAAAGCTTTCTCAACACTTGGATCTGATTTAAATATATCTTCAATGCTTAAATTAGATCCAAGTCCTAAGCCCGCAGGCATGTAAATCTGATTAGTTTAAAAGTCCTTGGCCTCAAGGCATAAAAAGGAACTTTATGTGGACTTAACCCATCCACGACAATCCTTGATAAACGAGAAGTCCGAAGTTACTTGGGGCGCAAGTAATCGACCTACCTTCTAGTTTTCTTTCTATTATATCATGATTATCATAGAACGCTTAAGCATGGGATGGACTCTAATGGAAAGCCTCAAGGCCTACACTTAAGGCCCCACAAAGGCATCCATTTGGATTCATCCTATTCAGCGATCTTAAGAGTCTAAGCATAAAAATGAACTCTGATGGGAAGCCTCAAGGCCTACACTTAAGGCCCCACAAAGGCACCCATTTGGGTTCGTTCTATTCCTTGGATTCGGGTAATCAGAAATATAATAGTTAGAAGACTCCGACAATCACAAGAATACATATGATGCGTTCAAGTACTGGTTTAGTTATGTATGGGAAGCCTCAAGGCCTACATTTAAGGCCTCACAAAGGCACCTGTTATAACTAAACATGGTTTCTTGGATACATGTATATATATATACAATGAAAGAACGACAACCATTTTACATCTGCCATGTTAAAGATGGCAGTGGCACGCCTGAGCACCTAAATGTTAACCTTCTCTTTCAGCCTTGCCCGAAGAGCCTTGCCCGAAGAGTCTTGCCCGACGAGACTTGCCCGACGAGACTTGCCCGACGAGACTTGCCCGACAACGCCCAGAAACGAAGCAGAAGCCCGACAGCAGCCCTCAACCGGCGCCAACCTCCAAGGGAGCTGTGTGCTCGTCGGCCAGGAAACATCCCCAGCGGAAATTCCTGCCACGAACATAGTTTTGGCACGCCCGGTGGGATTTACCAATCAGAAGATAGAGAAACGGATATGCCAGAAGACTTGCAGAACACGTTATTTCAAATGTTGCAACGCTTGGAGAAAGCCTCCACGAGCTCTAGAAGTGATATTGATGTAGTTCCTCCCAGAGGAAAAAGACATAAAAACGACCAGCCAGACGGGATAGACGTGATAATCAACCCTGCATGTCCCTTTCCAGATGCCCCTATAAATATGCTGAATATAACATGGGCAGAGAAGGGAAAAGGGAAGATTACAAGGGAAGAAGAAGAAAGACTGGCCAAGAAACCTACGGAGAAGATAAACAAACTACCCGTATATCCAAAGGCTGCCATAATCAAGGGGATGGTTATGTGCAGTAAATGCCAGTGTGAGTGTGAGCTCGAGATTCCTTCGGCTGGAGTCCTCATTGATCACGAGTTAATCAGGAGGAAGGAAGAAGATGCAAGAAGAGAGGCCCGCAAGAGAAATAAGCAGGCGACAAGGAAGGACACCTCCCGAAGTGTTTTTCAACGCTTAGGAGGTGATTCCCAGCCCAAGGCTTTGTCAGAAGTGTTTCGAAACCATGAAGCTTCTGACGAGGCAGAAAAAATGGAGGCCACAATCCAAAGAGGTGCAGATCATCCTCAGAATGGCCAGATGAGGAGGGAAGTTAAGAGAACTGATGGGATAGCTAATCCCGATAGAAAAGGGAATTCTGCCCACCTCGGGCGGAAATGGTATGTAGTCGGAAAGAACGGACAGCCTACCAAACCAATGAGAGCCTCTATGATCAGGAGGGTTCAAAGGCAGCACAAGGCCTACATGAATTCCCTAAAAACCCCCACTACCTCTGAAACCTCAAAAACTCAAAAGTTGGAAAGAGCAACATCTGGAGGTAGTAGCCAGCTCCATTGGCGAAATAAGAAGGAGGTAGAGAAAGCCAACAGCAAAGCAGAAGGGGTGGGGGATCATGTGCCGCAGAGCCAACATCCTGGGAAGTATGGGATCTTGAGAAGAGCTCAAGAAGATCCGATCATGGTACCAACTCCTGGATGGAAGCCGGAGCCTATTCACATGGGAACCGTTGCAAGACCACTTTCTCTGCCATTGGTGGATCCCTTTGGTGAAGTTCCAAAACAAACGTTGTACGAGGGCATGGGTCAACTACAACAGGAGGGGATACCAGAACCTCTGCTTCCAGCCGATGCGATGGCCTGGTTAGATGAATTCATGGACCATATTAGGAGCAAGAAGGAGGATGTACTCGAGCCCAGTAATTTCCACATCAACATGGCGTATATATTATCCGCCACGTTTGGTGCCAGACATGATCAACCTACTAATATGGAGGGTGATTACTTAACAACAGAGCCAATGATGGCACAAGTCAATGTGGATATAGCGGAAGAAGAAGACTTGGGTAGAGCTGAGCCCTCAGAAACATCCAAAGGTGGTCCTCTAAGGATTTACACAAATGAGATGGTGTTTGGCCGTCCGAGTATTTCGTTGGCCAACCATCTGAAGCCGATATATGTTTCAGCCCACCTAGAAGGTGTGCCCTTCAAAAGAATTTTGATTGATAGAGGAGCAGCGGTTAACGTGTTACCGGCCAAGCAGATGAGGAAGATGGGGAAAGGTACGGAAGATCTTATTCCCACGGACCTTACGGTCTCTAGCTTCTCAGGTGCCATCACTAAGACTCATGGCATATTACCTTTGGAGGTGGACTTGGGATCCAAAAAGATAATGCTGGCATTCTTTGTGGTGGACTGCACCTCCACTTACGGAGCCTTACTCGGAAGAGATTGGATCCATCAAAGTTTAGCCATACCTTCCACTCTTCATCAACAAGTGGCGGTATATCATGAGGCGGGTGTTGAAGGACCAGGCTTTTGGGAGATAGTAGAGGTCGAAACACGGCCGTTCCTCCCCTCGGCCAATGTTGCGGAAGCAGGTTTCTACAATCCCAACGTAGGAATCTTGAAATGTTCAGGAGCTGATAAGAACGGCCGCCCTACCAAGGTAACGGCCCAAAAGCTTTTGGAACAAGGAATGCTCCTTACTAAGGAGGAGTGGGATAGACCCTGTCTCGTACCAATTTCCCTACACCATCAATGACTGAACAAAAGAAGAAAGATCAGGTCATGGCAGTCAGATCCCTGATTAAAAGGCTGTTGGTATATGGGAAAGGAAGAAGACAAGAGAGGGAGCAGGAAGAGCAAGAATGGCAGGAAGAAGCTTCGACCAGCCAGCATGAAAATGAAGAGGAATCTTGCAGTGAAGAACTGGATAGGGCTATTCAGATGGCCGAGTGCATATATGATCTAGATGGGCCAGACGACTTGCCCGAGAGCCCAGAATTGGTCGAATTTTTATGTGCAGAACCTGATAAACCATCACCCGAAGTTCAGGATCCTTTGGAAGTTATTGATCTAGGCACAGAGAAGGATCCAAGACCAATACAGATCAGTGGTTTATTAGGGGCCAAGGATCGGGCCAGGATTATTTGTCTCCTGCAAGAATTCAAAGACTGTTTTGCTTGGCATTACACCGAGATGCCAGGGTTAGATCCAACCTTGGTGGAACATAGAATGCCCATCAAGGAAGGATATAAACCGGTCAAGCAAGCACCACGAAGGATGTCAAAGTAGATAGAAGAAAAGGTCAAAGAAGAGATTGAGAGGCTAGTGAAAGCTGGCTTTATCAGACCAGCCAAATATGTGGAGTGGTTAGCCAACATCGTACCCGTTTTAAAAGCTGTAACAAAAGCAGTACGATGTTGTGTTGATTACAGAAATATTAATGGCGCTACACCAAAAGATGAGTACCCCATGCCTATGGCTGATTTGTCCATAGATGCAGTAGCAAAGCATAAAGTTTTATCTTTTATGGATGGAAATGCCGGATATAACCAGATAAAGATGGCTCCAGATGATATTCATAAAACAGCTTTTAGGTGTCCTGGTCATGTGGGGGCATATGAGTATCTGGTTATGCCATTCGGGCTCAAGAATGCTGGCGCAACATATCAAAGAGCAATGAATGCCATTTTTCATGATCTAATCGGCCAGAGCATGGAGGTCTATATCGACGACATCGTGGTGAAATCTAAAACAGAAGAACAACATCTAGTAGATCTCAGGCAAGCATTGATAAGGATGCAGATCCACAAATTGAAGATGAATCCAAAGAAGTGTGCATTTGGAGTAAGAGCGGGCAACTTCTTGGGATTCTTGGTGCATCAGAGAGGTGTGGAAGTGGACAAAAACAAGTCTCGGGCAATATTGGAATCACCTCCACCCACCAACAAAGTGCAGCTTTAGAGACTACTAGGCAAGATCAACTTCTTGAGGAGATCCATTGCCAATTTAGCAGGCAAAATCCAACCGCTGACTCCTTTACTAAGGTTGAAAGATAAAGAAAATTTCGAGTGGGGGCCGACCTACCAACAGGCATTTGACAGCATCAAGGCCTACCTAACTTCTCCACCAGTGCTGGTACCACCTCAAAGGGGAAAGCCCTTGAAGCTATATATTTCTGCTTCGGAAAAGTCAATTGGGAGTTTGCTAGCTTAAAATAATGAAGGTGGAAAGGAGCAGGCCGTATACTACCTCAGCAGAATTTTGACCGAAGTAGAAACAAGATATTCTCCGGTGGAGAAATTGTGTTTGGCTCTATATTTTACGGCCAGCAAGCTAAGACATTATATGTTACCTTGTCACGTACACATCATTGCCAAAACAGATGTGATAAAGTACATGTTGTCAAAGCCTATGCTAGCGGGAATGATTGGGAAGTGGATTCTAGCACTGTCAGAATTCAGCTTTCAGTATGTACCTCAAAGGGCAGTCAAAGGCCAGGCAATAGCTGATTTCTTGACCGAGCATCAGGAACCTCAAAGTGAGGTAATCAATATCCCAGGAAGTTTGGAGGTGACTAGCGTTTGGATCCCACCAAGAAGTGATGTTTCGGGCAAAGAAGATTGGATCCAGCAAGAGATAAAAAGAGTAACGAGCCTATGGATTACTCCTTGGAAGCTATATTTCGATGGATCCCACACTCAGAAGGCTGCAGGAGCTGGGATTGTGATTATAAATCCTCAGGGGGTTTATCATTATTACTCATTCCTGCTCGATTACCAAGAAAATACTAATAATCGGGCAGAGTATGAGGCATTGATTATTGGTCTGGAAATCTTGTTGGATTTGGGGGCAGCAGAGGTAGAAGTCTTTGGTGATTCAGAGTTGGTAATAAACCAGCTAAATGGCGAGTTCAAGTGCAGACATATCACTATGGCGGGGTACTATATGGCAGCAACACAATTGTTGAGTTTCTGGGAATCCGAGATATCCGTCAATCATATTCCTAGGGGATCTAACTTAGCAGCCAATGAAATGGCGCAACTCGCCTCAGGAGTGCCAATACAGGAAAGAAAGTATGGAGTAAATGTCGAGATTCAAACAAGAAACCTTCCTTCCATCTTGGATCGGGGGTTTAGTTTGGATGTAATGGTTCTAGAAGCCAAGATGGAAGATTGGAGGGCACCCATCATTTATCACCTGAAGGATCCTTCTTCATCGACAAGTAAGAAGAATAGACATCAAGCAACCAAATACGTCTTATGGGCGAAGAACCTTCTGAGAAAAACCCCGGATGGATTACTGTTAAAATGCTTAGGCCAGGAAGAATCCATGAGAGTGATGGCCGAAGTACATGAGGGAATATGTGGAGCACATTAAGTAGGGACAAAGATGAGATGGCTACTCAGAAGGTACGGTTATTTCTAACCCGACATGGAAAAAGACTGCAAGTCTTATGCCCGCGGTTGTGAAGAATGTCAGAGGCATGGACCTCTCCAACACGTGCCTTCAGTACCTTTGAATCCAGTGGTCAAGCTTTGGCCGTTCCGAGGATGGGCGATGGACTTCATCGGGCAAATTTATCCAGCTTCCAGTAAAGGGCATACTTTTATAATTGTGGCGACATATTACTTCACCAAGTGGGTGGAAGCATTAGCAGTAAAATCCGTAACTTCCACCGTAGTCAAGAATTTTATCGAGACCAAGATCCTGCACAGATATGGGGTGCCCGAGACTATAGTGACGGACCGTGGGCCATCTTTCATTTCAAAAGAAGTCGAGGAGTTTGCAAGCAAGTATAAGATAAAGATGATCCAATCTAGTCCGTACTACCCTCAGTCAAATGGGCAGGCTGAAGCTAGCAACAAGATCCTGGTCAACATTATTAAAAGAATGGTGACAGATAGTCCAGAAAAGTGGCATGAGATGTTGGGGAACACGTTGTGGGCATACATGACTTCCAAAAGAGCGGAGACCGGCACAACTCCTTATGCTTTGACGTTCGGGCAAGATGCAGTGCTCCCCATGGAGATCAACGTTAGTTCCGTAAGAATTCAAAACCAATTTGGGTTACATAGTACAGAATATATCGAAGCTATGTGTCAAGGTATTGAAGATCTGGATGCAGCCCGAATTGAAGCCTTGAACCAGATTCAGGAAGGAAAGATAGCTGTTGCCCGAGCTTATAACAAGAAGGTGAAGGTAAAGTCTTTCAAAGAGGGATATTTAGTATGGAAAACAGTCCTCCCGCTGGGAGCTCAGCTTCGGGGTTTTGGAAATTGGAGCCCGACATGGGAAGGTCCTTTCATTATCAGTCAAGTCTTGAATAAAGGAGGATACTACCTAGCGGACCTCGATGGAAATAGGCAGAAACATCCCATTAATGTTAGATTCTTAAAAAAATATTGTCCTACATTATGGGATGTTAGGGATTGTTACATTGAAGAGGGGGCAGAGTGAAGCAAGCTTTAAGAATCCCATATGCAGTGTTTTTGTTCATCAAACATTCAAAGAGGGCAGAAAGACAGAAATTGCTAAAATAGTATTTATTTCATGTCGACAAATTGATGAAATTTACAGAGTTTCAATCTTATGTATTACATTTAATTCTCTCTGAGTATGGTGGTGTCTTCAACTGGTTTCCCGACGTCTTCATGGATGGAACCCAATCGGGTGATCGGGTTGTGCGGCCAACATGGGCCTGGTAGAGGATCCTCCAACGGGGCTGTCACCATATGTGATGGTGAAGTCCGATTTATCACCGCAACTTGCGGGAGGACAAACCATCAGGAGGAAGCCGCCTGACCAGGGGTGTTGGAGATAGAGGGGCGGTCGACCAAGGGTGTTGGAGATAGCAGTCATCAGTTAAAACCTCATTTTCTCGCGAAAAGGGAGTTTTAGGAAGCTCCACTCAAAACCTAAGGAACCCATTTCTCAGTTGCTAAGAGAAAACAAGAACGCTCAAGATAGATGGAAGTTGAAGGCCAGAGCCAGAGGAAAGTTGTGGTTTTGTAAGAGAAGTCCCGAGCTAGATTTTATAGAACTCAAAGGACAGTTCAAGGGTCATGAAAAGAGCAAGGGGCATCGGAAGCACCAATTTCCAAGAACGGATATGCATGCATACGGGTATTCAATCAATGTCGACGTTTGAGATTCCAACCTTCACATTAATTGAAGGGGGCACTGTTTGGATTAAAACTTGACTTTAGGCCCAAAGTTGGAGTCGGCCCAAAAGGAGGCCTGGAGGAAGAGAAGATCAAAGCCCAGCCGAGGCTTGGGAAGGCAGGAAAGGGCCTTTTTCTGACTTTATACAATTCACAAAGGCCATTTGCCTACCTACCCAAGGACCAAGTGGTGTAGACTGATCAGACTGCACAGCCCATAAAGTACTTTATGGTGGCATTACATGTAATAAAGCTGATGAGTCATCACCCTCAGACCGCATTCGGGCAAAGCTGTTGCTACAGGAGCCGAACCGAGTAGTCTATAAAAGGAGGAAGAGAAGACAGGAATGAGGACACTCAATCAAACAAACAAAAGCACAAACTCTGCTCAAAAAGCCAGATTTGCCTTCAAACGAAGCTGTAGTCAGCCCAAGCTTTCATCCCCCTCGGGATAATCTTTTCTCCTAAACTTTGTAATAGCTCTGCTACCTTGTTCAAACTTGTTGTAGTATCGATTCACCCTTTTGTATTCTTCTTTCCCCTCTCCACCTAAGCTTTCAGACCTTTGACAGAACCACAAAGATAGGGACCTGCAAGACGGCCTTAATTGATAAGGTTTAATCTTGCCCGACCTGCTTTGTTCTGTCTTTGTCTTTTCTTTCTTTAAAGTCTAGCGATATGTTGTATGTTTTTAGTTATATGCAAGTTGTTTCTAGCAAAATCACGATGACAAAGCTTTCTCAACACTTGGATCTGATTTAAATATATCTTCAATGCTTAAATTAGATCCAAGTCCTAAGCCCGCAGGCATGTAAATCTGATTAGTTTAAAAGTCCTTGGCCTCAAGGCATAAAAAAGAACTTTATGTGGACTTAACCCATCCACGACAATCCTTGATAAACGAGAAGTCCGAAGTTTCTTAGGGCGCAAGTAATCGACCTACCTTATAGTTTTCTTTCTATTATATCATGATTATCATAGAACGCTTAAGCATGGGATGGACTCTAATGGAAAGCCTCAAGGCCTACACTTAAGGCCCCACAAAGGCATCCATTTGGATTCATCCTATTCAGCGATCTTAAGAGTCTAAGCATAAGAATGAACTCTGATGGGAAGCCTCAAGGCCTACACTTAAGGCCCCACAAAGGCACCCATTTGGGTTCGTTCTATTCCTTGGATTCGGGTAATCAGAAATATAATAGTTAGAAGACTCCGACAATCACAAGAATACATATGATGCGTTCGAGTACTGGTTTAGTTATGTATGGGAAGCCTCAAGGCCTACATTTAAGGCCCCACAAAGGCACCTGTTATAACTAAACATGGTTTCTTGGATACATGTATATATATATATACAATGAAAGAACGACAACCATTTTACATCTGCCATGCTAAAGATGGCAGTGGCACGCCTGAGCACCTAAATGTTAATCTTGATTGTGAGCCTCAAGGCCTATACCTAAGGCCCCACAAAGGCACCTCTCAAAGTTAACTCTGTCTTTCTCTTTCAGCCTTGCCCGAAGAGCCTTGCCCGAAGAGTCTTGCCCGACGAGACTTGCCCGACGAGACTTGCCCGACAACGCCCAGAAACGAAGCAGAAGCCCGACAACAGCCCTCAACCGGCGCCAACCTCCAGGGGAGCTGTGTGCTCGTCGGCCAGGAAACATCCCCAGCGGAAATTCCTGCCACGAACACCACCACCCTCATTTCTTCGTCCGCGAGCCACCACCACCATCACTGATCTTTCTTCGTCCTCCTATTAGCCACCATCTACAAAATCAATGGTAAATTTGATATTTGAATTTGTGAAAATAGTGATCTGTGTGAATTTGGGAATATTGTGAACATTGTGAAAATAGGGAATATTGTGAAAATATTGTGAAGTTGTGAAAATATTGTAAATCTGCAAAAATATTGGGAATATTGTGAACATTGTGAACACATGGAATTTTGTGAACATTGTTGTGAACACATGGAATATTGTGAACGTTGTGAAGTTGTGAAAGTATTGTGAATATTATGAATTTATGGAAATATTGGAATATTGCGAATATTGCGAATATTGTGAAGTTGTGAAAATATTGTGAATTATGAAAATATTGTGAATTTGTGAAAATAGAGAATAAGGAATAGGAAAATAGGGAATATTGTAAATTTGGGAGTTTGTGAAAATAATTGTGAATTTATGAAAATATTGTGTTCGTAGAAATATGTGAAAATAGTAGGAAATATTGTTACCCAAAAAGAATTGTAGGAAATATGTGAAGTTTGTAGTAAAAAAACTTAAGTTTTTAGGAAAGAAATTAAATTTGTAAAAAGTAAGTAAAAATTGTAAAAAATTATTTTGTGTGTGTGTTTTTTTTTCACTGATGTCATCTCAGTTGATCATTAGTGATCGTTGCTATATCTCCGCTTCAGGTCAGAGTGGCTCAACAGAAGGGATACCCAGCAGCACCTAGCCGATCACTACTAAGTTGGTGACAGGTCTTAGTACTTCCGATGCATCGACGCGAGTGCCTCGATCTACCAAGCATCTTCACAGCCAGAGACGACACGAGCATGTGGCGGTTAAAGCCGACCCTGCTAATGCCGCGAAGGCCGATTGGGCGACCGTTCACTCGGAGGGAGATGGAAAACTCCCGACTGAGAAGAAGAGTAAAGTGTGGGGGATCTGCAAAGGTTTGGCCTCCAACCAAATCACCTGCTTATTGCAGACCTGGATTGTCGTTGATTACATCCCACTCTATCAGCGAGCAAGTCAGAAAGTTAACAACTTGTTGACTCATGACATGGGTACCATTATCCGCACCAAGTGCCCCATGGTCGCCGAATCGTGGAGGAAGCTCGACCCCGAGGAGCATGACGAGATGATGAGATAGATTTCCGTGAGTCTAGAATTTTTTTAACTTATTACTTTTTTTATTTTTTTTATTTTTTATTTTTTACTTTTACTTATTTATTTTTTTTTAAAACTAATACACTTGTTTTTTTATTTTGTCTATTTTAGACCAACTTCTCCATTTACATGAAGACCAGGGTACGAAAGAGTACATACATTTGGTATGCACTAAGTAGTACAAAGAGTGGAAGTACGTGCTTCACTGGCATTACAAGACTTGTGCATCTCTTGATGAAGCTTCTACTGATCTAAGCCATACCTTCGTCACTCTGGTTCTTGGCCCTTATCTTTCCAGGTCAACGAACAGCGTGCGCATGGTTCAAATTTCCCGGAAGTGGAGGCTTGGGGGGATACACATGTCAATTATGGAAACCAGTTGGCTGATGATATTTATGTAAGTATTTCGTTCTAAATTTTGATTTCAAATTTCATTGTACTAAAAAATATTTAAATTATGATTGATGATCTTAATTGAGTTATCTTATTTATTTTTGTAGGCTTCTATGTTGTAGAAGAAGGATGACTACCTTGCCAACCTTTCTCAACAGCAGCAGACACACAATGGAGTAGCTGACACCTGATCTAGAGTTGTCTGTACAGTTGTTGATAGACGGGGTTGGTTGACGGAATGGTAAAGAATTATGCGGCCTAGGAGCAAGTTGGATTTGGGACCTCGGGGGATCTAGCTCTCATTTTCCAAGAGCGACGTCTTCTAAACTATAACAGTTGGAGATAAAGCTAGCAAGCCAGCAAAAAAAAGCTGCACGCAAGCAAGAAGAAGTTGCATGCGAGCGAGAAGTCATGCGCCAATGAGAGGACAACCTCATGCAGTACATTGTTGGGATAGCCCAAGCAATGTCAGCTTCAGGCATCCATATTCAGGATCCTTTGAGAGACCTTCAGCTGCCATTCAACTAGCCACCTGATCTGGGACCCACCTGAGTAGTCGTACTTAGTTTAGTTTTTGGTAAAATATTTTATTTTTAATATAATTAATAAATTTCTATAAAGTTGTGACTTGTTTTAGCTTTTTAGATTAATATTATTGCTCGGAGGTCGATGAGGGATGTAAATCCGAGAGACGAATGCCGGACTGATTGAGGGCCTGTACAAGCTGTGACATCTGGCTCCTATACGAGGCGAGTTCAATCTAAGGTCGGCCACCTCTGCTATCAAAGCTGTCACCTGACTGTTTGACTGCGATGATGAAGGGGCTCTAGGTTTCCGCCGCCGGGCATTCCCTATCCCCTTACAATATGTCCCTGGCCTCCGCCCGAGAGTCTAATCCAAGGTCTCCGTAAGGATCTGAAACCCTGCATCCTCTGGGCGATCCACATACTCGAGCGGAGTATCAGGAGGAAGTTGGGAGGCGGACTCCTGAAGAACCAACGGCCTCTTCTACATCATCGTCGCCTGTGTAATATAACATAAAATATTAATTAAAACATTCATATAATAACCATGAAACTTGAATGCGTAAGATAATAATTAAAATTAAAGAATACTTACATGAAGGGACTTGACCAACTCATCCCCGGGTCGAACATAAATGTCGCTAAAGACATCGATCTCCGGGAATTTTGAACCCCCCTAAATAGAACAAAAGAAGAAAAATGTTAGTACGAAAAAAAAAAAAATAATATTAATGACATATTAAAAATTGAATATAATTTTTTTTTATTATTACCCGCTGACGCGCCTCCATCCTATATGAGAAGGGCCTCAAACCGGAATGGTGGAGAAGAGTCTTCTTGTCCTTATTGCTCTTGTTAGCTTTCCCCTTCTTCTGTTATACAAAAAATAAACGTATTAGTTCAAATTGAAATGAAATATAAAAAGAATCAATAAACATTAGTAAAAAACGTATAATAATTTTAAACTTAATATAAAAAAATACCACATAGCTAGGCTCTTGAAAATGACCGCAGAGCCACACCTAATTATCCTCTTGACCCTCAAACTCCTTCGGGCAACCCTCCTCAAGAGCGACTTGCGGATCATCAAATGTCTGAAAATATTGGTGCATGTCGCTCTTCCACTGCTTGTACCGTTCAACAAAGAGCCTGTTGACATACGCCAATGACTCGTCATTGATTAAATTGTAGTTCGTCTGCAATGTAACAAATTAATTACATACATTAAGTAATATAAATATATAAAATTTGAAGGAAAAACAATTAAGAGGTAGGATACTTACCGACAACTGTGAGCACACTTGTGTCCTCACCTAGTCTGACATCACCTTCCAAGACTTCCATTTCATAGGGCAATAGGTCCAAACGACGTGACCAATGTCGTGGGCCAATGTGCTATGCTGCTCCGCTGTTGGTGCAGCCCAATGCCACTTGTCGTATCTGATACTGATATGGCCATTTTTCACCCGGGTGATCTTCACCGTCATCAACTGGCAACAAGGTCCCTAGGTGTTCTTCTTGGCTGCAAAGAAATATAAAATTATTGTTAACCCATAACTAATAACAAATCCTACTAAAATTTCAGCATAACCTCCCTGTAATTAAAACATTTCCCAAAAACCTGAAAATAACATAAACAATATATGTATCCAGAAGAATGATCACAACTGTTTAATAAAAGGTTCAGAATGATGACAACAATAAACAATATATATATATATAATAATTGTTTAATCCTTAAATGACATAACTTAACAAACTGAACTGAAAATAAGAAAACCAAGTTAACCAAATTGTTATCATAATTCATATTTGGTATTCCTTATAAGGTTTGTACTTTTGCCAACATTGTATGCACTATTACAAAATGTAAATACAATCCAACTCCGCGATTTGCATAAGTAAACAACAATTACTTTTAGTTCAAGGAAGCATATGCATTTGAAAAGCACAATGATACATCTGCTTTACACATTTTCTTTCTACTTACCTAAATAACTAAAGATCGAACTTAGAGCAGCTGGAGGTCAAATTTTTGAACAAACTTAAACTAGTAAAACTCATAATTAAGTAGAAAAATTGAACAAAAATTTTACCAAAACCCAAAGCAGTGCTATTTGTATTAAAAAGAAACTCTAGATTTGAACAAAATATTTATTTGTTTGTAGATGACAAACAAATAAATATTTTCACTATGAACAAACATTAGATTTGAACAAAGATTAGTAGAAAAATTAGAATGGCAAGTTCTACTTTACGCCCACATTTTGGTCCAAAGCAGTTGGAGTTCAAGGAAATCTTTACCTTGATGTGACCCCATTAGTAGTGGATGTTGATGGTGTGTCGGGCGTGCAGGGACGGCGGTGACCAAGCCTGGCGCTAATAGGTAGCGCCACTGATGAGGCTGATGACGCTGGCACATGGGAGACCTCGGGACCAACCGGCAAGTGGTCCATTTGTGCAGGAGCAGTGGCAGTTGACGGATGAGCCAGGGGAGGCAAACGGGGTGCAGTCGTCACCGCCTTACGACTTCTAATAAGGTTTGACATCTTACACTTCCATAAATGATTTGGGATGATGGCTGACTAGTGAGGATTAACATTCCTGTGAAGATGGGTCCTGGTCATTGCCTAGTGATATCCAGACTTGACCGAATAAATTCCTTTTTTCTTGAAAGGCCACACCAATCTATCCTTCAAATTCGAATCTCCAATATGAATCTCTAAAATCGCAATAAACTCCTTATCCATAACAAATGGTTTCAAAAAATCAATGTCCCAAGCCCCATCATCAGTACATATCAGAGAGCTAACCCTTAGGTTCAATGAGATTTGTGTCGTGCCTAATGGGGAGGGTCTTCCCAAAGGAATGGATAGAAGCCATCTATCCACCCAAACCCGTACCTCTTTTCCATTCATTATCTGCCAATATGCACCCCCACAAATAATTTCTATTCCAACTAAAAGGCTTGACCAAGCCCATGAAACTCTTCCACCCTGCTTTGCATTGAGGAAAGAGTTGGGAAGTATCGATCTTTAAGTACCGACATCCAGAAGGAATTTGGCTCCAATAACAGCCTCTAACACTGTTTCACCAAGAAAGTGTTGTTGAACTCCCCAAAGCATCTTAAACCTAAACCGCCAGTTTCTTTGGAGTGACCCATTTGGTCCCTTAAGACCCAATGAATCTGATTCTCCCCATCTTTTTGTCCCCACCAAAATTTTGAAATCATTGCATCTAATTCATTGCGAAGTTTTGTAGGAAACTTGAATAGATTCATGGGATACGCCGGAATTGTTTGCGCCACCGCCTTTATTAGAACCTCACGCCTTGCTTGTGAGAGTGTTGAACGCTTCCAACCTTGGATCTTTCCCAGTAGCCTTCCTTTAACATAAGCAAGGCCGCTTTTCTTGGATCTACCCCAAATTGCCGGAACACCCATATATACTCCCAGGTTCCCAACTCTCTCCATCCCAAGAATTGCAGCCAGTCGGATTGATAAAGACTCCGAGACATTCCCCCCGAAGAATACACTCGATTTGGACTTATTCACCTGTTGACCTGAGGCCGAATAGTACTCATCAATTAACTGAATAAGATTTCTGCAGTTTCTCTCCTCCGCCTTTAGAAAAATCAAAGTATCATTAGCAAAAAGAATGTGGGATATCGTGGGACCGGCAAAATCCATTTTAACACCCTCAATTCACTTCCTATCGCTCGCTTGCTGAATAAGGAGCGTAACACTTCACTGACCAACATGAATAAATATGGGGAAAGAGGATCACCCTGTCTAAGCCCTCGTGTTGGAACAAATTTGGACACCGTACTTTCTACACTCATTTAGTGGATCTCACTTAAAACTATTTTGTTCAAAAGTTGTAACTTAATCTAAAGCCTATAGCCTATCAGATTAAGTTTTTCCAAAATTTGTTCTAATTTTTATTAGATCCACGTGGAGGGCCCTACCTTAAGCATTATTGACAACGCCTATTGGGAGGCTTACCCTATATTCTTGTCTCGGGCAAGAGACGCTCCCATACATGGCACATATGTCCTCTTGACTCCCATTCTAATTTGTAAGAATTCTGAACAAAGACAGATTGCCATGTCCTCTATAGTAGTAGTTTGGTTTTATGTGGTCAGGACGACGTATGTGCCATGTATGGCGGCGTCTCTTGATTCCCTGACCTCACATTTCTTTTGCTATATTTTCCGTTCTTCGGCTTTCCTTGTTTCACTTGGCGATTTGCCCTGGTTATAATATTTCTCGTTTCTCAAAAAAAAAAAAAAAACAAAAAACAAAAAACCATTATTGGTTTGGTTTCGCTTGTAAGCAACTTATACACTATTCCTTCTAACAAGGACATGTATGAGTTTTGGTTCACATTACATTGTATCACTCACACTGAACGTTGTAGTGTTGATGTACCTATGACATGAAAGTCCTTATTAAGAGAAAGACTTAATTACATGATACGACACAGATATACCGTTACGCCCATGTCATGTAAGTTATTATGGATCCTCTTGGTAAAATGAGGTCAGGTAAGATGAGGTGTAAGATTTTGACAAAAAAGAGGTGAGGAAATGATGTCGTTCGTCGTTAGTGTTGGTAGTATTATTGTTTCTTCTACAATTTAAATGGTCAACTAAACACCCTGAAACCAGTAAATCAAATGATTGTGGCAGATAACCAATGGCTTCCCAAGGAGAAAAACTTGGAGACATAGCTTGCTGAGTGGCTCTCCACCATCACTCAAAACTTGCCATGTGTTAAACCAAATTAATATATATAACGTTCTCTTTATTAACTTTAATCTAAAACTTGAAGAAAAAAAGTTACTACATAAACTAAAATTGAAAAAAACAAATCAAAAGATTTATTATCTCAAATTACCTCATCCCTCTCTCCCTCCTTCCCGTCCCCACCAACCCAGCCCATTGATTAAATCAATGATCAATTTTTGCCAAAACTACAACTTCCCAGTTCATCAGTCTTTATTCAGAAAAAAAAACTTGGAATCAATGATCAACTTATCAAACCTCTTTTTCTAGGCACTGTTTTTCTTCTTTTTGGGAAAAAGGATTGATTGGATTCCAATGTTGAGAAGTCAACGATATCATCCCTGATATCTTGGCTTAGTTTAGGAAACTATTTTGTAATTTACTTGTAATTATTTGTGATTATTTGTAATCCTAGAATGTAGGCTAGATTACTTCCTTGATTAGGATTCTTATTGTATAAATTCTCCTTGTATCAATAGAAGAAAATTTGCAAAATATTATTTGCACGATTCTTTACATGGTATCGAGAGCTAGGATGTACCTAGTTCTTTCTGCTGCCTTTTATCTTGCTATTTTCACATAGCTCATTTTTTTCCGTCGTCTACCATGGCCACCGACGTGATTTCTGGAAGCAGTTCTAATGCCAAGGCTGATATTTCCAACCCATTATTCATCCATCAATCCGATCATCCATCCATGATGTTGGTTTCGAAACCCTTGAATGGGGATAATTATTCTACCTGGTCTCATGCTACGAAGATCTCACTGAGTGCTAAAAACAAACTTGGCGTTGTTGATGGCACTGTCACACAACCTTCCGTCAAGACCAAGCCGGACGATCACGCTTCATGGCAAAAATGCAACGACATGATTGTTGCATGGATTATCAATTCCATTGACTTAAATATTTCTAACAATATCTTTTATATGACTGATGCTCATGCGATTTAGGAGGAATTGCGTGAGCAATATTTTCAAAGTAATGCTCCCCAAATTTTCCAACTGCAACGGGACGTTGCTTCACTTACACAAGATCAACTTTCCATTATTGCATACTACACGAAGATGAAGAGTTTGTGGGTTGAATTTTCATCCTATAGTGACTCTGTTTCCTGCACTTGTGGAGCATAGAATGAGAGGAACATATTGATGCAGTTTCTCATGGGACTTAATGACTCATATATTGCCTTTCGAGGGCATGTCTTATTGATGAATCCTCTACCTACAGTTTGTCAGGCCTATGCATCCATTTCCCAGGAGGAGAAGCAAATGAACCTTGCTTTCTTCACGAGTTACTGCAGACACAGTAGCCATGGCTTTTCTTCAAGGTGGCTCGAAATCATCTTATTCTTCATGATATTCTAATCGCAAACCTTTTCATTACACTTATTGCAATCAAGACTACCATACCATTGATACATGTTATCAACTTCATGGGTATCCACCAGGCCATCGTTTGCATAAGGTTAAGCCACAAAAAAGGAATAGCCGTCCCAAGAAGGAAAAGAGTTCTTCCTCGGTTAATCAAGTCTCGAAAATGTAGCTACCAAGGAGGAGATGCAGTCCGTCATGTCTGGGCTTTCTAAGGTCCATTTTCAACAAATTCGGCAAATTATGAATGGCCAGGGAAGTGATGCGCCACATGCCAATGCAGCTCAGACAAATTTGTCGAAATCACCTTTGCAACTCCATCGATGGATAATCGACAGTGGTGCAACAGATCATATCACTTCTACACCAGAATTGCTTACTGATGGTGTTAAAAATACAAAAATGTCTCATGTTTTGTTGCCTAGTGGAGAGCAAACCGGCATACTCTCTATTGGTCACATTCCTATGAGTTCTACTTTTAAATTGTAAGATGTGCTATGTGTGCCTACTTTTAAAGTAGATTTGATGTTAGTGAGTCGTATTACAAGTGGATTACATTGTTTCGTAACTTTTTTTCCTTCTTGGTGTGTCATTTAGGACCTAACGACGAGGACGGTGATTTGTTTGGGTAAGCGAAAATGAGGGCTGTACTACTTGGTGGCCTGGGCTTCTACGAAGTCTGACCATCCTCGGTAGTTCTGCAACCTTATGCTCTCACCTACAGAGTTATGGCATCAGTGTTTGGCTCACTTATCAACTCCTAGATTAGCTTTCATGTCAAAACAATTGTTGCATTTTCCTTTTGTGTCCAGTAATGCTAACGATGTTTATCCAGTACCCAAGCAAAGTAGATTACCATTTGGTGTTAGTTTTATTTCAACTATAAAACCATTTGCTTTGATTCATTGTGACATTTGGGGTCCTTTTAAAGTTGCCTCTACTTCTAGGGAAAAATATTTCTTAACCATTGTAGACGATTATTCTCGTTTTACATGGATTTTTCTTATGCAACACAAAAATGAAACACAACATATCCTGAAGAATTTGTTCTCCTTTGTCAATACTCAATTTAATACTTCTATTCGTCAAATACGAGTCGACAACGGTGGGGAACTTTTTTCCCTTCGTCTCTTTAAAGATCATGGAGTCATTTACCAACATTCTTGAGTTTATACGCCTCAACAAAATAGGGTTGTAGAATGCAATATCCATATACTTGAAACAACTCGTGCCTTGCATTTTCAAGCTAATCTTCTCCTCCATTTTTTGGGTTGAATGTGTGCTCACTGTCGTTCATCTCATTAACCGTCTTCCCACATCGATTCTTTCAAAGAAAACACCTTTTGAACTTTTATATTCCAAACCACCCACTTTTTCACACCTTCAAGTTTTTGGATGCCTTGCTTTTGCCACTGATACACATGTTTTTCACAAATTTTCTCCACTGCACACAAATACATTTTTCTACGATATCCAGTTGGTCAGAAGGCACATAAATTATACAATCTCACTACTCACCAAATTTTTACAAGTCGTGATGTTGTCTTCCATGAAACCATATTCCCATATCAAACGTCACTCTGTCCAACTTCACCTCAAAATGTGTCTCACCCTACCCCACTTATTTATTATCCATGAACCTTCCCTCATCCCTAACCTCCCTGACATAGTGTCACCCTCTGTCATCCACCCTTCTGATCCTCTCGCCAATGCTTCAATTGCGGATCCCCTTGCACTGCCATCTTCAGACAATGTAGCGTTTGCCGTGCCAACTTCTTTTATTTCAATGCCTGCAACACCCACTGAACCTGCAACTGTACCTTTCCCTGCCATCACCTACCGTGCCTTCCCTTGCTCTAGCACTGGTGCTCCGTCGTTCCGGTTGTCACTCTTCTTTGCCACCTAAGTTGTGTGACTTATTTACCTTACTGTCAAGCTTACCTAAACAAGTTCTTCATCATCTTCGTTGTCTGGTCACACCTTAGGTACACGGTATCCACTTGCTAATTATCTCACTTATCATCGTTTCTCACCTGCACAACAGTTTTTCCTTGCAAATATTGCTCATCAAGTTGAACCCCGAACTTTTGAGGAAGCTGCTCCTTACCCTTATAGGTAAGCTGCCATGGATTCTGAATTAAAAGCATTGGAGGCTAATCGCACTTGGTCTCTCACTCTTTTTCCTCTTGGTAAATCACCCATTGGATGCCGTTGGGTTTACAAACTCAAGCATTATTTCGATAGCTCCATTGAACGTTATAAGGCACGTTTGGTTGCCAAGGGTTATACCTAGCTTGAGGGTATTGATTTTCATTATACGTTTTCTCCCACTGTCAAAATCTTAAGTTATCAGACAATGGTGAAATCCTTAAAGATCCGGCAAAATATAGAAGATTGGTGGGGCGTTTGATATATCTAACGATCACTAGGCCGGATATAACCTATTCAGTGCATGTGTTGAGTAGGTTTATGCATGAGCCTCGCATACCACACATGGAAGCAGCCATTTAGAATGAATTGGTCTTAAATTCATATTGTGATTTAGATTGGGCAGGATGTTTTACAACACGAAGATCAACTACAGGGTATTGTATTTTTTTGGGCTCTTCATTGATCTCTTGGAGGTTAAAGAGACAAAAGACCATGTCTTTGTCATCAGCGGAGGCCGAATATTGAGCCATGGCTGAACTTGTTGTGAATTATCATGGCTGTGATATTTATTAAAAGACCTAAGTGTACTACATCCAAGACTGGCCTTGCTTCATTGTGACAATAAAACGACTCTTCACATCGCTGCTAATCTGATTTTTCATGAGTGAACCAGACATATAGAAATGGACTGTCATTTCATTAGGGATAAAATAGAAGATGATTCAATTGTCACAAGATTTGTTCCTTCTTCACATCAACTTGTGGACTTACTCACGAAGGCATTGGGGAAGGAAACTTTCTCAAGGATTATTCACAGGTTTGGAATTCTCAACATTCACTCTTCAACTTGAGGGGGAGTGTTGAGAAGTCAACGATATCATCCTTGATATCTTGCTTAGTTTAGGATTCTCATTGATAAAGTCTCCTTGTATTAATAGAAGAAAATTGCTTCTGCAAAATATTCTTTGCACGATTCTTTATTTCTAACCCTTTCATTTAAATCAATGATCAACCTGTGAAGTCTAGTTTTATTGTTTAGCTTCCCTTGTCAAATGTTGTAAATTGTACCACACATCCTCTAGTTAGTTTTAGGGTTAAAATGCTACTTTTGGGATCATGCTGCTAGAAATAGCATTTCAAGAGCTTAACTTTTCTCATCAAAGGTTTGTTCATACATATGCATTTCATGCCATTATTTCCAGTTCATTCTGTCTAGTGGTTATGTCTAGTCAAAACTTCTCGCTGCTTACATGCCACATGGGTTTTCCGACAGCCTTTTCCTCGAGAGTGTTTTTCAACCCTAGATCTTTCTAGATTGCTTTTACACATGACACGTCGCTTTTCTGGTCCATTTCTGTCTGAACATTAAACCCTATTTATAAACATCAAGCTAGGGTTTATTTGGTTTTTAGGGCCGAGATTGGAAAAGGTTTTTAGAGCTTTATTTTCATCTCTATCTTTGAATATTTATAAATCTATCTTTGAATTCGCTTGCTTAAATCTCTTTATATGCTCATTCGTTTTGGTTAGAAGATTTTTATTTTCATAAAAGAGTTGTTTTAGATTTGAGCTATCTCTTATGTTCTTACTTGAAAATCCTAGCCACAAAATCACACTCATGCACTAAATACCCACATCATTGCATTTAGGGTAGCATTGTTTTTGTGATTTTGATCTTTGTTTTTAGGTCAAGTTTTTCAAGTTTCAAATCTTCAAAATGACCTTTTTTGGGATTCGCGTCAGTTTCATTTTTCAAGTATTTGATTGGTGAAACTGACTAGACATTGAATCTAGATCTACATATCATTATCATATCATCATATGCATAGTTTGTGTGTTGGTCTCGATGCGACAAGGTGAAGAGTTCAGGAGGAGCTGCTATCTTGTGAAGACTGGAGACAACACCCTTTCGGTGCCATAAGGTGAAGAGCTTATGAGGAGCTGCCACTTCGTGAAGACCGAAGGAATCCATCTTGTGTAAGACAATGTTGCATAAAGGTAAAGCTGCTCCGTAGACTAGGTCTAGGAATTGAGATTTACATGGTACTTTTTAAGAATCTTGATTATACTAGTGGATTGGACTCATTGGAGAGTCCCCAGTTTTTTAACCCAGAGGTGGGTTTTTCAGGCTCGTCCACATATCTTATTTACTTGCATATGTTTCATGCATCCTATGAAATGTTATTTGATAAGTGTTAGAGACTAAGTTTACACTGCATATTATGAGCAATGAACTGATTTGTTGTTGACTAAGATAACTTGTAGTGAACTAAGTTGGATTCGTAGATTTGCGTTTGACTAACTGATGAATCTGTACTTAGTTGACTGGTGAGCTTGACTAGTCAATCCAGCATACTTTAATTCATAATTGCTTTGTTATTGCTGTTTGCATAATGAAGCGATATGTTTTTACAACTGCAGTTTATATAACTGACTAACTTGTAACTAGTTGACTAGTCTACTGTGCAAAGTTAATTTTTATTTGCAGGATAGTCCATCTTGTATCCAATTTCACAACCTTCAACCCTTGTTTAGAAATACATCTTCCTCAATTCCTCAATTCGGAGTTTAGATGTCACTGCTCTTTGTATATTTAATCAGAGTATTTACCCAGAAATCCTAAAATGATTAGACCAATAAAAGCCCTTTTAAATAATGAAATGAAACAATTAATGAATCAGGACAGGCCGAGCAATGTCTTTGTAGAAAGAACAAGAAGAAAAATTCATTATGCAACTAATCCTTAGTTGAGGGATTCTGATGAACTGGGAGGGGGTGGGTAGTAGGTGTGCGATGGAGATGGACTAGGGTGGGGAGTTTGTTTTCATTTCTATCTTTTAGTTTTAAATAATCTTTTTTATTTTAATATTTTGAAACATTTAAGTAGAAATTATATTTACGTTTAACAAATGGCAAGTCTTGAATGGGAGTTACTGCTACTCAACAAAGTCCAATGGTAAGCTGAGCTCAACATAAGTTTTTCTTCTGGCGGAGGCTTCTAAATTCAAAACTAATTTCTAAACTCCCCAAAATGGAAAATAAAATAATTAAAAAATAATCAAAAAATAATTTTGAAAGAGAAAGAAGCAATGTCAGTGGAAAATAATTAAGGGTGGGTTTGAGATTGTGGTGCTTTTAAGAAAAATTATTTATAAGAAAATTTGGAACATTAAATGTCTTTGGTAAAACAAAAAAAAAATGCTATTCTAAAAAACTATTGTCAAAGACAGCAGTAAAGCAGAATTAGGGTCTACCATGCTTTTAAGTTTTATAATTTTTTTTAATTTTTTTAAAGCATAGTAATCAGTGCTCATTTAATGAAATTTTCTAATGGTAAGGATACCCCAACCCCCGCATATTTTACAAAGTTATAATCTTTGCCCGTACATTATTATCTTTGACAATTATTATATACATTAAATACCATACTTTTTTAGTCAGTTAACATATTCACAACAATCTATATAAAAGTTTACCAAACACTCAAAACACTTTTTTTTTTTGTTAAAAGCACCTTTGCAAAACAATTTACCAAAAACACCTGACAATTTTATTTTACAGCTATTTATTCTTACATCATAGTAGAAACAAATCTTTTTTTTTTAAAGCATAGCAATTCCAAACTAGCCCTAAGTACTCGAAAGTGGCGAGCTGTGGGAGAAGGAAAGGGTAGTGTTTAAGGGGTGGACCAAGCCAACTTAGAGCACTTCCACCCTACTAAATTGCCTAAGCAATTACTGTCAGGCTATTGAGCAAGGCAATTATTGCCATTAGTGAACAATAACTGCCTAAAATTGTAAATTGAATAACCCAGTCAATTCGTTTTAAAATATTATTATTATTTTTTTATAAAATAATTTTATTTTAATTATGAATAAGATTTAAAACCAATCTCGTCACGCCACGTGACATTATTCGAAAGTACAATATTTTTGGATAGATTTTCAACCGATTCCGTAGCGCCATGTGTCATAGTTATGTATTTTTATAATTCTTAAGTTTATTTTTTGATAATTTTTTTTAAATTTTTAACTAATTTTTAAACATTTTTTTGGGGTCAAATAATAGATTTTGTTAGATTAGCCACTAACAATGTTCAAACCCACGTTGTAATGTAATGACTCTACTCATTTCCGCCACTTGTGGTAAAGGACCACTTGCTAATTTTTATCAAACTTCATTATTATGTAGAATATAGTTAGTATTGGGAGACAAACTTGGACCTCTCTCAGACCCTGCGTAAAGCGGGAGCCTTGTGCACTGGGTACGACCTTTATTGAGAGACCAACTTGGACAACTTTTTCACTACACTTTCGCAGAATCGACCCCCCGCTTTTTCTGTACATGAATATGTGGAGCTCAGCATGTCTGGAAGCACGGAGAACGTTCTTTTGCTGATGTAGCTAGTGAACCAGCGAAAAGAAGCTGCGCACGAGCGAGCGAGAAGCCATGCGCCGGTGAGAGGACGGCCTTATACAGTACATTGTTGTGATAGCCCAAGTAAAGTTAGCTTTTGGCATTCACATTTCGAATCCTTCGAGTGACCTTCAGCTGCCATTCCACCAGCTACCTAAACCGCACCCACCCGAGTAGTCGTGACTCGTACTTAGTTTAGTTTTTGTTAGAATATTTTGTTTTTAATATATTTAAATAAATTTCTTTAAAGTTTTGATTTATGTTAGCTTTTTAGATTAATATAATTATAATTAAATACATTATTTAATTTAAATATTGTTTTAATTTCGAATTTTAAAAAAATATTTAAGGGCTCTGCTTCGACGAATATATTCCTTGAGCAAACTTTTATTGTATTTTTTTTCTTTCTTTAAAACAGTTTCCCAACGAATTATATGTTGGGCGAATTTTTTATAATATTTTATTTCCATAAACTCGACGAAACTGTGTCGTTGAGCAAGGTATATTCGTCGGACTAGGTTGGTCAACGCTCTTTTACCTGTGACTTTATTTTGTCAATTAACTATGTTCAACCAACAAATGATTATATTTCTACGGGCAAATATTTGAGCAACGGAATTTTGTTGGGCAAATTATAGGTGACGAAAAGGTATTTGGCCTAACGAGGTTTTTTCATCTGGAAATGGTTTTTTTTATTTTTCTTATAGCGAAATTGGTATTTAATCTGAATTTACTTTTGATTTTTTATACATAATGAAGTGATTTTTGGAGGGAGTACAGAATATAAATATAAGCTCTTGATAGAGAAGCTAATTATAATTATATTATTATGATAGACTCATTATGCAGGTTTGTTATCATTTAGTACTTCAAGGTTCAATGCCGATTATTATGTTCAGGAAAAGAACGTAACAGAAAAGTGTATATCAAGCTAGTGTTAATATTATGATATGGACTTCACTGCTTTGTATGATCGATAGCATTCTCTGTGAAGTCCAGGATAGAAAAGAACGTAACGGATAGAACAATCCATGCTTCAAATGCTCCAACGGATCAAGGCACAAAACCTTTTTTGAAGTAAAAAAGTCACTTAAATGATCTCAAAGCAGTGGAGAGAAACTTATAATTACTTCCGGAATATTTGAGATACAACTTGAGCTAATAGAAGGAACGAACGACGGAGTAGGGCAACAACATAATAGAAAGGTTGAGGATTATAAGAGCAATAATTGAGACTTGATGCCCCACAGAGAAAGGGGCACAATCGCCTTCGCATGACTAATGAAGCCGGTGAGTCGATGACAATGAGATGATGAACCAGAGCCACATATAGTGGCAATGTGGAAGTCACGCTCGTGTCCGAATTTTTTCCTTAACGCCACAAATGAATTGAGATAAATTTCTTTCTGATGACCCATTTACAGCCAATGCGTCCTCTAAAGTTTGCCTTACTTTCTTGATCTGTTTCTGTAATCCATCACCCGAATCTCCACACATCAGACGGTTGATCTTCTCCCCTACTTCTCCCCTTGTAACGAGTTTAACTGTATCACAAAGATTTAGTCCAATCCCCCAATCATCAACTACTAGTTTCCTATTAGTGATTTGGTCAGTCCATAGAGGAAAACACAACATGGGAACACCACACCGCATACTTTCAAGTATGGAATTCCATCCACAATGTGTTAAGAACCCTCCTATTGCTGGATGCAAAAGCACCTCAATCTGAGAGCACCATGGCACCATCAACCCTCTATCTTTAGTCTCGTCCTCAAATCCGACCGGCATGATACATGTTTCATCATAACTTGTTGTGTCCGGGCGAAGCACCCAGATGAAACTCACTTTACTAAGCAAAAGTCCATGAGCTATTTCTTCGAAATCATTTTTAGTAACTTGACCATAGCTTCCAAATGAAATGAACAAAACTGAACCATGAGGCTTAGTGTGGAGCCACTGAGTACAGTCAAACTCTGACATTAAATTGGTAGCCACCATACCCTTAGTAGGTTTATTGGAGAGAACAGGACCAATTGCATAGGTGGGTTGCTTCTCTTGCAAGGCTGAGAGGGACTCGGATTCAAGTTCTTGCACTGTATTACACAATATGAAATCTGCCCCTTTCACTTCCTCGTATGCCTTGTATATGACGCGGTGCATCGGTGTTGATATATCTGTTTCTTGCAAGTTTGACATCAAGTCCTTTGGTTCAATAGCCTTCACTCCAGGTATGTAATCGATGGTGCCCTCACGATTATCTAATAAATGAACCAAAAAAATAAAAGAGAAGTGTAATAGGACATTTTCTCTTGTTAAAACGTCAGAACAAACTATCAATTATTGAATTCTTGTTCAAATATGTGATTGTAATGTAACGGATGAAAAATAGTATGTGATCTAATTGACAGTCTAGCAACAAAACATAACATTAGGCATAGGTATACTGCAATATAAGAATTTAATACATCAAAGCGAAAGGCGATCTATGAGAAGGATATTGCATACCTTGAGAACCAAAATGACCATTTTTTATGAGGAGGTCCAAGTGATAGTAGATGTTAAAAACTAGAGCTGGTTGAGTCCAGAAAGAAATATGGACAAGATTGTACTTGTTGGCTATGGTTGCTGGCCAACAGTGGTAGGTATCAGCGATCAAGCAAGAGATTGAGGGGTCAGATTGGACTAAATCTCCAACAAGTTCATCAACATGAGCAGGGAAGACATGCAAAGAACACTCGAGAAATTGGTCGAGATTCTGAAATCGGTTGAAGGCTAATGGAAGACCATCACTCACCGTTGTGTAACGTATGTCTAGGCCGGATTCCCGCACTTTGGAGAAGATGTCATCTTGATCTCCAGAGTTGTTGTTGGGTTGTGATTTGAGTAGCTGGCGGTGAACACATTTGGTGTTGACAAAAGTGATGGTGAAACCATTTGATGCAAGCTTCATGGCTAGATTGGTGAATGGGATTACATGGCCTTGGATAGGAAGAGGCACCATGATTGCGTGAGGCTTTGACTGATTTTCCTCCATTTCTCTCTCCCTCTCTCTTTCTCTCTCTCTCTCTCTCTCTCTCTCTCTCTCTCTCTAACACACAAAGTTTTTGACAGCCTGTATGTACTCCATATACATATATCTATCTATGTATGTGTGTGTGTGTGTGTGTGTGTGTGTGTATATAATATGAACACGCCTGGCCACCTCCTTATTCTATTATGTAGAATATAGTTAGTAGCGAGAGACAAACTTTCATAGCTTTTTAACAAGACAAACTTAATATTCTATCACACTCTATTGTAGTGATTTACTTGTTTTTATTCTAACTATTTTTAATTAATCTAATCTAAAATACGAGAATGTGGATTCGAAAGAGGAGAGCACACTACTCTACTCAACATGACTAAGCATCTACATGAGGGTTTTTACTTTCAATTTATTTTTCAGGATCAAGTGAATGAATTGTTGGATTCCATTTAACTGATCATTTGATTCCAATGATTATATAGGATTTGAATCTGACATCAACAAACTGAAAGAAAATGACCAAAAAATCCAAAAGGAAAAAGAATCCCTAGACCCTTACGAATTTTGCTTTGAAAATTGGAGAAAACCAAGGCCTGCAAATATTGCAAGTAACCGTTATGCATTGAAAATTGTTAAATATGAACATGTACATAAGAGAAATCATGATAACCTGTTGCAATATGTTATGAACACAAAGGAACAGTAAATAAAACAAGTGATCAGATGTCTAAAGAAACAGAGACATACCAACCTAGCCAAATAAGAGACAGTAAAGATCTTCTATGTATGATGATTCGTATAGAAAAAATTGCTCATATTTCTCGTAGTAAACATTAAGTGTTAGATTAATATGTTGTAATGTTGTAAATTTGGCAGCATAACGAATAGAGAGAAGAAAATCATGAACCGCGTCCGCTCTGATATCTGGATGATTCTTCTGTTAGATGAAACACAAACCAAGAAAAAGTAATATGAATTACTGTGATCAAAACACAAACTGATGTTCATTAAACTAATGTACGGAGAATATCATACCTGCAGATGAACTCGAAGAAGCAGCCATGTCCAAGTTTCGATGTAAGGTTGCAGTGCACCGTCTCCTCTCTCCAGTAATCGGTTTTGCTATTAACTAATAATAGGTCTTAGTTCGTAATCAAGCATATCAACTGTGAGAGCAGAGGCCACTGTATATATACACAACATAATCCTTGCCAAATCCCATAAGGATTCCCCTATTAGAATCCTCATAGGAAACTAATCCCTTAAATAGTAGTCCAGTGTAATATGGATTACAAAATCCATTCCCAATAAGACTTCTCATTCAATCTCAAGACCAATAACTAAGTTCACGGATTCATACTTACGCTCATATTCTTACATTCTCCCACTTGAGCAAGTATGAACCAAGTAGACTAGTTCTATCAAGATTTACCATAAGGTGATCACCAAGCCTTTTGAGT
This sequence comes from Malus domestica, assembly GCF_042453785.1. Lineage (NCBI taxonomy): Eukaryota > Viridiplantae > Streptophyta > Magnoliopsida > Rosales > Rosaceae > Malus > Malus domestica. Next base: position 17,174,286 of record NC_091672.1, read on the forward strand.
AACATCATAAACAATCTATCTATACATCTCAAAACATAGAATCAAAAGCTTACAATCACAACCAACATGTAACTGATGCCCTCAAATTACTTATGTTCAATCTGCACTTATAACATTATGATCAAACTGACATCAGTAGACCTAAATATCCACTCCCACTATTCCTCAACTTAATTCGAAACAATTAAGTCTAACAGATAGTAAAACTATCAACTAGTAATTCATTCCAATATAATGAATTACCAATATATGAATTCAACCAACTGCTCAAGTCAAATCACAAAGATTCTCAAAACATCAAATTGAATCCAAAACACACACATTTATATATATATATCAGACCAATCAATTGTTAGAAACCAATCAAATGTCACTGATACAATATATATATATAATTTGCACAGTTTATTTCAAATGAGAAATTCAACAACAAATACAATAAATATCAAAATACAAACACTTAAGTAAATTGCATATAAAATCACAAATCACTGACTTGATCTTGAAGATAGAGGCTTGCAAATGTAATCACCTAAGACAGAAATTCGCCCCTACACCCGTGCAGTAGTTCAATGGACGTCTATCTTGCAGGATACAACTATCTAATCCAAGTTCTTGCACTCGAACTTGGATTTTTGGCGAATTGGTTGTGTGTTTTTCTGTGTAAGATGAAAAAGAAGCATTGGAAATTCAATGTTAAGTTTCTAATCTTATTGCCATATCTATAATGGCATAACTTGAACAGACATAACTGTTCATTCTTATCAGTTATAAAACGGAGATAACTGTTCAATCAGTTTTATCCTTTCAGAAAAAACTGAATCCAAAAAATCAAAAACGTAACTTGTGTTTTCGTCAATCCGAGCCCAAGAGCCCCAATGACACACCCCGACTCTAAAATCAAGGTGTGCTAGCCATCACGTGGGCGTGACGTAACCAAAAGTGAGATGCGGAAGCAAAAAGGTAAAAGAAATACAAAGGAATAAAAACCAACTACCAGCAATAAATCCAACTAACATACTAGAGTGAGTTTAAGTATGAAACACACATAATCAGAGCATAAGTACTAAGTGCAGTCAAGTAGGACCATTACTAAATTACAACACCCAAAGGTGAGTCATACATTTAAGTAGTCTGTCAGAACGCCTTGGAAATCCTCGTGAGCCACCAACACTGCTAACTAGAACGTGGAGGGGCGCAAAACAAGATTAAGTGGGTCAGTAAAACAAAGTTTTTCGAAAATATTTCATTTAATAACACTTCTAACCCCTCGCTGTAAAACCTATATACTTTCCCAGAAAAATAATATATATATATATATATATATATATATATATAATCATATATAATAGCAAATAACTCAAATCACAATTCTTTAACACTTTTCAGGAAAATATGCCATGCTATGCTTCAAAACATATTAAGGATGCATCAATATAACAGATGAAATAATGAATCAACCGGAGAGCCTGCAGTTGTCCTGTACGGTTAATTCTATAGCTCAATATCCACACCAACCAGAGTCACCAACTATGACCTGTACGGCGCTACTCTGCACATAAATCGGAACTACCTGAAGTAGTCTATACGACGAGAATGGTGTAAGAATACGCTCTAGTGCTTCTCTCATCAACAGCTGTATAATAATCTAAAATCACATACAAGTCGAACCACCTCTAATGGTCTGTACGACATGTTAAAACCACCTCTAGTGGTCTGTACGACATGCACCTACTTGGATCCAAGGTGAGCGTGTCGTGCGGGGTGAATAATATAAGCACTAACACCAGGGGTGCAGGTTATGAGCTCTCAACACAATTCACATCATCAATAAATCACATGAACAACATAAAACTCACCTGATACTGACCTGTGCGTCCACAGCACCATTTCATATATATGCATCAAATACTAATTCATATATTTCATATATTATGCATGCATGGCATTTTAAAACATACTTTCATTTAAATTCAATTTCTGGGAAAAATCAGTAGTATATAGGTATAAACAGAAAATAACTACCCCACTCACTAGTAATTGTCGAAGGGTCGTAACCCTCGTGGCGCCTTTGAATGCACTCGTCCTCGTGATAGGTCTCACCTATATGCGAAACAACTATAAAAACATTATTTTAAAGCACAAAACCAACAATACGTAATAACTTCTCATACGATGCTCAATTTGGGTATATGAATATACCACAGTGACCTACTCGACGTCACGGACGTCGAGATATTTCTAGAAAAATTTTCCAACGCCGCATGCGCATCATCCCCTACCTCCAGACGCTGGAAAATCTCATCGGCACAGGAAAACTGGGTAACCTGTAAATGCTCTTTTCTCACTTGATTTCGCACCATTTTTCACGAAATTTTCACCAAAATGTCACAAATCACGAGAGGAAGAAGGTTATACCTTTTAAAACTTCCAAATCCTTCGAAAACTTGTCGGGATAATTTCACCAAAACCGGCCACCTTTAAACTAGGGCTTCCCGACGTCCAAAACTTTCAAACGAACGTCCCCGAGCTTTGTGGGAACCTCTTTAAGCTCACTGTGAGCTTGAATTTCCCTGAAACACAATGTTTTACGTGTGCATGAACAGTGCACATTTTCGGGGTTAGGGTTTCACGATGATTTCGAAGGCCTTAAGTTCCAAAATTAGTATGTTTGAACTCAGGGACTCAAGATGAGTTCGATTCTTACCTTAGAACATTCAATATGTGAAGAAATGGCGTAGAACAAGCTTGTCCGTACGTGCACAGTGACAAGGTGCAGAAAAAACGAGAGAGGGAAGGGAGAGAAAGTCCATGAGAGAGAGAGAGAAGGCAGGTTTGAGTGTGTGTAGTCCACATTAATCCCTAACCACACAATTGAAAACATAACCTAAGTTCCAAATTAAATTTTCCACAAACTTAGGAAGGACAATATTAACCAAATGTATAAGTCACACACACACCTTAGAAATCTTTAGGTACAATTCCGCCTTTTCACATCAACGATAATGAAATTTCGGGACGGGCTGTGACAATCTACCCTCCTTATAGAATTTCGTCCTCAAAATTCATACAACCAATCAATCCACTAATACTCATAAAACAACCTTGGATACATCTCTCTCATTTGATCTTCTGTCTCCCATGTAGCTTCTTCTACTGAGTGGTTCCTCCACAATACTTTTACCAAGCTCACGGTCTTATTCCTTAGAACCTTATCTTTCCAATCTAAGATAGTCACTGGTTCCTCATCATACGTCAAATCCGGATTAATCTCCAAAGGTTGAGGAGGAATCACATGTGAAGGATTTGAAACATAATGTCGAAGCATCGAGACATGAAACACATTATGTACCTTAGATAACTCCGGAGGCAACTCCAATCTGTAAGCAACTTCACCAATCCTTTCAGTGATCTCATAAGGTCCTATATACCTAAGACTTAGCTTGCCTTTCTTTCCAAACCGCACTACACCTCTCCAAGGTGACAATTTCAAGAATACCAAATTACCCACATCATATACTCGATCAGTGGCATGTCTATCTGCTAAACTCTTTTGTCGATCCTGGGTCGCTTTTAGGTTAGACTTAATCACCTGAACATTTTGAGTAGTCTCATCCACAATCTCTGGGCCCTCTAGCACTTTTTTGCCAACCGCTAACCAACACAATGGCGTACGACAAGCTCTACCATAAAGTGCCTCGAATGGTGACATACCAATGCTCGAATGAAAACTATTATTGTAGGCAAATTCCATCAAGTCTAGGCGATCATGCCAAGAATCACCAAAATGTAACACTGAAGATCTCAACACATCCTCTAACGTCTGAATAGTCCTCTCTGATTGTCCATCGGTTTGAGGACGATAAGTAGTGCTGTAAAGCAATTTCGTACCAAGAGCTTCCTGAAAAGCTATCCAAAACTTAGAAGTAAATCTTGGATCTCGATCAGAAATAATATTCACTGGAACTCCATGATACTTCACAATCTTCGTGATGAACAACTTAGCCAATTTATTCAGGGGATACTTCAAATCCATTCTATGTACGTGGAAGCTTATACACAAAATCCATAGTTATATTTTCCCATTTCCACTGAGGAACGGGAAGTGGTTGCATCCGTCCAAAAGGCTTCTTTCTTTCTGCTTTGACTTGCTGATAAACAATACACCTACTTACATATTCTGCAATTTCCCTTTTCATACCCGGCCAATAATAAAATGGTCGAATGGTATGGCACATCTTAGTTCTTCCTGGATGCATCGCATAAGCTGAACAATGTGTTTCATCCAAAATTTCTTTCTTTAATTCCTCGTTATTCGGCACATACATTCTGCTATCTTGCATAAGCATGCCATCCGATTCCCAAATCCTGAGGTCTTTCTTTTTCCCTTCATTTCTGAATCGGATCATTTCTTGGATCTTTTCATCAACCATTTGAGCTTCAAGTACACGATCGACCAAAATTGGCCTGACCTGGAAACTAGCAAGAAAAGCTTCTCTTCGTTCTTCTATCTCCAATTTTACTCCAGTAGCTCTCAAATCTGTAAGAAGAGGAACACGACAAGCATACAAAGCATTAAGTCGACCTTGAGGTTTCCTACTCAGTGCATCAACTACCACATTTGCACGACCCGGATGATACTCAATAGTGCAGTCATAATCACTTAGTAACTCCATCCACCTTCGCTGACGAAGATTAAGATCATGCTGAGTAAAAAGATATTGAAGACTCTTATGATCTGTGAAGATCTTACATTTCTCACCATAGAGATAATGCCTCCAAATCTTCAAAGCAAAGACAATGGCCGCCAACTCAAGATCGTGAGTAGGATAATTCCTTTCATGAATCTTCAATTGTTGAGAAGCATAGGCGATCACTCTATTATGCTGCATCAAGACACATCCCAAACCATTCAAGGAAGCATCACTGTAAATCTCAAAGTTACCACTTTCGTCAGGAAGTACTAATACTGGAGCATGAGTGAGGCAATATTTCAGCTGCTGGAAACTTTGCTCATAATTCTCGTCCCACTCGAACTTAACATCCTTCCTAGTTAACTTCGTTAGTGCTAAAGCAATCATAGAAAAATCTTGAACAAACCGTCGATAATAACCTGCTAGACCAAGAAAACTCCGTACCTCAGTGACGGTTCGTGGTTGTTCCCAATTCTCCACTGCTGCTATCTTGTGAGGATCTACTTGAATTATTTGTGTCGATACTGCATGTCCCAAAAATGCCACTTGATTCAACCAAAATTGGCATTTGCTAAACTTGGCATACAGCCGATGTTCCCTCAATTTCTTTAACACCAAGTTAAGATGTCGAATATGATCTGCTTTTGATTTAGAGTATACCATAATATCATCAATAAAAACAATGACAAACCTATCAAGATATTGCTGGAATACTTCATTCATTAACCTCATGAAAGCTGCAAGTGCATTAGTCAATCCAAATGGCATCACCAAAAACTCATAATGTCCATAACGAGTCCTGAAAGCCGTTTTAGGTACATCTTCATCTTTAATCTTCAATTGATAATAGCCAGATCTCAAATCAATCTTAGAAAACACACATGCACTTTTAAGCTGATCAAACAAATCATTGATACGAGGCAATGGATAACGGTTTTTAATCGTTACCCGATTCAATTGCCTGTAATCAATACATAATCTCAAAGTTCCATCTTTCTTTCTTACAAACAACACTGGAGCTCCCCAAGGTGAAGTACTAGGTTGAATGAAACCTTTATCAGTTAATTCCTGTAACTGAATTTTCAACTCTCTCAATTCAGCTGGAGCCATTCTATATGGAGTCAAAGATATAGGATCTGTACCTGGAAGCAAATCAATCGAAAACTCCACATCTCTGTCTGGCGGCAATCCAGGCAAATCATCTGGGAATACATCAGGATAGTGCCTGACTACTCAAACTTCCTCCACACTGCTAGGAACAACATCATTTAACACCACATGTGCTAAGTATCTTTGACAACCTTTTGATAACAACTTCTTTGCTCTCATGGCAGAAATAACACCATGTCTCACCCCACTTCTTTCACCCACAAAAGTAACTTCTAGTAGTCCAGGATGATGAAAAGTAACTGATTTCCCGTAACAATCTATATGGGCACGATTATAATGTAACCAATCTGCCCCTAAAATCACATCAAAATCCACAATATCTAACGGGATAAGATTAGCTGGCATAACTACACCATCTACCATCACTGGACACCCTGGATAAACACTATTAACATAACATTTGTCCCCTCTAGGCATAGCAAACTCTAAATCAAATCCTAGAGGTGTAGGGTGAGGTTGTGTCATTTGAGCAAATGTATGAGAAGTCACAGAATGTGTAGCACCATAATCAATCAAAACTCTAGCAAAGTGACCAAGGATATTTAACGTACCCATAATCAAATCTGGATGGTTCTAAGCATCTTGCAGTGATATGTGATTAACACGTCCATGAACCTGCTGTCGTCCTCCACGATCTCTATTACCTTGATTACCTCGCCCCTGAGAAGTACATCCCTATCCTGTCTGGCTAGACTGCCTAGAAGGTCCTGCACTGCTAGCAGCAACCTCTCCCTGTCGGGGCTGACCTCCTTGATACCACTGAGATCCACTAGCTGGCATGGAAGGATATGAAGTATAACCTCCAGGATCTTGGGAATACCTAGTCTGAAAATAAGGATCCTGGGAATACTGATTCTGTTCGGAAGCATAGGAAGCAGCATCACCCTGATAGTGGTAAGCACCACCACGACTCGTCTGACCATAACTGCCTGATCTAAAGTTCTGCTGAGGCCTATGCTGACTCTGGAGACACTGAGCAACTCTATGTCCCATCTGTCCACAAGTGTAGCAACCACCGCCACTTCTCCTACACTCTCCATGATGTCTGAAATTACAACGAAAGACCTGAACCACCACCACCACCAAAGTCTCTCTGTCTCTGAAACCTGGGTCCACCAGTAAATCTTCCACCTCTCATCGGGCATGTGAAACTAAATCCTCCGCTGGAAGAACTCGAGCTCGCTCCACTTTTCTTGAAATTCTGTATCTTACGGGGTCCCTGAGTGGAGATACCTTTACCCCTGTCATTTTTCCTCTGATTATCATTCTTATCTTCATCTTCCTCACTATTACTAGGAAGGTTTTCGGAATCCTCCATCCGAACCAAAATCTCAAAAAACGCATGGTAAGTGGTGCAAGGAATCGCACTAGCAAACATCCGCCATTTCCTCCTAGTTCCCAGCTTAAAATGGCGAAGCATCTCTACCTGATTACCAGCTGTATCAGGATCATAGCGGGATAAGTCTGTAAACTTCCTATAATACTCATGTGCCGACATATTCTTTTGCTTCAATTGAGTGAACTCCTGCTTCTTACGATCAATGTACTCCGGGGGAATAAATCTTTTCTTAAAATTCTCTTTGAATACTTCCCAATCAGTTGCCACTTCAGGTGACATAAGCTGAGTTTGATTTACCCACCAAGCTACAGGCTCTCGTCCTAAAAACCAAGTAGTAGTTTCGACCCATCTACTAGCAGGAAGATTCCCTTGACTCAGCATCACCTGAAAGGTCTTCTCAATATGGTCTAACCACTTTTATGCCCCTTCATGACCCTCATTACCCATAAAACGGTCTAATTTCAGATTGTACATAGTCTCCAGGGGTGTTATCTGAGAAGGACGGATTGCAGTCTGAAAGGCATGGGCCATCGCTTCCCCTAATTGAGTTATGTCAGGGAAGTTAGGCTCAGAAGAACGACGTGATTCCCTACGAGGCGGCATATATATAGTTCTGACAGAAGACACCAAAAGATCATTAGAGCATTAACAATTTATACAGGACTACAAACCTAGGCTCTGATACCAAATTGACACACCCCGACTCTAAAATCAAGGTGTGATGGCCATCACGTGGGCGTGACGTAACCAAAAGTGAGATGTGGAAGCAAAAAGGTAAAAGAAATACGAAGGAATAAAAACCAACTACTAGCAATAATATCCAACTAACATGCTAGAGTGAGTTTAAGTATGAAACACACATAATGAGAGCATAAGTACCAAGTGCAGTCAAGTAGGACCATTACTAAATTACAACACCCGAAGGTGAGTCCTACATTTAAGTAGTCTGTCAGAACGCCTTGGAAATCCTCGTGAGCCACCAACACTGCTAACCAGAACGTGGATGGGCGCATAACAAGATTAAGTGGGTCAGTAAAACAAAGCTTTTTGAAAATATTTCATTTAATAACACTTCTAACCCCTCGCTGTAAAACCTGTATACTTTCCCAGAAAAATAATATATATATATATATATATATATATATAATCATATATAATAGCAAATAACTCAAATCACAATTCTTTAACACTTTTCAGGAAAATATGCCATGCTATGCTTCAAAACATATTAAGGATGCATCAATATAACAGATGAAATAAGGAATCAACCGGAGAGCCTGCAGTTGTCCTGTACGGTTAATTCTATAGCTCAATATCCACACCAACCAGAGTCACCAACTGTGACCTGTATGGCGCTACTCTGCACATAAATCGGAACTACCTGAAGTAGTCTATACGACAAGAATGGTGTAAGAATATGCTCTAGTGCTTCTCTCATCAAAAGCTGTATAATAATCTAAAGTCACATACAAGTCGGAACCACCTCTAATGGTCTGTACGACATGTTAAAACCACCTCTAGTGGTCTGTACGACATGCACCTACTTGGATCCAAGGTGAGCATATCGTGCGGGGTGAATAATATAAGCACTAACACCAGAGGTGCAGGTTATGAGCTCTCAACACAATTCACATCATTAATAAATCACATGAACAACATAAAACTCACCTGATACTGACTTGTGCGTCCACAACACCATTTCATATATATGCATCAAATACTAATTCATATATTTTATATATTATGCATGCATGGCATTTTAAAACATACTTTCATTTAAATTCAATTTCTGGGAAAAATCAGTAGTATATAGGTATAAACAGAAAATAACTACCCACTCACTAGTAAGTCGAAGGGTCGTAACCCCCGTGGCGCCCTTGAATGCACTCGTCCTCGTGATAGGTCTCACCTATTTGCGAAACAACTATAAAAACATTATTTTAAAGCACAAAACCAACAATACGTAATAACTTCTCATACGATGCTCAATTTGGGTATATGAATATACCACAGTGACCTACTCGACGTCACGGACGTCGAGATATTTCTAGAAAAATTTTCCAATGCCGCACGCACCGGGAGAGGCACGGTGCTACGCACGTCATCCCCTACCTCCAGACGCCGGAAAATCTCGCCGGCGCCGGAAAACTGGGTAACCTGTAAATGTTATTTTCTCACTCGATTTCGCACCATTTTTCACGAAATTTTCACCAAAATGTCACAAATCACGAGAGGAAGAAGGCTATACCTTTTAAAACTTCCAAATCCTTTGAAAACTCGTCGGTATAATTTCACCAAATCGGCAACCTTCGAACTAGGGCTTCCCGACGTCCAAAACTTCCAAACGAATGTCCCCAAACTGTTGGAAATGTGCCCTAAAACCAATCATATGATGATACTTTACAGACATTTCAAATGTTAAACTAATCTAGTTTAACATATAAAGGGCAAAGATTATTGTTTGAGCCGTCTCATATAAATGTTATATGCTTAAACGATAAAGTCCAAGGAATATGTGATTGGGAGAATGCAATCTAATGAAGTTAGATTAATGAGACCATTCTTTCGTAGACACTTCCTAAATGTTCCTGATCATAGGATTACCAATTGGGCATTGACAGTCCGTTAAGATCAGTACGTACTGTGTCTTCTCTCAGGGAGAGTGACTAGTCTCGAGTCATTGGTGTGTGTGACATCAAGACAAGTACGTAGGTGCTCAATAAGAGAATGAGTTCACTGAACGTGATCAACGAAGAGTTCTTATATTCCATGTCACATGAGAACTCATGGTTGGGATAATGCAAAGTAGTCCTTTTACCTGAGGCATCACAGTTGTCTTGTGGTTAAGTCCTTAATCTTTGATTATGTCTAATTCACCCCCTCGGGGTGTCACGGCATCGTTGGGGTTAAGCCACTTAGCTATGGAGACAAGTGAATGCGCAACAAGGGATCTCTAACCTTCAAACAGTTGAGGGAGAATACTCTATGATATGATTTGGAATCTCTGGCCAGAGTATGAATGAGATTGGGGAATGCGTTCCAAATCACATTCAAGGAAATCATATAAGCAAACGATTCACATTGGATAGTAGACATGAGTAAATAAACTATCATACCAAACAATGTGGTCAAGAGTATTAGATTAGAGAAGGACCGTATTGCATTTGTAATCCCGAACTGAATAGGTTCTCCACCTCTTCTGATTAGCTTGGGTAACCATGATATGCTGCTAGGTGTCACTCATGGTTTGTGGAAGCCCTAAACGTGTGTAATCACTAAAGGGAGAATTGAAAATAGTTTCAATTCACAATCGATGTAAAATGGTTTTAATCGCCCACTACCTCGCTAAAAGGAACCTAATGGATCGCACACCGTAAAAGGTAGAGATTGGAGATTAAACGGAAATGAGTAAGAATGATTAAATGGTTTAATCATTTATTTATGGCAAGGATTAATTAATATGTTAATTAATCAAACGAATAAGTTCGTTAAAGACTTCGGGATAGTTTTGGACCTTAAGGCCCAATGGGCTTCGAACGTCAAGCCCATTAACTTAAATTGTATGACAATTTAATGAATAAAGATTCATTAAAGCCCAAAAGCCCAAACATCCCTAAATGGCCGGCCATATTAGATGAATTAGGGTTTTGGTTGTTTAGGTTACTTAAAGAAGTGACTATATAAATGACTTTATAGCCAAAATTCATTAAGGAAAAATTAAGGGTTTATTTTGGGGGAAAATTGGTGAGAATTGTCTCTCCATTTTCTCTCTAAAGAGGCCAACACCTTGGAGGGTACATCTAGCAATCCTACTACTCCAAGGTCACTCATTTCTTCTACAATCAAACCTTGGTGAAGAGACTTAGAGGTTCCCTATTTTGGGAACTTGGAGAAACCTATTTTTCCATCCAAATCCATGGATCTAAGAAGCAAGGAATGAAGGCCCTATCTCTTTGGGTGATTAGCCTTTGCTTATGCAAAGAGGAATCTACAAAGGTAATAATTTCAACTCACTTTGTTTTGAGTTGATTATTGGTTCACCAATCTACTAGGCTTTGAATTTCATGGTAATGTTTTGTTTTTGAGTGCATGCAAGCATGATTCCGCCTTTAATTGTTAATTGCATGCTATATGATGTTGCTCAAATGAACATGTTTTTCAAAATAATTCCTTCACAAACTTCGTGGGAACCTCCTTAAGCTCACTATGAGCTTGAATTTCCTTGAAACACAATGTTTTACGTGTGCATGAACAATGCACATTTTTGGAGTTAGGGTTTCACGATGATTTCAAAGGTCTTAAGTTCTAAAATTAGTATGTTTGAACTCAAGGACTCAAGATGAGTTCGATTCTTACTTTAGAACCTTCGATCTGCGACGAAATGGCATAGAACAAGCTTATCCGTACGTGCACGGTGACAAGGTGCAGAAAAATCGAGAGAGGGAAGGGAGAGAAAGTCCACGGGAGAGAGAGAGAAGGCAGGTTTGAGTGTGTGTGGTCCACATTAATCCCTACCAACACAATTAAAAACATAACCTAAGTTCCAAATTAAATTTTCCACAAACTTAGGAAGGACAATATTAACCAAATGTATAAGTCACACACACCTTAGAAATCTTTAGGGACAATTCCGTCTTTTCACATCAACGATAATGAAATTTCGAGACGGGCTGTGACACCCAAGGCACAAGGCCCATCTTTGACATTTAATATATACACCCAAACCCTCCAAGTCTAAGGTCCAAGGTCCATGGCCTTGGCCTAATTCTTTTCAAACCATAAATGTGAGAACACACTTATAAGGATGACTTAAAGATGGGAAATTGGCGATGTGGGACTGGGAGTCCCATATAATCACAAAAGTTCCAACATTAATTACAAAAATTGAATCTCTGAATGCAATAAACCTAGCTAATAATTATACTAATTGATAATTAAACTAGCTAAATATAAAGTTAGCTTTAGAGAAGAACATTACTGCCACACTTGCTCTTCAAACTTCATAATAGCAGCACTTTTCAAACTTTATTTTGCAACTGTCCTTAATGTAGCAATTGCTCTTTGTATAACAGAATAACAAACTACTCCCACTAATCAAAAGACTCTTCACAGTCATTAACTACCTCTTTGCCATTAGCTCTCAGATAATCCTTAAACAGTTCACAATCCTTTCTTGGATGACCTCGAGTTTTGCAGAAAAAACACTTAAGCTTGGCAACATTTTTTATTTTTGGTTTAAGATTGTTAGACCCTTTAGAAATATCAAATATTTTAGCGGAAGTACCAGTCTGATCAGAAGGTTTGGAGTACTTGAAATTCTTACCTGAATTATTTCCAGCATTGTTGAATTTCTTCCCCTTTCCTTCTTGCACAAAATTCACAATCTAAACATCCTTGCCTCTTCTTGCTTTTGCCAAGTCTTCTCTTGAACAGATTGTGCGATGAACTCATCTATATCCCAACTCTTGTCTTCTATATTATAAGGCACCTTCAGCTAAGAGTATTTGATTGGAAAATCCTGGAGAATCATGAAAACCAACTGTTTTTCTCCAATATTGACATCCATTGAGTTCAACTTCTCAGCAGCATAAGTCATCTTCAGTATATGATCTTGAATTGAACCAGTACTATCAATCTTATAGGTTGTCAGTAAGGCCATGTATTGACTGATTTCAGCCTTCTAAGACTCCTTGAATTTCTTCTTAATTGCACTCAAATATTTAGCAACTAATTCATGTCTTTTGATGCCTCCACGAATTATATCAGTCATGCCACTTTCCAGGATGGAGAGTGCCACCTTGTTGGCTCTCATCCACCTTTCATGGTCTGCTTTCTCTGTTCTAGTACTCTGGTCTGTGATTATTGGTTTTGGAGTATCAATAGCAATGTCATATTCATTGATAGTCAGTCGTAGTCCAATGTCGCATCCCCACTTCTTGTAATTACTTCCTCTAGTGAGAATTGGGATGTTGGCCAAGTTCAAAGTTTTCAAGGATATTGCAGATACTACATACAAAATCATAAACATGAACCAATTAGTTTCCTGATTTCCTTTTGTAGATTGCACATCATAACTTACATCAATAATTCATACATATAGACTTAACAACTAATAGGTGATAAGCATATATAGAAAAATTGACTTATTTAGAACTCCTGCAGATTCAGCAAAGAAATATGCAACAATAGACAATCAATAGATGTCTCATGCATAATGATGTAATATCAAAATAAAACGATCATCAGAATCAAAAGATCATGACTTTGCAAGATATTGGAAAATTATAGCCTTATATGTGATTGGTCATCCATTGCTTAAGAATTCCTAACTAGCAATTTTAATTAGTTTGGATTTTTCTTTGATTTCGATATCAGTATTTCAAAACTCAAATAGAAAACCTCGATTCAAACTATGCATCAAAATAGGTATGCCAATACTGATAAATCAACATAAATCATCAAACATACCTCGTGTAGATGAGTTTCAATTTGAAATAGCGCAATGGAAATAATCATCCAAATTGAAAATAGTAATTTAGAGATTTATGGCTCATGTTTGTGATTTCTATAATCGAAAAACCCCAAATTGGGGAGAATCCAAACCAATGATTTTGTAGGAAGTCCAATGGAAAAGAAAAACTTTTGGAAAAGTTTTAACGGTAATATTTTATTAACACGTTTTGTCGTTATTCATAAAAACCACATACCGGAACCCGAGTTCAATTCTTCTAGGTTGAAACATAAGGCAAATTTATTTAAGCTGTAGAACCCATTGATTTTAATAACAAAATTCATAAACATGTGATTAAGGCTCTGATACCACATGTTAGATGAAACACAAACCAAGAACAGGTAATATGAATTACTGTGATCAAAACACAAACTGATGTTCATTAAACTAATGTACGGAGAAGATCATACCTGCAGATGAACTCGAAGAAGCAGCCATGTCCAAGTTTTGTGCACCTTGTCCTCTCTCTAGTAATCGATTTTGCTCTTAACTAATCATAGGTCTTAGTCCGTAATCGAGCAAATCAACTATGAGAGCAGAGGCCACTATATATATACACAACATAATCCTTGCCAAATCCCAAAAGGATTCCCCTATTAGAATCCTTATAGGAAACTAATCCCTTAAATAGTAGTCCAGTGTAATATGGATTACAAAATCCATTCCCAATAAGACTTCCCATTCAATCTCAAGACCAATAACTAAGTTCATAGATTCATACTTATGCTCATATTCTTACATCTTCGACTTCCATCTCTTGTCAATGCTGCTAAGCCAACATTTTCCCTTTCTAGCAAATCAGAATTAGTAACAAGAAATTTTTTTGGTGAAAGTGATGGTGAAACCATTCGACACCACTAGTGAAATTTACTGAACAAGTAAAGAAGAAATACCTAAACGGGTAAATCACTTTTGAAAACGAAACCAAAACAAAAACTAGCAAAAGCGATAAACCGGAAGCTGAGACAAGTAAATCACTTAACTCTTTCTTGTACACCTAATAGACAAACAAATCAAACTATTGTTGTACTTGTAACCACTAATCACACATATAAAAACCAGAAAAGTCAGTAACAATGTTGTCAAAGTATTCGAAAAACCTCTGAAAATTTGAGTTTCTGTTAATTGAGAGGTTGCTTAATTAATGTTGGAACCCCAGTGTCCCACATCAACTAGAAGGGAAGAAAGAAAGCACCTTAAATAGAAATATCTCACTCTAACTAACACCGTGACCTTTTGTGATAAAACCCCACACCTGAGGATTGTGCAGGTGGTTAAGTGGGGATAGTATCGGTGTTGTTAGAGTGGACCCTCAGCCCGTCAACTTGAAAAAATTCCACATGGTATTGGAGCTAGGGGACGGGCCCGTACTACCACATGATTGGGTGAATCCCCATTGGCCCCACATGATTGGGTGACTCCCGACATGGCTCCACGTGGTTGCCGATCGGTGTTGTTAAAGTGGGCCATTAGCCCGTCGACCTGAAAAAATTCCACATGGTATCAGAGCCAGGGGACAGGCCCGTACTGCCATGTGATTGGGTGGGTCCCCATTGGCCCCACGCGATTGGGTGAGTCCCGACATGGCTCCACGTGGTTGTCGATGTATGGAATTTCATGTGTGACCCATAAAATAGGGTTTCATGTGCGGGGGAGTGTTGGAACTCCAGTGTCCCACATCGGTAGAATTTCACGTGTGACCCATAAAATGGGGACGTGAGTGTTGGAACCCCAGTGTCCCACATCGGCCAGGAGGGAACAAAGAAAGCACTTTAAATAGAAATACCCCACTCTAACTAACACCGAGGCCTTTTGTAATAAAACTCACACCTGAGGATTGTGCAGGTGGTTAAGTGGGGACAATATCGGTTTTGTTAGAGTGGGCTATCAGCCTGTCGACCTGAAAAAATTCCACAATTAACATTCCCAAATAATGGAGTAGTGTACATAATAGAGTTGCGGAACCAAAGGAAGAAGCGCACATATAAATTCTAATGAGATGATGAAGAAGAACCACATGATGGCAATATGGAAGTCACATTCGTGTCCTAATTTTTTCCTTCACATTACTAATGAATTGAGATAAATTCTTTTGTGATGACCCATTTAGAGCCACTGCATCCTCCAATGTTTGTGTTACTTTCATGACCTTCTTCTGCAAACCATCACCCGATTCTCCACATATCAGACGGTTGATCTTCTCTGCTACATCCACCCTTCTAACGGGTTTAACCCGATCACAAAGATTGAGTCCAACGCCCCAGTCATCAACTACTAGTTTCCTATTAGTGATTTGGTCAGCCACTAGAGGAAAACATAGCATGGGAACACCACACCGCATACTTTCCAGTATAGAATTCCATCCACAATGCGTTAAGAACCCTCCTACTGCTGGATGTGAAAGCACCTCAATCTGAGAGCACCATGGCACCATCAACCCTCTATCTTTAATCTCATCTTCAAATCCGACTGGTAGAATATACGTTTCATCATAACCTGTAGTGTCGGGACGAAGTACCCAGATGAAATTCACTTCACTAAGCAAAAGCCCATAAGCTATTTCCTCAAAATCATCCTTTGTAACTTGAGCATAGCTGCCAAAAGAAATGAACAAAACCGAACCATGGGGCTTCTTGTGGAGCCAATGGATGCAGTCAAATTCTGGCATCAGATTGGTAGCCACGATGTTCTTGGTGAGACTATCGGGGAAGACGGGGCCAATTGCATATGTTGGTTGCTTCGCTTGCAAGGCAGAAAGGGACTCAAATTCAAGTTCTTGCACTGTATTACACAAAATAAAATCTGCCCTTTTCACTTCGCGAAATGCCTTGTAAAAGATGCGGAGCATTGGGCAAAATAAATCTGTTGTTTGGAGGCATGACATCAAGTCCCTTGGTTCAATAGCTTTCACGCTAGGTATGTAATCAATGATGTCCTCGCGATTATCTAATAAAATCAAGCAACAAAAAAAAATTGTTTGTAACTATATAACTACGCTAATATTTATGTCATTAGAATATGAATCTAAATCAAAAGTTTAAACAATAATGCACGCAATATGAGATCTTTATGAGAAGGATATTACTTACCATGAGCACCGAAATGACCATTTTTTCGGAGAAGGTCCAAGTGATAGTAGATGTTTAAGACTAGGGCTGGTTCAGTCCAGAAGGAAATATGGATAAGGTTGTACTTGTTGGCTATGGTTGCTGACCATGATTGGAAAGTATCAACAATCAAACAAGTGATTGAGGGGTCAGATTGGACTAAATCTCCAACAAGTTCATCCACATGGGCAGGGAAGACATGCAAAGTACCCTCAAGAAATTGGTCGAGGTTCTGAAATCGGTCGAAAGCTAGTGGAAATCCATCACTCACTGTTGTGTAGCGTATGTCTAGACCAGATTTACGCGCTGTGGCAAAGATATCGTCTTCTGTTTTGTCGTTGGGTTGGGACTTGAGTATGTGGTGGTGGATATATTGGGTGTTGACAAAAGTGAGGGTGAAGCCTTGTGAAGCAAGCTTCGTGGCCAGATGGGTGAATGGGATTACATGGCCTTGGAGAGGAAGAGGAACCATAATTGCATGAGGGTTTGAGGCTTTGTCCTCCATCTCTCTCTCTCTCTCTCTCTCTCTCTCTCTCTCTCTCTCTCTCTCTAGGTGTTTCTGAGAAAGTAGGCAAGTGATGAACTGAAAAACACTTCTTAATTGTGTGATGTCTGTGATGTGTGGACAGATGACTGCCATTTGTTTTTTGACAAACGATTGGACAATACACTCACTTCATCTAAACTACAGAAAGGAGGATTAGAAGTTGGATTCGGATTTAGAGCAAACTTATAGCTAAACTCAGTTCTGTGCGAGATGACTATCATTCAGTCAACCAATTTTAATATATAAGAAAATATAGGCTGCATTATCTTCTGTTTCTATACACACAAAGTTTTTGACATTATCTTTAGAAAACGGGTGGGTGAGAAAGCAACAAAATTAGTATTTTTTTCTTGGACGGTTTACTTTGCTCCATAATTGAACAAGTTGCCCCCACCACACCCTATTCCCTTTGCTGAATAAACAAGTATTGAGAAAAACCTGGACATCTCTTTCACATGGTTCACTAACCAACAAGGTAACTTATTAAAAAAGAAGCAAAGAACAACACTGAACATATGAACCGCTATTCTTGATTATTTTTAACCACTATTCATTTTTCATACCTATTATTGTTCGCTCCCTAAATCCGTATATTTTGAGTGCAAACAATTATTACTTGACGGAAGTTGATGAGACGCTTTATTTCTCTCTCTTTAATTTGTTTTATTCGATCATGGCTAGGAATGGCAATTCTAACCGTTAAACCCGATAATCGTGGATAACAGTCTGAATGGATTGGCTTTGGATATGAAAATTCGGGTATATTTGAGTATGGGGAAAAACCATGAATATTATTCGGTTATGGTTTTGGATATGGTTATAAGGGTCCCCAATCCATATCCGTACCCGAATCCGAACCAAATAATATATAATATAATTATATGTATGTATATATATATATATGTGTGTGTATATGTATATTTATTATTCATTGAATCAATTACCTTGAGAATACAAAAATTGCATTGTGTGAGTTGCATTTTGTGGCAAAGTCAAAAGTTTTGATAAGAATCAAAATATATGAGAATTTAAAAGTATTTATGCGAGATATCAAAGATCAACCAACATTATCAAAGTTTAGCCTTAATTTTTATGTTACTCATGATCCATTAATTAAATCATTTTAGACATCAAATATTTAATGATAAAATTAATATTTACTAAATTATCATGCGTCAATTGGACGAATATATTTTTTGTATTAACGAATATGGATATAACCGTTAACCGATTAGAAATCTGTTATCCGGTGGGTATGGTTATGGATAATACCCAATGGTTAATTTTCGTGGTTATGGGGATGGATATAGTATAGAAATTATGGCTTTAATTTGTAATGTATTTCATAAGTTTAATGTACAATGGTTCAGGTATATATGAGGAAGGAGGAAGAAAAAAAGAAAGAAGAAAGAAAGGTGAAATGGTTGCTGCAAGCAGCCAACAAAGACAAAGAAAAAAGCAAAGCTAACTAGCCTAGTCTAAGCCTTACAACAACTTTCATCAATCAATCATCTCCCTTAAATCAAGGAAAAGAAAGTAACCTAGTATAAGCCTTACAACAAAGTAGCCTAGTCTAAGCCTTACAACAACAATTTTCACCAATCAATCATCTCCCTTAAATTAAGGAAAAGACTAACCCTAGAGAACATGGTAGCTGACTCTAGAGGCCAAAATATACTCAACACTTTCAACACTCCCCCTCAAGCTGGATCGAGAAGGTTCACTGAGCCCAGCTTGCCCAATAATCGATGAAATTGAGCGGATGCCAGTGCCTTTGTAAAGAGATCTGTCAGTTGATCATGGCTTCGTGTGAACACGGTTTGGATGATTTGAGTTTGAACTTGAGCTCTAATGAAATGACAGTCCACTTCAATATGTTTGGTTCTTTCATGGAACATAGGGTTGGCAGCAATGTGCATGGCTTCCTGATTATCACACATAAGCGACATATGAGTAGAACTAGGAAACCCTAAATCTGAAAGAAGCCCTTTAAGCCAAATGAGTTCACAAGTAGTGGCTGCCATGGCTCGATACTCAGCCTCTGCGCTGGAACGAGCAATTACATGTTGCTCCTTACTCTTCCATGTAACAAGGTTTCCACTAACAAATGTACAATAGCATGTGGTTGATTTCTTATCAATTGCATTACCTACCCAGTCTGCATCTGTGTAGCCACTAATGACAGTGGATTGATTGTTGTGCATTGTGATTCCTTGCCCTATTGAACCTTGAGATAACGAAGGATTCTCTTAACAATGTTAAGGTGATCAACAGTGGGAGAGTGCATAAACTGACTAGCCAAGCTCTGGCATAAGTGATATCTAGACAAGTGATGGTGAGGTATATGAGCTTGCCTACTAATCGTTGATAGTAGGTTACATCATGCATGGCTTCTCCATCTATGCTGAGGTTCAATTTACAATCAACATGAATGATAGCAGGCTTGCAGTCAAGCATTTTTGCTTCTTGAAGAAGGTCCGATACATATTTCTGTTGATGTAGAAACAGTCATTTTGAAGATGTTGCCATTTTGATCCTTAAAAAATACTTTAACCTCCCCAAATCTTTGATAGCGAAAGTTTGATGTAGTGAGAGTTTTAGTGCCTCAATCTCCATGGTACTATCTCCAGTGATGATAAGATCATCAACGTAGATGAGGACCACCAACTTCCCACTGGTGCCAGTTCTCACAAATAACGAAGAATCAGCATTACTTCGCACGAATCGAGCCTTTTCCAGAACAGAACTGAGCTTGGCATACCAAGCTTTTGGTGATTGTTTCAATCCGTATATTGCCTTATGCAATTTGCAAACCATGTTGCATTTGATACCATCATAGCCTAGAGGAGGTTGCATATACACTTCTTCCTGCAACTCTCCGTGAAGGAAATCATTCTTCACATCCATTTGGTAGAGTGACCACGCACAATTGATTGCAAATGTTTCTGGTGCAAATGGTTCCTTATAATATACTCCAAAGGTTTGGGTGAAACCTCGAGCAACAAGTCTAGCCTTGTGTCTCTCGATAGATCCATCAGCTTTGAATTTTGTCTTGTAGATCCAACGACTTCCAACAGCCTTTTTTCCTGGTGGTAGTTGAACTAGGCTCCATGTGTGATTCTCTTCCAGTGCACGAAGCTCTTCTGTCATGGCTTGGTTCCATTGTAGGAGAAGAGAAGCTTCTTGAAAGCTTCTTAGTTCACAGTGCTTATCAATTTCACAGAGAAATGCAGCATGAGATGTTGAGAACGTACTAAAGCTGATACATTCAGTGATAGGATGCCGTGAGGCATATGTAACATAGTCTTACAACCTAGCTGGAGGTTTTCTGATTCGAGAAGGGTTTCTCTTAATCACCTGAGACTCTGTAGTGGACTGAGAATGATCAGAGTAAGGCTCTTCTTCACTCTCACTGGCAGTAATTTGGTCAGTTTGTACCTCTTCACAATCTGAACACACAGTGACTGATCTTTCTTCCAACATCGGATGATTAAAGTTTTGAAGGAGTGGGAACATGTCAACTAAATCCTCCCCCTGTCTTGTAAAATAAGGACAGTCTTCTTCGAACTTCACATCTCTTGAAACTGTGCACTTCTTAGTGATTGGATTGAAGCACTTGTATCTCTTTTGGCTGGCCGAGTATCCCATAAACACACACTTGATTGCCCTAGCATCTAGTTTGTCACGATTCAAGGTTTGGATGTGAACAAAATAAACACAACCAAACACCTTGAGGTGTGTCAAATCTATTTTCATCCCCTTGAGAACTTCATAGGGAGATTTAAACCTTAGCACATGACTTGGAAGTCGATTGATAAGATAAGTGGCAGTAAGGATGGCAAACGACCAAAATTTCTTTGGAACATGCATGTGAATCATGAAAGCACGAGTCTTCTCCAAGAAATCTCTATTTTTCCTCTCAGCTACTCCATTTTGTTGAGGAGTCCCTACACAGCTGGTTTGATTTATGATACCCTGAGAACTTATGTATTGAGGCATGTTGTTGGATAGAAATTCAGTGCCATTATCTGACCTTAAAAATTTAATGTTTAATTGAAATTGTGTTTTAACATGCATGTGAAAGTCTTTGAAAATGGTTAGGACTTCACTCTTTGATTTCATAAGATATAGAAAACTTGTTCGAGAGAAATCATCAACAAATAGAACAAAGTACTTAAACCCTTCCATTGATTCAGTTGCAAGTCCCTATACATCGATGTGTACCATTTCAAAAGGTTTACTCGTCCTAGACATTGAATTACCAAAAGGTAGCCTAGTAAACTTAAAAATTTGACAAGTATCACAAGTAGGATAGGGGTTACAAAAATTTGGAAACAGTTTAGACAAGACAACTTCAGAGGGGTGAGCTAATCTCTTATGCCGAAGTTGGTTTTCATCTATGGATTTCGATTGAGTTTGAAGAGCCTGAGTGAAACAAGCATTCTTGAACAGGTAGTAAAGTCCATTTATGAAGACCCCTTCACCAATCATCTTCATGGTGAGAACATCCTAAAACATCACATTATTTGGTGAGAAAATAGCACGGTAGTTTAAAGTGTTGGTGATCTTTCCAATTTACAAAAGTTGGAAAGGAAAGGTTGGTACATAGAGGGCAGTGGAAGGTATTTTTTAAGAGAGTAAGTTTATTTCTCCTTTTCCCAAAACTAAGACATTTTTTTTCCATTTGCAACAGACACATGCGAGGGACTTGAAATTTTTTTAAAATGATGTCAATTTGTAACTTTGTTTGTCATATGATCCGTGGCGCCTGAATCAATTATCCTACAATCAGTTTCAGTACTAGTTAATAGGGCAGTAGTGAAGGCTTTGAGTATACCTGATGCTTCTCCCTTTGGAACTTTCTCATTTCCAGCAAGAAAGCCGGCAAATTGTCCCAACATAGCTATGTGACTACCCTCTTCATTGCCTTGACCATGTGAGCCTCCTCCGTGTCCTTTACTTTGTAGGTAAGCTGCAAATTCATTGATCAATGACAATGGATTGGCAGTGAACTCCATGGATCCTTGTGAAATAGTAGGAGGGTGAGCATTAGCAAGTTGTGCCTTGAAATGAGGTTAAAATTGATGTGAGGATCTTTGTATCATCTTTCCATATTTGCTGAACTTAGGCTTAAGTTCAGGATGAAGTTCCCAACACTTGTCTTCCACATGACCAACACCATTGCAATATTTGCATTTTAGATGTGTGTTTCTTCCCTTGTATACCTTGGCTTCTGAATTCTTGTAATTTGATGCATATGCCCAAGTCTCAGTCAATCTGGGGCTGTGATTAGCACTCATAACCTTCTTCCTTGCTTCTTCTCGTTGGATAGTTGCACAAACATTGTTGAAGGTAGGTAGGTCTTGACTCATCAAGATGTGACTCCTTAGGTCCTCGTACTTAGAGCTCAAACTCCCTAACAACTAATAAATTTTGTCTTCCTCAGCTCATTTTAAGAGAATGGTAGGATCTGTGGTATGATGGAGATATACATCCAACTCATTCCACATGGCTTTGAGACTCCCAAGGTGTTGAACAAACGTTTTCCCTTCTTGTTGAGCACTGGCAATGTCCTTTTTTAATTGGAAGACCCGTGCATAGTTGTTTTGATTTCCATACATATCCTGCAAAGCTTTCCAAAGATCATGTGCAGAATTAAAGTAGATAAAAATTTCAACAACATGTTTCTCCATGGTGTTGAGCAGCAAGGATATGACAAGTTGATCTTTGCAAAGCCATGTATCGTATGTAGAGGAAGAACAGTCTAGAGCTTCCACGCTTCCATTTACAAAACCTAACTTCCCTTTGCCTCCAAGAGCTAGTGAAACAGCTCGGGACCAAGGAAGATAATTGAACTCATTTAAGAGAACTGAACATAAACGTTGATTGGTGTTAACCTCAACGTCTGAGAAGTTTAGAGAGAGACTATGAAGGTAGGTAGGTCTTGACTCATCAAGATGTGACTCCTTAGGTCCTCGTACTTAGAGCTCAAACTCCCTAACAGCTAATAAATTTTGTCTTCCTCAGCTCATTTTAAGAGAATGGTAGGATCTGTGGTATGATGGAGATATACATCCAACTTATTCCACATGGCTTTGAGACTCCCAAGGTGTTGAACAAACGTTTTCCCTTCTTGTTGAACACTGGCAATGTCCTTTTTTAATTGGAAGACCCGCGCATAGTTGTTTTGATTTCCATACATATCCTGCAAAGCTTTCCAAAGATCATGTGCAGAATTAAAGTAGATAAAAATTTCAACAACATGTTTCTCCATGGTGTTGAGCAGCAAGGATATGACAAGTTGATCTTTGCAAAGCCATGTATCGTATGTAGAGGAAGAACAGTCTAGAGCTTCCACGCTTCCATTTACAAAACCTAACTTCCCTTTGCCTCCAAGAGCTAGTGAAACAGCTCGGGACCAAGGAAGATAATTGAACTCATTTAAGAGAACTGAACATAAACGTTGATTGGTGTTAACCTCAACGTCTGAGAAGTTTAGAGAGAGACTATGAAGGTAGGTAGGTCTTGACTCATCAAGATGTGACTCCTTAGGTCCTCGTACTTAGAGCTCAAACTCCCTAACAGCTAATAAATTTTGTCTTCCTCAGCTCATTTTAAGAGAATGGTAGGATCTGTGGTATGATGGAGATATACATCCAACTTATTCCACATGGCTTTGAGACTCCCAAGGTGTTGAACAAACGTTTTCCCTTCTTGTTGAACACTGGCAATGTCCTTTTTTAATTGGAAGACCCGCGCATAGTTGTTTTGATTTCCATACATATCCTGCAAAGCTTTCCAAAGATCATGTGCAGAATTAAAGTAGATAAAAATTTCAACAACATGTTTCTCCATGGTGTTGAGCAGCAAGGATATGACAAGTTGATCTTTGCAAAGCCATGTATCGTATGTAGAGGAAGAACAGTCTAGAGCTTCCACGCTTCCATTTACAAAACCTAACTTCCCTTTGCCTCCAAGAGCTAGTGAAACAGCTCAGGACCAAGGAAGATAATTGAACTCATTTAAGAGAACTGAACATAAACGTTGATTGGTGTTAACCTCAACGTCTGAGAAGTTTAGAGAGAGACTATGCTGGGTTTCCTCATCATGGTTCACAGAACTTTCTTCAGCCATGACTTAGACTTTGAAAGAAAAAATTTGCAGCAGCAAGAATGGCAGAGACAGGTTACAAAAGAACCTGCTTTGATACCATATAGAAATTATGGCTTTAATTTGTAATGTATTTCATAAGTTTAATGTACAATGGTTCAGGTATAAATGAGGAAGTAAGAAGAAAGAAAGAAAGAAGAAAGAAAGATGAAATGACTGCTGCAAGTAGTCGGCAAAGACAAAGAAAAAAGCAAAGCTAACTAGCCTAGTCTTAAGCCTTACAACAACAACTTTCATCAATCAATCATCTCTCTTAAATCAAGGAAAAGAAAGTAGCCTATCTAAGCCTTACAACAAAGTAGCCTAGTCTAAGCCTTACAACAAAGTAGCCTAGTCTAAGCCTTACAACAACAATTTTCACCAATCAATCATCTCCCTTAAATCAAGGTGTTGGTACCATATTATATTAGGCCTCGTTACTTGGGCTTCCAGACATTGAGCCCATGATTTATGTAAAAAGGGAGGAGCCTTTAGTCTATAAAAGGGTCTCCTCACCCTCGTAATCCTCAAGTCTCATCCTCACATACAAAAGCCACAAGGCTCACAAACAGAGAAACTCTCCCAAACTCTCCCAAACTCTCCCAAACTCTCTCTTTCTCTAGGGGACTCCCCCTCACACTTGTAATTCATACATTCGTACAGATAAATACAATCAACATCAGTGTGGACGTAGCCCAAACATTAGGGTGAACCACGATACATCTTTGTGTTCTTTGGCGTTTGCAAGATTTACAGTCAGATTTACGTTGTTCCAAGGCCTTCCGGTTTTGTGCATCAACACAAGGAAAAGACTAACCCTAGAGAAAATGGTAGATGACTCTAGAAGCCAAAATATACTCAACACTTTCAACATGTAGCATTTCCGTCCCCAAACCGATCCGTCGTCATCCCTAATCATGGCAGGTGGGATATGCAGATACACCGGGAGGAATTGGGTAAAAATAAAATATATATATACACACACATTTGATTGAACGTGTTTGAAATTACTGGGTTTAGAAACGTTCCAAATTGAATAAGCAAGGAATAATTTGAAATCATTTTGTTCCTATTACTTTTGTCCAAATCTGGATTTAATACTCTAAACAAACAATTTTGCCTTATAATGTATCACGGACTCGTAAGCCAACTCACATTTGATGAGCTAAATTGTATCACGGACTGGATTTGAAGTTCAGGATTTGAGTCCATGATAGACGGGTTTCGTAACCTGTCACGACCCATGGGTTATGGAGCCAATCCACTCAGCCTTCGTCGCCGTCCTCTCTTCTTTCTCTCTTCTTCCTCAACTTCGGCTACAATTCCGGCGACCTCATATTTTCGTTTCGCGGGACGTTCATCTCCTCTTTTTTTCAGGTCAACAGAGATCTGATTTTGTAAGTGTGGGCCGCGGGTCGTTGATGGTGGGTCACCGGTTACAAGCGATCTGCAGGGGTCGCAAGCATTGCGGTGGGTCTCGATCAGCGTCTCGAGTTGATGGGTGGGTCGCGAGTTGATCGCTGGGTGTGTCGCAAGGCGCCGTTGTCCAGGACGACGCTTTTGTATTCATGTTGGGAGGTTGTGTCGTATGCTTATATTTTTTTTTTTTAAAAGTAAAATGTTAGAGAGACTAAATTTGTAAATTAAATGACGTGTTACCAATATGAATGAACACATTTATTAACGTTTAAGTAATAATTCAATTATCAATTTTCATATCATTTAATTTATAAAATTTTATCTACAAATTTAATCTCTCTAACTATTTTTTTTTAATTTGTTTCATTTCAATCCCAACCTAGCTTTTTTATTAACGTTTAGGTGAAGAGGGGTTGTGTTGTATGCTTCTATTTATTTTTTTGAAATTTGTGCTATTTCAATCTCAACCTATACCTTTAACATATTTGTTTATCTAACATGATTCTCCCACCAAAACCATTTAACAAATCACAACCCTACAAAATTCGATTCGACAAATCTCAATTTGTGGCGGAGCCAGCATGACGTTATTAGTTGTTCTTAACCCCCAACAACTTCAAAAACTCCATGTATATTTGTTTGTGTAATGTATTTGACCTTTATAAATAGCTAAGGTAAACTAAATTACAACATTCTTCTCCTACTTTTACTTTCTTCTATCATATTTGTCTCACTTTTATCTCTTCTTGTATGTGACTATGTTGTGAGCACCATGTGCTCGATGAAATATCTTTGTTGACAAGTCTCGATAGTTTTCAACATTACTCTACAGTATCCTGCATCCACCCTCGATAAGCCTCTATAAATAGTAGTAATTGTCAACATATATTGTATAAGCTTTCAATATATGTCTTGTCAGGTGCCTACTAGGTGCTCGACAAAAAAGTCAAACAAAAATTTTTGGTTAATATTATGACCCCATTATTTAAAAATCTTGGTTGCGTTGTTGATCTCAACCCTACAAAGTTGAATTTTATTTTGCCTAAATCAAGGCTCCCAAACTATGAACGACTCAGCTTACTATTTAGAAACCCTACATTCTACACTCATTTCGTGGACCTCACTTTATCTATTTTGTTCAAAAGTGGTAACTTAATCTAAACCTTATCGGATTATGTTTTACCAAAATTTATTCTAATTTATATTAAATTCATGTGGATGGCCCTACCCTAAGCATTATTGGTTTGGTTTCACTTGTAAGCAACTTATACACTATTACCGCCGATTTCCGTGACAAGGACATGTGTGAATTTTTGTTCATATTATATTATATCACTGAACGTTGTAATGTAATGTACATATGACATGAAAGTACTTATTAAGAGAATAACTTACATTATACAACACGGATATACCATCGCGCCCATATCATGGAAGTTATTATGGGACCATTCCAGTAAAATGAGATGAGATAAGATGAGGTGTAAGATTTTGTCCAGAAAAAAAAGGTGTTGAAACTATGTCGTTCGGTGACAACTATTGTCGTCGTTAATGTTGGTAGTATTATTGTTCCTTCTACAGTTTAGACGGTCACTGAACACCCTGTAAACCAGTAAATCACATGATTGTGGCAAATGACCAATGGCTGGCCAAGTCTTCTAAATTTCCAAACTAATTTCTAAACTCCCAAAAATGGAAAATAAAATAACAAAAAAATAAACATGAAAGAGAGAGGCGGTGTCAGTGGAAAGTAATTTTTTTTTTTGAACAAACGATATTATTTACACTTAGGGGGTAACAAAGTGGGCTAAACCTCACAATGAGCTAGCAATAATGTAGTTCAAATTTGTTTTTGGCTAGAATCGAACCTAAGACATCTCGCTTACAAGTGAAGGGGAATAACAATAGACCGTAGTATTAAGTGGCGTCAGTAGAAAGTAATCGGGTCATGAGTAGCTGGGATCCAACATTTACCCAACTTAACATCTTAGATGACCAACCAATTCGAACCTGCTTCATTAGCCCCTTTTTTCTCAAACAAAAGTATATGAAAACTTTGAGAGAAAGATTGGTTGAAAGTCTTTGAAAATATTGAAATATTGTGTAAAGTGGAAGATAAAGTTTAGGTATTTATAGAAAAAAAAATTCCTGCATTTTAATAATTTTTAATAATTTCTAATAATTTTTATAATTTTTAATAAATTTGTATTAACTTAATTAATTTGGACCATAGGCTTACAAAAAAATTGAAATCCAACAGCCCATATTTTGACACGTGGCCAACGATAACATTTCTACTTTTTTTTCATAATTTTTTAATCCGAAAAACCTAGACCGTTGATTAGAAATCAAACGGTGCAGATTGTGCCATGTCATCTAGTCATTGGGTTAGATTTCAATTTTTTGTTACCGTTAGAAATCCAACAGCCTAGAAAAAAATAGCCATTGGAAATCCAACGGCCTGGAATAAGCCACGTCACCTCCTATCCAGACTCCAATAGTGCGCTTACCACACGCTGTAGGATGTTAGAAACTGACGCCCACGAGCGTGTGTTTTCCACGTGCTTGACACATAAAAAAAAGAAAAAGGTTTGAGATCATGGTTGACTCACGTTGACGTCAGCCTTGTGTCATATCTCTTAGGGGCTGGGCTAGTCGATATTTGTCTGGGAGAGAAACTTGGCTCCCCTACCCCTGGGCTTAGGAGGGCTAAATGAGGTTTTTTTGGAGGGGGATGAGATTAAATCCACTATCCCCTAGGAGATCAAAGAGCGTTGAGCTACTATTAGAGCATTTCCACTCCTACCAGATTGTCCAAGCAATTATTGCTCAAACTATTGAGCAAGGTAATTACTGCCTTTAGTACGCAATAATTGTCTAAGTGCAT
The DNA here is from genome assembly GCF_042453785.1 of Malus domestica. NCBI lineage: Eukaryota > Viridiplantae > Streptophyta > Magnoliopsida > Rosales > Rosaceae > Malus > Malus domestica. The sequence continues at coordinate 17,203,109 of NC_091672.1, forward strand.
CTCCACCTCTAAGCCCAGACAATTCGTATTAATATATATATATATATATATATATATATATATATTTATAAAATAATAAAAGATTATTTTATTTTTAATTTCGGATAAGATTTAAAACCAATCTCATTTTGCCACGTGTCATTATCCGAAAGTACAATTTTTGTGGATAGATTTTTGAGTGGATTTTTAGCCATATGTAGCGCCACATGTCATAATTTTGTATTTTTATGTTTTTAAGTTTATTTTCTTTATTTTTAATAATTTTTGTTAAATTTCATTTTTTTTTTAACAAACAATATTATGTACACTAGAGGGGAGGAGGTGGAACCTAAGACATCTTACTTACAAATGAAGAGAAATACCGTTAGACCGTTGTACTAAGTGGCATCAAACTGCATTATTATGTAGAATATAGTTAGTTGTGCGGGACAAACTAGGACAGCTATTTCACAACAGACTTAATATTCTATCATAATCTTTAGTAGTGGTTTACTATCTTTTTATTCACACTATATTCTAATTAATCTAATCTAAAGTACAAAAGTGCGGATTCGAATTTGAGGACAGAGAAGAGAGCACACTACTCTACGCAACATGATCAAAGCATTTGCAGTAAGGTTTTTACTTTCAATTTATTGTTCAGGATCGAGTGAATGAATTGTTGGATTCCATTTAACCGATCATTTGATTCTAATGATTATGTGGGACTTGAATATCACATCCACAAACTGAAAGAAAATGACCAATAAATCCGAAAAGAAAAGGAATCCCTAGACCCTTATGAATTTTGCTGTGAAAATTGGAGCAAGACCAAGGCCTGCAGAAATTGCAAGTAAACATTATGTAGTGAAATTGTTAAATATGAAAATGTGGATAAGAGAAATCATCATAATCCGTTGCAGTATGTTAGTGATTAGATGTCTAAAGAAACAGAGAGACGTACCAACCTAGCCAAATAAGAGAGTAAAGATCTTCTAGTATGATGATTTGTATAGAAATAGAAGCAAAAATTGCTCGTATTTTTCGTAGTAAAGATTAAGTGTTAGATTAATATGTGGTAATGTTGTAATGTTGTAATGTTGTAAACTTGGCAGCGTAACGAATAGAGAGAAGAAAAAACTGAACTGCGTCCGCTCTGATATCTGGATGATTCTTCAGCTTCCATCTCTTGTCAATGCTACTAATCCAAAATTTTCCCTTTCTAGCAAATCAGAATTAGTAACAAGAAGATAAGTCTTTGGTGAAAGTGATGGTGAAACCATTCGACACCACTAGTGAAATTTACTGAACAAGCAAAGGAAGAAATACCTAAACGGGTAAAAATCACTTTTGAAAACGAAACCAAAACAAAAACTAGCAAAAGCAAGAATCCGGAAGCTGAGACAAATAAATCACTTTACTCTTTCTTGTACACCTAATAGACAAACAAATCATACTATTATTGTACATGTAACCACCAATCACACATATAAAACCCAAAAAAGTCAGTAACAAAGCTGTCAAAGTATTCGAAAAACTTGTGAAAATTTGAGTTTATGTTAATTGAGAGGTTGCTTAATTAACATTCCCAAATAATGGAGTTGTGCAACAAACGTGCATAATAGAGTTGCGGAACCAAAGGAAAAAGCGCACATATAAATTCTAGATGTGTTACATTCTTGTATTTCGGCCTTTACATCGCTAATGAAGCGTCTTATGGCAGCCAGTCAATGAGATGATGAAGAAGAACCACATGATGGCAATATGGAAGTCACATTCGTGTCTGAATTTTTTCCTTCACATTACTAATGAATTGAGATAAGTTCTTTTGTGATGACCCATTTAGAGCCACTGCATCCTCCAATGTTTGTGTTGCTTTCATGACCTTCTTCTGCAAACCGTCACCCGATTTTCCACATATCAGACGGTTGATCTTCTCTGCTACCTCCACCCTTCTAACTGGTTTAACCCGATCACAAAGATTGAGTCCAATGCCCCAATCATCAACTACTAGTTTCCTATTAGTGATTTGGTCAGCCACTAGAGGAAAACATAGCATGGGAACACCACACCGCATACTTTCCAGTATAGAATTCCATCCACAATGCGTTAAGAACCCTCCTACTGCTGGATGTGAAAGCACCTCAATCTGAGAGCACCATGGCACCATCAACCCTCTATCTTTAATCTCATCTTCAAATCCGACTGGTAGAATATACGTTTCATCATAACCTGTAGTGTCGGAACGAAGTACCCAGATGAAATTCACTTTACTAAGCAAAAGCCCATGAGCTATTTCCTCAAAATCATCTTTTGTAACTTGAGCATAGCTTCCAAATGAAATGAACAAAACCGAACCATGAGGCTTCTCGTGGAGCCAATGGATGCAGTCAAATTCTGGCATCAGGTTGGTAGCCACGATATTCTTGGTGAGATTATCGGGGAAGACAGGGCCAATTGGATATGTTGGTTGCTTAGCTTGCAAGGCAGAAAGGGACTCAAATTCAAGTTCTTGCACTGTATTACACAAAATAAAATCTGCCTTTTTCACTTCACGAAATGACTTGTAAAACGTTCGGAGCATTGGGCAAAATAAATCTGTTGATTGGATGTGTGACATCAAGTCCTTTGGTTCAATAGCTTTCACGCCAGGTATGTAATCAATGATGTCCTCGCGATTATCTAATAAATCAAGCGACAAAAACAAATGTTTATAACTATATTATGTCATAGTAAAATTCAAACAATAATATACGCAATATGAGATCTTTATGAGAACTTACCATGAGAACCGAAATGACCATTCTTTTGCAGAAGGTCCAAGTGATAGTAGATGTTGAACACTAGAGCTGGTTCAGTCCAGAAGGAAATATGGATAAGGTTGTACTTATTGGCTATGGTTGCTGACCATGATTGGAAAGTATCAACAATCAAACAAGTGATTGAGGGGTCAGATTGGACTAAATTTCCAACAAGTTCATCCACATGGGCAGGGAAGACATGCAAAGCACCCTCAAGAGATTGGTCGAGGTTCTGGATTCGGTTGAAAGCTAGTGGAAATCCATCACTCACTGTTGTGTACCGTATGTCTAGACCAGATTTACGCGCCGTGGCAAAGATATCGTCTTCTGTGTTGTCGTTGGGTTGTGACTTGAGTATGTGGTGGTGGATATATTGGGTGTTGACAAAAGTGATGGTGAAGCCCTGTGAAGCAAGCTTCGTGGCCAGATGTGTCAATGGGGTTACATGGCCTTGGAGAGGAAGAGGCACCATGATTGCATGAGGGTTTGAGGCTTTGTCCTCCATATCTCTCTCTCTCTCTCTCTCTCTCTCTCTCTCTCTCTCTCTCTCTCTATTGGTGTTTCTGAGGATGTAAGCAAGTGAGATGAACTGAAAAACACATCTTAATTGTGCGATCTCTGTGATGTGTGGACAGATGACTGCCATTTGTTTTTTGACAAACGATTGGATAATATATACGCTCACTTCATCTAAACTACGGAAAGGAGGATTGGAACTTGGATTCAGAGTTGAAACAAATTGCTCTAGCTAACTTGGCTAAACTCAGTTCTGCACACGAGATGACTGTCATTCAGTCAACTAATTGTAGTATATAAGATAAAATAGTCTGCATTATCTTCCGTTTCTATGTACACACAAAGTTTGGGACTTATCTTTAGAATAAGGGTGGGGGAGAAAGCAACAAAAATTAGTTTTTTTTTTCTTGGATGGCTTACTTAATTTGCTACATAATTGAACAAGGTGTACCCACCACCTTATTCCTTTTGCTGAATATATATGTATTGAGACAAACTTGCACAGCTCTTTCACATTCACTAACCAACAAGGCAACTAATTAAAAGAGAAAAGAACAACGTACACTGAATATATGAACCACTACTTTCGATTATTTTTCACCAATATTCATTTTTTTTCATACTTATTACTTGACGACGGAAGTTGAAGTTCCACCAATGACACTAATTCGGAATTTATTGGCAGTTGAACCCCTTTATTTCTTTCTCTTCAATTTGTTTTATTCGATTATGACAGAGAGGGATATGCAGATACGCCGAGAGGAATTGTAAAAATGAATATATACACACACACATTAGATTCAATGTGTTTGAAATTACTGGATTTAATCCGTTCCAAATTGATATATGCAAGAAATAATTTGAAATCTATTTGTTCCTTTTACTTTTGTCCAAATCTGGATTTAATAGTCTAAACAAACAATTTAGCCTTATAATGTCATCCAAGTCCCAGAATTTGAAATCACTTTAAGTTTCCATTATCATGCCTGAAAAACTGTAAAACAATCAGTTTTAAGTTCGTACAACGGTTTAGATTCGAACTAATGAAATGGCCGGCATCGGCTTATGTGTTCTAGGCCGTTGGATAAAGGAGCTGTTAAGATAGTTTTCAGTTATCTATTAAGAGTTCTTGGAATTATTTTGACATTTTTCTGTGCATGAGATATGGGATAAAAACAATCTGAAGCATCCAATAGGATAATTCTTTTGTTGGTAGATAAAGTTCCAAAAAAATTAGGGGATAAAGTTCCAGGAGGTGCGGTGCAATCGAATTGTTTCCACAACTTATCATCAAGGGCATTCATGTACCTATAAATTCAAAGTTGCAGGCAATGAAAAAGGACCTTCAACTCCACATACAAATCAACGTTCTAAGCAAAACCTTCTCACACAACAACAACAACAACAACAAAGCCTTTTCCCACTAAGTGGGATCGGCTATATGAATCCTAGAACTCCATTACGCTCGGTTTTGTGTCATGTCCTCCGTTAGATTTAAGTACTCTAAGTCTTTTCTTAGGGTCTCTTCCAAAGTTTTCATAGGTCTTCCTCTACCCCTTCGGCCCTGAACCTCTGTCTCGTAGTCACATCTTCGAACCGGAGCGTCAGTAGGCCTTCTTTGCACATGTCCAACCCACCGTAACCGATTTTCTCTCATCTTTCCTTCAATTTCGGCTACTCCTACTTTACCTCGGATATCCTCATTCCTAATCTTATCCTTTCTCGTGAGCCCACACATCCAACGAAGCATCCTCATCTCCGCTACACCCATTTTGTGTACGTGTTGATGTTTCACTACCTAACATTCTGTGCCATACAGCATCACCGACCTTATTGCCGTCCTATAAAATTTTCCCTTGAGCTTCAGTGGCATACGACGGTCACACAACACGTCGGATGCACTCTTCCACTTCATCCATCCAGCTTGTATTCCATATATTCTGTCTTTGATCGGCTTAGGTGAAGACCTTTAGATTCCAACACTTCTCTCCAAAGGTTAAGCTTCGCCTTTACCCCTTCCTAAGTTTCATCTATCAACCCTATAATGTCTGTGAAAAGTAGACACCAAGGAATAACATCTTGAATATGTCATGTTAACTCATCCATTACCAATGCAAAAAGGTAAGGACTTAAGGATTGTTAATGCACAAAATCAGTGAGGACTTTGGTACAACATAAAGTATTAAGTTTGTGACCTTCGCTAGATTGCTCCGGTCATTAGTGTGGATAAGTATGTAAAAGGATAGAGACAGGAGAGCAAACACAAGATGTACGTGGTTCACCCAGATTGGCTACGTCCACGGAGTAGAGGAGTTCTCATTAATTGTGAAAGGTTTACCCAAGTACATTGGTTCAAGCTCTCATTTAGTGAGTACAAGTAAATGATTTAGTACAAATGACATTAGGAAATATTTTGGGAGAATGATCACCTTTTATAGAAGAGAGTTTCTAGCCTTATTCTGACATTGACACGTGTCGTGTTGTGATTGGCTTTCGATGTTGACACGTGTCGCGCTATGATTGGCTTCTGATGTCAACACGTGTCGCTCTATGATTGGCCTCCTGGTTGGAGGGAAACTCTTCTGGGTCCTTGACGGTATAATGTTGACCGGTGCTCAGTAGTTTCAGGATTGGTCAAGTATGGTACAAACAATGCTCCCCTAAGTTCCCGAGTGAGGGAAGCTCCTCGGTTGGGGAATTGCAAGATCCAAGCCGCTAAGTAATCACGAAACTTCTAAGTACCGAAGTATGGTATCGTCTTCACTTGCCTTATCTGTCTCATAGGTAGATATGACATCTTCTCTGGAAGTACTATTCCTCCATCCAGGGGTGGTATCTTTAACTGGTGGAGATGCACAAGGTAATGTATCAATTTCACTTGAAGCTTACTTGTAGTTTCAAGCTTGGTCAAGCGCGATACAAACCATGTAGTAGGAGTCCCCCAAGTCGCCGAGCTAGAGGATCTGCTGAAAGGGGTGACAAACAAGGTAAGCAATCAGAGCTCCAAGCAATCAGTCCCAGATGAGAAGTTTGATTTCGAGTTCCGGCTGATTATTCTTATTCTGCCTATCTTGCAGGCATCATGAAGGATAAAGAGAAGAAAAATGAGAAGAGATGATATGAGATACTTTTGCTTTTGAAGAAGTAACTTTCCACAAGCTTATTCTTGAACTGGCTTGGAGGGTTTTCTGGTTTCCTCTAGAGTATAAGGTCAACTGAAGAATTTGAGGGTCAAAACAAGTCCATCAAATCTAAAGTACGTTCAACCCTGCTGATATGGGATAATTTTGCTGTTGACAAAGTAGTGGATGTATTGGCACGTGTTCTGTTACACTTGTCTCCACATGCTTCCTTGTATCTTTCTCACTTGCTCTATCTGTTCCTCAGGCAGATATGATATCTTCTTTAGAAGCATAAGATGTTGAAGATGAGTACTCGAGAGCAATGTCAGGTAAGGGGTTCCAGGCAGCCCAGTTTTTGAGAAAGAAAACGTCTCTTTGATTTTTGAGATCGGCCCTCGTGGTCTTTGAGCAGCCCAGCTTTTGAGGAAGCAAACGCCTCTTTGATTTCTGAGATCGGCCCTCGTGGTCTCTAAGCAGCCTAGCTTCTGAGCAGCCCAACTTTCCAATTATCCAGCAGTGGTGCTGTTCTTTTACCCTTATGGGTAATAATATGGTAGCTAGACCTTCAAAATTTATGTGTCTAAACTTTGTTAGTGTTGTTTCTTTGCTATTTTTTTACCCTTCTTGGTCATAGCGATATAGTGGGATCTACAAGCTTCACGTGTCTAAACTTGGTCAGAGATCTTTAGCAAAGTTATATGTGGTACCCATGAGCTGATGTTGCGTGTGGAAAGTTGATGATTGAACAGTAAGATTCATGTGTTTTCTACTTCACCAGAAATCTTCGACAGATTACCCGTAATTTCCGCAAAGTTGAGTGTGCATGTGACAGGAGCTGACAAGGCTGAAAAAGTAGGTGCCTCTTTAATTTCTGAGATCGGCCCTCGTGGTCTCTCGGCAGCCCAGCTTTTGAAAAAGCAAGCGCCTCTTCGATTTCTGGGATCGGCCCTCGTGGTCTTTGAGCAGCCCAGCTTTTAAGGAAGCAAACACCTCTTCGATTTCTGAGATCGGCCCTCGTGGCCTCTGAGCAGCCCAGCTTTTGAGAAGGCAAACGCCTTTTTGATTTCTGAAGCTTCGTCGAGTGCAGATTTTTATAGAGGCTGGCATTAAGTTCCAAAGCACACTTGAATCTCCACAAGTAGAAGCTCCCTTCTTGCACTTCTAAGATCTTGATTTGTCCGACCTCTTCTCTCTTCAACACCTTTGAAAATGTTTGGCCCCTCCAATCGTCATTTTAACTTGAACCTTGGTGAAGAGGCAGCCACGCCTTCTCCAGACAACATATGGCGCCTATCCTTCTTATCCCCTACTGGTTCTCTTAGTGGTAGGGATTTCGTGATGAAGAATGATATGACCGCTGCGGTGGTGGCCAGGAACCTTCTCACTCCCAAAGATAACATACTTCTTTCCAAACGGTTTGATGAGTTGGCTGTTAAGGATTCTCTGGCTCTCAGTGTTTAGTGTGCAGGTTCTGTGTCTAATATGGCCCAACGCCTATTTGCTCGAACTCGCCAAGTTGAATCATTGGCGGCTGAAGTGATGAGTCTCAAACAGGAGATTAGAGGGCTCAAGCATGAGAATAAACAGTTGCACAGGCTCGCACATGACTATGCTACAAACATGAAGATGAAGCTTGACCAGATGAAGGAATCTGATGGTCAGATTTTACTTGATCATCACAGGTTTGTGGGTTTGTTCCAAAGGCATTTATTGCCTTCATCTTCTGGGGCTGTACCGCGTAATGAAGCTCCAAATGATCAACCTCTGATGCCTCTTCCTTCTAAGGTTCTGTCCAGTACTGAGGCTCCGAATGATCACCGTCCGGTGCCTTCTCTTTTTGGGGCTCTACCGACTGCTGAGACTTCTCCTAAGCAACCTTTGTGAAGGCTCCATCTTGTTTGTTTATTTTGACTCATGTATAAGTACATATTTGTAACTTATCAAAGATATCAATAAATAAGCTTTGCTTCATTTCAACGTATTGTGTTAAATACACCAAAGCCTTCTTCACTAAGTTCTTTGAATTTTTCTTTTGTTGAAGCTTGTATGTTGAAGCTTTGTGAGTGAACCATGTAGGTTGAGGTAGTGTTCCCTTAATTTCCCGAGTGAGGAAAACTTCTCGGTTGGAGACTTGAAAAATCCAAGTCACTGAGTGGGGTCGGCTATATGAATCTTAGAACGCCATTGTGCTTGGTCCTGTGTCATGTCCTCCATTAAATCCAAGTACTCTAAGTCTTTTCTTAGAGTCTCTTCCAAAGTTTTCCTAGGTCTTCCTTTACTCCTTCGGCCCTGAACCTCTGTCCCGTAGTCGCATCTTCTAACCGGATCGTCAGTAGGCCTTCTTTGCACATGTCCAAACCATCGTAACCGATTTTCTCTCAGCTTTCCTACAATTTCGGCTACTCCTACTTTACCTCGGATATCCTTATTCCTAATCTTATCATTTCTCGTGTGCCCACACATCCAACGAAGCATCCTCATCTCCGCTACACCCATTTTGTGTACGTGTTGATGCTTCATCGCCCAACATTTTGTGCCATACAGCATCGCCGGCCTTATTGTCGTCCTATAAAATTTTCCCTTGAGCTTGAGTGGCATACAGCGGTCACACAACACGCCGGATGCAATCTTCCACTTCATCCATCCAGCTTGTATTCTATGGTTGAGATCTCCATCTAATTCTCCGTTCTTTTGCAAGATAGATCCTAGGTAGCGAAAGCAGTCGCTCTTTGGTATTTCCTGATCTCCTCCATTTGCACTGAACTTGCACTCCATATATTCTGTCTTTGATCGACTTAGGCGAAAACCTTTAGATTCCAACACTTCTCTCCAAAGGTTAAGCTTCGCATTTACCCATTCTTGAGTTTCATCTATCAACACTATATCGTCTGCGAAAAGCATACACCAAGGAATATCATCTTGAATATGTCCTGTTAACTCATCCATTACCAACGCAAAAAGGTAAGGACTTAAGGATGAGCCTTGATGTAATCCTACAGTTTTGGGGAAGCTTTCGGTTTGTCCTTCATGAGTTCTTACGGCAGTTTTTGCTCCTTCATACATATCCTTTATAGCTTGGATATATGCTACTTGTACTCATTTCTTCTCTAAAATCCTCCAAAGAATGTCTCTTGGAACCCTATCATACGCTTTTTCCAAATCTATAAAGACCATGTGTAAATCCTTTTTCCCATCTCTATATTTGTCCATCAATCTTCGTAAGAGATAGATTGCCTCCATGATTGAACGCCTTGGCATGAACCTGAATTGGTTGTCCCAAACTCGTGTCTCTTGCCTCAATCTATGCTCAATGACTCTCTCCCAGAGCTTCATTGTATGACTCATTAGCTTAATACCCTTATAGTTCATGCAATTTTGTACGTCGCCCTTATTCTTGTAAATAGGCACTAAAGTACTCTTTCGCCACTCATTTGGCATATTCTTCATTTTCAAAATCTTATTGAAAATGTCAGTGAGTCATGCTATACCTGTCTCTCCCAAGACTTTCCACACTTCGATCAGTATATCATCTGGGCCCACTGCTTGTCTATGCTTCATCTTCTTTAAAGCTACAACGACTTCTTCCTTCCTGATTCGACGATAAAATGAGTAGTTTCTACACTCTTCTGAGTTACTCAACTCCCCTAAAAAAGTACTCCTTTTATGTCCTTCATTGAAAAGATTATGAAAATAACCTCTCCATCTGTCTTTGACCGCGTTCTCTGTAGCAAGAACCTTTCCATCCTCATCCTTGATGCACTTCACTTGGTTTAGGTCTCTTGTCTTCTTTTCCCTTGCTTTATCTAGTTTATAGATATCCAACTCTCCTTCTTTGGTATCTAGTCGCTTATACATATTGTCATAAGCCGCTAACTTAGCTTCTCTCACAGCTTTCTTCGCCTCTTGCTTCGCTCTTCTATACCTTTCACCATTTTCATCGATCCTATCCTTGTATAAGGCTTTACAACATTCCTTCTTAGCCTTCACCTTTGTTTGTACCTCCTCATTCCACCACCAAGATTCCTTTTGGTGTGGAGCAAATCCCTTGGACTCTCCTAATACCTCTTTTGCTACTTTTCGGATACAACTAGCCATGGAATCCCACCTTTAGCTAGCTTCCCCCTCTCTATCCCACACACACTAGGTGATTACTTTCTCTTTGAAAATGGCTTGTTTTTCTCCTTTTAGATTCCACCATCTAGTCATTGGGCACTTCCAAGTCTTGTTCTTTTTTCTCACTCTTTTGATATGTACATCCATCATCAACAAGCGATGTTAATTAGCCAAGCTCTCTCCCGGTATAACTTTGCAATCCTTACAAGTTATACGATCCCCTTTCCTCATTAGAAGAAAATCTATTTGTGTTTTTGACGACCCACTCTTGTAGGTGATCACATGTTCTTCTCTCTTCTTAAAGAATGTGTTGGCTAAGAAGAGATCATATGCCATTGCAAAATCCAAGATAGCTTCCCCATCCTCGTTTCTCTCCCCAAAACCATGGCCACCATGAAAACCTCCATAATTGCTTGTCTCATTGCCCACGTGTCCATTTAAATCTCCTCCTATAAATAACTTCTCCTTCTGAGCAATTCCTTGTACCAAGTCTCCGAGGTCTTCCTAAAATTTCTCCTTCGAACTTGTATCCAACCCTACTTGAGGTGCGTACGCACTAATCACATTGATGAGTTCTTGTCCTATTACAATCTTGATTTCCATGATTCTATCTCCTACCCTCTTGACATCTACAATATCTTGTGTCAAGGTCTTGTCCACAATGATGCCAACACCGTTTCTCGTTCTATTTGTGCCCGAATACCAAAGTTTAAACCCTGAGTTTTCTAGATCCTTTGCCTTAAGACCAACCCACTTAGTTTCTTGTAGGCACATAATATTTATCCTTCTCCTCACCACAACTTCCATTACTTCCATAGATTTTCCCGTTAGGGTTCCTATATTCCACGTTCCTAAACGCATTCTACTCTCTTGAACTCTACCATTCTGTCCTAGCTTCTTCCCCATCCCCCGTCTAATAGGATCAAAGTACTTATTTTGTGTGTCTTGTGTAAAGTTGATAGGAGCATATGCTCCCAAACAACTTTGAGTGGAGTCGTTCAAAAAGAAGTTTCTATAGCCCCTTGCTCATTTAACACTATATCTGGGTGCCGATGGAGATACAGCGACCCTTGCTCACTTATCACTGTGCTCGGGCCACACAGAGCACCACTTACGGGTGACGCCCTAGCTTTAGCGCGATTTCGTTCTGGATTCATTTTCATAAGGATTCGACGTAAGTTAGGAGTGCCGGCTATCGACTACCTGACGCCCTCCCCCTCATCCTTTATTCGGGCTTGGGACCAGCAATGTAAGATAAACTTACACAGGCGGAGTTAAAGCAAAACCTTCTCACACTCATGAAAAAAATACTAACTGCACTACTAACAAGTCAACACAAATTTAGTTTGGTTAAACAGGTTTAGAGTTGACAGCCTACAGATGATTACAGTTTGGTTAAAGAGAATTTTCCAAATACAACTGGCGAAGGTGACAATTTGGTTAAACATCACTAGAGTCGTAGGTTCAGCTTGGCTTAAGAGTCCTGATAGTTTGGTTAAACACTAGGTCCTTTTCTTTCAACTGGTTATCTTTCTCAATTCTCTATCGGTGAATTGTCTTTGATTCTTTCAAGAACGAGGCCACTTCATTAACTTTCTTAGCGAAGTAGAGTGTTCTATGGTCGGATATTCCCAAGTGACATTCAGTTTTCGTCATATCCACAGTCAATCCACTTTCACCATAAAGACACTCATCTCCTTTAAATATCTTTGTCTTTACAGTTTTTGGTTAAACATCACTAGAGTCGTAGGTTTAGCTTGGCTTAGGAGTCTTGATAGTTGGTTAAACAACATGTCCTTCTTTTTTCAACTGGTTATCTATCTCAATTGTTTATCGGCGAACGAGGTCACTACATTAGCTTTCTTGGTGAAGTAAAGTGTTCTATGATCGAATATTCCCAAGTAGCATTCAAAGTTCAGCATATCGATCTCGACAGTTAATCCACTTTCACCATAAACACATTCATCTCCTTTAAATATCTTTGCCTCTACTGTCTAATTCTAGTTCGACGCACCTATATTCTCACTAATATAGTCAAAGAGGCCAAACCCGGTGTACAATATCCAAAACTTCGTAATGAGTTGCACAACCTTGTCTTCAATTTATAGAATCCAAAGCCGCGAGTGTTTCTTCATCAGTCGAGATCGCCTGATTCAGGAGTCAAGAGCACATTTATCACACTACCACATTCATAAGTATTCGGCCGTCCAACGTAAATTCCAAACTAACTATTGATGTTTGCCTTAAACTATTAAACAAACAAAAATAAATGCCAGTTGAAGATGGCGTGGGTGATATTCATCTTAGACCAAGCATGCGCGACCAATGTTTGTTCAAACCAAGCACCACCTTCAATTAATGTGGTCGATATAATCAAATTCATCTCCATTATGCATTAACATTAAACAATTCATAGTAGAGATTTATAAAATGATGACTTTTGAGTTGCAAGGGGCAAAGTGAGATCAAAATCGAGTTCTAGGGGGCAAAGTGGTATCAAAATTGAGTTATGTGGGCGTAGCTGAAAATAAGCCTATGATATTAAATTTACCCACCCACGTGACCATGCTAGAAACACTGACGACTATTTGACAGAAGAAACGTAAACATGGTAAAGCGTTACAAATTTTAAGGTTTAAGGAGTAAAGTAATGACTTTTAAGGTTTAAGTGAGATCCAAATCGAATTCCAAGAGGCGTAGCTAAAAATAAGCCTTTAGAATTTTATAAGGTCCTTTAGAGGCCGGGTTTGACTTTGAAAGTTTAGGGTTTTAAAAGATCCGTCAAAGTTTGGGGCCAATCATTTTGGTTAAGGGTTTTAGAAGTCTTTGGGAAGGTGCAGGTCACAAATTTTGGGCGGAGCCCAAATTTTAAGAACTAGATCCTACACCCAAGCGATTAACATAGTGAAACATTTTTCTTCTAAATAAGTTCTTATGTATGCATGTTAGTCACAATTCCTTAGGAAAATTAATGGCTATGGTCTCATAGCATCTCCAACGGGGATCCTAAATGGGGTTCTTACAATCGTATAATCGTAAATATAAAGACAAAAGGTTTTCAATAGGTCAGAATATAGAAGACTTGAGAAGTAGCTCTCCTCCACTACGAGACTGAATGCACTTAGTATGTTCTGCTCCACTACGAGATAGAATGTAGAACCCTTGGCAACCATTACTGAGGCAAAAATAGAAGACTTTGTATGGAAGAACATCCTTTGCAGATTCGGCATTCCCAATGCGATAGTCACTGATAACGGGCGACAATTCGACAACAATAAGTTCAGGATGTTCTGCTCTAAGTTCAACATCAACTTATGTTTTGCCTCCCCAGCTCATCCCCAGTCTAATGGACAAGTTAAAGCCATCACAAAATAATCAAGCGAACTTTGAAAACCAGCTTGGACAAGGCTAAAGGTTGTCTACCAGAATTTGTACCCCAAGTTCTTTGGTCATATTGCACTTCGTATCGGACATCAATAGGAGAAACCCCATTCTCACTTGCCTTTGGTATAGAGGCAGTTGTCCCAGTTGAGCTTGAGCAAGCAACGTTCCGAGTCCAGAACTACGTGCAAAGCAAAAATGATAAACAATTTACCCTCAACTTAGATCTAGTCGAGGAACACAGAAACCAAGCTCACTTGAAGAATGTCGCCTACAAGCATCGCATCTCCAACTACTATGACTCAAGGGTCAAACCTCGTTTTTTCAAAGTGGGAGACTGGGTATTGAAGAAAAGATTACTCTGCGACAGAGTCCCGAGTGAAGGAACACTTAGTCCAAACTAGGATGGACCGTTTAAAGTTGTTGGCATCAGTCGCCCTGGCTCCTACAAGCTTAGAAGCTCCAATGGCAAGACCATTGGCCATCCATGGAACGTTAATCACTTGAAGTACTATTACAAGTAAACTCACATTGTACAAGTGTTAAGCTGTAGCCATTCGGCATCCTATGTAACGAAGACTATTTGGCATGAATTCAATAAATAGGTGATTTAGACAACTCGGTCCTAATCCTCTTACATTCCTAGCAATGAAACATTCGGGTTCAAAGCTTCAACATGAATGCTTCCAACATGAAACAAAGTCTAAGTATATGTCAACATGACTATACAAATAAACGAACAGTTTCACAGTATATTCGTTCAATCATACATTCCAACACATTCATACATAAGCCAACTGTGCTTTGAAAAGGTTCAACATTCTTTGTGTCATTCGACACTTGCTACAATGTGCCTAGACACCTTACCCTTATTCTCACAAACCAGGTGATGAAATGTGAAGAAGGAACTCATCTTCATGCCACCAACCAGGTGATGAAATGTACAACCCATACTCTCATTCATGCCACCAACCAGGTGATGAAATGTACAACTCGTACTCTAATATCATTTGGCAACTTGCCACTCATACGACCAACTAGGTGAAGAATGAACTCATCTTCATGCCACCAACCAGGTGATGAAATGTACAACCCGTACTCTCATTCATGCCACCAACCAGGTGATGAAATGTACAACCCGTACTCTAATATCATTTGGCAACTTGCCACTCATGCTACCAACCAGGTGAAGAAGGAACTCATCTTCATGCCACCAACCAGGTGATGAAATGTACAACCCGTACTCTCCTTCATGCCGCCAACCAGGTGATGAAATGTACAACATATACTCTAATATCATTTGGTAACTTGCCATTCATGCCACCAACCAGGTGATGAAATGTACAACTCGTACTCTAATATTATTTAGCAACTTGCCACTCATGCCACCAACCAGGTGAATAAGGAACTCATCTTCATGCCATCAACCAGGTGATGAAATGTACAACCCGTACTCTCCTTCATGCCACCAACCAGGTGATGAAATGTACAACTCGTACTCTAATATCATTTGGCAAATTGCCATTCATGCCATCAACCAGGGGAAGAAGGAGGATTGTTTGCTCAAAAATCGAAGAGGCACCACTCTCCGAATCTCGAGAGCCAGACTCCCTACAGGATTACGTGCTCAAAAATCGAAGAGGCACCGCCCTCCGAATCTCAAGAGTCAGACTCTCAACAGGATTACTTTCTCAAAAATCGAAGAGACACTGCTCTTCAAATCTCGAGAGTCAGATTCCCAACAAGATTGCTTTCTCAAAAATCGAAGAGGCACCGCTCTTCGAATCTCGAGAGCCAGACTCCCAACAGGATTACGTGTTCAAAAATCGAAGAGGCGCCGCCCTCTAAATCTGGAGAGCCAGACTCCCAACAGGATTACTTTCTAAAAAATCGAAGAGACACTGCTTTTCGAATCTCAAGAGTCAGACTCCCAACATGATTGCTTTCTAAAAAATCGAAGAGGCACCGCTCTCTGAATCTCGAGAGCCAGATCCCTGACAAGATTGCTTGTTCAAAAACCGAAGAGGCACTGCTTTCCTTGGATAAAGCTTGTCTGTAATCTTCACATGCAACATCAGTTTTCCAGATACCACAGACCACTTTTTCAAAGTGTTCTGACAAAGTTAAAACACGTGAAGCTTGTAGCTCCCACTACATTGCTATGACCAAGAAGGGTAAATGAATAGTACTACTACTTATTGTTAGAGAGACTCCTATATATGTCGACCTCTATCCTCCACAGCCAGGTAGACTTGAAAATAAAAAAAATGCTCAACTTTTCTTCATATCCGATAGGACACTCTCAGCAGAGTCTTTCGAAATACTCAGCTTATTTTCCTCCTAATAATACCTCTGCAAATAAGCCACACCAGAGCAAGAGTATCTCATATCATCAGGGTTAAAAGCAAGAGTATCCCATATCATGTTTTTTCCCTATCATTTCCTTTGGCCTTGTTCTTACTTGTAAGACAAGGAGAAAGAGAGCAATTGGTCAGCATTTGGAATCAAGCTTCTAGTCAGGAACTGACTGCCTGGAACCCCTTACCTGATTACTTACCTGACATTGCTCTCGAGTACTCATCTTCAACATCTTATGCTTCCAAAGAAGAAACCACATCTGCTCGAGGAACATATAGGGCAAGTGAGAAGGACACAAGGAAGCATGTGGAAACAAGCATAACAGAACACGTGCCGATACATCCACTACTTTGTCAACAGCAAAAGTATCCTATATTATCAGGACCGAACATACTCTAGATTTGATGGACTTGTTTTGACCTTCAAATTCTTAAGTCGGCCTTATACTCTTGAGGAAACCAGAAAACATTCCAGCCTAGTTCAAGAATAAGCCTGTGGAAAGTTACTTCTTCAAAAGCAAAAATATCTCATATCATCTCTTCTACATTTGCTTCTCCTTATCCTTGTTACTGTTTATGACCCAAGGAGAAGAAGAACAATCAACCGAAAGCCGAAGTCGAACCTCCGATCCAAGTTGCTTGCTTGGAAGTCTGATTGCTTACCTTGTCTGTTACCTCATTCGGCAAATCTCCTAGTTCGGCGACTTGGGGGACTCCTACTATAGGGTTTATATCGCACTTGACCAAGCCTGAAACTACAAGTAAGCTTCAAGTGAAATTGATACATTACCTTGTGCATCTTCATCGGTTAAAGATACCACCCCTGGAGGAAAAGTACTTCCAGAGAAGATACCACATTTACATATGAGACAGATAAGGCAAGTGAAAATGATACCACACTTCGGTACTTAGAAGTTTTGTGATTACTCAATGGCTTGGATCTTGCAAGTCCCCAACCGAGGAGCTTCATTCATTCGGGAACTTAGGGGAGCACTGTTTGTACCATACTTGACCAATCCCGAAACTACTGAGCACCGGTCAACGTTATACCGTTAAGGACCCAGAAGAGTTTCCCTCCAACCAGGAGGCCAATCATAGCGTGACATGTGTCGACATCAGAAGCCAATCATAGCGCGACACGTGTCAACATCAGAAGCCAATCATAACATGACACGTGTCAATGTCAGAATGAAACTAGAAACTCTCTTCTATAAATAGAGATCATTCCCTCACAATATTTCCTAATGTCATTTGTACTAAATCATTCACTAGTACTCACAAAAGAAGAGCTTGAATCTATGTACTTGTGTAAACCTTTCACAATTAATGAGAACTCCTCTACTCCGTGGATGTAGCCAATCTGGGTAAACCACGTATATCTTGTGTTTGCTTTCCTGTCCCTATCCATTTACATATTTATCCACACTAGTAACCGGAGCAATCTAGCGAAGGTCACAAACTTAACACTTTCTGTTGTACCAAAGTCCTCACTGATTTTGTGCATCAACAAAGTTCTCAAGTATCTAAATATGTAAGGACATGCCCGATACCTCAAAGAAATTATCAAATGTGATGATTGTATATAGAGACTCAAAGAGTGGGTCATTATTGATTTTGAGTGGGAAACAACCCCACCCGAGTGGGGATGCCTTCTCTTTTTAGGAATGATGCACATCAGCTTCTCTTTGGTTTTTCCCTTCCAACCGTTGAGATAGCTTTTCGGTTTTTATCAATGATCGCAATACTCCATTTCGGGAATGCACTATAAGAACCTTCCATTGCAGACAATATTCATTCAGGACCCAAATATTCCCTTAAAGTCCTTAAGACCATCTCTAACCCATGGGATAAAGCTTAAAATATAAGCGTTAAACCCCACCCCCCCCCCCCCCCGATGCGCCCTGAAACCATCTCCAACCATTGGGCTAAAATAAGTCTCGGGGAGAAAATATATCTTTGGGCTAGATTCCCCTCAGGATCTAAACCTGTATTAATTTATTATGGACCCACCAAACTGTCATATTTCAATTTTTGTTTTGTTTTTTTACTTATAATCTAACAGCTATGATCGAATGAGATTAAATCTAATGGTAAAAAAAAGAAAAAAAATTGACGGCCCAAAATTAAATCTAACGTCTAAAATTATTTAAATCAAATTTAACTTAAAACTTTATAAATACCTATGTATTTGTATGAATTTTAATTACTTATCAAAATTTAAATATTTTTAGATTAAAATGTTCATAAAAATAAATTAGAATAATCTACATAAATTTTAATTTCAAAAAATTTATCAAAAAAAATAAGGCTAAAATTATTATTTAATAATCTCGGGCTAAAATTTTAAGTCATAAAGAAAAAAAGTTTTTAAGTTATGGCTTAAAATTTTCTCGCTTAAATTTTTAAATTTTATCCCAAGGGTTGGAGGGTCTAAATGAGTCTTAAAACTCGCTGGTGCCGGAAACTGGGCAGACCTGTAATCGCCCTTTTCTTGCTCGATTCTCAACCATTTTCCATGAAATTTTCACCAAAACTTCACAAATTACGAGAGGAAGAAGGCTATACCTTTAAAAACTTCCAAATCCTTCGAAATCACGTTGAGAAATTTCACCCAAAACCGGCCACCTTTGAACCTTGGGATCCCGACGTCCAAAACCTTCAAACAAACGTCCCCGAGCTTCGTGAGAACCTCCTAAAGCTCACTGTGAGCTTGGATTGTCCTAAAAACCAACCATTACAAAGTTCATGAATAGTACCCAAATCGGACCTCGAGTTTTCAACGTGAAATCGAAAGATTTCTTACTTAAAATGGGTATGGATGAGTTCGTAGGGTCCTCACGAGTACAATGGTGCTCTTGGCACCTTCAATCCGTGCTTGGATGATCGTGGGTGAATGTGTCCGTACGATTTTGAGAGGAAGAGAGAGAGAAACTGAGAGTGAGAGAGGGTACGGGATAGTGAGACACAGGAGAGAAGAGAGTGATTGTTTTGTGTGTGGGTGGTCCACCTAAGTCCCTAACCACACAAAATACAATCAAATTTTTAATCCAACTCAATTGCTTCCAAAAATTTAGGAATGTATGCAATATTCAAATTAATATGTCACACATACCTTAGCAACAGTTAAGGGCAATTTCATCTTTTCACGTCAACGATAATGTAATTCCGGGACGGGTTATGACATGGAGGGTCTAAATGAGTCTTCAAAGTTAGTAGTGAGAGTCCATTGAATGGTAGAGTTGCCATTGTTATCATTTTAACTAGCAAACTTAGTTTGACTTTTCAACTACTACCTAAACACTAAAGTTATTTGGTTACTAAACTAAAAACTCCAAACAACCCTTCCACCCACCCCTAAATTTCTTTTTTTTTTTTTGGTAATCTTTATTAAAAGCAGGGATTACCTTGGTGGTTAGAAACTTTTCTTCAATCTATTTACATTCATCCTCTTCTTAATGTAATATAGTGTAAGAATATTGCTTATAATAAAAATATGATTAGTTTGACAAAAATGGAACCAAAACACCTTTTTTGAGACATGAAAAAAAAAAAATCCTAACACATTGCTAGTCGGACCATGTTTTTGGTCACGAATGTTCCATATCGATTAAGTGATTAACGTATTTAGACCGTACAATAGCTTTTAGTTGAACAATCTCCACATTTGCGGCTGCCTTTGGATTATAATTTTTTTGTTAACGGCTGCGATTGTATAACAAGACGTTGAGATAAAAATTAAACATAAATTAAAAAATTAAAAAATAAGTCGGTTTTCCGTTTCCTTCAAAGGAGAGATGAAAAAAAAAACCAAATAACCAGCCTGTAATTATAAAAATAATAAATTTGTTAAAGCCCAATTTCCAATTTCGTAGGGGATATTTGGGCTATACTGGTTTTGTTTAGTCAGAGCCCAATAAGAACTCAGATTAGAACATTCTAGAATTAAAAAAAAATGCAGATTGGCTTTTAGGTATAAAGCCAAAATTATTAGTTAATTTTTTTAGAGTCATCAAATGAAGAGAATAACGAGAATTTCTCTCCATATTCTCTTTATTCATTTATCTCTTTGTGGATGATTCATTTTATATGGACAAATAAGTAGACATGGAACAAATTAAGAACCCTTCATAATATATTTAGATCAATTATAGCCAGATTATCGACCCTGAATCATATTCAGATCATCAAATTTAACTTGTATATCCATATTTGATAAACATCGAACGCGAATCAAATCAGATTGCTTTTAGATCTAATTTTTCACACAAAAAATAAAATAAAATATCATTAGTAATTTTATTCTATGATTATATCTATCTATTTTAATTTTATAAAGGCTTTTTTAGCTAAAATGATTTCTGAGATTTGCATAACTTCTCACTTTGATCCTTAAAATTTGAAACCAATATAAGTAGTCTCTAAGTTTGTCCACAATCAATCATTTTGGTCATTCCGTGAAAAATCTCCATAAAATAAGGGTAAAATGACACACCCCGACCTGGAAAGGTCGAAGCATGCTGGCCGTCACCGTGAGGTGACGTAACCATAAGGGTAAGTGATGCAAAAAGTGAATAAAATTAAAACTAATTAGGACTAAACAGTGAAAGAGTGCGCAATTCGTGGGTTGAACCCACTGCAATTATTCAGAGCGTAATAGACAATGAGACTACGAAAGAGTAGTCAAGGCAACCAAAGTACACTTATTATATAGTAGTGATAAGTTCATACGTCTAAACAGAAGGAAATGTTAGAACTGCCGTGATTCCTCGAGTGCCACAGAGAGTACAGCTATCTAGGTCCTAGAGGGGCGAAAAACAAAGTTGAGTGGGTCAGTAAAACAATGCTTATAAGAAAACCTTTATCTTTGAATAAACTAACCCCTCGCCGTAAAACAAGTATAGTTTCCTCAAAACATACTACGTAAGTATGAAAATCCAATATATCAGCCATATAACCAGAAATATGCCAAGTAAATGATGTATCATATGCCGCAATAATAATCATGTGATAATCAATATAACTAAGTGCTCATCCATCTAAGCTGACACACAAGTTCGAACAGATGGTTTCTGACATGAACAAGACTGGGTGTAATCAATATGCTCTAGTATTACGATCACGTGAAACTGGTGCAAAAGCACATCACATACAAGTCGGATCGCCTAATGCAATATACTCGACAAGACTGGCACCTAAACTTGGATCCAAGGTGAGCGAACGGTGCGGATGTGAACATACACGTGAAGGACTGGCCCTGGCCCTGGGGCGAGTACTAACACCTGGTGCAGCAAGATGAGCATGTACACAAGCACGTATGCATGCCATGACAGTAATATCACAACCATATAGCAACATTTATCACAATTTATATCACAATAATGATACTAGGCAATGTAGGCGTAAAAGTGACATAATATGCATTTATGGAAACTATAAATATATATATAGGTATAAAGCAACTGCCCACTCACAAGTACGTCGCTGGGTCGTAGCCCCCGAGCCTAGCTTGGCCTCGAAAATCCTCGGAATAAGTTTCCCCTATATGTGAAATAACTAAATAACATTAATTAAAGCACATAACGGAAACCCAAATAAAACACCCATAGTTTGCTCAAACCTAGGGTAAAAATATATGAAATCGATCTACTCGACGACACGAACGCGTACGTACCAACCACGCGCCGCCCAAAGTGGCGGTCCACGCGCGCCCACGCACCCCCGCAAGTACACTATACTCGCCTTCCTCGCGAAAATCTGCAGTTTTGCAGATTTTGGGGTCAACTTCCAGAGCCCATAACGAGCTTGATTCTCAACTAAATTCACTTCTACAAAAGCCAAATTAAAGCTAGGAATGTGATCTATCGATCCCAATTTACAGAAAGTTCGAATATAGTCCGTGTTGTTCAGAAATTTGGTCTGAAAGTGGCCAAACGACCACGGCTGAAATTTTCCAGAAAACTAAAATTTTCTTCCTAACTTCCAGAGTTGATTTCTAACTCATTACTTAACCAAACTCAGTGATTCAAAAGCCATTTTAAAGTTAGGAATGTAGAGAAAAAGTTTGTACCTAGAAGAAGTCCATTTGTGGTCGAGGTTGACCAGAAAAATGGTTTGAAAATGACTAAATGGCCACGGTTCTTGTACGAAAAACTTCGTGTTCTCCTTCTTCTCGAGTTTCTGGGTAAAACCACATGTTCAAAACACAAACAAATGATCAATAACAACCCATAGAAGTGAAATGAAGGTTCTAAGGGTTTCTTAAGGCTTACCTTAGCCATGCATGGCTTGAAAACCGTAGTATCGAACTTGCCGAGTCGGACCTTCCGAGTTGGACGTTCTAAACTCGGTCAACACGCGAACCAGGGGTATGGTCGTGGTCGTGGGACTGAGATGAGCATGATGATGTAGTTTGTTTGTTCGATCTACAAGCTTTGGAGCTTGCTCATGGAGTTGCAGAGGAAGAAGAAGAAGAATGTGGCGTGGGAGAGGGAGAAGAGAGAGAGAGTGAGGTTTTTGAAATTTGCTTTGTTTTTTTTTTCTGATAGAGGGGGACAGAATATAAGGAAACGATAGGATAGGATGGCTGAAAGTGGAGTGATGCAGAGAGTGCACGGGATGAGTTTAAAAGGAATTCAAGGGATAGATTTCTATATTTCCTACAGTAAAAGGAAATTGAAATCTATCTGAAGTAGATATTTTTACACTTTAAAATCTACGTCTACTCGTACTAGCGTGTACAATTTAAATGCGATAGCGAGAAATAAAATGGAAAGCGATAAGAATAAGTCCACGTCACTTGCCAGTAAGGCATAGTCGTCAAAACACATACTTTGGGAGAAATTACATAGGAAAATTAGGGATGAGTCGTCACATAAAATGACATCCTCAATTTTTGTCAAATCATTTTGGCCTATGTTTATTAAATTAAGGGCAATTTTGTATTTTGATCCTAGTTTAACATAATTTTTCACCTAAGGAAAAAAATGATTGATGATGGATAATCTCAAAGACCACTTATATTGATTTCAAATTTCAGAAATCATAATGAAGTATTATACAAATCTTATGGACCATTTTGGCTTAGAAAGCCTTTTATAAAATTCAAGTTGTATAATAAGAAAATATTGTGTGGATTGTGGAAGTGTATTTTTAGTACATAAAAAAGCCTAAGTTATCGTTATACACAACACAAATACCGTATTTATAAAATAATATAAAAACTTAAACAATATGTTATATGAAGTCGAATCAGATTATAACCCTATCATACCAACTTTATTCCATTTTTTAATCCATTTATTATTGGTATCGAATTGTGTTTAGATCGTCGTATTGAAAGTCTCAACACATATCCCATTAATTACCGGTCTAAAAATAAGTAATTCTATTAAAATAAAAAATAAAAAATAAAAAGCAAAAATATTAGATGTACAACAAAAGCTCTATAAATACCAATTTTCACGTTGACTTAGATGAGTGTAATATGGGTGTAATGTGTATGTATAAGAATCGGACATCGTAAATAAAGATAAGTTTTACACATTAAATTTGGGAGTCGTATACTTGTTATTTATTTTATTTTATGAACAGTTATCTTTGTAGACTACGGAACTTTACTTTTTACATTATTAAAATCACACTCAATTTTTTCGATCCGCTTCAGAAACAAAGAGAGAAAAAAAAGAATAAGAGTCAAGTTTATATTCGAGAGCCAAAAAATAAGTAAACCAAAACATTTCTTTCCTAACAAGAAAAGGAGTTAACCTCCCATATAAATATCCAACCCCCAACTCCACAACCCACCAAATTGCTTTCAGCTACTCTTCTGTTCTCTCTTCCAAATCTTGCATCGACTAAACAAACTCTCTCTCCCTTCGTCGTCCCTTGGTCTCTGCTCCGCCTTCCACCATGACGGATAAGGCTGAATCTTCAGACTCGTAAGTCCCCAGATCCCTCTCTAATCCAACTGGGTTCTACTCGATTTCGATCCATTTCAATTGTTTTTGCGTTTTTTGTTTTTGGATATTTCTGGGTTTTGATGCGATTGTGGTTTTTTGTTGTTATTTTGCAGTAAGGGAACGAAGAGGGACTTCAGTACTGCGATCCTCGAGCGCAAGAAGGCTGCGAATCGGCTTGTTGTCGACGATGCTATCAATGACGACAACTCCGTCGTCGCGCTCCACCCCGATACGATGGAGAAGCTCCAGCTCTTTCGTGGCGACACCATCTTGATCAAGGTTTGATTTTTCAGATCATGTTCTATGATTTCTATGTTCCTTATGTATGCGAAAGCAAACTTTTGGATGGAATTTTACTTGCAAGGGCTTTCTAGTTAGGGTTAATGGAAATTTACGATTTAGGTAGTGATTAAAGGCTGTATTTAATCTGGGTTGATGGGTTTTTCTCTATTTTATTTTGGATCTGAGAACTGGGTTGTGTTCTGCTGTCTGAAGTTTTGGGGTATTTTTTTTTATCAATTTGCCGGGTTTTGATGGTTACGCCTCTACTTTTTCACCGATTACAACTCGAGGTATCTATGGAAAAATATCCAAATCAATATTGTTTAATGTTTTTTCCCCTACTTATACCCCTATTAGAATTAGCTTTTGAGGATTTAATACGTATGATATTCGCTCGAATTGAAACTATGCATGCGATGTTGTGGTTTGGTTGGCTTTTATTGTCATTGGCTGTTTGCGTACTGCGCTTTGGTATTAGCAGCGTGAATGCTCTCCGTTCTGCCTAAGCTTCGGTTTGTAAAGAATCGCAACTAATGGTTCGTTTATTTTGTTTGGTCCTTAGGGAAAGAAAAGGAAGGATACCATCTGCATTGCTCTTGCTGATGATACATGTGAAGAACCTAAGATCAGGATGAACAAGGTTGTGAGGAGCAACCTAAGGGTTAGGCTTGGGGATGTTGTTTCTGTTCACCAATGTGCTGATGTCAAGTATGGAAAGCGTGTCCACATTCTGCCTGTGGATGATACTATTGAAGGAGTCACTGGAAATCTGTTTGATGCGTACTTGAAACGTAAGTTTCTGTATTAACCCTTTTTATTCTCAGCTGCAACTGGAGGCTAACATGTGAATATTTCGTATATAGTCATCATATTTTTAAAAAGTTTGCTTTTGTTTGGTTACAGTTAGTGGAACTGTTTATCAATCTTGCATAGCTACATGCTATTGCACAAATTGAGAAATAACTGAATCATATTTTTACCTCATTGATACATGGATGCTTAGAAATATGATGTTTCACTTTTATGTATTTGAATCAATAGACAGTGTCGATGTTAATGAGAATCTTATGACTCATAATTTATCTTACTATGTTTAGATTTAATGACTATATGCTTAGGGGAGAGTGTTTGGGTTATATCATGTTTATAAGTTTCGATTAAAATATACCGTAGCTAGTACTGATAGTTGTTAGAACTAACTGATTTTATCAGTAACTGCTCGTTTAATTCTTTGTACCATTCATTTTTACCTGTTTTCTGGTCTGTTTTTTCAGCTTATTTTCTGGAGGCCTACCGTCCTGTGAGAAAGGGTGATCTCTTCCTTGTGAGAGGAGGAATGAGGAGTGTGGAGTTTAAGGTCATTGAAACTGACCCTCCTGAGTACTGTGTGGTCGCTCCCGACACTGAAATTTTCTGTGAGGGGGAGCCTGTGAAAAGGGAGGATGAGGAGAGATTAAATGAGGTTGGCTATGATGATGTTGGTGGAGTTAGGAAACAGATGGCTCAGATTCGTGAATTAGTGGAGCTGCCACTGAGGCATCCTCAGCTATTTAAATCAATTGGTGTGAAGCCACCAAAGGGTATTCTGCTGTATGGACCTCCTGGATCGGGTAAAACTCTAATTGCCCGAGCCGTGGCTAATGAAACTGGGGCATTCTTTTTCTGCATCAATGGACCAGAAATCATGTCAAAATTGGCTGGAGAGAGTGAAAGCAACCTCAGGAAAGCTTTTGAGGAGGCAGAGAAGAATGCACCATCAATCATCTTCATTGATGAGATTGATTCAATTGCTCCCAAGAGAGAGAAGACGCATGGAGAAGTTGAGAGGAGGATTGTTTCCCAGCTCTTGACACTCATGGATGGGCTTAAATCTCGTGCCCACGTGATTGTTATGGGGGCTACAAATCGTCCGAACAGTATTGATCCAGCTCTCAGAAGGTTTGGAAGATTTGATAGGGAAATAGATATTGGTGTGCCAGATGAAATTGGGCGTCTTGAGGTTGTCCGTATTCATACAAAGAACATGAAGCTTGCTGAAGATGTAATGTCAAATATAATTATTTTCTGTTTTTGACATTATTTTTATTTCAAGTTCGTATCCTTTTCTTCCCTCTTTCAAAACATGGTCACCAATGCTTTTGACTTTTCTTGTACAGGTTGATTTGGAGAAGATAGCTAAGGATACACATGGTTATGTTGGTGCCGATCTAGCTGCTTTGTGTACTGAGGCTGCCCTTCAGTGCATCAGAGAGAAGATGGATGTAATTGACTTGGAAGATGAGGAAATAGATGCTGAGATACTCAATTCAATGGCAGTTACAAATGAGCACTTCAAGACTGCCCTTGGCACAAGCAACCCATCTGCTCTTCGTGAAACAGTAAGTATTTAGCACTTTGCTTCAAGTGACAGAGGTTTTTTTATTAGACACCTTATGCATTGAATGGAACCCACAATTTCATGGTTTATCTTGTCCAGGTTGTTGAAGTGCCCAATGTTAGTTGGGAAGATATTGGTGGTCTTGAGAATGTTAAGCGTGAACTTCAAGAGGTAATTGAGTTTACTACATTGGATTGTTCATTCAAGTTTACTCCATTTATCTCATTTGGCTCTGTTACTTACAGTATCTATCCTTGTATTATTTTGTATTGCAGACTGTTCAGTATCCTGTTGAGCATCCTGAGAAGTTTGAGAAATTTGGAATGTCACCTTCCAAGGGAGTTCTTTTCTATGGCCCTCCTGGATGTGGTAAAACTCTTCTCGCCAAAGCTATTGCCAATGAGTGTCAAGCAAACTTCATCAGTGTCAAGGGACCTGAATTGCTTACCATGTGGTTTGGAGAGAGTGAGGCCAATGTGAGGGAAATTTTTGACAAGGCCCGCGGATCTGCTCCATGTGTCCTGTTCTTTGATGAACTTGATTCCATTGCTACTCAGGTTTGAGCCTTTCTTTATATAAAATCACTGCTTATTTGTTATTGACACTGGCTTCTATTTGCAAATTGAATTTAACATGTGTAGTTTGAAAAAGGGAAAAAATATTTGCTCTGTAATATGACTAAGTAGGAGACTCCAAATTCTGTTGCCGAAACTTGAATTATTACTTGCGTTTCATAGGTTATCTGTTGTTAACAGGAGAAAACTTAGCATTATGTGAAAGTGAAAGAAACTTGAATTTTTAATGCTCAGAAACTTTTGACAAACACGGCAGAGAACTCTTGATAAAAGAACGTTTGCAGTATTTTCCTTTGGTTCATCGTTGATGTGTTGATCTATTTATATGCTTATTGCTTCCATTCCATCTTGCAGAGAGGTAGTAGCGTAGGTGATGCTGGGGGTGCTGCTGATAGGGTTTTGAACCAACTCCTCACAGAAATGGATGGAATGACTGCAAAGAAAACTGTTTTCATTATAGGTGCCACCAACAGACCTGATATCATAGACCCTGCACTTTTGCGTCCAGGCCGCCTGGATCAGTTGATTTACATTCCTCTCCCCGATGAGGAGTCCCGTTTTCAAATATTCAAGTCTTGCTTGAGGAAGTCTCCAGTTTCCAAAGATGTGGACATCATAGCCCTTGCTAAGTACACCCAAGGATTTAGTGGTGCTGATATAACAGAAATATGCCAGCGTGCTTGCAAATATGCCATTAGAGAGAATATTGAGAAGGTATGATATTGCACTGCTCATACTTGCTGAACTTTTTAGTCCCTGGGAGAAATGGATTTTATTTATTTATTTTTCTGAGTTCATTTCTGAATAACCGTTATATTAATCTTGCAGGATATTGAGAAGGAGAGGAGGAGAAACGAGAATCCTGAGGCAATGGAGGAGGATGTTGAGGATGAAATTGCAGAGATCAAGGCTGCTCATTTTGAGGAGTCGATGAAGTATGCTCGCAGGAGTGTTAGCGATGCTGATATCCGCAAATACCAAGCATTTGCGCAGACATTGCAGCAGTCGAGAGGGTTTGGAACAGAGTTCAGGTTTGCAGACAATCCTACTGGCACAACTGCTGCATCCGACCCTTTTGCAACTGCTGCTGCTGGCGCAGATGAAGATGACCTTTACAGTTAGGATGGTTTTCGTTAAGCAGCGTCTTTTTCGTGCTTGAATTTTAACTGTTGCATTTTGTATTTTCCGTTGATGTGGTAGAATCGTTGAAGTGTCCATTTAATCGTTGTTGTAACCAAAGAAGCCTTGGGGTTTCCGACCATTGGCACCCCCTGGATAATACGAAGTTAAAAACAGTGTTGATTATTTTATAAGATTAATGGACAACTTAAAAGATCATCATGTTTTGTTTCAGATTGTAAGATGCTAGTTTTGTTTTTGGCCATATGTTTTCATATGCAGGTCAGCTCTGTGTGGTGGTTGTCAAGGAGATGTCTCGGTGTATATAGACTCGAATGAATAGACTATGTGCTAGCTGTTCAAACTAATTTTACGCAGGGCCTTGTTGCATCGATCAGTTCGGACGGGCATGGTGCACGAAGCCTTCAGAGAAAACGTTCCCGTATCCAAATCAATTTGTTGTGGTATCATCCCTTGTGGAATCTCGAATTGTAGGAACCGAGTTAATTCATTGAAAGAGGCTGAGTCAACCATGATTAACACTGTACAGTGGTGGTATCACCCCCTGTGGAATATCGAATTGTAGGTACGGAGCTTCTTTTCCTGTACACTTGTACAATGATTTTTCGTAAACTTTAGCTGTTTTTTTTCTCGAGAACTATTATTGACACTCTAAGGAAGTCATTCATCTCTAGTGGAACAAAAAAATTGGAATGAGCTAACCTTGCTATTTTGATATGTAGGATTAGTTGTAGTTTCAATTGTTATTTCATAGGGAAGAAGAAAATAGAGACTGATATGAAACCTTATCTCGAGGACAGAGACGTGGTGTTAATTTTTAAATCTCCAATTACTTTATGATCTTTCCTTTTCTTTAAGGATTTTTATCACAAATGGTCCATGAGATTGATCAAACTCATCATTTTGGTCCCTCACTTTCAAAATTAATTAAAGTCTTTCTTGACATTCACTACCGCACATCAATTGGGTCATTCAGTTAAGATTCTGTCAATTATTCTGTTAGTTTGTATGTGGGACCCACAAATCCATTGAAATGGTGACATGTGGATTACACAAAATAAGAGTTTTTATCGCAAATAGTCCCTTACATTGATCCAACTTCTTATTTTGGTCCCCGAGTTAAAAAATCGATAAATTTAGTCTTTGACTTTCAATACTGCACGTCAATTTAATAATTCCGTTAAAGTTTCGTCAATATTTTTTGTCTCATTAGCCACTCATATGGCGCCACATGGATTAACTACAAGAATTTTTTTTTAAAGATTTAAAACTAAATGTAAAATAAGAAACTAAAAACCAAAACTAAAAGAAAAAAAAGTCATCGTTGTCTTCATCAAGGTACGCTAAAAAAGGAAAGGAAGGCACCATGACACCACTAAAGTACTTGCCTTCCTGAACTCACTCCTTATTCTCTCTAGTTGGTTATAATCCAATCAAATTTGAATTGAACTTGGATTCGATTTTATTGAATTAGATTGAGTTTTTTTCCAATTGGGTGGGATGCGAGAAAAATGTCAACACGAAATATTCGTATGTTGGTTTGCTCTTAAAAAAAAAAAGGTTTCATATAGTTAATCCACGTGGAGCCATATGATTGGATTAGTGGGACCACATCAACACCCAAACGAAAAATATTGATGAAATTTTAACGGAATGACTAAATTGATGTGAGGTAGTGAAAGTCAGGGACCTAATTTATTAATTTTTGAAACTCAGGGACCAAAATGAGAAGTTGGATCAATGTCGGGGACTATTTGCGATAAAAATCCTTATTTTGTGTAATCCATGTGTCACAATTTCATTGGATTTGTGGGTCTCACATACAAACTAACCGAATAGTTGACAAAATCTTAACGGAATGACCAAATTGATGTGAGGTAGTGAATGTCAGGGACGACATTGATTGATTTTGAAGGTGAGGAACCAAAATGATGAGTTTGATCAGTCTTAGAAACCATTTGTGATAAAAAAAAAACCCTTTCTTTAATTTGCTTGGCAACACGTTAAGTACTGGTACAAATAGAAAAGTTATGATTCTCTTTTTTTACTATAAGATGACACAATTGCAACTAGAGATAAAGTTATGATTCACTCGTTGTTGGAGATGTTACTAGCATCTGATAATATTTTAAATTACTTAATCTTACAATGCATTGCGTAACATTTAGATAACAAGGTAATATTATCAAATAAATACAAATAACACACAAATAAAATATACTAGTAAATGAGACTATGATATGCATGGATATTGATAACTTTATAGGTCCAACATGGTTCACCACTAATTTCACCGATATTATCTTAACTTAACCGCCTATTCATAGGTGTTGGTTTTATAGCCAAATGCCTCGGTGATATTAGGAGTGGAAACTCCCATTTATTAACTGTATATTATTTTATATCACTAGTAGGAAAAATAGTTTGCGCGACAAACAATATTTCGTCGCACAAGAGGTACTTGCGCGATGGAAAAACAGTGTCATCATGCAAAAAAGACAGGAAAGGAAAAAAAAAAATATTGTGCGACGAAAATCTTTGTCGTGCAAGAATACTTCGCGCGACGAACAATAGTTGTTGTCGCGAAAAGTCATCAAGAAAACGCGGAGTAATTTTGTTTGGCGCGAAAACCTTGTGCGACGAAAAGGGGACCTTTGCGCAACAAGGTTTCGTCATGCAAGTTGCTGTCAGTTTTAACTGCAGGTGAATCAGAGGAATCAATACTGCATTTATTACAAATGTTTGCGTGACAAAGCCTTATTCGCGCAAAGACCCTACCTTTCTGTAAATATGCGCTTCTTTTGTCCTTATTATTCACAATTCTGTTCGTGCTGGGATGGAGGATAAAAACAAGGATAAGAGCGTGCCTGCCGCCGACCCGAATGATTTGAGGCAACATTTTGAGTTCAGGCATACAATTGTCGTAGCCATGTAGAATAATTGTCCTACTGTTAAGTGGCGTTCTTGGAAATATGTGCCCAAGAATGCGAAGAAGGCGGTGATTGATGAATGATTAGTAAGTATAATGTTGATGGATCAATAATTAATTTTGTGAAATTTTTTGTTTTATGTTGGAATTAATTATTTGCATATATGTGTAACAGTGTAAGTATACTCTTGATGATGATATGAACGGAGAGTTGATGAAGTTGATGGAGGATGCGTTGGAGGGAGGTTACATTCGGTGGCGTTATGAAGTCGAGTGGAATGGAGGACAATATTGAAATTGAAGGTTTTTTTTTTTTATAAGTTATGTATTTGGACTTAATTAGGCATTAATTCCTGTTTGCTTTTTAAAATAAATGAATGGATTAAGGTATTAATTATTTTTGGAATAAATATTTAAGGTATTAATTATTTTTAGATTAAATATTTAAGGTAGTAATTATTTTTAGAATAAATATTTAACTGAATATTTGTTTGTAATTATAAAGTCTACGTAAACATAGATATCTATGTTTACGTAAACTTTATAATTACAATCATTATGTTTGTCGCTACATATATTGCGCGACGCTATTTTCGTTGAGCAAGACAACTTTGTGCGACGAACAACAACTATCGTCGCAGAAAGTACGGTCATATTACGTTCAAAAGTTCCCATTTATTGCGCATTTATGACGCGTTTTGCGCGACGAACATAGGTATTTGCGCGACAAATGGCTTAGTCGCGCAAAGGGATCCCAGTGCTATATAAATACAGTTTCAAAACCCTGGTTTTAAAAAAAAATTTGTTTCAAAAGAATGGCCGATTCTGGAGAAGGTTCTGGCAAAAAGAAACTTGTAGTAGGATCAGAGAGGTATCGACGGAAGCAAGTGTCGTACTTTGAAGACAAAAGTATGGCTGATGCGTACATTGAATTTAGGTATGACATTGGGAGTTTGTTACAGAGGGAATATTCTGCCGAGTTTGAGTCTTGGAAAAATGTCTTTGAGGAGTTAAAGAAGTCCATACTGGGGAATTTATCGGTATATTTGTAGTAAATAATGAATAATTATTTTTGTTAAAACATAATATTTTTTAAATTACTAATTTATTGTTATTGGCATTAATGTAGGTTCATTGGAATGCTGATGAAACCGATAAGAAGCAGCGGAAGTATGTAGGTTCATCGAGATGTTTGATGTGTTGCAGGCGGAGGAGGATTGAAGTTGAATTGTAATTTTTTTTTGTTTGAAATAAGATTTTGTGAACTTTATATTTATTTTAATTAATAAATTTATGTTATGTGGATGAGTATTAATATTTACATTAATTATAATTTGTATTTGGGATAATAAATTAGTTTTGTTAATTAATTTAATGTTTAATTAGGTTTGAGTTTTTATTTATATTAAAATAAAATTTTACATTACATAAAAATAAAATGGAAAAACATTAAAAAAAAATATGCATTTTGCACGAAGAATTTCGTTGTGCAATTTGTTTAAAATAATAAATTAGAAAGTAAATGAAAAAAATTGTAACCTTGCACGACGATACATTGCTTGTCGCTCAAAGGGTGTTTGCAAGATGAATATGTTTTTAGTCGCGCAAAGGGTATTTGCGTGACGAGAACGGTGTTCGTCACGCAAAATCATTCATCCAAAAGATAACTTTATAATCTGGATTAGCAATGCAGAGGCAAACTGCAGTAAAACTGTAGATTTAGCCTCTGCACTTATCCCCTTCGTTTTTCTTCAATCTGACATCCGTCATTTTCATGTTCTCTCAATTTTATCATCTAATACTCCTCTATCTTCTTCTCTAGGTTGATTGAGCAGTCTTGATGTGTCTGGTAAGTGTTTTTTTTTGTTAGGGTAAAAGTATTAATGTAAATTCAAACTAACGCCATGAATTTCATTATTTATAGGGATATTGTGTGTGATTAGCG
Source organism: Malus domestica (assembly GCF_042453785.1). NCBI lineage: Eukaryota > Viridiplantae > Streptophyta > Magnoliopsida > Rosales > Rosaceae > Malus > Malus domestica. The sequence goes on from NC_091672.1 coordinate 17,236,584, forward strand.
ATTGGTGGAGAACGATTGAGAATGTATTTTCTTCGTTGTATTTAAAATAAAAATAAAATTAATTAAATTATGTTGAACTTATGTTGTTATGTTTATATTGTGTTGTGATCTGCAGGGTTAATTGTAATTAACTTTGTACTTGTTTTTTTCTTTTTTTAGTAAAACTTAGTTTCCCGTTCAAGGATTAGTTGGATTTCGCGCATGGATGCGAAAGCATGACTGCGGTCCGATTGATTCTTCAATTGTCCCATTATTTGGAAAGTTTGGGAATGCACAATTATGGCGCGTAGTTTATGGTTGAAGGATTAGGCTTCGGTTGTGGAGATTTTGGTGTCATCTTTGTACGTTCTTCGGGTGGCTCATAGGTATTTCATATCTACGTCGTCCATCTAAAGAACTGTACCGAGACACTGTCGAAATTCATCCATGTCGAAATCTAATATGATGTAGCCGTAAATTACGTGACATAACTATGCATTCCTGAATGGGATATGGCCCTTCTCGGAGGCATAAGGTGACACTATCATTTGTATGAAGTTGTTGTGATTGTTGTACTGTTATTGTGGTTGCAGTAATTATGAACAGGACGTGGATACAGAACCCGAATAGATGCGCGAACGAATACTTGGATGGAATCGATGATTTTATTGACTTTGCATGTACACACAACCCGGGTGCAACTAGAATCCGGTGTCCTTGTAGGAGGTGTAACAACACGTTAAGGGAGACTTTTGAAAATGTTTAATTTCATTTAGTAAGGAATGGAAGAGACTTATAATACTTGGAACCATCATGGTGAACAATTAGACAATGCTTTGTCTTCGAACACCACAAGTGTGGACAATGTTCAACCTATTGTGGATCCTAATGAACAAGTCATGGATACTATAAATGATGCTTTTCCATTTGCATCGACAAACACCAATCAGGAAGGGAAAGATGACATGCCTACACCAATGGACAGTGCAACATTCGAACAATATGAAAAACAATTAAAAAATACCAACCAAGAGTTATACCCGGGGTACGAGAGCTTTTCGGGGTATGAAAAAATTCACGCTTGCAAAAAAATTTGTATTTTATTCTACAAAGAGAATAAAGCATTGGATAAATGCCCTGTATGCAATGAGTCGAGGTTCAAAATGACATCTCATGATAGAACGACTAAGATCCCACAAAAAGTCATGCGTTATCTGCCTTTGAAACCTAGGTTGTAGAGTATATGTCAACGCATACTACCACCGACATGAGATGGCATAAGGAAAAATGGATAAACGACGATGTGATGAGGCATGGAAAGAGTTCGATTGAACATTCCTCAAGTTTGTTGTTGATCCCTGGAATGTTAGATTGAGACTTGCCACTGACGGATTCAATCCGTTCGGGGTTCTAAACCAACACCACAGCACTTGGCCGATTTTAGTATTCCCATATAATTTTTCGCCTTGGGAATGCATGAAAAAAGAATACATGATGATGACTCTTTTGATAACTAAGGAACCTGGTAGGTCAATCAATGTTTACTTAAGGTCATTAGTTGATAAGCTAAATGATTTATGGACAAACGGTGCGCACACGTACGATAAGTGCAAAGGGAAGATGTTCACTTTGCAGGCATCAGTTATGTGGAATGTGAATGATTTTCCCGCATATGCAATGATTTTTGGATGGAGCACTAAGGGTTATATGGCATGCCCTGTATGTAAGGATAATGTAACATCTAGTTGGCACACCGAAAAAGTTTGTTACCTTGGTCATCGGAGATGGTTGCCATGGGACCATGAGTGGCGAGAAAAGGATAAAGAGTTCGACGGGAAAAAAAAGCATTGCCTTAGACCTAAAGAATGGTCTGGTGATCAGATTTTGGAACAGCTTAACTGTTTGGATTTTGCTCTGTTCGAGAAAACAGCGAGTAGGACCAGACCTTCTATACATATGAATTGGATGCACAAGCCTATGTTTTTTGAGTTCTTGTATTGGTCAAAACTAAATCGAGACATAACCTCGACGTTATGCATGTTGAGAAAAATGTATTTGACACATTGGTGGGCACCATTTTTTATATCGAGGGCAAGACAAAGGACACAATCAAAGCTCGTCATGATTTGGAAAGAATGGGCATACAGAGGGGTTTATGGATGAATAGGGATAATGATAAAGGAAAAAGGGATCTTACATTTTTTTCCATGAAACCAAATGAAAAAACAGAGTTTTTAAAGTTTGTATCGTTTGTAATGTTTCCCGATGGGTATGCTTCTAATATCGTGCGTTGTGTGAATGTTGACAGGGGTAAATTTGTTGGACTAAGGATCCATGACTGCCATGTGTTTATGCAACGCCTACTTTCTGTGGGTATTTGACACCTATTGCCGGAAGATGTTGTGAAGCCAATCATGTTGTAGATTTTTTTCCCAACTGACGGCAAGAACGTTGCGAAAGACGGACATTAATTAGTTGCGCCATGACATTGTCCAAGTCTTATGCAAGTTTGAGATAATATTCCCTCCAACTTTCTTCATAAGTATGATGCACATGATGGTTCACTTGCTCGAAGAGGCATAGCTTGCTTGTCCCATCAACTATCGCTGAATGTATCCAATAGAAAGGTATATAATCTTCATCATTTGTTTATGCATCATTAACCCACACTTACTAATTTGTATTCTATCATTTTATTTTGGCAAGCTTCTCGGGGAGCTGAAAAAAGACGTATGCAGCAGGGCGAAGCCCGAAGGATCAATTATAGAGGCTTGTGTTCAATATGAGTCGCTTACTTTTTGTGGAATGTATTTAAAAGATGTGGAGACAACTTTCAATCGTCCTAAGAGGAATAATGACGAGTGTGAGAAAGGAGAAACTTTCTATTTTTGCCCAATGCGCACGACCTTTTGGAGATCCAGTACGAGGCGATTCGTTTTCCAAAAATGGCGTGGAGGTAGCGTATTGGTTCGTATTGAACAATTGATGAGATAATGGCATACCTAGATGAGCATGAAGAAATGATGAAGTGAGAACATCCATCACATTTCTATGCCACGAAATAGTGAGAATTGTTTCCACAGTGATTTCTCGAATATGTAAGTTATAAGTGTTTTGTATTTGTGATATATATTGGAGTATTTAATTTTCTCAAACTAACAGGTGTATGTTTTTGTATAATATTAGGTGAATAAATTAAAAGCATCGAATTTCCCAACTTACAGTGAAGAGTTATATAACTCTACGTTCGGCCTGATTCAAGTTGAATTGTTCTTTGGTTGCCATGTTAAAGGCATCAAGTTTTTGGGGACTGCACGAGATGACAAGTTGTGTATCCAAAACAGCGGTTCCCATGTCCTAGGTGGACGCGAAAGTACGACCATTGATTTCTATGGCAAACTAACACATGTCGTGCAATTGCTTCACAAAGACCAATACCAAGTGATAATGTTTAATGTCGATGGTTTGATACAAACCCAAATAGGCAAGGAATTGCTAAAATTGACGATGGCTTAATATCTATGAACATTAACAGAACTTGGTACGATGATGACCCTTACATTTTGGCAAACATGGCAAAACAGATTGTGTATCTAGATGACCCTAATGCTGGGAGAGGTTGGAAAGTTTTTCAGAAAATGGATTAGAGGAACGCGTATGCTATACCAAAAAAAGACCCTACTAATGATGACGTTGACAACGTCGTTGACCAATGTTTAGAATCTTCAATGGAAAAATGATGTGGAAACACTTTGAGATACAAATCTTATCTAAGAACCATTTCAGATACACGGAGTGGCTTTCATCTAAATATCGATTCAGTCAATTACAATTGACCTTGGTAATATTCCACGACACGATTGTGCAGTGGGCCAAAATGACTACGGTGACGTACCTATCGAGGAAGAGGATTGGGAGACCGAAAGTGATGATAGTGACGATAGCGAAAGTTATTATAGTTCAGATGATGAATAATGCAATTTATTTGTGACTCGCTTTGTAAAACATATTAAATGATTTTTTTTTGTAATTTAATTATCTTATGTTATAAATAAATTATTTTTATTTGAATAAATATAATTTAAAAAAAAAATTCCGAGGTAAATTAAATTTTCAGCTCATTGCGCTACGATTAATTTCCCTTTCGTCGCACAAGGAGCTGAAAACTTTGCCTTTCTGGTGGGCACGAAAATAATTTTGTGAAAATTTGAATTTTTTGCGCGACTAATATCTTATGTTCGTCGCGCAAGAACCTCAAGATTAAATTGAAATTGCAAACACTTTCCCCTTACCTCTTCCTCTCTGTAAACTCTTTCCCTTCGACAACCGTCTCCCTCAACTGTCCCGCACTCTCTTTTCCTCCTTCGACTGCACTATCTAGGAAACCACATATATAAACATGCAGTCGAGGGAAAATTAGGGAACATCTCTGGAATTTGATTATATAGAAGGGTGACATAAGCTCTTATCATGTGAATATTGACTAGAAAGCAACATGATGAAATACTTAATTGCTTTTCTAGTCATGTTAAAAATGTCAACATTAGCAGTTGGTCTGAGAAGGGTTTCCTTTGAGTTGTTTGAGTTTAATTCAACAAACATATTTAGCTGCATTCTAGTCATGTCAACGTTAGCAATTGGTCTGACAAAGGTACTAATTTTTCTTTGACTGCAATCTGTTGTTGAGTTGTTTGGGATAGAATCATTTTTGTATCTGTCAAGTAGAGTGGAGATTGGGTGAAGATAACATCGATAACATCATTATATTTAAGCTACAGTTCAACTTGCCTGTTTGGAGATGGACATTGGGTGATGTTGGTTGTACAGTTCAATGATCTTTTATGGTTCAAGCACTATCTAACTTAATAAAGGATTTTGAAATTGTAAATAAGCATAAGTTGTGTTAAAATTCTTGATGTCGGCTGTTGGGAATGTAAATGTTGATTGGAAGAGTTAAAGCTTGAGCCTATCACTAATTGTGAAATCAATATAGTAAATGCTACTACTATTAAGCATGGTCAAAGCTCTTCCATGGTTATGATTTTTTCACTAGTGATTGAGTTGTTCTGTTCATTTGTGTATGAATTGTCCAAACACGTGTGGAGTCCCACTACATTATGAACTATAATTATAGAGGGCTGCTTTAGTGTTTAGGTATATTGGGGTAAAGATAAGGATGCTATGTGATAAGCTCATATTTATATATATTTTACATCAAATTCACTTGTCTTTTCTTAGTTAGTTCCTTATATTTTTGAGCTATTTACATTGTTTTTGTGTTTTTTGGGATTTGTCAAGCCAAGAAAAGAAAAATAGCACAAGTTGCATATTAAGTAACAAATTTGTCAAAACTACTTGTGCAGGTCAACTGACTTTGGAAGCAAGTTATGAACAGCTCAAAATGAATTAGAGAATGAGCCTTATATGCTTGAAAAGCTACGGATGTCTATTTTCTGGAGCATTTCGTGGATTGTTAATATCATTTTTGTAGAAGACGTTATGGCCGTTTTAACACTGAAAGGTTCACAAGAGACTGGGCAGTTTGTAACTGCAATGAAAGCAATAAACCCAATAAATCTAGCAGCCAAAACTGATGCAGCCAAGAATAAGCCAGCTGATATCTACTCAAATATCATAGGAAATGGAAATAAAAATGAGGATTAAGTGGGAGTAATTGGCATAAAGGCTACCCAAAGAGTTACAATTGTTTTACCATTTCCTCCCACTTATTGCCATCACTAAATGGCTGTTAGTGGGTGAGTTAAGGAGAAGAAAGTGGGGTAGCAAGTTAAAAAGGGGAAAAGGTGCAGGTTGCAGGGTTGGAGAAAGAAGAGAAAGAAAGAAAAAAATAGAAAAGAAAGAGGACAAGGCAGCTTTGCGGAAAGGAAGGAAAGGAAGGAGGAAATCTTGGCATTCTCTTCTCTCGGTTTTATCTTCCCAAACTCATGTCTTTCTTTTGGTTTTATTTAATAATAATGTGTAACTAAATTTTTAGTAGTTAGGGGCTGTTTTGAAGCCCCAAATATGATTGCAAGTTTGTTATGACATTTTGTTTGAATTACTTTTATGAATGGATGAAAATTGATTCACTACTTGTCTCATTGATGAATTCTTTATTTGTTTTCTAGGATTCTAACGCTATGAATATGTGTGTGCCTGCCCTTGTCGAATGAGGACCTACATATGTTCTAGAGTAGTACTTGTTAATTGCGATTAATATGTGAACCAATTTCTAAGATAAGTAAGACAGCGCCAGTACTTACGATGCCTTGTGATGACTCAAACTCTTTTCATTCTTAATGATTTCTACTTGTTAAATCTATGAACACGCCATTCTAGATTGCATGCTAGGGACTAAGTTAAGTTGAAAACGCCATTCTCTTAACATACTACGTAAGAAAGAGTAATAGGTTGAGTTCTAACATTGAGCCAACTTGAGCATCTTCATCCAGAAATAAAAGGAATTTGAATGAAACATAACATGTTTGCATGATTATTTGGTGGTGGATAGCAATTCCCCTAACTCGTTTTTCTTAATTTGTGAACTACTTAAAATTTGTTTCTGTTATGTTTTTGTTCAATTTAATTTAAATAGCATATCAACTCCAAAAATCCCAAACATTTGTAGAAGTGTAGCTCTGTGTGTCTAGTGTCTTCATATAAAATTTTGTAAAATTTAGATAAGTGTAAGTTGGTCTAATAATTATTTTTCGGTGGCTGGTCAGTAGGGACAGCAACCAGTTTTTGTGACATTTTAAGTAGTTAGATAAAACAATCTTCTGCGGGAAAGACCCTTATTTTCATACGCTACAATTGACAAATCTTAGCTTTAATAAGGAAAATCAATAGGACATTTGTGTGCTACTTTGTGCTGTGCTTTTAATCCTATCACTATGTTTGTATTGTGTTGATTTGATTCCGAACTAATTCTTATTGCAATTGCTTTCTTTAATAAGGTTTGCTATCATATAAAAAAGGATGAAATACATGTTTTACAAGCTATCATATCCGTGCATTGTTATATTTTTAGTTTAACTGATTGAACACTTGGGCAAAGAATACTACTAACTGATTGAACACAAGGATGAAATACATGTTCATATTCGTGTTGCTTTCTTTAATAATGTTTTGTGTTGCTTTATTCCTCATCATTTGTTATATCCGTGCATTGTTGTATGGTCACACCCAAAGGTGTTACACACATTTTTCCCTAACAAAAAAAAGATAAAAAGTAAAAAGTGAGCTTTCTTCTTTCTCACTTGTGTTTATTAGGTATGTCTACTTAAGTGGAACTCTCCCAATTATATACGAATTTCATCTTGAGGCTTTAGAACTAGAATTGTAATCAGAGCATCAATCACATTTATATCAACTTTATCCAACTTATTGTCATACATGAAACATACTTCTCTACACTGAGAATAAAGGGAAGTCCTTGTTACTTTTTGTTGGCAATTTTCCAGTTAATATGGTCCTTTGAGTTGGCGATTTTCAGTTAATATAGTCCTTGCCAAAAGGCCATCTGACATTCCATCTTTCTTATGTTAAGATTCAAACTACTATGCTGATTTTAATTAAATGAGTTGATGGTTTAGTCTGCTTGTTTTTCATGTTGTAATTGCTTTATTTTAATTCAAATAACTATGATGCTAGGTTTCAAAGTCTTGTGAAAGCATTTCCCCTGAAAACCTCCTCAAGGTATAAATGGTTGATTTACTTGGATGCATCTAGTAAGTAGGCTTTTGTGGCTTAAATCCTATGTGCCTGCTTTCTTTCATAATCGATACACTGTTTTTCTTCTTTAACACAAAACTTTATTGCTCAAATTTCCAATAGAAGTAGAATTTTTCCTATGTCATTGATTTAGTGTTATTCTTTTTATTTATTATTTTTTTAAAGTTGCTTATATGATTAATCTGATAAATACTATAGAAGTTTTAGAAGGATTATGATTGGTTGCTTGTATAACTAACAGTCCAGAGAGCAATTTATTATCTTCTCATTGTGTAGATGTCACATCTAATTAGAAGTCGTAAGGTGGTGTCGAATGCAACCCGTTCGATTCCCCCGCCTCCTACTTTAGTCGCTATTGCTCCAGCAGAAATGGACCATAGGCCGGTTAATCCTGTCAATCCAGTTGGTTCTGTGGTCTCCTAGGTGTTGGCGTCATTAGCCTCTTTAATGGCACAACCTATTAGCGCCAAGCGTGGTCACCGCCGGCCCTGCATGCCCAACAAATCAGCATCCACTACTAATGCCTCAGGGTCCCAACAAGGTAAACATGTGATAAACGCTGAGAACTGAATTTTTCTACAATACCTTGGTGATTTCTCCATATAGACTTCTTCATCTCATATAGGAAGATCAATTAAGCTTTGCAACCTGAAAGTTTGTCATTTTATTTCCAATAACTACTCGAATAAATCTCTTATGCTAAACTTTGTCAATATTTATATTGCTAATAAAATTTGCCATTTTCTGTTATCAGTGTTTGATATAAATAATTATGTTTGTTGGAGCATGAATGCTAATGGTTGATTTACTGTCAAATCTATGACTTGAATTCAAAATAATGTAACAACAAATAACTAAAAAATTGAGTTGCTAAATAGAATGTGGAAGTTAAATGTTCCTCATGTGATTAAAATTTTTAGTTGGCTTTTCATTCTGTATCGGTTACAAACTAGATATACACTATGTAATATTTCATTTGGAATCCACTACTGAAGCATTCAACTGTTGTGATTGTTGTTAGATATCATATATTATTCATTACATTGTCCAGGGTTTGGGAATTGTTATAACTTTAGGGGAGGTTTTGCCGAAATTTCGGTTTAATGTGTTGTGTTTGTTTGATTGTTTTTTATTTTTTTCAGCAAAGAAAAATACCTAGGGACCTTTGTAAACACGGAAAATTCCTGAAACAAACAAGACAAGAACACGTATACAAAATAATATTTTGTATTAATTTTGGGGTTACAATCTCTTTTACAATTTGATCATTTGATTCTATCTTCGTGAGGTGTAGATTTGTGAATGGGTCGTTGATCTAAAGGGTCGTCGGGGCTTGATTTAGGGATGAACAATGGTGCAGATTTGTTGATGTTGTTGATCCAAAGGGCCATCGAGGCTTGATCCTAGGATGAACGAGGATGAACAGATATTTAAGGGCCTTTGGGGCTTAATCTTGATGAACAGTTATGTGGATTTCTTCAAGGGCCATTGGGCTTGATCTTGATGAACGAGGATGAATGGATCTTCAAGGGCCTTCGGGGCTTGAACTTGATGAATTGTTGTGTGGATTCTTCAAAGATCGTTGGGCTTGATCTTGATGAACGAGGAATGTTTCTTCAAGGGCCTTCAAGGATTGATCTTGAATGAACGAGGGATGTTTCTTCATGGGCCGTCATGGCTTGATCTTGAATGAACAAGGGCCTCGAGGATTTGGAAAAGAACGAAGAGTGCTTTCTCGATCCTTCGAAATTCTTAGGAATTTGGGGGGTTGGATGCTTGAGAGCTTCAGAGTTTCAAAGCTTCCAGGATTTTGTGAAGTGAATTGGTGTCATGAAATGAAAGGCTTAGCCTTCTATTTATAGAATTTTTCAAGGCTTAATTTTGAATATAATAATTAGATGAAATAAATCATTTTTGCTAGGTATTGACATGTGTCCTTTTTTTAATGACTTTTTCAAGTTTTGTTGAGTCACATGTTGCATGTAAAATTTATGTGACACGTGAACGTTGAAATTTTAATGCATTGGTCAACATTTATTTCACCGAAATTTCGATGTCTACAAATGCCCTCACTTCAAGGCGCTTCGTATACATGTGCTTGTCACATGTAGAAGATGTGTTTTGAAGTCCCTTAATGCAGACGCCGATCTAAGAGCCATCGATGCTTGATCTTGAATTGGGTTGAAAGTTTCTTTAAGGGTCGTCGGGGCTTTATCTTAAATTCGGCTGGAAGATTTTCTGGTTTCCTCCAATTGTTGATTTTCCACAGGCTTAATCTTGAACTGAGCTGGAAGTTTTTCTGGTTTCTTCTAAAAGGTCGGAACTAACTCCTTTTATCTGGAGCTGAATTTGATTCAAGGGTGGTGGACACTTGATCTTGAATCGGACTTGTGGTTTCTTCAAAGGCCATTAAGGCTTGATCTTGAATTTAAATGGGACCACGATTGGTTTCACCTGGCAAGTGAGATTCACCTTTGTTGGGGATGAATCAGCACGTGCAGTTGTTGCGTTTGTTGATTATCCACAAGCTTGATGTTTCATTGTCACTCGTCTTATCTATTCTCTAGGCAAATGTGGTATCTTCTCTGGAAGTACATCAGCAGTTGAGGATGAGTACTCGAGAGCGATGCTAGGTAAGCAATCAAGGAAGGGGTTCCAGGTAGTCGGTTCCTGACTGGAAGCTTGATTCCAAGTGCCAATTGATTGCTTTCTTTCTTATTATCCTACAGGTAAGAACAATGACAAAGAAAAGGACAGGGAGAAAGCATGATATAAGATACTTTCGCTTTAGACCCTGATGATATGAGATACTTTTTCTTTTGAAGAAGCAATGGTGATTTGACAGCGTTGCACGGCGAGGCTTTGCTCTTCGGCAACAGTGCCAGCGAAAAGCTGTTGAAGCTTTTCGATCTCTTCAATTAGAGCAACGACGACAGGCTTGGATTTGACTTAGACTATTCCATTTGGATTATGCAGTTTTGCAGGGAAGGGCACTGTGCTATAGTGATTTATTCTAGCTCATCATGATGCATTCTTCTCTGCTTGTTTCTTTTGCATAGCAGAAGTGGTGTGCAACCTTTTACCTTTGATTGGTCATTCAGAGCATCACTTTTCATCGACTCAGCCATGCTTAGCAGCTTCAGTGTAAAGAGCCAATATTATATCAATTGTTCTGAGGCATTTGTTGAGGAAATTTGAGACCTAACAACAATTAAAGATGGGTACTCAAGAACAACACAGGGCAAGCAACCAGGCAAAGGTTCCGGGCAATCAATTCCATATCGAAAGTTTGATTTCAGGTTCCGACTGCTTGCTTGGCAAGAGCAAGGGTAAAGGAAATGATAGGGAGATTACATGAAATGAGATACTCTTATTCTCAACCCTGATGATATGAGTTACTTTTGCTCTTGAAGGAAATAGTATAAGATTTTGACGCTGGTGTAAACCTTTTCGATCGAAAGGGGTTTCTTGCTGAGGAAATTAGTTGATCATTTTGAGTGACTTAATTGAAAAGGCATTATAGGAGAGGAAGAAAACTAAGTATGTTGAAAGGTTTGGTTGCAAATGCATTCTTGGCAAGGAAGAAGAGTCAAGCATTTTGGATGTATGCCTTTCCATGGAGGATGGAGGTCAACATATATAAGGATTTCCCAATAGGAGGTAGTGGTGCGGATGTGGCCTTGTAACCCACGCTTGTCGGCAACAGTGTTGTAGTTGGAATAGTGAAATTCATGCATTTTCAACTTTGTCAGAGATTTTTGACAAAGTTACACGTGATATCTAAAAAGCTGAGATTGCATCTGAAAAGTGTTGACAGACTTTATGCAGGAAAATCCGGCTTTTGAAATTCGAAGAGTGGTGTCTCTTCGATTTTTGAATAGGTGGCTGTGTTGCCTCTTCTTTTATAGAGGTATTGATTGTATTTAAAATGCACACTTTGAAGATTGCCCGCCTGTGAAAATTGTCTCTGCTGTATTTCTAAGATTTTACTTTATCCAACCTTTTTCTTTTATCATTTCTGAAAATGGCTTACCCATCTAACATTTGTTTAGATTTGAGTCTCATGAGTGATACAGACAAGCCACGTCAGGATAATATATGGCACCTATCCTTTTTATCTTTTAATGGCCTTCTTAAAGTTGGAGACTTTGTGATGAGGGATGAAATAATGGCTACAGTAGTAGCTAAGAACCTCCTCACTCCTAGAGATAATAAGCTATTTTCAAGATGGTCCGATGAGTTGGCTGTCCAAGACTCATTGGCTCTCAATGTTCAGTGTGCGAGCTCTATGTCCACTATGGGCCAAATCCTACTTACTCGAACTTGCCAAGTTGAATCATTGACTGCCGAGGTGGCAAACCTTAAATGAGAGATCAAACGGCTCAAGCGCGAGAAAGCTTGATCAACTGCAGGAATTCGAAGGTTGGATTCAACGTGACCATCAGAGGTTTGCGGTTTTATTTTAGAGGCACCTTTTGCCTTCGCCATCTGGAGTTCGACCAAGTACTGAGGCTTCGAATAATCTATCTTCATTACTTCCCCCTTTTGGGGTTTTACCGAGCACTGAGGCTTCACATGAGTGACATTTGTGAGGGCTACCTCTTTTTATTTAATTCTTTTTTTGTGTGTGTACATATTTGTAATTTCTCAAAGATATCAATAGACATGCTTTATTTCATTCAGTGCATTGTGCTAAATATAATAGAGCATATATTTCATTAAGATGTGGTACTTCATTTTTTTTAATTATTTTTTTAGATGGTGCCATCTTCCTCCTTTTTTCTACTTTTCAATTATTTTGTTGCCTTTGACTTTCCAATAGTAGCATGCAATTGTGAGTGGCTTGAAGATGGCATGGCTGGGTTCCTCGATGGGTGCTTGAATTTGCATAGGATATCATTCCTCTTTAGAAAAATGTGAGCTCCACCTTTGAATTGGCATGCGGGAACTCACGTCAAATGTGTTGATGGGTAACTTTTGAACATGTGCCTTTGTCCTGTAGCTTAATCCCACCAGAACCCTTCACTTGGTGCAGTGCACCATTCCTGAAACCTTTATATATTTTTTTTTCATTATTATTATTATTTATTATTATTTTTTTGTTGGCCAACACTTTCCCTTTCTTTTCTATATATCCCCCACATGGTGCAGGGATAAATGCAGAGGAGCTTGGAGCAGTGAGAGGTAAGGCACAGAGCAACGACCATCTTGGGTGAAGATGGACTAAAGCTTGAGGTAGTGCAAAGCGTCGAGCTTCACGACCGGCTAGTCGTTTGACAGTGGTCACTGAAGTTCTTCACCAACTTTGATCATGATGGCCAAGGTGACGAGCTTGAGGTAGTGCAAAGCGTCGAGCTTCACGACCGGTTAGTCGTTTGACAATGATGACTGAAGTTCTTCGCCGATTTTAATCATGGTGGCCAGAGTGACCAGCTTGAGGTAGTGCAAAGCGTCGAGCTTCACGACTACCTAGTCGTTTGACAGTGGTCACTAAAGTTTTTCGCCAATCTTGATCATGGTGGCCAGAGTGACGAGCTCGAGGTTGTTGGCAGCTGCAAGGAGCTTTAAGATACTGGCGCAGGTGTTGGTGCTGCCCCTTCAATGGAGGGTGGAAGACAACAAGGCGGCCGTGGAAAAGCTTGGATTTGCTGCAGCTGTGGACGAAGAAGATGACGAGTCAGCTGTGGAAAAGCTAGGATCTGCTGGAACCGTGGTTATCGAATCTTCAAACCGCCAGGGTTGAAGGTGGGTGGTGATGTTGAAGCCGAGAGACTCAAGCTTGAAGTGGACAAAGGTGCAGTTGCTTCGGCCATTCGGTTCCATCAACCGACTATGATACAGACTCAAATTGCAAACCGTTGTCATCAGACCAAACCCCAGCAACCATGGTAGGCAGACTTTCCAACTTCTTCTCGAGATTTGATGGCTAGAAAGATAGTGTGAATTGTTGGGCTTGCGGGCCTTCGCGACACTATTTCAGCAAGCTCTTTTCGCACTTGCTCTTCCGAATCTCCACCATCATGTCCTCTCTCATGTAACGATTCAAGACGGAAGACGGACGGCAGAGATGTGCTGACAAACAGTGTGGATGAGATGAGAGTCTTTGCCAATTGGGAGTGCACCGCCACGTTGCAAGCCAGCTTTTGCTCCACTTGGGATCTCCATGCTACCTCCAGTGAGATTAGCGCAGAGAGAAAGAGGCCTAGTCTTTATGCCTAAAGGATTGAGAGCAGAGAGGATAACAGCCGTTGTGGGTTTATATAGTGAAAATGACAGAGGCGGGAAGTGGTGGAGCATCCACAATATCTTTAATTTCTTGTGGTGGAAGACAATATCTAACTGCCAGAGTTGCATCTTCTTCATCATCAAGTGCAGTGTAACAGCGGTGGAAGAGACAGATTGGGTGTTTCGCATGTAGGGAGGAGCTTGGGCGATGGAGTTCACCCACTGCTTTGCTGCGTTGGGATGGGAGACGAAGGCCTTGATGATGGTCAGCACCGTAGAGACAGACGCGTCTAATAGAGGTGGACCAGAGGAGTTTCACGATGCAAGGAAGAATGAAGTGGAGAGAGAACAGCGCTCAGCGTTTTTTTTTTCAAAGCTTAAGAATGGAGATGGAGAAGTTGGGTTTGGGAGTTGGGCCTGGATTTGGGCTAGTGGAATCTGGCTGCATCGAGCGAGCTAGGATAACTATGGCATTGGGCCGGCCTGTGGCGTGTGGTGAGCTTGGCGAGAGCTGGACCTAGGCTTGCTGTAGAATTTGACTAAGATTGCTTTGCTCCATCCATGTGGCTTTTAAGTGGACACTTCAATATATATATAATATAAAAATATATTATATACATTTTTTTTGGTACAAATAACTTGTAATAACATTGACCTTCATTAATCAAACCTTTAATAAAAATCTTTATTGATTGAACTCGAAGTTTAACGTTCGAGCTACTTATGTGCCTTTTCAAAGAAAAGATCAAGTCATAACGTAGTTCAAATACATTTTTTTTTAATTTTTCTTTTGTGTAGTATGCAGTTTATGCTCTTGCGGGTCAGGAGCATGGCTTATTCTTAGGCATAGTAGCGCTTCAAGAACTTGCTGTTTATGGGGCCAATCCTCAAGCCATCTTCTTCACGATCTTGTAAGCAATGCTTGTGTAGACTTCTTGTACTACGTAAGGTCCATCTCACTTCGAGGTGAATTTGCTTCTCGTCTTGTGCGTCGTGATGATAGGCCTACACAATGTAAGGACAAGATCTCCCAACTGAAAAGAATGAGGGCAAACTTTCTTGTTGAAGGCCTTGGAGAGTCGTTCTTAATAACATTCTAAGTGTTGTTGAGCTTCAAGCCTTCTCTCATCCAGTGCTTCTAACTCTTGAAGATGTGACTTTGCATTCTCTTTATTAGTCAGACCTTTTTGTATAGCCATCCTCAGTGAGGGAATTTGGCTTTCCAACGGCAAAACAGCCTCCATGCCATACACGAACGAATACGGCGTAACTTGAGTAGGCGTCCAGTGCGTCGTCCTTTATGCCCAAAATGCTTCACTTATTCTCTTGTGCCAATTTCTCTTGGTCCTACCAATGACCTTCTTCAAGAGGTTGCATAGAGTTTTGTTGAATGCTTCTGCGAAGCCATTGGCTGGGACATGATACATGGAAGACTTATGCTGCTTGAACTTGTATTTCTCGCAGAGCTAGTCCATGAGTCTGTTGGAGAATTGTGTTCCATTGTCGGTGATGATGTAACGAGGCACACCATATTGGTGGATGATATGCTTCTTGATGAAACAGACGACAATTTCCTTCTTGACTTCCCTTAGGGGTATGGCTTCAACCCATTTGGAGAAGTAATTTGTTGCAGCTAGGGTGTAAGTTTTTCCAACATATGACTTTGGTGCGATCCGTCTTACGACGTCCAATCCCCATGCATTGAACGACCATGAAGCAACTGTAAGGTGTAATTAGGCCTGACAATTGCTGACATGACCCGATTACCCGATACGACACGACACGAAATTAACAGGTGTTCGGGTAGACACGATAACAAATCGGGTGTTATCGGGTAACCCGATAAGCACCTATTAAGATAATGGGTTAGTTCGGGTATACATGTGGGTAACACGATAAATGATAAGCAGAATATTAATTTAATAATTTTATAACCCTAAAAAATACTATAATAATTATATATATTAATTTAACAATTTTATACCCCTAAAAAGTTTAAAACTATGATAATTATATATATATATATATATTAAATTAACTATAATAATTATACCTCCCAAATATTAACTATAATAATTATATATATATATATATATATTAAATTTTAAATTAAATTTTATACCCCTAAAAACTATAATAATTATATGTACAAAATAAATAGATTTAAATATAGATCAAATATATATATATATATATGTACACACATACCATTGAACTTGATGGGATACACGAAACTAATTTCAACGATTCAACCGTTGAACTTGTTTGTATATGCTTCGAGATCGCATCAACAAAAATCGCAAAAAAAAAAAGACATTCAAAGATTAAGTAATGGGAAAACTTTTCGACGGTTATAAAACAAAAAATCATGATTTAACAGTTATTTTAACTCCGATTTTGATGATTTTTTACAGCTACACTCCTTGACCCTATATGAATACAATGAATGAATTCAAACTTCAATTTAAAATATTTACACTAGTGGATACCACAAAATCTTATGTTATACTTAATGAAAGTATAAATAAACTCTCAGTGTTAATGAATCTATCGTTTTGATGGGATACGAATTCTATGAAACTAATTTTAACGATCCAACCGTCAAACTTGTTTGTATATGCTTCGAGATCGTATACGCCAAAAATCACAAAAAAAAAAACATTCAGAGATCAAGTAATGAGACAAAACTTTTCGACGGTTATAAAACAAAAAATCACGATTTAACAGTTATTTTAACTCCGATTTTGATGATTTTTTTACAACTCCACTCATTGACCCTATATGAATACAATGAATAAATTTGATCGTCAATTTAAAATATTTACACAACTGGATACTACAAAATCTTATGTTATACTTAATGAAAGTATAAATAAACTCTTAGTGTTAGTGAATCTATCGTTTGGATGAAATACGATTTCTATGAAATTAATTTTAACGATCCAACCGTCAAACTTGTTTGTATGTACTTCGAGATCGTATACGCTAAAAATCATAAAAACCAAACATTCAGAGATCAAGTTATGAGACAAAACTTTTCGATGATTATAAAAAAAAATCACGATTTAACGGTTATTTTAACTCCGATTTTGATGATTTTTTACAACTACACTCCTTGACCCCATATGAATACAATGAATGAATTTGATCGTCAATTTAAAATATTTACACAAGTGGATACCACAAAATCTTATGTTATACTTAATGAAAGTATAAATAAACTCTAAGTGTTAGTGAATCTATCGTTTTGATGGGATACGAATTCTATGAAACAAATTTTAATGATCCAACCGTCAAACTTGTCTATATATGCTTCGAGATTGCATACGCCAAAAATCACAAAAAACAAACATTCAGAGATCAAGTAATGAGAAAAAAAAATTCGACGGTTATACAAAAAAAATCACGATTTAACAGTTATTTTAACTCTGATTTTGATGATTTTTTACAACTACACTCCTTGACCCTATATGAATAAAATGAATGAATTTGATCATCAATTTAAAATATTTACACAAGTGGATACCACAAAATCTTATGTTATACTTAATGAAAGTGTAAACAAACTCTTAGTGTTAGTGAATCTATCGTTTTGATGGGATACGAATTCTATGAAACTAATTTCAACGATCCATCCGTCAAACTTGTTTGTATATACTTCGAGATCGCATCAGCAAAAAATCACAAAAAAAAACATTCAAACATCAAGTAACGGGACAAAACTTTTCGACGGTTATAAAACGAAAAATCACGGTTTAACAGTTATTTTAACTCTAATTTTGATGATTTTTACAACTACACTCCTTGACCCTATATGAATACAATGAATGAATTTGATCGTCAATTTAAAATGTTTACACAACTGGATACCACAAAATCTTATGTTATACTTAATGAAAGTATAAATAAACTCTAAGTTTTAGTAAATCTATTGTTTTGATGGGATACGCATCCTATGAAACTACTTTTAATGATCCAACCGTCAAACTTGTTTGTATATGTTTCGAGATTGCATACGCCAAAAATCACAAAAAACAAACATTCAAAGATCAAGTAATGGGACAAAACTTTTCGACGATTATAAATGAAAAATCACGATTTAACGGTTATTTTAACTCTGATGTTGATTATTTTTTATAGCTACGCTCATTGACCCTATATGACAACAATGAATGAATTCAATCTTGAATTTAAAATATTTACACTAGTGGATACCACAAAATCTTATTAAGCTCGACGGACTAATTTTTGATAATTTACTTTTGAGAAAACTCCAACATCTAGAGGCTGTTTTTCTCTGCAATAAATTTCTTCAAAATTCCATAAACTAATCAAATAGGTTGCCTATGTGGTCTATGTTGTTTACTAGTTCTATGTGAGTGTGACTGTGTGACCTTCAGTTAGGCTAAAACTGCATTAGCATTACGAGGTAAATCCAGTTGAGTCCATTTTGTGCGTAGCGTAATCACTGCACCAATCCACTATGATTTGCAGTTGAGTCCATTTTCTCCATTTTGTCCACTGTGACTGTGTGGTTAAACCAATCCACAACCCCTGCACTAGAAGAAATTAAGCACAAAATGTGATCTGAGTTAGATAAACAAAACAAATCAACTACTAGCTAGCTGTTTGTTCCACTTCTGTGTTCTGCTAAAGAATTCGTAATCTTAGTATTGAGTGTGCAAATTCTTACTTGGTTTTTAGAACAGGTCCGACTCTTAGTATTGGTAATCTTAGTATTGTTTGGTAATTTGCAGTTTTGTTTATCTAGAATTGGTAATCTTAGTTTTGTTTTTCTTTCATGAAGCAATGGATGTTGTAGACCAAGATTTTACGAACCTTAGTGATGGAGGGTCAGTGAAAGTTACAATGGGAATACAATCTGATCATGGAAGTGAAAATACAGAAGATACAAATACAAGTCCTGCAAAGAAAAAGGCTAGAGTGATCAAATTAGGTAAGTGAACATTTAGGTCTCTTGTTTGGAAAACTTTCAACAAATTGACTACTATTTTTTAAGATGGTAAAAGTCGTGCTCAATGTAAAGATTGTAAGAAATTGGTAATAAATGATAGTCATCATGGGACGGGTAATATGAATAGACATTTGAAAACATGCCCTGGACCGATTGGTGGATTATTGTCGGTGTCTGAATTCTATTCCCAAAACTTTGATCCTGTGGTATTCCGAAGCTTATTGGTAGATGCCATCATCAAGCATAATCTTCTTTTTAGTTTTTCAGAATATGAGGGAATTAGGACTTTGTTTGCATATATATATATATATATATATATATATATATATATATATCCTGATATTAAGTTACCGTGTAGAAATACAATTAAAGCTTGTGTGTTGAGGATGTTCAAAAATGAAAAACAAAGGCTTCATAATTTGTTAGGCTCAGTTAAAGGTAGAATTTGTTTGATATCAGACTTATGGACCTCACAATGCACTGATGAGTATCTTGCTCTTACTGCTCACTTTGTAGACAAATATTGGAAATTGCATAAAAGAAATTTAAGGTTTTGTCACATGCCTCCTCCGCATACTGGTGTTGCATTATCTGAGAAAATTAATGCATTGGTGACTGAGTGGGGGATTGATAAGAAGTTATTTTCTATTACTTTGGATAATGCTTCTTCAAATATTTCTTTTGTTAGCATTTTGAAGAATCAATTGAATCTTAGAAGTCTTCTTATGATGAATGGTGAGTTCTTTCATGTTCGTTGTTGTGCTCATGTTTTGAATTTGATAGTTTAAGATGGACTTTGTTTGTACCATACTTAGGGCCTCCGTATTTAGACCTCGTATAAATACTCGGAGGACTCAAATGTAATTATGTAATAAATGAAGGGGGCAAATATGTAATAAGTGAGGAGCCCTTATTCTATAAAAGGACCCCTCACTCTCCTCATGAAAGGATGTCAAGTTTTAGGCCATGGGAAGAGAGCACATAGAAAATAGGCTAGAGAGTACACTGCCTCTAGCCTTCTTGTATATTCACCATTTAGAGTGAAACAATATCAAGATCAATGTGGACGTAGCCTAAACATTAGGGTGAACCACGATACATCTTGTGTTCTTTACTTTCTTGCAGATTCACGGTCGAATTTATGTTGTTCCAAGACCCCTCCGGTTTTGTGCATCAACATTTGGCGCCGTCTGTGGGAATCGACATGAAAAACTATGTCGGTTCTCTTTCATTTTTTCATCAAATCTCACCACCGTGAATCTGTAGAAACCTAACACCCACACTCAGAGACACACCAATTCAATCTACAGAGAGAAAGAAAAACTCAGGTGCATCTCTCTTGAATCCGCTGACCAATAGCCTCCAATTCCACAAGCAAATCACAGAGACATTTTCACAAACACCTCACACGCAATCGCCAAGCTTGTTTTCCAACACCCATTCTGATGGCTTCCGTCGTCCCCGATAACCTCACCAGGGAGCAGTACGTGTACCTGGCGAAGCTCTCTGAGCAAGCAGAGCGCTATGAGGAGATGGTCCAGTTCATGGAGAAATTGGTCGTTGGTTCGACTCCGGCCGTCGAGCTGACTGTCGAGGAGCGCAACCTTCTTTCCATCACGTACAAGAACGTGATCGGCTCCTTCCGCGCCGCTTAGCGCATCGTGTTCTTCGATCGAGCAGAAGGAGGAGGGCCGGAAGAATGAGGAACACGTGCCACTCATCAAGGAGTACAGATCCAAGGTTGAGTCCAAGCTCTCTGATGTCTACGCTAGCATATTGAAGCTCTTAGACTCCAATCTTGTGCCGTTGGCGTCGGCCAGTGAGTCCAAGGTCTTCTATCTGAAGATGAAGGGCAACTACCACCGTTACATGGCAGAGTTCAAGTCCGCCGAGAAGAGAAAAATTGCTGCTGAGAACACTATGCTTGCTTACAAGGCTGCCCAGGACATAGTATTTGCGGTTCTATCACCAACTCATCCAATAAGATTGGGTCTGGCACTAAATTTCTCAGTGTTCTACTATGAGATTCTCAATCAGTCTGATAAAGCTTGCAGCATGGCCAAACAGGAGAACATGCAGGAAACGGAGTGAGAAACAAAAGCAAAAGCGGAGATAAGATTCTTTTCTTATTATTAATCCTATTATCATTCCTTGTCTGCCAACTGCAAAAGGGAAAAGAAAAATAAGAAACAAAAACAAAAACAAAAGCAGAAAGTAGAAAGAAAAGCATAAAGTAAAAGCAGAAAGCAAAAGAAGATAAAAAGAAGCAGACATAATTGCGGTGGTGATGACATGCAGAAAAGGGAATTATGGGTGTGACCCATTGAGCAGAGGGTCGGATTTATTTTTGAATGATGTGATTTATTTTTCTTATCTTTTGGAGACATCTGTATAACCCCATCAGAGGGTAAAAAAAAAAAGTACGTCCAATACTCCAAAATTATTCGGCAGCCTGCCGCTATTATCAACAACCAGGTGATCAAAAGTACGCCCAGTACTCCAAAATTATTCGGCAGCCTGCCGCTATTATCACCCACCAGGTGATCAAAAGTACGTTTAGTACTCCAAAATTATTCGGCAGCCTGCTGCTATTATCACCAACCAAGTGATCAAAAGTATGCCCAGTACTCCAAAAATTATTCGGCAGCCTGCCGCTAGTATCACCAACCAGGTGATCAAAAGTACACCCAGTACTCCAAAATTATTTGGCAGCCTGCCGCTATTATCACCCACTAGGTGATCAAAAGTACGTCCAATACTCCAAAATTCATGAGCATTTATCACCCACTAGGTCATCACTCATGTCAATCATACATAAACATTCATAAACATTTATGAGCATCACTCATATCA
This sequence comes from Malus domestica, assembly GCF_042453785.1. Classification (NCBI taxonomy): domain Eukaryota; kingdom Viridiplantae; phylum Streptophyta; class Magnoliopsida; order Rosales; family Rosaceae; genus Malus; species Malus domestica. The sequence continues at coordinate 17,258,350 of NC_091672.1, forward strand.
ACATTCATAAGCATCACTCATGTCAACATCCATGAGCATCACTCATGTCAATCAACATAAACATTCATGAGCATCACTCATGTCAATCAGCTTCGAAAGCTTCATTTACAGAGCTCCAGCTTCAAAAGCTCCAGCTTCAAAAGCTTCATTTACAGAGCTCCAGCTTCAAAGCTTCATTTACAAAAGCTCCAGCTTCAAAGCTTCACTTACAAAGCTTCAATGCATGATATACAAAGACCGTCTCTGAACAACCGCCACTTCGGCCCATACATGGATTGAATTTGAAGTTTCTAGCCAACAGACTCCATTGATTGAAGACTTGGGGGACTACACTATGTACCATATATTGGGCTTCCACAACGGGGCCTTATGAAAAATACTTGAGGGGACTTAACCCATTATTTATGTACTGAGGAGCGAACCCTTATTTTATAAAAGGGACTCCCTCACTTTCATTAGAGAGCACCCATTATTTATGTACTGAGGAGCGAACCCTTATTCTATAAAAGGGACTCCCTCACCATCATTCGAGAGCATCGCCACCTGTTGAGCAACCGCCTCACCGTGAGCATCAACTCTAGCCCATCACTTATGAATTGAGGAGCGAACCCTTATTCTATAAAAGGGACTCCCTCACCTTCATTAGAAAGCATCGCTGCCAGTTGAACAACCGCCTCGTCATGAGCATCATTCCTAACCCATCACTTGTGTATTGAGGAGCAAACCCTTATTCTATAAAAGGAACTCTCTCACCATCATTAAAGAGCATCACCGTCAGCTAAGCAAACGCCTCGCCGCGAGCATCACTCTTAACCCATCACTTATGTATTGAGGAGCGAGCCCTTATTCTATAAAAGGGACTCCCTCACCATCATTAGAGAGCATCGCCGCCTGCTGAGCAACCACCTCGCTGCGAGTATCAACTCTAGCCCATTATTTATGTATTGAGGAGCGATCCCTTATTCTATAAAAATGACTCATTCACCTTCAACGCCACAAGCCGAGCCAACCAAGGCAACATAAGCCACAAGTCGAGTAACCTTGCAACATATGCTACTTCTAGTTGAGCATCATTTCACATTGAGCACCGCCTTATATCGAGTATCAGTTCCAGACGACATCTAGTTACTTCGGCCCACACATAGACTGAATTTCAAGTCTCCAGCCAAAAGACTCTCTTGACTGAAGACTTGGGGGACTACTGTTTGTACCATACTTAGGGCCTCCATATTTAGACCTCGTATAAATACTCGGAGGACTCAAATGTAATTATGTAATAAATGAAGGGGGTAAATATGTAATAAGTGAGGAGCCCTTATTCTATAAAAGGACTTCTCACTCTCCTCATTAAAGGAGGTCAAGTTTTAGGCCATAGGAAGAGAGCACACAGAAAATAGGCTAGAGAGCACACTGCCTCTAGCCTTCTTGTATATTCACCATTTAGAGTGAACAATATCAACATCAGTGTGGATGTAGCCCAAACATTGGGGTGAACCACGATACATCTTGTGTTCTTTACTTTATTGCAGATTCACGGTCGGATTTACGTTATTCCAAGACCCCTCTAGCTTTGTGCATCAACAGACTTAAAGAAATTTATTCTTCGGTGATAAAGATTCATGAATGCATCAAGTATATAAAGGGCTCTGAGGCTAGGAAACTAAAGTTTTATGTATGTGTTAGACAAGTGGGAATATTGGATAGTAAGAGAGGTTTGAGACAAGATGTATCTACTAGATGGAACTCAACCTATATTATGCTAGATAGTGCAATTTTCTATCGATATGCTTTGATTCATTTAGGGTTGAGTGATTCCAATTTTAGTAGTTGTCCTTCTTCTGAAGAGTGAGATAAATAATGAAGATTTCCAAGTTTTAGGGGTATTCTTATGAGGTTACGTGCTTATTCTATGGGACAAAGTACCTCACATCAAATTTGTTCTTCCCTAAGGTGTTCGTAATCCAACTTCAAATTAAGGCAACCATGAATGACTCTGAAAGTTTCATGAATAAGATGGGGACTTACATGTACATGAAGTTTGAGAAGTATTGGTCAGAGTACAACTTGATTTTGGCAATTGCAATCATCTTAGACCCTTGTTATAAATTGCATTTTGTGGATTGGGCTTACACAAAGCTTCATGGTGTGAATTCGGTCGAATTTACAAAGGTTAATGACAAATTGAATGTTCTTTTTGGTGTATACTTGGAAAAATTTTCGCATCTTGACAATTCAAATACTCCAATGAATTCAATGCCTAATCGTCAAACAGAATCTGGAGATGTTCTCTTTGAGTTAACATAAGTTTGTTTTTATTTACTTTATATATTTGTAGTAGTAGTACTATAAAAAGTGTTGATATTATATTTGAAATTGACATGATGCATGATTCTTATTATGTTTTTTATGATGTAGGATTTTGATAATAATTACGATGGTTCAAGTTCGATTGAAAAAAATGAGTTGCAGAAGTATTTGGAGGATAAAAGAATAGATAGAAAAGTAGACATAGATGTCCTTTCTTGGTGGCAAATGGAGTGTTTTCAATATCCAATACTTTCTCAGTTAGCACAAGATGTGTTAACAATTCCCATTTCAACTGTTGCATCAGAATCTGCATTTAGTATTGGGGATAGAGTACTAGATCAATATCGTAGTTCATTGTTACTAGAAACAGTTCAAGCTTTGTTGTGCACATGAGATTGACTATTTGGAAAAGGAGGTAATATATTTTTATATAGTATAATACTATTGTTTTATTTCTTTTCATAATTATTTTGGTAAACTTCTCATAATTTGAATGGTTTTTAATGTTTGGTTTTTCTATACTTAGTTTATGCGGAAGAGAGTTTTGACATGGAAAACCTTACTGAAAACATCATCAACATAACTCTTAAAGGCAATAGATCAAACCAAAGTTCCAATACAATTTCCCCATGATGATCGATGAGAAAATTGAGGATTTTGTAAACGAAATAACATGCAAACTTTAAGTTCCATTGGCAATGTTTAAACTTTTGAGAAAGGTCATTGAAAACAAAAACTCTTTCATTTTGCATATCCTTGCACATTTAATATTTTGTAATAGACTAGTGTATGGATGTTTTTTATTAGGCTCTTATTTTCGAATGTAGATGTAGTACTTAAACGACAAATGTGTTTTAATGTTTTGAAGTAATATTTATGTGGTAATGTGTGGTATGTGCAAATTTAAGAAAAAAATATATTTTTCTTAATGGGTCATAAAGGGTCCTTAACAGGTCGGGTCACTTTACCTAATAGGTAAAGTGACCCGACCTGTTAAGGACCCGTTAAGATAATATGTGTGACACGACAGGAACCCGTTAAGATAACAGATGTTACACGAAAATGACACAAACATGACAGACACGACCCGTTTGCCAGGCCTAGGTGTAATGGTTTAGGCGGTTGATGTATGAAGTTAACATGGATTTGGCAGGCTTGGCACCTTTTAGAGTGTTCCAGACAATCCTTCACCATGCTTGGCCAATAGTAACCCATTCTTTTGAGCTGGAAATGTAGCTTTGGCCCAGACTGATGTACCCCACATACACCTGAGTGTGCTTCTTCCATGGCTTGATTGGCTTTTTCCTCACCTAGGTATCTTAGAAGTACTCCTTGAAAAGAGCGTCGGTAAAGTGTTCCTTTGTAGTATAGGAAGCAAGGTGCTCGTCAACATACTTCAAAGTGATGTCTAAGATCATCTAGAAGCCTTCCATGTTCCAAGTAGTTGATCAGCGGCCGTCTCCAATCTTTAGCGTCGACCATAAGTACTGAGATGACATTTGCATCATCTAATAGCATTTCGGTGACAAGCGGGATCACCCATCTTTAGCAAATTGGCATGTCTGTAGCTTTGTCTTTTCCTAGTGTCATATTCGAGACTAGGTTAGCAAGAGTGTCTGCCATTTGATTTTCTTTTGTTGGCACATCTTCTAGTGTCACAAGCTTAAACTTTTGTAGTAATTGAGTTGCCAACCGGAAGTATGGGACGAGATCATCTTTCCTTACCTCATATTCAATTAAGAGTTGATTGATTATAAGCTTGGAGTTGCTATATACCTCAAGGGCTATGATTTCCATGTTGATCGCCATTTGAAGCCCGATGATCAGTGCTTGGTACTCAATGATATTGTTGGAGCAAAGTTCGGTTAGTTGGAAGGAATAAGGTAGTATTTACCTTTGTGATGATATGAATACTACTCATACCCCCACTCCATCTGCTCGTGCAAATTCGTCGAAGACCATTATCCATGTCGGGAAGATGCTAATGTAGAACACCTCCTCGTCAGGCAAGTCGTCTGAGATTTTCCAATCGACTGGGATTGGATGATCGGTAATGAAGTCTGCTAGCGCTTGTTTCTTAACGGCTTTAGCTGGGACATAAATGATCTTGTATTGATTGAGAAGCAATGCTCATTTAGCTAGTTGCTCAATCAAAACTGGTTTGGACATGATGTATTTCATCGAGTCAGCTTTAGCGACCAAGTGGATGGTGTAAGCATACATGTAATGTCTGAGCTTCTGAATGGAGAACACTAAGGCAAGGCATATCTTTTCTATTGGGGAGTAGTTTAACTCAGTGCCAGTGAGAGTTCAATTGAGGCAGTAAATCACTCATTCTTTCTGGGATACATTTTCTTGTGCCAATAATGCTTCTACTGAACTTTTCTAAGCGACTTCCCAGGCACGGATGCCCCCAGGACAGGTGGACTTGACAAATACCTTTTTATGCTTTCAAAGGCATTGTGGCATGTTTCGTCTCATACGAACATAACATCTTTCTTCATGAGTCGACTGAATGGTTGACAACGTCCTGCCAGGTTGGAGATAAATCGTCTGATGAAAGCAAGTCGTCTTTGCAGACTTTTCAGCTCGTGTAGATTTCATGGCTCATGCATGCTTTGAATGGCCTTGATCTTTGATTAGTCCACTTCGATGCCACGGTACTTGACAATGAAGCCAAGGAACTTTCCAGAGGTGACGCACACTTCAACGGGTTCATCTTGAGGCTATATTTTTGCAGCCTTTTGAACACTATTCATAAATTCTTCAAGTGATCTGATCTCTTTTTTTCTCTTAACCACCACATTGTCTACGTAACATTCTACGCTTTTGTGTAGCATGTCATTGAAGATTTTCTGCATTGCACGTTGATATATAGCTTCAGCATTTTTAGACCAAAGGGCATCACCTTATAGTAGTAGATACCTTTTGGAGTGCGAAAGGCTGTTAGTTCCTCATCTTCGGGAGCCATGTGAATTTGATTGTATCCAGAGGAGTCGTCCATGAATGACAGTGCCTCGTGGCTAATGGTTGCGTCCACCATGATTTCAATGATTGGCAGGGGAAAGTCGTCCTTTGGGCAAGCATCATTGAGGTCTCGGAAGTCTACTCAAACATGTATTTGTCCCGATTTCTTAAGGACAATGATGATGTTGGAGATCCACTTGGGGTATTGCACTTCTCAAACGAAGCCTGCTTCGATTAACTTGTCAATCTCGACCTCAATTTATGGGATGAGCTCGGATCGATAACGCCTTTAAGTTTGCTTTATCGGTCGCGTTCCAAGCTTGAGTACAAGATGATGCACAACGATGATAGCGTCAAGGCCGAGCATTTCCTTGTATGTCCAAGCAAAGATGTCTTTATACTCTAATAGAAGTTGGTGGTACTCCTCTATCTCGTCCGCACTTAGCAGCGCACTTACGAAGATAGGTTTAGGCTCCTCTTTTATTCCTAAGTTGAGCTTCTTGAGATCATCAACCGTGGCTTGCCCCCTATCTTCGAGTTGTGGTGGTGCAGTAATGACATATTCCTTAAGGATTTCGTCTTCTTTGTCTTCTTAGATAGTGATGTGGAAAACGTCTTGGACCTCTCCTTCAGTGTCCCCCTTTTGGGCTTGTTGGCGTAAAGATTGACTGGTGTGGATGATGGTACGCCTTCTTACTTTCAGTGGTCTATTTATGTCAACCTCCAAGATTGCTTGGTGCTTCATCCTGGAAGGAATTGAATTTTGAACATCTTATTTTTCTGCTAGCCCGTCGAGCTTTTCTTCCTTTGGCATTGTCTACCTCTTTTTAGAATGCTTCTTGTTGTCTTCAAGTCTTTCCAAAGCTAACCATCGTGGATGAGAGCTAGCCGCGTTGCTTTGTTTCTTAGGTTTTGACAACCTTTCAAAAATAAAGCTTTGGGATGTTGGCGTGTTAAGCTTCTTGAAGACGGAGGTTTGGTCTTGACCACCAATGTGATTAAGTGCTAAAATTTTGGGTTTAAACGATTCATCCTATCGAAGACTAATGTCCAAGGGGCATGTTTAGGACCCTCTTGATCTTGTTCAATGCTCATGCTGATGTGTTGAATGTTATCATTCGCTTTGTTTGAAATCTTCAAAGGTGCTTTGGTGAAAAGCCAAGTCCAGCTTTATTGTTGTCAACTCCGTAACCATGCTCCTTCAACTTTTTTTGAGTCTCGGTGAGGTCACGTTCTTTGTTGTTGACTGTGTTTGAAACCTTCTTTCCAGGATTCTAAGAGGAAGCAAAGTCGTACCCAGCTTTTGACATGAATTTGTAGGCGTTTGGATCAAAACCTTGTTTGGTCCTCTTGGTTGGAAGAAAGCTTGGTTCCACCCCCTTTGGCATAGCTTTTATGAAGCCTTGCGGTGGTCTTGCAACCTTAGCATCGCCTAGCTATGTTAGAGGTAAAACTGCATTTGTCTTGGGCAACTTTACATCATCTTTGTGCCGCTGTGTGTCGACTTTGCTTGCTCTAGGTTCGAACGGGGATTGACCATTCTTTCTTCTCGACATCGAGATTTATCGGAAGACTAGTGTGTTCGGCACTTTTGAGGGTGTCCTACTCCCTTTGGTTGTTGCAGGTTCATCATCATTTTTGCTTGAAGATGGCACGACTTCTCTTTCTTACTTCTTGGGCATGGCTTGCCATTCCTGCTTTTTAGGTGTTGATTTTCCCGTGGATTTGATCTCTTTTAGAAGAGCTTTGAGCACCATGTCTTCCTCCGTGTAAAACTTGACGCCTACAAAGCGTGATTCAGCTTCGGTGAATGACTTGGTATCACCTTGGATCACCTTCACGATAGAATTTTAAGCATTGGTGGAGGATGGATGATACTACTCTATTCTCATGGATCTAAGGCCTTCCTAAGAGCAAGTTGTAGGAAGTTCTTGAATCAATCATAAGGAATATTGTTGATTTGAGTTTACAAATGGTCATCTCTACTCGGATCATGGCCATCGCTCTTTGTCCTCATTGGTTAAAACCCTGGATTAGCATACGGCATAGGGATAGTTCATGTACCTTGATGCTGATTGTGGTCATTGTTGACCTTGGCATGATGTTTATGGTCGATCCACCATCCACAAGCATGCGATTGACTTTATGCTCCATTACGTACCCCGAGACGAAGAGAAAATGGTTGTGAGGCTTTGGCAGTAAGTCTTCGTCAGTGAAGTTGATTGCATCATGGGCAGCACAACATGTGGCGTATTTATATAGCCGAAGCTTCAAGCCTTCATCCTTACTTTCTTGTACCTTATGGTCATCGAGACTTGCCAAGACCACTATTGTGCTTTTCATATTTCCTTGGGCAATCTTAATGCTTCCTTGATGCTAACTTGTGTCGGCAGGCCTTTTTTGGGTGTGATGGTATTTTCTTCCTCGATGGCGATAACTTTGCCTTTTGAGAGTTCTTCCATTTCTATTTTGACCATGTAACATGCAACAGTAGTGCACTGTTGGAAGAAGTCCTTCGGGAAGTACTCGTGCAAGGAGACAAGAATGCGTGGTTCTTGCTCCATAGGTTCCCCACCATATGTTGGCTTAACAGCTTTTACGTTTCTTTTAGGCTTCCTACTATTACAGCGATAATGCTTTCTCCCTTGTTCCACCTTTGGCCTTTTGGCTTGTGGTTTTAGCTTTCTTGTCTTTTTGTGGGTCACAAATGTCCATCCTTATCATCGTCGGTAAGTGCATTTTGGTCACTTGGCCCCAGCAATGGTTGTGCAGAAGGTGCCGTGTGATTTAAGCATTGGCAAGAATGGTTATGAGTCATTTAGAGAAGAACAACATCAAAAGATCCAAACACAATCATAATAGTGTGCATTGTGACCATGTCTTCTAGGTCGAGTTTGATTTGCCCTTGTTGTGCTAGCTTCATGATGAGTTCCTAAAGGATGAAGCATTTGTCAACGCGATTCATCTCTTCGAGACGCTTGCATTTAGGCAGCTTGATTACCTTACTCTCCAGCAGGTCATCTAGCATTACAACTATGTTAGAGTCCGAAAAAAAAAGGTATGTCTTCTACTTCAGTTCCCTCAAGGTGTTTTTGTAACTATCTTGGGTGCGAAGAGGCTCACCTTTTTTCATCTCCTTCATTTTATTCTTGGAGGAGATCTTGATGGGTGCGGAGGAGGTCTTAATGGGGGGTAGTGTTGATGGTAAAAGTTTCCTTGGTGGGCTTCTTCCCATGATTGTCCACTTTCAAAGCAAACACTTATCCTTCTTGAAATCGGTGATTGGCCTATTTTTTCCATGATGGGTGATGCTCAACTCCATGTCGTGGGCGCGGGTGGCTAACTCTTCGAAAGTCTGCAGTTTGATGCCTTGAAGGATGTAGTGTAATCCCCATTGCATGCCTTGGAAGAACATCTTGATCGAAGAGATTTCCAAGAACCTATCTTTGCAGTCGAGGCTTAGAGTATGCCATCGGTTGATGTAGTCAACGACTGGCTCATCCTTCCATTGCTTCGTACTTGTCAGTTCTAGCATGCTTACAGTGCGACGGGTGCTATAGAAGCGGTTCAAGAACTCCTGCTCCAATTGTTCCCAGTTGTTGATAGACTCAGGCTCTAAATCCGCGTACCAGTCGAATGCATTCCCTTTCAGAGAGCGAACAAACTGCTTCGCGAGGTAGTATCCTTTTATCCCTGCGTTGTTGCAAGTTTCAACGAAATGGGTGACATGCTGCTTTAGGTTTCCCTTTCCATCAAACTGTATGAACTTTGGTAGTTAATAACCCATTGGCATCTTCAGGGCGTCAATGTTCTTAGAGTAGGGCTTCGAGTACAACACGGAGGTACGTGAGCTATCTTCGTACTACGCCTTGATGGTGTTGGCGATCATATGCTGCAGTTGCTGGATAGATCCCATGAGCCTCGCTGCTTGGTTTGGCTCTAACTTATCTTCGACTTTCTCCACCAGAAGCTCATCTTCTTGATCGACTTCTCTTTTTAATGGATCAACCTTTGGGTTGACTTTCACATCGTGTTGCGCCTCCAGTTGGCTAATGGATGTGGTGATTTACAAGTCTTTCTCCTCCATAGTCTGTGTGAGTTTTACGATTGCTTCATTCATTTGAGCCAGCTGCTCCTTAATTGAAGTCCTTTCGGTGGTCATGACTTGAATGGTTGTGCTGCCGCTCGAGTCTGCATCGGAAAGTAGGGACTCAGAGTACTTCTTCAGACTTTCCTCCCTTTATGCTATAAGCGAGGTCAGGGTGATCACGGGCTCATGCCTCAAGTGCTCTTGTTCCTTCGGCAGAGTTGATGCAGAGGTGGAAGACATAGTGGAAAGTGTTCTTGCCTTATTTCAAGTTATGACGCCCGAAGTGCCACCACTTGCTGTAAGGAAGTTCTTATTCTTCGCGTTGGTTGTGGGAAAAACTTGAACCTTCCTTCATGCCATTTGTGCTTTTTTGAGGATTTGAAGATATAGATTAGAGGTAGAGACTTGTCCCACCAGGCATGCTAAATTTGTAAACATGGAAAATTCCTTAAACAAACGAGACAAGAACACGTGTACAAAATAATATTTTGTATTAATTTTGGGGTTACAATATCTTTTACAATGTGATCCTCTGATTCTACCTTCGTGAGGTGTAGATTTTTTAATGCACTATTCATCCAAAAGGTCATCGGGACGTTATCTAGGGATAAACAGTGGTGTAGATTTGTTGATCCAAATGGCCATCGGGGCTTGATCTTAGGATGAACGAATCTTCAAGGGCCTTCGGGGCTTGATCTTGATGAATAGTTATGTGGATTTCTTCAAGGGTCATTGGGCTTAATCTTCATGAACGATGATGAATGGATCTTCACAGGCCTTCGAGGCTTGATCTTGATGAACCGTTGTATGGATTTCTTCAAAGGTCGTTGGGCTTGATCTTGATGAACGAGGAATGTTTCTTCAAGAGCCATCGGGGCTTGATCTTGAATGAACGAGGAATGTTTCTTCAAGGGCCGTCGGGGCTTGATCTTGAATGAACAAGGGATGTTTCTTCAAGGGTCGTCACGGTTTGATCTTGAATGAAAAATGGCCTTGAAGATTTGGCGAAGAACGAAGAGAACTTTCTGGATCCTTCAGAATTCTTGGGAATTTGGGGGGTTGGATGCTTGAGAGCTTTAGAATTTCAAAGCTTCCAGGATTCTGTGAAGTGAATTGGTGTCATGAAATGAAAGGCTTAGCCTTCTATTTATAGAATTTTTTATGGCTTAATTTTGAATATAATAATAAAATGAAATAAATCATTTTTGCTAGGTATTGACAAGTGTCTTTTTTTTATGACTTTTTCGATTTTTATTAAGTCACACGCTGCATGTAAAATTTATGTGACACATGAACGTTGAAATTTTAATGCATTGCTCAACATTTATTTCACCGAATTTTGATCAGATACGACGACTGGCATCGGGCTGCACCAATGGCGGAGCAACATAGCGCATTGGCCCATGAAATTGGTCACATCGTTTGGACCTATTGCCCTATGCAATGGAAGTCTTGGAAGGCGATGGCAGATGAGGTGAGGATGAAGGTGCAAGCACAGTTGTCGGTAAGTATCCTACCATTTAATTGTCTTTCCTTTAAATTTTATATATTTATATTACTTAATGTATGTAATTAATTTGTTACATTGCAGACAAACTACAATTTCGACGACATCAACGACGATATGTTGGCGTACGTCAACAGGCTCTTCGCTGAACGGTACAAGCAGTGGAAGAGTGACTTGCACCAATATTTTGAGATAGTTGATGTTCTGTAGGTCGCTCTTGAGGAGGGTTGCCCGAATGAGGTTGAGGACTGGGAAGATAATTGGGTGTGGCTCTGCAGTCATTTTTAGGAGCCCAAATGGTATGTTTTTTATATTAAGTTTAAAAGTATTATACGTTTCTCACCCCTGTGATCGCGATCCACGACTTCCTCTCACCATTTCGAGTCTTGATGACGACCGACGACTTCCTTTGCAAGGTTAGTCTCATGGTAATTTCTCTCATGTTCTACAGATTTTCTTTTCAATTTCATGGGTTTTGTAGATTTTATTTTCAATTTCATGGGTTCTGCAACTTTTCAATTTCATGGGGTTTGCGATTTTCTTTTCCTTCTTTTGGCTGGGAACAGAAGCAACAATCATGTATTGATTGCGATTTTATTTTCAATTTCATTGCTATAGATAATCTCCTTCCTTTGCTTTTATAGCCTTCATTTAGGTTTTGATTCATTTGATTGCTTCTTAATGAGAATTGTAAATTGGAGAGCGTTTTGATTTGGGTTTTCGTTGATGAAATTTTTCGACTTTAGAGCTTTGAAATGCAGGAAAATAGTAAGAAAGGTTATGAGTTTCTGGTCAGTGGTTACTGATTCAGTTCATTTAGATTTTGTAGGTAGAGATGGTTTGACCCACAACATGTTGGATAACATACATGCTCACTGGAAGCGCAGGAGAGTGCAAGATTAAATGCAAAGGTGTTTGTGGAAGAATAAGGAAAGAAAAAAAAACCTGAGCCGGGCTGAAACCGAACCAAAAAAAATTGAAAAAAATTTGAACCGAACCCAGCCCTAGTTCGAAGCCTTTCTCATATAGGATGGAGGCGCGGCGACATGTAATAATAAAGTTTTTCATATTCAATTTTTATTATGTCAATAATATTAATTTTTTTTTTCGTACTAACAATTTTCTTCTCTTGTTCTATTCAGGGGGGTTCATATTTCCCGGGGATTGATGCCTTTAGCGACGTTTATGTTCGACCAGGGGATGAGTTGGCCGAGTCCCTTCATGTAAGTATTATTCAATTGTAATTACTATCTTATGCATTCAAGTATCATGGTTATTATTTCAATGTTATTATTAATATTTCATGTTATATTACAAAGGCAATGAAGATGGAGAAGAGGCAATTGGTTCTTCATAAGTCCACCTCCCAGCTTCCTCTCGAGACTCCACTAGAGTCTGTGGATCCCCCAGAGGATGTGGGGTTTCAAATCCTTACAGAGACCTTGATTGTACAGGCCCTGAGTCAGTCTGGTATTCGTCTCCCAAATCTTCGTCCCCTATCGACATCCGAGCCCTTTCAACCAAAGCATGCCCATAACTTTGCCCCTTCGACCTCTAAGCCTGTCCCCAACCTCGAAACCTTCTAGCCGCCTCCGAATGACGACCCTGTAGATTATGCCACATTATTTTCTTTGTTTTTTACTCCCTTACTTTTTAAATATTTTCCTTGTACATACATTTTATATTTATTTAAATAAATTATTTTTCTCTTCATTACATTTTTTAATTGCAATTTAATTTTATTATTTTATAACAAAATGTAAAAAAAAAAAATTAAATTAAATTAAATTTTTTTTTTCTTTTTGCGCGACGAATACCTTCGTCTCGCAAAATTCTAACGACTAACAAGGATTCGTCGCGCAAGAATAAACTGTCGTCGTGCAAAGTTTCGAGAGACGAATATTATTCATCCCACGTTTGTATCCTGGTATTTTGTGCGACTAACACATTCGTTCCTAAAAAATTTGTGCGACGAAGGCTAAACCGTTGTGCCGGCTTCTTGCTACAAATGCTATTGTTGGTCGCGCAAAGTCTTTCTTCATGATCTTTACGCGACGGATTCTGTAGGATGAAGTTTCCGTCACGCAAACGTTTGTGCGACGGAAATACACTTTGTGCAACCAACTTTTGTTCGTCGAGCAAATAGTTAAACGTAGTAGTGTATATGACCAATGTGTATCTTATTCTCCGACACGTTCCCTCACGAGTGGCACCACATGGGGTCATAATGGAAATTATTTCCACAAGGAACTGCTCAAGTCCTTATACCAGAGCTAACGACAGTCTTTTCAAGAGCCTAGTCGATTGATATTCAATCTCTGGAGCCAACAACAATCTTTTTGAAGGCTTAATGATTCAGTAGCCTTAGGTTGGAGCTAGCGCATCTTTTCCAAAGCCGAACTTCAAGAAGCATGTTCGAGCCCAATAACTCGGTCGCAGGACATGTCGAAAGAATGGCCTATTCTGATACCAAACTTTATAGGCCTAGTATGGTCCACCACCAATATCACTGATATTGTCCTAACTTAACCGCCTATTTCTAGGCGTTTTGTTTTATCACAAAAGGTTTCGGTGATATTAGGGGTGGAAATTCCCTTATATTAATTACATATTATTTTGTCATATAACTGATGTGAGATTCTATTCTCCAACACACCCCCTCTTGAGTTGTCCCATATAGGGTTACAAGGGAAACCAATTCCTACATCGAGAACTGGTCAAGTCAGTATACTAGAGCCAACGACAATCTTTTCGTGATCCTCGTTAGTCGGTATTCAGTCTCTAGAGCAAACTTCAATCTTTTCGAATGCGAGTCATTTAATCTTATATTATTTGGTCGTATGACCGATGTGATATCCTTTTCTCCAATTGTCATACCTTGATCCTGAAATACGTCCAAGATTGACAACTGACATCAGAAAATACATGTTCAATTATCATGTCTTGCTTCTGAGACATGACAAAAAATAACCCAACGGTTCAATAGCATAGTCACTTTTTCATTTATTCATGGTTACATTTAACCTTTGTGTTACACTATCTACGTACACTAAGACGGGATGAAACTATTTGTAGGTCATTATTTGATAAACTCCGACATTTCTCATAGTACTTTCTAGCAAAAAAACATGGAGTTCCAAAATCACTCAATGGAACTTAACTAGCATGATTCACTGGATTCCAGACTGCATAACAAAATCATATGCCAACCAGGATTGTCATTTCGTCGTTCATATCACAATGTTTTCCAATACAATTCCACAATCACAATCAAAGTCATACAATATTAATATTTAACTATGTTAATCAACCAACAAGGTCAAATATGACTTCACCAATTTTAATAAAGCCAAACTCTATAAGGTTTCCCGTAATTCTTTACTTGAAATCCAAATATCCAATTGTAACTCTAAGTTACAACCATAAACTCGAGCAACTTCTATGCACAAGAATCTAGGGTTCCAAACCAACTCAATTTAAACCGGAAATGAAATAGGATTCCAGAGCAACTCAACGAAATCCAACTAGGAAGTGGTCACCCATTACCAAGCACAACCACTCTTTACAACCCTAGTAGGTAGTGATCACGAATTGCAGTATACCAAGTATGATCACCCTAAGAATGTGTATGGTCCCCCATTGCAGATATACCAAGAAGAACCATATGTAATAGTACTAGGTAGTGAACACCCATTGCGAATATACCAAGCATGATCACTACTAGGATGTGTATACTCTCCCATCGTGGGTGTACCAAGCATGAACATATCCTACAGTACTAGGATATGTCAGCTGAGGGGGGTGGTTGGCTTCGAGGTGGACGAAGATGGCGAGTTCGCCGTCTAGGACATCGAATACTGTCGTACTCAACCTACCTAAAAACATGGCCAAACAGGGTAAAATTTGGTTGGGTTTTGTTCGTCACGACAAGAGGAATCGAACGACGGTGATTGCAATGACTTTTTTCGTAGGAGCACACCTGAAAAGCATTGAAAAACGAGCCCAAGAATCGGGTGCAACGATCTAGGTCGCCACAGATTGGCTCGCAGGTCCACTTGCTAGTAAGGTAAGCTGCTCATGAAAATTTACGACCTTCTATTTATAGAGGTCCCAATGGTCATTTTGCCCCTAACTTTATATGCTTATATCTCGTTTATCCAACAAACTAACCCTTAATTTCAAAAATGTCAGTTTCTAGAAAAACTTTCATATATATTCAAAATCTCACCTAAATAGACACAAGTACCCTCAATTATGTGAATAACTAATTGCTAGCCTTAAAAACTTCTTGTCCTATAATCTTTTACTAAAAATTTCTCCCTTTTTTTTTTTCTCTTTTCTTTTCCAAACAAAGAGCAAACGATTTCTCTCAATTTTATTTTAATAAATAATCAAGGAAACCTTTCTTTCTCACACATGGTTCCTAGAAAACACTTTACCATTTTATAAAAGTGGGAATTGGATCCTCGCCGGATCTAATATCTAGGGATCCTAGGGATCAACCCACATGGACCGTTGATCAAAAATCGTACGGTCACAATTAAATGTTTTAAAAGTAAAACAGTCTCGTTTTGCGTGAAAATATAAAAAAGGAAAAAATTATAACCACACGATTTTTGATCAACGGCCCATATGAGTTGATCCCTAGGATCCCCATGAATTAGATCCGGCGAGGATCCAATTCCATAAAAGTGAATTATCAGAGTAAAGAAATAAAAGTAATAAACTTTTAATTGTCTGATATTTAAAGGATTGTATGTGCCATCAACATAAACAATAAAATGCATAAAATATTTATTCATTACACACCAATTTAAAAAGAGTTCTACATGGAACAAGATTCCTACAAGTTTGTTTACCGTAGTCATTTGAACCACATTTTGGACATTTTTGAGTTGATTTTTTTTTCTCCACAGGATGGGATCCTTTTTTCTTTGCGCCTACGACATCTTGTTCGTGTAATTGGTGATAGGACCATTCTTTCACGCACATCATCATTTACTATCTAATCGGTTTGATCACCAACTGGCCATATAGCTTCTGCAGATCAAAGAATTTTTAGTATAATAATGGGAATACATAATATAACATGAAAATAATTGACTTTAATAAATATTCAATCGAAGGAAGAAACTACAAAATTAATTTACCAATCAATTTACAACCAAAACTTAAATTCCCTTGTTTTCATATATTTTACTGAAAAATAATGATCTACACCATTCAAATTCTCAGCAATAAGGACAATCCCCAGGTTGGAAAAAAAAATTATTCGACTTTGTTCCCTAAAGGCCCTTTTACATTTTTATTTAATTTACCCAACTAAGACATGACAATTTTTTTTTTTCCACGCTTATTCAACATAATTGAATGGTAAAAACTTTCCCATGCTTTTTCAGTATATTGGGATAGACATGAATGCGTTCTATTTGATTATATTGAAAACGCATGATAAAACTTTTACAGTCAACTACAAATGGAGGTTTATTATGTACCTTGTTAGCAGGAAACATAAACCCTTGCACAAACAAGTAATTATAGAAATAGCTAATTGCACTCACAAGGACAGATAAAAAACAAAACTATGATGCACGAACTGCTTTCATATATAGAAGATTCCAGTATGTGACAAAATGCATATATGTCAATATGAAACAATTACAATTGAAGACTCAGAGATTTCAAAGAGATTGCTTCATAACAAAGGAAAATTGAGACAAATAACGTTATAAAGCTTGACTATACATTCATTTATAAATATTTAATTGAAGAAGAAATTACAAAAACAAAGAGAAAACATAGACGGGGAACAATGCAAAAAAAAAAGAACCATTTACACTCATTGTCGTTTAGGGCTGCACAAGCCTCCACGGTTTCCTACTAGCAATCGATGCCTTCACAGACACATCCCAGCCCGGGCCCCCACCACATCCTGGGCTCGACTCCGTCGTAGCACGATATTGTCTTCTTTGGGCACCGACCACGCCCTCACGGTTTTGTTTCTAGGAACTCACACGAGAACTTCCCAGTGGGTCACCAATCATGGGATTGCTCTCGCGTGAACTCGCTTTACTATGGAGTTTCGATGGAATCCGAAGTCAGTGAGCTCCCAAAAGGCTTCGTGCTAAAGGAGGTGAGCATGCACATATAAGACATAGAGGATCCACTTCCCTAGGTGATGAGGGATCTAACAATCCACCCCCTTTTGGGGCCCAACATCCTCGTCGGCACACTTTCGACCAGGGATTGGCTCTGATACCAAATTGACACATCCCGGCTCGAGCCCCCACTTCATCCCGGGCTTCACTCCACTGTAGCACGATATTGTCCGCTTTGGGCCCCGACCACGCCCTCACGGTTTTGTTTCTGGGAACTCACACAAAAACTTCCTAATAAGCCACCCATCATGGGATTGCTCCCGCGTGAACTCGCTTAACTTTGAAGTTCCGATAGAATCCGAAGCCAATGAGCTCCCAAAATACCTCGTGTTAAAGGAGGTGAGCATGCAAATATAAGACATAAATGATCCACTCCCTTGGACGATGTGGGATCTAACATTCACTCTCCTATGCACAGATCTCCACCATTTCTTAAGTCTAGGTTTTCTCTAATTCTTCATCTAATAGGGTTTTGATTTTATAGTAAATTTGAATATTAAATTATAGGGTATTTGTGTCTACTTAAGTGAGATTTTGGATATATTTCAAGTTTTTATAAAAAGTGACATTTTTGAAATTCAGGGTTAATTTTTTGCTATATTTTATAAATACCCAAAAAATAGTAACATTGACCTTGAAAGGTCTACGGGTTTTTAATAACTAATTACGGAAAATCGAACTTTGTAACTAACTACAAATTCTAAAATTTAACAAATATAAAATAAATTCACATAAATACGAAATACAAAAAAATTAAATGGTAAAATCCGGGGACGGAATTCTACACCAATAGATTTAATATTAAGCTTAATATTATGCCTATGTACTATGCACAAAATTTTATTTTACGTTATAAATTATCCTATTTCATTTTACGCTATGTGATAAGCTCATATTTATATATATTTTACATCAAATTCACTTGTCTTTTCTTAGTTAGTTCCTTATATTTTTGAGCTATTTACTTTGTTTTTGTGATTTGTGGGATTTTTCAAGCAAAGAAAAAAAAAATAGCATAAGCGGGATTTTAAGTAACAAATTCGTCAAAACCACCTATGCTAATCAGCTGATTTTGGAAGCAAGTTGCGAACATCTTGTAATGAATTAGAGAATGAGCCTTATATTCTTGGAAAGCTACGGATGTCTATTTTCTGGAGCATTTCACGGATTGCTAATATCATTTTTCTAGAAGAAGTTATGGCCATTTTAACATTGAAACGTTCCCAAGAGGCTGAGCAGTTTGTAACTGACAAGAAAACATTGAAAGCAATAAATCCAATAAATCTAGCAGCCAAAACTGATGTAGCCAAGAATAAGTCAGCTGACACCTATTCAAATATCAGAGGAGATGGAATTAAAGATGAGGATTAAGTGGGAGTAATGGGCATAAAGGCTACCTAAAGAGTTACAATTGTTTTACCATTTCCTCTCACTTATTGTCATCACTAAATGGCTGTTAGTAGGGTGAGTTATGGAGAAGAAACTGGGGCATCAAGTAAGAACAAAAAGGCTGTAGGTTGCAGTGGCAAAGAGGAGGAGAAAAAAAATAGAACAGGAAGAAAAGGCAAGGCAACAACGTTGGGGAAGGAACAAAAGAGAGGAGGAAATCTTGGCATTCTCTTCTCTCGGTTTTATCTTCTCAAACTCATGTTTTTCTTTTGGTTTTATTTGAATTTTTAGAAGTTAGGGGCTGTTTTAAAGCCCGAATATGATTGCCAGTTTGTTATGACATTTCGTTTGAATTACTTTTATGAATGGATGAAAATTAGTTCCCTAATTGTCTCATTGATGAATTCTTTATGTGTTTTCTACGGATGCATACTTAGTAAGCATATCTAGGATTCTAATGCTATGAATATGTGTGTGCTTGCCCTTGTCGAATGAGGACCTACATATGTTCTAGAGTAGTACTTGTTAATTGCGATTAACATGTGAACTAATTTCTAGGATAAGTAAAACAGCGCTAGTACTTACGATGTCTTGTGATGACGCAAACTTTTTTCGTTCTTAATGATTTCTACTTGTTAAATCTATGAACACGCCATTCTAGATTGCATGCTGGGGACTGTTGAATATTTTCAAAATATATATATATATATATATATATATATATATATATATATATATAATAATATATTATTTATATAATATATATATATAGGCATATGTATATGCGTGCGTTTTAGCATAAGAGACTTGGGCTCTTTGCCCAATAATTACATCCTTTCAAGAAAAGCCATGCAGCTTTTCATTTACTCTAACAGACATACTCATTGACCGGGTATTCAACCGCATGTTTTAAAATATATATGACCTTTGAATAATTGGTGTTTGTATCAAATATATCCATTGGACATAATGCTGTAATGTGTTGTATCCCGTGTTGAAAAGACATACTCAAATCAAAGGATGTGTCTAAAGGGTGTAATTCTCTCTATATATAGTGGTAACATTAGTAGAAAAGAATCATTCAGAAATTTGTTGTCTACATAATTTCTTTGCTCTCTTTTCTCTCTTCATCACATTCATACAATTTCTTTCTAGTTATTTCTAAGGGAATATAATTCGGTTTTGCTAATCGAATATTCCATACTTTGTTGTATCCTGGAAGTGATTTGCCAAGAACCCTTTAGCAAACTCATTCGAGTGGGGGCAAATAACACTTTAAGGAAACGATTCAAGTCGTACCTCAAAGTCATTATTCGGATTATTCTCCATAATTCTACATTTAATCTAACAATCTTAAAGTGTTATTTTCGTTATGGATAACAAATCTGATAACATGGCTTTAAAGATTATCAATCAAGATGTCTACAAGTTAGACAAATTTGATGGATCAAATTTCACCCGATGGAAGGACAAGATGCGTTTCATACTTACTGTTCTAAATGTCATATATGTGTTGGACCCGAAATTGGAGCCTATTCGTGAACCAAGTGACAAAGACTCGGACAATATAGTTGCCGATCGAAAGAAGCGTGAAGAAGATGAATTGGTATGTCGAGGACACATCTTGGGCACATTATCTGATCGTTTATATGACCTGTATGCACACATTCAATCTCCAAAGGAAATTTGGGAAGCACTTGAACACAAGTACACAACGGAAAAAAGAGGTACCAATAAATTTTTAATGTTCAAATATTATGAATTCACTATGTTTGATAACAAACCCATCCTAGACTAAGTTCATGAATTATTGGTCTTGGTCTCAAAGCTTCGTGAACTTAAAATAGTTATTCCGGATCCTATGATAGTTGGGGCTATTATGGCAAAATTACCCCAAACATGGAATAACTATAGAAAGAAACTTCTACACATGGTGGAAGATATTAGTTTAGAAAATTTGCAAAAGGGTATTCAAATTGAAGAGGAAACTCGAAATCGTGATAAGAATTTTGCAAATCAAGATTTCTCTAAAGTTCACATTGTCGAAGGAAACAAATATAAAAAGAACTTCAAAGTCAAAATTGACAAAGGGAAGTTTAAGAAGACCAATTCCAACAACAATCAAAAGAATGCAAATGGTGTATGCTACCATTGTGGAAAGAAAGGCCATTACATTCGTGATTGTAGACACAGAAAAGCAAGTGAGGAATATGCCAATAAGACCAATAGCGCAAATATGGTGGAAAACTCTGGAATTGATAACATTGTTGCAATGGTATCAATGATGCATATTGGCATGATTACCGAACTGAATATGGCAGCGGTAATAAAATCCTCCGATTGGTGGCTCGACTCAGGGGCTACTATACATGTGTGCAATGACAAGGCACAATTCAAGACATATGAAGCATCAACGGACAATCAAGAAGTCTTAATGAGGAATCATAATTCCGCCAAAGTTCTAGGAAAGGGAACTGTTGAACTTCAATTTACTTCTGGGAAGAAATTGACGTTGCTTAATGTTCTCCATGTTCCAGAAATTAGAAAGAATCTTGTGTCTGCAAATTTATTATGTAAGAACGGTATAAAGACTGTTCTAGAGTCCGACAAGTTAATAATGTCGAAAAATGGGATGTTTGTTGGTAAGAGGTATTCTTGTGATGGGATGTTCAAACTAAGTATTAATAATAAAGTGAATTCTTCTGCTTATATTGTTGAGTCTTCCTCTCATTTATGGCATTTACGTTTAGCACATATAAATTTTAGATCTTTAAAATACATGCGCACACTTGGTTTTATTGCTTGCAATGATGATTATAATGATAAATGTGAAACATGTATTCAAGCGAAAATGACTAAGAAACCTTTTCCAACTACCGAAAGAAATACAAATTTATTAGACTTAATACATTCTGACATATGTGAATTTAATGGTGTTTTAACAAGAGGAGGAAAAATATATTTTATCACATTTATAGATGATTGTTCTAAATTTACTTATGTTTATTTATTGTCTAATAAAGATGAAGCTTTTGAGTGCTTTAAGCGCTATAAGGCTGAAGTTGAAAACCAAAAGGGAAGGAAAATTAAATGCCTTCGTAGTGATAAAGGTGGTGAATATTTTTCACATGAATTTGATATTTTTTGTGAAGAGCATGGTGTTGTACATCAAAGAACTGCACCCTATACACCACAACAAAATGGTTTGGCAGAAATAAAAAATAGAACACTCATTGAAATGATTAATTCTATGATGATTAATGCTAATACTCCAAAATATTTATGGGGTGAAGCATTGTTTACTGCATGCCATATACACAATAGAATTACATCTATGAAGACACATGTGTCACCATATGAAATTTGGAAAGGAAGAAAACCAAATTTGTCATATTTGAGAGTATGGGGTTGTGTAGCTTTTTATAAAGCACTCGATCCTAAGAGATCCAAGTTGGGTCCAAGAGGAATTAAAAGCATATTTGTAGGATATGCAGAAAATTCAAAGGCATATAGGTTGCTTAATTTAGACTCGAACACAATAGTTGAGTATAGAGATGTCGAATTTATAGAAAATAAATTCTATAATGACTACTCAGTGTCTGGAAAAGAGAATGATCAAACACATTTCTCTAATCCGTCTACTAGTCAATCTCAAGGTGAGAAAAGAAAACAGTCTGAAACTGTTAATGAACCAAGGAAAAGCCAAAGGGTAAGAAAAGAAAAAACTCTAGGCTCTGATTTTATTTCATCTCAATCTATTGTATTTTTAGTTGAAGGAAATAGAACAAAGGTTCTTAAGAAAATACCCATATTGTTGAATGTTGAGGATGATCCTAAAAGTCTAAGCGAAGCATTGACTTCAAGAGATGCAGCCTTTTGGAAAGAGGCTATAGATGATGAATTTGAATCATTAATATCTAATCAGACATGGGTTTTAGTAGACTTGCCCCAAGGATCAAAAGCAATAGGTTGTAAGTGGGTATTTAGAAGAAAATACAATACAAACGGGTCTATTCAGACATTTAAAGCCAGGCTAGTTGCCAAAGGTTTTAAGCAGAAAAAAGGAGTAGACTATTTCGATACATATGCACCAGTAGCTAGGCTCACATCAATTAGAATATTGTTTGCATTGGCATCTTTATATAATTTGCATATGCATCAAATGGATGTGAAAACAGCATTTTTAAATGGTGATTTAGATGAAGAAGTCTATATGGAACAACCAGAAGGGTTTGTTCTCCCTGGGAATGAAAAGAAGGTTTGTAAATTAGTAAAGTCATTATATGGATTGAAGCAAGCACCAAAACAATGGCATGAAAAGTTTTATTTTGTCATTTTATCATATGGATTTAGACATAACAGTGCTGATAAATGCATATACTCTAAATTCACAAATGATTATGGTGTTGTTATATGTTTATATGTCGACGACTTGCTAATTTTTGGTACAAACATGAAAGGTGTATCTGAAACTAAAGAGTATCTAAATTCAAAATTCAAGATGAAGGATTTGAATGAAGTAGATATTATCTTGGGAATTAAAGTAAAGAAGCATAGTGGGGGTTACGCTTTGTGTCAGTCACATTATATAGAAAAATTGCTTCTTAAGTTTAAGCATCTACAAATAAAATAAACAAATACCCCTTATGACCATAGTGAAACTTTGCTTAATAATTCCGGTAAGTCTGTTGCACAGCTTGAGTATGCTAATGTAATCGGAAGTTTAATGTATGCCATGTATTGTACCAGGCCAGATATCGCATTTGCAGTAAGCAAACTTTCTAGATACACTAGTCATCCAGGTACTGCTCATTGGAAAGCAATAAATAGAATTTTTGGTTATCTTAAAAGAACTATTAACCTGAGTTTAACTTACTCTGAGTTTCCAGCAGTACTTGAAGGATATTCAGATGCAAGTTGGATAACAAGTGCTAATGATAATAAGTCTACATCAGGGTGGATTTTTACAATTGCCGAAGGAGCAATTTCTTGGGCTTCGAAGAAGCAAACATGTATAGCACATTCAACTATGGAATCTGAATTTATAGCATTAGCAGCAGCAGGTAAACAAGCAGAATGGATTAGAAATTTGTTATTGGAAATAGAGTTGTGGCCACAACCAATGCCATCCATTTCTTTATACTGTGATAGTGAGGCTACTTTGTCTAGAGCATACAATAAGGTATACAATGGAAAATCTAGACATATTAGCTTGAGACATGAATATGTCAAGCAATTAATAACTGATGGAGTTATTAATATTGTTTATGTTAAATCAAGTAATAACTTGGCAGATCCGTTAACAAAAGCACTTTCAAGAGCTTTGGTAGTTAGTACATCTAGTGGAATGGGGCTAAAACCCTTTACTGAAAATTAGCCACCAATAATGGTAACCCGACTTTGTCTAGAACATCACTAGTTTAAAAGTTTAAAGGGTAATAACAAGTTATTGTTAAGTGGTTGTGAAAGCACTGAAAATTATTATATAGCTCATTCCAGGATGATCAGTGCAAGACTGCTACGTTTAGGAGGATGAGTTTTATCTCTTAATGAGGTTATTTGTAGTTATGTCTATAGTAGCAGAGACATGGGAAGGAACCTCACCTATATGAACATAAGAAGTGGTGCCGCTTCTACCAAGAGTTGGGTTTTCTCTTGTAAATGTTTATGAAACCAGGATGAAGCACAAGGCCATAATAGTGCTTAATTAGTTCAGAAATTTCTTTAAGGAAATAAGACATAATCATGTGTGTAGTGATTCCGGTTTTAACATAAGAATAGGTGGTTTAAACTTAGGTCACCATCGCATTCGTTATAACTTTGAATCACTTACACTAATTAAAGGTTTAATTCGAAAGACACCTTTATTGTATGCATGATTATATCGGTATGCTTGTGATAATTATAAAGAGAGAGTTGTAATATCATTTTCTATATATTTTTAAAATAGGGAAGGATTGTTGAATATTTTCAAAATATATATATATATATATATATATAATAATATATTATTTATATAATATATATATAGGCATATGTATATGCGTGCGTTTTAGCAGAAGAGACTTGGGCTCTTTGCCCAATAATTACATCCTTTCAAGAAAAGCCATGCAGCTTTTCATTTACTCTAACAGACATACCCATTGACCGGGTATTCAACCGCATGTTTTAAAATATATATGACCTTTCAATAATTGGTGTTTGTATCAGATATATCCATTGGACATAATGTTGTAATGTGTTGTATCCCATGGTGAAAAGACATACTCAAATCAAAGGATGTGTCTAAAGGGTGTAATTCTCTCTATATATAGTGGTAACATTAGTAAAAAAGAATCATTCAGAAATTTGTTGTCTACATAATTTCTTTGCTCTCTTTTCTCTCTTCATCACATTCATACAATTTCTTTCTAGTTATTTCTAAGGGAATATAATTCGGTTTTGCTAATCGAATATTCCATACTTTGTTGTATCCTAGAAGTGATTTGCCAAGAACCCTTTAGCAAACTCATTCGAGTGGGGGCAAATAACACTTTAAGGAAACGATTCAAGTCGTACCTCAAAGTCATTATTCGGATTATTCTCCATAATTCTACATTTAATCTAACAGGGACTAAGTTAACTTGACAACGTCATTCTCTTAACATACTACATAAGAAAGAGTAATAGGTTGAGTTCTAACATTGAGCCAACTTGAGCATCTTCATCCAGAAATAAAAGGAATTTGAATGAAACATAACATGTTTGCATGATTATTTGGTGGTGGATAACAATTCCCCTAACTCGTTTTTCTTAATTTGTGAACTACTTAAAATATGTTTCTGTCATGTTTTTGTTCGTTCAATTTAAATAGTAAATCAACTCCAAAAATCCCAAATATTTGTTTGAGTGTAGCTCTATATGCCTAGTGTCTTCATATAAAATTTCGTAGACTTTAGATAAGTGTAAGTTGGTCTAATAATTATTTTTCGGTGGCTGATCAGTAGGGACAGCAAGCCAATTTTTGTGACATTTTAAATAGTTAGATAAAACAATTTTCAGCGGGAAAGACCCTTATTTTCATTTGCTAGAATTGGTAAATCCTAGTTTTAATAAGGAAAATCAATAGGACATTTGTGTGTTACTTTGTGGTGTGCTTTTAATCCTATCACTATGCACTCACCATGTCTCATGTTATTTCATTTCGAGGGGCAATTTGATCTTTTCATGAATGAATTAGGTATATTGAACAAACTGCGAGTTTTAATGACAATTTTTTAGAAATTGAGCCATTTAAATTGCCGAGGGGAAAATTTGGGGATAATTTCAGTGTGTTTGGTGTTTACTTCTTTGCCAGGACATTTTGCAGTTTTATATTTCCCAATTGTAAATGTAATAAAAGGGATTGAAAAGACCTAGTTAACAAAGGGGTATAACGTAGGTCACAAATGATGAATATGTAACTTATAAGGTAAAGTGAAATTTTGTACATGGTGAAGAGTCATGGCTAAAAATAAAACTTAATATTATATCCCACAAAGAAATTAAATGGTAAGAGGTTGAAATGTAATTAATCACTTTTAAGATACAGTAAAGGATCCTACTGAAAAGATCACCTAACCAGCCACATCGTTATTTACTTTTCATATAAATTTTCTCTTGTAACATATCAAAACAATTTTAAACATATCAAAAAAAATTTAACAAATATAAAATCAAAGTATAGATATTATCAGCAATGTAAATGATGTACTGATTGTCAGTAACGTATTGATATACTTGTCGACATAAAATGATCAAACAAATTATCAATTGATAAGGCGGTCTGACAAAATAGGACAAATAGGGTAAATAAAGTCGAATTAGGAATGGGGGGCAGTCCACTTATTGTCCTTAATAAAGAAGGCACGAAGTAATGAAGAAGGAGGAAGAAGAAGAAGAAAAGGAAAAGGTGTTTTGATGTAGTGATTAGACAATGCTACATTTTAGGGAGCAATCCCGCGTGGATAGAAGAAATTATTAGTGGATCCTCCTTCTCCACATTTCTCATTGGTAATGTCAAATGTGACATCCATTACTATTTCACACACTCTTGAGTCTTTACGTCTCTTCTTGTTTTTGGCCTTCGTTAGGCACTTCTGACTTTGTGCATGCTCATGTTGGACGTCAAATTCAGCTAAAAACCTCCTTCCTCCGTCCTTTTTTAGGATAAGTTTACTTAATAAGAATGGAAGAAAGAAAGAAATCGGACAATTCATAAATAAAGGAATTGGATCAACGTAAGCCCCTCCAATTTTATTCTTGATTTTTAGGTACTTTGTGTCGGATTATAAGGAGAAACTCACATTTTTTATTCAATATGTATTAGTAAACACCAATGTATTAAAAGGCAAAGTGTAAGCGAGGCATTTTATGAATAGCCTTACTTAGGGGAAAGTCTTGAGGACACACACATATACTATTTAGATGGGATATGTGAGTCTTCAAAAGAAAAATAAAGGGTAATATATAGGGAGCTTTCATGAAAAGGGCTTAAGCTAAGTTTATTTTAACCAAAAGTCATGCTATAACTTTATTTAATGAAAAAGAATTAAATATTAATGAACAACCCTTAAAGTTTAATTAAAATGACAAAAGAACTTGAATTTTAATGAAAATGACACAATTTTAACTTTAAAAAGTTAAACAAAAAAGACCCTGACACGCGAGACCCGTGTATCCGTAATATACACTGTTTATGAAACTGAATACTATTTATGAAATTGGTCCAGTTTCTTAAATAGTGCCTAGTTTTTTGTCATGTTTCATAAATAGTGTCTAGTTATTAGGTCTGATTTCATAAATAGTGTATAGTAATTGGTACAGTTTCATAAATAGTATCTCTTTCTTGGTCTGGTTTCATAAATAGTGCTTAGTTATTGGTCCACTTTCATAAATAATGTCGAGTTCTTGGTCATGTTTCATAAATAGAGTCTATTTCTTCATCCAGTTTCATAAATAGTGTATAGTCCAGTTTCATAAATAGTTTCCACTTATTGGTTTAATTTACAAATAGTGCCTAATTCTTGGTTTTGTTTCATAAATAGTATCTACTTATTGGTCCAGTTTCATAAATAGTGTCTACTTATTGGCCAAGTTTTATAAATAGTGTCTAATTCTTTGTTCAGTTTTATAACGTTTGAAACTTATACCTTTTTTGGCCCTGTAAAAGCATCCATTGTGCCCAAAACGATGAACCCATAAGTGATCCTTTAGATCAAAACCTTGAGAAAATTACGTTCTTAGTAACTATATTTAAAAAGCTGTTTTCAATTACCAAATTGAAATTCCCTCACATTTTTTACATACCTACAATAATTAAATGTAGCATTCCATCCAATTTCTTGAGATTGGGTATCATCTTGGAGAAATTGTTCCTTATGCCCATAACACAAGTGGTACGCCACGTGTTATTATGTACGTGGTGAGAAAATTTATTTTGTATGTTATTAATTTTTTTAACACAAGAATCTCACCACTTGTGTATCATCCCGTGTTCCGGGCACATTGAAAAATCTCTCTCCATCTTGACTACTATTGGAAAACAACACCACAAAAATAAAACTGGGAAATGTAATTCAAATTGAAGTCTTTTAATTATTCTAAGCAAAAATAAAATAAAATAAAATCTCTTAATGATAGCTAACAGCAAGAGAAAAAGAGTGTGGAAAAGAAGGGGGTATGCGCATATCATTAAATAAAGTTAGTAGATGATTTTTTTATTAAAATGCAAAAATTTGAAGCCTTTTTCATTAATTTTTCCAAATATACAACATTAAAAAGTATAAATGTCTTTTGAGTTTTTTCAGGTATATTCAATATATCAAAACGTATCAAAAGTATAAAAACATTATCTTTCAACTTATCTTTTAGTTTTTTTAATATCCATAAAATAATATAAAAAACAAAAAGAATATGATGTAACTGCTGTTTTTTTCTCTCGATATTATCTACATTTAGGGGTGCGGGAGTAGGCTAGGTCTCACAATGGGCGAGTCAAAATGATGTGGTTTGAATTCGCATTTAGCGATAGTCGAACCTAAGCTCTCACTTACAAGTGAAAAAAAATATCACTAGACCGTAGTATTAAGTGGCTGTAACAACTGTTAGTAAAGTGAAACAAATTATATAGAAAAAGAAAAAGAAAAATCAGCCAACAAGTTCGCAGCTTCTTCAAATAGCTTTGCAGCTGAAAACAAAACCTAGATTTAAAACCATTTTTTTTTTTCTTTCAGATTTCAGTAACTTTTATACAAAACTGATGCCCAAGCGAACGCCTTAAGGATCCCCTCAGTCGCCCAAGCTTGCCCTGACGAAGCTAGGCGAGTTTTTTATCAACTCTCACAAAATAGAGGCGGCAAACGACCCGCCCAACCTCTGAGGCCACCTAGGCGCACCCCGAGGTGAGTATTTTAAAACACTGATAAACACATAAGAAAGTTTAGAAGTGAAATCATGTACCCATATTTTAATAAATGCAAACGACTTAATAATCTAAATGGTACTAAATTTTATTTCTTGTAAGTAAACATATTCTAAAATCATAAAAATGTTGTAAAATCGACGATGCGTGTGTAGTGGAATATAAAGTAAAAAAGACACAATATTTACAAGGTTTGAAAAGAATTCAGAAGATTGAGAGCAGTTATTGCTCTTTATTGTGTATCTTCTTCTCTACAATATTTGCGAGCTAATAGGTCTTTATATAGAAAAACATATACTTCCCTGCCAAAGGCAATGACTGTGAAAGTAGCACATGCTACACAAGACTTGGCAGCACAACTTTAACATCTATTGGCATATAAGGAACGGTGAGGCGGTGCCTATTTTTCCATGTGGGTCATTTATCTTTATAACAAGAGATAGTATGCACCTTTTCTTTTATATTTATATATTAGTCTCTTTTTATCAAACTCCCATATAACATACTTATTTCTCACGATTAACTAATAGAAAAGTATGACATGAAAAGAGAAATTATTGTGTGTAAGGGTTATGAAGATTTTTAGTGAGCCAAATACAGTATGTGGGACAAGAACCCTACACCACTTGCGATCCTTTTGTGCGCACGGCGAGTCTAAGACGTCAGGAATACACATACAATTATACAAATAGTGTCCAAACTAATTATGAGTTGGAATCAACTCATATGTGCCCTTGCACAGCAAAAAATTAAAAACTAAAAAATGGTGAATTTTCTCGAACATTTTTGGGTAAATTACAAAAAACTACCTCAACTATCGGGTAGTTAACAGTTTCATACCTCATCTTTAAAAAGTTTCAATGTTATACCTTATGTACGAATTGTTAGAGTTTTGAGACTCTTGTCCCACATTAGAGAAAACAAGATTCCCAATGACCTTTATATATGTTTTGTCATCTACAATATTAGTTAGGTGTTGGACCACTTGGAATGAGAATTGAGGCTTGGGCCACCAATTTTGTGGATTAGGCTTGATGATTATACCATAATATTAATAATAATTAAAATTAATCTGATCAATTAGTTTTAATTTTCGAAATAAGTTTTTAATTAAAATTAATTAAAAACGTTTTGATTAATAGACACAATTCTTTGGAAAGAGTTGTATAGCTTCAGATACATCCAAAAGGTATTTGAAGAGGTATGAAAGAGCCTATATAACTGGAGTCCTCAGTTCCATTCCAGATATATATCTTTTCTTCCTCCTTTCTTCCGTACGAAATTTTCAGAGAGTAAACACACAAAGCAAATTCGCTAGAATTCTAGAATCCAATGCGAGTTGTAGAATTAGGTAATTAAATCCTAATCGAGCAGACGTTGTTGAACCACAAGCACAAGAGTGAGACGTAAATACTGTTCAAAGGACATAACTATTACGCTAGCCTCTACCTTCTGTAATCAAGTTAGTACCATTGATATTCTTGTATTTATTTCTGTATTTCATTCTGCACAGCAAGTATTTTGATTAATAAATATTCTACAATTTCAAGTTCTGTTATTTTTATTTATTTCTGAATTGTTCTCCAACACGAATTTGTTGCAATGTTCTACCTCTTTTATGTTGTCTGTCAATTCCTCCGTTATATGCTAACGTGGCTTATGCTGGGTCCCATCCTCTCAACATATGAACTTCCACGTTGGTTTCTAATACACGTGGATAATCTAAAAGAATGACACATGTATATTACAAAAAAAATTAAATTAATTTTTTTTAATTTCCCTCGTGAAGTGTGCAATTTGAGTTGAAGCCTGAAGCCCTAATCGTGCAATTCGATTTCATTTCATCATTCCAGTTCCCAAATCAAAGAACCCTAACCTTAATTTCATATCACCCGCCCCAAATCACCGGCCCAATCGCAATCAATAGTTCATTTAGCGAAAACCCTTTGTTTAAGGCTTGTCGTCATCTACCTTCCTTTTGTTCGTTTTTGTTGAAAGCCCTAAGTTCTTCTAGTTTTCGAAGGATTTAACAGTATTTTTGAATGAATCGAAATGGGGTGGAATGTGCGTGAGGATCTCGAACAAACAACGCCTACTTACTGTAAGTACAAATTTCAATTCGTTTTGTGCTTCGTTGGTTTTTTTTTTATTCCCGTTATTCTAGGTTTGTTGATTCCAAAATCTTTGTTGGCGATCTGTGGGTTTCATTGATTGTTTATTCGAAATGCTTACTAATATGTTGTAGAATGGGGGTCATGTGGGTACTTTGTTTATTGTTGTCGAGAAAAAGGTTGTTTGGGTGCTGGTAATCCAAGAGGTTCGGTGGGTGCTTTGTATTTTGTTGTTGGGGAAAAGGTATTTTGGGTGCTAGTGGTCCTTTGGATAATTGTTTATTCTAATGTTGGGTGCTTTTGTTTTGTTTGTTTGTTTATTCTAATGTTGGATAATGAAGGGTCCTTTTGGTGTTTTGTTTGTTGGAGATGGGTAAGTTGTTTTCAAATTTATTCAAAATGCTTACTGATTTGTTGGATAATGGGGTCCTTTTGGGTCTTCTTGTGATTTTGTCTCTGATGTGCTTTATGCTTTGCTTTGTTGTTGGCTGTTGAATATGTTGAATTGCAATTGTTTACATTTGAGGTAGGTGTGGTCCTAAGGTTCGTTGGCTGCACTATGGTCCTTTTTAGTGGTTTTTTTGTTGGTGAAGAAGATGTAGTGTTTTCTTTGTTTAGGGCTTAGGGCTTAGGGCTTAGGGCTTTTCTCTTTGTTGTGCTTTGGGCTTTACTTTGTTTACATTTGGGGTAGGTTGTGGTCCTAGGGTTTTAACTTTTTTTTTTTTTTGTGAATTTTAGGTTATCCAGAACTATTTTCCATTCGTTTGCATCATGGTGGGGAGCGTGGTCATGCGGGGGAAAGTTGCATATATAAATTATTGCGATAAAGACTTAATGTCACTCCCTATGATAGATGATATGGTGGAAGCTCTAGGATATAGTGAGATGTTCATGAACTACTACTATAAGATTCCCAACATGGACATTAGTAATGGTTTGAAGCCCATTCAGAGTGATGTCGATGTACAAAAGATGTGCAACTTTGTTCCAAAGGCTCGACTATTAGACATGTACATTGAAGAATTGTTTGCAGAAGAAGCCCTTACCAAGGAACAACATTTTATGGAGTCTATGGAGTGCACTGGTCCAAGCACAGTGGTTATTGAGGAATTAAGTGATGAGGAAAGGGATGTTATGGCAATAACTTGTAAACCAAGGAAACGAAAGGGGTTGCTAGCTATTGAAGGACCCTCGGATAATAAAGGGGTGTCTGTTAAAAAAGAGGTGACTGTTATGTGCTCGGATGATGGTTTTCACCAAGAAGAAGTGGCTAGTACAAGTTGGCTGAAGTTGAAGATGTACAAGTTGCTGAACAAGTTGATGAACAAGGTGTACAAGTTGCTGAACAAGTTGGTGAACAAGGCAAACAAGTGTGGCTGAAGTTGAAGATGTACAAGTTGTTGAACAAGTTGATGAACAAGGTGTACAAGTTGCTGAACAAGTTGGTGAACAAGGCAAACAAGTTGATGAACAAGATGTGCAAGTTGATGAACAAGTTGAGGTTAAAGATGTACATGTTGGTGAAGAAGGTGAAGGGGAACATGATGATACCTTCTTTGATGTACCTGTCGATTTTGAAAGGGACTAAGAAAGATGTTTATACCATATTTAAGGCCTCGTATTTAGACCTCGTATAAATACTCAGGGGACTTAAATGTAATTATGTGATAAAGGAATGGGCAAATATGTAATAAGTGAGGAGTCATTATTCTATAAAAGGACCCCTCACCTTCACAATTAGGAGAGGCCAACTCCTAAGGCTCCTCACCCCCTCAAGCTCTCACTTTTATTCAGAGCTCTCTCTCTCTCCCTCAGAAATATAATCAGTGTGGACGTAGCCCAAACCTTGGGGTGAACCACAATACACCTTGTGTTATTTACATTTCATGCAGATTCACGGTCAGATTTACGTTGTTCCAAGACCTTCGGTTTTGTGCATCAAAATTTGGCGCCATATGTGGGAATCGACACAAAAAGCTATGTCGTTTCTCTTTCATTTTTTCATCTCACCACTATCCACCATGGATCTGCAAAACCAAGAGACATTTCTTCTCTCTGATTTCTTCCCTCCTTCTTAGTGAATATCACTATATCAGTCCTAAGAACTTCGTAAACTTTCCACTTTCAATCCTTTCCAGTTTCAGTTATACTAAAAGGATATGGATTACGGCAGACTCAAACCGTCAGAGCCGCAAAGCTCCTACAAGCAACACGTGGCGGAAAACCCATCACTCCCACAAACCGCCACGTTATCCTCCTCTTCAACCAGCCGCAGCTGCAAGAACAAGGTCATCCTAATCTCTCTCCTCTCCGTCGCACTTATACTCACGTCCGCCGTCTCCGCAGTCGTCCTAGTCGCCGGCCGCTTCAAAGCTTCAAACTCTGTTGCCTCCTCTGCTATCCACCGCAAGCCTACGAAGGCCATCTCAGACATGTGAGCCAAGATGCGTTTTCCCTCCCTCTACGTCGACTCCCTACTCGACTTCCCTGGCTCCACCACCGCATCAGAGCAGGACCTCGTTCACATTTCCTTCAACATGACGTTGTAGTGCCTCAGTGATGCGCTCTGCTCCGCCTATGATGACTGCCTCGAGCTCCTCGATGACTCCGTCGACGCCCTTTCTCGTGCCCTCACCTCAGTTGTCCTCAGCGCAGCGTCCACGTCCATACAGGACTTGCTGACGTGGCTGAGCGCAGCACTCACGAACCAGGACACGTACAGGGAGGGTTTTGAGCAAATCAATGGCGACAACATCAGGAACGAGATGGACCAGCGGCTTAAGGACTTGTCGGAACTCATGAGCAACTGCCTCGCAATTTACTCAGCGATCGGGGGCGACGATTTCTCCGGAGTCCCGATACATAACAAGCAGAACTCTAGTGACGTGGATCGCCATCATGGTTCTGTTAGCCTTTTTGGGGAAGCCGAGGAAGGCGTTGGTGGTGGAATGGATAAAGATTACGAGAGAGATTGTTGGGATTGTTATGAGGATTTTGTTGAAGGAAAGGAACTTGGTGGTTGCTGGTTGTGCTGTTTTGGGGTATTTTGCACTTTTTAGGAAATGGGAGTGAGCTACTTGAGAGGAACTAGAAAAGAAGGACATCCACAGAAAGCTAGCTGCACATACTGCTTAGCAGAAGCAAGAAAAGAACGAGGAAGATGATCGGTTAATGCAGCAGAAAGCTAAAGAGCTTGAGGCTTTTAATCAGCAAAACCACAGCGTAATTCCACAATACAATGATAGAAACCAGAGCTAAGATAAGACTGGTTTCCACAGGGCAAACAGTGTGAAGGTCACTTCTTAATACATATGAGGCTCTTCGGACAATGAAAGCCTATATTCGATATAATCGGTGATTTTCAGCGTGGCTCGCACATGCGCACAGCTGGAGTCGCTGAACGTGTCAGTGCCACCTGCAGTGCAGACGATAGACCTGCAGACCTTGTACAACATGCAGGGGTGGGACTCCTACATATGGGCCTTCGCAGCGGAGGAAGACAATGCGATGTTGGTCTTCAAGAATCCTGGCATGGAGGATGACCCCACCTGTGGGCCCATCATTGATGACGTTGCTATCAAGAAGCTCTTTACCCCGGATAGACCCAAAGGAGAAGGCGAGGAAGTACCTAAAAGGGTTATGCTGACGCACAAAGGGTTGGGCTACAAACAGGAAAAAGATGATAGAGAAGAAATTTACAAAGAAAAAGAAGAAATCTATGAAGATAAATGCATCTTCAGTACCTGCGCCGGCTCCTGTGCCTAACAGAGTGAAAGCACGACAAGCTTTGTTGAGAGAATATTTCAATGGGAAACCCGACGGCATGGCATGGCAGAAAAGGACTGGATATCTTTGGTCACTGTTCATAGTCATGCCTGGCAGTTGTCACTTTAGAGAAAAGCAAAAGAAAGCAAGTGGGTGGTGTCCAAGCAGCTGTCATTCTAGAGAAAAGCAAGAAAAGCAATGGCAATTAAAACCTTAAAGTCAGATGGTCTCCAAAAAGCCATATAACATGGGTGGATAGAGATAATTGCAGAGGACCAGAGATAATTACGGGGAACTCGTGGACCATGCAGAAACGAAAGCAGAAAAAAAAAAGCAAAAGCAAAAAACAAAAGCAAAAGCAAGGAATAAACACCCCACCAGAATGATGTGATTTACTTTTCTTGTTTCTGACTGATGTAATTTATTTTCCGTATCTTTCGGAGATATATGTATAAACCCCATCAGAGGGTAAAAAAAAAAAAAACCCCAAAGCCCAAAATAGCACCAACCAGGTCATCAAAAGTATGCCCAGTAGTCCACAATTATACGGCAACCCGCCGCTACTACCACCAACCAGGTGATTAAAAGTACGCCCAGTACTCCAAAATTATTCGACAACCTACCGCTATTTCCACCAACCAGGTGATGAAATGTACAACCCGTACTCTCCTTCATGCCGCCAACCAGGTGATCAAAAGTACGTCCAATACTCCAAATTATACATGAGCATTACTCATGTCATTCATACATAAACATTCATGAGCATCACTCATGACAATCATACATAAACATTCATGACCATCATTCATGTCAACATTCATGAGCATCACTCATGTTAACATTCATGAGCATCACTCATGTTAACATTCATGACAACATCCATGAGTATCATTCATGACAACATCCATGAGCATCACTCATGTCAATCAACATAAACATTCATGAGCATCACTCATGTCAATCAGCTTCAAAAGCTTCATTTACAAATCTCTAGCTTCAAAAGCGTCATTTACAGAGCTCTAGCTTCAAAGCTTCACTTGCAAAGCTTCACCTACAAAGCTTCAATGCAGGGTATACAAATACCGCCTCCGAACAACCGCCACTTCGGTCCATACATGGATTCAATTTGAAGTCTCCAGCCAACAGACTCTATTGACCGAAGACTTGGGGGACTACATTATGTACCATATATTGGGCCTCAACTGGGCCTCATGAAAAATACTTGGGGGACTTAGCCCATTATTTATGTATTGAGGAGCGAGCCCTTATTCTATAAAATGGACTCTCTCACTTTCATTAGAGAGCACCCATTATTCATGTATTGAGGAGCGAGCCCTTATTTTATAAAAGGGACTCTCTCACCTTCATTAGAGAGCATCGCCGCCAGCTGAGCAACCACCTCGCCGCGAGCATCACTCCTAACCTATCACTTATGTATTGAGGAGCGAGCCCTTATTTTATAAAAGGGACTCCCTCACCTCCATTAGAGAGCAACGCCGCCAGTTGAGCAACCGCCTCACCGCGAGCATCACTTCTAACCCATCACTTATGTATTGAGGAGCGAGCCCTTATTTTATAAAAAGGACTCCATCACCTTCATAGGAAAGCAACGCCGCCAGCTGAGCAACCGCCTCGTCGCGAGCATCAACTCTAGCCCATCATTTATGTATTAAGGAGCAAGCCCTTATTCTATAAAAGGGGCCCCCTCACCTTCAAACGCCACAAGCCGAGTCAACCAAGGCAACATAAGCCACAAGCCGAGCAGCCTCGCAACATGTGCTACTTATGGTTGAGCATCATTTCACTTTGAGCACCGCCTCATACCAAGTACCAGTTCAAGACGACATCTAGTTACTTCGGCCCACACATGGACTGAATTTCAAGTCTCCAGCCAAAAGACTCTATTGACTGAAGACTTGGGGGACTACTGTTTATACCATATTTAGGGCCTCGTATTTAGATCTCGTACAAATACTCAGAGGACTTAAATGTAATTATGTGATAAAGGAAAGGGCAAATATGTAATAAGTGAGGAGTTCTTATTCTATAAAAGGACCCATCACCCTCACAATTAGGGGAGGCCAATCCTTAGGCCATATCCTCACCCTCTTAGAGCTCTCATCCTCACAGAGAAGCTCTCTCTCTCTCCCTCAAATAAATACATATCAGTGTGGACGTAGCCCAAACCTTGGGGTGAACCACGATACATCTTGTGTTATTTACATTTCTTGCAAATTCACTGTCGGATTTACGTTGTTCCAAGACCACCGGTTTTGTGCATCAACAAAGAAAATGATGAAGAAGATCCTGAAGAAGACAATGGCTTTGTAGAGAGTGATTATGGGAGTGATAAAGATAACCCAAATTTTGCTACTAAGTATGATGTGATTCAAGAAGCACATGAGGTGCAATATGAGCAAAGAACACGAATGCAATCTCAGAAAAGGAAAAAAAAGGCAAATTGAGGAGAGCAATGAAGGATAAGAAAAGCAAGTCAATGAAGGAGAATGGGAGAGACAAGAAAAGGAAGGACAACAAGAGGTTGAAGAAGCTGGAGATAGGGAGGTGAATCTGGTTCATGATCCAGATTATAATTCTAATGCTCTGGAAATTGTACACTCTGAAGATGAGGAAGGAGGCGAAAAAAGATAGCATTATCCAGAGTTTAATGAGAAAACAGACATGAAGAATCCAAAATTTGCTCTAGGGCTTATTTTAAGAGACAATGTGCAATTCAAGAAAGGCGTCATGTCCTTAGTGAATGGATATGGGAAAACTCTTTTTTATAGGAATGAGAAGTTGAAGATTACTACCAAATATGCAAATGACTGCCCTTGGATGTGTGCTGCTGGCAAGATGTATGGATCAAACAGCATCCAAATCAACACATTCTTTGATGACTACACCTGTGGCTGGACTTAGGTAAATAAGAACATGACTGCTTCTTTACTCACAAATTTATACTTGGATCGGATAAAGCTCAATCCCACATGGCCTGTCGAATCATTTTTATCCACTGTGGAATCCGAGTGGAATCATGGGTGTACAAAGATGAAGGCTTATAGGGCATTGAATAAAGCTTTCAAGATTATTAAAGGGAAACATGCTAAGCCATATACAAAACTGTGGGATTTTGCTGAGGAAGTAAGAAAAACTAACCCTGGAAGCACTGTGAAGTTGAAGTTGGATGGGGAAAGGTTTCAAAGGATATATGTTTACTTTGGGGCATGCAAAGACTTTAAGGCAGGATGTATACCTTTGATAGGTTTAGATATGTGCCACTTAAAGGTTTTACATGGATGACAATTGCTATGTGTTGTTGGCATTGAACCAAATGATGAGACATGGGTTATTCCTTATGCAGTGGTGGAAATGGAAAATAAGGCAGCTGGGATTTGGTTCTTTCAACTGTTATCTGATGATGTAGGTATAGAAAACCAAAATGGGTAGGCATTTATCAGTGACAAGCAAAATAGGCTAATTCCAGCATTTCAAAAAGTTCTTCCCAGATGCCACCACAGATTTTGTGTGAGGCATTTGTACACAAACTATAGCAATTTGTTCAAGGTGAAAACTTTGAAGGATGCTCTATAGGTAGTTGCCAAAAAAAAAAACAACAGTTCCACACTTCAAAAAGGCAATGGAGGAGGTTAAGAAGCTAGATGATGAGGCTAGTGAAGAAGCCTGCAACTCAATGGAGTAAGTCCCACTTTGAAACCTATCCAAATTATGACATATTGCTGAATAATTTGTGTGAATCATTCAATGCAGTCATACTAGTGCCAAGGCAAAAGCCTATTATAACTATGTTGCAAATGATTCACACTATGTTGATGAAGAGAATTCAAATGAGGCGAGGTATAATGATGAAGCAAGTAGGGGATCTCTGCCCTAAGATTAAGAAGAAGTTGGAGGAAGCCAAACTTTTAAGTGGCAGGTGCATTGCACAATGTTCAGGATGGACCAAATTTCAAGTAAATGCTGGAGGTGGGGAACAATATGTGGTGTGGGGAACAATATGTGGTGGACTTGGTTGAGAAGACATGTTCTTGTAGGAAGTATAAGTTGACGGGAATATCTTGCAACCATGCAATATCTGCCATCCATTTCAAGAGAGAAAAACCTAAGGATTATATGGATGCTAACTATTCAAAGGCACGGTACTTGGAAGTTTATTCTCGCTTAATAATGCCAATGAATGGTATGTCATTATGGGAGGTTACTAAAAACCCACCAATGTTGCCTCCATTATATACAAGGCAACTTGGAAGACCAAGGAAGAAGAGAAACAAATAAGCTGCTGAATTGAAGAAAGATGGTGAACAAACTCCCACCAACCCACCAAATAATCCTGAAGGTCCTCCTAAGCCACTTAAGCTAGGAAGGAAAGGCAAGGTGCTTTGAAGTGTACAATATGCAAGCAAGAAGGACATAATTTAAGGACCCATCATCGAAGTCTTCCTCCAAGGGACAAACAGGTAACATTTTGTATTTTCTTTAATCCTTTCATCCTTTAATCCTTAATCCTTTAATCCTTTAGTGAATGATTTTATACTTTGTTATAGGAATCCACATCAGCACAAGAGAGAGCATCATCATCAGCCGAAGCTGCACGTAGAAAAAGGACAAGGAAATCTAAGGTAAAAACCTAATCCTCTCCTTTGTATTTTACAACAGCAAGTTTAGTTTAGAACCCTGCTTTGCATCTGACCTTTTGTAATGAACATTGAAATTAGGCATCACAAATAGGAGATGGTTCATCTGCAAATCCTGAATCTCATTCACCGAGACCTACCAAGCAGAGAAAGACAAGGCAAACCAAGACCTAAAGATTCCAAACATTGTAACAAATTACTGTTTTTTAGTTCATGTTTTATGTGCAATAGGAACTGAAATTATGGTACATGGGTTCTGGAATTAGACATCACAAACATTGAATTTCTTTTGGTTTTTTGAACTGATTTGGAACCCTGAAAATGCATTGTTTTGCTAGATGGATTGCAGTAGGTTTTTGGAATCAATGCACTGTGCATTTTGGGATATTTAAGGATGTCTAATGGATATCTTTGTAAATGTTGGATGGATTAACGATTCCATATGAATTACAGTTCATCTTTTGGTCTTTGCAAATGTTTTGTTTGAAGTGGACTTTGTGTTCATCTTTTGGTTATATCATGTGTTTATGTAGGATTTGTATTGATGTGGGATCATGTGTTTATGTAGAATTTCCATTTGGTTTTTTTAGGTCCAAAATTGGACACTTTAAAAAATTAATTTTTTTTAATATTTTTTTTTGCTGACATGGACTAGTTTTGGCAGAAAAAAAGTATACTAAAAAAAAATTAAAAAAAAAATTATTTAAAAAAATTACGTGGAAATTAATTTTGGGGGGAAATCTACGTGGCAGCTCACGTGGAAGTTCATATGTGGAGAGGATGGGACCCAGCATAAGGCACGTCAGCATATAACAGAGAAATTGACATACAACGTAATGGAGGTAAAACGTTGCAACAAATTCGTACATAAGGTATGACATTGAAACTTTTTAAAGATGAGATATGAAACTGTTAATGACTCAATAATTGAGGTAATTATGTGTAATTTACCCAACATTTTTTGCTCTAGGTGCTCTAGAACCCGATTGTCATGAATGGCAGAGCTATAATTCCTCAAACAACCCCGAAAACAGCATTGATATGAGAGGACATATGGTTGCCAACCATCAAACACTTTAGAGGTAAAAAAATACATCAAATCATATCATGGATCGACGTATGTAGCTACCATAGTAATTATATATGTGTGTGCGTGTTGAAAAGACCTTGTGGCCACCACATTTCTCATCTTGCTTCATTTTTCTCCCATTTACGTAGAGAAACCCAGCGAAGGGGTCCCATACCTTACATTATGTGACTCAGCAAACACTCACCTTGTTGAGTGCTAGGTAGGTATAATTTAATACAAGAAATACTAACTACACTCGCGTGGAAAACTGTCTCAATGACAACTATGTAAACACAAATATAGTTGTATTCGCGTCTATTTTCTCTTTATGTATTTTCAAGTGGTAAAAAGAGATGTATGAGACCAACTATAAATTTAAATGTCTGAAACTCGAATTCTTACTACACAAAATAACATCCAGATTCATTTGTGCATGAATAGAGGAAAGACTTGAATGTATAAATCTTCATGTTACTTGTAAAACTCATCAAGTGACTTAGGAATACAGAGACATGTCACGTGATATTGCGACAAAAACATGTAAAATATATTTCAGTTGTATAAAAGAATCTCTTCACCCATAAAAACTCTCGGTGATCCGTGATTGCTTTCAGATGGTTCACGGCATTTGCCAACTGACAATTGGTTGGCGATGATGAGGTAAAGAGAGTAGGGTTCACTGACAGTACTTTTTGCTTACAACTTTACACACACGTGTGGATCCTCATGAGATGGGAATTCTGTGAAATTATGAATGCACGCTTCTTCCTGTTCAGGCTGTCGTTGCAGAAAAGCATTCCGTTGTGTCAATATTAGTGAGCTGTGACTTTCTCCATAGATGTAAACTCTGTAACATCAAATTTTCAACCATGTCAGGACTGCACGTGTTAGTCCCTAACCAGGGCCCCCGCATAAACATTTTGTCCTTGACTTTACATATTCATCACATCTTTTAATTTTGGCATTCCACTATCATTCAAACTTACGGAGACATATGGTTTTTTGTTTCAATAATATTGGATTTCTTATATGACCAGAAATTTTCCGAACCCGATGAAAAAAAAACCTGAAATCGAAAAACCCCAAAATTCAGTAACCGGAAATCAAAATAATCCCGAACATTCGGTACGGGCATCGGGGCAAGAGAGCAATACGCTCGGTAATACCAAACCAAACGAAAAATAATTAAATATATCTATATATACATATATAATTATATTTATATATATATATAATTATATATATATATATATATATACGCGCACACTATAATATTTTATATATTATAAATAGACAAAAGTGAGAGAGCTAATCTTTGTTAGAGACAGGAGCGAAGATGGTGCAATGTATTACACTATTTATTTTCGTAACTATAACACAAAAGAATTACAGGTAAAAAGAGAAAGAAAGTGATATTGGTATTATTGTTTTCACTCTTTTCTTTTCTATATGTTGGATTATACACAGATTGCTCCTTTTATAGAACCATATCCAGGAAGAATCATAAAAATGAAATGAGTGCATTTTAAAAAACACCGTACAACAACAACAATGTTATTATTCTTAAGTATTCCTCATTTTTCAACTTTGACTAAAAATGTGGGCATTCCTTTCCACAA
Organism: Malus domestica; assembly: GCF_042453785.1. NCBI lineage: Eukaryota > Viridiplantae > Streptophyta > Magnoliopsida > Rosales > Rosaceae > Malus > Malus domestica. The sequence continues at coordinate 17,300,428 of NC_091672.1, forward strand.
CTTTTACAACAATATATAATATATATAATAAGTATAATCCTAGTTGTGGGGTTGGGTGGGAGTCTGGTCTAAATCTCAACCATTGATAATAATAGAAGATTTTCTCCCTCTTCTTTCTAACAACCATTTCTCTTGAACTTAGACCCAACCTCTCTCCTCTCTTCCTGATCTCGAACGCAATCACCACCACCACTCCGTCAATTCTCAATCAATTCTCTCGATTCGACTGTCAACGTCCGTTTCTCTCTCTCCTCCCTATCTCTCTGCAACTCACTCCCTCTCTCTTTGGGACAAAAATAAGGGGTTTTGATTTTGAATTGTGGGATGAATTTAGAACTGGGCCTAAAAAATCAAGAGATTTCGGTTTCCTAAACTTGAAAAAAGAAAAACTGAATTTTTTTCCTTCAGGATTACTGATTTTTGGTAAATAGACACTAGACTTCATCATCGCAATGTTTTCATCAACGATGTCTTTTTGTACAATAATTACACAAAACTAGGGGCAGACATTAAAAGGGTTGGCAACTGCTCGTCTGGTAGGCATCTTGCCCGGTGGAAAAGCTACATTCAATACCAGACCAATGATTATCGATACGCTCCAAGTTATTTTTTTCACGTGCGAGAAATTAGGACCATAAGTAGTATGATTTATTTTCATAATAAATCACTAGGCTAAAGCTAAGTTTGCCCCCATTCAATGTCAAGAAAAAGATGTAGATATTCGTCACCCGTGACACCAAAACGAATAGTAATTGCCTTGTTAATGGATGGAAAGGGTACTATTCACACGAATAGTAATTTTCCTAACCCAATTGAGCATCAAAATACTATTGATACAGTTGTAATGATTATGTAAACGTTCCTATCTTACATTCACACTTCAAACTTCAAAGCGGCAAAACAAATTTGTATGACATGAGTACATTATTAAAAGGGTCATTTTGATTCCGGTTCCTAATCAACATAATTGTTAAACTAAAATCTTGTTTGTTTAAATATTTTGATCGAGGTCCTTAGCCTCATTTAAAACATTTAACTCATGCATTTATGCATTTATGCATTTAATGTTCTACAAATTATGAAATTTAAACAAATTTAAATAATATTTTTAAAATATAATAAATACTTAAAAATCAATTTTAGAGTAATATTGTTCTTTACAAAAATTATAGCAAAAAAAATAATGTACCCACATAATTATTAACATATTTTAAAAAATAATTATTGATATATTTTAAAACATAAAATAAATACATATAATTAGTATGGGTACATTTTGCAAAATTAAAAATGGGTACAAATAAATTAAAAATATGGGGAACAAATACAAATAAAAGCTTAAAAAATATGGGCACAAAAAGGAATTAATATATGGGTACAAATTAAAACTGAAAAGAAAATTGGTACAAATTAAAAAAAGTTTTGCAAATTAAAATGAGTACAAACTAAAAATAAAAATATATGATAAAAAATTTAGCCATCAATATAAATATACTAAATGTAACGTTTCTAACACTAAATGAATATATTTAGAAATAAAAAATATTTTACTATTGAAATAATTAATGACGTTTATTAAAATCTAAGAACATTGATCAAAAATTAAAAATGAATAAAATTTTAATCAATGAAGTAGAAAAAATAAAAATAAAAACCTAATTTTCTCTATTAAAATAACATCTCATACTAATGAAACAATAACTGATAGTGTATTCATGTCTTACAATTCTTTATTCCATATAGGTGAATTTACGGTCCCAATTTGACTGGCAAGTTTTAGGTCGGTGAAGGGAGCGGACTGTAAATGACCACCACTAATCGGATGGTCAGACTCAGAAGGGGGTGGGAGCCACGGCAGAGGATTGTACCCACTTTCCCCCTCCTCCCATCTCACTTTCCTCTTGACGATTCCTTGGTGTTTGCTCACGTACGCACTAAGCCCTACCTCCACATCATGGGCCACAGCCCATACATATTCAACATAATCTTACAACAATTATTCATTATTCATTTCCCTTTCTGTTTTTCCTTTTTCTTTATGGTTTGATTATTCATTTGTGTGGGACCATAATTTTTTAGAGCCGCAATAAAACGGTCGGAATACATATATCTCAGAAGTCAGGTCATGGGCTTATCAGCACTAGATCTATTGAGTTGCTCAAACGGACCAACAATAACACCTCATTTTGTTATGTTGCGTAAAGGTAAAAGTTTGTTGACTTCGTTGAGATTAACCATTCTTGTTCCACAAGACACGAAAACTTGATGTGATTGAGGATCAAATAAGTTTCTTATATCTTGAAGATTCTTACCATCTATGGATTGGCGTGCGCTGCAAATAACCACACTTAAAAAGAGTAGCAATATCTTTCTCTATATATCCTTTAAGGATTCTTCCAGTTTAATACGGATTTTTATATTCTAAAAGATCTCACTCCTGACTATATAATACACTCATCTAAGATTCATCTCTCGGAATGCAATTATTGCTCACTGCTTGAGTATTATATGTTTCTTACTAACTTAACTGTCGGATGATCTTTGGCAAATACTACACCGGTGCCTACGTTGTCTTACAACCAATTGTTCTTATATAGGTAATCGAGTTTGTGCCTCTTCTCTACACCCTCTGATACCCAAATTTGGTTCCAACAATCTGTTACCAACTTACCAGACCCAAACAAAAATCCATATGTTACTTTGTGTTCTTGTACACATACAACATCTCTTATACCACATCACCATGTGGTATGTATAATATACCGAATTAGCATTTATTGGGATAAAATCAATATTTAGTGAGATAAAACTAACACCAAAATTTTTTTGTTAATTGCATTAGCGGTTATGATAATTTGACACCCCATATGTATAAAATGATATGAATAGGAGAGTTAAGTATGGATAATTACCCGTCACTTAATATTACGGTCTAGTGATATTCCTCTTCACTTGTAAGTGAGAGGTCTTAGGTTTGATTCTCGCTAAAGACAAATTTGAATCATATTATTGCTAGTCATCGTGAGGCTAAGCCTACCCCTTCCCTGTAAATAATATCGTTTGTTCAAAAAAAAATATGGATAATTACCCAATTTTTAAGGTTGATTTTAAATTGCTTTCAACCTTTTAAAAAAATCCAAATCTAATGTTTTGAGAACTATACATTCGTTAATGATAAGGTCTCCAACGTTAAGTACAGGTGTGGACATACAATTATATTAAGGGGCATGTTCAAATATTTATTATCATGTCATCTATAAAGTTATGAATTCTTTAAATGTCATTTTTGCCAAACAAAATTAGGGTTTAGTTTGGCTAAAACCGGTCCGTTTGGAGATTCAAAATTCCATGATTACTAGTTAGTGAAAATTCGAACATACTGTTCAATATATATGTCCACATCATTACTACTTACGTACTTAAACCTAAATAGTATTTTTCAACACTCACACACGCACACGCATACATAAACCCGCAAGCTCAATGGCATAGCATCAATTCTAATGAACCGTTATCCCTTCTAACTTCAGAAAAAATACCTTTCATTTCCTGTAAATTTATATTTTTGACTTATTAACAATTATTATTATGTGGAGGCAAGTTTATTATAACATAATTTAAAAAATTAATAACTTTGTTGGAGCCTAATTTCATTAGGAGTGTAACTATGTAAATTCTAGTCGATTATATGACCATTGCAATCATTGTCGCTCTTGAGATCGGATTCTCATCAAACTTCGAAACCTCTTCCTTAACAACTTGAGCCAAATTCATGGCTGTTGCCGTCTCTAGGAAAATAAGATAATTGTTCTTGACACTTAATTTTCTTCTCAAAATCTCCTTATATTTTTTACAATGATCTTTTAATAGTGATATGATTTTTACCACCTGCAAAAATAGGAACAAAAACACTTCAAAATAATTGCAAGAGAACAAGGTAATTGTAGTATAAACGGCTCAAGCAAGGTTGTTTCGACAAGGATTGAATGAATAATTTGTATTTAAACTAATCCTTAATTAATTATTTGAAAAAAAAGTTTGGAAAATGTTGATTTTATGACCTAAAATATTGAAAATGAATTTTAAATTAAAACAATTAAAGTAATTAGCAAAGTAAATAAAACAAAAAGAAATGTTTTGAAAACCAAATTATAGTTGTGAAAGCCTAGGGTTCCGCCGTGACCTTAACAATCCTACGTAATTTTAGCAATTACTTATGAATTATACATGCAACTTTGAAGGTTAGATTTTCCTAATGCATATTCTTCTCGTGATATTCAAGCAAGAACGTATATCTAACATGCAACCCGTCTATGATATTCAGATCAAATATGAACATGCAAGACTCATTAAGCTTTGTGAAAACCCTTTGAAAAACCATGTAACCTCTAATAGGGTGATATTCGCCTTAGGTGAAATTTCAATTATCAATCACAAGAAGCAATACTCAATCCTCCGGTGATATTTTGACCAAATTGCATCCAATTGCTTATCTAAACATCCTAATGGTAGCTAAGCATTAAGATATAGAGACAGTTTAAGCATAGTGATTAATAATTCAAAGTAAACATGCATAGTTTCATAAGCAATTAAATAAAAACTACAAATTCATGCTAAGACTCGTGGCCTTGCCCTAGCAAACCGAAATTAATTAGAGACAACCATTAAACAAAAGGAATTTTATTGAAATAGGAAAAGGATAGAAAACACCATAAAAGAAAATATAAATCGTCAAACCCTAGCCAAGTTCTCCAAATTGATGTGTTCCTCCGTCTAATGGCTAAATAGCCTTATTTATACTAATACAAAATAAAATCCTACCTAGAAAATGTCTTAGAATAAAACTAGGAAACAAAATAAACTAATAAAACAGCAAATAAAATGTTTCTTATTTGAACTGAAATTCGAACTTGTTAGAAAATCAGACTTTTGAACGACCAAATCAACTCCGATTTGGTCCCAAAAGTTCTTTTTTTTTTAAGTTGATACGTCCCTAACAAATCCTTAGATGAATCTTCCTTAAAATATGTCATCTTGACCTCCAAAATACCCAAAACATCCAAAAACATCAATCTGGGAAAATTGTGCGCTGGGCTTTTATTTCATTGCTACGGTCAAACGGCTTGGTAGAAAAATCTGAAACTTTGATACAATCAACTTGAAAGACTCACGAATATCCTTTAATTGGAATCACTCCAAAATTCGTCAGTTTGATCACTTTTTACTTAAGAGGAAATCAAATGTCCTACATTAGAAATAAAATTCAAAGTATCAAAATCTCACCAAAATAACCAATTAATTAATACTAAGAACATGATAAATTATATGGTATAATATTGACTCATCATAGCCATTTACAAATCTCAATTTTTTTTACTAAAAGGGACATATTTTATTCATCTAAGGGGTAAAAGATTACAATCAAATGAAGACTATGATATCAAGAGGACATGAAAGCAAAAGAATTTGAAGATACAAAAACAATAATCACAAATGTTGCAAGAACATGAAAGATGAGGAAGATCATGTGTTGATAATAACTTTCAAAACAATTAATAGTGGGACATAAAAAAATTCCATGTTTCTATGGACATTGTGTATAAGGACATAGTGGCTATAAATCACCTCTTGATTTGAAAACACCATTTAATAATAAATCTAACGAACTCAAACAACACATCTCCAATATTCTGGTTTTGACACTACCAAATTGACCTCATACGAACAAACTCCTCTACAACATAAAACAAGACGACAAAAACTAGCGGTAAAGCAAGATTGTAAAACATAATCAACTCTTATTAAGTTTCCGTAATTATTATAAACACAAACTAAATCCGACAAGATTCACAAGTTAGCTCCAGCTTCATAGCATAAAGTTAGCCAACACCACTGACAAATTCACAACCTCTTGAGAGAACCACCAGTTTGCTCGACCTCACGCTAATCAAGCAAGGAAGACATATCCACCGTGCGGCCAAACCAAATGTAGATTCTACAAAAGAATCAAGCAAACCTTCCTAATTAAAAAGCAGGGCACACAAATCTAACACAACAATGACAAAAACAAGAACATCTGCAGAGAGGTTCTAGATGTTGTAGGCATGCTCAATTTTCAACATATAGGAGTAATTTCAACATGTAGGAGTAACAGATCATATTCTACTTTTTTAAAAAGTAATGATACACACAAACTATTTTTCACATCTCACACACTCCTGTTTATCACATTCGTTGATTCCGTTTTGATTTATTCAATCTAAAAACTATAAATAAATTAAAAATTTGTAGAAAAGTGTGTGAAAATCAGCTCTATTTACTCTACAAAATTGGCAACAACCATGTTAATAACACATCAAGTAATATAAGAAAGAAAAAAAAAAGGAAAGTGTTATTCATACACCCATTTTTACCTCTCACACCCTTGTTAGCTTTTTTTGCCATTGATCTTCTCCAATTTACTCAATCTAAGGGCTAAAATTTGAGAAGGATGTGTAAAAAATAAAAATGGGCGTGTTGACAACACTATCATAAAAAGAATAGAATAATATTTGGTGCCCTTATTACTACTCAATAACGAAAGTTCTAAAATTGTGTTATAAACATTTTATTGGGCAATGACAAATACATTTCTTTTTATTTCTTCACACAACTCTATTTTAATTATGGTCGTTATTTCTATTTTCTTTATTCAACTTGATGGATAAAGAAAAAAAGGGTGCATAGAATTAGAGAAATAAGGTTGCGGTTATCATTTCTCCATTTCATATTACATATCTATTTTTATCTCAAAAGTATTGAAATGTTATAATATATATTGATAAGTAGATATGCATCTCTTTAAAAAAATGGATTTACCGAATAAGATAGAGAGAATTGACACAATTTCAAGTAAATCACCGTTAGTTGTTAGGTAAGAGAAAAATTAGTAGAGATTGATCTCGCATCGAAGCGCATAAATATAATTACTATCCATCACTGCGGTAAAGCGTTATTTGTTTTTTTTTTTCACAAAAAAAACTTTATATATAGCATTGGGTTATCTCGACCATAAATTTTGGTTGCATAGCAAGAAACATTAAAATCAAATGATGGTAGGATTTGAGGACACATGACCCTTATAAAACTAACAATCTATAACAGGGTCCAAAGCAAATAATTATAGAACTGTTTCCTTGCTCCTGTCTAGTGTTCCCTAAACAGAGGGCCCCTTATTGTGATTAGATTGTCCGAATTGACAAATCATCTACAATATTATGGATGTGCATCAATTACTAAATTAATATCAAACTCGTTATTTATTAAAATTAAATTTAAGACCTTTAATCTACTCACAAAAAAATATTAATAAATCTTAATATTAATTCACTACGATTATAAAGCATATGACTACAATATTAGGTCTCATTCAGTGATACTGTTGCAAAATATAACTGTTGATTTTCCGAACCACTTAGCATTACACAAATTGTAAAAGCTGGGGTAACATGGCTGCTGCATGCTTAGCAATTGGCCGCACAAAGAGCCACGCACCACTGCATTGAATTTGAAGGAGATGCTGTGATTGCCCTTGCTGCTTTGGAGTAATCTGATCTGATGAAGATACCTATCCTATGGGACCTGTACGTTATTGTATGCACGTTATACTTTTACTAGGCTGCGAGTAGATGCCATTGGTTCGAGGAACCTTTCCATTTGATTGTTGACTTCATTCTTTATTTATTTATTTATTTAATTTTTTTTATTGAGGTAAATTGTTGACTTGATATTAGAAGATAGAAATAATTTGTAATTTTAGTGGAATATGAAGATGTGAAAGTAAAACAGTCTCACATCCGTTAAGGAGAAATTTTATATTGTTTATGTGTTTGATTTGAAAATTGGCTGCAGTGAGGGGAGTGTAAGGATTTGAAGGTAAATTCTCCCTTCTGCTTGTACAATCGGGAATAGGTCTTAGGTCTCCATGAAGAAGAATGCAAGCAACGGAAATGCAAAGGAGAAGAGCAAAGATTCCTGACCCAGAGCATGTTATTGACTCAACCACAAATCTTCCACATCATTCCAAGGAGAAATCTTGAAAGGATTACAAGGGATTGAGCTAGTCCCTATATTGCTAATTGTTTTTATGGTGAAACCTCGATTTCTTTAGTGTACACTATTTTCCCTTTGACTGATTCACATTTACGTTAAAGTTTTTATTGAACCTCATATAAAAACACCATATCCTTCTTTGTACTTGTTAATTCACCATATCAATGAACATGACACTCCAAAGTTCTTATTTTTGTCAATAACAGTTTCCTAAGAAATTTACATATCTGTTTTGCAATATACATATTTATAAAAGTAAAGTAAATCAGGCGATGTTGAATTAAATATACAAATATGTACATAATACATATACCAGTATTCATGAAAAAACTCCGAAGAGCGATGACTAATAAAAAACTGGAAAAAAAAAGGTCGAGTACAAGAACAATTAGAAATTAAGATTGATAGATAAACTTCAAACCAACGGAGAATTTGTTGGTAATGACAGAATTTGGTTGAAATTTAATCCATGATGCGTATAAAACTTAACTACACCATGAGAGAATATCCATAATATGTATATAGTTCTTTACAGCAGAATTAATTAGTTATCATCACAACAAAAAGAAATGTAAGGATCTGAAGAGAAGAGAAAACGTGAAGACGAACAAACATTAATAAGCTAAAATAAAATAAAATTTGATATTCAAACAATGTTGTACAATAGACAGATCTTGATTCCTTCAAAGAACATAATTATATATATATATATATATATATATATATATATATAACTAACAATTGTAGCTAGTTGCAGTACGAGCTACCTTATATCATGAGTATCCATCAGGAGTCACCACGTTCATGCCAGCAGAGAAGCATAGCTATGCAACGCCGAAAGATGTAGAACTTAGTCCGTTGCTTCTTCACCAGATGGCTGCACTTTTTTCCGAACGGTCGGCGGCACCCGGATTTATCACACTCCCCATTGACATTATGATTGAAGCTTGCAGACGTAGCAGTAGTAGTACAAGTAGTACTGTCGCTTTCCCTGATTGCCGATGCCATATTGAACCTTGAAAGGTCTGATCACTCTCACCAGCTTCTGCTAGATTGCTATTAGTCCCACTAGAAGCAGTAAATATATGTCTATATGTCTATATGATAGGTAGATATATCATATACGGTGATGACAAGGAGTGTGCTTCTTGTATTTATATCTTAAAACGTTAAATATGTTCATCAAATGACGTGAAAGCTTCTTTTTAATTCAAAGTTGGACGTATATTTGTTCATAAAATGACGTTGGACAAATTTTATTTTTGTTACTTTGCTCTTAATTTAAAAGGAGTCATTTAGAGATTTTATAGAAAAATAACAGTTTGAATTATGTGTAAATACTTTTTACAAGTTATTTATAATTATAAGTTAGACTGTAATTTATAAATCTTGAGAAATGATTCTCTTCAAGTAACTAACACAAAAAAATAGTAAATAAATTTGATAACTCTAGCATACATGATTACTTTTGCATTAAAGACGTGGGATTGGGAATTGGGGGGGCCTGGGTGGATGTACGAGAATTTTTTTTTATCTGGGTTGGATATGAACTGTGAACACTGCATTCCACCAACTGTCAGGAGACATAGCATATGAAACATAGAATGGGCCAGTTTTCCTGATATGTTCTGAAAATACATTTAACCATGACCCCACTCCAAGTCCTCTCTCATAAATAATGGAATACACCTCTGCACACATTTTTTATATTTCACACTCATGTTTATATATTTCTCTTTATTTATCTTTTTGATATATACTAATTAGTACTGCGGTTTAATAAAATTTCTCTTTATTTATAAGTAACAGACTTCAAGTATGACTTACATATATAGCGGTGATATATTGTATTCATATTGAGTTTGAAATATAACTAGGTAGTCAATGGATGAGCCATTGTAAAGCCTACACTCTCTCTTCGTAGAGTAAATTATCCCTCTACAATACATTGAAATTTTTATTTTTAATATTTATTTATTGTAAACAAAAAACATAGAAGTAAACAAGGGAGTGCATGGGATTATATAAATATGTTGCATGCGAAGCAAAATTAGCTTAAGTTGCATGCTCTTTCTTATAGTTTATTATTGTTTATCACTCTCAACTTATAAGTGGCTTCGTCATTAGGTTCATAGTTTGATTCTCTCCAATGAAGCAGAAAATAAAATGGCCACGCAATTTTCACTTTCATGTCATGTACCAAAACATGAAAATAAAGTTAAAGCAAAGCATGTATAAGAAGTGATTTCTTCTCACGATGAATGACACAATTATGTTAAACACCTAACAGAAAATGCAATTAGAGTGATCGAAACATGCTTTTATGAATTTTATGTATTTAAACCAAGTAAGTAATCAGTATGCTAAGATGATGACACTTGTCAATGTGTAATAGATTGAGTTAGTTGTGATTGTAGTTAGTTAGAGGGCAATATAGACATTTGCAATTGAAAGAATGGTTAGTATATAACCAAAGTGTTAGAGTCATTTGGTATTCAATAAAATAAAGCAAAAGCTTTACTTCCTCTCTCTCTCTCTAAACTCTCTCTTTTTGCTTATTTTCTTTGTTCATTCGCATAGCTCTATTGAATTATTATGATGGTATCATCGCCTCAACGGTGCATCACCATTCCGATCCTTGGTGCTCTTCCACTACTTTGATAGTTCTTCCACTACAATTTTTCTGTTCGCGATCTCTGGAATCGAATGTCGGTTGCCATCTGGGTCTTGTGAAGAAGTTTTTGGGGATTCTCTGTGAAGAAGTTTTGGGGATTCTCTGAGTTCTTGAAGGTCCTTCCAATAATTGACTTAGGTGACATTGTTTCTTTCATACTCTGCAATTCAGCTTTATGTTCGTAATTCAGTATGGGATTTTGTTGCATCTTGAGTAATTGATATATGCAATTTGTGATTGAATCTGGAGATGTGTGATTTATGTAAATAGTTGAATGATTTGGGAATTTGTTTGGATTTTTATGTTTTTGAATTCAGACTGCAGTTTTGTTAAGAAAGTGTCATTCTTTCTTGAAGATTAAAAAAGTGTTCTTTCTTGAAGTTGTTATCTTCGTGTGTCGAATAGTTGAATGATTTGGGAGTTTTGTTAGAATTTTCATGTTCTTGAATTCAGACTGTAGTGTTGTCAAGAAAGTTTCATTCTTTCTTGAAGATTAAGAAAGTGTCAATCTTTCTTGAAGTTGTTGTTTTAGTGTGTTGAAGAGAAAGTGTTATTCTAATTGAAGTAAAATCTTGGAGTAGTCAAGGTGGAGAATTTGTTAGGTATGATTACAATAAAGCTGAAAGATGATAATTTCTCGAAATGGGCTTCAATTTATGGCTGTTTAGGTCACAAGCTATTTGGCCATTTTGATGGTACTACTATATGTCCATCAAGATATGTAATCAATACAAAAACTGGGGTAACTAAAGAAGTAACACAAGCTTTTCTTGATTGGGAATCGACGGATATGGCTTTACTTAGCCTGCTACTAGCAACATTATCTGATGAAGCCATGGAATATGTGCTTGGATGTAAAATTGCAAATGAAGCTTGGTCTAATCTAGTTGATAAGTATGCGTCTGTGTCCAAATCAAGGGTAAATCATCTAAAGACAGAGCTCCATACTATTCAAAAAGGGTTTGATTCTATTAATAAGTACTTATTGAGATTGAAAAGTATAAGAGAACAACTCAGTGCTACAGGGGAGTTTGTATCTAACAATGATGTAATGATAGCTAGTCTGGATGGTTTACCAAAAAAGTATGCTATTATCAGAACTATTCTCTTAGCAAGAAAATCATCAATTACTCTAAAAGAATTTAGGGCTCAACTTCTTGGGGCCGAGAAGGAACTTGAAGGGGACTTGTCTTTGTTTCCACAGAATGTGTCTACACTTTACTGTCAGGGTTCTAATTTTGCAAATACTTCTTCTAGGTCTTCTAGTTCATCTTCAAATCCTCAAGGGCACAGTCACATTCCTTCTAACTGCATGGGTCATCACTCCTGGTGCTTACAATTACAATTATGTGCTGGTTACAATTTTGTGTTGTCAATAAAAAACATTGGATCTACTTCTCTTAACACAAATTCTCATTCTCTTGTTTTAAAGAATGTATTACATGTACCTAAAATTGCTAGGAGTCTGTTGTCTATTAAACAATTGTGTGTTGATAATGCAAGCTGGTTCATTTGTGATGAAACTCGATTCTTTGTGCAAGACAAGAAGATAAAGGAAATATTGTATCAAGGAAAGAGTAGGCCACAAAAGTTGTTTCATATACTAGTTGTTCATCTGTCTCAAGGGCTGCAGTCATTTTATCAGAATTCATGTGCTTTTCTTGGTCAACTAGTCAAGTCAAATGTATGGCATCAAAGGATAGGGCATCCATCACATGAAGTAATGTTTAGAATGTTAAAATAGTCAAATGTAATAGTCTCTATAAATAAGAATCATAGTGTCTGTACCACTTGTTTGAAAGAGAAAATATCCAGAATTCCATTTCCTTCTAGAGTTACTCATTGTTTGATTCCTTTTGGAAAAATACACTCATATATTTTGGGTCCATCACCTGTAAAGTCTCTGGAAGGGTACCGATATTATGTAACATTTGTGGATGAATATACAAGATTTGTTTGGATATATCCTCTGTGCAATAAGTCTGATGTGTTTACAATTTTTGTGCAATTCTATAATATGATAGTTACTCAGTTTGACATGAGAATCAAATGCTTTCAAAGTGATGGTGAAGGAAAGTACACAAGCAACTATTTTACTGCATTTCTGAAATCTAAAGGAATACAACAAATGATCTATTGTCCTTATACCCCTCAGCAAAATGGAATTGATGAGAGGAAACACAGACATATAATTAAGACTACTATCACATTGTTGACAACTGCTGGTTTATCTCTTGATTTTTGGTATTTAGCTTGTGCTTATTCTGTGTTCCTTATAAATAGAATGATGTGTCAATCTTTATCAATGAATTCTCCATAAAAGTTGTTGTATGACAAATTTCCAGATTTGACTGCATTAAAGATTTTTAGTTATGCAGTTTATCCTTGGCTTCGACCATATAATTCAAATAAATTGCAGGTGAGAACTGAAATATGTGTATTCCTGGGATACTCTATGGGATATAGAGGTGTCATTTGTTTCAATATAAGTACCAGAAAGTGTCTTTTATCAAGACGTGTGATTTTCGATGAAACTGTATTTCCATTTCTTCAAAAACAGTGTGATGCAACAGTGAGACAGTATATGCCCAGTTTAATAGCACCATCCACTGTAGTTATTCCAGTTCTAATTTCTATTCATACAGTGAATGTAGATACTTACACAAACTCAGGGACAAGATTAACTCACTTAGTGAATGAATTTGATAGCAATTCTTCATCACTTGGTAATAATAGGAATTCCACTATGACAAGTCAAAGTACAACTGCAGAACAGACTTCTTCAGGCCATACTCTTTCCCATGACATTGATACATCTCCCTTGCTTCCTGTCCTGGATCCATCTCAACTTCAGGTATTACTTCATATATTTCCATGCTCTTTAGTGCATAATGGATCAAATGGTTCTGCTAATGTCAATAAGACTCTTGGCATCACTATTACCTACTGGTATACAAACAAGACTACAGACAGGTACCATATCAATGAAAAATTATGCAACACTACTTACCACATTGCTAGAATTGCACTCTTTACAATTAATAAATTTGACTGATACTAAAGAACCTACATGTCATTTCAATGGTTTTTCATTCTTGGTTGATGTTCATGAGATTGAGGAACCAATGAGTTATAGAATTGCTTCATGTATTAAACAATGGTAGGATGCTATACAAGATGAGTTTGATTCCTTGAAGGCACAAGGAACTTGGAAACTAATACCTCCACCATGTGATAGGGCTGTTATTCAGAGTAAATGGGTGTACAAAGTTAAGAAGAACCTTGATGGTACTATGTCAAGATACAAAGCAAGACTAGTTGCTTAAGGATTCAGTCAAGAGCAAGGGTTGGACTTCTCATAAACCTTCAGTCCAATGGTGAGACATACAACTGTGAGGCTAATATTGGCATTAACAGCATAATATGGGTGGAATCTTAGGCAATTGGATGTCAAAAATGCATTTTTGTATGGTGATCTTGAAGAAGAGGTTTATATGAAGTAGCCACAAGATTTTGTAGATCCAAAGTACCCAAATTATGTCTGCAGACTTGTTAAATCCTTATATGGCCTTAAACAAGCTCCCCGAGCTTGGAATTCAAAGTTTACTAGTTTCTTACATGCCTTAGGTTTACTACATCAATATATGATTCCAGTTTATTCATTAAAGTTGACAATGGTGATATTATATTGCTATTGTTATATGTGGATGATATTATCCTAACTGGGTCAAATTCTGCAAAAGTTCAGTATATAATTTCAAGTCTTGCTCAAGAATTCGATCTCAAGGATATGGAGCAACTTGCATATTTTTTGGGATTACAAATTCAATATGAAACAGATGGTTCTTTGTTTATCAATCAATCAATGTATGTGAAAGAATTTTTCAAGAAAGCAGGAATGGAGACCTACAAACCTACTTCTACACCAGCTAAGCCACATACTTAATTACTTATTGATGAAGGCACACCTCTTGCAAACCCAACTTATTACAGAAGCGTTGTAGGAGCTTTACAATACCTCACGCTTACTAGACCTGACATCGCACATTCAGTTAATATGGTGTGTCAGTTTATGACTAACCCTACAGAGATTCATTATCACTTTGTCAAACAAATTCTGCGGTATCTACAGGGTACTTTGACATGTGGTTTGAGGTATACTAGGTCCTCTGAGTTCAACATTTCATCTTATTCAGATTCAGATTGGGCTGCGGGCATCTGTTAGAAATGTGCCCTAAAACCAATCATATGATGATACTTTACGGACATTTCACATGTTAAACTAATCTAGTTTAATATCAAAGGCAAAGATTATTGTTTTAAGCTGTCTCATATAAATGTTATATGCTTAAACGATAAGTCCAAGGAATATGTAATTAGGAGAATGTAATTTAAAGAAGTTAGATTCATGAGACCATTCTCTTTCGTATACATATCCTAAACGTTCCTGATCATAGGATTGCCAATTGCGCATTGACAGTCCGTTAAGATCAGTACGTGTTGTGTCTTCTCTCATGGAGAGTGACTGGTCTCGAGTCATTGGTGTGATTGACATCAAGACAAGCATGTAGGTGCTCAATAGAGAATGAGTCCACCGAACATGATCAACGAGGAGTTCTCATACTCATGTCACATGAGAACTCATGGTTGGGATAATGCAAAGTAGTCATTTGACCTGAGGCATCATAGTTGTCTTGTGGTTAGGTCATTGATCTTTGACTATGTCAAAGTCACTCTGTCAGAGGGTGTCCACGGCATAGTTGGGGTTAAGCCACTTAGCCATGGAGGCAAGTGAATGCGCAACAAGGGATCTCTAATCTTCAAATGGTTTGAGAGAAAATACTCTATGATATGATTAAGAATCTCTGGCCAGAGTATGAATGAGATTTAGGAAGTTGTTCCAAATCACATTCAAGGTAATCATATAAGTAAATGAATCACATTGGATAGTAGACATGATTAAACTATCAAAGCAAACAATGTGGTCAAGAGTATTGTATTAGAGAAATACCGTATTGCATTGTAATCCTAAACTGAATAGGTTCTCCACCTCTTCTGATTAGCTTGGGTAACCATGACATACTGCTAGGTGTCACTCATGGTTTGTGGAAGCCCTAAACTTTTATAAACACTAAAGGGAGAATTGAAAGTAAGTTTCAATTCACAATCGATTTGAAAGAGTTCTAATCGCCCACTGCCTCGCTAAAAGGAACCTAATGGATCGTACACCGTGTAAGGTAGAGATTGAAGAAACAACGGAGATGAGTAAGGATAATTAAATGGTTTAATTATTTGTGGCAAGGATTAATTAATATGTTAATTAATCATACGAATAAAGTTTGTTAAAGACCTCGGGTTAGTTTTAGGGCTCAAGGCCCAATGGGCTTCGAACGTCAAGTCCATTGACTTAAGTTGTATGACAACATAATGACTAAATATTCACAAAGGCCCAAATAGCCCAATAACACCCTATGGCTGGCCATATTGATAAAGGAGTGGGTTTTGGACTTATTACAAGTTTGCCACTCCAATGAAGGTAGGTATACATATGACTTTATAGCCTTTTCTTCATTAGGGTTTCTTTTAGAGAAAAGATGAGAACACAATGTCTCTCCCTTTCTCTCTAAGAGGCCGGCCCTCTTGGAGGAGATTAGCTAGCAATCTCTCATCCTCCAAGGTCACTCATCTCTTCTTCAAATCCTTCTTTGGTGTGGAAAAATTAGAGGTTCTCAATTTTGGGAACTTGGAGAATCCTTTCAACCATCCTTATCCAAGAAATCCATGGATCTAAGAAGCAAGGAATGAAGGCCCTCTCCTTGGGTGATTAGCCTTTGCTTATGCAAAGAGGAATCAACAAAGGTATAAAATATCTCAACTCACTTTGTTCTTGAGTTGAGTCTTGGTTCACCTTTCTACTAGGCTTTGAATTTCATAGGTAATGTTTTGTTTTTTGAGTGCATACAAGCATGATTCCGCCTTTAAATGTTAATTGCATGCAATAGATGTTGCTCAAATGAACATGTTTTTCACAAAATTTCCTTTAGCATCAACACAAGAAGGTCAATAACTGGCTATGTGGTGTTCCTAGGTTCTAATCTGATTTCATGGCAATCAAAGAAGTAAACCACAGTTTCCAGGAGCTCAACAAAAGCAAAACACAAAGCTCTTGCACATTGTGTTGCAGATGTGTATTAGATAAGGTCATTACTCAAAGACATTCATGAACCTATATCAGAACCTCCATGTCTACATTGTGATCATCTTTCTGCATTAGCATTGACTTCAAATCTTGTGTTCCATTCTTGGATAAAGCATCTTGACATCGATTACCTTTTTTGTTCGAGAGAAAGTTCAAAAGAGTGATTTGAAAGTTCAATACATTCCAACTGAAGAACAAGTGGCAAATGTCTTTACTAAAGGACTGCACAGTCCAGTTTTCATTCGCCACTGTCACAAACTTAGTCTAGGATCACCTAGCAAAGTTTGAGGTGGAAGTAATAGGTATGCTAAGATGATGACACTTGTCAATGTGTAATGGATTGAATTAGTTGTGATTGTAGTTAGTTAGAGGGCAATATAGACATTTGTAGTTGAAAGAATGGTTAGTATATAACCAAAGTGTAAGAGTCATTTGGTATTCAATACAATAAATGAAAAGCTTTACTTCCTCTCTCTCTCTCTCTCTCTCTCTAAACTCTCTCTCACTCTCTCTCTAAACTATCTCTCTCTTTCTCTAAACTCTCTCTTTCTGCTTATTTTCTTTTTTTCATTTGCATAGCTCTATTGAATTGTTATGAGTATGAACTTAAAATTTTAAACGGTATTAAGGAAAAAAAAGTTAATTAATACAGAAAGAAAAAAGGAAGTGTCTGGTACTTCTATTTCAGCCATGTTGTTCTTAACAAATACAAGAGAACATACCACACCAGAGATTGAACTTGGAGTACATTTTCTTGACTTTTTTCTTCGTGTGAAGGAGATGATTAAAGATCGTTTGAATATGGAAGTTCATAAGCAAAGTCTTTGGCTTTATGACATAAAGCTAGAAAATGATCAACTTGTTGGACATCAAATTAAATGAGAACATGCTACTCTGAGGCTCATTGTCACACGCCCACTGCCAGAATGGCAAAAAAAGTATTTTGATCAAGTTTAGCAACCAAACTTCTGGCAATGTGAAAATGAGAGATACAGGTTATGTGGCCGATCTAAAAAGCAAAATCGGGAGGCATTAGGGGTTTCTAAATACTGATAACATTGCTCTTTTCCATGGTTCTACAAAAATGATGAACAATGGTCCTCTTTCTGCATATGATATAACCGATGGTTCTGAAGTTAAGGTTAAGATTGAGATTGACACTCGTTAGTTGATCTATAAATGCTCTCCGTCGTCTATTCAGTTGAGCTATATGATTTTCAGCTATTTTAGGGGTACTAGGATTTTATGATGCTTTTTCCTTTGAATAAAGGATCTTGTCTAACATATTAAGAATATGATAGATAATATAGACAAGTGTTGTGACATATGTTCTAATACATATTATGATTGTGTAAATCTTAAGTAGAGACAGATTAGGAATCCTTTGGGATCTAAAAGATCTTTCCTAATTGACTTTATATTACTTGGAAAGCAAGTTTCTCTCCTCCTTATTACTATAAATAAAGGCACAAGGACTGGGGAATTAACACACAATTCCTCAAGCCTATTCTCCACTCTCTTTCTCTTCATGTCACACCACTCAGTTAAATATAGGTCACAACACGTTATCAGCATGCTCATCCACTACGCTAAGGAATTTGATGTGGTTATTCTTCAATCAGAGGAGTATTACGTTTCAATTATTTTTAATTGATTAAATTTTGATTTTATTGAATTCATATATTTTATTGATTCAATTTAATTTTTTTCTTGTGTTGAATGTGATACAAGCTTTGAAGATGGAAAGTCAAAATTAAAGAAATAATTTTCTGCATCAAACTAGTTCATCAATATCATCATGCAATCAGGTTCTTCCAAAACAATAGTTTTTATCTTGATATTTTTGCAGCCCTGATAGCATGAACATTCACCATAATGCATGGCCCAACTTTACGTTTTTCGAATTTTAGATTCTACATAAATTGTGTTTGCACTATACGCATAATTTTAAATTATGTGAAATTGATATTGCTATGAATTATATTGAATATACATGAATGGAATGATATGTTGTTATATATGCATATAATTGAATTGAAAAAAATAATAATTAAAAACTAAGGTTTCGAGAACCTAACCCAGCGAGCTGTAGGCTTTGAGCCGTATCACCACGTGAGACACAAAGCTGCAATGCACCGGAGCATAGCTCTGCTATGCTGAGAACCCAAGAAAACGAAGTCGTTTTGGCACCATCCCCAACCTAGAAAATCTAGCCGTGTCGAAAACCGAGACCACGGCTTTGTTATTCTTTTTTTGGACATCATGACCTACAGTTGTGTCCCTTTTGGGGTTTACACCGTCGTCTTTGACAACGTCCCTTGAATTTCCCATTAAAATTCATTGAAATCGAGGATTCCTTGAATCGAATCATCTTGGCACTACCTTTTTCCCGACGTCGAGGGTCCTCCTCCGTCGTTGAGACAGGTTCTTCGATGAACCACCATGCATTGCTACTCACTCCCGAGGTTTCCCGACCAAGACACGTTCGCCAGAAATGATTACTCCAGTTTTCTTCCCCAATTAACCCACCCAGCATGATTGGGATTCTTGATTGGATCAAACCCATGGCCCTTTAGGCCTGGATCACCTCGGCCTGTAGTAGGGCATGTACTATCGGCCTGCTACCTTTCATGCTCAGCCCACATGACACTAGCCCAATTAGGCTCTAGTGTTCTCGTGTCTCAAGCCGTAATGGAACCCAGTCCAGGTGGCTGTTATGGATTCCTTGCACCACACCACACTGGATCCCAGCCTCTATGTTGGTGCATCCGTGTACACGATGCATAGGATTGCACCCTCTTTTGGGCCTTTACCATATGGGCCTACATTTTCAACCCATCTATGCACATGAGCTTATTGCCCCTGGCTCGGCCCGTCTCATGTCCAACCTAAGTTTGGGCCTGAACCCCACGACAACAATTTTTAAGCCTACCTGTGGGTTTTAGTCCACTATTTTAGGCCCCAAATCTTAAACACCTATTTTTTTTAGGCCTTACAGGTTTTTATAATTTTTTTCCCCAATCTTTAATTTTGGCCTAAAGTCCAAATAATTAATTCAATTATAATCCTAGGCCCCGAAGATCTATTTGTATATATTTGTTGCATATTTTTATCCTGTATATATTGTGTTTGTTTACAGGTATTATGGACCTAAAGTTCATATTTCCGAACCCAAAATTTCGGAAAAGTGCCATAGAAACTTGAAGTTTCTTAACGCGCAAGACTTATGTTGAGACCCGAAGTTCTGCATGCTTAAATCCGTTTAAACCAAACCATGTTTTAGAACTTGAATGTTCTAACTTTGATGTTTATGGAAATGTTATTTTCTAAAACACCAATCGCATTCTTGTTTCCGTCATTCAACGTATTGTCGAATCGTAACAAGTTCAATTTCACCGATTTAGAAGTTTGGAATAAGAAACTAATTTATATGGATACAAGACATGACACCCCTCTTGACTATAACTAGTTGCAAAATCATTGTAGCCAGTTATGGTGTGGAAGAGTTGAACACGCCTCCGCCATGATCTTCATTCGAAAACTTATGCCTAAAGCATATCAAATGGAAGTACCTCACAACTGAGGACTTCATCTGAAGTT
Organism: Malus domestica; assembly: GCF_042453785.1. Taxonomy (NCBI): domain Eukaryota; kingdom Viridiplantae; phylum Streptophyta; class Magnoliopsida; order Rosales; family Rosaceae; genus Malus; species Malus domestica. The sequence goes on from NC_091672.1 coordinate 17,320,992, forward strand.
TATATCCGATCAAATTTTGACTGGAAGAAAATCTTTCTCGTTCTTCTACATCTAAATTGCTCATGAAGTAGCAGTATAAAAAGCGGAAGTTTACCAAATTCTTAGATCTGATTACTATCACAATTGTGAGAGAAAGGTACCCTAGCAATTCGGTTGAGAGGTACCGAACGATATAGACCTAGTTTCGGCTGGAGTCTACCGAATGGTGATGCCTTGCTTCGGCAGAGATGCACCGAATGGCATGCTCTACTTTTGCATAAGTGCACCAAACTGTATTACTCTACTTTCGCAGAGCCCTACTGAAAAGACCCCTACAGCTTCGGCTGGAGCCTACCAAACCCAAGTTTAGGTCTATTTGTCTTTCTCTCTCACAATCTTATTTCGAGTTTATTTTACAACATATGGTAGAATCAAGGTTTGCAAAGATGTGGTATCATGCTTGAAGTATGATCTTTAGCACCTAAGACCTAAAACTTCAAGAATAAGGGATAGTATTCTTGAACCTCAACCCTACATAATCTAATTCAGTTTTGGCGAAATAGATCATTGGTTATGCATTTTTATGTGCTTCTACCAATGTTGTTCAGTCATTCCCGTAGTCAATATGCGAGACTAATTTTGCTCCACCTAACACATTTGGCGAGCGAAATTTGACATGGAAGGTCTATTGGCCGAACCCCCTTGTATATTTGGTTTACTTTGTAAACAATTTATTTTGTTCTCGGATTTAAGATTGGTGTTTGGATGTTACTATTATTCTCGAATAAGAGTTAATTAACAAAAGTTACCACATGTGACTAATACAATTAACTCATGCTTAGGTATGTTTTGTGGGGAAGTTTGATGTCTGGTCTATGCTAACTTTATACCTAATCACCCCCTGACAACCTTTCAGGCTTATCCAACCTGATTGTGGGGCATGGCACTGCCCTATATTGTCCAATGGTACTAATTTTACCATAAAAGGAAGCCTTATACCCACTTCGTTCCATAAGAAATGCCTTTTTGAGCTTTAAGGATATTCGAGAGCACTATTACCATATTGAAACCAATGTAGAAAATGGAGTAAAATTTCTTTACACTTCCTACGAATATAGCCAGAAGCATATTCCAGAGAAGATGGAACGTCTAGCGAGTAGATTACACCCATTTAGGCCCACTATATGGTCGGCCAAAAGCTCGAGATTCCAAAGGAATTTTCACTGTGGATGTATGTTTGGGATATCTAGGATGATCTATGATGCACTATTTTGGGCATCCCCTTACCAGAAGTAAAGACGTCATACCTAAAAGCGTACCATGCATTAACACCCTCCATCTTTTCTACAAAGGATTCAAGGGCACATTTGTGGATTGATTGATGCGAAAATTAACTTAACACACAAATTAAACCCTCTTTTTGACAATTGTAGTAAAGATGTAAGTAAGGATCGTTCTGGACCGGGGATTATGAGGGATTGCTAATCTATTAAAACTGACTTAAAAACACAAAAATAAACTTAAAAACACTTAACAAGACTCACAAGACTCAAAAAAAACTTAAAATACTCAAAACAGCTTAAAACAACCAAATAGACTCAAACTAGACACTAGGAATGACTTTCGACGAAAATTGACTTTTACTTGACTCAAAACACTTAAAAACACAAACTAAAACAGAATCTAACTAATTAGACACACTAAAATAAAGGGGGATTGGGTTTTGGACGAAAATAAAGTAGAAACAAAACAGAAACTAGAACTAGACAGATTTTGGACGAATTTAGGATAAATGGATGGTTGATGGATTAGCTAGAGGTCCATTCTTCACACATGACACACTTGTACATGAATCGATTCCCAATTGCTTTTCAATAAATTATGAAGCTCAACACCCCAGATTAACCGTGATGCACTAATTAACCCTCAGATTTTCATTTACTCATTGGATTGGATGAATGCATGCGACAACCCAAATCATTCTCCAAATGTCCCCTACATGAATGCATAATAGAGATACAATCAAAGATCATTACGTTCTATGAAAATCATAAGTGTTGACAAGACATTCGTAACTATGAATGCATGATACGTTTTCCAAGAATTCAATTAACGCGATTGTGACTAGCAACTTTCACTACTCATGAATATAAATTTGTAACGATTAGGTGAAACTCATTTATATTCTAGCATCAAATTCATGCATGAAAACTAAGTATGCATCCCTAATCAACATACAAGAATCAGTTTTTAAGAAAACAGTTAATTGAATTGCATTCATAACTTATCAATTCACAATTGGAAAAATCAATTCATATCTCAAGGATGTTCATGGCTTCGAACTTCCCCCTAGCTAAGTAGGGGTCTAGCCACTCATGTTTACAACAAAATGGAAGAAAAAGAAATTAAACGTTGTAAATATAGAACGAATTACACCTAGAATGCTCCAACAATCAAGCTTGAACATCCAAGAGTCCTCCCTTCTTTCTTCTTGCTGCGGCACAAAGGTGGATGATGGATGAGTGGTAAATTATGGTGGTGGATGGATATAGGTGAGTTATGGTGAAGGGTGGATGGGTGGATGATGGACTATGTTAATGATGACTGATTGCGGTAAAGAAAGGGATTATATTTATAGGGTGAATGGACATGGCTTGGTTTAAGAAAGAATTAAAACTTAGCTATTATAGTTCCACAATCAAAAAGGATAAGTAACAATAAAAAATTAATGGGAAATAGGAAAGGGATGTGCGGCATAGAAAGGGAAAGGAAGGGGAAAGCTGTCCCTTGTGTGCCAAGGAAAGGGAAAGGGAAAGGGAAATGAGAGGTGCGGCATTCCCTTGGACTAAGATTTAAATGTCCCAAATTGACTAGGAACCTTAATTATGGCTGAAACCTTTGTAGATTATGATTAGGAAACCTTGACTTGACAATCCTTCTTCTTCTTGGATTCCTTTTCCTTCCTTGACTTGAATTAATTTTTCTTCCTCTCTTTAGCTGATTCCTAGCAAGCTTTGGTCTTCAATTTCGTCCATCTATATTGCTCCAAGCATAAGCTATTCAATTCATGCCCAAGACTGCTTCAAAAGGCTCCAAAATGCACCTTTTTGCATACTTTGTCCTTAGGACCTGAAATTGCACGAAAATGACTTTAAACACTAAAATAACTTAAGGAATAACAACAAAAATGCACAAGAACAAGCTAACTAAGTCGCATAAATATGCTCCTATCATTGATTCAACCACCTTGCAGATCATTTAGATACTTTATGGTATTGGTTGATGCTACTACACGTTGGTCACATGTGTGGCTATTGTCCACAAGTTGCTTTCTCCACACTGGTGGCTCATATTAACAAGCTCAGGGTTCACCACCCTGATTATCTGATCAAATTTATTCGATTGGATAAGTTGGAGAATTTACATTGAAAAAAACTTTCGATGAATATTGCATGTTCGTTGGGTTTTGAAGTTGAACATCAAGTACCCCATGTTCATACCCAAAACGACCCAGCAGAAGAATTCATTAAATGCCTTTAAATGATTGTGCGATCGTTGGTCATACATACAAAGTTCCTGATCTCTGCTTGGGGTTATGCAATATTACAAGCAGCCATGTTGGTCCGCCTGAGGCCCGTCACGATCCAACTTTATAAAGCACGCGTCATTTGGTTTCTATTTACGAACCTGACATATCGCATTTGCGCATCTTTGGTTGTGCGATCTATGTGTCATTTGCACCACCCTTACATAAAAAAGAAAAAAATGGGTCCTCAGAGAAAGATGGAAATCTATGTCAGTTATGATTCTCCTTCTAATATTCGTCACTTAGAACCTTTGACAGGCAATCTCTATACCTCTCATTTTGCGAATTGTCACTTTTATGAGACAGTATTCCTGTTGTTATAGGGAGATAAGAACGTCAATGTTCCTAAAGAACGACACAAATTATTGTGGACACTATTTCTCATCTCAATCCCAATCCATATCGTCAGAGTATAACCAGAAACCTCCTTTGATCTAGCAAAAGTGACAAGATCACATATACCAGTTGCAAATGTGCCTGCAAAGATGTGTACCAAATGTACGACGGATCTTTGTCCTAAAGGTAGGAACTCCACTACTGTGGCCAACCCTCGTACATTGGCGCCTAGCTAATCAATTTGTCTTGGGCCAGAAACATGGCAGGTCACTCGGTTCGAAGGATTCACCTCCCCAAAAGTAGAGGAACGTGGCACGAGCTAATCCGACCCTCGATCGTTGTCTCAATCTTTTTCATCTCATAAGATTAAATCCATATTACTCCCGAGATCTGAAGTTCTTGGTCCAGTATACTAGTTTAGATGAGATATGGAATTGGAATAAGACTATCATAGGTGATGTTTCATTTATATGGTAATTACCAACATAAATGAAAAGCGACGATAACGAACAGCGTTTCGTTAATTAATGCCAACGTAGAACTGATTGGTCAACTAGAAGAATCAATCTATGACGAATGAGATGAATGAAATAGTGCAAATGACGCCTTGTGGTGCAAGGCTTCTCTCATACACCTTGTGATTGATTGTAGCATTACAAATGTGGTTGTAGTATCTATGGGATCCTAATACGAAACCTATATGGAGTTTCCAAATGACTTACATGTACTGATTCAAATAGTTCTAGAGCACAAGAACATCCTTTCGATTTTGATGAGGCCTTCACTTTAAGGATGCAAAACTATCCGGGCGAATGTGGTATACCCATTTAAGTGAATATTTGATCAGCTAGGGGTATATGCCCCTGCGTGTATAAAATCTAAAATTGCTAGAGTTGAGAAAACTGACTCGTACTTAAAGTCGGACTTTAAGATGTTTGATCTCGAGAAAACTCGACATTACCTCGACCTGAAGTTTCGAGCTAATTCTAATGGTATTCTAGTCCACCAGTCAAACTAAACCCATAAGGTGTTACGTCTGAGTATACCCTGATCGTCTGAAACTAGATGCAAATGAGGCATTTATGGATGGTATGAAGCATAAGGTTCCATATTGGAACGTGAAGCAACCATATATAAGTACCATTGGCATTTGTTGTACTTAGCTCAATGCAATAATAATCTTTTGGCATAAAGCAACACTGCGCTTACACGCCACCACCAAATTTGGTGTTAAAGATGTTTTTCCGTTACTACGGATTTGGGCTTATCTATCCCTATGCATCTTAGAATAGATCATACCCCCTTGATCTTTGGAATAATGCCTACCTTGTGGGATTCGCTGAATCAGAGTATCTATCTGACCGCACAAGGTACGTTCCCGAATGGTTATGTCTTTACCATTAAGGAACACTGCAATATCTTGTAGGTCTGTGGTAAGACCTTTAGTTGCAAAACCTTTGAATCGTTCCAAGACTCACTGTATCTCATCATGTGAGAGATATGGTCGAGAACTCTTGTTAAGCATATTCGAACTCCCTGCAATTTTCATCCATCGTTAAGTCCCAATAACGATCTATGAAGACAACATTGTATGTATTGGTCATCCAACAAGTCGACACCAAGCATATTGTGTCTACATTAGCATGAGCATCAGAAGATTGAAGTCAAGCAATCCGATCCTAAACAACCTTGCCAACCTCTACACGGAGTTAACACCGAAGTCTTATTTCCAGAAGTTTGTCCAAGGAATTGGTATGCATAACTTTCTCATTTGCAATGCTTATAGTTTCATTTAGAAATTCTGTCAAACTCAGGGGGAATATCCAAAAGTATACTCACTTGATCTTAATGTACTATTTTTCCCTACGCTTAAGAGCATTTTTCCCACTAGGTTTTTGCTACCTGACTAGGTTTTGACGAGGCACCCATCATGGGTTGGTCATACCCTTGTGTACGTCTTACTTGCATCCCGAAGACGTTTTCAATCACTGGGTCATCCCTTAACAGGTTATAGAATGACCGTTTTCAATATATAAAAATCAAAAGCGCTAGACTAATTCCAGTGTAGAGTTTTTTTTGTAAGGTTATTTTCGTGGGGGCAATGATATTAAAATTATGCACACATCACACAGAAGAATTACTATGCTTGAGCAATTGTAGGAGTAACTCAGCTGCGAGGTCTCCGTGTGTATTGTAGTGTGTTACTGTTTCAACTTGCATGTGTTATAACAATGACGAATACAAGTTGGATTTTGGACTCTGGTGCAACAGATCATACGACCTTTGATAAAAATTTAGTTACTTATGTGACAATGACTCTTCGGAAGTGTATAACAATGGCGAATGACACCACTATACCGGTTATTGGGGCCGGTACTCTGGACCTTACACCGGCCCTTTCCTTTCATAATTGCTTGCTTGTTCCATCGTTGTCTCATAATTTGTTATCTATTCCCCAAGTTATTGAGCAATTAGATTGTGTGGTACTTATGTATCCACTCTTTTGTTTACTCCAGGATATTCAGACCAAGGAGATAATTGGGGGTGGCACTAAGAGAGAGAGGTTTTATTATGTGGATGACATCATTCCTGGTAGAGCTCATGCAGTTCAAGCATTTCATACCAATAATTTACAAGAAGTTTGGTTATTGCATCGTCGGTTAGGACATTCCTCGTTTGGTTATTTACGGCGTATGTTGCCTAGTTTATTTCATGAAATAAAAGAATCAAACTTACATTGTGAGGTATGTATTCTCGCAAAGAGTCATCGCGCTTCGTTTTCTCTTAGTATAAATAAAAGATTGTTTATGTTTGATCTTATGCACTTTGATGTTTGGGGTCCCTCCCATATTAGTACTCATTTCGGAATTAAATGGTTTGTTACCTTTGTTGATGATTGCACCCGTATGACTTGGATATATGTGATGAAAAATAAAAGTGATGTTAGTATGGTGTTTCGATCTTTCTCTCATATGGTTACAACACAATATTCCTCCGTTATTAAAGTTCTCCCCTCTGATAATGGAGGTGAATATATGAGTTCCGAATTGTCTGGTTTTCTTCAGGATCAAGGAATTCTCCATGAAACTGCTTGTCCCCATACTCCACAACAAAATAGGGTTGCTGAAAAAAAGAATCGTCATATCTTGGAAATTACTCGTGCCTTGCTTATTGGTGTGTCCATGCCTAAATGGTTTTGGCCTGAAACCGTTACCTATGTCATGCATGTGATTAACAGTATGCCATCTCGAGTTGTAGAATATTGAAATCCCACATTGGCTAGAGAAAGAAACAAAGAAGAGTTTAAATATCATAACCTCACTCCAACTAACACCGAGGCCTTTTGTGATAAAACCCACACCTGACAGATTGTGCAGGTGGTAATTACCAAGTTGGGGACAATATCGATGTTATTGGAGTTAGGCCCTTGGCCTGCCTCTCTGATAATTTACCATGGTATCAGAGCCAGGGGGCAAGCCTGTACAAACTATCATGTGATGGGTAGGTCCCTTTGGCCTCGTGCGATGATGGTGGGTCCCTTGGCCCTGCGTGTTAGGTGAGTCCCCTTGGCTCCACGTGATTGCCGATGTGTGGATCTCTCACATGTGACCCACTAATTAGGTTCCATGTGAAGAGGCATGTTGAAATCCCACATCGGCTAGAGAAAGAAACAAAAAAAAATTTAAATATCCTAACCTCTCTCCAATTAACACGGAGGCCTTTTGTGACAAAACCTCACACCTGACGGATTGTGCAAATGGTAATTACCAAGTTGGGGATAGTATCGATGTTATTAGAGTTGGACCCTTGGCCCGCCTCTCTGATAATTCAACAATAAAATTTTGTACACCTCTTCAAGTATGGACAGAACATGTTCCTGTAATATCCACCAATACTCTTACTCCTCGTGTGTTTGGATGTGTAGCATATGTTCATATTCACAATATTCATCGTAGCAAGTTGGATCCATGTGCCCTTCGGTGCGCTTTTGTTGGGTTTGCCCCCCCCCAACATAAAGGGTATTGTGTTATCACCTTGAAAATTGACATATGTATGTGACTATGGATGTTACTTTTTTTTGAATCAGAGTATTTTTATTCTTCAATCCCATCACCTTCAAATCACCACTGGGAGAACACTAGTGGTGATCAGGGTGATCTTGGGTGGTTAGAACTTAGAAGTACCAGAGGATGTGATATGTAGTTCAGGGGGAGCATGTGTTGACGACAAGGATGAAATGGGACACCAATCTCTCAGCAAGAAATTGCCGAGAGTGATACAGTTTTTCAGCTGCTACCTGCCGAGATAGGTGCGGGCCATCAACAAGGTCCTTCCGAGGAAGCTACAACAGTCCAGCAGCTAGTTGTTGCCAAACTAAGTACATCAAAGGAAGAAGTGCTACCTAACAAACCAAGTACATCAAAGGAAGAAGTGCTACCTGCTGCACCCACATCATCCTCTCTAGCTCGATAGTGTCATCCAATGTGTCTTCTCTGAATATACCTGAGGTGAGTACTATAGATGCTCATGTAACTAATCCAAATAATGGTGTAAGTACATATAAGTTACAACCAAGGCAAAATCATGGTGTTCCTCCTGACAGGTTTTCTCCCGAAGGAAACGTAAAGTATCAAATAGCAAATTATGTGTCATGCAAGAACTTTGCGCTTGAACGCCAAGCATGGGTGAATAATGTGGAAGCAATCCAAGTACTAACCTGAGTTAAAGAGGCCTTGAAGGATCCTAAATGGGTTGTTGCAATGGATGAAGAGATAATGGCACTACATAAGAATGATACATGGGAAATAATGGAACTACCTAAAGGAAAAAAACTAGTTAGGTGTATATGGGTCTTTACAATTAAATATAAGGCCGACGGATCAATAGACAGGTATAAAGCAAGGTTAGTAGCAAAAGGTTATACTCAAATGTATGGTGTTGATTACTAATAACTTTTTCCCTAGTAGCCAAGATGAATACGATACGTGTTCTTATTTCATTAGCTACAAATTTGAATAGGCCACTAAAACAGTTTGATGTAAAAAAATGTTTTCTTTCATGGGCATTTGGAAGAAGAAGTATATATGGATTTTCCTTCGGGATATAATGTCGGAGGGAAAACCAGAGTGTGTAGGTTGTGAAAGTCGCTTTATGGGCTTAAGCAATAACCTTGTGCATGGTTTGGTAGATTTACTCAAGTCATGAGAAGGAATGGATATAACCAAAGTCACTCCAACCACATGTTGTTTGTAAAACGGAGAAGTGGCAAAGTGACAGCTTTAATTATCTATGTGGATGACATGATAATAACAGGTGATGATTCAGAAGAGATGGTAAAACTGGAAGATAGTCTTGCCGTTGAATTTGAGATGAAAATTTTATGAGATTTAAAATATTTCCTTGGAGTAGAAGTGGCTCGTTCGTGTAAAGGTATTTTCTTATCTCAATGTAAATATGTTCTGGATTTATTAAAGGAAATAGGCATGCTTGGATGTAAACCTATGGACACTCCCATTGTAGAGAAACATTATTTGAGGATTTATCCAGATCAGAAACCGGTTGACAAGGGTAGATATCAGAGACTAGTAAGGAGGCTAATTTATTTATCTCACACTCGTCCAGATATTGCCTATTCCGTAAGTGTGGTTAGTCAATTTATGCACTCACCAAGTGTGGATTATATGATGGCAATAATGAGAATTTTGGCATATTTAAAGTCTACCCCAGGGAAGGGAATTTTGTATGAACATCATGGCCATATAAGGATTGAGGCATATTTAGTGTGTGAGTTGTTTTGTTGGACAGATTAGGCCCAGGCTGTCTTGCTACAACAGACGTAACCCCCTACTCCCATCCACTTTCTCGTTTTGGGCTTTTGGCCCACTTTGACCCATTGCTGCATGTAAGGCCGTTCCTGATCCAGTGGCTACAACCCAAGCTTGGCTTATCCTTTTGTTTCCTCATGCCTTTAGCTCTTTCTTCCTCTCCTAGTACAATGCATCATTTTTTTATCACAAGACTTCACCGTCTAAAAAGGATGTCATTACAGCCAATGGTGATGTTGCTCCTGTAACGGGAGCGGGTTTTATTTCTCTTACTTCATCTTTGTCTATTCACAACGCACTACTTGTTCCATCATTATCCAATCATCTACTTTCTGTTGGTCAAGTTACTGAACAATTAGATTGTGTTGTGTTAACATTTCCCACTTTTGCCTACTTCAAGATATCCAGACTCGGGCGATAATTGGGCGTGATACTAAGAGGAGAGGGTTATATTACGTGGATGATGTGTCGGCAAGCAGAGTAAATCAAGTGCGCAGTAGTCACCCAAACAAGAATAAGACAATCTGGTTATGGCATCGTTGATTAAGACATATGTCTTTTGGTTATTTGAAAAAATTGCTTCCGTCTTTATTTCATGGCATTTCGAACTCTGATTCCAGTGTAATGATTGCATTCTTGTAAAAAAGTAATCGTACTTCTTATCATTTGAGTTTTAATAAACGAACAATTCTTTTTAAGTTAGTCCATCCTGATGTGTAGGGGCCTTCTCCGGTAACTACTAATCACGGGGTTCGTTGATTTGTTATCTTTGTGGATGACAGCATCAGAATGGCATGGCTTTATACTATGAAATAAAGTGATGTGGGACAAATTTTTCAACAGTTTTACTGCATGGTTAAAAATCAATACTTTTTTTTCCCTTAAAGTTCTCAGGTCCGATAATGGCGGAGAATATCTCAATACCAAACTTTCTCAATTTTTCCAGGAGCATGGCATTCTTCATGATACTACTTGCCCACAAACCCCACAACAAAATGGTGTCATGGAATGCAAAAATAGACATATCTTCGAAACCACTAAAGCACTACTCATTGGCGCACAAGCACCACACTCCTATTGGGCGGACGTCGTTAGATACTCCGTTTATCTGATGAACCGAATGCCCTCACAAGTGCATAATTTTTGCACTCCTATGGAAGTTTTTGCTGATCATGTGATGTTGCCTTCTTCCCTTTATCTGTCTCCACATATTTTTGGTAACGTGGCATATATTCACCTTCATAAAAATCAACACAGTAAGTTGGATCCATGTGCAGTTCGATGTATTTTTCTGGAGTTTAATGGTCAACAAAAAAGGTACCGGTGCTATCATCCATCAACCAAGCATATCTACATCACCATGGATGTTACTTTTTCCAAGCACGAGATGTTTTTCCTCACTGAAAACACCTACTATAATCTTTAAAAGGAGATGACATATGAAGATTATAGTGGGATTGATCTTCCAATTGAGCAGTCTACCGTGTGTTTTAGTGATCCAAGAGCAGTGGGTGTGCTTGAGTCCAATCTAGGCAACATGGGTAAGCCCAATGGCATAGTTAAGCCTAATCTGGGTTGCTGAACCTGGAAAGCAGAGAACCGGCAGGTAGGCCTGAGGACTTATCTCAGCCCAGCACACAGCAGAGAACGTCACAGTCCAATAGGCAGTCTAGCAACGAGTTGCAAGCTCAAAGTTTTACCAGCCCAAATATTTCAAAGAATAAACCTTCTCTTATGGTACCTGCCCATGTGCTCGAGGATATCCATAAGGTAAGTTCATCTCAATTTGATGAAGCTCATAATTTGACTAACATTGAAAGTACTTACATATTGCCCCCTAGACAAAATCATGGGAAACCTCTTTACAGGTATTCTCCTGATGGAAAAGTCAGATATGATATTACAAAGTATTCTCTACGCATTGACTGTCTTCCAAGTACCAAGCCTTGGTGAATACAATGGATGGAATTAAAATTCCAACAAACGTGGAAAAGGCTCTGCAGGATCGTAGATGGACAGAAGCAATGAAGGTCGAAATGGAGGCCTTACAGAAAAATGGAACTTGGAGTGTGGAGTCACTACCACAAGGAAAGAGACCAGTGGGATGCAAATGGGTGTTCACCATCAAACACAAAGCAAATGGAACCATTGACAGATATAAGGCAAAGGTTGTTGCTAAGAGGTACACACAGACTTTTGGAGTAGATTATCAGGAAACATTTTCTCCCGTTGCAAAGATGAACACCATAAGAGTTCTTTTGTCTTTAGCTGCTAACTTTGATTGGCCGTTGAAGCAATTTGATGTAAAAAATACGTTTCTACATGGAGACTTGGAAGAAGAAGTGTGTACATGGAGCTCCCATCTAGGTATGAAGTGCAGAATGGAGCATGCAAAGTATGTAGACTGCGGAAGGCTTTTTATGGACTCAAACAATCACCAAAGGCCTGGTTTGGGAGATTCACTGATGCAATGAAGAGATATGGTTACCGATAAGGAAAAGCGGATTGCACCTTGTATATCAAACGCATGGGAGGTAAGGTCACCTTGTTGATAATATATGTGGATGATATGGTGGTCACATGTGATGATACAGAAGAAATGGAGAGACTGCAGGTATATCTCTCTTCGGAGTTTGAGACGAAAGATTTAGGAGGGTTGAAGTACTTCTTGGGAATTAAAGTTGCTCGTTCACATGATGGTATTTATTTATCTCAACGACAGTATGTTCTGGATCTGTTGTCTGAGACAGAGATGTTGGCATGTAAACCAGCAGAAACACCTATAGCTCAAATCATCATTTGGCGATTTACCCGGACCAAGTTCCAGTGAACAGGGAAAGATACCAAAGGTTAGTAGGAAGGTTAATTTACTTGTCTCTCACAAGGCCAGATATTGCATATGTTGTTAGTGTAGTAAGTCAGTTTATGCAGTCTCCCAATAAGGATCACATGGCTACATTAATGAGAATATTGAGTTATTTGAAAGGTGGCCCTGGAAAATGATTGATTTTCAGGAAACATGGGCATTTGGAGGTAAAAGGATACACCGATGCTAATTGAGCTGGGATTGATAAGCGCTCTACATCAAGGTATTTTACATTCGTTGGAGGAAATCTTGTGACTTGAAGGAGCAAGAATGTGGTTGCTAGGTCCACAGCAAAGGCCGAATATCGTGGCATGGCACATGGGATTTGTGAGTTATTATGGCTGAGAATTCTTCTTACAAAGATTGGGTTCAAACCACGTGGAGCTATGCTATTATATTGTGATAATCAGGCTTCGAGAGAAACAGTTAATAATCCAGTTTAGCATGATCGTATGAAACATGTTGAGGTGGATAGACATTTTATTAAAGAGAAGTTAGATGTTAAGCTAATTGATATTCCCTACGTGAGATCTGAAGACCAGTTAGCGGACGTGTTAACTCATGCAATGGCGACAAGAGTGTTTCATGACTCACTTAACAAGTTAGGCCTAGGTGATATCTACTCACCAACTTGAGGGGGAGTGTTGAGTGAGCCAATCTTGGGGAATAAGGAATGTAGAGTTATTTTGGGTATAGAATTGTGTAATTGGTATCCTTGTAGATTTGGGATACTTGTTTCCTTATTTGTTGGAGATTGTATAAGTTTATATATTCCTTTATGTGAGAAGAATAAATCAGAACATTATTCATCTAAACCTATAATTATATCTTTTTCATTTAAAATCTGTAAACTAATAACTCAAATCATCTTGGTCTCTAGGTCCTTTCCATACTTCCTTATTTTAAGGTTTCTAATTCCTCGTGTCATCGCTAGAGAGACACCTCATCATTCAAGTCAAAGTCAGCAGCGCCACCTAGAGTCCACGTCATAGTCTGGTCATTTTGTATAGTTGTATTTCTGTTAATATCCTTATATACTAAAGCAATATTAAAAACTTAAACAAAAACAAATATCAAAAAGGAGTTTTACTGACATTCTAAAAACAGTTGGTAGTTGCCACTTAGTAATACAGTCTGGTGGTATTCCTCTTTGTTTAGAAGTGAAATATCTTAGATTTGAATCTCGTGGATGGCGAATTTGATGCCAAATTAGGTTGCCCATTGTGTGGTTTAGCCGAACGCCCCCTCCTCCTGATGTAAAAATATCGATGTACTAAAAAAATTAAAATAAAAACATGTAGTAGTTGTTATTGTTACTTCAAAAATGTCATATATAAATAAAAAAAATTATAGAAAGTAGTGCACCAATGATATTTTTGAAATGACAATATAAGGCCAATATAAGGGAGGAAATATTTATGAAGAAGTACAATTCAAAGGCCATCAACTGCGTGACCACAAATAATAATGACATCAAGAAAACTAGCCTTCATGCACACACTAACGCTTGTGCAAAAGACATTTTTTGAATCACGGCATGTTACGCGCGACTTACACATTTTAAATGTATCTATATGCGTAAATTGACAAAAAGAAAGTCAAATATTTGAAATAAATGAATAATCTTAGATCATTCTATAAGAAACCCCTCATAAATCAATTAAAGCAGCTAAATCCAAATCGGTCTTTATAGAATTTACATTATGAATAGAGAAAATAATATTTAATAAATAACTGATTGAATCACATTATTGTTATCCCATTGTGAGGCTAAGTTTACCCCCCTCCCCCTTAGTGTAGATAATATCGTTTGTTAAAAAAACATAATCATTTGACAACTAATTTAATCACATTATTATCCGAGTGCGAAAGACATTTTTTATAACCGGCATTACACGCCTCTTAAGATGTTTTGAACGTGTTTAAAAATAGAGAAAATAATATTTAATGAACAGCTGATTGAATCACATTATTGCTAACCTATTGTGATGGACTAATAAAAATAAAAAATTGTACAAAAAAATTAATTATTAAAAAATATTGTTAAAATGACGAAAATACACCTACCACATTTGATGCATTATTTTTCGTTGCTTTTAAAGTTTTTTGTTTGAGGGGCATTTTCGTCTAATTTTTTTTTTTTTGTGAAGCTTGTGACACCAAAAAACACTATTCATTAGGCTTATTGGCTTTATATATAAGATTTTTTGAATCACGGCGTACTAAGCGCGACTTACACATTTTAAATGTATTTATATGCATAAATTGACAAAAGGAAAGTCAAATATTTGAAGTAAATAAATAATCTTAGATCATGCTAGAAGAAACCCCTCATAAACCAATTAAATTAGCTGAATCCACATAATAAAATCGCTCTCTATAGAATTTACATTAAGAATAGAGAAAATAATATTTAATAAACAACTGATTGAATCACATTATTGCTAACCCATTATGAGGCTAAACCCACCCCCTCCCCCTTAATGTAAATAATATCGTTTGTTAAAAAAAAATTCATTTGACAACTAATTTAATCACATTATTATCCACGTGCGAAAGGCCTTTTTTATAACTAGCATTACACGCCTCCTAAGATGTTTTGAACGTGTTTAAAAATAGAGAAAATAATATTTAATGAACAGCTGATTGAATCACATTATTGCTAGCCTATTGTAAGGTACTAATTAAAAAAAAATTGTACAAAAAAATTAATCATTAAAAAATGTGTATAAACTCAGCTGTAATCAATATTCATGTGTGAATCTTATATATATATATAATATTTCTTATAGGGTAAACAGCCAATTTAGTCTCTGAATTATCACCTTAGTAAAAATTAGGTCACTAAACTATTTTTTCAGAAAAATTAGTCCTTGAATTATAAAAATCTGCCAATTACATCCCTATTGTTATATTCGAAGCTACTATATTCAATTTTTCGTCAATTTAAGTCACGTTACTTGCATGTGATACACATTAGAGGGTAGATTGGTAGTTTTTCATAAAGAAATAATGTATAGAGTTAACTTTAGAGGATAAATTGATAGTTTTTCATAAAGAAATAGTGTAAGTTAACTTTTGAGGATAAATTAGACATTAAATTCACAACCTATATGAAATGTTAAGGGCTTATAGACAAGAAAATGATGGTATTACACTCTAAAGTGTGTCAAGTGACTTAAGTTGACGAAAAATTGGATAAAATAGCTGTTGAAGCCCACGTTACCCTCCTTTGCAGGCCATATGAAGCTCCAAAATTATCCCAAATGAAGGTTGTACTAAATTGTGTTGTCACGAACCATATGATTAATTGCCCGGTTTCCGAAATTGCGTCTCTGATCAAGGATGAGCATGATGGGGTAGAATTTGTTGGGACATTATGTGATATGCACTGTTATAAAAGTCTCCGTTTAGGTATCGCCTAGATGTTAGGCGGTTGGTCGTTGTCACGATTAATATCTTGACGTTTGAAAAATAAGAAAGATGCCTAAACATGTCTATGGGCCCGCTTAGCCCGTCTAGACTTGCCTAGACCGCCTAAGTCGCACTCTCACTTAGACAGAAAATAGACATAACTTCCATTATACATTTTATTTGTCAATGAATTGTAAGAGACTTGTTGGATACTAAATAAACACTCATTATATGTTTGTTCCCCATATTTTCAATTTGTTTTACTACTTTATAATTTATATGTCATTCTGTTTGTAATTTATGTATTCCAATACAATTATATTTTTAAAGTATAAAATAAATAGACATTTATATATATATATATATATATATATATATATATATATATATATAAAATAAATTTAGTTAAAATTAAAAAAAGGGCGTAGACTCTAGGCTCTTGTCTGCCGCTGAATTATCGCCTAATGTTTTTTAGAACCTTGGTGATATGTTGTTACAGGTTTATGCAGAAAACAAATGTTTGAAGAGTCTGTTGGGGTATTTGGTTATGTGGGTAGGAATGGGATTGAGATTGGAGAAAGGTCCTGCATTGTGCTTTTGCTTGCATTGAGGAAATGTGGACGGGTGAATTCATGTTGGAGGTTCTTCGATCGAATGGTCAAAAAGGGTATTCGGACACGGTTCTTAGTTAAATATAACACCCTTTTGAAAAAAATCGTATCAGTTGTATCAGTTGTTATGTAGAGTTGTCTCTTGGAAAGCTATGTTTATGAAGAGATGTCTCTCTTTAGAAGTCTAGGGTTATATCTGTAATTCTTGGATATAATTCAAGGGTTGTGTCCACTATGTAAAGGTGCTATTGCAATTATATATATAGTTCAGTCCATGTCTGTAACCAATTGAAAAGGTAATTCAGTTCTCATATCCATTTTCCTCCAACAAGATGGAGATGGCAGACATCGTGGTGATGCAGAGTAAAGGCATTGACGTAAACCTGGTATTTCATACGCTAATGGAGGCGTACTGCAAAAAAGGGATGATGGATGAATCACTGAAGCTGTGGGATGTCATGGAAAAGAAAGGGTTTCAACTTGTGTTTACGTACAGCACTACAGCTAGCGCGTTGTGTAATTTGAACAGGAATGAGGAGGCAAACGGTTTGATGTTCGCAGTGGAAGAAAGAGGCGTGGCTCCAAACGTCGTGTGTTTCACTATTCTGGTTGACATATTCTGCAAGTAAGGAAACTTCGGGTATTCAAAGGTATGAAAAGGAAGGGGGAGAGACCTAACATTGTCTCATACAATGTTCTAAACGATGGATATAACAAGAACGGTAAGATGAATAAAGCTCGTAGCTAAAGAAGGAGACGGAAAACAAGGGTTGATACCTAATACACGTACGTTGAATACACTTCTACATGGCGAATGTGTTGATGGCAAGGTGTATGAGGCACTGAAATTATTTCGTGAAATGCCTGGCAGAAATTTAACTCAAAAGTGTTGTCACGTACACAACTATGATTTCGGGTTAGTCGAAGAATGGGAGAACACATGAAGCTCTTAAATTGTATGATGAGATGGAAATGGCAGGCCTCACACGGTCACACCTGATAAAAGTCTATATCGTTCGCTTGCAGACTTAGTTGGCATTGTTGGAGCAATATTAGAAAATATGAAAAATAACAATATAATTTCAATGATAATAATCATAAAGAAATTCACAACATCAATTATATATGAGATTAATATAAACAACTAGAGAGAAAGTTAGAAAAACTGACAAACTTGGAGATTGAGGCTTGCATAAATGCAATGTCCTAAAGACAAAATTTCGTCCCTACTATTGTGCTTGTAGTTCGGTAGACGTCTGTCTCCCAGAATTCAACAATCTATAATCTGAAGTCAAAGCACTTCAATCTTCGGATTTTAACGAACTTCATATATTCGTACTCTCAAGACACGACTCGGATTTCTACTAAGACATTGGAGAAAACTCTTCTCTATTTTTTAATTCTATTAGACAGATGGGATGCTTGAGTTTATATAGAACTCAAGGCACCCTTTTAAAACATTATGACTGTTGCCTAAAGTTCCAACGAACAGATACAACTCATGAATTTGATTTCAATTATGACACATGACTCTTATTTTTCATTCATAAAAAAAAAATTAAACATTATAATATTAAATATAATATATAATTTCCAACAATCCCCCACATGAATGAAAAATTAGGAAGAATTTGAGAGTACAGGCGGACATGAGATGCATCGAGAGAGGTGTGTTTTGGACTTGAACCTACCCTAGTGAATACTTATCGGATTTACTTGGTGACGTAGTGGATATGGAATCTTCAACTGTTCACCGTAACAGTAAACCGAGACAATAAGCAACACACATCACTAATCCTAATATATTTCAATTCATACGGTTGTCTTCATTTTGGTCCTGAATAAATCTTGGATTCATGAGAGCTTTAGAGAATTTAGCCATCTCATTCTCATAGAAGTGACCCACTTCTACTCTCACATAGGTGACCTAATTAAGAATAGTCTGCTCTATTCCTCTTATTTATAAGATATCACTGTCATTAAGTATAAATATACACCCTAAAACTTATGTAGACAACACACTTCTTCCACCGTAGGAATGAGGTATATAGTGTGTTAACTTCTTTGAATCATGCCCAACCAGTTTGCCTATTGAACTTAGACCATGGGATCTCCAATCAACTAAATTAGGTTTCCGCCCAGCTAATTCATTAGTTGTGTTGGTTTTATCCTCATTCCCCTCAATGATCAACTTACTCTATAGTCTAACCTTTAATAATTGGATCCACCACTAGGTTGACTATTATTAATGGTGTGCAAAATCCATCTTATGAAATTTTATTTCATATGAGAGTAATTGTTTTCCAATGTTAAGTCCTCGAAACATATGTTAGGACTTATTCAATAATTTGCTAACACTAGAAAGTAGACTTTCCCCACATTTAAGGTATTTGTAAGAAAGTCTCTAACCTTACCATACCTTAAACAAGTTATCCATAATAAGAGATATTGCTTATTATCTCTTTTAAATGCAGAT
Organism: Malus domestica; assembly: GCF_042453785.1. Taxonomy (NCBI): domain Eukaryota; kingdom Viridiplantae; phylum Streptophyta; class Magnoliopsida; order Rosales; family Rosaceae; genus Malus; species Malus domestica. Next base: position 17,340,085 of record NC_091672.1, read on the forward strand.
TACTCTTCCTAATTTAGACATTGTTCTTTGCCTTATTTGACAAGCCATCATAATACATGCATGTCCATTCATATGCTTACTTAATAAGCATCATCATGTCTAATACATTTTTCCAAATATCACACATTTTAGTGTCTAGTCTTTTCTTTTCCCAAAGACCGACACACTTCCAGTGTATAATTCCTCTCACATTAAGTGTCTAGTATTTTCCTTCCCCAAAGACCCCCACACTTCCAGTGTGTAATTCCTCTCAAATGAATTTCCTTTGGTTACATCCATGACTAACTTATCGTAAAATCAATCGTCTTCTTTTGCTAGTGCTTGTACTAGTCTCACTTCCTTTGCAAGTCGAACACTACACTAATTACTAGCAACGCTAGTGTCTAGTGCCAATTACTAGTTTGAAACTGCTTCTCTATAGCAGTAATAACGCATTTTTGCAAAGAGTTGCAACGGCTTGTAAAAATAATCACGTCAGCACCTTCTTGTGTGGTTTTCTGCACGTGTTTTCATAGCTCTTTTCAAACCGCACATTCATGATATTTCTTCATAAATAAATAAAAATTCGTGGTCATTTCAAATTAGAATCAAGCAACTACGTTCCCTTTGGTAGAAAAATCAAAGGGCATTTGACATACGAAACTTTTCTGATTCAATAACACATCTCCTTTCTGGAAAAATGATCCATTTCATGAACTGCTATGTATCTAGTACACCACTTTGGCGTTCACTTGGCCTTAACCGACACCTTTCTTCATATAACGGAGACAAACACTGAACATGAATGGATCTCATAGTAATTGTAGCAACCACATAATGAAAATCATTATCACAGTATCTTTCTGGACACTATGATCTCATAATAATTGCAGCAACACATGATGGAAATTGTTATCACCGTATCTTTCTGGAAACTAGAATGTCCAGCTTTTCTCTATCCCAAACTACCGTAACCGAGATGGTTATAGTCTAAAAAGAACCAAACTAGTGACCACGACATCTGTGTCCGTAACCAGTGACCGAATGGTTCATCAATTCGTCCTTGTGCTCATTTTGTTTGAGAAAACTTGGAGACCTTCTCATATTGTTTGGCATCTGCAACCAAGAGGGAGCAGTATATCGTCCCTTAATCGACACCTCTTTTCAGTATATGCAGAAACCGACCATACTTCAGCTTGGGATATAAAGCACTTATGCCTAATCCTGGCTTCGATGAATTCCAATGATGCAACGATTTGCATCTTTCAGTGATTACTTGACATATTTGTTTGAACAGATAAATTTTTCAAATGAAGAGTCACGTTTACCTCCCCAATCATATAACTGACTGTTGGTTAAAAGCACCGAATGCCTTTTCAAGAAAAAAAAATTTGACAAATTTAAACACCAACCAAGCATCAGCCTGATATATCAAGCCCAGATATGGCTTCGTTAAAACATATGCAGTGGTTTGCATCTTCCCTATCAAGACATGATTTGTCTCGATCATGAAGCCACCAGCTTCCATTTTAAATAATGGGATTTGTAATAATGTATATCAATTTGATTCTGTTAGAGGAATCACTCCATTACAACATCCTTAAAAAAATCATTTAACAGGCACAACGGTTGGCAAGATTTTGAATTGGCAAAACCAATCACATATCACAAGATCTTATCGCCATTCTCATGTCTAATTTTTAGAGTATTGAACCAACAACAATAACGTTAAATGGCAAAAAGCATTAAATAAACAATACCTTAGCAAACTGCCCATGTCGTTCTTAATGAAAATCAAGAACAATACCTTCACAGCAATATGCATGTGCTTCAAGGTCTAAATTTTAAACAACATTTTCACTAAAATATATTCAAATCATTCTTTTCTACTTTCTCAATATAATTTTTTCTTAAATCCATTTTTTGTCTTCTAATTATTGCATAAGGAAAAATATGTTTTTAGATTGTTGGAGCAATATTAGAAAATATGAAAAATAACAATATAATTTCAATGAAAATAATCATAAAAAAATTCACAACATCAATTATATATAAGATTAATATAAACAACTAGAGAGAAAATTAGAAAAATGACAAATTTAGAGATTGAGGCTTGCATAAATGCAATGTCCTAAAGACATAATTTAGTCCCTACTCTTGTGCTTGTAGTTCGGTAGAAGTTCATCTCCCAGGATTCAACAATCTATAATCTAAAGTCAAAGCACTTCAATCTTCAGACTCTGACGAACTTCATATATTTCGTACTCTCAAGAACCGACTCGGATTTCTACTAAGACATTGGAGAAAACTCTTCTCTATTTTTTAATTCTATTAGACAAGTGGGATGTTTGAGTTTATATAGAACTCAAGGCATCCTTTTTGAAACATTATGAGTGTTTCCTAAAGTTCCAACAAACAGATACAACTCATGAATTTGAATTCAACTAGGACACATGACTCTTATTTTTCATTTATAAAAAAAATTAAATATTATCATCTGCCACATCCAACTGCAGTCTCACCATTTTGGTTTTATTTTGGTCCTTCGACGCCAACAGCAACCGTCCCAAAGCAGCTACAACCGAAAGTGCCAGCACCACCAACCTGAGAGGCACATAGAGGGGTGGAAGTTGGATTGCAATTTCTGACTGCGCCATCAAAATATAGAATCCGAACTCGAAAATTTTCCAATGAAAATTGGAATGGAGTTGAAATTCTGAAAAATTAAAAAAAAAATTATAGTTATTTACTAAAATGAGGTATTTTGTAATCAAAACTTATTTTTAGCATGTTCACTGTTAGTTTAGTCTTTTAGAGGCATTTTATTCACATTTTTATGTAATTATACACATACAAATTAAATGATAATATATATTTAAAAAAAATAAAAAATTATACTCTTATATTTAAAATAATGAACATATTAATATACTACAAAAGTAATTAGATTTATACATAAGTACTACATCGAAGTTAAGAAAAAATAATAAATTGCATAGGCGAAAAAGTTTATGAATATCTAACAACTTGTAAAATATTTGGAGAACTCTGAATTACGTTTTGAAATTTCTGAGATAACTCTAATCTAAAAATTCTTAAAATTCCGGCATGAACTGTACTTTTGGAATGGAAATTCGAACCATATTTTCAATCTAATCCTTCCAAAGCATTCAAAGATGAGAATATTCGTTGAGAAATTGGTTGTTCTAATGACCACAACAACCGGGTGTTGAACTAACCAAGGCAGTTGACGTAGTGGAGATGGTGATGGTAAGGTGGTGGCGGTGAAAGCATTGGTGTAGTCCATCAAACACCATACCACCCACTTAAGTGTAAAATATCGTCGCAGATGGCACTTATCGTCGTGACGGAAAGCAGTCATCTTTATGCATCTTGATGCGGGTTTGATTCTCATTAATTTTTCTTCTCTATTAACTAACTATTTAACTCGCTGATCTATAAAAAAATAAAAGTAAAATATAATACAATATGGTCCTAATAAATGAGGATGTTAGTATGGATCGGTTTGCTTTTTGAAGATCCATTAATACCCGCTAAAAAACACATCCTAAAACTCTAATTCTCCTCCTCCTTGTTCTTTTGCTTTGACAAAAAAACATGTCTCGGAAAACCTTCAAAACCTTGAAGAAAGCCTTCCCCACGGATCCCGCTTCGATATCGAACCAAGAAACCGCCGAGAAGATTGCCAAAACCCTAATCAAATTAGGCCTTCAACCCCTCAAATCCACCTCACCATCTCTGCTATCCAATCTCAACCCCCACGTAACCAACCTCGTCCTCTCAAACCCACTCGTCCCACCCCATTCTTGCTTGACCTTATTCAACTTCCTCCAAATAAATCCTTCCCACAAACCCAATCTTCAAGCCCATGCAATCCTCATTCGCAGGCTATATAATGCTAGAAGATTTGCCCAAATGAAGATTGTACTGAATGGTATCGTCACGAACGATAATCCTCGTTTCCCGGTTTCCAAAATTACATCTCTGATTGAGGACGAGCCTGACGGGGTGAAATTTGTAGGGACATTGTGCGATATGCTGTTTCGGGTTTATGCAGATAACAAAATGTTCGAGGAGGCAATTGGGGTTTTTGAGTATGTGGGCAAGAATGGGTTGGAGATTGAAGAAAGGTCATGCTTTGTGCTCTTGCTTGCGTTGAAGAAATGCGGTCGGGTGGATTTGTGTTTGAGGTTTTTCGATCAGATGGTCGAAAAGGGTGTTCGAATCACGGTGTATCCGTTGACGCTTGTGATGAATGAGCTTTGTAAGAGAGGAGAGGTTGAAAAGGCCAAGGCTTTGATGGGGGAAATGGCCGGTACAGGGACTAAACCTAATGTTTTTACATTTAACACGCTTTTGAAAGCGTACATTGAGAGGAAGGATTTTGAGGGTGTCAATGAGATTTTGAGGTTGATGGAGAAAGATGGTGTGGGTTATAATGTGGCAACATGCACGCTTTTGATTGATTGGTTTGGTAGTTCTGGGAAGATCGAGGATGCGGAGAAGGTGTTTGAGGAAATGCGTGAGAGAGGGATACAACCCGATGTGTATGTTTATACTTCGATTATTAACTGGAATTGTAGAGCGGAAAATATGAAGAGGGCGCTGTTTCTGTTCGACGAATGTACTCAAAGGGGATTTGTACCGAATGATCATACTTATGGGGCGTTGATTAATGGCGCGTGCAAGGCAGGGCAGTTGGAGATGGCAGACATCTTGGTGAATGAGATGCAAGGTAAAGGCATTGACGTAAACCAAGTTGTGTTTAATACGCTGATGGACGGGTACTGCAGAAGAGGGATGATGGATCAAGCTCTAAGGCTGCAGGATGTCATGGAAAATAAAGGGTTTCAGCTTGATGTGTTTACTTACAGCACTATAGCTAGCGGGTTGTGTAAATTGAACAGAAACGAGGAGGCAAAGAGCTTGTTGTTCACAATGGCTGAGAGAGGTGTGGCTCCAAACGTAGTGTGTTTCACTACTCTGATTGACATATTCTGCAAGGAAGGAAACTTCGTCGAAGCAAAGCGGGTATTTCAAGATATGGAAAGGAAGGGAGAGAGACCAAACACTGTAACATACAATGCTCTAATTGATGGGTATATTAAGAGAGGAAAGATGAAGGAAGCTCATAAACTGAAGGAGGAGATGGAAGACAAGGGGTTGATGCCAGATATGTATACGTATTCATCGCTTATAAATGGCAAATGCATTGATGGCAAGGTGGATGAGGCTCTGAAATTGTTTGACGAAATGTCTCGGAGGGACATACCCCATAATGTTGTGACATATACAGCAATGATCTCAGGTTTGTCGAAGGATGGGAGAACAGAGGAAGCATTTAAATTGTATGATGAGATGAAAAATGCAGGCCTCACGCCTGATGACAGAGTATATCATTCACTTGTAGGCAGCCTTCATACAGCCAACCCATAGCTCTACGACGAAACTATATTATTGTCTTCGTTAGACGATTGGAAATGGATCAATTACTTGAATTTGAAAGAATGGTTTTGAAGTCAATACGCCAATTTGTATAAGCTGGTTTCTGTCGAAACAAGATGACGAAAAATAACCGCCACCCCTCAATGAGGAGTGCTAGCTTTTCAATATAGAAGATGTGAGAAATATACAATTAAGTTACAGTAAAGAGTTTCACCTCTTCTCTAGAAGAAAACAGAGAGTCAACATTACAACTTTGAAGCATTGAAACCTAGCCTATGCTAGCGCAAGGTTTTGATCCTCGAGCCTAAGTTGTTCATTCGGACGTTCTTCATATTCCAAGCCACAGCTTGCTGTACATTCACCTCCAAAAGCCTGGACCTCAACAGCTGAACTCCAGATTTCCTTAAAAGATATCAGGAATCTGAACTGGCGGAGTAGATACCATAGCCAGGTGCTGCATTTCTAAACAAGTAAGGGACCATAAGCCCCGAGGCCTTGGCTACCAAGGGATTGCTTGAGCTTCAAGAATGCTCGGCTCTCCAACTGCCGCACCCGCTCCTTGGACAATCCAAACATGTTGCCAATCTCTGAAAGTGATCTCTGCTTGCCATCTTCAATGCCAAATCTTAACCTGATAATCTGTCTCTCTCTTAAGTTGAGGATGCCTAGAAGGTGGCGCACATGTTGCCTCATAAGCTGCTTTTCTACACTCACATGTGGGATCTCAGTCCCAGTGTCAGCAGTTATCTCCTGCAATTATGCAAGAAAAGATGTCTGGTTCTTAAACCGTTGGAGGATCCATGCTCAATATAGCCCAACAAATTGCATCATATTTAAAATTTCACTTGCCTACGGCAATATCATCGAGACAAATATGAGAAGCAAATCGAGACAACGAGAATCTTTACCTGGAAAGTGGTGTCTTGGTCTGCCCAGACAGGTTGTTGCATTGAAAGTGGCATTCTTGTAGAATATAGCAACTTCTGCAACTTTTCAACTGTAATTCCAACTCGTCTCGCTAGTTCTTCTTTGTTTGGGTTGTGATTTCCTTCCTGAATACATGATTTCTTTGCCTCTAAGACTTTGCCCAGGAGGGTGTACACATTTTCCTGTGAATAAATTATCGGTTCTCTGTCATACTCAGTAAAGTACCTTTTGTTTGGACATGCTATGAAATAGTTAACTTTTGAGTACAGATTTTAATGGAAACAAAACTTTTCTTTATCAGCATATAATCAATTTAAACATTTTCATTTTATTCAAAAATCCCGTGTCGGGAGACAAATTTTCGGAACATGGTAGCAGTTGACACAAAGTATACTCTGAAGAAGAATGTCAGTGAAAAGTAGGGACTGGAAACGTGGTTTCATTACCGGCAAGCGGATGGTCCTGGAATGTTGAAATATGGCCTTCCTAACTGTTTGCCTTATCCACCAGTATGCATAAGTAGCAAATCGGCAACCAGCTTGAGGTTTAAACTTCTCAACACTCTTCATAAGACCCATACTTCCCTCCTACAAAAAGATAGAGCCTTCATTAGTTGTACTTCAAAATCTATGCGACAACTGTATTGGGCCTTATTGTAAGAATCTTAATTCTGCTCTTTTTGGTTCAATTAAGTTTTTGAAAATGATACAAGTTTTTATAGCCTTTCCTATGCTGTCAGCAATCAGATAGAGCATCCGCTTAGTATTTTTCATACTGGAAACTGCTGACATTCATTAGGATGATCGTAAAGGATACCAGCCTGTACAATGGATACCAACATGTACAATAGTTGCTCTGTACAGAATACAGATGCACAAATTTAAAATTAAAATCTGGTATGTAGGACTTGCCAATGTAATTTGATGAGATAGACGATGCTTTTACTGCATTTAAGCACAAACAAAAAAACTTTTGCGTACAAGTCAAATCCTTCAGTAAGATGTGGTCTGTGTAGCAGAGGCCCTCAAGTCTAGCCCTACATGACTATATAACAACAACAACAACAACAAAGCCTCATCCTACATGACTATATAAACAATAAGAAAACATGTTCCAATGAAGTTACCTGCATTAAGTCCTGAAGGCCAAGGCCTCGTCCTTGATATTGTTTAGCAATGTGAACCACCATACGTAAGTTAGCATAAATCAGCTTTTCACGGCTGCTGGTACCAGAGCGAAGCTGTGATTTCAAGATCTGACAACTAATTCCAACAGCTTCAGCCCATTCAACCAAAGTTGGTTCACGACCAAACTGTGATTGAAGTCTACTCTTCACTTCTTCTAACTTAAATAAATCCTGTTACAAAATTCGACACATCAATGCAGCAAAGACCCGTCAAAAACAGTAATTCCGATATTAGATCTTAGCAGACAGAAATGACTTAGATACACACCTGAACTTGGGCAATCAGTTCAGCCTCTTCCTTGGCAGTCAAAAGTTGTTTTGTTTCAGGACCCCACAAGAACAACCGCAGGGGATCATTTGGATTTAATCCTTCGTTTATCTTTTTCCGCACATCTGAACTTGTAGGACCGTTAGTCTCATGAATTAGAACTTTTGATTTAGAGACCCTCTTTTTCTTCAGTCGCCTGCGCCGTCTCTCTAGAAGTCGGGCTGACCTTACAGTTTTCTCATCCTCAACCAGCCAGTTATCCAAACTACACAAAACTTTTGGATTCAGTTGCAAAGCAAATTGATAGGGTAATAAAAATCAACAAGTAATACGAAACTGACCCCTCAGAAACAGAGTCATCAAAATCATCTCCCATTGATTTGGAGTCTTCAGCAAATGAGACTGCTTCTTTTGAGGCTGACAAAGCTTTCTTAGCCAGCGCAACTGCGTCAGAGGGCTTGATGTCCATATGCTTACTGGAAGCAGTGGTAATAGGCTCCATAGTTAAAAGTGCGGACGACTTTACCCTTGTTTGTAAAGATGAAAATCTGCAAAGTAGAAACAACAAGGATGCAATTTGGTTGTAAAATGCAATCACCCAAGAAAAAATGATACAAGTAAAAGGGAAAGTAGAAAAAAAAAAAAAAAAAGAAAAAAAAAAGCAGAGTTTTATTCATCTTACACATCTAAAAGACCAGAGCGGTTAAGCAATTGGTGCTCAGAGTCCTTCACCAACTGGTAGAAACCATCAATCTTTAAATCTTCATTGAGAGAGGCCCTAGCCTCTATCTGCATCCTATCTAACGTAGCCTTTTTTATGAACACAGGAAACAGTAATGAATTAGGAGTTTCCCAAGACACAGAGATAGAATATGAGTCCAGTTTCTAAGAAGTAAGTAATCCCAAGTATGCATGTCGAATGGTAAATGTGCAAGAAACATGAATCCTCACAGATCTTGAATTATAAAAAAATCAATGGTGGCATTTTAGAAAGAAAGGTAGTATCATCAATAAGCATAATTTCAAACAACGGAAAACAGAAGTTTAAGAAGTTTTCCACCATTGAGGATTACACAAGTTAGAAGCAGTGCAAGTCTAAAGCAAAAGTCTGATCTAAGTAACATGCATTTCATATTTGCAGCAGAAGTCTAACCTGAGATGTTTTCTCTTCTTTCAGTGCATGCAATAGAGGCTTGAACTCATCGCGCTGCTCTTGTAGAAGAACCGAAGTTGGAAAGTGTCGAGCTACAAATGTAATCGGCACAGAAGTAACTGCAGGAGTTGCTTGCTCGTGAAGCATCAACACTGCAAAATATGAGTGCCAGACAAGCCTGATGTTAACCAACAATGCACAAAAAGGGGCTCAACTATCCTTAATTAAATATCTATTTTGATAATCACTATTAGAACAATCTGCACCTCTTCAGTAGCTCTTGGAGTAGCAGATTGTCTAAAGACTAATTTAAGTAACTTAAGGCCCCGTTTAATAACCATTTCATTTTTATGCTTTAGTTTTCATTTGTGTGTTATAGATGGAGATAAAGTATTGATAGAAAGGGGACATGAAGAAGGGTAAAGGAAGGATAGTGGAAGAAACGTGTATTGGATTGACACACAAACTGAAAAAAAAACTAACAATTTTGAAGTTTTTTTTCGCATTCAAGTTTTCATATAATCTCCTTCATTTCTCCTTCCTCCCTTCATCCTTCTACATTCCTCATTTCTCTCGTATACTTTCCCTCTATCCGTCTAGCACAAAAAACTAAAACTAAAACTAAAACCCAAAAACGAAATGGTTATCAAACGGGCCTTATCATCTCAAGACATTATCATCTAATTTCTGATTCTAGAACCAATTCTCCCGTAAAAACATCCAGGATAAACCCACATCTGTTCACACTTTTCGAAATCAAAGCTTCAGAGCACAAATCAACACACCTATGCATGCAAGAGAGCAAAAATAATCTTTCCCAGAAATGCTCCAACAGAAAAAAGTCCAAAAACATCCTCTACTTCCAAATGTAGCTGTGGCATCAATATTTTCCAAGTTCAAAACGACTAAAATCAAACAAAACAACCAAATATCCAAAACACACAATCTCAACATACCCAATTGCCGTTTCGGGCTTTAACACAAAAACCTATACTTCCCAACTCATAATTATGTCCCAGTTGCTGAATTCCAAGAACTATAAGCATACCCAATATCCCAGTAAATTCCCAGAAAGCAAACAGATAAATTTACGAGTAAGAAACACGAAAGTTACGAACTTTTTTACCTGAGGTGGAGGAAGAAGAAGAAGGAGAAGAAGGAAGAGGATGCCTGAGGTGGGTTGTGGAAGGAAAGGCAGAGGAAGAAGAGAGAAAATGCCTCCCAACCTCCATTGAAATTGGAACAACAAAAAATAGTTAAAATTATACTCCTGGGTAGTGGCGCATTCAGGTGAAGATGGTTTGTATTCTTCTGGGTTGCTGGAGTGCCGCCACGTCTATGTGCGCGTTCGAGCTTGCATTGGTTTTGTGTGTGTGTGTCTGCAGATAACGTTGCAGGAGAAGCTCAGCTCTTTCATCTCAGACTATTTCACACCTCAAAATTATCTTCTCAATTTTTTTTGCAAATGGATCAGGTTGGGCTTATTTTACTTCTACTCAACATAAGGCCTTGTTTAATTTTAAATCATTTAGGGCTTGACCCAGAATGTTTGACGGACCTTAGCCCAAATCTGGCCCTTTATATGATCTGCTTTTTTTTTTTTTTTTAGTGGATAAACCTCGAAATCTTTTTCTTTCCTTTTTTTGGTCAAAAAAAAGATAGATTTTATTAAATTAGATGTTAGATTAGAAAGCTGACAGGATTCGAATCCTCTCCACCACTGTGGTAGAGGGCCACTTACTCCAAAATCCTTATTCGATCGGGAGATTGTACGCACACTCCACGTCATGGAATCCTTATTGGGTATGACAACAATAAAGCCCATTTCAGCCAAGCCCAAGTTTAATAGAGTGAAATTTAAAACTGATCCAAGTGAACTAAAATTCGCTAATTAGAGTGCAAGAGGAGCTGGAAAATACCATTTTGCGACCAACGTGACCGCTGAGGGGATTAAGATCTAAGGGGGTATTTCCGACATTTTCTCTTAACATCCGACAGTGGTCAAAGTGTCGTCAGAGTGCCGCCTAATAAGTGACAAAAAGTAGAGGAGAGAGCAAAATCATGAAACGGTGGCTCTAAAGAGCAACTCTACCATTTGAGCCCTCCTCCCAAGCAATCCACTATTCAATTCATTATGTGAACAGTAACTGCCCTAATGAACAGTAATTATCTTTTGCATCTTCACACGTGCACTTGAATAGCCTTGGTAATAGGCAATAAAATATTATTAATTTTTTTTTTTTACAAAATAATACTAAATAAATTTATTTGTAATTTCGGATAAGATATTTTAAATCGTTCTCATTGCGCCACATGTCATTTACCAAAAACGACTATTATTAGTCATAGATTTCGATAAAGACTCGAACTTTCAAAACATGTAAAATCAAAGTAACAAACTTTATTAACTGGAAATTCACACCCAAAAGCACACAGAAAAAATCCAAGCAAGATCCATAAGGCAGCATGCATTACATCACAATGAACTGGGTAGAACTCAACTTATCATCAAAACCATTTCTTGTTTCATTTGTACCATCATATAAAACCATTTCTTTAAATCAACTTCAACATCCAAATCCCACAAATTTTTTAAACAGAAAGCAACAAAATACACAATTTAACGCATATTCCAAATCCCAATCACAAAATGCATGAGAGAGAGAGAGAGAGAGAGAGAGAAAACTGACATGTTGTGACAAAACCCAACTCTCAGAACTTAGTGAAGTACTCATAGGAAGCTCAGAGAACACCAGAACAGAGATGGGATTTTCTCAGTCAGTGGATTCGAAGTGAAAAAAAATGGATATTTTAATGGCAGAAGATGTGATCTAAGAGTGAAATATTGGAAACCCAGATCAAAAAGTTAAGAGATTTAAAGAGATTGGAGATTGGCATGTGAGACTGGGCAAGCTGTTGCGAACCCAAGAAACTGGTTTGACTAAAACGGGTTCGACTGGACCGACGCCAGGCATGGCGTCAACCTGACGTCACACCCCTTGGGCTGAAGGGCTGGCAATCCCTCACGGGCCTGGCCCTCGGGCTCCCACCCTCACTTGGGCTGCCCAACGCTGGAGCCGAACCCACCGGCCCTCGAGCTCTTTCCTCTCGCCTGTGCCCCGAGCAAGGTCCAACAGTGGACTTGCTCTAAGCATTTGACACGACACAAAAGTGGGCCCTGGCCCCTTGCATTGGAGACTTTTTTTAGCGTGCCTGACGAGTATATACATCATGTTATTATATAATTAGAGCAATATTTAAAATATATATATATATGACGTGTTGTATTGTGTTCTAAACTTAATGAAAAAGCATTGCATCGGCAACTTTTTCAGTTTCCATTTTTTATTATCAACCAAAAATTACAAAAAAGAAATAAAATTATGGTGAGATTAAAGAAATAAAATTAAATTGGAGCTTGAAAAGTGGGGGATAAATTAAATTGGAATTTGAAAAGTTTAGCAAAGAAATAAAAAGAAAATTTGGAATTTGAAAAGCGGGGAAAAAGGGCAGTCGATGAAAAGAGCAGTTATTGAAGGCTGCCCAGCACGTGTTCTCCCTTTTTCTGAAAAGATAGCATGCAACTCACACCCCCTCTGACACACTCATGCGAAAAATAAGGGCTGGGACCCACCCTCGCTTTCCTTATCCCACATATCTCTCTTCCCCGGAGGCAGATTGTCTGTTCTATGATGCGCTTCTCATTTTTTCTTATTTGGGCAGTTAAGTTTAAGTTACGTTAATATTTTATATTAAATTTTTAATAAAGATAATAAGATAAAAAGCAATAAGTATATAAAATGTTAACGTGACTTAACCTAGCACAAATAAAAATGATGAAAAAGACGTAACAGATATCATACAATCTGCCTCCCTCTCCCACAATATAAAGGGACCCCCACTCCTTGTGTGGGGTCAATCGAATCCCCTCAACTTCTCAAAACCCTAATTTAACACTCTACTCCAAACCCTAAAACCACCATCGCCACCGCCATGGCCTCCGAGATGGCCCTCCAGCCACTCCACAAACTCGAAGACCGAAAGCCCACCGTCTTACCCACCGCCGTTCTTACTTCCGCCACCATCCAAACGGCGCCGTCGCTCCAGCACTCACAACTATCCGACCTCCAACTCCAGGCCCAGCCCAAGCCCCAGAAACAGGTCAGCCGCCGGAACACTAGGGACCGCCATACAAAAGTCAATGGACGGGGCCGCCGCGTCCGGATGCCGGCCATGTGCGCCGCCCGCATCTTCCAGCTGACCCGGGAGCTCGGCCACCGCTCCGACGGCGAGACCATCGAGTGGCTCCTCCGCCACGCCGAGCCCTCTATCATCGCCGCCACCGGCTCCGGCACCCTCCCGGCGGAGCCGATCTCGACCACCTCCCCGTCCGTGTCGTCCCAAATGCCGTCCGTCCCTTGCCGGGTTCAACCGCTCAAGTCGCTAAGAAGCTCCGGACAGTTCCTGTACCCGGCGGCGGCCCAGGCTCATCAGGCGATGCAGCTGCAGCTGGACTTGTGCCAGCCGATGGGGGTGGACTATAATGCGGGGTACCGGCACATGCCGTTCACGTCGCTGCTGCTGCAGACGGGGGAGAGTGAGGTGGAGGAGGGGCAGCCGGAGGAGGAGGTTGTGGGAGTTGGAATTGGGGATGATGAGTAGACAAGGACAATGTGGGTGTGCTGAGTAGGAGCGGTGGGTGTGTATATCAAAAGAAGAGGGTGCAGGAAACAGTGGGGAGCGGTAGTAGCCAATGTGTAACGGAGGTGGTGACAGTTCAGTTGGTGTGTTTTGGTGTACAGGAGGGGGGGGGGTGTGGTTGTGTTAGTGGTTTTTGTGGTTTAGATAAGTCTTTTTCTTTGGTTATTTAATTATGTCGTAGTTCATCAATGGTTGTGTAGTAAATTAGTAATTAAGTAGTAATGAGGGTGGAAAATTAGGGGGATGAGTAACTATTTAAGTTGTACATGTTCAACTAAAATGGAATAAAATGAGGATGTCTTTTGGATTAAATATTGGGTACTGCTATTGCTACACTTACCATGTATTTGTATCAACTGTCAACGTCCGTGAGCCCCATCTCATCTCCATCTATCTATTAGAGAAGTAGTGCAAATATATTGAATGAGAAGAGGAGAGGGAACCATGGACCCACCAATGTCCAACGTAATCGATTTATTCTTATAAATTTAGTTCGATAAAACGGAGAGGAGGGAGGACAGGAGGATAGACTGAGAGTTTGACTCCCTCCAATCCAAGGTAACAAAGAAAATCGATGACTTTGACAAGTCAACGATCCTGTTGTCATCTTCAACCTCAAGTTTGGATATCACTATCAAAGTTCTATTCTGTACCCTATTACTCTAAAGAAATTGTAATCACCCGTCGTTCGATCAATCATTTCAATGATGAAACGTGAAGCATTTGACGGCCGTCGAAGCAAAAACACAGACAACCTATAGTCCATATTCTTCTTCTGCTGCTGCTATTACTCACGGAAATGTATAAATACTTGACTACGATCAACAAGCAAAGATACAACTGAAACCTGAATTGTTGCCCGACTGCCGCTGAAACCAGAAGCAAATTGAACATGTATCTTTTGAGCTCTGTTTCTAACTAATAATCTGCACCTCTCTCTCTCTCTCTCTCTCTCTCTCTCTCTCTCTCTCTCTACTCAAATTAGTGTTCAATGACCAAGCAAAAACTTTAACACCCTGCATCCAATCGTATATTCACCAATGCGCAAGATGCAAGTAAATTATTACCCATGAAACAAATGATGTAAACAATGGCCGAGCTTTCCAATTCAGTTGAAACTCACCGGTTGCATATTTTTCGTGTGTTGACGCAGATACTCACCAGAGATTTTCCAATTCAGTTGGAACTTGGAACCCACCATCTGCATATTTGTCGTATCCCCTCAAATACACGCGCTTGCACAACGACGTGGATAAAACCGCTGGTAAGAACTAGACAAATTCGTTTATCGCATTAAATCCACGTTCAACAGAGAAACTAAGAGGCTGAACAGTTGTAAGAAGGTATGATTATCAATAAGCAGAGTCTCACAGAGACTCACAAAGATTCAACAAACTAATTTAAATCTGTTTTCTGACAATGTATAAAGGGATTCATTATTGTATTGTAACTGTTATGTTCGAAAATACTGTACGGTACCAGCATGCGACTACAAAAATCACACATGCAAGCAACCATAATAATAGCAAATTTATAAAAGGAAAAAAACTGAAAATAGAAACTTGCTCTTACAAGAGATAATCCAGCCTGGACGGGACATTGGAAGAGCAAAAATATGATCATGTGAGGTTCTGAACCAGGGATCTACGTGATTTAAACAAAAGCAGCAGCAACAATAAGAGGGAGAAATGTGCCTAATGCCATCCAAACATTCCTAATGCTTATTCCCAAATATCCGCCATTTTTTCTTTTTCCTGTTCTCATATGAGGGTGTGCCTGAAATAAAACCAAGACCGTAAGTCACGCATTAATTTTAGAGAGAGATGTAAAACCCAAGGCATGTATGCAGGCACTAACGTCAGACAACTAAAGAGTCTTTGAAAAATCAACTTTGAAAGTTTTCAGATCAAATAACGAGATATTATGGTGGTGTGTCGTGACTTCTCACTCCCCGTCTCACAGTTGGTATTATACACACAGATCCAAAAAGAAAAAGAGACTACGTTAATGATCATTCAAAGACTGTTAGGTAATTATACAATATTATTGCTTGAAATGGTTGAGTTCAGCTGAACAAATTATCCAGAGGCCAGGTTTCATTTTACTCCAATCTACTTTGTACTCTACAAAGGTGCATAAAGAAAAATAAAAAAGGTTACCTCCTTGAGGATAAATTGAGTTGTAATGCACCTCCGCCCAGAAACTCAAATAAATAACTGCACAAGACATAATAGCGTCTGTAAAGCTTAATGGAGGACAAAAGGACAGTAACATGGAATATAGAAATTTCAGCATACATATAATTAAATACTTAAAAATTCCCATTGTCTATGCCCACAACGAAAACTAAGAGATCAACAAGCTTACCTTGTTTTGAAGTTTGAATATTAGGAAGAATCTCTATGCAACAGTTATCCTTAAACGACGTCAAGACAAATATTTTCACTTCGTACTGCAACAAATTATTCACACAAGTATCAGTTTTTTTTTTTTTTTTTTTTTAGTACACAAGTATCAGTTACCATATCAATTACTGTTCAAAAGTTGGAAAAATCCAGATGTGCACACTTCATTGTAAAAGATCTTTCGTACCAAATCAGCAGCCGCCTGTAATGAGACATGGTCACCCCACTCACCATCCCTGGTTTCATTAAGATTGATAGGTATTAGTTAAGGCCAAAATTAGTTGACAGGAAAACAAGAAAAATTATGAGTTCAAATCATACTTGGACATCTTCTCCAAATAGTCATCATATGCCATAGGAACATATCCCTCGTATATCTCTGGATGAGACTTAAGCTGATAACAGTAAACCATCAGAAGGATAAACCAGAATCAATGGAAGATAGTTGACAATACACAAAACATAAGGGTGATAAAGTTCAGTATAACAAATAGGTATTTCCAGGAGAGCAAACCTGATTTACAACTTGCTTTCTCACATACTCGTGGTTGTCAGGTGATTGATACAACTGGTCTGATAAAGCATGGAACTGCAAAAATAAAGCAAAGCATGAGATTAACATGTCTAATTTGAAGTATTCTAATATCAATATCCAGTCCTAAACAACAGAAATGGACATAGCTACAAAAGGACTAACCTGGCAGTTGCCATCTCCTGCCACCTTGTGTTCGACGAAGCCATATAATTGAAGCCTACATGAAAAAGGCAAGAAATACTTTTATGAACCCAAATCCAATATCAGACCATGAGTCAAAGAAAACACGTAAAAATGGATTCTGCTAGTTAGGCAAATTATTGAATTACATACTGATGCTACTTCACTACTAGAAAGGAAAGGGGCAGAACGTACCTGTCAACTAGCCTTTGATGATCTGAAGTCGCTTCATCAATTGAAGGAATTTCTCCATTGATTCTAGGAATGTGCTAGACCATATAAAGGGAACAAAGTTAATACCTGACATTTGCACATCATGCCATGTGTAGCAATCCAAATCCAAATACACTAGTCATGAATGTGCAAACTGTGGACTTTAATTTCCAATCTACGTTACCGACTCTACTATTACCTAATTTTTATTATACAATGTGACAACTCCAATAAACTGTTTACTAACAAAAACATGATGAAACATTTGAAGTTACAACATGGTGAAAACACTGAAAGGAACTTTGAACGACATAAACTTACAGGAACAGGATTCCAGCCCCAGCCTACTTCACCATCAAGTGCACATCCATCAGTTAGCTCCAAATGATCATCAGGTCTAGAACATAAGCTAGAAGGCACCACAGTATCAGCTTCTTCCTGGCCATAACCATGGTCTGCATGGTGCAAAAAAATGCATATCAAGATAATTAAATGATATAGGTTAATTTAAAATGTATAAAAAGAAGGTGCAAGCAGCAATTTTCCAGATACCTGAGTAATAATCTCTTGTAGATTGACCATGCCACTCATCTGCAAGAAATGAAGCTTGTGATTGCGCTTCTCCTGCATGGGAGTATTCAGAGGCCTCTGTTACAGATAGTCGCGAAAATTCTTCTTGAAGAGTATGTGCAATGATCTCATCATTTTCTACATTGTTTGATTCTGTATCATAATGACTTCTGATACACTCTTCATGGTCGATATCATTGGAATCGTGTTGTATCATGTCACCATAGTAGTATGAAGAATTACAAACTGGATCCCTACCAAAAAGACGAATACCCCACTGAACAATATCTGAATCGTACTCATGGGAAGTCATCTCCTTAAAAATGCATATACGGAATTAGAATGCTCAATCTGCTTCCAGGAGCAATGACGGAATCCCTCAGAAGATCAGGAATTTGAGCAATATCTGCCAAAAAGCTACAACTAATGTTAAAAAAAACCTTCAAAGCTTTGACATGCTTTAACCATAACTATAATTTGCATGCAAATTTCAGCTGCACAAATCAAAACTAAATCACAATATGAAATAATTTTCTTAAATCAAGTATAGAGCTCCCAATTGCAAGGGCAAGCTAAGGGTTTTTAATGTAAACCCTTAATATAATAAAGCAGTTGACTTTTTCACAGAATACTAGCCAAATATATATATATAGTAGAGTGTATACCTACAATAGATTATACATCTAAACATAGAACAGATTAGAATAAGCACATTTGCGAAAATGATGCCTGCCCCAAGTAATCATAATTTAAGACTTCACTAAGGTCAAGTATGTTTATTGTTAACTTATATTAAAAC
Source organism: Malus domestica (assembly GCF_042453785.1). Lineage (NCBI taxonomy): Eukaryota > Viridiplantae > Streptophyta > Magnoliopsida > Rosales > Rosaceae > Malus > Malus domestica. The sequence goes on from NC_091672.1 coordinate 17,358,467, forward strand.
TGTGATGATATCAGAAAGGGTTCAACCCACCGTCAAAAAACCAGGAAAAATCTAGAATGACCGCCTGCAGACTTCGATTATCCTTACAACATCATAAATTGACAGAAAAACCTGTTAACCTAACAACGCGTGCTTATGCACTCTCAGCATGTCTAATTAAAATATCACAAAGAAAGATAACGACCTAAACCAGCCCACCTGCTTTTGCAATTCTAAACTAGATGCATGGACAATAAACACATAAGAGAAAGGGTCAACGATAATGCGGAGAGCTAAAAATTCTTAACGGTTAATCCTTTTTCCTTACATGCTCAGGGAAAACGAATCCAAGAAATTAAGTAAACTTTAACCCAAAGAAATTAGTCTTTACTTAAACATATCAAAACTTCATAAAATATGTATACCAAAACTAATGAATCAATTGTGCAAACAAAACAATTTAATTACAAAATCTTCCAAAAACAAACTGCAATTACTCTCCATAACATTCGTATTACTACATACTAACTCTCAATCTCTGAATTTTCTTAATGAATCGATTTCCATTTTATTTGAAGACTACACCTCTATCTATTTATTTTCTTTCCACAATTTGAACACAAACTATTCACCCCATAACAACACAACTTGCATCCGAACAAGACACCTGCTATGCAGCAACGCAGATGTGGGTTAGATCAATTCGCTCCGAAGTTCGAATCCCCATCGATTATAGTAGTTTAGAATATCGTCTTGCCGAAAGAAAAACAACACAACTGCTACATGGATATCCATGATCAAAATCATAAACTACGAGCAATCAAACAGAACCCAGAAAGCTTAAGCTTTTGCAATAACATCTAAATCAGCAATAAAATCTCAACAATAATCCAAACAAAAACAAACCCAAATTTCTTCATCGATCAATAAAACAACCCAACAAAGCAAACAGAGTAAAACTGTAAAAATCAAAAGATTAAGAACTCACCCAATCAGCTTCTGTTCAGAGCAAATAAGAAAAGCGAAAGCCTTGAAAGCTGTCGTTTTCGCAAGAGGAAAGCTTAGGGTGGAAGTTATAGAGAGAGAGAGAACGAGAGAGAGGAGAGAGAGTCGGGAGAAATGCACTGTGTGTGTATTAATAGGAGGATACGTATTGCATTGGATGACGACGAAGCACTGAGAAAATCGACCAGAAAATGGAAAAAAAATAGGGGTGCAATTTCACCCTTATTATGTGCAGTTGCCAGCGACGTTAAAGTTCGAGCAAGTTATCCATCGTACGGACAGAATGGATGGTTGCGATTGACTTGATTGGGTGTTAGGTAGTGGTCACTTACTCGGTATTTCCTTGAACGGCTTCTTATTCCATATTGACATTCCCGTCCAATTAATTGACTACACTATGATTTGGGTAATAACGGAGACAAAATTGTATTGTCTGTTTGGTATCATATTCGAAAAATTTTGTGATTTCTTAAACATTTCTTGAAAACAATTTTCTTTAAGACTCAAAATTTTATTTGGTATGAGATTTAAAAATTTTTTTAGTTAAGTGTTGATAAACGTGTTCATTTCTATTGATTTGCAAATTCGATTTTATCTTGCACATTCTTAGTTTGCAAACTTTTGTCTTCAAATTTTGTCGAAATTAAACTTGATTTTATTCCTTTTAATAGTTTAGTCTTATTTTATAATTCTATATTACAAACGATATTATTATTTTAAGTTACATTAAAAAATAAGAAAGAGCATAAACTCGTGAATTGAAGAAGAAACCCGAATATCAAAGCAATCCTCCACTGTTGTAATCTTACTTCGTAATTTACTTTTGCAGCTTAATAATCTTTCCAAGCTGTATAATTTCATCAAAAATTCATTTTACCTAATGGTCAAGTGAGAGGTACGTGTGTACGCTGAGTCTATGATGTGTAAAGGCTAATTTTTTTTTCAAATAAATAATTAATTAGAACATTAAGCGAATGTATTGGAATTATAACAATTGATAAATTAATTATTGATTTTCTACTATGTCTGAAGCACGGTATACACCAAAATTAAAAACACGAAGAGATTGTGTGTTTAGTCTTACAATAAGCTAGCAATAATGTGATTCAAATTCGTCTTGGCAAGAGTCAAACTTAAGACCTCTCATTCACAAATGAAAATAAATATCATTAGATCGTAGTTATACGTGATCAAAATTATAAACTGTTAAAACTTACAATATAATTTACCTAACAAAAAAAAAAACCTTGACCCTCTGTTATCTGGTACACTCTCACAAAATTATAACCGGTGGAAGGTTGAGATTGGTTTGAACTGAGGTTTGGGGGATCGAACGGCTGTGAATGAAGAGATTTGCTACCAATCTGGCTGATGCCGTCTGAAAAGGCAGATTCTCTCCGGATCCCTTCATTCTAATCCTAGGGATTCACTAAATTTAGGGTCTTGAAATTTGATCAAACGGCTATAAACAGATATCCACTTTAAAAGTTATAACAATTTTAACCATTAAATCAAATTTCAATAACTTGAATGGGTGGATTCCTAGGATTCGAAGGAATGGATTCTGAGATGATTCTTTCCGTCTGAAAGCTAAAAATGTCTCATATGAGGCTTATATTAAAAGAGGTATTTTAATTGGCAAAAAGCTTAAGGTTCAATTAACCCGCGAAAGGTCCACACATGTGTACGTGTCACCCACTTGTAAGTTAAGTCCTCCATTTTCCTTTTAAATAACGATATATTTACATGAGGTGTTTGTCGATTACGCCTTGAATTTGTACAGAGCTATCAATTTTTTTTTTTGAATTTTAATTTTAACCGATTACCCCTTAAGTTTTTATAAATAGTCAATTCCCCCGCATTAGATTTTAAATTTTTTTATCCAATTTCATCCATCTAATTTTTCATTCCTTTTACCCCTATATAGTTGTCATGTGTTGTCTATATGATCAAAATGGATGAAAAATTGTATGAAATTTTTTAAAATCTAGCATCAGGGAAAGTGGCTATTTATAAAAGTTCAAGGGATAATCGGCTAAAATTGAAGTTTAAGGAGGAAATTGGCTAATTATAAAAGTCTAGAGGGGTAATCAACCAAAATTAAAGTTCGGACGGAAAAATTGACAACTCTATATAAGTTCGGGAGACAAATTGACAATATATGCCTATTTACTTTATGAATTAAGTGATTTGGGTTAAGCTGCAACATAGACAAATCACAACAATTCGATATTAAACTTGATTTTTATAAAATCAAACTTATAATCTCTCACTTAAAATTATAAAAAAATTAAAAAAAAATGTATCACTAGACGAGGATACTAAATAACGAAAAATGAATACGTTAATATTATCGAAATCCATGAAACACTAGCAAAAACGATAACAATGACACGTTCATTGCACTAAGGATTCTCTCATTAATTTGTTGAAAAAAATATGTCGATTCGATTACGCCTTGAATTTGTACAGAACTGTCAATTTTTTTTTCTTCTGAATTTTAATTTTAGTCGATTACCCCTTAAGATTTTATAAATAGCCAATTCCCCCACGTTAGATTTTAAATTTTTTTATCCAATTTCTTCCATCTAATTTTTCATTCTTTTTGCCCCTATAAAGTTGTCATGTGTTGTCCACATGATCAAAATGGATGGAAAATTGTATGAATTTTTTTAAAATCTAGCATCAGGGAAAGTGGCTATTTATAAAAATTCAAGGGGTAATCGGCTAAAATTGAAGTTTAAGGAGGAAATTAACCAATTATAAAAGTTTAGAAGGGTAATCAACCAAAATTAAAGTTCGGATGGAAAAATTGACAACTCGATATAAGTTCGGGAGACAAATCGACAAATATGCCTATTTACTTTATGAATTCAGTGATTTGGGTTAAGCTACAGCATAGACAAATCACAACAATTCGATATTAAACTCAATTTTTATAAAATCAAATTTATAATCTCTCACTTAAAATTATAAAAAATTAAAAAAATATATCACTACACGAGGATACTAAATAACGAAAAATGAATACGTTAATATTATCGAAATCCATGAAACATTAGCAAAAACGATAACAATGACATGTTCATTGCACTGAGGATTCTCGCATTAATTTGTTGAAAAAAATTGTCGATTCGATTACGCCTTGAATTTGTACAGAACTGTCAGTTTTTTATTCTGAATTTTAATTTTAGTCGATAACCCCTTAAGATTTTATAAAGAGCAATTCCCCCACATTAGATTTTAAATTTTTTTATCCAATTTCATCCATCTAATTTTTCATTCTTTTTGCCCCTATACAGTTGTCATGTGTTGTCCACATGATCAAAATGGATGGAAAATTGTATGAAATTTTTTAAAATCTAGCATCAAGGAAAGTGGCTATTTATAAGAATTCAAGGGGTAATCGGCTAAAATTGAAGTTTAAGGAGGAAATTAGCTAATTATAAAAGTTTAGAGGGGTAATCAACCAAAATTAAAGTTCTGATGGAAAAAATTGACAACTCTATATAAGTTTGGGAGACAAATCGACAAATATGCCTATTTACTTTATGAATTCAGTGATTTGGGTTAAGTTGCAACATAGACAAATCACAACAATTCGATATTAAACTCAATTTTTATAAAAATCAAATTTATAATCTCTCACTTAAAATTATAAAAAATAAGAAAAAATTATCACTAGACGAGGATACTAAATAACGAAAAATGAATAGGTTAATATTATCGAAATCCATGAAACACTAGCAAAAACGATAACAATGACACGTTCATTGCACTAAGGAATCTCTCATTAATTTGTTGAAATTTTTTGTCAGGCTACTGTTCCTTCCTCGTGCATGTGCAAGCTCCAAGTAGTTTTATATATATATTAAAGGGATCCGATCTAATCAAAGAATGATGTCATGTCATCTCTAATTATATTGTATTTATTCCACATTTGATTTATGTTTTTATATATCTTTTACTCATATTAGCACAATTATAGGTTAATATTGTAACCATTATGTAAACATCATGTGTGCAAAAATCAAGTAAAACATGTTGTTTAATTGATAAAGTCTAGCGGTTCTTAATAATTTTATTAATTTCTACCATTTTTATATATTTCGATGAATAAGCAATCTTATTTTTTATCGACTTCTTATAGAGATAATCTATATAAAATGATTTATAATACAAAAGATTATGATCATAAATATAAATTTCAGTGAATCAGCTTTGAAGCGTTTTGCGGAAAAATTTCTCAAATTGTCAATGGTTGTGATATTCAAAAGCCAATTTAGGTGGCTGCTGGCTTTGGCAGATTTAACTTTCAAAAGCTCGTTGGTTTTTCAAAATAAACCCCACAAAGATTAGCAATAGTAAGCTAATCTATATAATCTATATATATATGCACACACACATATATACATATATCTGAATAACAGAAATTGGAATAATATATATCTTCAACTTCAATTGTAGTGCCTAATTGACGGGCTACAAAGGTCAGCCTACCATTCAAAAAGCCAGTTACTTGGTTTACACGTAACAAACAAATTAATCTAATGAATGGTCCAAAACTGCATCAATAATTCAATGATTTCGTGAACCTAAAGTTTATAATCCAATCCTTTTCCTTATTGCGTACATGTTACTCGAACTTGAGTCTTCTCCCTACGAAATAAACACAACTATCTCTAGATCAAAAGTTAGCTGGTCCCAAGAAAGGTGGACGAATGAGTTGAGTAACAAGACTTTTCATTTTCAAGTCAGAAAAAACAATTGAGAGGTAATTGGGCAAAGTGGCGAGTATTGATAGTGCCACGTACTCTTAATAATCGAGAACTTACATAAAACGACGAGTTCATGGTTACCGTAGCATCTTGATCTAATAATGCATTGTCATATGAAAAAAATAAAATAACACATGACGCTACGTGACGTTAAACCAGTTCCAAGGCCTAATAACCGCGTCCGAATTCTACCATTATTCTTATTTTTACAATGATTTCTCTCAAAATCTGATAAGTGTAAAGGTCCAAGGACCAAGGAACAAATCTTCATACAAACAAATATGTCATCCAGTAATTTTCATTATCAAATGCTTAAACAAAAAAGATTACAGAGACTCAACATCTAATAATAAAACTCAACATCTCAGACAAGATTTCAACAGGAACCAGAAGAACCCTGCCGTCCCTCCCTCTCCAGCTGAGACCACTACAATTAAAATCTGCTCCGGGGCTTCTTGCACTGCACATTTCAGACCATTTCTCATTCGGACGTTGAACTAGACTGAAATCCGCTATTCTTCTCTTGTATTCGTGTTCAATGTCAAACAATCCGAAATAAGGTTCTGACTTCGAGCATGCTTATACATATTGCAGAGAAGAATTGGAAAGCAAGGGGGATGCTATTTACAATGTAAGTTATCTGTGCAGGAGGTCTTCTGTAATTTTCCATGTCAAGCTGTAATTTATACTTCAGATAGCCGAACCACCACTAGGGCCAGATTGCTAAAATGCACTTATAATCATCACGTCCTTGAAAGTTTTGGTGTCCACGAGCGAGAGAACCAGCCAGTTTCCTTCCTCCTCAAATCTACATTTCTCTTCTTGTTCACTGTTTCAACATCCCTGGAAGTTTCTATTGGTGCCAAATTCTTCGGGGGCAGTTGCATACTTTCTGTTCCTCTTCGTGTCTCCATAACTTTATTTTGGCTTGATTGTGCCTCCCTTTTTTTCTTTCCAACTAAGGGTACCTCCATAGTTTTCTTTTGGCCTGATTGTATGTTGGTATTTTTCTTCTGGCCAGATGAAGCCTCTATAATTTGATTTACCATTTCCAATACCTCGCTCATCTTTGGACGATTCTTCGGGAGTTTGACCAAGCATCTGTTGGCTACAATTGCAAGCTTTTGAGCTGACTTGAGGGGGTATTTACCTTCAAGCTTGGGGTCTATTATTAGCCGGAACTTCTTCACATCTGACAGGTATGGCTTTACCCAATCCAAGAGATTCTGCTCACTCTTAGGGCGGTTTCGATCTAGAGGACGCCTACCTGTGATGAGTTCATAAAGGAAGACCCCATAGCTCCACACATCATTCTTAGATGTTAGACGTCCAGTCTGGATGTACTCAGGTGCTGCGTATCCCATGGTTCCAACAACCTGATGAAAAATCACCAGATATGGTAAGTGCGTGAATGTAGCACATAGAAGGATTACTTTTACTGCTACCATATTACTCTTTCATCTATTTTGAGAGAGCGGGGTAGGGGAGAAAGGCTAAAGAACAGGGTATTCAAACAAAAGTTGACCAAAAGCAGTCATAATATAGGTTTCAACAAGCTTTCCATTTTACTCAAAATGAGCTTGCTTTTTTTCCCAAGAAAATTCCAAGAAAGAAGGTAGACATGATAAAAATTTGAAGAAAAAGTAGTTGATAAATGCTATCCACTTAAAGGGAAAACTAATCAGATGCAGGCCTAAGCACAAGCAACAACAAAATTATGAAAGAAAGTTAATGTGCTCGTATAAAAACTAATATTCGAGACAATAAAATTATGCAAGATCTTTTACGTAAGCACAAGCACAATAGATTCATATCGGATAGACAGTGAAAGACAATAGGTAATTCAAAGTATTAATTTCCCGTTCATCAGATCCATGACAAAATTTCACATTAACATTTTTGACGGATAGCTCAGCCAATAAAATCTCTGGAGGTTGCAGACCAGATCTACTGTTGAAGTTTTCAATATTAAACTCTACTTATCTATTCACTTTAACTACAATCTCTAATGTGAATACTCTGATAATCTGATTATAAATAGTGATCGTATTTAAGCAACTTGTTTCAGGTATATAAAAAATATTCTTTGCTTGAATACGATCATAAATAGTGAAGCAAAAATTATCCAGTCCCTAAATACTCACAAAAGGTTACTTATGTTCAAAAGATATTGGTGTTTTCACAATCTGAATATATGATTAATGCAATTTCAACGGCATATTTGGAAAGAACGAACAACTGTGGGACTGACAATTCATGACTCACAAGTCACAACCCACAAAAGAACTATGTAAAAAAGTTTAATGGGGTCCTGTTTCTTCCACACGTATGACATTAGAACTTGAAATCTTTCTAGCAGACTACTGAGGTAAACACCATCACTTGGAACATTGCCTATCATAAAATAAGCTTAAAGTTTATATTAATTATGTAAACGGGTGGTAATTATAATAGGATCATTTGTATAATCATACAGCTGTTGAGACGTGGGTTAATCCTTCCGATGGGCCCAACCTAGCCATTCCAAAGTCTGACAGCTTCGCATTCCATTGATCATCCAGAAGAATATTTGAAGATTTAAAATCCCTGAAAATGATCTAGAACAAAAATATAGAAAAATGTCAGCATGGATTACCTCAAAAAACTTAATCCCTTTCCCCTCCCTCCTCTTTTCATTTTTTACCTTTTAAAACAAATATTAATGTGAACTCAATAACATGTGACTCTCAAATGCATAAAAACTAAAAAGACAGTAAAAACCATCACAGAATGAAAAGGAAAACAAAAATTCAAAGTACCTGAAAGTCCATTTCTTCATGTAAGTATGTCAAGCCACGAGCAGCATCTTGTGCTATTCTCAATCTCATGGCCCATGAAAGAGGATCTACACGATTGGCTAAATGGTTCTCTACACTTCCATTAGGCATGTATTCATAAATTAGAAGTCGTTGGATTCCTCGTTCATCATCCTCAGCACAGTAGCCCACTAGTTTGACTAGGTTTGGATGCTCAACCACCCCAAGAACATTAACTTCTGTCACCCATTCCTTGTGCCCCTGGTAGCAAAAAGGCAGAAATTTTTAGTATACTGAAGTCGTTTTTTCACAGAAACAGAAAAATCCATCTTATTAGACTTTATATCAGTTAGCTTAACAATCTCGGTGATAAGGACAATCCACAATTTATTACCAATTTACCATTAAGTACAAGACAATGTTTTTCTCCATATTAGGAAGAAGCAAAATTAGTGAATGATAAGAGAAAGGAGTGGACTCAGCATGCTTATAACCAATAAAAGAAACAAGAAAGCAACATCCTTGTGTTAATGCATCCTTACCATGTTTATATCATTCAGAGTCATTAGGATTTTTTTAATCAAACTTAACAAGTAACACAGTACCTTATTTAGTATATATCTAGTAACTATCGCCAACTAATCTCCTTTCATGTGGACCCGACAATTAAATCACAAAAAAGTTTAATGCAGATAATGAAAAAGAATCTGAATAAACTATAAAGTTAATAGAAAAACAGACTTGCCTGCAAGCCTCTTTTACTGAGCTGTTTCACGGCAACTTCAAGTTTTTTATTTGGATCTTCTTCGCTTTTAATCAGCCCCTTATAGACACACCCAAACCCACCCTCTCCAACCATGACAGAGCGGCTGAAGTTCTTCGTGGCAGACTTCAGCTCTGAAACTGAAAATACTTTGAGGTTGCTGGGTCTCTGAGAGAAACTAGGATATTGGTTCCTCCTCAGGGATTCTGTGCTCGCATCAGAGATATTCTGGGAATCTAACTCTGATCCAGATCTCTTCATTTCACCATCGGTAAAAGTTGTATTTGTGCTCTTTGGTTCGTCCTTTTTCTCTCCAATGTAAAATGGGAAGCACTTCATATCTCCCAACGTCGTTAAATGCTCTAATCCTTGCCTATGATTCGGAAGCTGAAGAGCACCTTAGAATTTGCAAGTCCCTGAATAAGCAACGAATCAAAACCATTGAAAGTAATGATAAGAAAGACTACATATTATAGCAAAAACTCAAAATGTCAATCTTCAATTCTGCAAACGTGATTAGAACTATCTTACAACTGCTGGTTTTCCTACCTAGTACAGGTCTTTCGCGATTACCCCGTGAGGATCAGATACAACTATGTAACAAGTGATCATATTTCTTCTCATCTAGTAACCTAATCAAAAGTTCAAATCCAAAATCTAGTGGTTAAAAGGAAACCCCAATACCTGAACTCAGAAAACAACTTATCCCCACCCTTTTTCTCCCAACAAAATCCAGCATTAATCAGAAATCTCCGGTGTTTTCTTCTCTTATCATAAATCCAACAACAATTAACAACCCAGATTTCAAATAAACAACACCAACTATATTAAACCATCCCCATATCTTACCCTTCATTAGAACCCAAGAAATATCAAATTCAGAAACAGTTTCATTTCCTTCATAAGACCCAGCACATCAAAGTTTCACAACCATATAGTGCAAATCCAGCAAAGAAAACCCAAACAGAAAAAAACAAATATTAAAAAAACTGAAATTATGGGAGAAACAAGCAAAAAGAAAGCACCTTTTTCTTGATCTCAGTCTGATTGCACAGAAATACGTCCTATGGCTAGTAAAGTTCACAAATTTGAAGCATATGAGGAGCTTTGAGAGAAACCCATTTAGTTAATTTGCACCAAATGACCTGTGAAGCTAGAGAGAGAGAGAGCAGTACATGGCTTTAACTTTCAAAGAGAAAAGCCTCCACACGGCATCTTTTGAGTCTACAGGAGACCGGGCTAGCTCAAAACTTACCAACCAAATAACCAAAATCAAAGCCATATGTAAAATATTATATGTAGAAGAGATTACTTTTCTAAAGGTGAAGTAAAAATCAACGGCTCCGATCAAATGGAGAAGGTAGACAGCAAAGCTCGGAGTGGTGACTGTTAATTTAACATTATCTTCCGATAGAGAAATTTAAGATTACTAAAAAATTTTAAAATGACGGTAATTGAAATGATGAGATTTTATTTTCTAGAATTTGTAAATTTTCTTGTTTGGTTAACCTAAAAGAACAATGAAATTGAATACAGAATTTTATATTTTTAAACTCTCAATCATGGAAATTGGGAAATGACACATATTTACATAGAATTTAAACTTAGGAATTGGAGGTCTCAAATTTCAAGTTTTTTTTTCCACACAGAAATTCTAAATTTCTATGTTTATGAATCCAAACAAAGGAATTGATGCATATCAATTTATAAATTCTGACTTTTACCTAAATTTCAAATTTATTTGCCTCATCCAAACATAAACATAATGTAAGAGATAATGTAAGAGTGAAAGGAAGGTTGGAGAAAAAGGCCAAAAAGGGAAAAGGTGTGAATGGGACTGACTAACTGAGTACGTAAGGGTCAACAAGTCCTGCATATGAATTTGGAAATACAATTTTATAAAAAGTCATCCGATCCGAGTCTTACAGTTGATTCTACATTTGAATTTTTGACGATGGTGCGGTCATCGCGGCTTAACTCTGCAACACTGAAGTTGAACACCCCAACGTCTCAGGTTCTTAACATTTGCCTTTAACAAGAAGGCAAAGAAATGGTCATTTCAGAAAATTGTAACAATAGTGCTTCAATTTTAATCTAAGTAGATCAATGGTCTCTTAATTATCTATTAAAAATTCATGATTATTGATCTGTTAATTCATCAAAACGTGCAATTATGGTCATTTTTGTCAACTCGTTCAAAATTCTATCAAAATGAGTCATGTTAGAGGGATTATTGCTACTATTGGGTTAAAGTTCAGGAGTCATTGTTCTAATTAGGTTAAAGTTGGGGTCATTGCTCAAATTGAGTTAAAATTAAAAGACCATTACTACAATTATTCTCATTTAGTTTTTCATATTTGACGAAAATGACTATATCTATGAGCAAATTTGCTATTAGACTTGAGTGGTCACAGGACCACCCAAAAGTCTAAGAAGTGCATGTGACGACCTTCAAGGATTCGTGTCGTGTTTTCCGTGTTCGTGTCGTTTTCGTGTCATACCTGATATCTTAACGGGTCGTGTCGTGTAACACCTGTTAAAATAAACGGGTAAAATGACCCGACCCGAAATCGACCCGATAATATTAACAGGTAATATGACCTGACCCGTTACCCGTTAAGGAAAATATATTTTAAACCAATAAATAATCAAATGAAAAACATAATACTAAATAAGTATATACATTCCATATTATCACATCCAAAACATAAAAACACAATTTTGTTTTAAGTATATTTTCGCTTACCTAAAGTCTTTAATAGTTTTTTAATTAATGTAGAAGTGTAAAAAAATATAGAAAAAAATATATAAACACTCGTAATGACAAGCTTTATAACTTTCATGAAGAGCTTAACTTCGAAATTCACCACTATAATCATATAATTCATAGATCAAAATTTAACTGTTGATTGTTGTTTACATTTATGCTTCATTGTTCTCATCAAATTTCGTTTTTTTAGATTTTCTTTATTGAAAACATGATCTATTAGAGGGTGCAGGTAGATGAACGGTTTGGATTGTTGATATTATATTTAGAGTTTTACGGTTAGTGAAAGTATTGTTTGATGTTTATAAAGTTTCTACAAATTATATGACATTGACTCATATTTCAGTTAACTGTAAATATCGAAACGTGATATCATCTTCTTACATCCGCCAGATGATCATGTTTTCAAAAAATAAAATTTTAAAAATGAAATTCAGTAAGAAGAATAAAGCGTAAATGATAATCGACGGTTAAATAAATTTAAGGTTTCACTACTACAAAATTATCTATTGCTGGCGGTCCAAAAACTTGTTTCAACGATCCAACCATCAAACTTATTTGTACACATTCCAAGATTGCATACATAAAAAATCGTAAAAAACAAACATTCAGAGATTACGTAACAGAACAAAAGTTTTCGACGGTTATAAACGAAAAATCACAATTTAACGGTTATTTTAGCTCCGATTTTGATGAATTTTTACAGATACACTCCTCAACCCTATAAGAATGTAATGAATAAATTTGATCTTTAATTTAAAGTATTTACAATAGTGGATACCACAAAAACTTATTTTATACTTAATAGAAGTATAATATTAACTCTAAGTGTTTGTTTAATCTACCATTTTGACACAATATGCATTCTACAAATTTTTTTTCAACGATCCAACTGTCAAACTTATTTGTACATATTCCGAGATCGCATACGTAAAAAAACGTAAAAAACAAACATTTATAGATTACGTAATGGAACAAAAGTTTTCGACGGTTATAAACGAAAAATCACAATTTAACGGTTATTTTATCTCCGATTTTGATACTTTTTTACAGATAGACTCCTCGACCTATAAGAATGTAATGAATAAATTTGATCTTTAATTTAAAGTATTTACACTAGTGGATACCACAAAACTTATTTTATACTTAATAGAAGTATAATATTAACTCTAAGTGTTTGTTTAATTTACTGTTTTGACGCAATATGCATTCTACAAATTTTTTTTCAACGATCCAACCGTCAAACTTATTTGTACACATTCCGAGATCGCATACGTAAAAAATCATAAAAAACAAACATTCAGAGATTACGTAATGGAACAAAAGTTTTCGACAATTATAAATGAAAAATCACAATTTAACAGTTATTTTAGCTCCGATTTTGATGATTTTTTACAAATACACTCCTCGACCCTATAGGAATGTAATGAATAAATTTGATCTTTAATTTAAAGTATTTACACTAGTGGATACCACAAAAACTTATTTTATACTTAATAGAAGTATAATATTAACTCTAAGTGTTTGTTTAATCAACCATTTTGACGCAATATGCATTCTACGAAACTTTTTTCAACGATTCAACCGTCAAACGTATTTGTACACATTCCGAGATCGCATACGTAAAAAATCGTAAAAAACAAACATTCAACGATTACGTAATGGGACAAAAGTTTTCGACGGTTATAAACGAAAAATCACAATTTAACGGTTATTTTATCTCCGATTTTGATGATTTTTTACAGATACACTCCTCGACCCTATAAGAATGTAATGAATAAATTTGATCTTTAATTTAAAGTATTTACACTAGTGGATACCATAAAAACTTATTTTATACTTAATAGAAGTATAATATTAACTCTAAGTGTTTGTTTAATCTACTGTTTTGACGCAATATGCATTCTACAAAACGTTTTTCAACGATCCAACCATCACACTTATTTGTACACATTCTGAGATCGCATACGTAAAAAATCATAAAAAAAAAACATTCAGAGATTACGTAATGGAACAAAACTTTTCGACGGTTATAAACGAAAAATCATAATTTAACGGTTAATTTATCTCCGATTTTGATGATTTTTTACAGATACACTCCTCGACCCTATAAGAATGTAATGAATAAATTTGATCTTTAATTTAAAGTATTTACACTAGTGGATACTACAAAAACTTATTTTATACTTAATAGAAGTATAATATTAACTCTAAGTGTTTGTTTAATCTACCGTTTTGACGCAATATGCATTCTACGAAACTTTTTTCAACGATCCAACCATCAAACTTATTTGTACACATTCCGAGATCGCATACGTAAAAAATCGTAAAAAACAAACGTTCAGAGATTACGTAATGGAACAAAAGTTTTCGACGGTTATAAACGAAAAATCACAATTTAACGGTTATTTTATCTCCGATTTTGATGATTTTTTACAGATAGACTCCTCGACCTATAAGAATGTAATAAATAAATTTGATCTTTAATTTAAAGTATTTACACTAGTGGATACCACAAAAACTTATTTTATACTTAATAGAAGTATAATATTAACTCTAAGTGTTTGTTTAATCTATTGTTTTGACGCAATATGCATTCTACAAAACTTTTTTCAATGATCTAACCATCCAACTTATTTGTACACATTCCGAGATCGCATACGTAAAAAATCATAAAAAACAAACATTTAGAGATTACGTAATGGAACAAAAGTTTTCGACGATTATAAATGAAAAATCACAATTTAACGGTTATTTTATCTCCGATTTTGATGATTTTTTACAGATACACTCCTCGACCCTATAAGAATGTAATGAATAAATTTGATCTTCAATTTAAAGTATTTACACAAGTGGATACCACAAAAACTTATTTTATACGTAATAAAAGTATAATATTAACTCCAAGTGTTTGTTTAATCTACCGTTTTGACGCAATATGCATTCTACGAAACTTTTTTCAACGATCCAACCATCAAACTTATTTGTACACATTCCAAGATCGCATATGTAAAAAATCGTAAAAAACAAACATTCAGAGATTATGTAATGGAACAAAAATTTTCGACGATTATAAACGAAAAATTACAATTTAACGGTTATTTTAGCTCCGATTTTGATGATTTTTTTACAGATACACTCCTCGACCCTATAAGAATGTAATGAATAAATTTGATCTTTAATTTAAAGTATTTACACTAGTGGATACCACAAAAACTTATTTTATACTTAATAGAAGTATAATATTAACTCTAAGTGTTTGTTTAATATACCGTTTGTACGCAATATGCATTGTACAAAACTTTTTTCAACGATTCAACCGTCAAACTTATTTGTATACATTCCGAGATTGCAAACTTAAAAAATCGTAAAAAACAAACATTCAGAAATTACGTAACGGAACAAAAGTTTTCGATGGTTATAAACGAAAAATTACAATTTAACGGTTATTTTAGCTTCGATTTTGATGATTTTGTACATATACACTCTTCGACCCTATAAGAATGTAATGAATAAATTTGATCTTTAATTTAAAGCATTTACATTTTTTTATATATGAGTGATTGTTTATATATATTTTTACATTTTTTACACTTCTACAATAATTATTATTAATTTTATTAATTTTTCCCTCAAACAAAAAACATTATTCATGAGGGTTTGAAGGATTTTAAAAATCTAAACGATAATATAAGTGTAACAATTATCTATTCGTAGAGGAATAATGATAAATCACAAGTGTTTATATATTCTTTCACATTTTTCATACTTGTATGTATATCTTCTTAGTTCTTGCATATACAAATACTATACTAGTATATTTTAATTTTGGACAAGAATATGTTATGTAAAATTTATCCTAGTAATGATAATAAGGAACTCTCATAATAAAAATAAATAATGACTAAAACCTTTTTTTTTTATTTTTTTTATAATTTATATAGAACGATAATACAAAACTATATATTTAATATAGAATATATTGTATACATTAATATGACTATTGTATTTTATAATAAATCTTTTAGTAATTAAACTTTAAAATTATTAAAATATTTTTTTTCTTAACGGGTCGAAACGGGTTACCCACGTGTTACCCGCGTGTATACCTGTTAAGAACCCGTTATTAACGGGTTCTTAACGGGTCACCCGATAGTGACCCGATAAGTTATCGTGTTGACCCAAAACCCGTTATTTTCGTGTCGTTTTCGTGTCGTGTCACCGTGTCGTGTCAAAAACTGCCAAGTCTAGGTCTAGGTAAGTGGTGGACGAGAGAAGCTCATAATGGTTGTGCAGATGTTGTGCAACAGAAGCTTTGAACCACGAGAAAATATCTAATTTCAGACGAAAACGAATGTGGAGAAGATCACCATGGCTTTACTGTTCTTGGACCTTGGTTCCAACGAAGAAGAAAGAGAAAATGACTTTCTATCTCCATTTCCCACGTGACTAACTTCTCGTTTTTTTTAATTGTTGTCCAATTAGGTTGTGCCACCTAGTATTTTAATTAATAAATGAATAATGTATTACTCAACTATTACTTTTTATACTATATGTTTGACATTGTTATTTCTTTTAAAATTCATATGACATCTGAAAAAATATTTCATAAAGTAATATGAACTCGTAATCACTTGAATTTTCATCTCATACCATCCTATTCACTAAAATACTAAAGTTCTGATATTTTTGTATACTATATGGTAAATAATAAACTTAATTCAAATTTTCAATACAACTCTAGTTTTTTTTTAAGTGTAAATAGGCTCTTATTTATATTATATATAATAAATTTACATAAATCCACCTACTCAGCCTAGGACTCTGTCTATGCCTGTCTATCTAGCGTCTCAGCCTGCTGCTTGATTAACACTTAGTGTACCTTAATTAGGATCACCCGATGTTAGAATCCTGTGTCCGCCACTAACTATAGTGGCACGTTTTGATGAGTTATGAAACCAATGTTCACAAAACTTTAGTTGAAAGATTAAAATTAATAGACTATTGCTACAATTTCTTTGTCATCCCTAATAGAGCACTTCTTTAAAAAGAAAAAGTATAGGAATGTTGTAGGCATAATTTACTAAACAATTATGAAGGCCATAGAGAGAGAGGGGGTGTGCACATAGAGAAAGAAGAGAGATGTGTAATTGTGAGGATGTGTTCTTGTTTGGGCCCAAAATACTGGTTTAGGCCGAATTTAGAATTGTTCTCGGCCCAGAAGCCTTGCTTAGGAGTCATTAGGGGTCATTCGACTTGTGGGCCGCATAGTCAAGGCCGGCCGTGTCCCATTGGGAATCCATGGGATGTGGGTGAGTCCTATTGCGAGATGGACAAATAGGGTAGTTGAATCCCGATACAAGAAGGAGTTTCGGCAGGATAAGGATGTTGAAGCTTGGGATTGAATGCGGCCTGATAAGGGGTTGAGTTCAAAGTCCTAATAGGAGTAGGACTGGCCGAGATAAGGTTAGATCGGGGGAAGGAGTCCTAATTTGAGTATGGTTTTGAAGCAAGCTGGCTACTATAAATAGAGGGAAGAGTGCATCATTCAAGCCTTCTCCAATTCAACACACAAACTGCCATGCACAAACCCTCACTCTACGCGAAACCTCTCAATAACCTTAAGATTTTTAGTTTCTTTTTCGCCAACACACCTTCAGTTTGGATAAACAGCACTATGAAGGCAACTGGCAAACATCTTCAGTTTGGATAAACAATACTGTCGCCGTAGAATCAACGGATCACGAAGCACCTTCAGTTTGGATAAACAGCACTGCGTCGAGGCCGACTGGTTATCTATCCAAGTCTCGGTCGAGAAGGATTTTCGAATCCTTATTGGCAGATGTCATCTCATTAGCCTTCTCAGTGAAGTGAAGTGTTACAGTTTACTAGGGCTCGGCACATCGAAAGCCGAGTTGTTTTATGATTGGATACTCATAAGAAGGCTTTAGAGTTCGGCATTCTGATAGTCGAACCACGTTTACCATCAAGACATATATCTGTTTTGAGTATCTGTGTCCTTATACTCTGGTATCGATTCGGCGTGCTTATACTCTTACGAATATAATCACTATGACTGAATTCGGCGTCGACGATTTATGAACTTTGCAGAATTAGTAGCCTTGTCTTGAGGCTCTAGAACCTAAAGGCTGAGGTGTGTTCCTTCCTTGGCGCAGTCGCGAGATTCAGAAGTTAGCAGCGTACCCAACGCAACATCAACACATTTTACTCCTCGGTTGAGCTCGGATAACGAGTTGGCACGCCCGCATACAATCAAATGACGTAGTTAGCTCATTAGTTACTTGGCATGCGCACCACGTAAGCTTGGTAGTTTTTAGGGTCAACATTTTGGCACGCCTAGTGGGACCCAGTGCTAAAACTACAAAGTTCATGACCATCGAGGCACGATCAGTAAAAAAGAAAACATGGGAAAATCAACGACTGATCTGCCAATTCAGAGTCCTAGACAAGACGTGTCACATGCGTGAAATCCTCTTGTTGCCGTGACCTATGAGGCTGCAAGTGTGACACATCGAGAAAAGGAAGTTTGCCTTGGTACCCAGCCTCGAAATACAGAAGTACCCAACCAAACCGTAGGCGTTTTCATTGAAAGAATAGTGGAGGAATGGGACAAAGACGGTGGTGAAGGCTTTGACCCTTAAACTAGGTTGTTTCTTCGAAGACGACTTGACGACCAATCTTCACAAGTTGAACAAACATTTATCCAAAAAATGAACAATTTGCTTGAGGCAATACGAAGTAATGGTAAGACCTACACCAAATTGCTCAAATTATTAATTAACACGGTCTTCGAAGGGGGACCTGTTAATCAGGCTCAACAGCTTCCACTTAAAAAGTAATCTGCTACAGGCCGAAGTAGCGTCTACTCGGCTCAAAATGATTGACTTGGAAAAAAGGGAAGGATCAAGTAGTAGGTCAGATGGATCCGACCAGAGAATGGAAGCAACATCCGTCAATATGGCCGAGGTCCAACGGATGATTGATTCAGCCATGAAAAAAGGGCCGAAGTTCTCAAAATTCATCCATCCATATCCAGCTTATGTGGAAAAGTTCGAATATCCTAAAGGCTTCAAGATTCCAGATTTCAACATTTTTGCTGGAGAGTCGTCTTTATCCTCATTAGAACATGTGGCCCGGTTCACTGCACAATGCGGAGATGTCAATAATCATTTCTATAAACTACTATTGTTCAACCTTTCGTTGATAGGCTTAGTATTCTCATGGTATATCAACCTCCCACCTAATTCCATCCAAAGCTGGAAGGAGATGGTCGAGAAGTTTCACGAACAGTTCTATCGGCCGGGGATGGAAATGTTAGTTTCTTCATTGGCTAGGATGGCTCAAGCATCTTATGAGTCACCAATGGAATATCTTACAAGGTTTAAATCGGTCAGGAATTGGTGCTGAGTACCTCTGCTTGAAGTCGAATTTGTTAGGCTCGTTCTGAATAGGCTAGACGTGGATTACAGAAAGAAATTCTTGGGGGTAAACTTCCGAGATATGTACGAATTAGCTCAACATGTTGAGTAATATGATTATTTGCTCCGAGAGGAAAATATCTTGAAGTCCCCATCGCGGGGAACGATTTACAAAAATCCCACGGTCAGCTACGCATCGGCCGAAGGTGAAGATTCTCAATACGTCAATGTGGACGCAACCGAGATAGTAATAGATAAATCATATGTCTGCAAAGCTTTGACTCAAATTAAGTCCAAGGATGCCAAAACCCGCTCGGCCACTGAAGAGACGGTGAAAACGAAAGTTTACACTTTTGATATCACCAAGGCCAATGCAATTTTCGACCAGTTGTTGCTAGCAAAGATTATCAAACTTCGGCTAGGACATAACATTCCCAAGGCTGAAGAGCTTAAAGGCAAGATGGATTGCAAGTACCATAACTCAAATAACTATACTACGAACAACTGCGTCGTGTTCTGTGATGATATTCAAAGCTAGATTGATAAAGGTAAGCTAAAGTTTCCTGAAAAACAAATGCTAGTTGACGTTTATCCATTCCCTTTGGTAACAGTTGATATGGTAGACGCCCATTTGCCCAAGAATAAAGGGACATGGAAGGCTGAGTTTGTCTCAATACAACACATCCCAAAGTAGAACTCTCGGCCACAGATCAAAATTGATCTATTTTCCAACGAACCACCCACAGAGCTTTCGAGACTGGCCATAGTCGAATCTATGTTAGACTTCAGTGCAGAAGAGACTAACGGGCCGATGGTTTTGTGCAGCAATTGCAAGGCACGCGTAGTATTAACCGAACCAAAGGAGAAACCGCCTCATACTCTTGCAGCAATTGCAAGGCACGCGTAGTATTAACCGAACCAAAGGAGAAACCGCCTCATACTCTAACACCACGACAACTATCTAAGGCCGCTGCAACACCTCTAAAGGAACTTGGTAAAGGCTAGCACCAGAAAGTGTTCGATAGGCTCGGCTCCCATAAACGGACAGACTACACTACCTCGATCAGACGACATCTAGATTTCAACGTGCCATTTTATAACAAGGATTGTTACTCGTATAATTCTAGCAGCTCAAGTTCATCGGTGAATCAAAAAACCTTCAGGCCACCTGAACCACGTGACCAACGTTAATACAATTACAATTCTCCCACTGGCATGTATACTGCACTATCCAAATCTCAGAAACATCGACGTTAGCATATAGACTGCATGGCTCAACGACAGGCAGCACAGGCTACTCCGACTACCAAGTGGCAGCCGAAAGAGGCAACAGGAAGCGAAGATGATCGACAACCTTCGACCATCATGGTCGAATTACTTCAAGAGAAAAAGGCAGTTAATCGTGACTTTGAAACCACCATTGAAGAGTCTGAGAAACACATCAAACTCTTTCTTTGGCCTGGGGAAATGAAAGTTCGTTTCAAGCATTTTAGAAAAGAAGTCAAAAGCAAGCTTCTCTCATTGCCCCCAGAAGAGCCATTAATAAAGGTTCGACGGAATCTACACCCTCCATTCCTCGACGAATCCTTAGAGTACATGCAAGAATTTAACAAGGAACATTCTCCCAATGTTTTGTACGGCTGACCTAAAGCATGTCAAGAAGCCCTCGACTTGGCGCTAACTTGCCCTGATGTTGAACAGATTATCCAGAAAACCACTGATCCAGCAATGAACGCTAGGTTCTAGCATATACGATAAGCTAGGGTCCTTGGCTTTGAGGTTGACCCATACACAGACATTAATATGGCCGAGCTTCATTTTTCTCTTAAAGACCTTCAATATTTACGACACCACTTCGAAGTCTTTTCGGCAGTATCTCTCTTTGGTTTTATGGCCAATGAAAAGGATCGGGTGGCATGTCTCGATGCCTACCTAGACATAAAGGACGCCTAGATCGCCTATGAAGAATGAGCCCAAAAAGCACTGCAGGAGCAAAGTCAGACACCGGAAACGAACAGGTTCGAATACAACAATCAGAAGGAAGCAAAGTCGGGTTACATGGCATAAGAGCAAGTACCCGTTGAGACACACGATCATCAGGCCAAGGATGCTCTAATGCACGATGCTGCAATCCTCGATAACCCGGAAGACGATGACCAGGATCCGATGGGCCCTTCAGTTCTTGAGAACATGGAAATTAGCATGGTTCATGTTCTCCTTGTTGAATTCCAGCCAACTACACACCAACCAAATTTCTTAGATGGTGATGTGGTGGCCGAAGAAGCAACACAAGTTGATTTTGTCGCCACGGCCGAAGATGAGTAAGCAAATAATGACGACAAACTTAAAACAGCTCTGGCCATATTGTTTCCCCACTCATCCTTAACTAATCTTTAACATTTAAAGCCGTTGTATGTCACGGCTCACATTGAAGGTTATCCAATCTCCAAAATTTATGTCGATTGTGGGGCGACGGTCAATATCATGCCCATATTTGTCATGCAAGCATTACGACGTTCCAACGATGAACTCATCCCATCAGGAATAACCATGAGCAGCTTTGTCGATAACAAATCCCAAACCAAATGAGTGTTCCCTTTAGAGGTAAGCATTGCAAGTGGAAATCACATGACCATATTTTTTATCGTCGACTCCAAGACCGAGTATAATGCTTTGCTCGGTCGGGATTGGATTCATCAAACGAATTGCATTCCCTCTTCTTTATACCAAGTTCTCATTTTTTGGGATGGCAAATCGATTGTGGTCCACTCAGCCGATAATCAGCCATTTAAAACCAACATGATACATGCTCGCTATTACGACGATCATGTCGGCTACATTACCTTGCAGGGTTTTAATGAAGATAGACGATCGACTCGGATCTCAGTCCAAAAAGCCATCAAGGTAGATGCCTGAAGGATTTATTTTGAAAAACATGTTCATTTGAGCAACATCATATAGCATGCAATTAACAATTAAAGGCGGAATCATGCTTGCATGCACTCAAAAACAAAACATTACCATGAAATTCAAAGCCTAGTAGATTGGTGAACCAATAATCAACTCAAAACAAAGTGAGTTGAAATTATTACCTTTGTAGATTCCTCTTTGCATAAGCAAAGGCTAATCACCCAAAGAGATAGGGCCTTCATTCCTTGCTTCTTAGATCCATGGATTTGGATGGAAAATAGGTTTCTCCAAGTTCCCAAAATAGGGAACCTCTAAGTCTCTTCACCAAGGTTTGATTGTAGAAGAAATGAGTGACCTTGGAGTAGTAGGATTGCTAGATGTACCCTCCAAGGTGTTGGCCTCTTTAGAGAGAAAATGGAGAGACAATTCTCACCAATTTTCCCCCAAAATAAACCCTTAATTTTTCCTTAATGAATTTTGGCTATAAAGTCATTTATATAGTCACTTCTTTAAGTAACCTAAACAACCAAAACCCTAATTCATCTAATATGGCCGGCCATTTAGGGATGTTTGGGCTTTTGGGCTTTAATGAATCTTTATTCATTAAATTGTCATACAACTTAAGTTAATGGGCTTGACGTTCGAAGCCCATTGGGCCTTAAGGTCCAAAACTATCCCGAAGTCTTTAACGAACTTATTCGTTTGATTAATTAACATATTAATTAATCCTTGCCATAAATAAATGATTAAACCATTTAATCATTCTTACTCATTTCCGTTTAATCTCCAATCTCTACCTTTTACGGTGTGCGATCCATTAGGTTCCTTTTAGCGAGGTAGTGGGCGATTAAAAACCATTTTACATCGATTGTGAATTGAAACTATTTTCAATTCTCTCTTTAGTGATTACACACGTTTAGGGCTTCCACAAACCATGAGTGACACCTAGCAGCATATCATGGTTACCCAAGCTAATCAGAAGAGGTGGAGAACCTATTCAGTTCGGGATTACAAATGCAATACGGTCCTTCTCTAATCTAATACTCTTGACCACATTGTTTGGTATGATAGTTTATTTACTCATGTCTACTATCCAATGTGAATCGTTTGCTTATATGATTTCCTTGAATGTGATTTGGAACGCATTCCCCAATCTCATTCATACTCTGGCCAGAGATTCCAAATCATATCATAGAGTATTCTCCCTCAATTGTTTGAAGGTTAGAGATCCCTTGTTGCGCATTCACTTCTCTCCATAGCTAAGTGGCTTAACCCCAACGATGCCGTGACACCCCGAGGGGGTGAATTAGACATAATCAAAGATTAAGGACTTAACCACAAGACAACTGTGATGCCTCAGGTCAAAGGACTACTTTGCATTATCCCAACCATGAGTTCTCATGTGACATGGAATATAAGAACTCTTCGTTGATCACGTTCAGTGAACTCATTCTCTTATTGAGCACCTACGTACTTGTCTTGATGTCACACACACCAATGACTCGAGACTAGTCACTCTCCCTGAGAGAAGACACAGTACGTACTGATCTTAACGGACTGTCAATGCCCAATTGGTAATCCTATGATCAGGAACATTTAGGAAGTGTCTACGAAAGAATGGTCTCATTAATCTAACTTCATTAGATTGCATTCTCCCAATCACATATTCCTTGGACTTTATCGTTTAAGCATATAACATTTATATGAGACGACTCAAACAATAATCTTTGCCCTTTATATGTTAAACTAGATTAGTTTAACATTTGAAATGTCCGTAAAGTATCATCATATGATTGGTTTTAGGGCACATTTCCAACAATCTCCCACTTGCACTAGAGCCAATCAGCATTGGTCATCTTGATGATACCTCTTCTGTAGTCATTTCATAAATGGCTGAATAGTAGGCTTAGGCAGTGGATATCTATATGTGTTATCCACAGAAGCAACCTTGAGAATAACGACGTCACCATTATACATGATTCTCAATCATGTGGTTCAGTCTCTCATTTGTGTTCGGATCTTGATGAGACCTTGATTCCCAGGCTTGAGCTATCGCCCCATTAGTGTCATACACTTTCTGGTTGGAATC
Source organism: Malus domestica (assembly GCF_042453785.1). Classification (NCBI taxonomy): domain Eukaryota; kingdom Viridiplantae; phylum Streptophyta; class Magnoliopsida; order Rosales; family Rosaceae; genus Malus; species Malus domestica. Next base: position 17,382,992 of record NC_091672.1, read on the forward strand.
GAATAAAGAGTTCATAAATGAACTTTCCCATCCAAACAACATTGTTGTAAACTTCTATATGGCAATATATCTTGCATTCATAATGGAACACACTAAAGTCATTACTTTAATGTTTCCATCCAAATATTTGATCGGATCATATTTATATATATTTTTACTTCAAATTCACTCGTCTTTTCTTAGTTAGTTCCTCATATTTTTGAGTTATTTACGTTATTTTTGTGTTTATAGGATTTGTTATGCAAAGAAAATAAAAATAGCACAAATGAGTTTTAAATAATAAACAAAAAAATCATGGACCGATATTTTCTGACATATATTTTGTATTTTGTTATATATTTTGTTGTGGTAGGTGGAGAATAAATTAAGAGGAGCAGCTGGTGGGAACGTGGTCAAGAAAAACCAAGAAAAGTGGGAATAACAGCTGCATTTGCAGCTAGTGGAAGGCTGCTTTGGTGGGTTGGTGAAACAAATAAGAAACAAAAAGAATAGAACCACTTGAATCGTGGTAGGTGGACAGAAATAAAAGAAGAAGAAGCAGAAGGCGCGGAAGGGGGGGGAGCTGCCTTTGGCAGCTGATAGGAAAGAAAATAATAGAAGGCTGCCTTTGGGCAGCGTGAACCAGGAGGGGTGGACAGAGTGAGACGCGGGGCGAGAGGTGAGAGAAGGAGTGAGAGACAGGTGCCAGGAGAAAGTTGCCTTAGGCAGCGAGAAAAACAAAAACAAGCAGAAAAAGGCAGCGGGAGAGGAGAGGAATGCGGAGCGTGAAGGATAGGAAGCAAATGCTGCCTTGCGGCAGCAGGAACCAGAGCGTGCAGGAAAAGCAGAGGGCTGCCAGAAAGAAATAGAAGGACAGGGAGGTCAGAGAGAGAAAGGCTGCCTTTGCAGCCTTGAAAAAGATAAAAAAAAATCAGAAAAAGAAAGCAGCTTAGTTGCGGGGAGAAAACAGAGAAGCAAAGCTGCCTTTGGCAGCGTTGGGAAGGACAGGAGGTCAGAGGCATGGCAGCAAGGCAGAGGAGCAGTCGGCCCTTGCGCAGCGACTGGAAGAGCAAAACAGAAGCACTTATCTTTTGGTTAATTCTCTCCAAATCTTTTCAAACTTCTATTTTATTTCTGTTTTTTTAATAATGTGTAATTAAATTTATGTTGGCTAGAGGTTAATTCAAAACCATGAATATATTTGTAATATGAATTAATTACCTTCGATTGTGATTTCATAAGTTGTGAATTCAATTTACTTATCCGTTCGTATAAAAACTGATTTGTGTATGTTGGTTGAGAGTGCACGCTTAATTTACATGCATGAATTTGATGCTAGAATATAAGTGAATTTCACCTAATCGTTATGAACTTATATTCACAAGTAGTAAAGGTTGCTAGTCACAATCACGTTAAGTAAATTCTTGGCATAAGTTTCATGCAAATCATAGTAACGAGTGCCTCGTCAATGCTTATGTTTTTCATAGAACTTAAGGATTCTTGCTTGTATCTCTATTATGCAATTCATGTAGGGAACTTGTAGGGAATGTTTTGGGTTGTCGTATGCAATCATCCAACCCAATAACTTGTGGAAAAACTAAGGGTTAATTAGTGCAATTCACGGTTAATTTGGGGCGTTGAGATTTACAATTTATTGAAAGAACAACTGAAAATCATTTTGTATGCAAGTATAACATGTGTGGAGAAGAACCCTCTAGCTAGTCCGTCATTTATCATTTTACCTTAATTTTATGTTTTTGTCAATTATGTAATTTATTTAAGTTTAATTTACTTCTCGTCAAAACCAAACCCCCCCCATTATTAAATTATATTATTTAGTTAGTTTTCATTGTTGTTAGTCTTCTAATGCAATTTCCGTCCATTTCAGTTCCTAGTGTCTAATTTGATTGTTTTCATTATTTTGAGTCATTCTAAGTGTGTTTCGAGTTATTAGAGTTTTTAGCCTAGTTTTGTGTCCTTGAGTCTTGTTTAATATTTTTAAATTAATTTAGAATAGATTAGCAATCCCTCCTAATCCCCGGCCTAGAACGATACCCTACTTACATCCATACTACAATTGTCAAAAAGAGGGTTTAATTTGTGTGTCAAGTAATTTTTCGCACCAAATTTTGGCGCCGTTGCCGGGGATTAGTAACTTTGCTAATCCTTTTATTTTTGTTTTTGTTTATGTTTATATTGGTGTTTGTGTATTTTACTTTTGATATTTGATTTATTTTTCTTTCTTTGATTTTAGGTACAAATGGAGCTGAGGGAAATTTAAAGGAAAGATGCGTCCGGCTAAAGACGTTAAATCAAGCGCTTCTTGGGAGGCAACCCAAGCATTCAACGAAGGGAGACTTTGGAATCGCTAACCCAATCAGATTTGCATTTTTACACCCTTATCTTTAATGCTTTCATTTTGTCTTGTTTAGTTAGTTGTGTTATTTGTTTGATTTCTGTGAGTTTGTGTTATTTAGTTTAAGTGTGGGGGAAGGTTAACCAAAGTCTCTTTACATTAATTTACATAAAAAAAAAAAAAAAAAAAAGATAAAATTTAAAATTAATGATAAAAAAAAAAAAAATTACATAAAAAAAAAAAAAAAAAAAGTACAAATATTTTACAATGATGTAAACTAATAGTATTCATTGGTCGGGTGGTGCTTCAGCAGTCGGCGGGGCCACAGAAGGAGGAGGCAGCAGAGGTTGATCAGTTGGAGCTTCACTACGCGGTGCCGCTCCAGAAGACGAAGGCAGATGTTGTTGGAACAAACCCACAAACCTCCGATGATCAAGTAAAATTTGACCATCGGTGTCCTGCATCTGGTCAATCTTCCTCTTCATGCTGGTGGCATAGCTGTGTGCGAGCTTGTGCAATTCCTTATTCTCATGCTTGAGCCCTTTAATCTCTTGCTTGAGACTCTGTATTTCAGCCACCAAGGATTCAACGTGACGGGTTCGGGCATATAGGCGTTGGGCCATGTTGGATACGGAACCCGCACACTGCACATTGAGAGCTAGAGACTCCTTGACCGCCAATTCATCAGACCGCCTTGCGAGCAGTCTGTTATCTCTGGGAGTGACAAGGTTTCGGGCCACCACCGCAGCGGTCATGTCATTTTTCATCACCGAATCCCCAACAGTAAGAGGACCAGTTGGGGATATGAAAGATGGGCGCCATATGTTGTCTGGAGAAGGCGGAGCTGCCTCTTCACCACGGTTCAAGTCAAAACGACGATCGGAAGGGCCAGACATTTTTCAGAGGTGGTGAAGAAAGAAGAGAGTTGGACTGATCAAGATTAAACAAGTGCAAGATGGGAGTGTTTACTAGAGGGAGCTCAAGTGTGTTGTGGAACAAAATTAACGCCTCTATAAAAAGAAGAAATCAAAGAGGCGCTCCTCAGAAATTGAAGAGGCGTCCTCTCGCAAATCGAAGAGTCGGGGCTCCGTTCTCAAAAGCCGGATTCTTTTCTCAAAAGAGGCATTTAATTTCTTAAAAGTTGGGCTTGCTCAGAAACCACGAGCCGAATCCCGGATTTCAAAAGATCAATTTGTCCAGACGTGTCGTCACTTGTCACACGCAAATTGCTTTGCGAAAATCTCGGGCAGTTTGTCGAAGCACCAATTCAGAAATCGAAGAGGGAAATTCAACAGTTAAAGACACGCTAGCTTTCTCAAAAGCTGGGCTTCAACCCACGGGCAAATCTTCTTTTCCAGATTTATCCGCACGTGTCACATGCTACCTCTACAATCGACGATGCTCAGAGCTCGAAGCGCCGATTCCAGATATCAATGAGGAATCTGCTTTGCGGAAATTACGGGCAGCTTTGTCAGAAAGCGCGTAATTTGTACTATTCATCCATCCACCGGCTACCGACAATGAGTGAGATAACAGTTCCGGTTGTGAAGAGAAGTCCTATAAGTTTCTACCTTCGCCTTCCACAGCAGAGGCACACCCTCTCAGCACTTCTCTCTCAGCACTTCTCTCTCAGCACTTCTTCATCTTTGAAAATGCATTCCCAAAGAATCCTCCTAAGTTACTCTGTGTTCCTCATTCCTTGGGATACTCCTGCGAACAACCCATTCAAAGCAAAAGTATTTCATATCATAAAGGTTGAAAGCAAGAGTATCTCATATCATGCATTCTCCATGTCCTTTTCCTTGTCTTTGTTCTAACCTGCAGGACATGGAGAAATTGCTCTCGAGTACTCGTCTTCCACTGCTGATGTACTTCCAAAGAAGCTGCCACATCTACCTGAAGAACAGATAAGGCAAGCGAAAATGATACCAACAGCATGTGGAGACAACGTACAGAAGAAACAAGCAGAGAAGAATGCAGCTTGCACAATCATCCCAGCGGAAGGAGTCCGAGCTGAAGAACTAGAGAAGCTGCCACATCTGCTTGGAGAACAAATAAGGAACTGCAACATAACCAAAGAGCAAAGCTTCGCCGTACAATATCATCAAATCATCACTTGCAAGTAAAAAGCTAAGTGTCACCCAGTTCAAGAGGAAAGCTGTGGAAAGTCAACAAGCACGACCAATGATCACTTATTAGTTCTATTCATTGTCTTTTATCGTGATTTTCAATTTTTCGTTTGCAATTCTTTTCTTTATATATATTTTCTTGTGTTACTTAACTGAATTATTTCTTTTCTTTGCAGGAAAATTTGGTTATTTCCACCCTTGAAGTTGATTGCAGAATTTTAGCTTGGGGGTCATCGCTTGATTTTACTGCAAATTAGGGAAGTTTTCAATCCACTTGTTTTATTTTGTTTCTTATTATTTATTTTATTTTTATTTGCATTATAGTGTTTTCTGACATTGGGGACAATGTCCAGTTTAAGTTTGGGGGTAAAGAATATAAAAAATGACCAAATTGAAATTTTTTGTACCTTCAACTACGAACGAGTTTCATTTGTTTCCATGTTGTTGCTTTTTGTTTTCATAAAAAAAAAAAAAATTAAAAAAAAAAAAAAATTTAAAAATCGGAAAATTTAAAAAAATCCAAAAATATTGTCTTGTTTCCCTTATTGTTTTGAATTAGATTTTTGTTAGTTTCCCGACCCAATGATATAATTAGATCAAATTGAATCATGATTATCAAGAACTTAGTTAACATGTGTTTTGTGAAATTCCTAATTCTCTTGTTAGTTTTGTACATGTTTGATCATCTTTGAAAAACCAAATGCACATAGCCTTGTTAATGTGAAACTAAAGTATGACTTAAAGCTTCATATGTGAATTTAGTGACCATATACATCCTATGTGAGTTTTTGAGCCTATTGAAAGTGTGTGCATTTTTCATACACTCCTATTCTTTCATGTGTGATGAACTTATGTGAAAGACATCTCTAGAACTTGCGTAACGATCTTTCGAAATGTTTGTCATTGATTGCATGAACTTGGAAATGATAGAGGCATTAGGTTTACCACCATGGCCCAAATAACCATGTATCCCAAAGAAAAAATGATATCATTAGATTGCCAATTTGAGCCGTGTATGTTGAGCCTTTTATTTCTTATCACCAGATATGTCTACCCTTATACTTGAAACATTTTTCCTTACCCTTTCCAAGCAAGCTAGTGAGCAATGTGAGATTGTCTTATGAGAAATGTTTGTGAAGTACTTTGAGGGTGTTGGGCAAAAGAATAAGTGTGGGGGTATTTCATGTTTGTATTAAAAAAAAAAAAAAAAAAGAGAAAAGAAAAAGAAAAAGAAAGATTGTATACGAAGAAAAGAAAAAAAAAATGTTTTTAAAGTTTCAGTTTAAGGGTGTGATTGGAGGTTTCAGAAGAATCGTTGGAGAGCTTGAGTTCTTATAAATCTAGACAAAAGAATTGCTTGCAATGTAGCTTGGAACTTGTGTTTTCCTATTCTTTCATTTCAATAACCTTATCCCTAAGCCTCATTACATCCAATAAAAATCCTCTTGATTTAAGTTTTGCAATTATGACTGTGGAGAAGTGATCTTTATGCAAGCTTATGGTAGAAATTTCACATTTGATTCTTTGCGCGAAACACATTAAAACTAAACACATGTGTGATTGAGTGCATATCCAGTGAGAAGGTCGCTAGTTTGCATATGATGATTTTAAAAATAAAAACTTGAAATTGCATAAGCATGGCTATCTCACACACTACACTTCAAGGATGATTCAAAGATTACTGCTAATATTTGAATAAGGAAGATGAACTTGGATTAGTTTGTTGGTGCTAGCTATGGTTCTTGATGATTTGTTTTCTCGAATGAAATTCTATGAGGGTCACATAGGGGGAAACTAATGTTTTTCATGTTAGTACTTTTTCATGTTTTCTTTGTTTTGCTCGAGGACTAGCAAAAGCTAAGTATGGGGGTATTTGATCGGATCATATTTATATATATTTTTACTTCAAATTCACTCGTCTTTTCTTAGTTAGTTCCTCATATTTTTGAGTTATTTACGTTATTTTTGTGTTTATAGGATTTGTTATGCAAAGAAAATAAAAATAGCACAAATGAGTTTTAAATAATAAACAAAAAAATCATGGACCGATATTTTCTGACATATATTTTGTATTTTGTTATATATTTTGTTGTGGTAGGTGGAGAATAAATTAAGAGGAGCAGCTGGTGGGAACGTGGTCAAGAAAAACCAAGAAAAGTGGGAATAACAGCTGCATTTGCAGCTAGTGGAAGGCTGCTTTGGTGGGTTGGTGAAACAAATAAGAAACAAAAAGAATAGAACCACTTGAATCGTGGTAGGTGGACAGAAATAAAAGAAGAAGAAGCAGAAGGCGCGGAAGGGAGGGGGAGCTGCCTTTGGCAGCTGATAGGAAAGAAAATAATAGAAGGCTGCCTTTGGGCAGCGTGAACCAGGAGGGGTGGACAGAGTGAGACGCGGGGCGAGAGGTGAGAGAAGGAGTGAGAGACAGGTGCCAGGAGAAAGCTGCCTTAGGCAGCGAGAAAAACAAAAACAAGCAGAAAAAGGCAGCGGGAGAGGAGAGGAACGTGGAGCGTGAAGGATAGGAAGCAAATGCTGCCTTGCGGCAGCAGGAACCAGAGCGTGCAGGAAAAGCAGAGGGCTGCCAGAAAGAAATAGAAGGACAGGGAGGTCAGAGAGAGAAAGGCTGCCTTTGCAGCCTTGAAAAAGATAAAAAAAAATCAGAAGAAGAAAGCAGCTTAGCTGCGGGGAGAAAACAGAGAAGCAAAGCTGCCTTTGGCAGCGTTGGGAAGGACAGGAGGTCAGAGGCATGGCAGCAAGGCAGAGGAGCAGTCGGCCCTTGCGCAGCGACTGGAAGAGCAAAACAGAAGCACTTATCTTTTGGTTAATTCTCTCCAAATCTTTTCAAACTTCTATTTTATTTCTGTTTTTTTAATAATGTGTAATTAAATTTATGTTGGCTAGAGGTTAATTCAAAACCATGAATATATTTGTAATATGAATTAATTACCTTCGGTTGTGATTTCATAAGTTGTGAATTCAATTTACTTATCCGTTCGTATAAAAACTGATTTGTGTATGTTGGTTGAGAGTGCACGCTTAATTTACATGCATGAATTTGATGCTAGAATATAAGTGAATTTCACCTAATCATTATGAACTTATATTCACAAGTAGTAAAGGTTGCTAGTCACAATCACGTTAAGTAAATTCTTGGCATAAGTTTCATGCAAATCATAGTAACGAGTGCCTCGTCAATGCTTATGTTTTTCATAGAACTTAAGGATTCTTGCTTGTATCTCTATTATGCAATTCATGTAGGGAACTTGTAGGGAATGTTTTGGGTTGTCGTATGCAATCATCCAACCTAATAACTTGTGGAAAAACTAAGGGTTAATTAGTGCAATTCACGGTTAATTTGGGGCGTTGAGATTTACAATTTATTGAAAGAACAACTGAAAATCATTTTGTATGCAAGTATAACATGTGTGGAGAAGAACCCTCTAGCTAGTCCGTCATTTATCATTTTACCTTAATTTTATGTTTTTGTCAATTATGTAATTTATTTAAGTTTAATTTACTTCTCGTCAAAACCAAACCCCCCCCATTATTAAATTATATTATTTAGTTAGTTTTCATTGTTGTTAGTCTTCTAATGCAATTTCCGTCCATTTCAGTTCCTAGTGTCTAATTTGATTGTTTTCATTATTTTGAGTCATTCTAAGTGTGTTTCGAGTTATTAGAGTTTTTAGCCTAGTTTTGTGTCCTTGAGTCTTGTTTAATATTTTTAAATTAATTTAGAATAGATTAGCAATCCCTCCTAATCCCCGGCCTAGAACGATACCCTACTTACATCCATACTACAATTGTCAAAAAGAGGGTTTAATTTGTGTGTCAAGTAATTTTTCGCACCAATATCTCTTTAGTCATAATAAAGAGATATTCGTTTATCTCTTCATTCATAATGAATAAACATCCAATGATGGATTAGATTCATAATCTAATACATTTACGCTTCCATTATGTTACTTTGATTCTTCCTCGATCTTTGAGGAATTTATCCTTTAGTATTTCTTAAATACTTAAGGACTCACTTGACAGTTGCCATGGTTCTGATCCTGGGCTTGCATTGATATCATCTTGTACCGTTCTAGGTACAACTCATATCAATGTTTTTCATACAATATGAAATACATAAATCACCTTTCTGCGTATGCATAAAGGATTCAATTTACGCATTATTTCTTTGGGAGTCAAAGGGTACGTTCCCTTTGAGAAGGGCAACTTGCTAGTCTCACTAGAATCGTCCTTCTTATTGAAGTTTATCATCATATGAGAAACTTCCTAGCATCCATTGTCTATTATTAGGGATTGATATAATCCAATTATATCATGAAATATATCATTATAGATTTCCATCCCATGTACATAGACTATATCTCCCATATACATTCTATCTTCATATAATGTATTAAAGTCATAACTTTAACGAAGAAGTATTATTTTCATTTCCAAAATAAATATATCATATATATTTAAATTTTTAGGAACATGATTAACTCCCACTAATCTTTTGTAAACCTAGTAAACAAAAGATTCATTTACATCTTTATGAGAAATCAAACGATTTGATCTTTCTCTCATAAGACGCATATAGCTCCCACTAGCTTGCTAAGATTCATGATGGATGGATCTCTACAACTTACATGTCTTGTGATTTTTAGTTTTAGACATATATTATCAAGACTATCTTAATAATGGTTTCGGAAACCCATATTATGTCCAAACATTGAATCACCATTTAGTTGTAGCTAGCAATCTTCGAATTAATTGAAACTAAGACTATCTCAAAGATGGTTTCTTCAAAGTCAACCATTCTCTTTGATTGTAGTCACCTTAAGCTACCAATTAGCTATGAAGGTTTCATTATTTCGAGTCAAATGGTACTTTACCATTTCCTTGAGTATATATCGTATATGCACTCAATGTAGTCATAAGGATTTTCATTCTTACTTCTTTCGAATTAAGAGGTGCAACTCAAAACCATTCAACTGAGACGGTTTATAAATCCTTATCGACTACCTTGGAGCTTGAGGTATAGGAACTAGGTTGTTATATTTGTTGATTACTTTCTTGTCTCTCAAAGAACCCATTCTTCGAGTTCTATCTTTTGTTCATTTGCTCTTAGGCAAATCACATTGTAGGATTACAATGAACTTCCCAACAAAACAACATTTGTTAGTTGGATTATAGAAGCGATATCCAAAAGTTAATTTAAGGATATCCCACAAGATTGTTATCAAACAAATATTGCTTATTAGCACACAACCTCAAATCTTAACATGCTTAAGATTTGTCTTTCTTTCCAACTACATCTTATGGAGTTATGAAAATTTTGGAAGATCTTCTAATTGACAATCATATTGTTTTAGAAGTATATATCCTATATATGGGTAATAGATAACATCTAACGAACTAAATCTTATTTTAGTTCGTTCTTCTCCTAATGGAGAAATACATTATCTTATGATGCTATTTTCCTTGATATCATTCAAGGAAACTCATCTAAAGTGTTACCTTTACTTGGATCAAATCTAAAGAGGTAAATACTTTAGATATCTTACTCATCTATTTACATTTCTTGAATTCTTTGAAACTTTTTGCAAAGTATTCGGACTTGTGTTTATTCAAAATAAACTATAGTCCAACCGAGAGTGATCTTCGGTGAATGTCATATAACATGAGTAGTATTATGTTGAGGACAAGTGCCACTAACATCTAAGTGAATTAACCTCAACAACTTTTGTGATTCTTTCTTCTTTCCAAAAGAACAAAGATTCGAACATTTCGCCTCTATACAATTTTAACAAGAAGGTATTGGATCCGGATCTAACGATCCAAAGCATCCTTGTTTCACCAACTCGTAACTTATGTTTTAGAGGTATCACAATTTAGTTGGGATTAGTCACTACCTTGCAACCTTTTGGGTTTTAAGCATCATTATATTCTAAACAGTTAACACTACCATATCATCTCTACTATAGAGACAATCAATTAGATTACTATAATCCAATTTCTTTGGTAGTTCATATGAGGAAGTAAGTACTATCTGCTTTCGCAGAGATCTATATCTTATTCACGTTCCGTATGTGAAGTACCTTTTCTTCTCTCATATATCTTCTACTTCTTATTAGTCACACTTTTACAACGATTTGTAAAACATAGTTACTAATACGGAATCATATATTCAAGTAGAAGAACCAACTGTTTTGAACTATTCAAGAACAATTTACAACACCTTCGAAAGGTGTGTTCTTTGACACATGCAAGACATTTCTTGCAAATACCCCTTCCAATGTCCATCATTTCATAAAGAAAGTTTGTTCCCTTGGAGTTATTTATCTTCTTTATTTGACTTTCACCTTTGACTACATTAGTCATGGTCCCTAAACTCCCACTATCTCTCTTGAAACCTTTTTCAATTGTGTTATACACATCAAACAATTTGGAGAGTATGTGGTTATTGTTCACTACATAGTTTACCATAAACTTAGTGAACCATTAGGATAGGGAAACAAAGGTGAAGTCCTTGCCTAGTTTCCGTCTCGTTAAGTGGTTTAACACTTCAACACTCAATGATTCAAAATCATCATAAGTCCATGTTAATGGACTATTTTTGTCAACCAACCATTATGTTCTAAACATAATTACAAACTTTCAAGATTTGTACAAGGCAACTCTCATTTCTTCATACAACAATTTGTAAGTGAAGAATCATGGCACATAAAGTGTCCATGCCCTTGTGCTTACTTCTCAAGTTCTTTGTTCAATTAACAAAGAAATAAGCACTAAGTGTTTGTATTGACTAAGGGTTGTTCAAAGCAACTCTTATTTCTTCATACAACAATTTGTAATTGAAGAATTATGACATTAAAAGTGTTGTCCTCTCTATGATAGACCTTTTCTAACATATTCTTCTAATGATACATTATCAATAGGAAGATTGTGAGGATGAGACTACTTTGGTACTTTTACAAGCCATTAAAGACAATCTATGGTTTTGTAGTACCAAGTCCGTAAACTAAACGTTCGGCTTTTATTTGTCAAGTGTTGGATAGCGTTTGCAAATATATTGGTAATCAAATACATAACGAATATAAATTGATTGATTTTAAGCCATTTGATTTGGGTCTTTAAATCAAATAGCACCACCCACTATTTTTGGCAAATTCCATATCCCTCATAGGAATTCGAGAGTTTTGGATGAAACTCCTAGTAGGTTATGGGAGGCTCACTATTACCAAGCCCACCTCACGATGATACGATATATGGCTAGCAACAATAATAATGAGAGAGTACGCTTACTCATTTGCAACTCATGCAAGTACCCATCTTATTTGGCCTCTAGAGAATGTCACCTCACAATGATATGATATTGGTTCCATTGCACTTAGTTAAGTCATTCCCACCAAGCTTAGTTCATGAAGGGTTTCAAGAATAGCCTCACGATGATACGATATTGGCCATCCTCGTTGCCTACACTCACCTCATCATATGTATATAGACTCCTCCTGAGTATGAGCATGCACTTTGTACTTCCCCATGATAGGGTGAAGCCGGTATACAAGTCATAAACGATTGGCACTACCATGGTGGAAGGCCACGAAAGAATGTTCTAAGCACTCTCACGCTTTCAACTTAATATTGGTTTGGTTGAGGGTTTTAGGTCTCATCACATATCAATATACATTTTAATCTCTATTAAAACAATTTTGGTCCTATTACAACTATTGGTCCATATGATTGTTTTAGTTGTACATAATACTCCCACTTATGCTTTTAAAACGGTTTTTAAAGCAAGAGTATATGTTACTACTAACATAAGGTTTGCATTCATTTGATGGACTATATAGTTGCCTTAGGGCCTTAGGATGACTATGAACCTTTGTTTAGATTCAACACGAGCCTTATGTTGAATCTCGGTCTAGGGATGGAGATTGATTTTAGTTACGCGTTTAATCACATTAAGGCGTGTTGTCTTAGGGGCGTTGGACCCAATTACTTCATTTTCATGCATATCATATAAAGCAAGAAAGAAATACTTCAAAGTAAAGGATGAGCTTATGCTCATTACAACATTTGCATAAAACAAATTACCTTAAAGTAAAGAAGGACTTATGCCCTTTTACAACATTTGATCAAATCAAATTACAACCAAAATCTAATCTACACATTCCCATGGTTCAAACAAATTTGAAACGCCTTTCACATAGCTCAATTATATTAGGCTTAGGTTCATAATCATCCTTTAATTAATTAACGCTTTAACTAATTAATTGAATGCAACATTTTCATTTGGTTTTTGTATCCATAAAATTGATTTAAGTGGAGCTAAACAAAATGAAAATCCAATTCTCATTTAAAGAGACAAAACAATTTTGTTCTCATCCTATTTGGGCCATCATGCAATAACCACAACTTTTTGGGCCATATTGTGAAAACATAAACTTTTGGGGTCACTTTGTAAAAACACAAAAGTCACTACTTCATGTAAATACAACTAGAACCCAAAATTTAAATAAATTCAAAAACTTTATTAAAGGAGCAAAACAATTTGTCCTTTAGCGTTTTTAGGCCTTAACGTCAAAACGTAAACTTTCGGGTCAAAGTACAAATACACAAAAGTATCAAAACTTTATGTAATTGCATAAAAGCCCCAAAATTACCCTATTTTATTAGGGTGGCCGGTTTTTAAGGATAAAAAGGAGTGGTGGATGTTTTGATTTATTAGTTTTGTCAAAAACAATCAAGTAGTGCTTTCATCTTTCATAAAAATAATATATGTTTTGATGATTGATGTTTCCATCATCATTTATACAAATATTTAACACTTTAAATACTTTCATAAAATTAATATATGTTTTGATGATTGATGTTTCCATCATCATTTATACAAATATTTAACACTTTAAATACATGATAAATCATTTGAAAAACATATATCATAAACTTTATGAAATAAATCAAAACTTTGAATCAAAACACAAACCTTTGTGTTCTTGGCAAGAACATCAAGAACATATGAAGAACATCCATGAAAACCCATAAGAGCTCCATGAATGTTTTCATGCAATAAAACTCAAATTTTTATCATTCAAAATGAGGCTAACATCCTAGGGTACTTAGGGGTTCCAAAAGTCACCTTAAAACCATTTTAACAAGACAAACATGAACCCAAAAAATCACCCTTTGGATTTGGCCGAAAATCCCTAAAATCATGGCACCAAATTTTAGCTCCAATATTCATCCTCATATGAACTACATCTACAACATTTGAGATGGCAAATTTTCAAACAAAATTTACATTCAAAGAAGCAAGAATAAAGCTTGTAACAATTACAACTTTTAAATCATAAACTTATGAACTACAAAACCCAAAAGGATTCACCAATTACTAGACCTAGGCTCTGATACCACTTGAAGGATTTATTTTGAAAAACATATTCATTTGAGCAACATCATATAGCATGCAATTAACAATTAAAGGCGGAATCATGCTTGCATGCACTCAAAAACAAAACATTACCATGAAATTCAAAGCCTAATAGATTGGTGAACCAATAATCAACTCAAAACAAAGTGAGTTGAAATTATTACCTTTGTAGATTCCTCTTTGCATAAGCAAAGGCTAATCACCCAAAGAGATAGGGCCTTCATTCCTTGCTTCTTAGATCCATGGATTTGGATGGAAAATAGGTTTCTCCAAGTTCCCAAAATAGGGAACCTCTAAGTCTCTTCACCAAGGTTTGATTGTAGAAGAAATGAGTGACCTTGGAGTAGTAGGATTGCTAGATGTACCCTCCAAGGTGTTGGCCTCTTTAGAGAGAAAATGGAGAGACAATTCTCACCAATTTTCCCCCAAAATAAACCCTTAATTTTTCCTTAATGAATTTTGGCTATAAAGTCATTTATATAGTCACTTCTTTAAGTAACCTAAACAACCAAAACCCTAATTCATCTAATATGGCCGGCCATTTAGGGATGTTTGGGCTTTTGGGCTTTAATGAATCTTTATTCATTAAATTGTCATACAACTTAAGTTAATGGGCTTGACGTTCGAAGCCCATTGGGCCTTAAGGTCCAAAACTATCCCGAAGTCTTTAACGAACTTATTCGTTTGATTAATTAACATATTAATTAATCCTTGCCATAAATAAATGATTAAACCATTTAATCATTCTTACTCATTTCCGTTTAATCTCCAATCTCTACCTTTTACGGTGTGCGATCCATTAGGTTCCTTTTAGCGAGGTAGTGGGCGATTAAAAACCATTTTACATCGATTGTGAATTGAAACTATTTTCAATTCTCCCTTTAGTGATTATACACGTTTAGGGCTTCCACAAACCATGAGTGACACCTAGCAGCATATCATGGTTACCCAAGCTAATCAGAAGAGGTGGAGAACCTATTCAGTTCGGGATTACAAATGCAATACGGTCCTTCTCTAATCTAATACTCTTGACCACATTGTTTGGTATGATAGTTTATTTACTCATGTCTACTATCCAATGTGAATCGTTTGCTTATATGATTTCCTTGAATGTGATTTGGAACGCATTCCCCAATCTCATTCATACTCTGGCCAGAGATTCCAAATCATATCATAGAGTATTCTCCCTCAATTGTTTGAAGGTTAGAGATCCCTTGTTGCGCATTCACTTCTCTCCATAGCTAAGTGGCTTAACCCCAACGATGCCGTGACACCCCGAGGGGGTGAATTAGACATAATCAAAGATTAAGGACTTAACCACAAGACAACTGTGATGCCTCAGGTCAAAGGACTACTTTGCATTATCCCAACCATGAGTTCTCATGTGACATGGAATATAAGAACTCTTCGTTGATCACGTTCAGTGAACTCATTCTCTTATTGAGCACCTACGTACTTGTCTTGATGTCACACACACCAATGACTCGAGACTAGTCACTCTCCCTGAGAGAAGACACAGTACGTACTGATCTTAACGGACTGTCAATGCTCAATTGGTAATCCTATGATCAGGAACATTTAGGAAGTGTCTACGAAAGAATGGTCTCATTAATCTAACTTCATTAGATTGCATTCTCCCAATCACATATTCCTTGGACTTTATCGTTTAAGCATATAACATTTATATGAGACGACTCAAACAATAATCTTTGCCCTTTATATGTTAAACTAGATTAGTTTAACATTTGAAATGTCCGTAAAGTATCATCATATGATTGGTTTTAGGGCACATTTCCAACAATCTCCCACTGTACACCAGGATTCGGTAAGACTCGACTTGGCCGACTTAATTACCAACACTGATGACTGATGCCAAAAGAGAAAGACGTCGGGCCGTGGTTTCATCCACTATGGAACGTCTGTTGGCTCATTGGTATGCTATTTACAAGCATCCACATTCGGGCATAAACTTAATCGAATTTTTGGCCAAGGACGATAACGGCCTCATATTATCTTTAGATAAAGTTTAGGCCGCACCGGCCGAACTCGAAGAGAGTCAGCCCCAAGTTAAGGACCCATTAGAAGAAATAAATGTTGGAACGACCGATGACCCTCAACCGTTATTTATTAGTGCATTGTTACCCCATTCCATGAAAATCGAACTCTGTAAATTACTCAACGAGTTTAAAGATTGTTTTGCTTGGAGTTATCATGAGATGCCGGGTCTTGATCGAACCCTCGTTGAGCATGAATTACACATCAAAGTTGGTTGTAAGCCTTTCCGCCAGCCCCATCGCCGATTCTCGACCAAAGTATAGCTCGGCATAAAAGACGAAATAGTTCAACTTTTAAAAGCTGGGTTTATTCAGACCGTTCGATATGTCGAGTGGCTGACCAATATTGTCCCAATGCTAAAGAAAAATGGTGCTCTACGCATCTATATTGATTTTCGTAATTTGAATCTGGCGACTCTAGAAGATGAATATCCGATGCCAATCTCAGATTTGTTAATTGACGCCACAGCCAATCATGAAATGTTGTCCTTCATGGACGGCCATGCTGGCAACAACTAGATTTTTATCATCGAAACCGATGTTCACAAAATCATTTTTCGTTGCCCGGGGGCACTCGGCACGTACGAATGGGTCATCATGCCATTCGACCTTAAGAACGCCGGTGCCATATACTAACGAGCCATGAACATTATTTTCCATAATTTGATTCGTACCATCGTCAAAGTCTACATCAATGATGTTGTAATAAAATCATCACGTCGACAGACACATTTAGATGACTTATGTCGAGCTTTTCTGCGTATGCGCCGACACAATTTAAGATGAATCCTGCTAAATGTGCTTTCGGTGTATCAGCCGGTAATTTTTTAGGATTCCTCGTACATCATTGTGGTATTGAGGTAAACAAAAACAATGCTTGCGCAATCATCAACGCTCCATCCCTGACGACTAAGAAATAACTACAGTCGTTGCTCGGCAAGACTAACTTTCTTCATCGATTTATTGCTAATTTGACCGGGAAAATGAAAGCCTTCTCCACACTTTTAAAACTCAAAGATTTCGACAATTTCGAATGGCGTGAAGAACACCAAGAGGCATTTACGCATATCAAGGTCTCCCTAACAACTCCATTCATCCTGGTCCCACCACAATGTGGCCGACCTCTTAAGCTATATATCTTAGCGGTCGAATAATCCATCAAATACCTTCTTGCATAGGACAATGACGCCGGGCGAGAACATGCCATTTTTTATCTTAGCCGAGACCTCAACCCACCAGAGATTAATTACTCCGCCGTCGAGAAGCTTTGTCTCACCCTATTTTTTGCCGCATCAAAACTCCGACATTACATGCTCCCGTCAGTCACTCAGGTCATCGCCCAAACCGATGTCATTCGTTACATGCTTACTCGGCCAATCGTAAAGGGCCAAATCAGCAAGTGGAAGATGGCCCTATCTGAGTTCAGCTTGCAAGATGTGCCCTAGAAAGCTGTCAAAGGCCAAGCGTTGGCCAATTTCTTAGCCCAACACCCTTCCTCGTACGAGTTCGGGAGCAGTGACGTTAAAATCGGCATGGTAGAAACACGTGATAATTACTAGACAATGTACTTTGATGGTTCTAGCAATTCGGTCTCAGCTGGCGTTGGGATTGTTATTCAATCCCCAACTCATAGCAGTTGGTATTTTTCTCTCAAGCTCGACTTTGATTGTACGAATAATCAGGCCGAATACGAAGCCCTTGTCATCAACCTTGGTGTTCTACACGATTTACGGGTGACTTGTGTCTTTGTTCTTGGTGACTCCAAACTTGTAATTAATCAACTCAATGGGATTTTTTGTTGCATGAGTTGTACTCTGCCGCCCTACCATATGATTGGTAGCTATTGGGCCGAATCTTTCGATGACGTTACTTTCAAACACATTTCACGAGTTCATAACACTGACACTGACGAATTAGCTCAAATAACCTTCGGAGCATAACTCTTGAAGGGCAAATTAGGCCGAGAAGTACTTGTGTCATGACAAGCACATTCGACCTTGATTAATCAGTAAGTTCTCTAACGTGATTGCGTGATCCGTACATAGGTCATGTCCTTGCCTTCGTTGTTAGAACGGAAGGACATTATTGAGGTTTGTGCTATCAAGGCATTACCAGACAATTGGAGAATGACGATTATACGATATATTGATAACCCCAACGAAAAACACGACCGACGAATAGGGGTCCATACCACAAACTACGTATTATACCAGAATAAGTTGTATCGAAAGGGTGAGATGGGTTATTGTTGCTGTGCCTCGATCCGCATGAAGCTGCTCAAGCAATGGTAGAAGTACACGAAGGAATTTACAGAGCTCACTAATCTGGATGAAAAATGTGTTGGCTGCTTCAGCGGCACGGCTATTTCTGGCCGAGTATTCTGAATGATTGTATTGAGTACGCAAATGGATGTGTACAATGTCAAATCCATAGGCCTATACAAAGAGTTCCGGCGGCTAAATCACTACATTCGGTCACCAAACCATGGCCGTTCCGAGGATGGGCCATGGATGTAATCGGTAAGATCACACCGTCTTCTGGGGCGACCAAACATGCGTGGATACTCGTTGTAACGAACTACTTCACCAAATGGGTCGAATCCAAGTCATATGCCGAGTTAACGTCTAAAGAAGTTTGTAATTTAAACATTGTGACTAGATTCGGCGTGCCAGAAACAATCATAACAGATAACAGTACGATCTTTACATCCGACATGTTTAAGGAATATACGGCAAATCTAAAGATTCGACTTTAGTAATCTACGCCGTATTATCTGCAGGTGAATAGACATGCCGAAGCAAGTAATAAGGTTTTAATTGGTATTCTTGAAAAGATGATAAAAGAAAGGTCGAGTATGTGATATTTAAAGATAAACGAAGCGTTATGGGCTTATCGAACTTTTCTACGGACAGCCACTGGAAAGACTCCATACGCATTGACTTTTGGACACGACGCAATGTTGCCAGTCGAGCTAAGTATAAACTCGTTGCGAGTAATTGAACAAAGTAGTTTGTTCAACGCTGAGTACAATCAGGTTATGAGACAAAAGTTAGAAGATTTAGAAGAAGCTCAGCTTGATTCTTATAACTTATTAGTGGCACAAAAGAAGATCGCCGAGCGAGCTTATAATCAACGAGTCAGAAAAAAAACATTCGGCAAAGAAGAGTTAGTTTGGCAAACCGTACTACCCGTAGGAATTAAAGACCCCAGGTTTGGCAAGTGGTCACCGAATTGGGAAGGGTCATTGGGAAGGGTCATTCATTATTCATAAAGTTCTCGACAAGGGAGCATACCATCTTAGGGATTGAACTGGTAAAGTTCACAAGTTGCTAATTAACGGGAGGTTTTTAAAGAAATATTATCCAGTCATATGGGAAATACGGGAATAACAGTTCATTTCATTAAGTTCGCAAAAAGGTGTACAAATAGAGTTGGTCGATCAGTTACAATCAAATAATTCTAGGGTGATAAAGGTAGGAGAGATTCAAGAACGGCCTTAAACTCCAACCACCTTACCTCGCCCATCGTGACCTCAGCTTCCCGATTCCTCTTGTCCATCTTCAGCTGCTCGACCCGTTTCATGCTAGCCGCATATTCGGTTAAGCAAGATTTTCCGCTCGACTCAAAATGTTTTGCAAGCTCGGAAGTAACTGCCGACCTTCGATTTTGGAGTTCGACAATTTGACGGTCGAGGTCGGCCATCGTTTCTTTCTTCACCTTCAAAACTTCGACTTTTGGACGAAGAGCTTCTCGAACGGCCGTCGCAGCTTTCAAGTCGTCTTCGGCCCGGAGAGCTTTCTAAAATATATCAAAGTATTCTCGGGTTCGTTCCAGGGTACAAGACACTCGAGTGATGACTTCAATGCTCAATTGACTGTCAACTACAAGATCGTTCAAGCATGCACCCACGAAATCGAGACCCTGGCGTTCGAGAACCTGTGAAGCCGATAAAGACAAGAGCTCTTACAGCCTAATAAGAGCATTCTATTCGACCGTCGGTACGGAGGACCCGGTTATAACTACCGAAAGGCCGGCCATTCACGAGGTATTAAAAAGAAGAGCATCGAACTCGATTTCCTATGAAGGTTGCACATGAAAAGAATTTAGGCAAAAGGAAAATGTGAAAGAATATAGTAGAGAGAATTTATTTTTAAACCTGCCGAGATGAGACTTCGGCCATGTCTCCTGGTTCATTGCTCGAATTTGTTTTAGACTGCTTCTCAATTCACGTGGCCGATGAAGGTTATCTACATTCGATAGCCACTGAGGTAGCCAGGAAATATAGATAAGCCATTCGGCGCATAAAATTTTCGATGAAATAAATAATTAGGCACCTGACATGTAATATTTTTTTCGGTTCAGACTCGTTATAGTAAAGTTAACAGGAGAAAGTGATCGAGTCTTACAAAAGCCAAAGTCACATCTTGATGGGGAATGCCGAGGTCTTGATCTTGTGGGTGAATTGGTGTTTCTGCCGTCTTTTCAGGCTCAATTTGAGGCATTTTTCCACGATCGGCTGCAGGAGGATCGACTTGGTTAGTAGCCTCAACCACAGGGGGAGGCTCAATGGAATGAGGTTCGGTTGGTCGAGGGCGACTCGCTAGCGAAATCTCGTGACTCTCGTCATCCTGAAACAAAAAAGCTGTTAATACTTTTGAATTTAATGAGAGAAAAAAGTTACCAACAACATAATCATACCTCTTCTAAGATGATTGCTGATTGTTTTGCATTCTTGGGGGAGATTTTTCCCAACCGAATGGGTTGCCTCCTCCAGGACGGGTGATACGGTCGGCCCCGGGCTGTAAGTTTTTCGACCATCGGTACATCAACTGGTTCAACCACGACCTCGGGGACCTCAGGGGCCGGGTGAACTTGTGGTGCTGGGCTAGTTGGAGTTAGTTGTTTCTCCGTTGAGGCCTGGACAACAGGAGCAGAAGGAGAGGCACTAGGAGCGGTCACTCCGGTGGTCTGGCTGGAGATAACGTGAATGTCTCGTGCTCCTTTCTTCGCCAATTTCTTGATGTGTTTTGTGGGATGAGGGGCTTCACCTATCATCTCGGTGTCCGGGCGAAGCCGTTTGCTCAATGTGTTTTGCGCGATGGTTTTAGATTTCTTAGAGGAAGGGATCAATTTTTTCCTGGCCGTAACCCCAACGATCACGTCTGCTTATTTCAATACTCGACCACTTGAGAAAGTGAAATCTAGTTAGTAAAACTGATTAAGTGTTTAAAGAATAAAGGTAAAGATAGATGTATACCTTGGATGTCTTTTTGAATTGAGGGGCATAAGCTTTTTTGTGTTGGTCGCCAAAATTTTTGTTGACCACGTTTTCAACCGAAGTGCCAAAAAGTCGTAGGTATATTCTTCCCATCAGTCGTCGAAGGTGTCGATGCCGAGAGATTCAAGAACAGTTAGTCGAAGGAAGAATTTTTTGCACCGTTCTTGAAACTCTTTCTCGGTGTCTCTGCACTTAATTTTTGAGGAACCAGAGAGGTGTCCTCGGCTTAGAAAGAAGCGGGAAGTAAGTAGAGGCACCGGGCAACCTTGGAGGTAGCCAAGTTATCGGGCAACAAAGTGGGGGTGGTAGACTTCCCAGCTTGCTTGGCGAGCATCGCAACCAAGAGGAAAGTCATAAGTTAACATGAATGACCCCCAGTTTTGAAAAACACCAGCATCTTCACTTTCACTCCAGGTTGATGTGGGAGCCTATTGGAGTGTGGGTACTCTTGATGGCGGCATATTAAAAATTCATCGTCAGAAATGAGGTCTAGGCCGAAGAAGTGTTTGAAGACTTCTTCAACTCAATGATGATGCGTTAATCGAGAAGCCAATTGAAGGCCGAGCGCTGTAGTGGACTGAAGGTTGGGGATTTTTGGCCGAAGAGTGGAAAAATAGACTTGCAGCTAGAGTTGGAATACCCAGAGAGATCCGTTCAAGTGCGGGTCGATCTTGTTGATGGTCGTTTCAGCCAGGCAGCGCAGAAGGTTGTCGATGATAGCTGGACTGAGTGCCAGAGAGTGACCACTAGCCAGGGCTTTAGCCACCGTTATATTTTCGACCAAGCACTTATTTGACTTGGTACAACAGATAACTTGTTGTACCAGTAAAATAGGAAGGCCTCGTGTTCTCCCTTCTGTAGACTCGCATCCCTTCGGCCAGCAAAATGAATGATGAAGGTGTTGTAGTTGAGAAATTTTTTGTGCAACTTCTGAACTTCCTCATTTGAAGGCTCTCGACCTTCTTGGCTTAACATCTCGATGGCCCGTTCGTCGAATAATACCTTGAGGTCGAGGTTTGACGGGCATCCAATAAGGGTGACATCTATTGGAATGCTAGAAGGAGAAATCCTGAGGATAACTGAGATGTCGAGAATGGTGTGGGTGATAGGGCCGAAAGGAAGGATCATGGTGTTGGTGGCCGAGCACCAGAGGCTTAGAGCTGCCATAAAGAGTTCTTTATCCATGGCAATTTCCATGGTCGAAAGCTTAATGGCGTTGTGGATGCCGAGAGCCTCCCATTCTTTACCAAAGAAATTTTCCATCTGTATGACCCAGGCAGCCCATTTCGCGTTGGTCGGAGGCCAGACTCCTTGAGGCTTTATTAGGCACCACTTTGACTAATCAAATCCTTGCAGCAAATGTGCCAGGTAGTGTTCTTTGAAGAGGTTGTTGATGGACGATGGCATTGCGTCTTTAAAGAGTGGTCTCAGGAATTGATGAGTAGTGTTTAAATCACTCTCGAAGCGTAAAGTCTTGACGGTGCTCAGATAGATGAAGTCCTTGCACTTGTTGCACTCGTTGGAGAGCTGGAAGATGAAGGAGGCCATTAATGAAGGCTTGAGGATTTCTAGGTTAAGAGCTTGAAGTTTTTTGGGATTTTGGATTTTAGGTTTTCTGGGATTTTAAAAGCAAAATGGCGATGAGGTCTCAAGGATTTTGGAAAGCATAAAGTACGAATGGCAAAGGTTCAGGTATTTATAGGCATTTTGGAAAAAAGGTTAAACGTTTGATTTTCAAAGAATCCAGTTGAAAAAATCGAGGTTTTCGCGGTTTGAGGATGCACGATTGCGTGTTGCGGTGGATTTAATGTAGAAGAGACGTTTTGGTTGTTGTACGTTTTCGAGGATCATGATTAAGGGCTGCTAGGTTAACCAAAGGATCGACATGTAGCAGGACGGTTGGGAGAATCGAGGTCGTATTTCTCGAGGGGGTTTAATGTTTATTTTAGGTCGGTTTCGCTTCTTCAAGGCCGATGCTCGACCAAGGACTGTAGATTGACCTCAGAAGCAATGGGGCAATGTTTGGGCCAAAAATACTAGTTTAGGCTGAGTTTAGAATTGTTCTCGGCCCATAGGCCTTGCTTAGGAGTCGCTGGGGGTCATCAGGCTCGTGGGCAGCATAGTCAAGGTTGGCCGTGTCCCATTGGGAATCATGGGATGTGGGTGAGTCCTATTGCGAGATGGACGGATATGGTAGTTGAATCTTGATACAAGAAGGAGTTTCGGTAGGATAAGGATGTTGAAGCTTGGGATTGAATGCGGCTTGATAAGGGGTTGAGTTCAAAGTCTTAATAAGAGTAGGACTGACCGAGATAAGGTTGGATCGGGGGAAGGAGTCCTAATTCGAGTATGATTTTGATTCGATAAGAAGCAGGCTGGCTACTATAAATAAAGGGAGGAGTGCATCATCAAGCCCCATCTAATTCAAGACACAAACTGACCTGCGCAAACCCTCGCTCTACGCGAAACCTCTCAATAACCTTGAGATTTTTAGTTTCTTTTTCGCCAACACACCTTCAGTTTGGATAAACAGCACTGTGAAGGCAACATGCGAACATCTTTAGTTTGGATAAATAGCACTGTCGCCATAGAATCAGCCGATCGCGAAGCACCTTCAGTTTGGATAAACAGCACTGCGTCGAGGCTGACTGGTTATCTATCCAAGTCTCGGTCGAGAAGGATTTTCAAATCCTTATTGGCAAAGGTCATTTCATTAGCCTTCTCGGCGAAGTAAGGTGTTACAGTTTACTATGGCTTGGCACATTGAACGCTGAGTTGTTTTATGATTGGATACTCACAAGTAGGCTTTAGAGTTCGGCATTCTGACGGCTGAACCACGTTTACCATCTAGACATATATATATTTTGAGTATCTGTGTCCCTATACTCTGGTGTCGATTTGGTGTGCTTATAATCTTACTAATATAATCATTGTGACCGAATTCGGCGCCGACGATTTGTGAACTTCGCAGAACTAGTAGTCTTGTCTTCAGGCTCTAGAACCCGAAGGCTGAGGTGTGTTCTTTCCTCGGCCGCAGTCGCGAGATTCAGAAGTTAGCAGCGCACCCAACACACCATCAACACATTTTACTCCCCGGTCGAGCTCGGCCGACGAGTTGGCACGCCCGCATACAACCGAAGGACGTAGTTAGCTCATTAATTATTCGGTCTGCACGCCACGGAGGCTTGATAGTTTTTAGGGTCAACAGTTCTAT
Organism: Malus domestica; assembly: GCF_042453785.1. Lineage (NCBI taxonomy): Eukaryota > Viridiplantae > Streptophyta > Magnoliopsida > Rosales > Rosaceae > Malus > Malus domestica. The sequence goes on from NC_091672.1 coordinate 17,407,432, forward strand.
TCTACGCCATTGTGCCTTATTTATAGTAGCAGGGAAAGGTTATTCCTTACCCTAATAGAATTACAACTCTAATACGATATTAACTACTAAAAGGAATATTCAAAGATATCCTTAGATACGTTAGTAGAATTGCAACAAGTGAATATTTTTCTTCTTTTTTTTTAATTGAATTTTCTTACTTCAAAATGTGGTTTTTTACTACCTTCAAAATGTGGCCACTGGCCACACATTCTCCCCGCCATTTCCTCAGCCCAATTTCCGGGCCGCCTCCAGAATTCACACGAAACCCTCTGCCCAAAATCATCTACGCTTTCTCAGTTCTTGTTCCTCTCAAGTCCCCCCCCGCCACCTTCGTCTTCAACCCCCATTCTTTCCCTTCTCTCACCTCGCAACGTTCCATTTTCCTTCACTTCCAAGCAACCCATTTGCTCCATTCTTTCTTCTGGGTCCGCGAAACCTAACTTTTTTTTATCGTAGATTACAATCCCATCTCCATTTTCATCCACCCGTTTTCTCAAATTTGCTTCTTTCGCTCATCTGGGTTTGCAACTTGTTGCAGCATTGCATGACATGCTCGTTTGGTGAAGGTGTTTGCACTTGCGGGCAATGCTTCCACGGTCAATTCCCATGGACCGCTTGGGAATTTGATTTCCATTACAACTTGTTGCGTGTGTTGTTAGTAGGTAGAAGAATCTTGGACGGTTTTCTTACAATGTGCGATATGGGGTGCTCCAAGTTCTAGAAATGAGGGGATTGAGGATTAATGCCTGTTGGGTTCCCCATGTTTTTCTGTTTCTTATCATTGTTTTGAACTTATTGCCGGGCACGCATTGTGTGAACGGAGATGATTACAGCAGGACGAAAAGTGCTGCCGTGCTTTCTGAGGTTACACAGCTAATCTATAGCCGGCTTTCCATTGTCACTAGATATATTAGCACTAACCTGAAAAGTACTATGGGTTTCTGCATAAAGAATCTGTGAGTAAAACCCAATTTCCCTTTCCCTTTAGTTTGTTTCGTTGCTGTAACATTTCTGGTTTCATAAGCATAAGATTTTCATTTTTCTTGGTTTTCAGGGATGAGGATTGGAATACAGCATTCAATTTTTCGGGAAAGCTGGAATTCTTGAGCGAGTGCATTAAGCAGACGGATGGTATGAGATTCGGTCAATTCTGAAATTTTGTTTTTTGTTTGGTGTGTTTTCATATAGCCATTATCATTAGAGAAAGGGGCCCTTAGTCCTAATGGTGTGACCGCCACGGTTTGTTTGTACAACCCTTATTCGTTCTAATGATATGATAGCATGCTACATTCTTGTTTTCTATTCTCCTGGATAGCTAGTTTTCAAATGTTTTTGTATAGCTTACACCTCATTAAAGTTCCTAATGAAAGATGTGATTCAATCACCAGGAGATGTCACTGATCGAATATGTACAGCAGGGGAAATACGTTTATATTTCAAGAGTTTCATAGCGAGTGAGCTGAAACGTTCCAACTACTTAAAACCAAACAAGAACTGCAATTTGAGCTCGTGGGCTTCCGGATGTGAACCTGGTTGGGGCTGTAGAGTCAGCCAGAAGGTTGACCTCAAGGTTATGGACTTGCCACCTAGAACTCGTGATTGTCAGCCTTGTTGTTCAGGGTTCTTCTGCCCCGAGGGCCTTACTTGTATGATACGTAAGTACATGATAATGCTCGTATTACCCTTGTTAGGAGAGTTGTGGCCCATAATATGGTCCAAAGAGTTTAGTGTTATTGATTTCTATTCATACATTTATTTCTTTAGCATCTTATTCATTCTATGAGGCTGATCCTTAACTTTTTTTTCCGGTGACACCTTTAATTTTGATATCCATTTTGTCATTTTCTTAATCTCATGCGTATTGGATCGACTATAGGGTTTTCATTAAGTAACAAGTCTCGTTTCTTGTTTGAGAGGACTAGAAGTGTTGGTGCTATAGATGTCTTGCCACATGATCGTTGTTTGAGTCCAAAATCATATTACATCATAACATTGGATGCTAATGTACCTGTCTGATTATTGAACAAGTGAGATGAAAATCATGAACATGTTAGCTTATGATTTTTAAGTTCAGAAAAAAATTTATTGATCAACAATCAGAAACATACATGTAAAGATACTCTCGACTGTATGACAAATTTTCTCAGTCCACATAATTTTGCTGATTTGAAAGTGCATGATGTATTGATGATATTGAGCGAAACCTAACACATTATTTTTTATTTTTTTATTTTTGTAAATGAAGCTTGTCCTTTAGGTTCTTTCTGTCCCCGTGCAAAGCTGAATCGAACGACTGGATTATGTGATCCGTGAGTCATATCCTAGTCTTGACAGCCTTTTTGTCCTCTCCTATTCGTCAATACTAATTCAGTATTCATTGGTGGATACAATATTGCAGATATAGTTACCAGATACCAGCAGGAGAACCAAATCATACGTGTGGCGGTGCAGATATGTGGAATGCTTTTGAACTTAAAAATGATATTTTCTGCTCAGCTGGATCACACTGTCCATCTCCTATTCGTAAATACATTTGCAGTAGCGGGTATTGATTCTCATCCGGAAGCTCAAATAATTTACTTGCTTGTTTGCGGCTTGCTACAGAAATACACTGCAAGATAGTAATCCATGAGCTTACAGTCGTTCTGAAATAAATCTAGTCTGTCTTGGTGCAGGTGCATGATTTAAGAAAATAGGCAACTTATTGTGCTCAGCATTTTTTTTTTTTACTAAGATTGTGTTCTCATGCAATTTCAGGTTTTACTGCAGGGTGGGTGCAACTGCACAACAATGTAAGTTTTGTTATGTTTTCCATGTATAGCTTTTTAGTGATTTAGAGACATGCTGTTTTCCAGCGAGTTACAGTAAAATAACTTTTCCTTTCCGTTTCTGCTTCATTTCATGAGTTTGGGTGTTAGATTGGAGCTGTCACTTTCCCCAATATTTCTTGGTTATGTTGGTTGACAATATAGTCTTCGAATGAGCAAATTTTGCTCCCTTTATCTGATACTGTGCTTCTTAGCGTCAAATTTTAAACGGAGTTGATCCTTTTAAATAAGTTTTGCAATATTAGGTGCTTGAATAAAATACAGGAAGAGTTGGTTACCCTTTTCTGATGAATGCAATAAAATGGGTTACTTGCATCGTAAATCATTAGATCCTTTTAAATAATTTCTTTTGGCCATAACTATAGCCCTGCAAAACCATTATGCGTTCACAAATCCGTGCTCCTCTAGGTGTTATCCTTGATACTTCTATTTTTTAGGAGGTCGGATATATATTATTGATATCAATTGACTATTTACAGCATGCTTGAAGCTGACTGCTTGTGGTCGAGGCACTGCCAACCAGAAGATACATGCTTATGGGATCATCCTCATTGTAAGTGTTTACTACATAATCTTAGATGAAAATTTGTAAAATAAAATATAAGCTATTTTGGTGTAGTTTATTGTATCAGCAAGTGAAGTATTAGGTTTGGTCCTTGTGGCTTACAATTTCGGTTTAGGCAGTTCATATTTTAATTTTTTCATTCATAGAGAAATTAGACAAGTCCAAAACTATTAAAACATCCAATTTTAGTGAAGAAAGTAGACGAAAAGAAACACTAAAATAAGCACCATTTAATCTAACGGTCATATGGTTTCCCATTTTGGGTGATCTTTTGTTGAGATAATCTTTGAGGAAAGACATAAAACTACAGTTTGGATCATTGAAAAGGGTGTCAAATAAGCTTATTTGGGGGATCCCTCAACCGAATCTCACTGCACACACATGTATATTTATATATATATATATTGGGCTAATTGATCAATCAGATTCACTTGACTGTGTAGGTTTTACTGAGTCTTGTGCTGCTCATAGTTTATAACTGTTCTGATCATGTTCTTGCCATTCGAGAAAAAAGAGCGGCTAAGACCAGGGAAGCTGCAGCAAGACATGCACGAGAAACTGCACAAGCACGCGAAAGATGGAAATCTACAAGAAATCTAGTCAAGAAGCGCAAAGTGGGATTGCAAGAGCAGATGTCTCGCGCATTTTCTCGCAAAAAATCTGCAAGGGGCCAATCAGAGCCACTGAAGGTTTTAGGCCAAGAGACATCATTACCACCTAAGATACCAGGTACACTAAGCGGCGAGCAGACATCAGCAGCTGCTTCCAAAGCGAAGAAAAAGGAACCTAGCAACCTTACGAAAATGATGCAATCCTTTGAGGATGATCCAAATGGTAATGAAGGTTTTGATCTACAGATTGGAGATAAAAATATTAAAAAACAAGTACCAAATGTAAAAAACCTGCATACTCACAGTCAAATTTTCAAGTATGCATATGGGCAACTTGAGAAGGAGAAAGCTATGCAACAACCAAGCAACTTAACCTTCACAGGACTAATCCAAATGGCCACCGATACTGAAGTGAAGACCCGTCCTGTGATTGAAGTAGATTTCAAAGATTTAACTCTCACACTGAAAGGAAAAGAAAAAACTCTTTTGAGGTGTGTAACCGGGAAACTTTTGCCTGGTCGAGTTTCAGCAGTCATGGGTCCTTCAGGGGCTGGGAAAACAACATTCCTTTCAGCATTGTCAGGAAAAGTAACTGGATGCACTGTGACAGGCTCAATTCTTATAAATGGAAAATCTGAACCAATGCATTCATATAAGAAAATCATTGGTTTTGTGCCTCAAGATGATATTGTACATGGAAACTTGACTGTGGAGGAGAATCTCCGATTCAGTGCAAGGTGCAGGTATGTAACTCACAAGTTCGCGCAGCAATTTAGCTCAAATTTTGAATTATGTCCTTTTTCATACTTTTGTTATATGTGGAATTTTATTATTGCTAATGAATAAGTGTCATTATGGTCATTAATTATTACACCTCCTCACATTTTAATACATATCTGTAATTTCATTAGCCATTAATTCCTTACTATTTCATGGCAGTTTATAAGATGCGGATTGAGCATAAATGGTAGTCAAAACCTACTAGCACAATATTGAGCACTAAATTTTGTACTAATTAAAATCTGTTACATGATACTCTTTTGAATTGAAAATCTGGTGTATTTATATCGAGGCACTTTTAGTATCCTTAGATACCAGTATACTCCTATTACGGATGAGGTTCTAGTTTCCATATGACCCATTTTTTATTTCATCCCTTAATTGGTTATTTCATTCATCATGCTTTGAAGAACACATATTTTCTCGTATCTTCATCATAGAAATTCCTTGAATTTATTTTATTGATGAATATATTTTATGGTTGTTCCTCATTTTATCCTTTAACAGACTTCTACATGCTGGCTAAGGCTTAGTGTTGATATTCCACTTTCTTTTCTCATTTCACATACAATTTTCTCATTTTATCCTTTACTCATATTTTAACTTCCTATCCCATCAACAACAACAACAAAGCCTTTTCCCACTAAGTGGGGTCGGCTATTATCCCATAGTAACCAAAAAATTTTATTGTAATTGATTATGTCTGGCCACTAATTCTTAACTCTAATATGTAAGTTTTGTGTTGATTGGACTGGTATCAGTAATTTTGTTTGCTTTATTCTGATTCCTATTATATCCTTGTTGCTGGACTCCTTGATACCTCAGGCTATCTGCAAACATGCCAAAACCTGATAAAGTCCTGGTTGTTGAAAGAGTTATTGAGTCCTTGGGACTACAGTCAGTGAGAGACTCTTTGGTTGGTACTGTGGAGAAACGAGGAGTCTCTGGAGGTCAAAGAAAACGTGTAAATGTTGGCATAGAGATGGTCATGGAACCTTCATTGTTGATCTTGGATGAGCCTACAACTGGTTTGGACAGTGCATCTTCCCAGTTACTTCTTAAAGCACTTCGACGTGAATCTCGTGAAGGGGTCAACATCTGCATGGTAGTTCACCAACCAAGGTATGCTCTCTCTAAGATTTCACCACATAACATAAGGTTTGAGGTATAGCAGCCATAATTTATTACCATACGATGTGGCAGTCGATGTGTTTATGATAACTGGTCGAAATAATGAATGTAATTAATATACATCAACCATCACATCACATGGTCTGCGAGTAAATAGTCCCCTCATCATGTTCCCAAAAATAATCCATTACCACATCACGTGGTCATAAAATATGTCCTTTTATCATTTTCCCAAAAAGAAATGAACAAGAGTATCCTATTTCTTTCTCTTGAAAGTTCGTGATGAAAAGCATGTAATTATTAATTGCCAGGTTAAAGGATAAAAGGCCGTTTTTTATTTGCTATTTTTTTTAATTGTTTTTGTATCTTATTGATTTAAGGTGTTTGTCCTTTCAGCTATGCCTTATTCAGGATGTTTGATGATTTCATTCTTCTAGCCAAAGGAGGTTTTGTTGTATATCATGGATCTGTAAAGAAAGTTGAAGAATATTTTGCTGGCATCGGAATTGATGTACCAGAACGTGTTAATCCTCCCGACCACTTCATTGACATTTTGGAGGGAATAGTAAAACCAAGCTCAGGTGTGAAACATGAAGAACTTCCTGTTAGGTGGATGCTTCATAATGGGTACCCGGTACCTGAAGATATGCTGCATTATCTTGATGGTATTGCTGCAAGTTCAGCTGGCCCAAAACCTGTAATGAAAAGAGATCAATCTTTTGCTGCAGATATGTGGAAGGATGTCAAGTCTAGTGTTGAGGTGAAAAAAGATCACCTGCAACACAACTTCTTCACGTCTAAGGATTTATCCAGCCGAGTTACTCCTGGTGTGGTTCGGCAGTACAGATATTTTGTAGGGAGGTATAGCATCCATTTTTAAAGTTTCTTTTTTTAACATGCATAAGCTTCCATATTCTGTCTATTTTTTTTTTTTAATTTTATTTTGGTGTTACTACATAATTGAAGGTACCATACAATCCTCAAAAGCATGACCAGGTTTTCTAGTTTTCCGAAAAATTGTGAATTGAAAAGACTGGCCAGTGTTTCACCATTCCAGGGTGACATGTTTATCTTTCAGTTTTTCTGGAAATTCTGGAAAACCTTGAGTCGAAAAGAGCATTCTTTGATCATTTTCAGCTTCATATTAGTACTCCTTTGGCTGTTAAAGTCTACGGACCGTTTTTAGTTTTAGCCTGAAATTCTTATAGGTAGTTTCTCTCAGGGTTGGTAAGCAGCGACTACGAGATGCTCAAATGCTGGCAGCTGATTACCTGATTCTATTGCTCGCTGGAGCCATCTTAGGGACTCTTGGTAAAGTGAAGGATGAAACGTTTGGGGCCCATGGCTATATGTATACTGTCATTGCTGTTTGTAAGTTACAAACCGTTGGATAACTGTAACTTGCTGTTTCTTCGACTAGACAATTTTCTTATTGTCGGTCTTTGCTCATTTCTTATCATCTTAATTTTTGTTATTGCAGCACTGCTATGCAAAATTTCAGCATTGAGAACCTTTTCTCTGGACAAATTACAGTACTGGAGAGAGAGTGCATCCGGGATCAGCAGTCTGGCTCATTTTCTGTCCAAAGACACATTGGACCATTTCAATACAATCGTCAAGCCATTGGTTTATCTATCCATGTTCTACTTCTTTAACAACCCAAGGTCATCCTTTCAGGACAATTACGTTGTTTTGCTTTGCCTTGTCTACTGTGTGACGGGCATAGCTTATGCAATTGCCATCTACCTTGATCCTAGTCCTGCCCAACTGGTATAAACCGTAACATCAAGTTTACACATGTAAATTTTACATTTCCTCAAAAGCTAATCAATTCTACTTTCTCGTCCTCGGCTTATCTGCAGTGGTCCGTGCTTCTTCCTGTTGTTTCGACCCTCATTGCAAACCAAGCGAAAGATAATTTATTAGCGAAGCATGTAGCAAATTTTTGCTACACAAAGTGGGCACTAGAGGCCTTTTTCATTGCAAATGCTGAAAGGTTTGTTTCGATCCTTCCTCCTCTTTGTCGCGGTAGTTAGCGTGGTAACTTATGAATGCAGACTCACTTACTAATCGACACCCACACGTCACTTGGTGCACACACATTTGTGGTCCATGCAACGCCCACCAATGTTGCAAGTTTTCTCCTGCATTATGTTAGGAATTTGGATGTCGATTTCCTCCTTCCTATTTTGCTCGTTTCTTGATCAGGTACTCCGGGGTGTGGCTGATCACTCGCTGCACCGCATTATCAAAACGAGGCTTCAACCTCGATGATTGGACACTTTGTCTGATCGTCCTCATCGCCATTGGCGTGCTTAGCCGTATTCTGGCTTTCATTCTGATGGTGACTTTCCAAAAGAAGTAGCGTTTTTGTGCCAAGTCAAATTTCAATAGCCTTGTAATTTGTATGATAGTCACCGATCAGAAGTGAAGCAAAAGATGTTTAGCAACAGGAATTGATGGCAGGCTAACGCTGTGACCAGAAACTGCTCTATATATTCATAAATTATTACCAAATTTTCCTCAAGATTAAACCTATTTGTACAAAAGAGCCATTGAAGTTCATTATAGAAACATTATAAAAACCAGTCTTGTGTACATTTTGATTCGAGAGCCAATGGAAATATACAAACTAGTGATGTAGAAATCACATTTACATCTCATTTTACATTTTCTGGACGTGTGAATGTTTGTTTTACTCTAACGGGAGAGATGTAAGTTTAAGATTTTATTTATACTTCTCTCTTTGTTTGGTGGGGTTCACCTCCAAAGGATATAAAGAAAAATGCAAATTTATTGTGAAATGTAGTGTGAATGTCACACATGGGTTTGTATAAGAAAGGTAGCCAAAGTGGACTTTGATGAGCATTAGATGAAAATGTCATAGCTAGGTGAAATATTTTCTTCTTTTATGTAAGAAGTTGTCGGATTAAACTCCTATAAATAGAGGCATGTCTGTAACTTCATTACAACACATCAGATCAAAAGTGAAGAGCGACAATACCACCATCTCCTCCTCTCTTTGTCTACCTCCTTTGTGTGTGATACATTTTTATTTACATCTTCCGCAAGAAGATGAATATTGTACATTCCGTCACTGGAGTGTTTTTTAAGCAACAAAAAAAAAAAAAATGTAAGACTCTACCATATGACTTGGCCAAAATTTGAGCTCATAGTTTTCAAAACCTCTCATTTACGAGAAAAACTTGTGTGGGGCTTGGCTTGCCACTGGACTTCGTTGAGTGGCACTACAGTCCACTCAAAACTCGCCATGTGGCAAGTCTTAAATATAATATTTTATCTTTCTTTTATATTTAAAATTTTTATAATTATTTTTGTAACTAATTAATATATTATATGTATTAATGTTATGTTTCCTTTTTTGTTTCTTCCCAAATCCCTTAATATATTAAGGGGTGTGATATCCACACACCCATTTTTATTTCTCCCACACCTTTTTGGTTTTCGGCCGTCGGATCGGATGAATTGAATAAGATCAACGGACATAAATTAACAAGGGGTGTGTGAGAAGTAAAAAGGAGTGTGTGGATAGCACACCCCTATATTAATGTTATGTTTCCTTTTTTGTTTCTTCCCAAATCCCCCCCCCCCCCTGTTTTGCCGAAGGTTTTTGCGAAATGTTTCCTTTTTTATTTCTTTCCCCCTTTTTTGTTTCTTCCCAAATCCCCCCTTCAAAACTCCCTCCCTTTTTTTTCTTTCCCAGTTTCGTTTCTTTCTTTTTTAAAAAAAATAAAAAATAATTCTGCACCCACTCCAATTTTATCATGGAAAGCAACCAAGAATCTGTAAGTTTCTTTTCTTTCTTTATACAATAGTTGCTTTGATCGTGTGACATGAATAACCCACATATATAGCTGTATTAGGGTTATTTTCTTTTCTTTTAATTGGGGGTTTTTGGGTTCGAGTGAGGGTGTTTAACAGCTTATGGTTTGATCAAAGTTTTATTTCAAATAGTATTATCTATAGTTCTTAATTATATTTGATAGAGATGTACTGAAACCTAGGACACGGCAAAACTGGGAAAGAAAGAAAGAAAGAAAACTGGGAAAGAAGGAAATGGGAGGGAGTACTAAAACCTAAGACACGACAAAACATTGAGGGGGGGTTGCGATTTGGGAAGAAAAAAAGAAGGGGGAAATAAATAAAAAAGGAAACATTTGGCAAAAACCTTCGGCAAAACATGGGGGGGATTCGGGAAGAAACAAAAAAAGAAACATAACATTAATATATATAATATATTCATTAGTTAAAAAAATAATTATAAAAATTTTAAATATAAAAGAAAGATAAAAGATTATATTTAAGATTTGTCACGTGACGAGTTTTGAGTGGACTGTAGTGTCACTCAGCGAAGTCCAATGGCAAGCCAAGCCCCACACAAATTTTTCTCCTCATTTACAAGCCTCTATACGATAAGTATAATGTCTATATAATAATCAGAATCGTGAGTTTAACGAACTTTGCTTCAATTCCTCCATACGCGCGCGCAACACGTATCCATGAACAGCAGAAAACCCCCCAACAAAGTAAATAGACCGAGACTATGAAGTCAGCGTTTCGAAACGCCCACTCTCTCTTCCGCTCCCTAAACCCTAACCCTAACCCTCACCTCACCTCGCTTCTCCTCCCTCTCCGTCTCACACTCCTCACCCCACCCTCACCTCCGTCCCTCAGACCCCAAACATTTCCCTCCCTCTCCGCCACTCTCTCCTCCGCGTCGATGCCTGGCGGCGAACCCCTCACGCCTCCCCCGCTGGAGAAGCAGTTCGAGGACTTCCGAGCTCAGCTTGAAGAGTCCGGGACCTTGCGCGAGCGCATTCGAGCTGTGGTTATGGAGATCGAGTCCACCACAAGGCTAATGCACTCCGGCCTCCTCCTAGTTCACCAGTCTCGCTCCACTCCCGGTAATCTCCTCGAATTTGCTTAATCGAAATAATTAAGGCTAATGCGATGAGTAATTTTCGTTATTTTGCGGTTTAATTTTGAAAGCAGAGGTTTTGGAGAAGCCGAAGGTACAGATTGGCGTGTTGAAGGAGCTCTACAATCGGCTCGCTGAAGTCGTGCGTGAATCTCCTGGGCAGTACTATAGGTTAGTGACGGGGACATTGTTGGGAATTTTGAATTTCGGGTTGGTTTTTTGGGACTGGAATTGATGTGTTTTGTGTGGGTTTAGATATCATGGTGACTGGAGGACTGAGACGCAGACTGTGGTTTCACTGCTTGCGTTTATGCACTGGTTGGAGACAGGGACTCTTTTGTTGCACACTGAAGCTGAAGAAAAACTTGGACGTACGTTTCGACTCTCTGTCATTGTTCATGGTTATATATTTATTAGTTTGTATAAACTGAGCGGAATTTTGATGTTTCCTGCATCGGTTATATATGTAAGTATCAGTTTTGTGAAATCAATGCGTAATTTTGTTGACAAATGGATTTCAAACCAATGGATTGGGGTACTTTTTTGTTATTAGAGAGCAGCCCATGTTCAGGTTTTTTCATCGATAAATTTAAAATTCAGATTTCAGATTGATTTTAATCTGAGTATAAACTAGTGCATTGGCCGTGCCAGACTTAGGATTTTGCCCATTCCTAGTGCCATCGTACTGGTAATCTAGAATCGGATTAAGATCTGTAACTTGATTTTTAAATAATTGATGTTGGACCTCCCGGTTATGGAAAAACCTGATTAGCATTATGTCACAAACAAGTTGTCTTGTAATGAAAACCTGGGAGGTCCAACACCCGAACTTGGATCCATGACGAGTGGCAAGAGTGACAAGAATCTCCCAATATCTAATAAAGTATAAAACCTTGAGGCAGGGTCTTGTTATGTAGTGACGTCAGTTACAAAATATGAGATCCATGACTGCTCATAATGTGTTGTGCTCACTCTTTATTTTTTATTTTGTAATCTGATATAGCTACTAATTTTGCAGTGAACGATTCAGAATTTTGTCTGGATGTTGAAGACTATCTTGTTGGTGAGTGTTGTAAGATTTCTTTGTTCATGATTGCATTATAGTTTCTATGAAACAAGCCAAACAGTTCATATTGCCATATGAGGTTTTGTGATCAATACGGACAGGCACAAGTTTTCCTTTCATAGATATTTCACGGTTTCGTTACATTCTATGAACAACAGCAACATAAACACAAATTTATGATTCAAGTTAGCCTAGGTGCTCTTCTTATCTGCCCTCGTTTATATTATGTGTGTAGGTTGTCACCTTGCGTAACATTTGTTGCTAATCTCTTTTAAATAGACACTGATATGGAAACTTTTCTCATATTGCAGGTATTTGTTTCATGTCCAACGAATTGGTAAGAAGTTTTTGGAAATTACAAAGTCTTCTGTGCTTATTCAAACTAAGCCAAAGTGTTGACATTGTTGTCTTGACCTTGATTCCAGTAAAATATTAGACATGATGAGAAAATATGGCAGTGTTATACTTGGAGAGGCATATAGTTGAATACAGAGACATAGAATGTAATTCTAGACAGATGCTGTTCATATAAGTAATCTGTGGGATATATTTGCTTATTGATTGTCGTATCTCAAGAAAAATTGATAAATTTGCACTGAAAGAGGCTCATTATTCTGTGCATTGTTGCAGCCGAGGTACGTGGTTAACCAAGTGACTGCTGGGGACTATGACTGTCCAAGAAAGGTGCTTAAGTTTTTGACAGATCTTCATGCAGCCTTCCGTATGCTTAATCTCCGGAATGACTTTTTGCGCAAGAAATTTGATGGTATGCTACTCATTTTAACCCTACTTATAGATTGTCGTGTTTTCCATTCAACCCTTGACAGACGTGATGATTTTTTAACATTTTTTGCATCCCACTTACATTAATCATTTCTCACATGCGGCAGGTATGAAGTATGACCTGAGAAGGGTTGAAGAAGTTTACTACGATGTTAAGATCAGAGGCTTGACAGCCAATGGTGCTCTTGTGGAAGACCAAGGACCCCAAGGACCGCCATAAATTGCAAAAGGTGTATACTTCCTCTTCGTTTTCCAGGGAGACAGATGGCCCAAGAGGAGGGTTTCGTGTCACATACTGCAGTCGAATTTGTAAAGCTTAGAATGGAGAATGGAAGAAAGGAAACCATAAACCAATGCCTTGCTTCTGGTGTCATGTTTTTTACTTCTGTGTAATCCGAAAACAATGAAACAACGTGGAGGAACAATGAAGGTTTAGATTTGACAGTCCATCAGTTTGTTCAGTTTGTGAGTTCGTTTTTCCGTACTCTTACCATAATGTGGAGAAAATCTTATGTGCAACTGAGTGTATATCTGTTGTGCCTCTCTCTCCCCTCACACAACATGTCACACACTGAATATATATAGGCTCAATGAACATACACCTCCGTTGAACCTAATATTTTGCTCTGTTATCCGGCCAATAATATTTCTTCGCAAGGACTGGGGACTCCCTTTCTGCCACAGCATATATTTTTGGAAATAAAGTGGCATTAAAACTGGTGGGCAATATGCTCCTCTTCTTGTAGTTTGTAGGACCGGATCAAGCAACAAAGGCAACCACTGCATATACAATGTGCAACTGTATCACATGTCGATGTAATATATTTCATCACTTGTCGCATCCCAAGATTTTTAATCATTTGTGCCAAAAACATATCGTAAGGGGTACTCTGATTGAGAGGTCTAGCCTATCGCCATCCATCCCAATTTAGCCAGCCTGGTTCACTTTTTGGGCATCAATTGTCAAAGTTTATTAAGGGTAAAAGGTAATTTTGACTCTTAACTTTGGGGACTAACTACAATGTTAACATGTATTTAATACATTTACTATCTAACGGTCAGAATAATTCATGTGAATAAAATTTAATACAATCACCACTGTCGAGATGATCATTATATTAGATATATGTTAGTATTGTAGTCAATTTTCTAATGTTCTGTTTTGATGAGAGAAATAAACTTAAAATTTGGTTAAAAGTCAAAATTTATAAATTAACATACTGCAATTCTCTTGTTTGGATTTATAAACATAGAAATTTAGAATTTTCATGTGAAAAAAAAACTTGGAATTTTGGATATCCAAGTTCCAAGTTTAAATTTCATGTAAAGTTGTCATTTATGAATTTTCACGAGTGAGTTAGAAAAAAAAAAGAAAAAAAAAAAAAAAACTCAACCATGAGTGGCTATCACCATCACTCCTACCACCACCCACCATAACTGCCACCACCACTACCATCTACCATAGTCACTGTCGTCGCCACCGCCACCCACCATCATGCCATTGCCACCAGTATCACCCACCGTCACCGTTGCCGCCACCACCACGTCCATTGGTATTTCCTAACTATTATCCCTCACATATATATACATTAATGACTCTAGATACACATTAAATTCCATATTTGAGTTTTCTAATTCTTTTAGGTTAGCGAAACAAGAAAATTCACAAATTTTTAAAAATAAATTTTTATCATTTCAAATTCCATCATTTTATAATTTCTTTGAAATCCTAAATTTCCTCATCTAAATATAGTGTAACATTTCTATGCGTTGTCCGACTCTGACATGCATTTAATAAGAGTAAAAAATAAAATTGACTATTGACTTCCTATCCGTTTTCTAACTTTGGCTGCCTATGCGTTTAATATGCGTTTTTTTTTAACTCTTGATTGCCTCTGCGTTTTTTGACTCCGACTTCCTATGCGTTATATGCATTTTTTTTCACTCTTGATTGCCTATGTGTTTTTTACTCTGAATTCCTATGCATTTGATATGCGTTTTTTGACTCCGACTTCCTATGCGTTTATATGGGTTTTTTTTTTCACTCTTGACTGCGTATGCCATTTTTACTCCAACTTCCTATGCGTATGATATGTGTTGTTTTAGTCTTGATTGCCTATCCGTTTTTTGACTCTGACATCCTATGTGTTTATTAACACATATGAAATCAAAGTTATAAGGCGCTTAATTTAGAATTCATAATCTAATTCTTGAAAAATAAAGTAAGAAGTATATTGATTAAGAGAGACATCGATTTTTTATACAAGTAAATTCAAGAAGAGGAATGTTAAGAAGACTCAAAATGGAACTCTGCCATTTCATATTTTTGTCACAATATTTTATAATATTAATACAAAAATTAACATTAAATTGTGAAGTGATAGAGAATTTATAAACAGTCCACTTTAAGAGAATCTTCTTGCTATTTATCGTTCAACAAATTTAGACTTGGTGACATTCACTCACGTTAATTTTTGAATTTTGCTACCAAAAATTGATACTTTGAGCATAATAATTTGACATAAAAAATAAATAAATTAAATGATAGGCTTTCACATGTTTCATAACGTAGTCAAACTAGTCATAACGTGGATGACCACAATCGCCAACAATCCATTTAATTGTCGTCCACGTGTCCCCGTTGGCCGCAGCCGGAGTCCAAAAGCAGCACCTCTCTGCCTTCTGGGCACTGCTACTTTTGTAGTACCAGAGTAAAACTGGAAAAGACGAACAAAAATCGAAATGCCGAAAAAGCCCCTGGTTCACACTCATACATTATTCATCTATTCATTACTGCCCTCTATCTCCTCCTCCTGCTATAGCTGCTCCTCCATCTCTTCGTGTCGCTTTTTGGCGCTTCTGAGGAGTTTCGGTTTCCGATCGTTCGCACGGATTCCTCTGACTCCTCTATTTCTCTCTCTCTCTCTCCTCTTTCTCTCTCTAACTGCCTCGCACTCTAAGGTCAGATCTCGGTCTCTCCGCTCTGCTCTCTAACTTCTGTTAGATCTTCATTACTTTGTTCGTCGGTGAGATCGCAGATCGGCCAAGCTTTGAGCTTGCTAGGGTTTCCATGCTCCTTGATGAGGTACTGTTTGCATTTCAACTTTTCTGATCCGCTTTTTCCTTCTGTTTGGTTGCCGAGAAAACGAAGCAGGAATAATAAAACATCAATTTTGCTTTCATTTTTTTAGTTATTTTTTTAAATGCTTCAGCTCAGCTCAAGTAAACAGCTAGCTGCGTGCTGTAGTGTATACTACTCAACCTGATATTTCGCTCTTTTTATTTTTTTATTTTTAATTTATTAATTCAGATAAATAATGAATAACCTATAGAAATCATTTAAATATATTTCGATTTATTTTATCTAAATAACTAGTATCAGTCTGCATCTAGTAGATTCTTATTTGCATTGATACTACTACGATATACCTTTAATTTTTTTTTTGTTTTAAATTTGTTTATAAGCTGGTGCTAATGCAGCAATCAATAGTATAAAACCCTAAAATTGGACCTTTAGCACGATTGTGTTCTTCTCCAAAAGTTCATTAGTGTTCATGCAATTGTAAGTTTAGAGTGAAGGAGAATGATTTTTTTT